>NC_080587.1:29947254-31266927 GCF_029962835.1 Magnolia sinica
GGCAAGCACAAATCATAATTCCATATTCAATCAAATATGTCAACAAACACATTGAATGCAATAAAATAACATAATACACATATATATGTAATATATGGATAACATTGTATCTAAGCACATGTGATAGCAATCAAGTCAGTCATAAATCATTAATTGACATTGAAAGCCTTGAAAACCATAACCTAAATGTTTATAGTCCGCACCTTCCGCCGGTAAACTCATATCGAACTCAGTTTGTACACTAAGTCGTGGTCTACGGCACAATGGCAACTTGAATCACGAAATATGTTAGCTATTTCGCTGACTCTACTATTTGGATTCCTAAATCAGATTAGGGTTAGGATTTTTTACCCAAAAATGGAATCAGAATCGCCGGTGTAGCGACATGGGATAGGCGATTCAGCACATAGAGCGGTGGGAATGAATCCCAGCAACGATCTCTCACTTTCTGTCTCTTCTCCTCACTCTTTCATTCTCCTTTTCTCTCTTCTCTCTCCTAGGGTTTAGAATTCGTATGGAATGAGAGAGGTGAGTAAAGGTCCTTATATAGGCCCAGAACTGATAAAATGGCCCTAGGGCCATGGTATACTTAAGATATAGCCAAAGGGTGGTTGTTTCGGTCCATTACCGCTTGTGTACCCCACCGCAATGGGAGTGGATTGGATCATACATCAATGTGAACCCCACCATTACTAGTGTACAAGTGGTGAATGCGCTCTCATTGCATCGGGCCTGACCACACGGTCAAACTATGTTCACTCGACAAAACAGAGAAAAAGAGATATTCTCTCTTTTCCCGCTTAAATGGAATTCAAACGGACTGCTTCGTTTTTGTTGAATCATGGTCCACCAACCATCGTAGTTTGGAAGATCCAAACCGTTCACCTTGTAGAGGGTCCAATTTCGCCCAAACCCCTACTACCTGTGCACCTTGAAACACATGTTTCAGTGCTTGTAATTTCAGTGTGAACGGATGCGATGCATGCATCCGACACGCTCCTCGAACACGAAACCTTGCTGCGCTGCCAGGCTAGCAATCCACACGCTACAAACTTCAAATCCTAGTCGTCCATTTAGGAGCATCCTAACCGCAGAGGATTCATTTTTTTTAGGGATGGAAACCCTAATCAGTAGAGTGGATGGCTTCTCTTACTTGCGGCGCCAAGAGAAAATGCTCATTTCCTTCTCCCTTCAAAATCACCATCTAAATCAACATGGAGCTTCGAAATCCCTGACCCAGAAGCTCCATGATAACCATTCGAACCCTTCAGCAAAGCTAGATGAGAGAAAGGAGCTGCGAGGGAGATTTTGCCATTGCCAATTCACGTCTTCCCGTTCAAGCCGCACTGAAGTCTGGATCGAGTTCGGTCTGAGTTTGATGTAAGTTTAGTCCAGTTCAGGCTTTGATAGGGAAGAAAGAAAAGAAGAAGAAGAAAGAAGAAAGAAGGAGGAGAAGAAGATTCAGAGAGAGAGAGAGAGGAGCCGAAGATGATAGAGAATGCTGCTGCATTCATGCCACATCAAGCCATCGCACCAGGTGACTCGGACCTGGTTGGGCCTTCTTCCGAACCTGTACTTCAAGCTAAGTCCAAAATCCTTCTAGTCGAGCAGAGAAGAAGAAAATAGAAGAGAGAATGCTAGAGAGAAAGCGGGCAGCTGCTGTTGTCAACCTGCTGCTACACCAGCTCGACTTGGGCTTAGTGTCGGGTCCAGTGTAATGCCCTGAAAATCGGGGGTCGAGCATAGGCCCAACTCCTTAGTTCCAACACATCACTTATGCAACATAGATAATGATGATTAAATGTTGTCTGTATAGTGCAAACATGAATGGGATTATACCAAAACTGCATATCATACTCCAGAGACAAGTGAGTTTTGCAAGCAGAAGATTGTAATACATGTATAAGATATGTGAACTGTAGTAGGTCTCCGAAGTGTGATCAAGTTACCAGGTTAAATATATACATGTATACTCCTAAAATGTACAAAATGAATATACATGTGTGCTCCAAAATATAAAATAATATTGTAAGGGCATCTAGTCAGTGTCTATGTAGCCCCGGAGATCAGAACACGGCTCATATGAACCCGCCCGATAACTGCGTGTAGGAGAATGCCTCCTCGTCATCCTCGAAGTCTGGATCCATCTCGTAGGCATCGCCACCACCTACAGCTAAGACAGAGTCTGGTTGGTGTGCACAACACCGTCCCAGAACATGGGAGTGAGTGATCAACTCAGTGGAGCTATAAAGCAAAGGTTAACATGTTATCAATTCAGTCAAGCAGTAATGATAAAGCAATACAACAAGCATTCCTAAGTACTCTGGTTAATGCAAGGATGTTATGTATTAATGATGTATGCCCTCACCTGCACTCCCTTTGCGGACTTCATCTCACGGTCGCAGCATGTATCCCTTCTACAGTGCTTAACTCCAACGCCAAAGGCACATGCAATGCGGTGCATGAACATGATTACCGAGTTCTTATTAGACCTTTTCATACAGCAGGATTGGGAAGCTAAGGTACCTCCCTTATATCAATTCCTAAACAATGATCCATTCTAGGGTCGTCAGTCCTAGTAAATCTCATACGAAGTTGCGGTTCTAGGTCACTACAAAGGGCTCGTCACCTGATCAGTGTAGGCCTAGTTTATACTCTAGTTGCTACGGAAAGGCTCGTCGCCTCAACACATTCTCAGAGTATGCTCGAGGTCACTACAAAGGGCTCTTCACCTAATCAATGTAGGCTGACAGCTCGAATACAGTGTCCCATACCACCGTATTCGGCTCACGAGGCAGTGTTGCTCACTGGTCACTACGAGAAGGCTCGTCACCCCAGCGTAGGCCGATAGCTCGACCACGATGTCCCATACCACCATGTCCAGCTTATGAGTCTTAGTGGATCGAAGTACCAAGGTTAATGGGGTTTCCACTAGTGAGTTTGGTACCTTAGGTTCAAGCAGTAGCGTCCATACATAGTGAACATACATCGGGTCAATCGAGTTACTTGACAAGCTCGACTAGTACGAGCGTACGTCGAACCAATCGACATGGGGTACGTAAGCACTCCGTGTGGCCTAACCACTGTTGACAACCCAAGTACGATTCAGATTCATCGAACACGTCCGGTGTGGTGAAACAACTTCAGCCACCAATCCAGGACGTGTTACCGATTGCCTGGACTATACTATAGTCCCAAACACACTCCAAAATAATTTATTTCACATGTGATAGTCAAGAACAGCATATGATAATCAATCCACATAAAGATCTTATTTGAGCATTTTAACAAACACTTAGTGTACATGTCAACATACATAGGCATTTCATCACAAATCACATAAATAGCAAGGTAGGTTACATAAGGAAACCATAAGTATAGATAAGGGGGTTGAGGATCCTGTCTCAACGCCCTTATATCATACCTTTAAACAAGCATTTACTCATTCAGACATATTTACAAGCACTTAGACTACACATATTACATGCATGTAATAACTTAGTTAAAACACATGTTATGGCAAATCCTTTCACAAGGAGATGCCACGAATACAACGATCATACATTTACAATTAATAATCATGGCAAACACGAATCATAATTCCATATTCATTCAAGCATATCAACAAATATATGGATTTCACTATATTCAACATAGTTTATATGTATGTGTAAAGCACGGGAAACATCGTGTCTAAGCATATGATAGCATTCAAGTTAGTCATAAATAATTAACTGACATGGAAAGCCTTGAAAACTATAACCTAAACATTTATAGTCCACACCTTTTGCCAGTAGACTCGTAACGAACTCAATTTAAAAGCTAAGTCTTTATCTACGGCACCACAACAACCTATAACATGAAATAGGTTAGCTGTTCCACCATTTACACCATTGAAAACCCTAAAACAGATTAGGGTTAGGTTTACTTGCCTAAGAACGGAATCGGAATCGCCGGAATAGCGATACAGGAATGGTGGTTAAGCACGTGGAGCGGCGAGATTGAATCCCAGGAAGAAACGCCGACTCTCTCTCTCTCACTTTCTCTCTCTTTCTTTCTCTTTTCTCTCCTCTCTCTTAGGATTTTCCAAATTCGTATGGAATGAGAGAGAGAGGATTTAAGACCCTTATATAGGCCCAGGATTGATGGAAATGGCCCCAGGGCCGAGGTATACTTAGGTTACAGCCAAATAGCATCTGTTCCGAACTAACGGAGCACTTCTGGAGGCTCCTTTTCTGCATGCGGTCGGACTTAAGCTCCCTGATATTGGATCTAGGTCAAGTTAAAATTTTGGTCCGATCAAATTTACAGATCGACTGTGGCGGACCAGTTTCAGTTCAACGGTCACTGATACTCGATCAGGGCCACAAGTGTACTGACATGTGTTGAAAATTTTTCCTGATCTGAGGGTGTAATTAGGTCAGATTTTGACGGTCTGAATCCTTAGATTTGACCTGCAAGAAAATGACTCAATTCACTTAAGTTTCAGTTCACTTTCTAAAGGTATTTGCGTTTCTCACACACTTCGCTTCGGGCTCAAGTTGTGTGTTTTTGGGTACCGTTAGGACTTGATTTCTGAGGTGGTTGTCAACTCCAGGAATGCTGTCCTAACCGTATGGTTTCGCAGTAATCGGACTTTCGACGTGCGGTCCAGGTCTGATACGGAGTCTCAAGGTGCTCCCGAGAGCAACCGGGTTTATAGATTGATCCTATATTTCATGGTAATGTAGCGCCAATGATTCTGCACATCTTGAGTTTTGCAGATCATATATAAAGTGGGTAGTGCTAATTTTATAGGTACTCTAGCGCAACACTAGCTAATTCTCATCTAATTTCTAAAGGATTTAGTCCTGAGTGATTGGATTTTTTTGAGACGTTACAATCTACTGCCCTTAAAGAAAAATTTCGTCCTCAAAATTAGTACCTTCTTGTACTCCTCGAGAATCTGAGGGTAGTTCTTGTGAACCTCGGCTTCAGTTTCCCAAGTAGCCTCTTCTTCAGTGTGATGCGTCCATCATACCTTCTCCAGCTGAATAACCTTACTGCGCAACACCTGCTCCTTCCTGTCTAAAATACGCGTCGGTCGCAGTACATATGTAGCATCCTCACGCAATTGTACCTGCTCCCATTTGATAATGTGGGAAGGATCGGAAACGTATTTCTTCAGCATAAATATATGAAATACGTTGTGCACGCCTACAAGTAGTGTGCGCAAAGCAAGGCAGTATGCTACCATACCCACTCGATTAAGTATCTGAAATGGGCCAATGAATCTCGGCGTAAGCTTCCCCTTCTTCCCAAACCGAAGAATTCCCTTCATGGGGAAGACTTTCAGAAACACATGATCCCCGACCTTAAACTCTAACTGCTGCCTCCTCGTATCGGCGTAGCTCTTCTATCTGCTCTATGCTACCAGGAGTCGACGCCTGATAATGTCGATCTTCTCTGAGGTCGCCTGGACTAACTCTGGGCCAATTAGGCTCTTCTCACCAACCTCTACCCAGCAATGCGACACCCGATAGGGATGCCCATACAAGGCCTCATGGGGAGCCATGCCAATACTCACCTGAAAATTGTTGTTATACACGAACTCTGCATAAGGAAGACAATCGTCCCAACTGTCCTTAAAATCCAATACGCAAGTTTGCAGCATATCTTTCAACACTTGATTTACTCGTTCCGTCTGCCCGTCAATCTGAGGGTGGAACGCGGTACTGAACTTCAGTTTCACACCCATCGCTTCCTGGATACGAGTCCAGAAGATAAATGTGAATCGCATGTCTCGGTCCGACACGATCTCCAGAGGAACTCCATACAGACGTACAATCTCCTTGATGTACAACTTGGCCAACTCGTCTGCTGAGTTTGAAACTCTGATGAGAGAAAATGAACCGATTTCGTCAACCGGTCCACGATTACCCATATGGAGTCATGCCCCTTCCTCGTCTTCGGTAGCCCTGATATAAAATCCATAAAGATGAAATCCTACTTCCATTCAACTATAGGCATGGGCTGAAGCAGTCCAGGAGGTCGGCGGTATTTAGCTTTGACCTGTTGGTACGTGAGACAACGAGACACATACTCTGCTATGTGAGCCTTCATGCTGTCCCACTAGTACAACCTCTTCATGTCGCGGTACATCTTCGTACTGCCAAGATGCATTGCCATCCTCGAATCGTGAGCAGCCTCGAGGACTTCCTTCCTCAAGTCAAGAAGATTTGGGACGCATAGGCGGCCACGGTAAGTAAGCCTCCATCCGTACCAACTCTCCACTCGGCGTCCTCATTGTCCCTAGCCTGCTCTCGAAGTTCAGATAATCGCCCATCGTCTTTCTGGGCCTTAATGATCTTATCATCAATAAGTGGCCGCACACGAACGTGCACGACGCTCTCGAATGACTCCTCCACAGTGAGCTTCTGCTCGAAGTCTCGCACGAACTCTACCATACCCCATTCTGCCACCATCAGCAGAGCCGCAAACTCTATGATCTTCTTGCGGCTCAACGCGTCTGCCACAAGGTTGGCCTTGCCAGGATGGTAGGAGACCTTGAACTTAAAGTTCTTCAAGGTTTCCATCCACCGTCGCTGCCTCATATTCAAGTCCCTTTGAGTGAATATGTACCAAGGCTCTTGTGGTCGCAAAAGAGCTTGAACTCCTCTCCGTAGAGGTAATGTCTCTAGAGCTTCAGTGCAAAGATGACGGCTGCTAATCTAGGTCGTGTGTAGGGTAGTTCTCCTTGTGTTTCCTCAACTGTCTCTAGGAGTAAGCAATCACCCCCGTCCTTCTGCATAAGAACATAGCCTAGACCAACGCGAGACGCGTCGGCGTATATAGTATACTTAACCCCTTGCTCTGGCAATACTAGTACAGGGGCGGACGTTACCTTGTCCTTCAGCTCCTGAAAAGCTGCTTTTGCCTTCTCATTCCAGGCGAACTTCAGATCCTTCCGTGTCAACTGAAATAGCGATCTAGCAATCTTAGAGAAGTCCTTAATAAATCGACGGTAGTACCCTGCCAGACTAAGAAAGCTCCTCACCTCAATAACCGAACGGGGCTACTCTCAATCCTGGACCGTGGCTACCTTAGCGAGATCAACTGCTATCCCTTCCTTAGACATCACATGTCCCAGGAACTTGACTTCTTCTTTCCAGAAGTCGCACTTCTTGTACTGTGCGAACAACTGGTTCTTCTTCAGAGTACCCAAGACTGCTTGCAGGTGTTCCTCGTGCTGTTCCCGACTCTTAAAGTATATCAGAATGTCATCAATAAACACGATAACGAACAAAACAGAAATGGCCGAAACACCCTGTTCATCAGATTCATGAACACAGCCGGTGCGTTCGTAAGACTGAACGATATCACGAGAAACTCATAGTGCCCAAAAATGGTTATGAAAGTCGTCTTCTGCACGTCCTCATCCCTGGCGTGTAACTAATGATACCCTGACTGCAGATCGATCTTCGAAAAGTATCGTGCCCCCTTTAACTGATCAAACAAATCATCTATCCAGTGCAAAGGATACTTGTTCTTCACCGTTAACTGGGTCAACTTGCGATAATCAATACATAGTCGCAGTGAACAATCCTTCTTCTTTACAAACAACACAAGTGCTTCCCAAGGAGAAACACTGGGTTGTATGAAGCCCGCATCTAACAGATCATTAATCTGTTTTCTCAACTCCTCCATCTCACACGGAGGCATGCGATACGTGGGTAGCGAAATGGGTGTCGTACCGGACGCCAGGTCGATAGTAAAGTCGATCTCGCACCGAGAAGGTAGTCCAAGTATCGCCCTGAACACGTCCTCAAAGTCCAAGACTACTTGCGTGTTTCCTAACGTCGACCCATCAACATGCTCTAGTAAGGTAGCGTAACAACCAACACGATAGGGCCAACTGACCTGCACTGAAAAAGTAAAGACCGTGCCCTTAAGTCCGTAGGCTGTCACGACCCTGGTCTCGCAATCTATCTTTGCCCTCATCTCTGTTAGCCAATCCATACCGAGGATAACGTCGTTGTAACGTCTCGGAAAAATCCGTACAAGGACTCGAGTACCACCTCTAGCAAAAATCACCTAGGACCAAAACATTTAGAAATTAGGTTAGTTTTAGCAAGTGCTAAACTAGAGTACTTATGAAATTAGCACTAATCACTTTAAATATAATCTGCAAGACCCAAACCATGCAGTATCATTGACGCTACATTACCCTAAAATCTAAAATCCATCCTTAAAACCGGTTGCTCTCGGGAGAACACCGAAACTCCGTATCGGACCTGGACCGTACGTTGAAAGTCTGCCGACTGCGAAACTATACAGTTATGACTGCATTACTGGACTTGACAACCCCTTCAGAAATCAAGTCCTAATTGTGTCTAGAAATGCATAACTTGAGCCTGGAGCGAAGTGTGTGAGAAACGTAAGAATATTTAGAAATAAAATCTGAATTTAAGTAATCTGAGTCGTGTTGCTTGCGGGTCAAGTATAGGGATTCAGACCATCAGAATCTGACCCAAATACACCCTTAGATCAGGAGAAATGTCCCACACATGTCGATGTACTTGTGACCCTGATCGAGTGACCGTGACCGTTGAATTGAAACTGGTTCGCCACGGCTGATCTGTAAATCCGATCGGAACGAAAACTCAGCCTGACCTAGATCCATGGTCAGGGAGCTTAAGTCCGACCGCACGTGGAAAAGGGGTCACCAGAAGTGCTCCATTGGATCGGAACAGTTCGTACTTGGATATAACCTAAGTATACCTTGGCCCTGGGGCCATTCCCATCAAACCTGGGCCTATATAAGGACCTTAAATGTCACGCCCCAAACTCGGAAACCAGGCTCACAAAATTTTCGATCGCCAAATCCGGTGCTGACAGCTTCCGTAATACCCCATTCTCGGCTCCTAGTGTATATACGCCAGATTCCGATCTTGGGATCCTATAAGGAGGATTTTCCAACGTACATTTATCTCGTAATGAGCATAACCACAAGATTACCCAAATCACAAAGGCAATATCATCATCATCACATATCCACTAATATAATCAGTTGAGTACAATACTGAAAGGGAAATACATATATAAAATAAATGAAAGCTCCAGAAGACCGCTGCACGCTTCAGGCTCAATGCTGCTGCAACCTAACATCACCTGCATGCATCTATCATGCATAAGCTTATAGAAAGCTTAGTGGGTGGTGAAAGTGTGTGCACAAGGTAAGTGTCAAGTATTCAATATAATGTCATAATCATACAATACCGAAAATACTGGTAATCCATAAATCGTATAATATCGAATAAGTAGAAATACTGACCAGTTTAGGAATAATCAGAGTAAACAGAAATATTAATAAGGTCATGAATCATACGATACCAGAGTAAGCAGAAATATTAACAAGATTATGACTCATACGACATCAGAGTAATGCGAAAACATACTGATAGGCCCATAAATGTCATCAGCCTTATCTAGGCTATGCGATGCGGAAATATAATGAAAACAATATCATATACTGATGAAGCAATATAAATCAGCTATGCAATCGGAGACAGCAAGCCAAATATCAGATGTCGATGATATAATGCAATATGCAAATCCTGATGAGTCCACAAATACCGTCAATCGTATCTAGGCCATATAATGCAGAAACATAGCAACCTAAAATGCTAAGTACTCGGATGCAATGTGATATGCGGTACAAATGAAATGACCATGGTGGAGTGAAGTCAGGATGATAGTACGTAGTATCGCAGGCTACAGGGTCCATCACAAGGAACTTCTATCCAAATCAGTTCCATACCAAAATTTGGATAGTCAGACTCAATGTGGTAAACTCCTGATCTCAGGTTAGTCGCGCGCCCAACCGAAATCCTCACCATGCAAAGGTACACGTAACAAATAGTTACGCACCACCAGCCCGAGTAGATAGTGAATGAATGAATGAATGAATATGCAATTCCTGCTCAATAAGTCCACATATCAGTACGGTTACTCTCTGAAAAATCACCGGGGTCTATTACACTCTAAACCAGATTGCCACCCCATCGCGCGCAACAAGGTGAGTGAAAGAGACCTCACTATCCGCGTGCCAATATCGGGCCCAGCTCGTCGATAGCGGACCCATTCCTCGAGCTGGTCAGACTCAGCCTAGCATTGCCCCCTCCTCTCAGGCAGGTAAGGCCGCACCCCCTTCCAACTAACCACGACACAGTGGGAGACGCGGCCTAATGGTATACGGCCCTCATGCGTTCGTGCATCCACTCGGTTTAGACGTTAGAGCAACCTTTGGAACCAAGAGGGTTTATGGACTTTCACCCAGGGATATCTATAGTACCCCATATAGAACAGATTTTCGGTGTCCCATCTGGCCATCCACGAAATACCTGTGGAGGCTACGACCCTGATGTTGCTAGGGCGTACAGTGATCACAATGCAAGATGCATTAGTCATACAATCCAATTATGCATCACTCCTACGCATACCATGCGCTCAGGTGAGATAATCTCTGCCTATCAGGGAGTCTCATAATAACCTGCTCAATAACATATGCAATGGTCAACCACATCTCATAACAAACATGCAGATGATGCGTATGGGTATGTATCATGATACTATGTGGTCACATACTCATAATCGGTATCAATAACCGGCATCGACAATCGACCTCTACAATGTGGACATTTAACCAACATTGCCCCCAAGGAATGACCCACATAGAGCCTAACATATAGTGGACCCATGGCCTCACACAAGGGCTAAATATAGAACACCATGGGCTTCACTTAAGAGTTTAATACACATCACGATGAGCCTTTCACATGGGCCTAACATACATTACAATGGGCTCCATCGCCTGGCCCACAAATGTACCACAATGAGCCTCATCACATAGGCCTCATATACATTACATTAGCCTTAAACAATCGGAATCGGCGATCGGAATCGACAATTGGTCATGATAATCGGCCTCGATTGATAATCGGTCAATCGGCCACAACAATCAGAATCAGCAATCGGCCACGATAATCGACCTCGATTGATAATCAGTCAATCGGCCACAACAACCAAAATCGGTAATCAGCCACGATAATCGGCCTCGATTGATATCGGTCAATCGGCCACAACAACCAGAATCGGCAATCGACCATGATAATCGGCCTCAATTGATAATCGGTCAATCGACCACAACAACTAGAATCGGCAATCGGTCACGATAATCGGCCTCGATTGATAATCAGTCAATCAGCCTAACCAGAGCCTAAGAAAATGTCACAATGTGGACATCTAACCATCATTGCCTAGCAATGTGGACATTTAACCAACATCGCTCCCAAGCAGTGGCTCACATAGAGCCAAACATATAATGGGCCCATGGCCTCACACAAAGGCCTAATATACATGGCTATGGGCCACATCATACGGGCCGAAAATACATCTCAAAGAGTCCTCATCACGTGGGCCGGAAATATATCACAATAGGCCTCGTATACATCAAGTGGGCCGCACCAACGGATTGCACCAATGAGCCTCATAAACATCAAGCGGGTCGTATCAATGGGCCGCACCAACGGATGCACCAATGAGCCTCATAAACATCAAGCGGGTCGTATCAATGGGCCGCACCAACGGGTCGCACCAATGGACCTCATAAACATCAAATGGGCATATCAATGGGCCGCACCAACGGGTCGCACCAATGGGCCTCATAAACATCAAGTGGGCCGTATCAATGGGCCGCACCAATGGACCTCATAAACATCAAATGGGCGTATCAATGGGTCGCACCAATGGGTCACACCAATGGGCCTCATAAACATCAAGCGGGCCGTATCAATGGGCCGCACCAACGGGTCGCACCAATGGACCTCATAAACATCAAATGGGCGTATCAATGGGCCGCACCAACGGGTCGCACCAATGGGCCTCATAAACATCAAGCGGGCCATATCAATGGGCCACACCAACGGGTCGCACCAATGGACCTCATAAACATTAAATGGGCGTATCAATGGGCCGCACCAATGGGCCTCATAAACATCAAGTGGGCCGTATCAATGGGCCGCACAAACGGGTCGCACCAATGAACCTCATAAACATCAAATGGGCGTATCAATGGGCCACATCAACGGGTCGCACCAATGTATCAAGGTGGGCCTTAGGGATGGGCCACAAATATATCAAGGTGGGCCTAATACATAAGCCTCATGTATATCAAAGTGGACCTCTCGAATGGGCCACAAAATATATCAATATGGGCCTCATGGACAGGCCATAAACACATCAAAGGTGGGCCTTATAAGGCTGCCCATGATTGGGACAAAAAAAATAGATGGGCAGTGGGTCCAACACATGCATCATGGTGGGCTCGCCGAAGGCGGTCCATGATTGGGGTACATAAGTAGGGTGGGCCTCTCAAGATAATGGGACCCACGGCTCTAATAAAATGAGGGAACATGTAGGTATAATACACACATCATGGTGGGGCCACTCGGACATAAAAATCAAGTCAATCCGTGGCTTGTGTAGGCCACACCATGCACATCAGTTGAGGGGTACATTCATAATCATTCGCTGGGCCCACCAATCTGTAGTTCACAAATCCAACCCATTCATAAGTTGACATATTGATAGATGAAGTGGAAACAAAAAAAATATAAGTTTGATCAGCAACTTTTGTAGCCCCTAAGAAATGTGAACGTACGGTGGACGTCCCACTGATCTTTGGAGTGTAGTCCACCTAATACGCAGATCTGCCTCATTTTTGTCTTAAGCCTTAAGGCAGCTTGCCAACTGGATGGACGGTTTGGACGTAACACCTAGATCAAGAGTGGGGTCCACGGGCCGTCCAGCAACCAATAAAATGGCTGAGCGGCATAGATACAACGCATGCATAATGGTGGGGCATACAGCACTCGCTGACGTCCAGTACAGCAGCAAAAATTGCCGGTGGTGTGTGGCATACATCAGCCAATCCTCTAGAAAGAAGTGAGCCCCATGTGGGGCCCACCATAATACTTATCTTCAATCCAACCCATTGATAAGGTCACACGGCCCTGAATGAAGGGGAAAAACAAATTTCATAGGGACCCAAAACTCCTGGACCCGAAAGGGGTTTCAAAGGCAGACGTGAAATCATCACTGTTTCATATGATGTGGGCCACCTGAGCCATGTATAGCGCTGATTTTTGGGTGGCCCACTTTCCCACAGGGGACCCAACAGATGCACGGTATGGATGTACAAAACACATCACGATGGGGCCCATGCATCGGACCCACTTCCCTGCCCTCCAGCGTCAAATGGCGTCAGCAGCAGCCGCAGTGTTGCTGCCTATTTATTTTATTTTATTTTATTTTTGAAACTGGTTTTTCGAAGGTCTTGCCTATGTGGGGCCCACATTAGAAAAATCCATCCAAGCCATTGGTCTCTACAGACCATAAAAAATCCATCAAGCCCAATATTGGGCATATTTCGGTGTACAGAAACAAAAAGGATGTATTTTAACGGTGAACACCACTGTTTCCAATGCTATGGCCCACCAGATGCTCAGATCAGCTTCATTTTTCGGTTCAACGCCTAAAATGACTAGGAGAATGAAATGGATGGTGTGGATTAAACCCATACGTCAAGGTGGGGCCTACATGCTCAGTCATTCCCAAACGCTTTTAACCAAAGCTACTATTTAAATTTCCAAGTTCACGTCCAGACGCACGCTGGACTATATATATATATATATATATATATATATATATATATATATATATATATATATATATATATATATATATATATATATATATATTTATTGGGTATAGGAATATATTTAATGTGGGCCCTGCTTAACATGAATAGGTGGTGTGGAACCTACACATATATAAAGTGGGCCTCACCTACAAGTAGCTTGGATCAAATGCATGCTTCATGGTGGGGTCCATCCAAGTGGGCCACACGGCCACATCAACACACAAAGAAAATAAATGAAAAAGAGAGGGAGTGAGAGAGAAAGAGAGATCGAGAGACATGCGTGATGGAGGGCTCCGCCACTATGAGCCTTCCCTTGCATTCAATCATACATCAAGGGGGCCCCAATACATGCGGGCCCACCAAATCAAAGATCAATGGTGGAAGTTCCTTCTCCACCCAAACTAAACGGTCTAGATGACCTCTATCCATGCAAATTAAGAAAAATAAACATCATGATGGGGTCCATGGAGAATGGCCCCACCATGGAATGATCATGATAATCAAGATGAGCCATCAACCACATCTTAGGGTACAAGTGAGATCCATACCATCGATCGGTATGCCTCACTTGGCCCATCATAAAAATATGAAAACTAGCCAATAGAAGCACCTACCTTTAATCGTCTATTCGTTCTTCCACCAATACGATCTAGAGCTCCAAAGGACGGACTTCAATGGTTGAGATTGGTTTTGGAAGGTGGGGATGGAAGATAGGAAGGTGGGCCACACATGGCTTCTCCATGGAAACCATGGACGATTTTCTCTTTGGGGTTGCTTGGGAGAATGAGAGAGAATGAGAGAGAGAGAGAGAGAGAGAGAGAGAGAGAGATGATGGGAGAGAGGGATGGTGAGTGATGGGTATGTGTACTTGGTTGTAAGAGAGCATTGACTTTAGGGGAGGGGTAGTTGTACTTGGGGATGGGGTGTGAGGTGATGGGAGTACTTTGACATTTGACATGATTGATGGGATTGATTTGAAAGGTTGTAGAGATTCTCTTCGGATTTTATAAATGCGCGGCGTTTTCTCGAACTAAACGCGGGCCCACATCTCCTGGCCTAGGTATCGCCTTGGTGCGCGAGATGCGGCATCGGAACCGCGGCGACGGCGCAGTCGCTAGGGTACAAGTTTTGGATCGAGCCGACTCTGGAATACGGGATACGATTTGGGGTCGCACACAACTGCCGATAAAAGATCGCGGGTCGTCAAAATTCTACCGAGAGGACTGTGGAAGCCTATAGGATGGTACGAGCTAGGATACGGGTCTTACATTAAACCCTCTCTCTCTCACCTCATACGAATTTAAGAAACCCTAGGGGAGAGAGGAGAGAGGAGAGAAAAGAGAAGGGAAAAGAGAGAAAGTGAGAGTGAGAGTTGGAGATTCTTCCTGGGATTCGATCCTGATATTTTACGCACTCAACTACCATTCCTGTATCACTATACAGGCGAGTTCGATTCTGTTCTTAGGTAAGCAAACCTAATCCTAACCTGTTTTAGGGTTTCAGATAGTGTAAGTTATGAAATAGCTAACCTAATTCATGCTATAAAATAGCTAACCTAATTCATGCTATAGGTTGCCAATATGCCGTTGACAAAGGCTAAGTGTCTAAAACGAATCCGTTACGCGTTTATCGGCATAAGGTGCGGACTATAAATGTATAGGTTATGGTTTTCAAGGCTTTCAATGTCAGTTAATGATTTATTACTGATGTGGGTGCTATTTCACATGCTAAATGCGATGTCTGTTTCGCTTTACGTATATATATGAACTATGTTAGGTATATTGAAATCCGTGTGTTTGTAGAAATGATCGTATATGTATGGAATTTGAAATTGTGTTTGCCATGATTAATTGCCGTGTATATATGCTAGTTGTATGTGTAACAACTCCTTGGCAAAAGGATTTGCCCTAAGGCGTGCTATCACTAATATACGTCATGTATGTTGGAATATGTAGTCTAAGTGTTTGTAGAAATGTCTGAATGAATAAATGTGTAATAAATTGTACTTTATATGGGCGTTGAGGAGAGATTTCAACTACCTTAACGATGTGTATGATTTCATCCATGTGACTTATATTCTTTGTCTGTTTTATTTAGGGACTGCATATGCGTGAATTCATGTTTAAGTTGAAACCCATCAAATGCTCACATGATTGTATGATTGAAATTGTTGATCCATTACTGTTCTGATCATCTTGTATGATGATCTGTTATAATTAAATGTGTTTGGGACTACGGAATAGACCAGGCAATCGGTAACAGGCATTGAATAGGTAGCTGAGGTTGTTTCGCCACACAGGACATGTTCGATGAGTCCGAGTCGTACTTCGGTTGTCGGCAGTGGTTAGGCCACATGGAGTGCTTACGCACTTCATGTCGATCAACTTAACGTGCGCTCGTACTAGTCGAGCTCGTCAAGTAACCTGATTAACCTGATGTATGGACGCTACTGCTTGAAACTAAAGTGCCAAACTCACCAGTGAAAACCCCTTTAACCTTGGTACCTCGATCCGCTAAGACTCATGAGCCGAGTATGGTGGTATGGGACACCGTGGTCGAGATGTCGGCCTACGCTGGGGTGACGAGGCTCCCCGTAGTGTTCAGTGAGCAACACAGTCTCGTGAGCCGAATACGGTGGTATGAGATACTATATTCGAGCTGTCGGCCTACACTGATAAGGTGACGAGCCCTTTGTAGTGACCTTGAGCATACTCTAAGACCACATAGAGGCGACGAACCCTTACGTAGCAACAAGAGTACATTAGGCCTACACTGATAAGGTGACAAGTCCTTTGCAGCGACCTAAAACCGCAATATCATATGAGAATTTCTAGGACTGACGACTCTAGAATAGATCATCATTTGAGAATTGATATAAGTGAGGTACCTTAGCTTCCCAATCCTGCTGTATGAAAAGGACTAATAAGAACTTGGTAATCATATTCATGCACCACATTGCATGTGCCATTTGGCGATGTGTAGAGAGCACGAGGAAGTGACTGACATGTGCGACCGTTAGATGAAGATCGCTGAAGGAGTGCAGGCGAGGGCATACATCATTTATTCATACCATTCATGCATTAATCAGAGTATCTAGGGATGTTCGATTTTATTGCTTTATCATTACTGCTTGACTGAATTGATAACATATTAACCTTTGCTTTATTGTTCCACTGAGTTGATCACTCACTCCCACGTTATGGAACGGTGTCTTGAACACCAACTAAACCCTGTTGTAGGTTCAGATGATGGCATAGCTTGCGAGGCAGAGCTAGACTTTGAGGATGATGAGGAGACATTCTCATATATGCAGTATTCAGGCGGGTTCTCGTAAACCGTTCTAAATCGATGGGGCTTCAGGGTTTACTTATGGTGGACTATTACATTTTTGACATTTTGTATTTTGAAATAATACATATAATTATTGACCTGGTAATGCATAATTACTTTGGGGACTTATACTGATTTGTAGAGTTACACATATTTGAGTCAGTCTTCCGCTTGCGTATTACAACTATCCCTGGATTATGTTTTGTTGATTTGGCTTAATCTTATTCATGTTTTATGCACTAATACAAACAACATTTAATCATCATTAAATATGTTGCATAAGTGATGCGTTGGAACTCGGGAGTTGGACTTTTACTCGACCCCTGATTTTCAGGGCGTTACAAGTTGGTATCAGATCATGATTTGGATTAAACCGGACCTGGATTATGGTCACACGACCTACGTTGACGCGTTTAGACCTAGGTGGGTGCGAGAAAATTGTAGAAACAAGCTTAGGTTGTCCAGTTTCGCCAATTGGTGAAATTTACTGAAAACAATCGTTGAGATCGGGTCTGTACACATCCGTGATCGCTTGAGTTGACCCCAGACCACTTATAGACCGTCAATCGATGGGTTTAGAGCATGATTTACCCAATCCTAGCCTTCCACAATTGAGAAAATGTGAAACGACTCAAAACAGAGTCGGGGCCAAATCGGCGCAGTTCGGGGGGACCCACAGTGGACCCTGTACACCATCGGGCACCCCGGGAGGGGGGTGGCCACCGCCCCACTAGGGCGGCATTGCGCCTACCGTGGTCGGGTTCGGTCGAGCCGCTACGGGCCGCCGTCGGGCCGACCCCTAAACTCGTGTGGGGCCCACCAAATCATATGGGGACCCCTATTTCTTCCCCCTTTTCCCTATTTTCCTTCCCTACACCCTTCCAAGCTCTCCCTTTTCTTAAAAAACCTTTGTTTCTCTCTCAAATCTTCCCTCCATCCACTTATTTCGTCATTTTCCTTCAACAAATACACCCCTCCACCATTTCCCATCAAAACCCTCTCCTATTTCTCTCTTTTTCTTCGATTTGAGTGCACAAATCCCTCATTTGTGTCTCACATACCTTCAAGTTCAACAACCCATCCTTTTTCCACCTATCATTCCACTCCAATGACTCTATTCGAGCTTGTTACGGCTATCTTCTCCATTTTCACCTTCCTTTCTCTCATAGGAAGGAAGCGGGCTCCTACGGATAAAGCCAGGCCTAGTCGCTCAACCCGTCCAAAGAGGAGAGAGGGCGTAAAGGCAAGCACAAGCGCCGCCCATGAGCACAGGTCGAAGCGAGACCTAGACCCCCAAACCCCGATCGAGAGAGCGCTATCGATAGGCTTCGAATACGGTCGGTTTGGTGGCTGCAAGGTTTTACTTGAAGCTCACGTAGATGAGAGGTTGTTTGGGCTACACCCAATTATGGACCGCTTGGTGGACGTCGAGTGGGGTCCCATGTTTAAAGGTAAGTCTTCTACATGTGAGAATACAGTTCGTACTTTCTACGCCCATACCCGAGACCCATCACTGGAGCTTCTCCAGTTCACTGTTCGTGTAGGGAGGCGGGAGCACACAGTCAATGTGGATCTGGTAGCATGGATAATGGGGATTCCACGTGGTGAGGTACACGCCAATGAGAATTTTTTTAAGAGCGTGCGAGAAAGAGATCGTCAGACGTGGTACCTCTGTGGCCGACTGGCTCCCTGGACGTGAGGAAATTGCCTCCCATAGACGAGATTGACAGATGACTTCCGTTTGCTTCACCACATTTTCACGTACAATGTGTATCCACAGTGGGGCAACCGCACTGAAAGCACTCGTTTGATGGTAGACTTCTTGTACAGGGTTGGACATGGGGACAAGTTGTGTCTGCCCACGTTCGCCCTACTTCAGATAATTCAGACCCTGCACTCTGTCAGCAACCACATCTCACTCCCATTTGGCCGGCTGGTATGTAAGATGGCTCGAGAGGTCGGCTATAGACTTAACATGGATGTTATTGCACCGATCCGGTACATAAACGACGCTACACTTAACAACATGGGGATCGGCCATCGACAACGTCAAGCCCGACTCGACGAGTATGGGGAGGAGTCCGATAGTGAGGGGGAGAAAAGTATTGATCTAGAGGAAGAAAGCGAGGGAGGAAGTGGTAAAGAGATAAAGGAGGAACATGAAGAAGAAGAGGAGACTCAGGACACGGAGGAGAGCTCCCCTCCTACAGCAGCGGAGCATGACCCTGATCGGGCTGCTAGGAAAGCCCATTTAGCTCGACTTGAGGAGGGTCAGGCTACCCTACGACAGGAGATCATCGATGTCTGGACCCTCGTGAAGCACAAGTTTAAGAAGGTGACCGGCACCGAGAAAGCTATCCTGTGTTGCCTGCAGGATAAGTGCGCCCCTCCACCGTCGCCAGACTCGGATGTCTAGTCATCCATGCTGTCACCCTGTAGTTTATTTTGTTGTTGTCTTAAAATGTGTGTGTTTTAAAGTTGACAAGCTTAGTAGTAGTGTAGGTGGAAAGTATGTTGTGCTAGTTGGCTTGTTTTAACATTTGCAGCTTTACTTGTAATAGCTCATATGTGTTTCCTGTCATGATTCATGTTATGACGTATCTCATGTCATTATGATAATTTTGGTAAATGAAATGCATGAAGTTTCTTTAAGCTGTGTGTAAATGCTGTGTGTTTGAGTTTGTGGGCATGTTGAATCTGACCTGGATTGCACCCTATGTTGTATATAGGGAATGCCACCTAAGGCCACACGGAGTACGGCACATCTCACTCTTGGCGATTCATTTGACGGGACACCTCCCCTAAGCAATAGCCATACGGACCCCAGTTCGGGCCCGTCTCCCTCTGACACCATGCCAGATTCTCAGCCAGCCTCTGGCCCCACCAATGGGCCTACCCTTGTTATACCACCGGTTCCAGAGTAGAACCGTGCGTCCTCCTCGACGCCATCTGTACCTCTGTCGGCTCCCCCTACTGATAGGTTAGAGCAGATGATGTTATTGATGCAGCAGCAGTAGCAGGCACAGTAGCAGCAGCAGTTTTTGGCCACCATGGCGGGAATTTTTGCCCAGGGCATGGGTGTGGCTTCGCCTGCTCCATTTACACCTCCTGCTAGGAATGCAGGTGTCAGCGGCCACCTTGAGCGATTATAGGGCTTACGACCCCCTACCTTTGCGGGTACTCACAGACCCGAGGAGGCCGAGTATTGGCTTCACCGCATCTCTAAGATGCTAAAGCCGTTACACTGCACAGAGCCCGAGCAAGTGGAGTTGGTCACCTTTATGTTCGAGAAGGAGGCCAGCTTATGGTGGGATAGTGTCCTCCGTACTATTGCGGTCTGACACATATGAACGTGAGGAGATTTTAAAACCCACTTCCACAAGAAATATTATCCCATCACCTATCACCATAAGAAGGAGAGTGAGTTCCTTCACCTCCGATAGGGAGGGATGACAGTGGCTGAGTACGAGAACAGGTTCACGGTGTTGGGCAGGTACACCCCGTTGATTCTGACAGATGAGCCGATGCGTATGCGACGTTTTTCTGAGGGCCTGCGACCATATATTCACTCGAAGATGTGTTGTGCTAGCATACCTAGCTATGCTGAGCTAGTGAGCATGTCCATGAGAGCTGAGCAGGACGGGGACCGGCAGTCCCGTATGCGAGCACCGATGGCTCCTAGGCCGCGACCAGAGATTCCAAGCAGACCATTCCTCGGGAAGAGGCCACGGGCAGACTCACCGCCGAGGCTGATGGCTCCACCTGCCCCTGTGAGGCGACCTGATGTGTGGTATGCCTACTATAAGAGGCCAGGCCACACGGAGGTGACTTGCTTCACCAAGATGAGGGATAACGGCTTCTCACCGCCCCATAGGATCAACCACCAGCTTCCCCAGACTCTATCACCACCACCTCTATGCTCGACACCAGCTCATCCATCATTCCGGCCACTCGTACCTCGATCTAGGCCGTCTCAGTGACCTATGGCTCCTCAGCCCAACCGATCTCAGCAGGTGTGCGTCCATACACTTACAGCGGAAGCGCCTGATTCTACAACTACCGTACCTTTGGCCTTCGAGCTCACCGCCCACATTGAAGGTACCCCTATATTTCTGTTGGTGGATACAGGATCCACTATATCCGTGATATCATGTTCTACAGTCCAGCGCTTAGGGCTGAAGACGACTCTGATGGTTGGGGTGTGAGTTATTGCAGCACCAGGGACTTTTACAGATGCCACAAAAATGTGTGAGGGTTGCTTGGTAGATCTTGGGAGTAGGACGATATGCATTGACTTGATTGTTATCACGATATATCATTTCGATGTCATCCTTGGTATGGATTGGCTAACTGAAGTGAGTGCCGAGATTGATTTCGAGACCCGACTAGTGACAGCTCATGGGCCTGCGGACACGCCCTTTACGTTTTCCGTGTAGATCAGTTGCCCTTTTCGAGTTCGTTGTTATGCTTCCTTACTGAAGAATGTTGACGGCCCGGCACTTGAAAACACCCTAGTGGTTCGAGAGTTTGAGGACGTGTTTAGTAAGATACCCGGACTACCTCCTCGGTGTGAGATCGACTTCACTATCGACCTTGTGCACAGTGCGACACCTATCTCTTCCGACGTATCGCATGACTCCATGTGAGATGGAAGAACTGAGGAAACAGATCAATGATTTGTTAGATGCTGGCTTCATACGACCGAGTGTGTCACCTTGGGGAGCACCCGTGTTATTTGTGAAGAAGAAGGACGGTTCACTGCGATTGTGTATTAATTATCGCAGGTTGAACCAAGTGACGGTGAAGAACAAGTATCCCTTGCCCAGGATAGATGATCTGTTCGATCAGTTGGAAGGGGCGCAGTATTTTTCAAAGATCGATCTACAGTCAGGGTATCACCAGTTGCGCGTCAGGGATGAGGACGGCTTTCAGGACCAATTTTGGGCACTACGAGTTTCTCATGATGTCGTTCGGCCTTACGAATGCTCTGGCTGTGTTCATGGACTTGATGAACAGGGTATTTCAGTCGTTCCTTTACCAATTTGTCATTGTGTTTATTGATGACATCCTGATATACTCCAAGAGTCGGGAAGATCACTAGGAGCACCTGCGGGCAGTCTTTGCTACACTCAGGAAAAACCAGTTGTTTGCACAGTACAAAAAGTGTGACTTCTGGAAAGAAGAAGTCAAGTTCCTGGGACATGTGGTGTTCAAGGAAGGGATAGCTGTGGACCTTGCTAAGGTAGCCGCAGTTCAGGACTGGGAGCAGCCCGGTTCAGTTACCGAGGTGAGGAGTTTTCTTGGTCTGGCAGTTACTATCGACGATTCATTCGGGATTTCTCAAAGATAGTCAGACCTTTGTCTCAGTTGATGCGGAAAGATCTGAAGTTCTCCTGGAATGAAAAGGCAGAAACAACTTTTCAAGAGCTGAAGGACAGGTTGGCATCCGCCCCTGTGCTAGTATTACCAGAGCAAGGGGTCAAGTATGTTATATATACAGACGCATCTCGCGTCGATTTGGGCTGTGTCCTTATTCAAAAGGACAGGGTGATTGCATATGCCTCGAGACAGTTGAGGAAATACGAGGAGAACTACCCTACGCATGACCTGGAGTTAGCAACCGTCATCTTTGCACTGAAGCTCTGGAGACATTACCTCTACGGAGAGGAGTTCGAGCTCTTTTGCGATCGCAAGAGCCTCAGATACATATTCATTCAGCGGGACCTGAATATGAGGCAACGACGATGGATGGAAACCTTGAAGGACTTCAAGTTCGAGGTTTCTTACCATCCTGGTAAGGTCAACCTTGTGGTTGACTCACTGAGCTGCAAGAAGGCATTGGCATTTGCGGCTCCGTTGATGATAGCAGAGTGGGACATGGTAGAGTTCGTGCGAGACTTTGAGCAGAAACTCACGGTGGAGGAGTCGTATGAGGGCATCGCGCATATTCAAGTACAACCCCTCATTGATGACAGGATTATCGCAGTTCAGGCAGACGATGAGCTATTGGCAAAGATGAGAGAGCAGGTTAGTGCAAATGAGGACTCAGAGTGGAGAGTTGGTACGGATGGGGGCTTACGTTACCGTGGCCGCTTATGCGTCCCGAACCTCCCTGACTTGAGGAAAGAAGTTCTTGAGGCCGCTCACGATTCTAGGATGGCTATGAATCCAGGCAGTACGAAGATGTATCGTGACATGAAGAGGTCGTACTGGTGGGACAATATGAAGGCTCACATAGCAGATTATGTGTCCCGTTGTCTCACGTGCCATCAGGTCAAGGCAGAGCATCGCAGACCTCCTGGACTACTTTAGCCCATTTCCATAGTAGAATGGAAGTGGAATTTCATCTCTATGGACTTTATCTCTAGGTTGCCGAAGACGAGGAAGGGTTATGATTCCATATGGGTGATCGTGGACCGGTTGATGAAATCGGCTCATTTCTTCCCTATCAGAGTTTCGAACTCTGCAGACGAGTTGGCTAGGTTGTACATTAAGGAGATTGTATGTCTGCATGGAGTTCCCTTGGAGATCATGTCAGACCGAGATACGCGACTCACATCTATCTTCTGGACTCATATCCAGGAAGCGATGGGCGTGAAGTTGAAGTTCAGTACCGCGTTCCACCCATAGATTGACAGGCAGACGGAACGGGTGAATCAGATTCTGAAAGATATGTTGTGAGCCTGTGTGCTAGATTTCAAGGACAGTTGGAATGACTGTCTTCCTTATGCAGAGTTCGCCTATAACAACAGCTTCTAGGCAAACATTGGTATGGCTCCCTATGAGGCACTGTATGGGCGCCCGTGTAGAGCACCGCATTGCTGGACAAATATTGGCGAGAAGAGCTTGATTTGCCAGGAGTTAGTTCAGGCGACTTCAGAGAAAGTCGACATCATCAGGCGCCGACTTCTGACAGCGCAGAACAGACAAAAGAACTACACCGATACGAGGCGGCGACCGTTAGAGTTTGAGGTCGGAGACCATGTGTTCCTCAGAGTTTTCCCTATGAAGGGAGTCATTCGGTTTGGCAAGAAGGGGAAGCTTACGCTTCGATTCATTGGCCCATTCCAGATACTTGATCGAGTGGGGGCCGTGGCGTACCACCTTGCGTTGCCCACACCACCTGCGAGTGTGCATAACGTATTTCATGTATCTATGCTGAAGAAATACGTTCCCGATCCTTCCCACAGTATCAATGGGAGCAGGTACGGTTGAGCGAGGACGCTACATATATACTGCGACCGACGCGTATATTAGATAGGAAGGAACAGGTGTTGCGTAACAAGGTTATTCCACTTGTGAAAGTGTTGTGGACGCATCATACGGAAGAAGAGGCTGCTTGGGAGACAGAAGCCGAGGTTTGAAAGAACTACCTCAGATTCTCGAGGAGTACGAAAAGGTACTAATTTCGAGGACGAAATTTTTCTTTAAGGGGGGTAGATTGTAACATCTCAAAAAAATCCGTACAAGGACCCAAGTACCACCTTTGGCAGAAATCACCCAGGACCAAAACCTTTTGAAATTAGGTTAGTTTTAGCAAGTGCTAAACTAGAGTGCTTATGAAATTAGCACTAATCACTTTAAATATGATCTACAAGACCCAAACTGTACAGTATCATTGACGCTGCATTACCCTGAAATCTAGAATCCATTCTTAAACCCGATTGCTCTCGGGAGCACACCGAAACTCCGTATCGGACCTGGATCGCATGTCGAAAGTCCGCTGATCACGAAACTATACAGTTATGACCGCATTACTGGACTTAACAACTTCCTTGGAAATCAAGTCTTAATTGTGTCTATAAATGCACAACTTGAGCCCGAAGCGAAGTGTGTGAGAAACGTGAGAATATTTAGAAATAAAATCTGAATTTAAGTAATCTAAGTCGTGTCACTTGCGGGTCAAATTTAGGGATTCAGACCATCAGAATCTGACCCAAATATACCCTCGAATCAGGAAAAATGTCCCACACATGTCGATGTACTTGTGACCCTGATCGAGTGACTGTGACTATTGAACTGAAACTGGTCCGCCACAGCTGATCTGTAAATCCAATCGGAAGGAAAACTCAGCCTAACCTAGATCCATGGTCAGGGAGCTTAAGTCTGATCGCACGTGGAAAAGGGACTACTAGAAGTGCTTCGTTGGATCAGAACAGTCTGTATTTGAATATAACCTAAGTATACCTTGGCCCTGGGGCCATTCCCATCAAACTTGGGCCTATATAAGGACCTTAAATCCTCTCTCTCTCACCCCATACGAATTTGAGAAACCCTAGGGGAGAGAGGAGAGAAAAGAAAAGGAAAAAGAAAGAAAGTGAGAGTGAGAGTTGGAGATTCTTCCTGGGATTCGATCCCGCTCTTCCACGCACTCAACCACCATTCCTGTATCGCTATACAGGCAATTCCGATTCCATTCTTAGGTAAGAAAACCTAACCCTAACCTGTTTTAGGGTTTCAGATAATGTAAGTTATGAAATAGCTAACCTAATTCATGCTATAGGTTGCCAATACGCCATTGACAAAGGCTAAGTGTCTAAAACGAATCCGTTACGCGTTTACCGGTGTAAAGTGCGGACTATAAACGTATATGTTATGGTTTTCAAGGCTTTCAATGTCGGTTAATGGTTTATTACTGATGTGGGTGTTATTTCACATGCCAAATGCGATGTCTGTTTCGCTTTACGTATATATATGAACTATGTTGGGTATATTGAAATCCGTGTGTTTGTAGAAATGATCGTATATGTATGGAATTTGAAATTGTGTTTGCCATGATTAATTGCCGTGTATATATGCTAGATGTATGTGTAACAACTCCTTGGCGAAAGGATTTGCCCTAAGGCGTGATATCACCAACATATGTCATGTATGTTGGAATATGTAGTCTAAGTGTTTGTAGAAATGTCTGAATGAACAAATGTGTAATAAATTGTACTTTATATGGGCGTTGAGGAGAGATTCTCAACTACCTTAACGATGTGTATGATTTCCTCCATGTAACTTATATTCTTTGTCTGTTTTATTTAGGGATTGCATATGCGTGAATTCATGTTTAAGTTGAAACCCA
The DNA here is from genome assembly GCF_029962835.1 of Magnolia sinica. NCBI lineage: Eukaryota > Viridiplantae > Streptophyta > Magnoliopsida > Magnoliales > Magnoliaceae > Magnolia > Magnolia sinica. Next base: position 29,973,396 of record NC_080587.1, read on the forward strand.
TCAAATGCTCATATGCTTGTATGATTGGAATTGTTGATCCATTACTGTTCTGATTATCTTGTATGATTATCTGTTATAATTGAATGTGTTTGAGACTATGGAATAGTCCAGGCAATCGATAACAGGCATTGAATAGGTAGTTGAGGTTGTTTCGCTACACAGGACGTGTTCGATGAGTCCGAGTCGTACTTCGGTTGCCGGCAGTGGTTAAGCCATACAGAGTGCTTACGCACTTCATGTCGATCAACTCAACGTGCGTTCGTACTAGTCGAGCTCGTCAAGTAATCCGATTGACCCGATGTATGTTCACCATGTATGGACGCTAATGCTTGAAACTAAGGTACCAAACTCACCAGTGAAAACTCCTTTAACCTTGGTACCTCGATCCGCTAAGACTCAAGAGCCAGGCATGGTGGTATGGGACACCGTGGTCGAGATGTCGGCCTACGCTGGGGTGACGAGGCTCCCCGCAGTGTCCAGTGAGCAACACAGTCTTGTGAGCCGAATATGGTGGTATGAGACACTGTATTCGAGCTATCGGCCTACACTGATAAGGTGACGAGCCCTTTGTAGTGACCTCGAGTGTACTCTAAGACCGCGTAGAGGCGACGAGCCCTTACGTAGCAACAAGAGTACACTAAGCCTGCACTGATTAGGTGACGAACCCTTTGCAGTGACCTAGACCGCAATATCGTATGAGAATTGCTAGGACTGACGACCCTAGAAAGGATCATCGTTTGGGAATTGATATAAGGGAGGTACCTTAGCTTCCCAATCCTGCTGTATGAAAAGGACTAATAAAAACTTGGTAATCATATTCATGCACCACATTGCATGTGCCGTTTGGCGATGTGTAAAGAGCACGAGGAAGTGACTGACATGCGCGACCGTTAGATGAAGATCGCTGAGGGAGTGTAGGCGAGGGCATACATCATTTATTCATACCATTCCTATATTAATCAGAGTATCTAGAGATGTTCGATTTTATTGCTTTATCATTACTGCTTAACTGAATTGATAACATGTTAACCTTTGCTTTATTGTTCCACTGAGTTGATCACTCACTCCCACGTTATGGGACGGTGTCTTGAACACCAACCAGACCCTGTTGTAGGTTCAGATGATGGCGTAGCCTGCGAGGCGGAGCCGGACTTTGAGGACGATATGGAGGCATTCTCATATGTGCAATATTTAGGCAGGTTCTTGTAGACCGTTCTAAATCGACGGGGTTTTAGGGTTTACTTGTGGTGGACTATTACATTTTTGACATCTTGTATTTTGAAACAATACATGTAATTATTAACCTGGTAACACGTACATACTTTGGGGACTTATACTAATTTGTAGAGTTACACGTATTTGAGTCAGTCTTCCGCGTGCGTATTATAACTGTCCCTGGATTATGTTTTCCTGATTTGGCTTAATCTTATTCATGTTTTATGCACTAATACAGACAACATTTAATCATCATAAAATGTGTTGCATAAGTGATGCGTTGGGACTCGGGAGTTGAACTTTTACTCGACCCCCGATTTGTAGGGCGTTACAGTCGTAGTGCCATAGCGGGGCGACAATCAGGTCGACATGCACTGTCCTTCTACCCAAGTCTAATGAATATGCCTCACACATCCTGGTAACATCCAACGAGGTCCCTGTAGCAGTGAGGATCCTCACTCCCCTCGTAGGAGTAGTAACCAATCCCAGCTGTTTGACTGCGGCACATGATATGATCGAAATAGTGGACCTGGTATCCACCAATAAAAAGACAAGCGTACCTTGAATCTGTGCCGTGACTTTGAAAGCCATAGGTGCTATGTCTGATGCCTCGGATGCCTCAACTATAAGTGAGTGCACCCGAGCCTGCTGTGAATGGTTCGGCTGTGACACCATAGGCCATTGAGGCAGCCTAAAGCGAGGTACCGACGGTCGAAAGGAAGGGTGTGCAGGTGCTGTCTGTAGAGGAGGAGTAGAGATAGCCTGAGGCATTGCGCGGTTGATCCTCTGAGGCGGTGAGAATTCGTTGTCCCTCATCCTGGAGAAGCAATTTATCTCCGTGTGGCCTGACCTCTTGCAGTAGGTACACCACACGTCTGATTGCCTCGTCGAGGCTAGAGGAACCATAAGCTTAGGCGGTGAATCTGCACGCGGCCTCTTATAGAGAAACGGTCTGCTCGGAAGATCCGATCGCGGCCTAAGAGCCATAGGTGCTCGCATACAAGACTGCCTATCCCCGTCCTGCTCCGCTCGCATAGACATGCTCACTAGCTCAGCATAACTGGGTATGCTAGCGCAATACATCTTCGAGCGGATCTCGGGTCATAGACCCTCAGAAAACCCTTGCATGCGCATTGGCTATCGGCCAATATTAATGGAGCATACCTGCCCAGCTCCGTAAATCTGTTCTCATACTCCGTCACTGTCATCCCTTCCTGTCGGAGGTGAATAAGCTCACTCTCCTTCCCGTGGCAATAAGTGAGGGAATAGTACTTCTCGTGGAAGCAGGTCTCAAAGGCTGCCCACGTCCATACATATCCGACCGCAACAGTGCGGAGAAAGACTAGCTCAACCTGCTCTGCCTCAGTGCAGTGCAGCGACTTTAGCATCTTAGAGATGCAGTCAAGCTAATACTCAGCCTCCTCGGGTCGGTGAGTACCTGCAAAAGAAGGAGGCCGCAAGGGCTGGAATCGCTCGAACTATCCGCTAGCACCTGCATTCCCAGCAGGGGGCGCAAATGGAACAAGCGGAGCCACATCCATGCTCTGAGCAAAGAATCTCCCAAGGGTGGCCAAGAGCTGCTGCTGCTGCTGCATCAATAACATCATCTGCTCCAGCCTATTAGTAGGAGGAGCGGCCTGAGGCATGTGCAGCGTCGAAGTAGATGCACGATTCTGCTCTGGAACTGGTGGTGCAATAGGTGTCGGTCCATTAGTGGGGCCAGTGGCCGGCTGAGAATCTGTCATGAGTCAGGCCCAAACTAGGGTCCGTCTGACTATCGCTTAGGGGAGGAGCCCCGTCAATCGAGTTGCCAGGAGTGTGATGTGCCGTAGTCCGTGCAGCCTTAGGTGGCATTCCCTATATACAACATAGGGTGAAACCCAGGTCAGCTTTAGCATAATCACAATTCGACAACACAACATTCACACACAGCTTAAAGAAACTTTATGCATTCCATTTACCAAAATTGTCACAATACATGAGATGCAGTATTACATGAATCATGACAGAAAATGAATGTGAGCTAATTCAAACTAGCTTAAACACTAAAACATACGACTAACCCTGCCATAAGACTAAGCCCAACACGGCTATACATAGCAACAAGGAAAGAAACACACAAAGCAACTCAAAGGATGACTATGTGCAAGACTAGTCGTTAGAATCTGGCGATGGTGGAGGTGCACTCTTGTCCTTAACATAGCACAGGATGGACCTCAACGTGCGAGTCACCTTCTTGAATTTCCGTTTCATGAAGGCCTCGGTCTCTTCAACCTTGGTTCGGATCTGTGCGATCTCCTATCGCAGGGCAACTTGGCCCTCTTCCAGTTGAGCCAAGCAGGCTTCCCTGACAGCCCGATCACTGTCACGCTCTCGTGTAGTAGCAGGAGGAGAGCCCTCATTAGTGTCCCGGGCCTCCTCTTCCCCTCCTTCTTGCTCTTCTTCTATCTCATCGCCTTCTTTGTCAGTCTCTTCCTCTTCACTCTCCGCCTCATCTTCAGTCTCTTCACGTCAGGCTCGACGCTATCGTGGCCCAATCTCCATGTTGTGCAGAGTCGTGTCGTTGATGAAGTGGATTGGCACAGGGAGTTCTATGCCAAGCCTGTAGGTGAATTCACGTGCAAGCTTACATATGAGTCGGCCAAATGGGAGTAGAATGGCCTTCCTAGTAGAGCGCGCAGTCTGCACTATCTATAGAAGCACATACGTAGGCACACACAGCTTCTCTCCTTGCCTAGCTTGGTACAGAAAATCTACCTTCAGGCGTGTGCACTCGCTGCGATTGCTCCATCTGGGATACACGTTGTACGTGAAGATGTGATGGAGCAGGCGAAAGTCGTCAGTCATTTTGGATGCTAAGAGACTATTGTTTGGATTCCAGTGGACCAAGTGGCCACAAAGGAATCGTGTGCGGCGGTCCCTTTTCCGTACACTTGAAAGATTCTTCTCACTAGCATGGACCTCGCCAAGTGGCATTCCCATGACTCAGGCTATCAAGGCAACATTGACTATGAGGTCTCACCTTCCCACAGGAAATTTAAACTGCAAAGGCTCCAGTGTCAACTCCCGGATATGAGAGTAGAAGGCTCGAACAGTGTTTGCATTAGCACAAGACTTGCCCTCAAACACGGGACCCCACCCGACCTCGACCAGGCGGTCCATCAACAGATATTTTCCAAAGAGTTTCTTGTCCACATGTGCTTCGAAAAGGACCCTACGGCCCTCAAACCTTCCATAAGATAGCTCTGCCAACAGAGCCCTTTCAATGGGAGACTGGGGATCGAGATCTCGCTTGGTCCTTATCTCCCGATCGACGCTCGTATCTGCGGCGGCGCTTCTCGGTCTCCTTGAACGAGTAGGACGACTAGGCCCGGCTTCATCCACGGGAGCTCTCTTCTTCCCCATGAGGGAAAGAAGTGTGAAAAGTGAAAATATGGCCACCACAAGTTCAAAGAGAGCCATTTGAGTGAGATAACAATGGGGAATAAGATGGGTTGTTGGATTTCAAAATTTTTAAGGCACAAAGTGGTGTTTGTGTGCTCAAAATGAGAGGAAATGAAAGAAGTATGAGAGGGGTTTTGATACAAACGGTGGAGGGGTGTAAAAAGTGAAGGAAGAAGAGAAAATATGGGAATGGAGGGAAGGTTTGAGAGGAAAAATGAAGTTTTTGGAGGAAAAGGAAAGCTTGGAGGTGTAAAAGAGGGTAGAGGGGAGCAAATGGGAGTGAAATAGGGGTCCCCACGTGATTCCGTGGGCCCCACAGCATCCCACCAACGCCGGCCCGACCGGCCCGACAGGCCCGGTGCGCTCGACCGGCGAGGGCTCGCCGATCGGACAATGCCATCACCGGTCCCTGGACTGACCGGTGATGGCTCGCCCCTTAGGCGATGCCATCCCCCCGGGCTACCAGAAACATGCGGGGTCCACTCTGGGTCCCCCCGATTTGTACAATTTTGGCCCCAGAGTTCGTTCAAGTCATTTCGGGTCCTATCTCATGTATATTCACATTTTTCAGGTCGTTTAAGGTTGGAATGGGTTAAATCTTCATCTAAACCCGTCGATTGACAGTCTAGAAGTGATCCAAGGTCATTCTACGAGATCATTGAGGCCTATGGCTCCAATTTCGGCGGTCGATTTTGGTAAATTTCGCCGATTGGCGAAACTGGGAATCATATGCCTCTTCCTACATTTTGTCGCTCCCTCCTAAGTCAAAGTACGTCAGTGTACGTCGTGTGACCATAACTCAGGTCCAGTTTAATCCAAATCATGCTCTGATACCAACTTGTAACGCCCTGAAAATCGGGGGTCGAGCATAGGCCCAACTCCTGAGTTCCAAAACATCACATATGCAACATAGATAATGATGATTAAATATTGTCCGTATTAGTGCATTAAACATGAATGAGATTATACCAAAATAGTATATCATACTCCAGAGACAAGTGAGTTTTGCAAGCGGAAGACTGTAATATATGTATAAGATATATGAACTGTAGTAGGTCTTGAAGTGTGATCATGTTATCAGGTTAAATATATACATGTATACTTCCAAAATGTACAAAATAAATATACATGTGTGCTCCGAAATATAAAATAACAGTGTAAGGGCATCTAGGCAATGTCCTTGTAGCCCCGGCGATCAGGACACGACTCACATGAACCCGCCCGATAACTACATGTAGGAGAATGCCTCCTCGTCATCCTAGAAGTCTGGCTCCGCCTCATAGGCATCGCCACCACCTACAGTTAAGACAGAGTCTGGTTGGTGTGCACAACACCGTCCCAGAACGTGGGAGTGAGTGATCAACTCAGTGGAGCTATAAAGCAAAGGTTAACATGTTATCAATTCATTCAAGCAGTAATGATAAAACAATACAACAAGCATTCCTAAGTACACATGTTATTTTTGTTATTTTGTCTCTAAGTAATAGTGTGCACACATGGCGTGGCTTTTGGGATATAGGGTTTTCTTCTAAATAGGCAACCCTTGTAGATTTTTTTCATTAAAGATTATGAATAAAATTCTGTGTTTTCCTGCTTCTTTAATTCTCTGAGTTGAGGAATCCAATTGGGCGTGAAACCCTCTCTTCTTCGAAGGGCTAACTACCGTGGTGCGAAGCCACACCCATCCCAAATCGCTCCCACCTCCTACCCTCAATATTCATCATCTCTCACAGCCATCACATCATCAAATCCACCCCCTTTTACAGCCGATCCTTCCTTTACAATAGATTTACAGAATCAGGACCTCTAGGAGGGCTGTGCATAGACTGAACGCCTGATCGGCCTAAAACTTGGTGTGTGGGTGGTCCACCCCTGGTCCACCAACCCCAAGCAGTCCCTTTTTGGGTTCGTGGGCCCCACACACATGCGGGCAGGATCCCATGCACGTGTGTCTGGGCCAGATTACTGTTCACACGTGCAGACTATTTTCAGGTTCTCTCTCTCTCTCTCTCTCTCTCTCTCTCTCTCTCCTCTAATCCTCTCCTCTCTTGTCTTAAATTCCTAACCCTAACCCTAGATAATCATAAATTTCATGTTTTATTCCACTTTTGCAAACCCTAGTCTTTCCCGAATTGAAATATGGTGAATCCCTTGGATTGGGGAATAATCCTTTGCAAGAGTGGATGAATCTACTCTCCTTTGAGCATTGTTTGGTCTATAATTTTTAATTGATCTAGCCCTAACATGTGTAGGCTTGGACCTTTGTAGATTCCTCTTGTTGAAAGCTTGACCTTATGTGGGATGTGAAATTTTTGTGATTATTTCTAAATTAGTATGATCTAAAGCTTGAAATCTTGCATATCATATTTAATTTTCATGTCCTGCATCAGTTGTGAATGTCTGTTTCTTATTCAACCATGAGATAGCTCTCCCTTTTAGTAAGAAAACATATTCTGAAGTAAACTTTTTATCACAACATAGCATCAGGTTCCCGGTTCCTATGAGATAGCGGAGTATACATTTAATGGCTTGCCAATGAGATTATCTTTAGTTGCTCTGGTAATATATGACTATGCTAACTAATAACTAATATCTGGTCTTAGTGCAAAGCATGTCATATATTAAGTGGCCTACTACAATTGCATAAGGTACTAAGGATATAATTGATTTCTCAGCTTCAGTTTAGGGGACATGATTTCTTGTCTAGCTTGGTGGTTTTCTTCGTAAGAGTTGCAACAGCTTTTGAATTTTTCATCCTAAACTGCTTTAAGATCTTCTCTATGTAGGTGACTTTAAACAAGCCTAAGAATCTCCTAGGTTGTCTTTGATGATCTTTACCCTGAGAATAAGGTTGACTTCACTAAAAATTTTCTTCTCAAATTCAAGAAAAGTCAATATTTAGGCATCATCAATAATCACATATTATTACCAGTTAGCAAAATATCGTGTACATATAAAGATGGTATTATAAAGATCTTCCAGACTATTTCATGTATACATAATGATCTTCTTGATTTATTATGAACGCCAAAAGTTGTGATGGCTAAGTGGAACCTCATATAGTACTGTCCTAAAAGGAACTTTAATCCAAAAGTTTAGACTTTCTTTGGGTGCATTTTGTCCACATAACACATGGGATGTTACATATATATCCCTTCATCCAGATCACTACTTAAGAATGTAGTCTTTATATCCATCTAATTTAATTCTAAATCTAAACTTGTAATAATGGACAAATTTATGCGGATCGAGAAAATTTTTGCAATATGTGAAAATGTCTCATTGTAATTAACGGCTACTTTTTTAATAAAACTATTAGCAACCAACCGTATTTTATACTTGTCCACTATACCACATCTCCTTCTTTTGATCTTAAGTACCCACTTGTTATATATCATTTACAATTAGAAGACATATCTACAAGTTTCCAGACTTTATTCTTTCCATAGAGGCAATCTTTTCGTTCGTGGCAATTACCTAATTAGTCAAACTTGGATACAACAACGCATCCTAATATGAATCAGGTTCCTCATCGTCAATCGCAACGCAAGAGTAAAACTCGCCTTTAATATAAAAGTATCTTCGGGAAATCAATCTTCTTTCACTTCGACCTAATTCAGGAGTTTGTTGAGAAGTACTCCTACTATCCTGACAAACTATAGGAGCGTCTCTATTTTAAGAAGCAGAACTCCCACTCATTATATACATTGAGAATTTTAAAAAGTTCTATTGCAACTTTCTACTTCTTTTGGTTGTGGTTCTTTCTTTGATGAAGGTCACATCCTGAAATTCTATGTCAGTCCATCTTCCATGGTCCTCATAAACTAGAACATATCCCTTTGAGTGCATGGGGTACCTTTTGAACACGCACTCAATGATTTTATTATCAAATTTACCTTTATATGGAGTGGACAACAAAACATATTCCAAATATCCCCAATGGTGTGGGTTAGTTAGAGAAGGAATCCTCCCAGTCCATATCTCATATAAGGGCTTAGGAACAGATTTAGACTAGGATCCATTAAAGACATAGATTGTTATTAGCAATGTGTCTCCCCATAATGTGGTAAATAGATTGGCGTGTGTCATCATCAATCTCACCTTGTTCAACAATATTTTGTTTCTTCCCTCTACAATTCCATTTTGTTATGGAGTATAAACCATAGTGTATTTTTGGACAGTGCCAATGTTTTCACAGTATAATTTACATATTTCAGATGTATACTCGCTAGGGGTGCACACGGTTCGGTTTGGTCCGGTTTTGGGGTGAAACCGGAACCGAACCGTTCCTAACGGTTCTAGGAAATTTGGAACCGGAACCGAACCGTTGGCACCCTAGAACCGAACCGGAACCGAACCGTTAAAACCGGTTCGGTTCCGGATCGGTTCCACGGTTCTTGGCTTTTTATAATCCAACCCAATTGCAAGCCCATGTCCATCCATGTTGTGGTCCATTTGATGAATGGTTTAGATGTTGTATAAGGTGTTCAAAAATACATTTATGAAAATAATTATTCTAGAGAAAATAATTATAAGATATGCAAAAATACATCGGTTCGGTTCAAGGTTCGGTTCCACGGTTCGGTTCTACAGATCGGATCCACGGTTTGGTTCTACGGATCGGTTCACGGTTCGGTTCGGTTCTACATACCCCTAAACCGAGAACCGAACCGTTGTCACCGGTTCTTTGATTTTTGGAACCGGAACCGGAACCAGTGCACTCTAGAACCGAACCAAACCGGACCGTTTGGTCGGTTCCAGTCCGGTTCTATGGTTCTACCGGTTAAATGTGCACCCCTAATACTCGCCACCTCTATCAAATTTAAGGATTTTAATCATTTTCTCAAGCCGATTATCTACTAGAGCTTTGAAAACGAGAAAATGGTTAAAAAGCTCAAATTTATGTGAGATGAGATACACATCCATAACAAGTAAATTGTCAATAAAAACAATAAAGTATTAATATCCATTTCTAGCATGTACATTCAAGGATTCACAAATATCTAAATGGATTATCTTTAGCAAACCCCTAGACCTTGTCACTTTAAGAAATGGTTTCTTAAAAGTTTTTTTGAACACAATATTCACAAAATGACATGTCGACTTTGGATAATGAACCAAACATATTAGAATGTGCTAGTTTTATCATACGGTTATTTCTAATATGACCAAACCTCGCATGCCATCTTTAGATTTAGACACCATATATTTAATCGACGTAGAAAATAAAATAAGAGGTACATCATCACATTCAACGTCTAAAATAAATAAATATGAAACCAAATTTTCTTATACAAAGATGAGGTTATTAAGTCTTAATGAAACTCTTATTTCAGAAAAATGGATGTCAAAACCATTTATCAACAAACTAAAAACAGAAATTAAACTTCGACGCATGCCTGTGCAAAAAGAGAATCAAAGAGGATTATCGACTACCCTATGCACATACGAAGATAATAAACGTTAATCCTTAGCACTTCTTTGGCAACACTATCCCTCTGGACACTTTGTAACTCCTCGTGGCTATAGGCCAGAATTCCTTTAGTCCTTAACGATCTCGGGTCATGTGCTTTATTGAGCCCGAATTCAAAATTCACTCATTAGATAGGATATCAACAATAAGAATTTCATAACAAACATTTGCAAACAAAGTATATGGTAACTTAAGAATTACCGTCTTTTTGTTGGCGCACTGACAAGCATAGTAGCTAAAGTTTTCAGAGACAAAGTAGATCAAGTTGGACTTTCTTGGATTATTCTTTCCTTTCCCCTTTTTTGAGATTAGGAGGAGCTGCCGCGGGCTTCTGTTATTAGTTGTTTTTCTTCACCTTTTTGTAATCTTTGGCCGCCTCTTGTTAGCTTTTTGCTTATGGGTCTCTACTACAAATGCCTTGGTCGTACCTAGCTAAATTGTATTCATTTCAACCTCTCATATCGATGGCTACAAAAGTCTCTGAATGTAACAATAGAATTAGTATAGTTTAGAATCATTTTGATTAGAGTCCACGATTTAAGCAAGCAATGGTGTAGTGCGATGATATTTTGATTTTCAATCAATTGGTACCCTACATTCCTACATGCACCTATCATCTACTCCATTTTGTAGATATGATCATTAATGGGGTAGTCGGCTAGCACCCTATACTCAAAGAACTCTAGTTCCATTGCCTAAAATCGTACATTTGACTTCTGCGCATAAATATTAGCTAGTGCATACTAAATCCCCTTAGCGGTCTCATGCACCTCATATGTAGGTATAAGCTCTGTGCATAGTACTAATTAGGACAACAGACTGAATGATTTTGTTTACATCATTGGTTGTAGTGGTTCAATGCATCCTCTCGAACCTCGTCCAAAGTATGTAAAATGTCATCCTCATCTAGAAGGGATCTCACAACACATGACTTACTTCATAGTTGTTGTCGTCAAACTATTAACTCTTGAGTTGTTCAACGATTAACGTCTTGGTGTTCATTTGTACATTGCATAAAGCATCACTACTTAATTATGATTTAAAGTATTGACACTAATCATCAGTATTTCAACTTGTTATTCAAATTTTCAAGTTATAAAAGTGACCAATCTATCTTAGATTAGATTTAAAAGTTCACATACCTGAATGGTCAGAGTAGATCATAAAGTTCTCTAAATTAAGATAAAATGATGCTTTTAGGACAATCCGTTTATATAACTTGCAACCTTCCATTACAGATGCATGCATCATTTGGTACAGGAGATGAGTTCTCACTCAGGTTATCCACAACCTTTATTTAAAGGGGATAATCCTAGGACTCAATTTTCTATTTTCTAATGAAAATGGAGCATTGATCTAAACACATCAAGCTCAAGTATAACACATATAATAACCTTATTATAAGATTTAATTAAAATATGTACTAAGATGAAAAAAAAAAATCCAATCCTCACCATTGATCGTTTCCGTTTGTGACAAATTCGATCATCATTGTTAATGATCACCAATGTCAATAGATTCTTTCATTAGCGTTGATCATCACAGTTGATGATGGTTCCAATCACTAGCGGACCCATGATCAATAGTGATTAGAAGGATATAGAGAGGCATCTACATTCCCATGTACACATACGTGCAATAATGCATGTATAGACACACGGGCTCACTAACGTTGATCATCATAGTTGATGATGGTTCTGATCACTAGCGGACCCATAATCAATAGTGATTAGACGGATATAGAGAGGCATCTACATTCCCATGTACACATACGTGCAATAATGCATGCATAGACACACATGCTTATACATTTTGGTCATCACGTTCTAACATCACATACAAGACATGATCACAATATCAAAAACCATAACTAAGATTTATTAAATCCAAAATCTTAAGTTTATATCCTTTTATTTTAATACGTATATCAATCATCATTATCACATAAGATTGGAACCATCAATCACAAAAATAGACCCCACCATCGGTTAGATCTTGCCAAAAAACCCCAAGACACTTTCTAACACTCGGCCTAAATTAGCCCACAAATGGCCAATTAAAGGCCCTTTGACAAGATACATTTAATCTTAATGAGAAGGCCTGGTGCCTGCTAAATTTGGCATTGAGTGTTAATCTGGCATCAGCCGGCCAAACTTGTTATTCTTTTCAAAGCAGTTTGGCATCAGCAAATTTCAAAATAAAAGTATGAACAGAAGGTTAAATAGAGAGATCTGCAACCAAACAGTAAATACAATGACTGATCAATTCCTTAAAAATAGCACACAAAACCCATTTGATTACTTGTAAGTTATAACAAACATAACAGTTGGACTACAAATCCATTTTACATGCATTATAAAATAAATACCTCTCGTTCTTCCTCTACTCAAACATTCATTTATACATTAGCTTTCTAACTCAACACAAGGATCGAGCTAAAAAAGACAAGTAACCATTGCTTCCAGAAATCTATCCATGAAGCCTAGCAGCTGATGAACTCACAAGCAATGAAAAACATCCATGATCGATCATATGGTCGACAGCCAACTGCATAAATATCACATCAATCGGACAATCATATCTGTCTGAGTTACAGTCTTCAAGTAAACAGGTGATGACAAAAATCAGCCAATAGTCCACATTCAACAGAGAAAATCAGGCAGCTAAGATTCTCCTATCCGCATCATGTTTTTTGTACAATCACCCACAAAAAGTAGGTGTAAGCAGATGCGTGGTCTTGATAATCTGACATGCAGCTTAAATTGGGCCACTCAGATTCTCCCATCAGTGTCTTTTGTACAATCACCCCACAACAGTAAGGGCTAGCAGATGGGCGGTGGTCTTGATCATCTAACCATGCAGTTAAGTGGGCCCCATCCATGAATGGACTGAGCCATAGACCATCAATTGTGGAGAAGACAACCTTTACTTTGACTTGTATCCTTTCCCTCAAAGATTTAAACATGGAAGAGGCAAGAGGCACCAGGTTTGGCTTCTCTAATCCAAGATCTTGCATTGGATGGATGTTTAGCCAAATCCATTCATAGAATGATGTATGTAGGAAGAGGCGAAATTGTAATCAGGTTCTTGATAGGGAGGTTGGAGATTGAGATTTGACCTGTATCCCAAATTTCCACCAAGTATGCTGCATCTCTGCAACATAACAGTAACTTGGATTAAAAAATTTATTCTAAAACTATATATGAACTAGTTATACATTGAGAAAATCATGCATGTACCATTGAGCCATCAGAAAGTTGAGATCGCCACTTAAAGCTCCCGTGTGTTGCCATGATTAGGTAACTGCAGATGGCGATGTTCCTGTAGACATCGCTAAACATATCCATAAGTATTTTTACTAATCTTACTGTTTGAGGTACTATAAAATCCAAACCCATAAATCCTATAGCCTCGACGGGAAGAAATGATGCATAGCTTTGTATATATATGGATCGTTCTCCATTTTGGATCTAGAGTATCTAAAACATGGACGTGCAAAGGCTCAGAAATATATTATCATGGTCATCTTAGACTTTCTCCCAATAAGTTGGGGTTGGCTTTATATGGTAGCTTGGCAAAGAAGGGTCTACGATCGACTGCCCAACAGGCATCAGCCATGCTTTTTTAAGCACAATTTGCTTTTGAAAATATATGATATTATTTTCAAAGGCAAAACTGGAAACCAAAATTTTGGCATAAAAAGCTGGGTTGCAGAATACAACTGATTGTAGGTGATCTGTCCTCTTAAATTTAGCTGATTTATATGGCATACAAATGCCTACAAGATATAGGACAAGAATTAAACCATGTTTCCAATAGTATTTCCTCTATCTTAATACAACATATCGGTCGAAGTCCTTTATAATTGATCCCAGCCAAGTGATCTCGCTCAGTTCCTTGGAAGAGCACCTTAGTTATCAGAGACAATATGACAAAAGCTACTGCATACAGTTCTGGGCTATACAAAATTAGAAACAACATATAGATTCTTGAAAATAAAGAAGATAGAATTACCTAGTGTTCTTGATGTGAATCAAGAGATCATCAGAGATTCTTCCATTACTCTGATTTTGACTGCATTATTGACATTTACTGGTATGGTCCAATAGCTGCCAAAATAAATAAAAAACAAAAGGAAAAAAAAATGTAATACTCTGCTAAGTTCCATTATTCTGTTCTCATGCCAAGTCGAAAAAGGATCGTCAGTGAAAAACACTTGATGCTCACACAAATATTTAGACTAAATGTATGTGTGTGTCAAGGTATTTAAAAACGGTTACATAACAGTCATTCTGTAATGGTAACAGTGGGAAACATTATGGGGCCGTAACAGCTGTTACAAAAAAATGGCCTGTAAGAACTCCATAATAGTCCGTTATGGGGCTGATACAGTTTTTTTTTTTCAAAACCAAAAATAAATAAATAAATAAAGAAATGTAACAGCCGTTATGGCCCGTATTGTAACGATAATGGCGATGGTCACTGTTACCATTATTGAATACCTTGGCGCATGAGCATGTAAATTGCAATACAAATGCAAATAGTACAACAACTTTTAAAGCCTAGAATCTCCAGCTATAGATAAAACACCACCTCAATCTATACTTTGCATTAGTGAGCATTTCTTGCAACAATTGTAATCATTTTCACAATTATTGCACATAAGGCAATGATGCTATAACTGTTAACTGAGCTTTTAGAGAATGTTACATTTATAATACATAGATTGATACTTCTTATGAACATATCCCAGTTCTTTAGCCCGTTTTGGAGATGGTACATAAAATTATAAATAAAGTAGACACACAATTGAAAATATTAGCCAGTGCATAGAAATTTTACATTTGAAGGAGTTAAGAGTGCTTCTTGTAGGGGAGCAGATAAGGTGTGGCCCCAACCTCACCCAAGACAGTGCAGCCCTTAACATGGGCCCCACCTTGATGTATGTATTCTACATCCTTTCCGTCCATCCGTTTTTTGAGATCATTTTAGGGCATGAGGCCGGAAATGAAGCAGATCCAATTCTCAGGAAACAGTGGTGATTGACCATTAATAGGCCACAAAAGTTTTGGATCAAGTTGATATTTGTCCGTTCCCTTCATCCAGCTATATGTGACCTTATAAACTTGATCCAAAACTTTTGTGGCCCATTAATGGTCAATCACCACTGTTTCTTCTGGTATGGTCCACCTGAGATTTGGATCTACTTCACTTTTGGGATCATGCCCTAAAATGATCTGGCAAAACGGATGGACAACATGGATATAGAATGCATACATCAAGGTGGCGCCATGTTAAGGGCCACACCATCTTGGGTGAGGCCAGGGCCGCAACTAATCCGCTCCCTTCTTGTAGATGCACTTCTGCAGAGGACAAAACAGAAGGTCCCTCACATGCCTCAATGTGGCATAGTGTATGAGATCCATTCCATTCATCGGTCTACGCCTAAGTGAAAGTGTCCTGGTGTAAAAATACGGTCAGTCCACTAATAAGCTGAATGGGTGGACCATCCATGTATAATTGGTTATCCATCTTTTAAGTATCGATTTTCTCGATACAAGTGTGGCTCGCCTAATGAATGGACAAACCTAATCCAAGGTAAAGACACATTCATCACGAGGCCAGTGAGATGAAGGCCTTAGATCACTAGCATGTGTTTCAACTTTTCGTGAGCCACTTGTATTGGTGTCTGCAGATGCATGCCTGCAAGTAGCATTCCTCTTAGGTTAGCTATTGAATGTAACTGTACCTTAATCAGAAAAAAGATTTTACATCCATCTTCTGATCCAGCCTTCTGAATGGTTTCTGGAGTTTTTTTTTTTGAAAGGCAATGATTTCTGGAGAAATTGCCAGTCAAGAGATACAACCACAACATTAGGCGAGGAGTCATAAGAGAATATAAGAAGCAACATGACTATATCAAAACACAAAAATATGTGCATACTCTTGACAGTCAACAAAGCACAATCTAGGTCTTACTTTCAGAATTCTGTCATTCCTGTTGCAAATCATTGAAAAGATCTCAGTATTCATGAATGGATTTCATTGGACAAATCAATGATGACTATTTTTGTTGCTTGTTGCAAGTGAGATAAACATATCACCTTTTTGCTCTTTCTTGGGGACATATCCCCAAATATCTTTCAAGGAATAAAATCACTGAAAGAAGACAATCCTAAAAGAGTAAAGCATTTCATTAGAACAGATATTACACATTTTAAACAATCCAGGATTTAAAGAGGGGCAGTCAATGTAACCAAATAAGAATGTTGCAACAATGCAATGTGGACACAGCCGTGTTTTGCTGCACAAGGAAACAAGGAGGTGGACACAAGGTCCTGGAAAACCCACCACTCCAACACATGTACAGATGTATAATAACGCACTACAAGAAAACTGGCCTTTGCCCAGAAAACTGCTGGCAAAGCCTTTGCCCGCGGTTAGTTAACAGCCGGTAAAGCCTGTGTCGGTAAAGGCTTTACCAGCAGTCAACCTCCTTTACTGGCGGTTGTGCTAGCCACGGCGTCATGTGCGATTTACCGGCAGTTTATACACCTTTACTGGCGGTTGTGCTGGACGCCGGCCTATAGGTAAATTAGCCATGAATCATTTAATCGATGTGTATTTGAACCTGGCGATCTATAATATTGGTAATCAGATGGACGGTCTAACTCTCTCTATGAAACATGGGCAATGTACATTGGGCTATTCATTGGTTGGTTAAGATGTAATATCATGATGCACTTTCTAAAAGATGATGGCAGTCCACTAATCATGCATGCATTATAAACTGTCAATATCTATATTATATACAACTAGCCCTTCAACTGGCGAAAGGAACATTTGTCTTTTCAGTTCTTTTTTGCAAGTAGCCTCTCTAACTTTCATTTTCGTTAGGTGCAGTCAATGGGAATACCCTCATTATTAAGAAAGCCAAAGAACAAAGGCTTAGTGAGGCATGCATCGCAATGACTAAATAACATTCACACCAGCTCATATTATGGTGAACGTCCCCAATCCACTTGATCTTCTATCACCAGTGTAGGGCCCAGTGCGGTAGTGACGAGAATACGCAACACACTGGATTAGCCACATGTCACCACTGGTCCCATATTAAAATAATATTTACAATAATAAATTGAATAGTTTCAAAAAAAAAAAAAATTCCATTTATCTAGCTCCCATTCATCCCTGCCTAAAACCTGCAAACAAAATAGCAAAAAGAATGTATTATGGAAAATATCTTTACCATGTGAGATCCATAATACAGTGAAAATATTGCATCTACCCATTTTATGGTATCCATTACAAAAGCACAATCATTGAAGGAGAGTTGAATGTATTCATGGTCTTGGAACATACATCTTTGGAACCCCATACACTAAACTACAAATGGCTATAAAAGAAAACAAATGGAGAAATGCTCGAGCAGGCTATATGTACAGGAACCTTGCCCGTAGATAGCTGTCGTCAAACACAAGGTATACATATGGGATGATGTGTTATGATTCTTCAACCTTGTAGTCATTTTTAACATGAGAAAAATGCAACCAAAGATGTAAGAGGTGTCTGAATAAATTACAAATCCATGCAGCAGACTTATTCCCATTTGAATGTCTGAAAGAAGGGTCAAAATTGAAATAAATAGGTCTTAATGCCAAGAACAGAAGATAGTAGGTGTGTACATGACAGAGAGAGAGAGAGAGAGGAATACAAATGTAGATTTTTACAAGTAGAAATAAATTAGCACAAATGGCCTTGAAATTACAGCTAATAGATCAAGATACTAGAATTCAACAATCAAGAAATTGATCTACCTTGTGACAGAACCCATAAATCGCCCCTAAAGACCTATGCATGAAAATTTTGGGTTACTTTGTAGATAGGACATCACAGTTCTAAGATCATCTTTCTAACATATAGATAAACAAACATGTCAAAAACTTATGGGGTGGAATATCTGCTTACCTACATAGAAACAAAACACAAGGGTATATATTGATCATGGTCTGGTTAGATGGAATTTCAGTGATTCAAATCCGACATCGAAGCATTTAATACATACACATGGATTATAGAAAATGCAATATGCAGTACCAACTATATACAATAGCATGTTACTGTTAGTGACATTTATGGGGTGGAATCCTGATTAGACCTGAAATTATTAGAAGAGTCATAAATCTTAACCTACTGGGAACCGTCATGCACCGTGATGTCTTACGGCAAAGTGGGTTTTGAGGAGTTACAAGTTGACCCTGACGACAGCATATAAATGAAGCGATAAAGATATAAATGATTCAAGATTAATTTAAGGTTTCAAGAACTTACGTCCACCTCTCTTACTGCCAAGTAGTCCTGATGAAAATGCATCTACACTACAATAAGGAAATTTTTTTTTTTTTTTTTAAATCGTGGCTGCACCGATATGGTCTAGTATGAACGGCTGCCTACGTACCCAATGTTCGGAAGATTGGGATCAAGCCACTACGTAGTTCTTAATATTTAAATCAGAACATTTTACGCATAAGCAGAGGAAAAATCAAAACAAATCATAATAGAAATATGTGTACCTTCTGTTACGCATAAGAAGATGAAAAGCTGAAACAAATCAAAACATAAATCTCTGTAGATTAGTCAAGCAAAACTACTAAATAATTCAAGAACATAGTGATGGAATCCCACTACAAATATGTAAAGAGTTGTATTTTTAGGATTCTCAGCAGATTCCTCACAGAGCTCTTATGAGTACCTGTATATACAAAAAAGGCAATACATGATCATTTAGGCATGAGCCGAAAAATGTCAGAAACCGAGAGCTCTTATGAGATTTTTGCAACTGATGTCTTTTTAGCATTTTTTATTGTGGTTTCTGGCATCACATGAGCTACTTTCTAAAAGTAAAGTGGAGAAAATTATGGGTCTGCTAATCAGGTAAGCCATTATTAGTACCATCAGGCAATTGATGTGTGTGCGTGTGTTACGTATGTGTGTATATGGAAAATAAAAACAGCATAGCTTCTCTAATGCTCTAGCATAAATAATACAATATACATTTTACTAAGGCCTATTTTATTCCAACCTGGTGCCAGCATAATGACTTGATCGCCTAGCAATGAGTGTCAACTTAAAATCCTTCCCTGATATTGAAAGTTTAGCCTGTATTCACAAAACATAAGCCATGAGTGGTCACCTATAAATCATTATCCAGCAACCCAGTAAACCTGGATGAGCATTCATATCAACCAATCAAAGAATAATCTGCCAGGAAGACTTATTTCAAGGTGCCAGACCCCATTATAATTGGGGCTGGTCTTTCCCTATCAGAAGCAAGAACCACATATAATCACCAAACAATTTCACATATATACAATTTGCATTGCAATATATACACACACACACACACACACACACACACACACACACACACACACACACACACTAACATGAAACAACATTAGCTGTCACAACCAACTGCCAAAATCAATTATTTTTGTTTTCGGAAATAACAAAAAGAGAGAGAGAGAGAGAGAGAGAGAGAGAGAGAGAGAGAGAGAGAGATCCCTCCATTTAGGTCAATCCATAGCTGTCACAACCTACAAAACAAAATAACAAAAAGAAATTAGTTAATACTTACAATCTTATATAAGTTCTATTGTATATGCAAAAAAAAAAAAAAAAATCTTACCAAACAACAACAATCAGGCCAACAAATACTTGTTCCAGCCGCATCCCCAATTGTTCTGTATCGTCCATAGGGTCTCATCAAAGTCTCTTCACGTACAATTGCCACCTGAATATATACTTCCCAAAAACCATTTCCAAGTGGGAACCCGCCTTTTGTGAGCGAATCCTTACTTAAGACAATTCCTCTAGCGACAGTAACCCACGGATACTAGTAAGAAGAACTTCGATTATGTCCTACAAATAAAATTTACTATTCAACACAATACATTGCATCATTTGTATACCACATCTAATTAAGAACACAATAAGCTCAAAACATAATAAAAGAACTATTCGATTTGTGTGAAAATTTGCCCCGGTACTACTGCAAGTCGTAGTCTTTCCCTTTTTCGCTAAGTGTCCCTACAAATGATAAATCAATGTCAATCATCATATACCAACTAAACTCTATATAATATAGGACATAATACACATGTAAATATATGCATATATATCATATAATTACCTGGCTTGATGATGAGGCTGGTTGGTTTGGGTTGAGATTAGCTGAATTATCTGATACTGTGGATTTCAGATTTGTCCTAGAGGATATCAACTGCGCCACGAATTCTTTAAAAGATGAAAATTCCGTTGGCTACGTGTTGTTCCCCACAAATCAGTTGGAGTGGGGCCTAACCCATAAGTGCGGACTCGGCCATGTCGATCTTCTCCCATTACTTGAGAGAACAAGTCATTCCTTCCTGTGCTATTCTGTGAAGTATCGGGCTGCTGAGAAATTCGTTCATTAAGTTGTTCCTTTTTTTTTCATTAAGTTGTTCCTGCAATAGAAAAAATATCAGTTTAGATTGTACAACGATAAATGAGAGAAATTTTTTTTTTTTCTTTTTTTAAGTATAAAACATAACAATTAAATGCATGGATATACCATTACTCTTAATGAAGCCTCATCCACAGGCCTACCACTCTTGCACGTATGGGTCAATATAAACACATCTGCCCAGCTTGGATTCTCGCCACTAGCCGTTTTCTTCCTCTATCATTATGTAAACAAGTTATATATAAGAAATAGACCAACATGGTTGATCGAGTGATTAAGAAAATTTACCTCTTCTTCACGTATCCGTGCAAAGCTCTTTGAGCCTGCAGCATGGCCGATTAATTATCTTTTTCGATTCTCTAAACTTGTCTTAGTACGAGCCTATATGTGAACACACCGAAAGCATTCTCACGTCAAGTATCTACAGAATGTGAGGATATTTGACATTAGAAATAAATTATAAAGATGCAACGCAGAACAAGAATGAACATTTAAATTAAGGAACCGAAAGCATTCTAATCTATCCAACCTTAAATGGTCAAAACAGCGGTTCTCACCTTCCAGGGACCCCCGCTCAACATCCGGATAATTCTGATGCACATCCGGGTCTGCTCCATCAATTTCGAGGTAATACATAAACACGGGCCTGTCCAAATGGCCAGGCCACCCATATTGCTGTCCATAAGAAATAGACAGTTTCGTCATGGTCATAACAGTGGTTCCCACCTTCTAGGGACCACCGCTCAATTAAATCCTAAATTAGTTACCCATCCAAGGTTGGATAGATTGTAATACTTTCATATTCTCATTTAAACGTTCACACCGAAAATCCGGCAGCATCTCCCCATGCCTCTCCAGATAAGTTGATCTTATGTTACATTCCGATGTCAAATATCTAAAGTAATGTAAAGATATTTGGCATTGGATACGAAACGGAAGAAACATATCCAGAGAGAATCGAGGAGATGAACCGCGGATCAGGCATGAACATTTAAATATATTATATGAAAGCATACTATCCATCTAACCTTGAACTGTCCAAAATGGGACAATTTGAGCAATTTCTATGCCACCAAAAACACACCATATCTATGTATGGCCACATAGAAATCCTCAAACGGGTAACTAATTATCTAACTTACAAATCACAATCACAAGTCACAATTATAAACTAACAAGTCACAATAATAATTTAAGAAAAAAAAAATGTAATACATATAAAGCATACTGCCCAAATTTGTATTTTCCTATTGTGACTCACGTGAGCACTGGATTTGCATAAATTTTGATATGACCTTGCAATATAAGTCAACTCAATAAACATACAAAGCATACATCATATGGTTATCAAGATTAGCAACTTCATTCTCATATATAACAACTCTGAATAAACTGCAAATGCCAAGATTGTCTATAGATAATTAGCATAACCCAATATCACTTACTTGTGGAGAAGAAGAAATACACCACACAAAACAAATGTGACCACGACAAGGATCCAACCAATGACCACCAAGCTACAGCAAGTAGGAATCAGGCATTGGGTCAGATAATCAATGACAATAAAACATGAATGTTATGAAAAGTTGCTGCAAGCAAAGAGGAAATATGTGGTCTTGAGCCTCGGCTCACTGATTTAGGGCCAACATTGGGTGAGAGGTGCTACATAATGTCCTAGATCAGCAGATCCTAAGGCCATGTTTTGGTTGATGCCTAAAAAACTTTTGTCATAGTTTATTAACTGGATAAGGAGTGCCATAGTTGCTTACAATGTAGATGCTTGGCATTGCATACGTGTGTTCTTTTACTGATTTTCATTTATACTTTATTATGTTCTGTTCAGGTTTAGCAACTCTGTATCCCCTGCCCATGTTGATGATGATGAAGGATCCACTTTTCATTGGAGTTGTTTCTTTAAGGGTAGAGGTCAGTAGTATGAATAATGTTTGATGGTATCCACAATTACATCAATTCCAAAAATAGCTCAAGCTATAAGTTTATCTTCTGTTTTGTCAAACTAGTTCTCATGTGACTACAAGGCTTATAGAGATGTTTTGTTTGGATGATATTTTCTAAGTGCTTGTGGGAGATTTGAGCTGTGAATCAGGTTGGATCCATTTGTGAAGATCACCTGGGATAAAAGTTAGGTAGGTTCATTCATCTGGCAGCCACACGCACAAAAACAATTATCTGTTTAAAAAAATCAGCAATCTTACATGTGTGGCCCATCTAATGAATGGATCATACATCGCATTTATGTAGGCAATAGAGCTTTTCTAAGCGCACACAGCAATAAAGCTCATGTACATGCCACACATTTGCCAGCATGTACATACCAAAACCCTACCAGTATTTCAAAATCTAACAATAGGGAAAGAGCATATTCAGTTAGAATGGTGCAGGTCTGAACAAGCCAGGGGATTACACTTACAATTATCTTGATCTTGTAAGCTTCCAAGAAGGGATGTCTGCTATCCGGTAGAGGACATCAAATACCTTCTTCTGAAGACTGCAAAAGAAATGTCAGGATCAGAACCAAAATTTATACACCATTTTCTAAAATTCAACCTCTAATGGATGATCATAACCAAAATTTATACACCATTTTCTGAAGACTCCAAAAACCTAGTTTCACATATTTGCAAGAAAAAAAAAAAAAAAACTGATTTGTAGATAAAAGAAGGCCGCAAAAGAAACAGGAGTACTGACCTGCATATCCCATCTTTTATCGAAATTCCTTTCAAGGCAACATAGGTCGTGCTGCTACATATATGATTCAAAACCATCCAAGATTTTCAAACTTAGTTTCTAGTATCCAAACATACACAAAGGAAAAGAATAAAAAACAAGAAAAAATATACAAAATACACAATCCAAAAATGCATTCCATTAACCTGCAAGCAACGAAATGAAATTGAAAATTACAATGGACATACATTTTGCATAACCAATCCATAGAAATAAAGAGGTAATCTGAAATTTGAAAGTTCTCGAGACATACCTCTGAAATTCAAAATTGCAACCAAGGCCACAAGCTCGGCAATCTCGTTCAATATAGTCAAACCCGTTTTAAGGTTGGACTAAGACCCATTAACTTAAAAAAGCAAAAATAAGACTTAATCATGATTTCCATCTTTTTATCAATTTAAACATGAAACACACAAATAAATGCTTGGACACTACCAAGGTGTATTTTGAACATGAATTCTCAATAGACGACTCAAAAGAGAAGATACTCATGAGCATAATACAAATCCTAAAAATGAGTATCAACCTAATAGAAATATCATGATAAGCATAGTTTCCTACTAAAGTTAACTAAATAAAGAAGTAGCACCATTAACCAACCTGATCAAGTCCTAAAAGTTAGCAAGCAACCACCAGCAAAACAACACGAAACTGAGAAAAAAGCACCTACAAGAAACCACCTGTAAGAGAACAGCAAAACTATGTGCTGTCCAAATATAAGCATACTTTATGTAAAACCAAAGAAATTACATCATGTGCCTAGCAGGTGGTCAAGAAGGATTATCTGATTATCAGACAGCCACATCAAGGATAAGAAGAAAGCTGGAATATTAAATCAACTTGGTTGTACATGAGAAAAAAAGAAGCCAATTGGATCCTCTTTTATGGAATATGCATATTACCTACAACAAAACCTTAATGTAGATCAGCCTGAGTTTGGCCCATTTAAGTCATTGGGTCTAAAAAGCACATAGGGCCTTTGATTTCAGGCCCAAGCTTGCACATTAACATTATACAAGGGCCTATAATCCTCTGCTTGAGCATCAGTATAACATTTTGCAAAACATGAGAATGGCCATGTGATTGGTGCCCATGGATTGACTTACATTTCTCATTTATTTTTGGAAAGCATTACGCGCTGCACATCTGGTGTAAATTTAGGCATATGCAATTACAAACAAAAGAGAAGTGCAATTAGAAAAACCTCTGGCTGCAATTCTACACAATCAGCAAAATCAGCATCTGCAACCAACTCCTCTGCATTCCGAGGTCGTAGTCTTACAGCCACTCGAACTCTTCCAAGAACTGTCCCAAGCGTCCAAAGAAAAGAAAAGAAAATTCAGAATTGATCATAATTAAATTTAAAAATAAAAAATAAAAAATCCAGACTACAAAACAGATAAAACAAAAACTATAATATTGGAATCATAGTTTAAAAACCAGAAAAGTCAAACTAGAGTTGAGTCAAAGAGTAGGTTAAGTTCTATTGAGTCTTGAAGACCATTAATTGTTTGAGTCATCAAACTATGATGGACCAGAACTCCCAATATTCAGATGCTAATGAGACACACCCTTTTTCCAGGCAGGTCAACCAATTAGCCTTCTAAGGAATATAGAGAAAAGATACACACAACAATCTTTTCTTTTCTTTTTTTTTTCTTTTTCTTTTTTTTTTCCTTCTTTTTATCAAGAATCCTGACAATATGATGAGATATAACAAGAGATTTTTATTAAGAGATAATCAACGAGGAAATAATTCCAAAATAGAGCCTCATGGATACCACCTTCTTTAACAGTAACATCTGCAGCAGATCCATTTCAGTTTATGGTTTTTAATGGTGTAAACAATATACAAATTTTTTGGCATGGGCCAAAAGATGAACTATATACAAATTTCAGGTGGACCACAACATACAAAACAGTGGTGGAAGACCATTATAAACATTTTTTTTTTTTTGTGGGTCACAAAAGTTTTGGATCTAATTTTATCAAAACAGGTTGGATACTATCAAGTCAAAAATGATAGTGTTGGAAATATGTAAATACCCATGAAAATGCTAGACAAAAGGAAAGTGTAACATGGCCATAAAGATATCTGCACAAAGAAAGCTTCAAATTGATTAATTTAAAAATAGAAAATGCTATTTGCATAATGTTTACTACTCCAAACAAACAATATCAACTCACCTAAGGCCCTGTTTGGTAGACACCTAAAAAATGAGTTGAACTCATTTTGGTTAACAGAAACTATGCATTAATCTTGATCTCTAATAGATAATGAGTTCATGTTAAAAGTGATTATGTGATACAGATAACAATCTCTAATACATAATTATTGTTAGCAAAAATGAGATGAACATATTTTTGGATCTACCAAACAGGTACTAAATGTGTCAAATAAAATTGCAGATTCAACTAAACAGAAAATATGAATTAGAATTGCTTAGTCTATTTGTTCCTAATATAAAGAAGCATGAGAATTAACATCTTTTAAGACTGAGATTATTGGCATTGTTAAGCCAACATTTATTACATGATTAGAAAGCCATAGCATAGATCTAAGCAAAAATTGTAATATTGTAGCTTGAGAATAGCTTTTTTCCTTCTAAGTTAAAAGTGAATAAAGAAAAAAATAAAAAACAAAAAACAAAAACAAAACAGCACTGAACAGAATTCATATAAAATCTATATAGTCATCCAAATATATATAGTCATCCGTAGAAAACAGAATTCATATAAAAAACAAAACAACACTAAACTTTGGCATGCTTTAAGAACTGTTTGGGTATACCCCAAAATCACAACTGCATCTGCTTTTTGGTGGTCCACCGAGCACCTGAGACTGCACGAACAGGAACTGCATTTCACAGGCTCCCATTATCTGTCCCAAACTGATGATCAAACTGTTTCAAGCCAGGGCAACTGGAAACTATCTGACAATATACCTGGAAACAAAAGCATGCTAACCCCAAAAAGAGTTTTGACAATGCAAATCCCTAAAAAGGGATTCAACAATGCAAATCCCTAAAAAGTGATTCGACAATGCAAATCCCTAATTCAGGATTCGACAATGCAAATCCCTATTTTGGGATTCGACAATGCAAATCCCTAATTCAGGATTTGACAATGCAAATCCCTAATCAGGTATTCTAAATTGCAGAAAGCAACAGCAAGAAGGGAAAAGGTTTACATCATACTTGAGAATCGGAGATTCACGAGCAGCGGAAGGCCAAACTGCAGCAGAGGACCGAGGAGATAGAGAGAGAGAGAGAGAGAGAGAGAGAGAGAGAGAGAGATAGGGATAGAGAGAGTGAGAGGGAGAGGGAGAGGGAGAGTGAGACGGAGAGCGAGCGGAGAGGGAGAGCGAGATGGAGAGACAGAGAGAGGGAGGGAGAGGGAGAGCGTGCAAGAGGGAGAGGGAGAGGGAGGAAGAGTGAGCGGAGAGGGAGAGATTGAGGGACTGGAGAGGGAGAGCTTGAGGGACTGGAGAGGAAGAATCGGCGCGCGGCTAGAGATGAGGCGGCGGAAATGAAGGTAGGGTTTTTTTTTCTTCTTCTTCTTATAGGACCCTTTACCCGCAGCTGTTAAAACCGGCCACCAGCAAACGGTAGCCCCATCAGTCGGCTAAGCTATACTTTCTTGTAGTGACGTTGAAAGTTGTTTTATTAGATACTACCTCATTTAGGGTCAGTTGGGAATCAAGAACAGATATCCTAATAAAAACACAAGCTGCTAGACACCCACCATTATCGTCATGTCGGCGTCTATTGTGCTTTTGTGGAGGAGAGTGATATTTCTGCATTACACTTTTTACCAAAAAAATTGAGAAACTTCTCTGCCGTGGGCATTTAATAATGGTGTCAATCAGAGTATCTTTCTATTAACATATATTCCATCTTGGTTCCAAACAGCATATGCATAAGAAACATGAAAATTTCTTCTCATAGCAAAACTAGAATCTAAACAAAAAGTGTATAAATACTGCCAGCTGTAAGAAGAAAATGGAGTGTTGACATGTGTCCGACATGGGTGTCGAACACTGCAAGTTTCTAGAATATGGAGTGTCTTACTACATATACAACTATATAGATTGTGAAAATAATCAAAATGAAAGAAACCCTGAAAACTAATGAAGTCTAGATAGATGATTAGCAGATACAAAAACTACAGCATAGGAAAAAAAATCCCAATAACTAGTCAAGATCACAGATACCATTCTAAACATTCATAAAAAGATTTAGGAAGAAGAAACTACCTATGTTTTCCAACAAAGATGGTCAGCTTTACACCAGGAGTAAATATGAGAAGAACGATATCTATGCCGCATAGAGTCAACAGTTAACTTTGGTCAAGATTATTTCTATCGTTTGGAGAACATGTTCTGCCTATCACACGCAGTTTCCAACCTATCTATCTTAATCTTGATCTTCCCCATATCGAAACTCTTTCTAGTAATAGAATTACCCTCTATTACTCGGATACCTCGAATGAACACAAATTACCTTACCCAATGGATTAAAGCAGGATAATTAAAGAGATGCTATCTAAATCGAAGGTTCTAGTTTAATGAAAATGTAAAAGAACTAGAATAAAGCAGGATAATTAAAGAGATTCTCTTTAAATTAAGGATTCTAGTTTACTGAAAATGTAAAAGAAGGGGAACAAAGGAAAGGCTTCCTAAAAAATCAGGTTTGTGGGAAACAAAATCCAATTCTAGATTTCAGAAGAGAGGTTTGTGAACGGATTCCGTTGTTTATGATATTATATGTCGAACATCAATTGATAGGCATACCAAATGAAAATAGATTATCTTTATTGAAAATATAAAAAGATTCAGGGGGGCTTTATTAGAAATGTAAAAACAATGATCCGCAAAAACAAATATTATAATTCACAATTCTAGAAGTATGCAAATCTGATTGCCTGCAAAAGAAACTATAAAAATCTTCACACTGGTTCTAATGGCCAAAAACTCCGCTCTGTTCAAGGATCCCTCCCCCACCAACCTGAAAAGGTGAATTTGATGTCGTCTCTTCCATCCTTAAGCATGCCTCTAACATCGACTGGCCTGGTATTACCAAAAGAACTTCTATTAGTATTAAGAAATCATCATATAATAATTTACAAATCATCCTGAGAACTGATCACCTACAGCCAAGGTGATCAGTTCTCAGGATGACATTGGTACTACAAAATGGTGTTGTACCATCTTTCCTGCCAACATAGTATGTACATTTGTGTATGACATCGGTACTACAAAATGGTAAGCCTCACCATGAAGATCATTTGTAAAAAAATAAGGCCAGTCCGCTCACCAAGTAGGCCACACTATATTTGAAATCAACATACAAATGACGGTCTGACTCAACAACGAGTATGGCCCACCTATTTTAGAAGGGGCTATAGTTTTCATAGGATTGATTTTCTACACAAGTGGCACGTTGGCAGGAAAGATGTCACGCCCCAAAATCTGGGTAATCAAGTAAGGCTACTTGATACCCGAATCCCAAACCCGTGAACTATATTTATTTGGATATTATTCAAATCCAAATACAACCATCCATCCTTAGAATAAATGTAAGTTCTATTGAAATAAATTCCAAACCAACATACTTTTCACTAATCAAATGTCCATAGGTTCCTATTACGTCAATAATAAGAAATCAAACTAAACCTAATGCACTTGAACAAACTAATAATCAATATCCAAAGGTTTTATTACATCGCCAACTGGAAATCAAACTAAGCCTAATGTACTTGAAGAAACTAATCATCATCGTAGAGGCATGCATACTCGAAGTATTCTAGCTCGGCACCTGAAAAGACAGTGAAAGTGGGATAAGCACAACAGCTCAATGGGATCACATCCCTCCAATCCTTGTGATTTCCAGATTTAACAAATAAATAATATAAATGCAAAATAAACTTAAGATCAATCAGTATAGCATGCATGCAGTGTTGAACGTCAAAAAGAAACTTGTGTATTGTGATACTTTTAGAGAATCCAGGGCAAAGCACCGTGTTCATTTTGAAATGTCTTGGGTAGAGCACCCGTACACATACTTTTAGGACTTCCTATGCAGAGTACCGTATTCATTTTTTGTCACAAGGAAAAGCACCCGTGCTATCATCCTGAAATCTCATTCTAAGTGTCATGAATGCAACATACACAATTCACATAATCTTTCCTCATTTCCATCATAACTTAAGCATGTTAGCAATTCATTATCACATCCAAACTTAACCTCAAACTAAAATATAAACATCTGAAATTTAGAATGTAATCAAAGTTCAAATAGAATGTCAAAATACTAAAGTATAACTTGAAATCAATTCAAACTAACATTGTATGAAAATTGGAAATAAATTCAATATAATAGTGTAAACCCAAAATTACAAACATCGGTAGGATCACCCACCTGATTTAGGTGTAAGATGGTCTAAGGTATTGCTGGAAATTACATGCGCTCAATCATATTCAATCAACTCAAACTCAGTTTGATTCAGTTTGACGCGATGCAACTTGGTGCAACTCAATAGGGTTTTCAACGCGATTCGGTGAGATCTCAGCATGGAATTCCACCCATTGATTCCTCAGCCCCTAATCTATGGTCCTCAGTCTCCTGATTTTATTGTTATTAAAAAAAAAAAAAAAAAAAACAACTATTTAGCACACTGACTCAGTGAGTCGATGAAATAGAACAATATGAATCAAGGTTCTTTAAAAAGGGGAGATTGCATGAAAAACTTACCTTAAGGTGGCACTGATGAGTCCTGACTTAGTTCTGGATTCATTACGGGTTCAGAAATTCAAAGGGGTCAACTCGGAGAGTCGACTCAGCCGCTTCTTTCTTGTTCTTTTCATTCTCTCCTCCTTCTTTTCTCCTTTATCTTCTCCTTTCCTTTCTTCCTTCTTCATTTTCCTCCCACCACGACTAGCAGAGCCTTTGGACTCAACACAAGCTGCCCAACGAGTCGACAACTTGTTGAGTTCAAACTCTTCATCTCTCTTGTTCTCTCACGATGTCTCCCAATTCTTCTCTGACTCTCTCACTCAGTTTCTCTCTTAGCAGCTGAGTTCTTCTTCCTCTCACGTCGACAGTATATATAGAATTCTTCCAGCCCTTCACCAGTTCCAGAGTCATGTTCACAACAAGGGTTGCCAACGAGTTATGGTACAAAAAGTTGTGATACTATTGCATGTAGGTGATCAGTGCTCAATCATCCTTCCTGCATTGTTCAATCAGATGTGACGATCAAAACCAAAGTTTCCTATGAGAGAAAGCGACAAGCATTCAAACTTGTCTAAGAAACATATCAGCAAAAGGGTAGAAAAGTTGATTATTAATCACATGACAGTTTAGTATTAAATGAGAATTGCTATCACGGCTTCCCCAATCAGCTTGCCCATTCATCCCATGATGTGATGATCCAAATCAAACATCTAGAAGATCCCATAATATATGGCCCCCATGAGAGAAATGTCACTGATTTGACATCTTCAAGTCCCCATAACATATGGACCATTGTTTCAAGTTGCTTTCAGATAAGTAAGACTTTCTACATATGAACAATCTGAATCATCACATGATGGGGCAGAAGGGGAGAGAGCCCTATTGGCAAACCTCAAATTATGTAAACATGACATTCAACTGTGAACATGAACTTCTTCTAAAACTCGGTGTGCTCTGCACATTGGTTGTGCCACAATACTAACAGAAAAGTAGAAAGTTTGCAGAGCAAATTAATTATTGGTTCACATTCAACGTACAGTTGTTTTTTTTTTTTGAAAGATAACTATAT
Source organism: Magnolia sinica (assembly GCF_029962835.1). Taxonomy (NCBI): domain Eukaryota; kingdom Viridiplantae; phylum Streptophyta; class Magnoliopsida; order Magnoliales; family Magnoliaceae; genus Magnolia; species Magnolia sinica. The sequence goes on from NC_080587.1 coordinate 30,004,583, forward strand.
TAAGAGAAAAAGAAAAACAGAACAAACAAAGAACACTGCTGAGATAGCAGAAGGAAAGCTAAGCCTTAATAAAGGCTAGATCTACATCAGGCCCATCCATATGGAAAACCCATTCCACAATCAGACATTTGACGTAAGAAGCCACGCCGTGACGTAAGAAGCCACGCCGTGACGTAAGAAGCTAAGCCTTAATAAAGGCTAGATTCCGCAATCAGACATTCAACGTACAGTTGTTGCCCACCTGATAAGCAGACCGGCCTGATTTTTTGTTCAACCACCACCTGTCATGCTCAGTCTCCCACACATGTACCATGTTGACACGTGCTGCTAGGCCCCTCCATCTCATTTGCACGAGTCCCACACATATCCTCGATGAAATGATGGTGTTTAAATGTTCTGTTGCCAAACAAATCAGTTGTCATAGAAAACAATCCAGGAACTATGTTCATATAGAGAATTTGTATGATGTTTTCTGCCGGTTGCAACAATAAAATAACATGTGGGAAAGTATTTCCCTTTCTACATTTTCCTCAAAAAAGGGCATATCCCTTTTCCTCCAAAAACCTCAATAATCTACATTTCAATACTTTTTGAGAGATAAAAATCACTTTTTGACCATTGATCATTCCACACTTCCCTTTAAATAATATAAACTAAAACAAACAACTTTTTTATGATTTTTTCCATAGATTTTTGATGTGACATTTGCCTTTTTAAATCTTCTGTTCCAATCCAAATAGGCCCTAAAATACTTCTAGCCGTAAAACCATGATTGCCCTACATTGATAATAAGATCAAATAATATAACCTGCACAATTTTCCACAGTTTCATTGTTTTTTAAAAAATCTGACCAAGGCATCAGTGACTTAATTTCACTCTAACAATACTTTAAATGAATAATCTTAAAGTCAATTACCTTAGATTTGAACTAATTATCTGCAGTGTAACTTCAAACATGCATGCATTCGAGGTAGCACTGGCCTTAGATTATCATGAGCTGCTGGATTGTCTACGGTGTTTGATACTCATGTGAATGTCCGTCACACTCTTGAAGTACAATTGATCGAAATGATAATAAGCTTACAAAGAATATGTAGGGCATTTATTACAGAGTTCCTCAAGAATTCTGATTTTACCACAGAATGCCTTGACTAAAGGGAAGTACAGAAGATTGCCTTTTAATCAGCTGAAATTACTCAAGTGCCCTCTTTTTTCCCTCCTTAAAAGTAGTGAATTCAAGCATTGTAGAGTCCACATGGTGTGTGTATGACATCCAGCAAGTAAAATAGGTGAAACCCACCATGACGATCAACAAACAAGAAATCATTCCGGCACAATCACCAGGTAGGCCACACATGAATTTGAAGGTTTTGGGGTCATGTGCATTGTTTTTTAGGAAAAGGCCCCCTGATGGTTAGATCTACCAGATTTTTGGTTAGTCTAATCAACATGGTGGGATGCAATTATTGGACGGGCTGGATGATGTCATACTCATGCCTCACTTCACCACTCTTTTCTTTAAATGAAAAAGATGAAGTGCTTGGGTCATTTTAGCCCCAAGCACTTTCTGGTACTTAGAATTAGTTAAGGCAGTATTTGGTAAAATCATATTAGTAAGGAGCTTTGTCGGAAAAATCCCCAAATTATAAAGAAAAAATGCATTTCTTTTGGTAGAGGGTTGGGTGAGAACTGGTACTTACAATGGAACCAAGAAGTAGGAGTGAGAGTGTTGATGCATCCCATCTTCAACTCCGAGAGACGCTCACAGCCATCATCTTGTCTTGGAAGCTTCCATCCAATCTGAATAACCGGGATGTGTGCTATCTTGTGCCAATCCTCACCTTTCTCCTTCTCGCATCGCTTCTCTAAATGGGGACAGCTTCGGATTATTAGACATTTGAGATTTGTTAGAAGTTGCAACCCGGATGGCAAACATGCAAATTTATGACAGCCGCTAATCTCCAAATGTCGAAGTGAGGACAGGTTTCCTATCCACTCTGGCAAAGCCGTTAGACTCCGGCAATTACCAACTTCTAGCTCTTGCAGTGTTGTGGCATGTCTTAGCCCTTCCGGCAGAGATGTCAACTTATGACAATTCCAGATGAAAAGTTTTCGGAGGGACATGAGGTGTTGCATACCTTCTGGTAAAGAAGCCAGCTGCGGACATATATTTATCAACAAGGATCGAAAGGCTGCGAGGTGTTGCAACCTCCCAATAAAACTTGTTAGGCTTCGACATTGCTGAATGGTAAGATCTTGAAGAGAGCTCAACCCTTGTAGTCTCAAGGACGTTAGACCATTGCAGCCCTCAATTCGTAGCAAACGGAGAGAGGTGAGGTTTTGTAACTCTTCTGGCAATGATAGCAACTCATGGCAATAAGAAATTGTTAGGGACTCTAGAGCAGCAAGGTTTCCAAGATCCCCTGGTAGTAACTCAAGCTTTGGACAACATCTAATTGATAGGGTCGAGAGATGGGTATGGTTTCGCAACAACCTATCTGGAAGCAACGTTAGCTCCTTAAAACCTTCGATCCGAAGGGAGGAAAGCGAGGTGAGCTTTGCCACTGAACCTAACAACATCTCGTTACTATCCGTCAATGTTAAATATTTGAGAGATTGAAGGCACAAAAGCATCCTCAACTTTGGGCATTTGTCGACAATTAATCCCTCAAGGCAAGGGAGTATTTCTCTTCCAGTGAATCCTAACCACTCCTCGAAGTTTGGCATATCTTGGAACTTGAGTTTCTTCAATGACGGGAATCCTTGTGTGATAACATTGCCATAGAAATGGTTGTCAATGCATTTCACAGCATCCATTCCACGTACCATAAGAACCTTAAGGAATGGTAATTGGCCAAGCGGGGGGAGCTGTTCACATCTTCTGCAATTGATCAGTGAGATTTCAACTAGATTCGAAAGCAACGAAGAACTCATCCAATGTGGAAATCTGGTACCCACATACTCTTCCACCACCAACCTTTTGAGATTTGGATGTGGTTGGAGACCTTCAAGGGTTTGCTCGATGTTTCCTTCCAAATTTAAATCAATATCATGACCCCATGAAAAGCGTAACATAAGAAGGTTTGGCTTCTCCTTCAAGTTTGCTTCCTGGGCATCTGCTGCACACGTCACATTCTCAAGGTTTCGAATGGTCAATTCTCCTTGAAGGTTTAGGCCTTGCAGCTCCCTTACACCACGGCCACTATCCTTACCAACGATGAATATTGACAAGGTTCGAAGGAACTTTAATTCTCCAATATTAGCTGGCATCTGAGTTAATGATTTGTAATAATCTTGCACACTAGTCCATTGATCATATCTATTGATTTCAAGATGTCTTAGGCTAGTCATTTTGCTCATGTTCCTGGGTAACTCTGCAAGATTATAACAAGCCAAGAGTCTCAAGGTTTGTAAATGGTAAAGGGTGCTGATAGATTCAGGAAGGGCTTGTATTTCAGTATAAGACAGGTCGAGGTATCTTAAGTGTTTCAACTTGCCGATTGAAACCAACAACTCTGCAGTGACATTCGAATAGCTTAAATCTAACACGCGTAAACACATAAAATGTACCAAAAGATTACAAGGGACATTGAAAGTATTTCTTCCAAGCAGAAGCAGTGTTCGCAAGTTCTTTGCTTTTCTTGAGGTATTTGGGATTGGAGGGACCCACTTACTATACCCACGCTCCAAGGAGAAACGACGAGTTCTATTAGGGATGCTGACTGCATTGTCGACCTGCACAATCGAGCATTCAATCCCTGCAACAGAGCGTGCAAGATCATGCACGAGATCATGCATCTTGCACCACATTATATTCCCATCATCATCTTTCTCAACATCCTGAAAGAAGGACCGCCACAATAGATTATTAAAATACTCCCCACCGATATCTTCCATTTGTTTACTTCTGTTGGATGGTTGGATGAAACCTTCTGCCATCCATAGTAGGATTAGTTTCTTCTTCTCAATTCTATGATCTTTTGGAAATATTGAGCAGTATGCAAAGCACTGCTTCAAATGCGATGGCAAGTGATGATAACTCAACCTTAGAGCGGGTAAAATGTGATTTTCTTCTTCAGGTAGATTCCAAATTTCGCTTTCTTTGACAAATAACCACTCCTTTTCCTCTGTTTTAAAGTGCATCAAACTTCCGAGCGCTTTCGCCGCCAAAGGGACACCTCCACACTTCTTTACAATTTCCTTTCCAAGAATTACAAGGTTTGGATGCTCTTGTCGTGCTTGCCCAAACGCTCGCTGCTTGAATAGAGACCAACAATCATCCTCTGATAATCTTGGCAAATGGTGTGGAGGAAGAGAGCCCATGATTGAAGCAACTTTTTCACTACGGGTTGTTACTATGATTTTACTACCCCTTGCACCTTCTCTGAGAAATTGTTTCAATCTGTCCCAGTTCTTGGGATTTTCATCCCACACGTCATCCAACACAAGTAAAAACTTCTTCCCACACAGATTTTCATGGAGGCGACACTGCAGTAAATCCATGTCTAAGAGATCACATTTGCTACCAGTTGCTGACTCTATGATTGCTTTTGTTACCCTTCTCACATTGAAATCGTCCAACACGCAAACCCACATTCTCAGCTCAAAATGCTCGACCACCCTCTTGTCATTGTAAGTGAATTGCGCAAGTGTGGTCTTCCCAAGGCCCCCCATACCGACTATGGGGATGACCGTAACATCCTCTCTGTTATCCTCACTAATCAGTAATTCCATTACTTTCTCTTTATCTTCCTCCCTACCATAAACATCCGACTCGATTACAAATGAGTCGGTTTGTTCTCGAACTCTAATCTCCAATACCCTCTCTCCCCCGCTCAAATGGAATTTGGACCTCTCCCCAGCAATAGCATCTAATCTCCACCCGATCTCCTTTATCTTACGTACCATATTCAAACGGAACACAAGCGGGTTGGATAGAGAAAAGAAGTCACGTACCATGTTCTTAACGTGCCCCCGAATCTCCACTTTTCTGCGTAGAGCTTCCATCATGAACTCGTCCAAGATGTCATCTGCATCATAAGCCACATCTTTAAGCTTTCCCAGCCAATTCTGCAGCGCCTTATCCTTTAATTGCCGCTCCTCCCCATCTTCAAGCACAGCTTGTATCGTCGATAACGTGCTGCTTAGATTTTCAATCTCCTTGCGAACACCCCACAACAATCCATACTCTTCTAGGATTGGGGAGGCTAGTTTGTCGAAAACTACTTGAAGAAGGGCAGATAGAACTGCTTCAGCCATTCCTCCTTCCTAAAAGGGAATTCACAAGAACAAACTAGAGATAGGAAAAGAGAATGATCTCAAGATCGCATACAAGATTATCCTTCTCTGTTAATGCCTATATATGCTCCATCTATCTTAGATTCACCATATAATAAGTCAATGGGAGCCCAGCACGTGGGTTGACATAGTTGGTTGTCTCCAAGTTACATGTAGCACATCTACAGTGATTAGGATTGTTAGTCAGGTAGGCCACCATGTTTGATGGTCCTGATTGCTTGATTTTTGCAATTTTTTAACTTAAGGAAGCTGCTGGTGTGGATCGGAGGATTCCAAAGTAAAGCAATGGAAAAGCACAATTATTGCAATTTCAATTACCTGTTGCATGAAATCGGTAGTAATGAATGTTCAATTGTCATTTTTGTTTCCACACTTGAAACAACAAAATGCTATGGTAAGTCAAATTTTGTTGCTTGGATTGTATTTAACACAAAGGATTCATACCCACGGTCGAGTTTGTATTTAGTATCTAGGTGGGGCCCACCAAAATGTTTGTAAGAAATCCACCCCCTCCATCCATTTGCCAGCTTATGTTAATAAATGATCCAAAAAATGAGGCAAATCCAAAATTCAAGTGGCCACGCGATAGGAAATAGAAGGGATTGAAAGCCCCCTTTGAAATATTTGTGGGGTCCACCGTAATGTTTGTATGCCATCCAGACCGTTCATAATGTCATTTCCACTGGGATGAACTGAAAACACAAATATTAGCCTGATTCAAAACTTCCATGGCCCCACCAATGCTTCAATGGTAGGCATTCAGTCCCCACTATTTCCTGTCATATGGCCCACTTGAACTTTGGATCTGTCTCATTTTTTGGCTCATGTCACAACATGAGTTGGCAAACAGATGGAGGGAACATCATGGTGGGCCCTACCTACACCATGGTCCTCTCTTATCGGGGAAATGACAGGGTGAATCGAGAAGATTTAATCTTGTGTCAGTAAAGAGGAATACATAGAGCTGGGCATTGGTCCTGATCGGATCGGATTAGGTTCAACTCGACCTGATCCGAAATTCTACAGGCTTGACTCGAATCCGATCTGATCCAATCCGTGCCCGGATCTGGGTCACATGATTCGGACAGATCTGATGCATGGTTTTCGTGACTCGAACAGTGTCCAACTCGGTTAGGAAAACCGAGTCGGATTGGGTTGAGTAGAATTCGGATATATAAATTTAATTAAATTGTTTCATGTGGTGTGGTCTACTTTAACCTTTAATATACCTACTTTTTATACTCAATGGTTAAAATAATATGTAAAAATTGATGAACGGCTTAGATAAAATATACACATCAAGGTGGGCCCCACATGGGTATGAAAGAACTTCCAATCTAACGTACCTAGCGTTTTTATTGAATCTTATGTGCACTGCACGAAAATCAAAGTACTTGCCTTTTACACAAGCTTTACGCAAGCAGAGTTGAACAGGGTCATTTCTTAATATAAGTGAGTAAGGTCTGTACATCTAATCATAGGGTATATATTATATCAAAACCGTTCATCCATTTTCCAACCTCGTCTTAAGGCTTGAGACAAAAAATAAAACGGATCTAACTATCGAGTGGACCACATGAATGATTTAACAGTGAAAATTATTCTCTGCTGATATTTGTGGTGTGGGCCACATGATCTTTGGATATTATTTATTTTTTGCATAATACTCTATAATTATCTCTAAAAGTATATGAACGGTGTAGATATGATAAATACATCACTGTGGGGCCCATAACTTTGATCTTCTTTGAATCGTCCGTACAGCACGGAGCTCGAGGAGCGCCTACAGCGCGAGGAGGCTAGACGTATTACAGTTGTACGCTGGAAACAGATTGGCTACTCCCCTGGCCACCCGACATCCCTACTATGTGGGCCCCACCATGATGCATGTGTTTCATCCATGCCCTCCATCTATTTTTATAGATCATTTTAAGTCATTAGAAGAAAAAAAAAAGAAGAGGTATATTGAAATCTCAAGTGGACCACATTATAGAAAACAATGTTGAATGAATTTTGACCATTAAAAACGTTATGTAGGCCATAAAAGTTTTCGATCAAGCTGATATTTATTTTTTTCCTTCATCTGGGTTCTCATGACTTGAACATATTTTATACAATTTATATGTTTTATCCACATCATCCATCTATTTTTAGGAAAATTAGGGTAAAAAATATATATTTTATAGTACCCGCTCGCCTATCGGTTCGGGTCTGTTCGGTGCGGTTCGAGTTCCATCAGTTCGGGTATCCAGGTCGAGTCGGTCCGGATAGAGGTCTATCCGGACCCGAGCTGAAAAAAATCGGATCTGGAAACCACAACCCAATCAGGCCCGATCTTGGCCGTTGGTTCTGTTCGGAATGGGCCGAATCGGGTCGGATCCGCCGGATCGGGTCACAAATGCACACCTCTAGGAATACAACATGATAATGCTTCTATTACCCCAGTATCCAACCACTTGTCCAAAGTGATAACTACAGTTTGCAATTATTTTCGATTGGAATCCTCCAATGCAAACAGGCCCTAAGGGCTAAGGTTACTTACCCGGGAGGGCACGTTGTTGACTTGCAACAGTTTAAAATTTGAAACTTTGCAACAATTTCAAAATTGATCCAGATGACCATCAACCCTGCAGGGCCCACCCCAGTTGGATGAAGAAAAACATCTTGCTAGCTGGATGACACCACACCTTTGACACCTAGAATTTCCGATATCGTTGAGACGACTGCTGCACATTTTTTTGCTGATTGGTGATTAGGATTGTTCGTCTGGTGGGCCATCATGTTTGATGGTCCTAATTGCTTGATTTCTGAAATTTTTTACTTAAGGAAACTACTGGTGTGGATTGGAGGATTTCGAGAGTAAAGCAATCGAAAAGCACAATTATTGCAATATCAATTACCTGTTGCATGAAATCGGTAGTAATCGCTGTTCAATTGTCATTTTTTCCACACTTGGAACAACAGCATGCTATGGTAAGTCAAATTTTGTTGCTTGGGGTTTGTGTTCAGAATCTAAGTGGGACCCACCAAACACCAAAATGTTTGTGAGAAATCCACCCCCTCCATCCATTTGCCAGCTCATGTTAATACATGATCCCAAAAATGAGGCAAATCCAAAATTCAAGTGGGCCACACTACAGGAAATAGAAGGGATTTAAAGCCCCCTTTGAAACATTCGTGGGGTCCACCGTGATGTTTGTATGCCATCCAAACCATTCATAATGCCATTTCCACTGGGATGAACTGAAAACACAAATATTAGCCTGATTCAAAACTTCCATAGCCCCACCAATGCTTCAATGGTAGGCATTCAGCCCCACTGTTTTCTGTCACGCGGCCCACCCACTTGAGCTTTGGATCTGCCTCATTTTTTGGCTCATGTCACAACATGAGTTGGCAAACGGATGGAGGGAACATCATGGTGGACCCCACCTACACCATGGTCCTCTCATATCTGGGAAATGACAGGGTGAATCGAGATGGATTCGGGAAGACTTATTCCTGTGTCAGTAAAGAGGAATACAACATGATCATGCTTCTGTTACTCTAGTATACAACCACATATCCAAAGTGATAACTGCTCTTTGCAATTGATTTCGATAGGAATCCTCCAATGCAAACAGGCCCTAAGAGTATTGCCCGGGAGGGCACGTTGTTGAATTGCAACAACTTAAAATTTGAAACTTGCAGCAATTTCAAAATTGATCCAGACAACCATCTACCTTACAGGCCCACCCCAATTGGATGATGAAAAACATCTTGCTAGCTGGATGGCACCACACCTTTGACACCTAGAATTTCCGATATCGTTGAAACGGCTGCTGCACATTTTTTGCTGATTGGTGTGGTCCACCAGATGGACGGACTGGATCACTACGTCCATGTCAAGTACCAGAAGAGGGGCCTTGTAGGTTTATAACATTTGAGAGAGATGCATGGCACAGAATCATTAGGTTTTAAACATACAACACATGAATGGAATAAATGGTCTGTTTGGGCAGGGGATCATCTGGGGCACAGACAGGATCATGCCATGATGACAATTCAGGTAGGCCCTATATCTCCATGTCAGATTCCACACGAAAATGCAGCATTTTAACCCCTTAATCAAATTATATGAAGCTTCATGAAGAAGAAAAGCAGCATTTTAACCCCTTAATCACAAATGATGATGATGACACCACCCAGCTAGATAATGTTGGGTGCTGTGGGGCTCACCGTGATGTATATGTTTTATCCACACCGTCCATCCATTTTGCCAGCTCATTTTAGCACATAAACCAAAAAAATGAAAATCAGATTAAAAGCTCAAGTGGACCACACCACAGGAAAGAGTGGGGACTGAACGCTTACCATTAAAAATTCCTTAGGGCCACAAAAGTTTTGGATCAAGATAATAGTATGTTTTCCCTTCATCCAAGTCTGTGTGGCCTTATCAACAGATCTGATGGCAAATAAACATTAGTGTGGGCCCTAGGAAGGTTTCAACGGCGGTTATTCCACTGTTTCCTGTGGTTTGGTCCACTTGAGCTCCCTATCTGCTTCATTTTTCGGCCTGTCCTAAAATGAGCTGGCAAAGGATGGACGGCATGGATGTAAAACCCATATATCAGGTGGGCCCCACAGTGCCAACACCACCCAATCCGCTTCCACTCCACATGTACAAGTCTGACGTGTGAAATCGGATTGCGTAGTGAGTAAACTCACTCCGCTTAGCGTACTGAGTAAACTATTTGAGGTCCACCTTGATTTATTTATTTTATCTGCTCCGTCCATCCATTTTCCCAGATAATTTTAGTACTTGAGCCCAAAAATGAATTATATAAAATGTTCAAATGGACCACACCACAGGAAACAGTTGATTTGAACATCTACAGTTGAAAATTCGTTAGGTACCATAGAAGTTTTGAATGAAGCTTATATTTATGTTTACCGTTCATCCATGTCTTTATGAACTCATTAACAGGTTGGATGACAAATAAACATCACTGTGTGGCCTAGCAAAGTTTCAACGGTGGAAATCATTATAACCCACTGTTTCCTTTGGTATGACCCACTTGATCTTTAGATATGCTCCAATTTTGGGATCAACAGATGGAAAAACGGATGGACGACGTGGATAGTCCATATACATTCAAGCTGGGCTCAACTGAGTTTACTCAGTACGATAAGAGTAACTCCGTACGCAATCCGATTTCGCATGGGGCCACTAAAATCCTGATTTTGTGGGATCCCCAATCTCCTTCCGCTCCACATGTAAAAGTCCCAGCTGTTTCACATCGGCAGATTTCGAGTGAAGAAAGAGAAGCGAATTTGCTTTGCCGAACTCAATTTTCCTTGGGCAGCATCAGATCGTGCATGGAAATTCAACTGATGCTTGCGTCTCTACTTGTAGAAAAAAAAGCAAATAGGGAAGAGGCAATATACGAACCTCGAGCAGAGGATATCCCCAGTGTGGTTCCGTGATCCAAAACTACTCGTTTGTGGGTCCCATCGTGGATGGATCATACCTAAAAAATCTCCACCAAACTTTTCTACCTGTTGCCTGTCAGTAGGTGGCGGTGGAGGAAAAAGACTGCAGAGGCCCACATTCAAGGTTGCCGATTGCATTCTACCCCTGTCCGGACGCTTAGAAAGATATGCAAGTCGTGTTATTCTCTCATTGGTTGAGAGTGTAGGGCCCACAAGCAAGGCCGTTAGGCCGTGGACCGTGGAGTACTCGACCGATTAAAATAAAATAAAATAAAATAAAATAAAAACCAAGAGTCCCTCATTCGGTGGGCTCTCTCTCTTTCTCGTTCGCTGCCTGGAATGAAGAAAGTACCACCGAATCGGCGGTGCTTCCTCTCAGATTTCTCTCCCTTTCTCTCTCGGATCTATCTTTCCTTCCCTCTTAGATTTCTCACACCTTCTCTCCATACTTCTCTCCGAGAAACGCCGCACCATATCATCCTAAAGAAACGCCGCATCGAATAATTTCTCTCTCTCCAGCAATTTTCAAGAGATAGTATACAAAGTTTTTGAAATCAGAAGATTTATGATTTGTAAGTTTAGAAAATTTAAGAATTTTAAAATTTGGAGGTTTAGTAATTTTGGAATTTGAAAGTGTTGGAAGAGGACAACTCAAGCGTCTTCTTTCAATGAAAGTAAAGTTTTTATTTTCCTTTGGCATGTTTATCTATGAAGATGACATTTCGTAAGTTCTCATTTGATCATGAACTTTTGGATCTTTTTAAGGACAACTCAATCAAAAGATACTTTAACTTCAAGGTCAGCCTCATAACTCCAAAGTTGGTTTCAAGTGTTTTTAATTGCATCCAAATGCTCTGTAAATTATAATGCTTAGTCCTAGTTTGTTTTCATATAAAAGGATTTTCTGCTCATTCATGGCATTCATGCAGGGCATATTGATTATGAAATAGATATATTTCTTAAGCCTTTTTTTTCTAGGACAACGTTGATTGGGTTACATGGAAGGCAAAGTCAATTTTGACTATGTATTGTGACTTCATGATACTTAGCCCTCCCAACATTAATGAAAAAAATAAATCTGTGCATCTTTTAAGACCCATGAACAGACACAAGAGCATGTTAAACTTAAGTTACCTAATGAGATATTACCAATAGATGCAATGAAGATTAATGACATGAAATTACATCTCTTATATTTGCCTACTGTTCCCAAATTCTATCATGGCTATCTTGATGCTTATATCATTGCAATGTTGACTTAAATAGCAATATGATGTACAATGTAATCATGTTTCAATTATGTTTGGTTAAGATTTATTATACCCACACACTCCAGGCCTATGTTTAATACTTCAGGGCACATGTACCTGCTATGCTATTAAGGTTGTTGGGTTTGGTAAAGTACACGATGTGCACAATAATAAGGGCTTATTTGGGAGCGTGGATTTGGAAACCCTTGGATTCAGAAGCCCCTGGATACGAAATCCTCCTATTGTGTTTGGCACACTGGATTGGGAATCAACTTTAATCCAAAAGTAGCTATAGATGGTATATTTACAAGGGCTTGAATTTAATTACTAAATTAACTTTAATATCTCTAATTAGTGAACGTATGTAATGCTTAACACAATGGTTGAAATAGGCCCACTAAAATATATGCTTTTGCCCAAAAATGATGAAATTCCAAGTCTCGGAAAAGCCACGGGCACAAAATCATGTCCGAGTGACTAATCAACGATTTTTAATCGTTGATTTACTTGGACAATGTTGGGATGGTGTTGATCATCATATTAAAGTAATTATAGTGATGCAATTGATAATCTAATTGTTTTGGGACATCATTATTGGGTCATGTGCCCAATAAAATAATAGTCCACGGAATACATGTTACACATGCAACTCTTAGAAGGATTTTGGATGTAATCCAAGCTCTCACTAGTCACATACATGTTACACATGACACCCTTTTGGGGGTGTGAACATAGAATAATGTCTGGATGACACCCTTTTGTAATTCTTCTTCTGTTCTATGCTCGAGCGATTGTTTTTCTTATTACTACAACTTCTTCTTTACATTGTAATATAATTTCTTCTTTGCATTGGTGTCTTATATGTAGGTTGGTATTAGATTGTGATAATGGCATCATCTAGTGAAAGTGCATATGTGGTGGGATGGTGGCCAATTTGTGACTGCAAATAGATGGTGTTGAGGCTTTGTTGAGAGAGGAATAATGCGCCGAGTTTATTTTACGAAGGGAGGAGTTGTGTACCGAGTTGGTTCAATTGAGGGAAGAGTTGCAAACCAAGTTGGTTCAATTGAGGGAGCAACAACAAATGCATTTCTTAGAGGAGTTCCTATAGAAAATATCTATATTGTACTTCATATTTCATCATCATAGTTGTAGCCGTTGTGAAAAAAAAAAAAACCAGAAGAAATGAACTTGATTTGTACACTTGAATTGGCTGCGAATGTTCAAATGAACTTGATTTTGTGAAATGCTATTTTGTGCGTATTTTTGTTCTTATTCTTGGAATCAAGTATGATCCATCGATGGCCATTTACGGCATGGACTTCTATTTAGTCTTGGAACAACCTATTTACGGCATGGACTTCTATGTAGTATTAGAACAACTTGAGCACTAGGTGGACCGACATTGGAGGTGCAAGTCTCATGTTGGGATCCAGCATTAGTCTCGTGAGGGTGTTCTGTTCTCCTTGAAGGACACTGTAAAATTAAAGGTTTCTGAATGTTTCAAACCAATGTAGAAAACTAGATGAATTTTACTCTATTTTGTTGCAATTGGGAGTATAGACCTTATTGAGTACAAAATTTTGATATTTTACATCAAATGGAAATAACAAATTTCAGTTAATTATGAGAAACTAGGTTAAATTGTGGGTTGTTGATCTCAAATTGAATCTACTGAATTCATGGTGAATGATGAATTGATTTGCAGCAAGAAATGCCTCATTTTGATTTCCTCAGTTCAGAGTATAGTGGGGAGTTCAGCAAACATGGCTAAAAATTTAATTGCCAATTTATGATTTTTTTTTTTTGGCTGAATAGTAATGGATCTTTCTTTAAACAGAATGAAGAGCAAGTAAGCAAAGAGAGCTTGCATTGATTGATTGTGAGAAATCAAAGAACGACCCCAACCGGCCAAAATCATCTCAAAATGACTGTGATCTGAGCGTATTCTCCATCCAGATTGGGCCCATGACTTTGTTGGGCCGGATTGACGTACGTAAGAGTCTAGTGGATGAGTTGTTACGATTTAATAAATGGTGCAGAATGCAAGCTAGTTTGATACAATTTTATTTTATTTTTTAAATTTCACCCTCTTAAGAGAAAAAATGAGGCCGGTTTCCTCTTTAGTGCGTGGGGCCTACCAAGTGTGGCGTATGGCATCTGAACCGTGCATTATGTGACCCCACCATTATGTTCAATATCTACACTTTTGTCAACAACTTGATAAGAGTTTAATGAAAGTTCCTTGATCTTTTTCATGCATTCCATTACTTCATCATGAAATTTATCAGAATATCTATCAGCAAATTTGAAAACCTCCTCATGTTCTCTAACTATTGCCACAATTTTAAGAAGTTTACGAGACATATATTTGTACCGCTTACCCGATACAATATTGCGGTTATCTTGTATTGTTAATGCGGCCACTTCTCTAGCAAAACCTACCTTTACATCTTTATGCCATCTTTTCAGAATATAAAAGGAGGAATCACTTTTATATTACTTTTAATGCATGACTACACAAGATGCCCATGAACTCAAACTTATGGCAGCTACACATCGTTGTATTGTCTAGTGAGTCAAACTTAACAGTACGTCCTTCAACTTTGTCGTTATTAGTAACTCGAAATTCCGCAATCATGTCAACCTCACCACATTTAAAAAGAGAATAATTAAGAATTTTTTTAAACTCATTTTGAAAATTTTCAAACACTTTCGGAGTGTATGCATTTGCTGCTTCCTTTAGCATTCTTATATCAAGAACCAATATCGGGGTACTTTGCCTCATTTTGAAATCAGCTACAGCTTCTTCGTATCATCTATGAGCTAGCACCCGCTTGTAATGATTGAAGAAATGCAAGAGGTTGTATTTAGAGTTTAGATATCTTTTCAAAATATTATTCATGCTCTCACTTCTCTGCAAACTCTTCATGTCAGCGTAGAATGTATTTCTTCCATAAACCAAAGCCCATTTTTTTCTTTAAATAGATTCTTAGTCACTTGTTTTGCATTAAATCATACTTGTCAAGCATTTTATTCCATGATGTTAGAAACTCTTCCTCATCCTCATAATCATATACACACCTACTAAAATTATGTTCAAAACTTTTTGAACCTTTAAATACATTATTAAGGTGCTTCGCAACATTTTGGTAAATATGTTAGGTACATAGATGGTGATATGTTTCTAGCATTATTGTAGCTATTGCATTGGCCATTGCAGCATCTTGGTCTGTGAAAATTGTCATTGGTTGTCTTCCAGACATCACACTTAAAAATGTTTTAAACAACTACTTAAAAGATTCAATTGTTTCATTGTATAGTAATGCATTATGTGAACCGTGCATTATGTGACCCCACCATTATGTTCAATATCTACACTTTTGTCAACAACTTGATAAGAGTTTAATGAAAGTTCCTTGATCTTTTTCATGCATTCCATTACTTCATCATGAAATATATCAGAATATCTATCAGCAAATTTGAAAACCTCCTCATGTTCTCTAACTATTGCCACAATTTTAAGAAGTTTGCGAGACATATATTTGTACCGCTTACCCGATACAATATTGCGGTTATCTTGTATTGTTAATGCGGCCACTTCTCTAGCAAAACCTACCTTTACATCTCTATGCTATCTTTTCAGAATATAAAAGGAGGAATCACTTTTATATTACTTTTAATGCATGACTACACAAGATGCCCATGAACTCAAACTTGTGGCAGTTACACATCATTGTATTGTCTAGTGAGTCAAACTTAACAGTACATCCTTCAACTTTGTCGTTATTAGTAACTCGAAATTCCGCAATCATGTCAACCTCACCACATTTAAAAAGAGAATAATTAAGAATTTTTTTAAACTCATTTTGAAAATTTTCAAACACTTTCGGAGTGTATGCATTTGCTGCTTCTTTCAGCATTCTTATATCAAGAACCAATATCGGGGTACTTTGCCTCATTTTGAAATCAGCTACGGCTTCTTCGTATCATCTATGAGCTAGCACCCACTCGTAATGATTGAAGAAATGCAAGAGGTTGTATTTAGAGTTTAGATATCTTTTCAAAATATTATTCATGCTCTCACTTCTCTGCAAACTCTTCATGTCAGCGTAGAATGTATTTCTTCCATAAACCAAAGCCCATTTTTTTTAAAAAATAGATTCTTAGTCACTTGTTTTGCATTAAATCATACTTGTCAAGCATTTTATTCCATGATGTTAGAAACTCTTCCTCATCCTCATAATCATATACACACCTACTAAAATTATGTTCAAAACTTTTTGAACCTTTAAATACATTATTAAGGTGCTTCACAACATTTTGGTAAATATGTTAGGTACATAGACGGTGATATGTTTCTAGCATTATTGTAGCTATTGCATTGGCCATTGCAGCATCTCGGTCTGTGAAAATTGTCATTGGTTGTCTTCCAGACATCACACTTAAAAATGTTTTAAACAACCACTTAAAAGATTCAATTGTTTTATTGTATAGTAATGCATTATGTGAACCGTGCATTATGTGACCCCACCATTATGTTCAATATCTACACTTTTGTCAACAACTTGATAAGAGTTTAATGAAAGTTCCTTGATCTTTTTCATGCATTCCATTACTTCATCATGAAATTTATCAGAATATCTATCAGCAAATTTGAAAACCTCCTCATGTTCTCTAACTATTGCCACAATTTTAAGAAGTTTACGAGACATATATTTGTACCGCTTACCCGATACAATATTGCGGTTATCTTGTATTGTTAATGCGGCCACTTCTCTAGCAAAACCTACCTTTACATCTTTATGCCATCTTTTCAGAATATAAAAGGAGGAATCACTTTTATATTACTTTTAATGCATGACTACACAAGATGCCCATGAACTCAAACTTATGGCAGCTACACATCGTTGTATTGTCTAGTGAGTCAAACTTAACAGTACGTCCTTCAACTTTGTCGTTATTAGTAACTCGAAATTCCGCAATCATGTCAACCTCACCACATTTAAAAAGAGAATAATTAAGAATTTTTTTAAACTCATTTTGAAAATTTTCAAACACTTTCGGAGTGTATGCATTTGCTGCTTCCTTTAGCATTCTTATATCAAGAACCAATATCGGGGTACTTTGCCTCATTTTGAAATCAGCTACGGCTTCTTCGTATCATCTATGAGCTAGCACCCGCTCGTAATGATTGAAGAAATGCAAGAGGTTGTATTTAGAGTTTAGATATCTTTTCAAAATATTATTCATGCTCTCACTTCTCTGCAAACTCTTCATGTCAGCGTAGAATGTATTTCTTCCATAAACCAAAGCCCATTTTTTTCTTTAAATAGATTCTTAGTCACTTGTTTTGCATTAAATCATACTTGTCAAGCATTTTATTTCATGATGTTAGAAACTCTTCCTCATCCTCATAATCATATACACACCTACTAAAATCATGTTCAAAACTTTTTGAACCTTTAAATACATTATTAAGGTGCTTCGCAACATTTTGGTAAATATGTTAGGTACATAGATGGTGATATGTTTCTAGCATTATTGTAGCTATTGCATTGGCCATTGCAGCATCTTGGTCTGTGAAAATTGTCATTGGTTGTCTTCCAGACATCACACTTAAAAATGTTTTAAACAACTACTTAAAAGATTCAATTGTTTCATTGTATAGTAATGCATTATGTGAACCGTGCATTATGTGACCCCACCATTATGTTCAATATCTACACTTTTGTCAACAACTTGATAAGAGTTTAATGAAAGTTCCTTGATCTTTTTCATGCATTCCATTACTTCATCATGAAATATATCAGAATATCTATCAGCAAATTTGAAAACCTCCTCATGTTCTCTAACTATTGCCACAATTTTAAGAAGTTTGCGAGACATATATTTGTACCGCTTACCCGATACAATATTGCGGTTATCTTGTATTGTTAATGCGGCCACTTCTCTAGCAAAACCTACCTTTACATCTCTATGCAATCTTTTCAGAATATAAAAGGAGGAATCACTTTTATATTACTTTTAATGCATGACTACACAAGATGCCCATGAACTCAAACTTGTGGCAGTTACACATCATTGTATTGTCTAGTGAGTCAAACTTAACAGTACATCCTTCAACTTTGTCGTTATTAGTAACTCGAAATTCCGCAATCATGTCAACCTCACCACATTTAAAAAGAGAATAATTAAGAATTTTTTTAAACTCATTTTGAAAATTTTCAAACACTTTCGGAGTGTATGCATTTGCTGCTTCTTTCAGCATTCTTATATCAAGAACCAATATCGGGGTACTTTGCCTCACTTTGAAATCAGCTACGGCTTCTTCGTATCATCTATGAGCTAGCACCCACTCGTAATGATTGAAGAAATGCAAGAGGTTGTATTTAGAGTTTAGATATCTTTTCAAAATATTATTCATGCTCTCACTTCTCTGCAAACTCTTCATGTCAGCGTAGAATGTATTTCTTCCATAAACCAAAGCCCATTTTTTTTAAAAAATAGATTCTTAGTCACTTGTTTTGCATTAAATCATACTTGTCAAGCATTTTATTCCATGATGTTAGAAACTCTTCCTCATCCTCATAATCATATACACACCTACTAAAATTATGTTCAAAACTTTTTGAACCTTTAAATACATTATTAAGGTGCTTCGCAACATTTTTGGTAAATATGTTAGGTACATAGACGGTGATATGTTTCTAACATTATTGTAGCTATTGCATTGGCCATTGCAGCATCTCGGTCTGTGAAAATTGTCATTGGTTGTCTTCCAGACATCACACTTAAAAATGTTTTAAACAACCACTTAAAAGATTCAATTGTTTTATTGTATAGTAATGCATTATGTGAACCGTGCATTATGTGACCCCACCATTATGCTCAATATCTACACTTTTGTCAACAACTTGATAAGAGTTTAATGAAAGTTCCTTGATCTTTTTCATGCATTCCATTACTTCATCATGAAATATATCAGAATATCTATCAGCAAATTTGAAAACCTCCTCATGTTCTCTAACTATTGCCACAATTTTAAGAAGTTTGCGAGACATATATTTGTACCGTTTACCCGATACAATATTGCGGTTATCTTGTATTGTTAATGCGGCCACTTCTCTAGCAAAACCTATCTTTACATCTCTATGCCATCTTTTCAGAATATAAAAGGAGGAATCACTTTTATATTACTTTTAATGCATGACTACACAAGATGCGCATGAACTCAAACTTGTGGCAGCTACACATCGTTGTATTGTCTAGTGAGTCAAACTTAACAGTACGTCCTTCAACTTTGTCGTTATTAGTAACTCGAAATTCCGTAATCATGTCAACCTCACCACATTTAAAAAGAGAATAATTAAGAATTTTTTTTAAACTCATTTTGAAAATTTTCAAACACTTTCGGAGTGTATGCATTTGCTGCTTCCTTTAGCATTCTTATATCAAGAACCAATATCGGGGTACTTTGCCTCATTTTGAAATCAGCTACGGCTTCTTCGTATCATCTATGAGCTAGCACCCGCTCGTAATGATTGAAGAAATGCAAGAGGTTGTATTTAGAGTTTAGATATCTTTTCAAAATATTATTCATGCTCTCACTTCTCTGCAAACTCTTCATGTCAGCGTAGAATGTATTTCTTCCATAAACCAAAGCCCATTTTTTTCTTTAAATAGATTCTTAGTCACTTGTTTTGCATTAAATCATACTTGTCAAGCATTTTATTCCATGATGTTAGAAACTCTTCCTCATCCTCATAATCATATACACACCTACTAAAATTATGTTCAAAACTTTTTGAACCTTTAAATACATTATTAAGGTGCTTCGCAACATTTTGGTAAATATGTTAGGTACATAGATGGTGATATGTTTCTAGCATTATTGTAGCTATTGCATTGGCCATTGCAGCATCTTGGTCTCTGAAAATTGTCATTGGTTGTCTTCTAGACATCACACTTAAAAATGTTTTAAACAACCACTTAAAAGATTCAATTGTTTCATTGTATAGTAATGCCGTACCAAATATTACAGTTTACTTATGATGATTTACCCTAATAAATGAGGCAAATGGCCGTCCATAACTATTTATTATGTATGTTGTATCAAAGCAAATCACGTCCCCAAAAACACTATAATCCATTATTGACTTCCTGTCACGCCCCAAACTCGGGAACCGGGCTCACAAAATTCCCGATCGCCGAATCTGGCGCCGACAGCCTCCGTAGAACCCCATTCTCGGCTCCCAGCGCCCATTCGCCAGGTTCCGATCCTGGGATGCTACAAGGAGGATTTTTAACATCCGTTTGATTCGTAATAAGCATAACCAAAGGCATAACCCACAAACAACAACCAAAAACTCCATCACATTTCCACTATAATCAAAAACTTTACAGGTACAATGAGCATAAGGGAAATACAATGAAGATAGACCAAAACTCCAAAAGAAGATCAGCCACGCGTCTAAGCCTCAGCGCTGCTGCGATCCAACGTCGCCTGCACGCAACGGTCGTGCATAAGCTTATAGAAAGCTTAGAGGGTGGTGAAAGTGTATGCTCAAGGTGATAATGTAGTCATGCAGTATCAGAGTAATGCGGAACATGCTGATGAATGCTAAGAATCCCATTAGCCGTACCAAGGCCATGCGGTGCAAAGAATGATGTCGGCCATACCAAGGCCATGCAATGCAAAATGCAAGTCAAGCATACAAATCCTCATCTAAGTCCACATGTCGATACGGCTCAAATCTGGAATATCACCGGGGTCTAGTACACTCCAAGCCAGATTGCCGCCCCATCGCGCGCAATAAGGTGAGTGGAAAAGACCTCACTATCCGCCTGCCAATATCGGGCTCGGCTCGTCAATAGCGGACCCATTCCTCGAGCTGGTCAGACTCAGCCTAGCATTGCCCCCTACTCTCGGGCGGGTAAGGCCGCACCCCCTTCCAACCGACCACGACACAGTGGAAAGCGCAACCGTCTGGTAATCGGCACCCAGCGCTCATGCATCCACTCGGTCTAGACATTGGAGCAACCTCCTGGTACCATAAGGGTTTAGGGACTTTCACCCAGGGATATCTATCGCACCCCATGTAGAACAGCATTTCCGGTATCCAATCCTGCCAACCACGATGCGTCTGTGGAGGCTATGGCCCTGATGTCGCTAGGGCGTAGAGTAACCATATCACATAATGCGAATGCATGAATCACACTATTCAGTCATGCAGCAATCCTGCGCGTATCGTGCGCTCATGTAGGGCAACACCCCTTGTACGGGAGTCCCTAACAATCTGCCCAAAGACATATGCTATGATCAGTCATCTCTCATATCAAGCATACATATGATGCATATGATCATGAATCATGGAATTTAAACATGCTATATAGGATGGATGACATGCATAACGAAGGTGGGCCTAGACGACCTGCACATAACACGCATGGGCCTAACAATGGGCCTTAGGGAATGTCATAATGCGGACATTTAACCACACTATACTTGCAATGTGGACGTCAAACCACCATTGCTCCCAAGGCATAGCCCTGACGTAAACATCATTACATAAATCATAATGGGACTGCACATTGCAATGAACCTTAGGTATAACTCATTGGGCCTTCAATACATCAAATGGGCCGTATCATATGGGCCTCATGTTCATCAAGCGGACCGCACCAATGGGCCATATGTACATTGCAATGGGCTATAACCCGTGGGCTTTAGAACGTGTCAAATAGGCCTACGTTTATGGGCCTTATACGTGTCAAATGGGCCTCGATAGTTGGGCTCCATATGTACATCAAATGGGCCTACTCACCTGGGCCTTATATATATCAAATGGGCCTCGCCAATTGGGCCCCATGTGCACATCAAATGGGCCTCAACTCATTGGGTCACAAGTACTGAGGTGGGCCTCCCACCATCAATAAATTATATATAATATAATATATACACACACACACACATATGTATATATATATATCATATAATATTATATATAATATAACATTATAAATATACACATAACATATATTATGTATACCATAATATTATATATATATATATATATATATATATATATATATATATATATATATATAACATATATTATATGTAATATAATATTATATATAAATATATATACACACACCAGCACACACATGTACCCACACACACACGTGCATACACACGCACCCACACACGCACGCGCACACACATACAGTGGGCTCCACCGTCCAGGCGGACGGTGGAGATAAAACACTTACATTACTATGGGCTCCATGTGGGGCCCACCATGACGTTTCTATGCCATCCGACCCGTTGACAAGGCCGAGTGGGCCTAAATAGAGAGTGGGAGAAGTTTTCACCCTGATCCAAAACTTCTGTGGACCCCAAAAAGGGTTTCAAAGGTAAATGTTCAATTCCACTGTTTCACACGGTGTGGGCCACCTGAGTCTTGGAGCTGGCTGATTTTTGAGATGGGCCCACTTCAGAGAGTGGGCCACCTGCTGAACGGATTAGATGACATGTAAACATCAACGTGGGGCCCACGGCTGCAGCCGTGACTGGCTGTACGACGGCCAAGCCGTCCGCCCGCTGAAATGCGCAGGCAGCGCTGCTGCGCTACTGACACAGCAGCAGCAGCTGCGGCTGCTGTTTCTTTTTTTTTTTTTGATTTTTGTTTTTTTGATGGGTTTTGCAGGTGGGGTCCATATCCAAGCCATCCACTCCATCCAATGGCCTTCCATGGCCCTAGACAAGTTAAACGAGCCCAATATTGGACCTGTTTCGATGCATAAAACCAATAGGGAAAGTTTTAATGGTAAAGACCATCATTTGCTACGGTATGGCCCGCCTGAAAGTCTGATGGATCCCATCTTTCAGGTCAACGGCTAAAAAGAGCTTGGGAAGGGAATGGATGGTGTGGATTTAATACATGCATCAAGGTGGAGCCTACACAAGTGGGCCATCCCCAAACCAAGCAAATTCTTTTTTTTTTTTTTTGGAACGTCCAGCGTCCCTGGACGCTGGACTCTGCAACTATTATAGAGGTGGGCCTTGCTTAGGTGGGCCACCTCATGGAGGATGGTGTGTATACTACACACAAGGTGGGCCCCACTCGTAGGTGAGTTGGATGGAATACATGCCCTATGGTGGGGTCCATTCAAGTGGGCCACATAACCTCATTAACATAAAAAATAAAAATAAAAATAAAAATAAAACAATTAAAAATAAAAAGGGAGAGAGATAGAGAGTGAGACCGTGTGATGGAGGGACCCCGGCACTATGGGCCCTCCCTTGCACTAAATCATACATCAAGTGGGTCCCATTTTATGTGGCCCATTAAAAATTAAATCCAACGGTGGAGATCCCTTCTCCACCAAATTAAACGGTCTAGATGACCCTAAACATACAAGAAAATAAACATCATGATGGGGTCCATGGAGAATGGCCCCATCATGGAATGATCATGATGATCCAAGTGGGCCATCGGCCACATCTTAGGGTCCAATGTGAGATCCAAACCATTGATCGGTTGGCCTCACTTGGCCCATCTTATAAATATGAAAATCTACCCTATCAAGGCACCCACCACTTGATCTTCTTGCTCCCTTGGCTTCCTTAGTTCCTTGAGCTCCTCTTTGATGGTGGAAGATGAGAAATGGATGGTTGAGATGAGAGATCAAGGGGTAGGAGATGGGTCACACTTGAAACTTGGGAGAGAATGGGAGAGGGTCTCATACGTATGGTGCTCTCTCTTGGATTGGATTTTTAAAAAAATGAATAAGAGAGATAGTTGTAAAGGGAGAGAGAGAGAGAGAGAGAGAGAGAGAGAGAGAAGGAGATGGGTGATGGAGTGATGGGGGATGGTTTGGGTTGAAAATGGTAAAAAAAGGTATGGTTGTTGTTGAAATTTGGAAAAGAGGAGTGGTGAGGTGGAAAGAATGGTGGACTTTTGTAAAAGGTGGTGATGGGTTGTTGTACTTGAGGTATGGGATGCTTTAATGGTTGATTGATGGGACTAATTGTAGAGATTCCTCGAAATCCGCAACGCGCGTTGTTTTTCGGAATAAACGCCGATCGGCATCTTCTTGCCTGGATACGGCGCGCAAGTCACGGCGTTGGAACCGCTGGCGACGACGCGGCCGCTATGATACAACTTTCAGACCAAGCCGACGTCGGTGCGCGGACCTGGCTTAGGATCGGCGCAAACACCGAATACGGTGCGAAGGTTGCCTAATTTGACCGGAAGGATCGCGAAAGCTAATGAACAGGACGGATTAGGACACGGGTCTTACAGCCTCTCCTCCTAATAGAAATTTCGTCCTCGAAATTTACACAATCATCGCAACTAGGCAGAACTCAAGAGGGAGAAGAAACATAACATCACTATATAAAATCAGAGATAACATACAACATACAACACATGATTAATCATCAAAAGATGGGGATAACGCTCTCGAATCTCAACCTCGCGCTCCCAAGAAGCTCCTCAACAGAATGGTGACCCCACTGAACCTTCACTAATGGAATGACCCTAGTCCGGAGGATCTGCTCCTTCCGATCAAGGATACAGACTGGCTGCTCAATATAGGAAGCGTCCTCACGAACCTCTAACGGCTGCCAATCGATAACAGGAACGATGTCTGACCCACACTTCCTCAACATGGAGACATGAAAAACGTTGTGGACGCCAGACAACTGAGATGGCAAGGCAAGCCGGTAGGCCACGGCGCCAACGCGCCCAGTGATCTCAAAAGGTCCTATAAATCTCGGGGCAAGCTTGCCCTTCGCTCCAAATCGAACTACGCCCTTCATGGGCGAGACCTTGAGATACACATGGTCCCCTACATCAAACTCTAAGGGACGACGCCGACGATCAGCAAAACTCTTCTGCCGGCTCTGAGCTGTGCGCATCCTCTGCCTGATGATATCAATAGCCTCTGACGTCTCCTGCACAAGCTCGGGACCTAAGAGACGACGCTCTCCCACCTCGGCCCAACAACTCGGTGATCTGCATGGTCTGCCATATAGCGCCTCAAAAGGAGCCATGCCGATGGTCGCCTGATAGCTGTTATTGTATGAAAACTCAGCCAATCGCAGATGCTCATCCCAGCTACCCCCGAAATCAATCGCGCAGGCCCGGAGCATATCCTCAAGGATCTGGTTGACCCTCTCAGTCTGGCCATCGGTCTGCGGGTGGTATGCGGTGCTGAGCTGCAAATTAGAACCCATCGCTCTCTGGAAGCTCCCCCAAAACTGAGACGTGAACCTCGGGTCTCGGTCAGAAACGATCGAGACTGGAACGCCATGCAGTCTCACAATATCCTCGATGAATAATCTCGCAAGCCGGTCCAAAGGCCAAGTCGCACGTATCGCAATAAAATGTGCCGACTTCGTCAGTCGATCAATGACAACCCAGATGGCGTCATGACCGCGCTGAGTCCTCGGCAAGCCCATAATAAAATCTGTCGACACGTGCTCCCACTTCCACATCGGGACACTCAACGGCTGCAATAGACCAGGGGGTCTCTGATGATCGGCCTTGACACGCTGGCACGTGTCACACTCGGCCACAAAGCTGGCGATCTGACGCTTCATCCCCGCCCAAAAATACTGTCGCCTCATGTCGCGGTACATCTTCGTCGAGCCAGGATGGATAGAAAACCGCGATCGATGTGCCTCGGTCATAAGATCTCGGCGTAGCTCAGGAATATCCGGGACACATAATCGGCCTCTGAAGCGAAGTCCACCATCTGTACCAATCTGCCAATCTGTCTGACTCTCAGATGCTGCCTCTGCTCGGTAATCCTGTAACGACTCGTCTGCCTGCTGAGCCTCGATCACCCTTGCGACAAGAGAGGGTTGAATCGACAAGCTCGATAACTGCACAATAGAAGACTGCAAGCCAAACTCAAAGTCGTACTCTGCTATATCCTCGAGCATCCGCCACTCCTGAATCATCATATGCGCCACCAGGCCTCGTGGCTGACGGCTGAGGGCATCCGCCACCACGTTCGCCTTACCCGGGTGGTACTGGAGATCGAAGTCATAGTCCTTCAGGAGTTCCATCCAACGCCTCTGCCTCATATTCAACTCAGACTGTGAAAAGAGGTACTTCAAGCTCTTATGATCAGAAAAGAGCTCGAACCTAACCCCATAGAGATAGTGTCTCCACACCTTCAGTGCGAAAACAACTGCAGCCAACTCTAAATCATGCGTGGGGTAGTTCAACTCATGGACCTTGAGCTGGCGGGACGCGAAGGCTACAGGCCTGCCGTGCTGCATCAGGACAGCACCCAAACCAATATGCGAGGCATCGGTGAATACAATAAATCCGTCACTCCCAGAGGGAAGAGTGAGGACAGGAGCGGACGTCAGACGGTCCTTTAACTCCATAAATGCTCGCTCGCAGGCGTCACTCCAAATAAACTCTGCGCCCTTCCGAGTTAACCTAGTCAACGGGGCTGCAATACGAGAGAAGCCCTCAATAAAACGCCGATAATATCCCGCTAAACCAAGGAAACTGCGGATCTCGGACGCAGTCGTGGGCTGGCCCCACTGACGCACTGCCTCAACCTTCGAGGGGTCCACTGCGACACCCTCCCTCGTCACCACGTGACCGAGGAACTTCACCTCCTCCTGCCAAAACTCGCACTTCTCCAGCTTCGCATACAACTGGTGTGCGCGGAGGGTCTGCAATGTAACCTCTAAATGCTGCTCATGCTCCTCACGAGTCCTCGAATAAATCAGAATGTCGTCGATGAAGACTACAACAAACTGATCGAGATACGGACGGAAGACCTCGTTCATCAACTGCATGAACACTGCTGGCGCATTGGTCAGTCCGAAGGACATGACCTGAAACTCGAAATGACCATAACGCGTCCTGAATGCTGTCTTCGGAATGTCCTCCTCTCGGACCCGAATCTGATGATAACCGGAACGCAAGTCAATCTTCGAAAAGAACTGTGCACCCTGCAGCTGATCGAACAAATCATCAATCCTCGGGAGCGGGTACTTGTTCTTGATCGTGACCTTGTTGAGCTCGCGGTAATCTACGCAGAGCCTCAACGAGCCATCCTTCTTCTTCACGAAGAGTACCGGCGCCCCCCACGACGAACTGCTCGGATGGATAAAGCCTAACTCACGCAACTCGTCCAACTGCTTCTGCAGTTCCCGCAACTCCAATGGTGCCATACGATATGGGGCCTTTGAAATAGGCGCAGTACCGGGCACGAGATCAATCTGGAACTCAGTGAGTCGACGAGGCGGTAATCCCGGAATCTCCTGAAACACATCGGGAAAATCGCAAACCACAGGCAACTGGTCGACGCTCACCACTAAGGGATCCTCTATGGCACAAGACATCAAACAAGACAACGGCTCTCCTCTGGGCTCAGCAATGAACTGGAACTGCGGCAAGCCAGGTATACAAAACGTGACTGTCCTCGCGGAACAATCCAATATGGCGTGATACTCGGCAAGCCAATCCATGCCCAGGATGACATCGAACTCGGACATAGGCAAAGCAAACAGGTCGGCAGGCAAAAACATATCCCCAACCAAAACGGGGCAAGACAAGCAAAATCGGCCCAACACTGCAGTCTTCCCCAAGGGAGTCGATACTGTCAACCCCTCATGAGCAGACTCCAACGGTAAACCAGTCAATCGGCAAAAACTCTCGGCCACGAAAGAATGCGATGCACCAGAATCAAACAACACACGTGCAATGCATGCGGATACAGGAAGTATACCCTCAACGACTCCTCCGTATGATCGAGGATCTCGGGCCGCATAGAATCGAGCTCGAGCCGGCTGGGAGGTGTCTGTCCCTCTCGAGCGTGCCGCTGCTGCCGCTGCCGAGGCGGTCGAAATCGCCGCTCGCCGCTGCGCCTCGGAGGCCGGTGGCCGATGATGCCGCCGAGGTGGTCTCGGTGGAGGCCGCCGCCGCCGCTGTGGGGGCCTCTCGCCGCTGTGGGGGTCTCGCGCGCCGCGGTGGTGGAGGCCGCCTGTGGACCTCTCTCGCCGTGGGCGAGGACACTCCCACATACGGTGTCTGTTGCACCGCACCTAAAACAAGTGCCAAAGAACTGTCTCTGAGGTGGTGCCGAGGTGCTGGGGTGCCGGTGCTCGAAAGGCCGGGCGACTGTGCGCCTCTGCGGTGGTCGACCTCGCTGGGTATCACCGGAAGGAGCTCGCCTCTTCCGGTCCCTCCTCCGACCGCGATCGACCGAGAGCCGTCCCACTCACCAAAAATCGGGCCTTCCGCACCACTTCCTCGAAGGTAGGAGCTCATGCCCAATAACACGGCCTCGAAGACCGTAACGCAAGCCGCCTCGAATCGGCGGGCTCTCCGCTCCTCATCATCCACTAAGTAAGGTGCAAATCGACGGTGCTACAAAACGAGCGGCATATTGAGCCACTTCATATCGCCCCGCACCAAGGCCTCAAACTCCAATGCTCGCGACGTCGGATGTGATCGGGAAAATACTGTATGTCAAACCGATCCACAAAATCCTCCCAAGTCCAAACTAAATCGGGCTGAGCCAGAGACTGATGTCCACCGGTGCTCGGCCTCACCATGGAGAAGAAATACGGCTAATCGGACTCGCCGCTCGGCCGCGCATCCCATCGTCTCAAATATCTTCTCTACGTCGCCGCGCCACCTCTCGCCTACGGCCGGTCCGGCTCACCCCGAAATGCGGGGATCAAGGCGTCGAAACTCTCGAAGGAGGGCACTCGAGCGCTCCCGCTCGCTCGTGGTGAAACGATCGGGGTCTCGCTCGCCTCAAGTGCGGCCACACTGCAGATTCTGGCCGCGGGAAGCACTCACAGATACGGTCGGCTCCGCACTAGTCTCAGGTGGAGAAATGCACCCATAGGCCGGGCAGCATGAATCCCTGGTAGATGGGTGGCATCCTCAGGGCTGGGCAATAGGGATCTCGGGTGGTGGGGCAGAATCGTAGGTGGTAGTGCGGGAGCCGCAGTTGGTGGAGCGAAGTCTCAGATGGTGGTGCGGGAGTCGATCGGGTCACTCTCCTGCGCGCCATATCCTACAGGAAAGAGCGAAGGTGCCTATCAACTTTGAAAACTCTCGAAGGCACGCTCGTTAAAGGTCGGTAATAAAGGATCGCTAGGCTACTCGAACTTAGGACTTAAATCATTCATAGCAGACATGTAATGTTGTTTTTGGTTATTCCCGAGTTATGCTCTGATACCAACTTCTGTCACGCCCCAAACTCGGAACCGGGCTCACAAAATTCCCGATCGCCGAATCTGGCGCCGACAGCCTCCGTAGAACCCCATTCTCGGCTCCCAGCGCCCATTCGCCAGGTTCCGATCCTGGGATGCTACAAGGAGGATTTTTAACATCCGTTTGATTCGTAATAAGCATAACCAAAGGCATAACCCACAAACAACAACCAAAAACTCCATCACATTTCCACTATAATCAAAAACTTTACAGGTACAATGAGCATAAGGGAAATACAATGAAGATAGACCAAAACTCCAAAAGAAGATCAGCCACGCGTCCAAGCCTCAGCGCGATCCAACGTCACCTGCACGCAACGGTCGTGCATAAGCTTATAGAAAGCTTAGAGGGTGGTGAAAGTGTATGCTCAAGGTGATAATGTAGTCATGCAGTATCAGAGTAATGCGAAACATGCTGATGAATGCTAAGAATCCCATTAGCCGTACCAAGGCCATGCGGTGCAAAGAATGATGTCGGCCATACCAAGGCCATGCAATGCAAAATGCAAGTCAAGCATACAAATCCTCATCTAAGTCCACATGTCAATACGGCTCAAATCTGAAACATCACCGGGGTCTAGTACACTCCAAGCCAGATTGCCGCCCCATCGCGCGCAATAAGGTGAGTGGAAAAGACCTCACTATCCGCCTGCCAATATCGGGCTCGGCTCGTCAATAGCGGACCCATTCCTCGAGCTGGTCAGACTCAGCCTAGCATTGCCCCCTACTCTCGGGCGGGTAAGGCCGCACCCCCTTCCAACCGACCACGACACAGTGGAAAGCGCAACCGTCTGGTAATCGGCACCCAGCGCTCATGCATCCACTCGGTCTAGACGTTGGAGCAACCTCCTGGTACCATAAGGGTTTAGGGACTTTCACCCAGGGATATCTATCGCACCCCATGTAGAACAGCATTTCCGGTATCCAATCCTGCCAACCACGATGCGTCTGTGGAGGCTATGGCCCTGATGTCGCTAGGGCGTAGAGTAACCATATCACATAATGCGAATGCATGAATCACACTATTCAGTCATGCAGCAATCCTGCGCGTATCGTGCGCTCATGTAGGGCAACACCCCCTATACGGGAGTCCCTAAACAATCTACCCAAAGACTTATGCTATGATCAGTCATCTCTCATATCAAGCATACATATGATGCATATGATCATGAATCATGGAATTTAAACATGCTATATAGGATGGATGACATGCATAACGAAGGTGGGCCTAGACGGCCTGCACATAACACGCATGGGCCTAACAATGGGCCTTAGGGAATGTCATAATGCGGACATTTAACCACACTATACTTGCAATGTGGACGTCAAACCACCATTGCTCCCAAGGCATAGCCCTGACGTAAACATCATTACATAAATCATAATGGGACTGCACATTGCAATGAACCTTAGGTATAACTCATTGGGCCTTCAATACATCAAATGGGCCGTATCATATGGGCCTCATGTTCATCAAGCGGACCGCACCAATGGGCCATATGTACATTGCAATGGGCTATAACCCGTGGGCTTTAGAACGTGTCAAATAGGCCTACGTTTATGGGCCTTATACGTGTCAAATGGGCCTACTCACCTGGGCCTTATATATATCAAATGGGCCTCGCCAATTGGGCCCCATGTGCACATCAAATGGGCCTCAACTCATTGGGTCACAAGTACTGAGGTGGGCCTCCCACCATCAATAAATTATATATAATATAATATATACACACACACACATATGTATATATATATATCATATAATATTATATATAATATAACATTATAAATATACACATAACATATATTATGTATACCATAATATTATATATATATATATATATATATATATATATATATATATATATAACATATATTATATGTAATATAATATTATATATAAATATATATACACACACCAGCACACACATGTACCCACACACACACGTGCATACACACGCACCCACACACGCACGCGCACACACATACAGTGGGCTCCACCGTCCAGGCGGACGGTGGAGATAAAACACTTACATTACTATGGGCTCCATGTGGGGCCCACCATGACGTTTCTATGCCATCCGACCCGTTGACAAGGCCGAGTGGGCCTAAATAGAGAGTGGGAGAAGTTTTCACCCTGATCCAAAACTTCTGTGGACCCCAAAAAGGGTTTCAAAGGTAAATGTTCAATTCCACTGTTTCACGCGGTGTGGGCCACCTGAGTCTTGGAGCAGGCTGATTTTTGAGATGGGCCCACTTCAGAGAGTGGGCCACCTGCTGAACGGATTAGATGACATGTAAACATCAACGGGGGGCCCACGGCTGCCGCCGTGGGTGGCTGTACGGCGGCCAGTCCGCCCGCCCGTCGAGCGCAGGCAGCGCCTGCTGCGTCCCTTATTTTTATTTTTTTTTGATGGGTTTTGCAGGTGGGGTCCATATCCAAGCCATCCACTCCATCCAATGGCCTTCCATGGCCCTAGACAAGTTAAACGAGCCCAATATTGGACCTGTTTCGATGCGTAAAACCAATAGGGAAAGTTTTAATGGTAAAGACCATCATTTGCTACGGTATGGCCCGCCTGAAAGTCTGATGGATCCCATCTTTCAGGTCAACGGCTAAAAAGAGCTTGGGAAGGGAATGGATGGTGTGGATTTAATACATGCATCAAGGTGGAGCCTACACAAGTGGGCCATCCCCAAACCAAGCAAATTCTTTTTTTTTTTTTACATTTTTTTCATGGAACGTCCAGCGTCCCTGGACGCTGGACTCTGCAACTATTATAGAGGTGGGCCTTGCTTAGGTGGGCCACCTCATGGAGGATGGTGTGTATACTACACACAAGGTGGGCCCCACTCGTAGGTGAGTTGGATGGAATACATGCCCTATGGTGGGGTCCATTCAAGTGGGCCACATAACCTCATTAACATAAAAAAATAAAAATAAAAATAAAAATAAAACAATTAAAAATAAAAAGGGAGAGAGATAGAGAGTGAGACCGTGTGATGGAGGGACCCCGGCACTATGGGCCCTCCCTTGCACTAAATCATACATCAAGTGGGTCCCATTTTATGTGGCCCATTAAAAATTAAATCCAACGGTGGAGATCCCTTCTCCACCAAATTAAACGGTCTAGATGACCCTAAACATACAAGAAAATAAACATCATGATGGGGTCCATGGAGAATGGCCCCATCATGGAATGATCATGATGATCCAAGTGGGCCATCGGCCACATCTTAGGGTCCAATGTGAGATCCAAACCATTGATCGGTTGGCCTCACTTGGCCCATCTTATAAATATGAAAATCTACCCTATCAAGGCACCCACCACTTGATCTTCTTGCTCCCTTGGCTTCCTTAGTTCCTTGAGCTCCTCTTTGATGGTGGAAGATGAGAAATGGATGGTTGAGATGAGAGATCAAGGGGTAGGAGATGGGTCACACTTGAAACTTGGGAGAGAATGGGAGAGGGTCTCATACGTATGGTGCTCTCTCTTGGATTGGATTTTTAAAAAAATGAATAAGAGAGATAGTTGTAAAGGGAGAGAGAGAGAGAGAGAGAGAGAGAGAGAGAGAGAGAAGGAGATGGGTGATGGAGTGATGGGGGATGGTTTGGGTTGAAAATGGTAAAAAAAGGTATGGTTGTTGTTGAAATTTGGAAAAGAGGAGTGGTGAGGTGGAAAGAATGGTGGACTTTTGTAAAAGGTGGTGATGGGTTGTTGTACTTGAGGTATGGGATGCTTTAATGGTTGATTGATGGGACTAATTGTAGAGATTCCCTCGAAATCCGCAACGCGCGGTGTTTCTTCGGAATAAACGCTGATCGGCATCTTCTTGCCTGGATATCGGTTCAGTGCGCAAGTCACGGCGTTGGAACCGCGGCGACGACGCGGTCGCTATGATATAACTTTCAGACCAAGCCGACGTCGGTGCGCGGGACCTGGCTTAGGATCGTGCGCAAACACCGAATACGGTACGAAGGTTGCCGGAATTTGACCGGAAGGATCGCGGAAGCTAACGGAACAGTACGGATTAGGACACGGGTCTTACACTTCCCGTCTGCCCAGAACATATATATTTGTAATCAAATTATCTTCATCTACTTGTATTGCATAAAAGAATGATGGATCATTTTCTTGTATTTTCTGGAAGTATCGTAGAACGGCTCCTACATCTCTCTTTTTCATTGCTTTCATCCGCTTCCTTTGTAAGTAATTTTTGTAATCAACGTGCATGAAACCTATATTCTCTCGCCTTCCAGATTGTTTACTAAAATATTCTAAAGCCGCTTTAGGTGATATACCTGAAGCTTCCATCATCTCAACTTCAACTTTTTGATCATTAGTGAAGCCTCTCTGTGATCTTAACATGTGCACTTTTGATAGTGTAACAACCTTATGGTTATGCTCTTCAATAAAATTAATCACTTTGTACCTTCCATTTACTTGAAGCTTAAAAATCATGTCTGCTTGACATTGAGTTCTAGTATTCGGACGGGTACTTTTTTCGACGATATCTTTCTTTTCACGCTTTCAACCTTCTTTAGAACAACAAAACTGCTTCTTAATCATGACATTGTCATCTGATTTTTTTGTCCAATTTCTTCGAATACTGAATCCTGTTTTTCTAGCATATTTATTGTAAAATTTACATGCACTCTCATCAGAACTAAACTCCATTCCTAGTTCTGATTTTTCATCTAACTCCTTGTCAAAACTAAACTTCATTCCCACTTCTTGTTCTTCATCTACCTCCTCATTTGTTTAGACCCGTACAACTTGTCTCGCCTCATGGTTGTCTACTCGCTGATTTGCTTGATGATTATCTATTTCAATATCAAATTGTACCCTTCGACATGGTTGAGAAAATAGTTGACTCTTTTGAATATTATCATCTATTTCACCAATTAGCCTTCAAAAGAAAAAGAAAAAACCAAATAACATGAGACTTTGAACAAAACCAAAATGTACTACAGAAACAAAACCCATTTAACAAATTTTGTAATAAAGTAAACATTTAAGCATCATATGCAACAAGAGTATTGAATAACTCCTCATAAATGAGGAACTTTTTTTTTTTTTTTGTAAATGCAGATAATAAAGAGATATGATTTCATAAAAATTCAGAAAGAAAAAAGAATACAATATAACTAGAAGATATATATATACTAACCATTTTTTTAAATGAAGATTTTCACAAAAGAGAATTTTCCAAAACCATATAAGTAGCTAAATCCCTAAACCCCCAATTTTGAAAATCCCTAAATTTCTTACAGTTACAAATCCTAAATCTTCTAATTTTAAAAACATAGGCCTGAAGTGTGTGGGTATAATAAATCTTAACCAAACATAATAGAAACATCATTACATTGAACATCATAATGTTATTTAAGTCTGTAAGTGCTATGGTTTCCTGCTCCTTTAGTTGTTAAATTTTGTGGTGCCAAAAAACACTATCTGTGTCTTGTGTAGCATGTTGATTTATATGATCAAGACACTGTATCACAATGCTTTAAGTTAAGAAAGAACGGTGATCTACTTCAAGAAATGTAAGGTCAAGTACTTTGTCCACTTCTGTAAGCTTCAATGTTCAGAGTTTTTTAAGATACATCAAAAAGACGAGTGCTTGTTCAAGATTCAAGATAATGTTCAACTCAAGATGAAGAACAACTCAAGAACGACAAATCTAAACTTTAGAAGATCTCAAGTTCAAGCTACATCATGTAGAGATCTCAAGATTCATAATCTTCAAAGGTCAACCATCATTTGAAGAAATGAAGTTTCAATGTCCATACTTCATGTCTCAGGTATGAAAGACATTAGATTGACCTTAGGGTAGGTCATTTTGTATACATAATTCAAATTGAATTACTTTATATGAATTCGAATTGTTCTAAGACTAGTCCTGAACCCTGTTCGACTAGTCTAGCACTGCCTCGACTAGTCCAAGAAATTTCAGGACCAGTCCTAAGTTGTTGCAAATTTTCAAAATTTTTTGGTTGAGCCACAACCAGTCCTGGACTCTTCTCGACCGGTCGTGTGAACAGTACACGATTCGTTCACGACCAGTCCAGCAGCTTCGACTCAAACTACAGCAACGAAACCTGCTGCCTCATGACCAGTCGTGGGTTGGTCACGACCAGTTGTGGAGGGCTCATGACTATCCGACCGCACTCAAAAATTCAAAAATCCGTTCGACCTACGACCAGTCGTAGTGTCCTCTGGACCAGTCGAAGATGCGATTTCTATAACTATAAATAGAGAACGAATTTCAGAGTTTTATAATCCAATTTAAGAAAAATCAAGGCATCATTCTGAGATAAGTTTGTATTCATTTTAAGCTACTTTTTGCATATTTAATATTCTCCTTTGTTAGCTTTATCGATTTGATTTTGTTTCTATTTTCCAATCTAATTTGAAAGAGGAATTGTTGTATTCCTTCTTCTTGGAATCAAAATCAAATAGAGCTAGCCCAACTGGTTTAATTTAAAATCAATCTAGAACCTAGAACCATTTCAAAGTGAGTGTTGGACATTGAACTTCTAGATTTAAACATCTACTTCAATTAGTTCTTCCGGGCTGCTACAAAAGGAGAAATCTAGGTATTTTATATTATTATGAATTTCCTTATTTTAGTTTCTTTTGAGATTAAGCCAGAAAAATCTCATTGTGTTGGTTATCTGAGGAGAGCCAGAAAACTCAGAAGTTGGGGTTTTTGAATTGTGTAAGCCCATTTGAAAGACATAATTGTGAAGGTTTTGGGTGAACCTGAGAAAAACCTATTTTTCATAGTGACCGCTAATATCCCCTGTGTGAGGATATTAAGAGTGGAGTAGCAAGCTATGTGGCTGTTGTCTAACAGTTGGTGTACACACAGGCAAACCACTATAATTCTTTGTGTCTTGTGATTTGAATGTTTGTGTAATTTTTATTTCTTTTATCATTCAAATTTGTGGGATGTATGTGTGGATGTGAATGTTGTAATATTTACATTTTAAGCATTGTGGAGAATGTTATAATAGTTTAGACTTTCTTTCTTGCTATTTCTTTTTATTCCTCTTCAGTTTGAGTTTTTGATACAAAGACCTTTCTAGAAATAAGGTTGTCCTACCATACACCTTGGTTTTTGGTGTAAGGTTGTCCTTAGAACAATATTTGTATCAACCTCTCAAGACTAGAATTTTAATGTTGCTTTTTATTTCAGTACTGTGATTTATTTATTATGATATCTTTCCTTTATTCATTTATATTCCGCTGTTAAAGTTTTAATTTGGCATAGTCCTATTCACCCCCCCTTCCCTCTCTAAGACATATAGCTTGGCCTTTTACAAGTGGTATCAGAGCCTAATAGGTCGTTTTTATTATTATATTTTTTGGATTTATTTCTTGAGCTAACCGATCTAAGCTATTTATAAGATGTCAAATTTTGATAGCCTTTCAGTCACTAGGCCTCCACCATTTGATGGCTCTAACTATGCATATTGGAAAGCCAAGATGAGGATTTTCCTTAAATCTATGGATGAGAGTATGTGACAAGCCACAGTGACTGAATGGAACCCTCCTACTACTGAAGTGATTGGTATCAATGGTTCAAAATCAATGGGAGTAACACCTTATTTCTCTTGGACCACTCTTCAGACAAATGAGAGTAGTGTCAATGCAAAAGCACTAAATGCAATCACTTGCGCACTATCACTAGATGAATTCAAAAGAATTATATCCTGTGATACTGCAAAGCAAGCTTGATATATTTTAGAAATGACACACGAGGGTACATTAATTGTCAAGAAATCTAAAGTACAACTCCTCACAATCAAATTTGAGGAAATACATATGGAGGAAAATGAAATGTTCATGGACTTTTATACAAGATTAAATGACATTGTGAACTCTATGTGGGGTCTTGGTGATAAAATTCCAGAAAGTAAAGTGTGCAAAGATACTACGCTCACTTCCTAAACGGTTCAATTCTAAGGTAACCGCAATTCAGGAACTTCGTGATACAGACAATATAAGAGTAGAAGAATTAGTTGAGTCATTATAAACCTATGAGTTAAATTTTAAAGCTCCTAAAGGTAAATTTATTGCTCTTGAATATTCTAAATGTATTTCTAAGAAAATTCTGGTTTAGAAAATTCTGAAGACGATATGATTCTTTTAGCAAAAAAGTTTTACAAGATTTTCAAAAGTAAAAAGAGGGTTGACTTTCAAAAATCAAATGATAAAAAAAGATCTAAATCTAAATCTAAAACTTGAAAATTTTTAAAAGATAGTCAATGTTACAACTCCAAGAATATGGGCATTTAACAAACAAGTATCCTAAAAAGGACAAACCTAAAAGGAAAGGAATGTTAGCTACTTGGGATGAATCTTCTGGCACTAAAGCCTCTTCTGAATCAGAAGATTCTGAAACCGAGTTGGGCAATTAAGTTAAAGCCCTTATGACTCTAGCCAAGTTCACTTTTTCAGATCACGATAATTTAACTAGTGAAGAAAATCTGAATAGTGATCATGAAAATGAAGAAGATCTTCAAGATGCTTATAATGCCCTATATAAGGAAAGTTGTAAAATTTCCGTAAAACTAAAACTTTAAAAAGAAAAGTTTTAAAACTTAAAGAAAATTTGATTCCCTTGTTTTAGAAAAATCCCAGATTTCATATTGTTTTGAAAAATCAAAATGCGATTTAGATTTCAAAACTTCCCTGATTGAAAATCTAAAATCTGAAAATGAAAAGCTTAAACTTGAAGTCTCTTCTCTTTTGAGTTTAAAGGATACATGGAGGTATGCCCAAAGTGATCCAAAGTTAGAAAAACTTTTGTCTGGATCAAGAAAATGTGGCGACCGATCCGGTTTGGGCCACGATAAAAATGTTCCCCCTAAACAGAAGAATACTCCTCCTAAGTTTGTGAAAGGAGAGTCTTCAAACTTGAAAGGGAATAGTTCAAATTAAAAGTTTTCTAAAAATGCTAAAACTTTTCAATCTTTCAAACCTAAAAGTAATTATATCAACTATACAAATCAGAACCGAAACCCTTTAGCTGAGAAAATAGTTGATCTACTTAAGGAGCTCTTAAAATCTAACTCAGTGGGTCATTCTTACAATAATTACAAATATAAGAAGACCAACTATACTCCTAAACCCAAAACAATTATGAAATGGGTTCCTAAGGTTACTTGCTTGGTTACTCACACGGCTTTCAAAGCTTCAAGTCATTCAAAGTGGTACTTAGACAGTGGATGCTCAAGGCATATGACTGGTGATAAAGGTCTATTCACGACTCTTAAAGACATGACTGATGGATCATTCATATTTGGTGATGGTAGAAACTACAGGATTATTGGCCAAGGTACGGTTCAACTTTCTAACCTCCCTTTATTTGAGAATGTTTTATACGTTGAAGGGTTAAAACACAATCTATTAAGCATATCTCAAATATGCGATAAAAATCATAGTGTTAAATTTTCTAACCTAGGGTGTGAAATTTTAAACAAAAATAGTTCAGTAATATTAACTGGTCGTAAAACGTCTGAAAATTGCTATATTGTTAGTGATTCTATCTCATCTATTCAAACGTGTTACATGGTTCATACCAATGAGACTGAATTATGACATAAACGCCTTGGACATGTACACTTTCATAATTTATATAGATTGAGCAAAAGAAAACCGATAAGAGGTCTACCTAAATTACAGAAAGTAGACAAAATATGTGGTGAATGTCAGATTGGCAAACTAACTAGGAATGCTCACAAAAAGGTGGACTCCAATGCCACATCTAAACCTCTCGAACTTCTACACATGGATCTTATAGGACCAACCAGGCGGGGAGTCGAGGTGGCAAAAAATACATACTGGTGATCGTAGATGATTATACCAGATTCACTTGGGTAGCCTTTTTAAAGGATAAATCAGAAACCCTTGATGAAGTGAAAAGAGTTCTCAAACAAATCTAAATGGAAAAAGGTTCTCAAGTCTGTAAGATCCGTAGTGATCATGGATCAGAATTTAAGAATAGCAGTTTTGAGAAATTCTGTTGTGATCAGGGAATATCATATGAATTCTTTGCACCTAAAACACCACAACAAAATGGAATTGTTGAAAGAAAAAAATAGAGTGATGTAAGAAATGGCTAATGTAATGTTGAATAGTATGAAGCTCCCTAAAAATCTTTGGGCTGAAGCCGTGAATACTGCAAGCTATATAATCAATCGGGTCTATACGAGAAAATCAAACTATAAGACGGCTTATGAAAAATGGTTCAACAAGAAGCTTACTGTCAAATACTTTCGAGTTTTTGGCAGTAAGTGCTATATTTTACGTGACCGTGAAAATCTGGGTAAGTTTGACACCAAAAGTGATGAAGAGATCTTTTTAGGATATTCCTTGAACAGTCGAGCATATCGAGTACTGAATAAGAGGACTGATGTTATTCAATAGTCCATTAATGTGGTCATCGATGATCACTTGAATACACCTACATCAAGTTCAGATAATGATGAAGTTCTTTTAATTGACAAACCAGATACTTCATCAAATCAAACTAATTCTGAACTGAGGATTGTTAAAGATCATCCAACTACTCAAATTCTTGAAAACCCTCTCACTGGTGTGCGCACTCGTAGTCAATTAGAAGATATATGTAATTATGTGTGTTTTACATCCTAGATAGAACTGACAAACGTAAAAGAAGCTCTTACTGACGAAAACTGGATAGTTATGATGCAAGAAGAGCTTAACCAATTTATGAAGAATGATGTTTGGTATCTTGTTCCTAAACCTGAAAATAAACATATTATTAGAACTAAGTGGATTTTAAAAATAAGTCTGATGAACTTGGTAATATAATTCGAAACAAGGCTAGACTGGTTGTACAAGGGTACATTCAAATTGAAGGAATCAATTATGATGAAACATTTTCCCTAGTAGCTCGTCTTGAATCAATTAGACTATTTATATCCATTGCTTGCTTTAGAAAATTCAAAATTTATCAAATGGATGTAAAGAGTGCCTTCTTAAATGGTGATCTGTATGAAGAAGTTTATATTAAACAACCAACACGTTTTGAAGACTCTAAGAACACTGATCATGTTTATCGCCTTAAAAAAGCTCTCTACGGATTGAAATAAGCTTCCAGGGCATGGTACGAAAAGTTGACTAAGTTTTTACTAAGTCATAATTTTCAAATGAGAAGTGTTGATAAGACTTTTTTTGTTAAAAAATATAATGACGATATCTTATTGGTACAAATCTATGTTAATGATATTATTTATGGATCTACCTGTACTAACATGACTGTTGAGTTTGCAGATTTAATGAAATCTAAGTTCGAAATGAGCATGGTTAGGGAATTGAATTATTTTCTAGGGTTACAAGTAAAACAACAACCTAATGCTATTTTTATTTCTCAAACTAAATATGCTTTGAAATTGATTAAAAAGTTCGGATTTGAGAATGAGAAAAATTTTGATACTCCTATGAGTACAACTTTAAGACTCTCAAAGGACTCTATAGTTAAATTTGTGGATCCTAAATTATATCGTAGTATGATGGGCAGTTTACTTTATTTAACTGCAAGTAGACCTGATATTGCTTTTAGTGTTGGTATTTGTACTAGATATCAATCTGACCCTAAAGAGTCACATCTAACTGTTGTTAAGCGGATTATTCGATATGTCACAAGTATCATTAATTTGGGTCTCTGGTATCCATATGATACTAGCGTTCAGTTGGCTGGGTACATTCATGATGATTGGGCTAGGAATATCAATGATAGGAAATCAACCAATGGTGGTTGTTTCTATATTGGAAACTGTTTAGTTTCTTGGTTTAACAAGAAACAAAGTTCCGTATTGCTCTTAACTACTGAGGCTGAATACATCGCAGCTGAAAATGCATGTACTCAGCTTATATGGATGAATAGAATGTTAAGCGATTACGGAATTGCACAGGATTCAATGGTTTTATATTGTGATAATCCCAGTGCGATAAATATATCTAAAAATTCAATCCAGCATTCACGTACCAAGCACATTGACATTAGGTATCATTACATTCGTGAATTAGTAGAAGAAAAAATAATATCTTTGGAATATATTCCGACCGAGATTAAACTTGCCGACATTTTTACTAAACCGCTCAACAAAAGCAGGTTTAATAAATTAAAATTTGATCTTGGTATGTGCAATCTAAATTGAATATTCATGCATGCTTATATCATAGTGTATATATATTTGATAATTTATTGGTTTAAATTTTAAATTTTTATGGAAAATGCATATTTTAGTCGGTACAAGACCAGTCGAGGATGTACTCGACTAGTCGTGGTACGACTGGTTGAGGACATCCCACGACCAGTCGTGTAGTGCACTGGACCTTTTAAAATTTGGGAAAAACTTCTACTTCATTTCAACTTTCCTCTCCAACGACCGTGGCACGACTAGTCGTACCCACCATCCTAGATCTTCAAGGTTAGTGCATCATTTGCGTTTTGCTTGTAGATTCTAGTCTATAGTACTTCATTTTCACTCTTGGAGTAATTTATTTTATGATTCATTGAGGTTTTAGAGTTTTCTTTTGAAAAATCTGTTCTAACCAAACCCCACTCTACATCTTTTGTGATATCTTGATTCCTTGAGTTTCTTCTTGTAAATGGTTGCTAGAGGGAAAAAGAAAACTTTCCGTGGTCCATTTTCTTCTAGATCTACTCCAATAGCACGACGCCACCTTTGGTCACCCGAAGATGATCCCTTATATGTGCGGGATTTACGTTTGCGCAATGTTATTGTTGAGTGATCTATTGATCTTGAATACATTGCTCCTTTTAGTATCTTTCTACTTCTTCAAGCTGTAGGATGGGCTAACATCTTACATTGGGGTGGGCCTGCATACCAGTCTATTGCTCAGTCCATGTTTGCATGCATTTCTGATTTTTCGACTGATAATATTTAACGTTTAAAATTGATGCTAGAGAAGGTCCATTTGAAATTGATCGCCATCTGATTTCAGGGCTAATGGACATACCTGTTAATGACGAGGGTATTCTTATTTATACTCTAGTTGAGAAACCCTCAGAATCAGAAAAACGCATGCTCACTAGAGATTTATGCAATGTGAATGTGCAATGGACTCATGAAGGGAATGCGCTCCCCTCAAAGTACTTATTACCCAGATACAAGGTTCTTTACAGAATCTTTATTTCAAATTTGTATCCGCGTTCTGGTAATAAAACAGAGTTGACTTCCTTTATGGTTCGGGTCTTGCATTCTATCATCTCTGGTACTAAAGTTTGTCTTCCTTCGTTAATATGTCATTTCATCAATTAGTTTGGTCTCCATCCAGGTCACAGTGATATTCCATTTGCCTATCTTATAACTGTGTTAGCTACTCACATGCTAGTTGCTATGCCTGTTGGAGAGGCTCCTATCCATCATCTTATTTTTAACAATTCAAATATTAACAAGATGAAACTGGAATTGGCTCCTGGCTAAGTGGATGTTGGTGGTGGTGGAGCTGAAGGGGTGAATGGAGATGAAGCTGGTGTCTTCCTCCTGATGATATAAATCTATATAGATTTCAGTTTTGATGAAATTGAATCAGACTCTGGAAATGATCCTGACTATGAACCATCTGATTTTGATGCGCGTCTCCATGCACTTGAGGAGAAGGTAGAGAACATGAATGTTGCCCATGATTTACAATTTAAATATATGCGCAAGAATTTTAGGCGCTTAAACAAGGGCCTTCATCAACTTGATCGTACCATACCTCCTTCTTCTGGATCTGATTAAGTGGTTTATCCTTTGGTCTGTAATAACTTTTCTACTACTTTGCTTTGGCTTGTGAGTGGACTTTGTTGTACTTCAGTTTGGTTGACTGACTTTGGTTTATGTTGGGTAATGAGATGTGAACTTTGAATTTGCTTATATTTTTCTCATATCTTGCCTAGTTAATTCCTTTATTGCTCTCTTGTTCGTTTTCCTCTTCCATATCTTATTTGCTTCCTTTGTCATATTGTGACAAAAAGGGGGAGAAGATTTCATGTTTTTTGGATTGATTAGAATGGATATGGATTGTGGGTAGTAGCATTAATTTATATATGTGTGTGTGTGTGTGTGTGTGCGTGCGTGCGCTACTTAGGGGGAGTAAATAAGTAAGGTTTTGACTTGTTTTGCCTAACTATTGCATAATTTTTTAACCAAACTGGTTTTCTTATATAACTGGTGCATGATTCTTTATTGAGCATGTTGTGCTTCTCTTATTTTTTATTGGAGTGTGTTTTGTCACAAATTTGATAAAGGGCGAGATTGTAAGTGCTATGGTTTCCTGCACCTTTGGTTGTCAAATTTTGTGGTGCCGAAAACATTATCTGTGTCTTGTGTAGCATGTTGATTTATATGATCAAGACACTATATCACAATGCGTCAAGTTAAGAAAGAACGGTGATCTACTTCAAGAAATGCAAGGTCAAGTACTTTGTCCACTTCTGTAAGCTTCAATGTTTAGAGTTTTTAAGCTACATCGAAAAGACAAGTGCTTGTTCAAGATTCAAGATAACGTTCAACTCAAGATGAAGAACAACTCAAGAACGACAAATCCAAGCTTTAGAAGATCTCAAGTTC
The DNA here is from genome assembly GCF_029962835.1 of Magnolia sinica. NCBI lineage: Eukaryota > Viridiplantae > Streptophyta > Magnoliopsida > Magnoliales > Magnoliaceae > Magnolia > Magnolia sinica. The sequence continues at coordinate 30,048,490 of NC_080587.1, forward strand.
AAACTACATCATGTAGAGATCTCAAGCTTCATAATCTTTAAAGGTCAACAATCATCTGAAGAAATGAAGTTTCAATGTAGATACTTCATGTCAGGTATGAAAGACATTAGATTGACCTTAGGGCAGGTCATTTTGTATATATAATTCAAATTGAATCACTTTATATGAATTTGGACTGTTCTAAGACTAGTCCTGAACCCTGTTTAATTAGTCCTAGCACTGCCTCGACCAGTCTAAGAAATTTCTGGACCAGTTCTAAGTTGTTGTAAAATTTCAGAATTTTTTGGTTGAGCCACGACCAGTCCTGGACTCTTCTCAACCAGTCGTGTGAACAGTGCACGATTCGTTCACGACTAGTCCAGCAGCTTCGACTCAAACTATAGCAACGAAACTTGCTACCTCACGACTAGTTGTGGGTTGGTCACGACCAGTCGCGGAGGGCTCACGACCGGTCGTGAACAGCCTACGACCAGTCATGAAACAGTTTTATCTGATCGCATTCAAAAATTCGAAAATCTGTTCGGCCTACGACCAGTCGTAGTGTCCTCAGGACCAGTCGAAGAAGCGATTTCTGTAACATAAATAGAGAATGAATTTCAGAGTTTCATAATCCAATTCAAGAAAAATCAAGGCATCATTCTGAGATAAGTTTGTATTCATTTTAAGCTACTTGTTGCATATTTAATATTCTCTTTTGTTAGCTTTATCGATTTGATTTTGTTTCTATATTCCAATCTAATTTGAAAGAGGAATCGTTGTATTCCTTCTTCTTGGAATCAAAATCAAATAGAGCTAGCCCAACTGGTTTAATTTAAAATCAATCTATAACCTAGAACCATTTCAAAGTGAGTATTAGACATTGAACTTCTATATTTGAACTTCTACACCAATTGGTTCTTCCGGGCTGCTACAAAAGGAGAAATCTAGGTATTTTATATTATTATGAATTTTCTTATTTTGGTTTCTTTTGAGATTAAGCCAGAAAAATCTCATTGTGTTGGTTATCTGAGGAGAGCCAGAAAACTCAGAGGTTGGGGTTTTTAAATTGTGTAAGCCCATTTGAAAGACATAATTGTGAAGGTTTTGGGTGAACCTGAGAAAAACCTATTTTTCATAGTGACCGTTAATATCCCCTGTGTGAGGATATTAGGAGTGGAGTAGCAAGCTGTGTGGCTATTGTCTAACAGTTGGTGTACACATAGGCGAACCACTATAATCGTTGTGTCCTATGATTTGAATGCTTGTGTAATTTCTATTTCTTTTATCATTCAAATTTGTGGGATGTATGTGTGGATGTGAATGTTGTAATATTTACATTTCAAGCATTGTGGGGAATGTTGTAATAGTTTAGTCTTTCTTTCTTGCTATTTCTTTTTATTCCTCTTCAGTTTAAGTTTTTAATACAAAGACCTTTCTAGAAATAGGGTTGTCCTACCATAAACCTTGATTTTTGATGTAAGGTTGTCCTTAGAACAACATTTGTATCAACCTCTCAAGACTAGAATTTTGAGGTTGTTTTTCATTTCAGTACTGTGATTTATTTATTATGCTATTTTTTCTTTATTCATTTATATTCCGCTGTTAAAGTTTTAATTTGCTTCTCCTCTAGGACATATAGCTTGGCCTTTTACAAAGTCAACATTGCAATGATATAAGCATCAAGATTGCCATGATAGAATTTGGGAACAGTAGGTAAATATAAGAGATGTAATTTCATGTCATTAATCTTCATTGCATCTATTGGTAATATCTCATTAAGTAACTTAAGTTTAACCTGCTTTGTGTCTATTCATGGGTCTTCAAAGGTGCACAACTTTTTTTTTTTTTTTTTTTGCTACATTTCATTAGTGTTAGAAGGGCTAAGTATCATGAAGTCATAATACATCTGTACAAAATTGATTTTGCCTTCCATGTAACCTAATCAACGTTGTCCCAGGAAAAAGGCTCAAGAAATATATCTATTTCACAATCAATATGCCCTGCATGAATGCCATGAATGAGCAGAAAATCCATTCAAATGAAAACAAATTAGGATTAAGCATTATGATTTACAGCGCATTTGGAAGCAATTAAAAACACTTAAAACCAATTTTGGAGTAATGAGGCTGACCTTAAAGTTAAAGCATCTTTTGATTGAGTTGTCCTTAAAAGGATCCAGGAGTCCGTGATCAAATGAGAATTTACGAAATGTCATCTTTAGAGATAAACATGCCAAAAGAAAATAAAAACTATACTTCCATTAAAAGATTGAAAGAGGACGCTTAAGTTGTCCTCTTCCAATACTTTCAAATTCCAAAATCCCTAAACCCACAAATTTTAGAATTCCTAAATATTCTAAATTTACAAATCCTAAATCTTCTAATTTCAAAAACTTTGTATATTATCTCTTAAAAAGTGTTGGAGAGTGAGAGAAATTATTCGGTGCGGCGTTTCTCTAGGATGAGGGAAAGAAGGTGAGAGAAATCTAAGAGGGAAGGAAAGAGAGATTCAAGAGAGAAATGGAGAGAAATCTGAGAGGAAGCACCACCGATTCGGTGGTGCTTTCTTCGTTCCAAGCAGCGAGCGAGCGAGTGAGAAAGAGAGAGAGCCCACCGAATGAGGGACTCTTGGGTTTTTTTTTTGGTTTTAATCAGTTGAGTACTCCACGGCCTAACGACGTGTAATTTGCCGTCAACTCCTTACTTGTGGGCCCTATACTCTCAACCAATGAGAGAATAACAAGACCTGCCTGTCTTTCTAAGCGTTCGGGCAGGGGTAAGACGCAATCTGCGTCCCTACATTCAACTAAAAAAAGCCCCTAGATTGGTTGCTCGGATCTTCTAGCATACGAGTTTTTTGGAAGTGGATTAGCTCGTGTACCACACACTAGCTATATAGCTGTGTAGGTAGTGTAGGTACATGTCGTGCGAAGACAAGCGTTGACGCTCCTCGAGTTCCAAGTTGCACGAACGGTTCAAAGGAGATCAAAGTTACATGGCCCCACAATGATGTATTTATTATATCCACACTGTTCATCCATTTTTCAAGATATTTTAGAGTACCATAAAAAAAAAAAAAAATCATATCCAAAGATTAAATGGACCACACCACAAATAGCAGTGGAGATAATGATTTTCACGTTAAAAATTTCGTAGGGCCTACCATAATGTTTATTTTTCATCCAATCTGTTCATAAGGTCAAAAAGACCTGAATGAAGAGGAAAAACAAATTTCATATTGATCCAAAACTTCTGTGACGCCAAAAGAGTTTCAATGGTAGACGTTCAATCCCCCACTGCTTTTTGTAGTGTGGTCCACTTGATCATTATATCTGTCTTATTTTTCTTACCGAGCCTTACGACTAGCTCAAAAAATGGATGGACGGTGTGGATATAATAAATACCTTATGATGAGACTCACATATCTTGCTGATGTCAATACACCAGCTATATAGCTGGTGTGTGGTACACCAACCAATCCGCTTCAAAGTTTTTTTAGGAAACGGATTGGCTACTCCCCCGCCACGAGGCCCGCGGCTGATGGTCGGTGCTTTGTGGGCCCTACCATGATATATATATATATATATATATATATATATATATGTTTCATCCAGTCGGTTCATACATTTTTAAAGATTATTTTAGTTCTTCATTCCAAAAAGTAGAGGTATGTAAATCTCAGGTGGTCCACGCCACATGAAAACAATAGTGATTGGATATCCACCATTAAAATCCTCCTAAGGCCCACTGTACTGTTTATTTGATTTCCACTATGTTGATTAGGTCATACAGGCCTCGATGAAGGGAAAAAACAAAAATCAGCTTGATCCAAAGCTTTTATGGCCTCCAAAATGTTTTTAATGGTCGACGCTCATTCAACACTGTTTCCTGTAATGTGGTTCATTTGAGATTAAGATATAACTCATTTTTGATCTTATACTTTAAAATGATCTGTAAAAATAGATGGACAGAATGGATGAAACATATACATCATGGTGGGCCCACAGAGCACCGACCACCAGCCATTAGCGGGTGTCAGGGGGAGTAGCCATTAGCGGGTGTCAGGGGGAGTAGCCAATCCGTTCCCGTTTTTTGGGCATGCTTCCCGTACGCAGTTTGGGTAGTGACCCGAACACCAGCCAGCTAGCTGATGTTAAAGCTCCTTGGCGCCTGTTGTTTACCCACTACGTCCATCCACTTTACCAGTTCATTTGGGCATGGTCTAAAAATAGAAATCGGATTGCGTACTGTACGCTTTGTCTTATTGAGTAAACTCTGTTGGCCTACCATGAATGTATGTGAGTTATCCACGCCGTCCATCTATTTTTTCTACTCATTTTATGGGTTGAGCCCGCAATTGAAGCATATCCAAAGCTCAAGTGGACCCCACCACAGGAAAACCTTGGATAATAATTTCCACTGTTGAAACCTTCCTGAACCCACTAGCTGATATTTGTGTTTTCCTTTCATCACGTCCGTGTGATCTTATGAACAGATTCGGTGACAAATAAACATTACCGTAGGCCTTAGGAAGGTCTGTTTTCTCATGGTGAGTCCACTTAAGCTTTGGGATATACTTGGATTTTGGTCTCAACCTCTAAAATAAGATGTAAAAAATAAATGGACCACATAAATAAGCCACATACATTCATAGTGGGCTCAACTGATTTCACTCGGTACAATACAGTATACTAGGTTACGCAGCAGGGAATCCAATTTCCAAAAACAGTGAGGAGAAACGATGTTTAAATTCCTAGATCCTGTAGTGATGTTTACTTGTCAGTGAAGGCAAAACACAATTATTGGCTTCGTCCATAACTTTTGTGGCCCTAAGAGGGTTTTTAACGGTAAGCGTTCAATCCTTACCGTTTCTTGTGATGTGGTCCACTTGAGCTTTGAATATGCTTGATTTGGGCTCTATGAATGTGCGATCCTGAGTAGATCGCGCTTATAGATTGAATGACGTTTAAATATGATAGAAATAGTGTAAGAACTAATATTTATACTTTCCATCTGTTTTACGGGCTAATTTTAGGGCATAAGCTCAGAAAAAAAAAAAAAGAATAATTACACCCACCGTTGAAACCTTCCAAGGACCACCACAATGTTATTTGTCATCCAACTATATGACAAAGCCCACATGGACTTGGATGAAGAAAAAACACAAAAAACAGCTTGATCCAAAACTGTCATGGCCCTGTGAAGTTATTATTAGTGGCATTTAATCACTCCTGTTGCTTGTGGTGTAGTTTAATTGAGTTTTTGATATGCATCATTGTTGGGCTTATGCCCTAAGCTATGCTAGCAAAACAGATAGACAGCATCGATAAAACACATACATTGTGGTGGACCCCATAACACCCAACACCACTTAGCTGGGTGGCGTAGGGGTCATAACATATGCTTGCAAAGGTAATTCGTCCACATGCCACCACATGTGCCCACCTGAAACACGTGAAAAATCCATCTAAAGTGGTACCATGGCCTGCAGAGCTGTGTATGAGACTGCTCCACTCGTATTAATTGTAGACTACAATGTTTTAAACAATGGGTGGCTTAGAAAATCTGGACCAAGATTTTTCAGCCGTCCATTGGTTTCATAGACTGTGACAACCTCTCATCACTTACCAGCTAGATTTTCAGGCCAGGGCATCTGCATGGTTAGATCCACTTGATAAGTGGCATGGATCTCACACCCATACACCATGTTGACTCGCATGGTGACCTGTGGATGGGCTGCCTGTGATTAACAAACTTCTAATTATGGATACCCATAGCCACGAGTTTAATTTATCACAACCCAAGTTTCCAGAATTTGAAATGCTTTGATTACGAGAAAGGACTTTACCGACCACTTCCAAAATGATGACATTCCACGCTTTTTTTCATTTTCCTTTGTTACTTTTTACGGTGGTTTTGTTGAGGTGACGGTGGTGTTTGCTTTATTTATTTATTTATTCAATACCAAAGCTTGGGTAAAATTTAATATTGACAATGGTTTTTTTTTTTTTTAATTGATAGTGGACTGGGCATTGGACCGGCTGGACGAAAAACCAGCCACTAATATAGTTTGGGTAGCCATAAAACCCAATTAGGTATTTGATAATGCTTCCTAGCCGATGAGGGTCAAGGTATCATCTTGATTTTAAAATAATTAATTGTCTTGGCAAGTTTTTTCCAATCCAATCAAATGATTAAAGGTTGTTCAGATGCCTGTAAAATTCTTTTTAGTTGTAAAGGTGTTGAGGGTCGAATATTGCATATTAGACTCTATTTATTATTTTCTTTTACAACCATGATACTGTTTAATGCCTTATTTTAATCATGCTTGTGCTGCAAGGTGAATCTAAGAACTTGGACTGAAAAATGGTATTAAAAGTATGAAATTAATACTCCGAAGTCACCAATGCAAGGGACGGACTCAAGGGGACCGAGATCGAAGAATTTACACGCCCGACATTCGAGAAAATCCTGTATTTCACACTAAAGAGGTTCGAAATTCATCTAAAATGCAAGATCACAGGGTTCCCACTATTCGTTCAATTCAAAACTTGATATATGGCCTAAGGACTATAAATTAACCGTATATTTCGAATTTCAGCCATTGGATCCTTGTAAAAATGGGCCAACGGACATATCAACCTATGAATCTCTGATTTAGGGCCCACCTGATATCTGCATATAGCTCAATTTTGGTCCCAGATGCTTAGATGAGATAAGAAAAGAGATGGACGGAGCGGATTTCTCACACGCATCACAACGGACCCCACATATACATGTGGGAGTGAACAGGAGGTGCACTCCCACACCACACCAGACAGGCCGCCCAGTCAAAACGGGTGCTGACCCAATCTAGTTTTGCGTAGGCACAGCGTCTGCGAGGTGCAGACGCTGATTTGAGTTGTGGGTCACACTCATCATCCTTTCTGATGATCTGAACCGTCCATATGCTCTGGTAGGTGTCCAAAACCCTGGATAAGCTTTCCTTTATAGCCCATGCACGTGATCACGCGATTTCCACCGTTAAACATAGGATGAACGACCGCTTGATTTGATTCAATGGGCCACGCCAGAACATACCAAAACTACCCTTTCCAGACTGGTTTTTCTCTAGTAATTCAATGAACGGAGTGGATTTTTATTCCAAAACTGATCAGGGGCCCACCGAGCATTCCAGCTCGGGTACGTGCGTCGGTTACGCACGTCCGAGACCCGGACGATCTGGTCCGTTCTGTAAACATGACCAGATTCGGATCCGAAATCTGGACCGTCCAAACTTCTCTTCAGGGACGTCTGACCAGTCCCAAGGAGACTGAATGGACCAGATCGTGCAACCAAGCCTCCTTAGTGTAAAAGCTGGTTATGTCAGATGTGCACGCAAGGATTGGTGCGATTTTTCGTTGCTGCTGCGTCAAAAACTTCCACAAAAGTTTTATTTCCACCAACTTCCACCACCCCAACTGACCGCCCTACCCTCGTTCTATAAAAGGAGAGGGAGAATGGGATGTGAGGAGGCATCATTGGGACGTGGAGGCGAGGATCTGGGCCACCGTGGAGGCGAGGATGTGAGCCGGCTTCTTCATCTGAAGTTTTTCTTCTTCTTTTTCTTCTTCTTTGTTTATTTCTTTCCTTTTAAGAGTTTTTAGCATGACTATGTCAGGCTAAACCTCTTAGCTAGGGCTAAGAGGTGAAGCTTGTGGTGTGATGGGAAGATTCTACGGCTTAGATTATGTTAGATGAACTCTTTTTGTTTTAGTTTGATTATAAGGAATGCTTATACCCTTTAATGGTTTGTTGTGACAGAAATTACAATAGATCTGCGATGGCTTTAAGTATTTCCCTTTCATTATTATGATTATGCGGTTAGTAAGCCCTGTTGTTCACAATCGCCCCTTGGACATGGTTGGATGATGAAATCCTTCCTAACATCCATACATCTCTCAGATTGGTTGTGGATTGATTTAATTCTGTTGTTTACTTTGTCTCATGGGCATGGTTTGGTGATGGAATCCATTCTAATTTACATCTATCTTATCTTTAGAAAACTAGATCAAAAGAAGCTCAGATTATGCTTTAGTGATATATCTTCCAACCGGATGAAGATGGGATTCGAATCCAATTGAGTTTTTGAATCAAGCGTATATCTCCCTGATCTCTACAAGTGGATCCTCTGAATCCCTAGTTTCTTACCTTTGATTTCTCTAACTTTTAGTTTTCTATTTCACCATTATACCCTCATATTCACTTGATTTAGATTTTATCTTATTCTAGTTCTAGTTCTGGTTATTTTCAGATTACGTACAGGTTTCAGTCCCTGTGGATTCGACCTCGATCTTACTGAGTTTATTACTACATCACAACCCTATACTTGGGGTGTGAACAAGTTTTTGGCGCTGTTGCTAGAGATTGGCGGTTACGTTTTCTGAAATTAATTAGTTTTGGGATTAGTTTAAAATTAAGATTTTTCTAACCTTAGATTTTAGGTTTAGGTTTTCTTGATTTTTAGAAACTAACCTGCTTTTCTTGTTTTGTAGGATTCTGACATATACTTTCTAAATTTGTAAGTTCTTTCTGAGTTTCTAGTTTTTCTAACTTACTCTCTAATCTAGGTTAGAACTTTCCTAATTTATTTTTAGAAATTTTCTATTTTTCCTTTTTAGAAAATTTTCCTTTTTTAGAAACTAGTTTACTTCCTGTTTTTAGTTTTGTACGAACTTTAAAAACTAATTTCTTTTGTTTTCTCTTACAGGATCTTAATATAGGCACTCCAACCTGGTAACTTCCTTCTAACTTCTCCTCCTTTTACTTTCCATACTACTGTAAGATTTTTATTTTATTTTCTTTTAGGAGTAAACTCAGAGTTATGGTTTCACCATGGAAGAGTGGGCATGTCATTATGCTGAGATGGATCAGAGATATTGGGGAGGAACGTTTAATGATTCTTATGGAATTTGACTTATATCTCAAGATTTTTCTCAAACCGTCATCGAGAACAAATTGGAATATTATACTCCATCGGTTAATAAGTCCTTACGCCACTATAATTATGGGAATGAGGACTATTATCAACCATCGTATTCTCTCACTTATGATCTGTATGACTATAACCAGTGAAAACATCAAAATTGGAAAATGAACCAACAACAAGTTATGATGATTATTCTCTTGGATTCCCTATCTTTGAGATTCAACCAGAAATGATCCAAGAGAATTCATTTCAGTGTAACATGGCCTGTCTTGTGGAAATTAACAAATCGTTGGAAGCGCTTAATTCGCGCCTTGATAAGGTAGAGGCGGCTCGTTCATCCCAGCCACAATTCATTCCAGAAATATAATGCGAGGAAAGTGATCCTAACTCGCTTTTGAAGAACTCTGGACTTACGAATGAGGAGTTGGATTCCATTAATGAGCATATGGTTCAATTTCCTAATGAGTCAATCTTAATGATGGTCTAAAGGAATGGTCAAGAGACGTGGGTATCTTTCAAATATAGTGATGATGACACACTTTCCTCACATGATACACAGGATTTCAATGATGAGCTAAAGGTTATTTTATTCGAACCTCAACCCAATTCAAGAATAAAATATAAGGAAAGCGATCCCATCCCAAGTGTGCACTACTGCATGGAATTAGACGATGATGTGTATTGGGATGACTATTATGAACGAGCAGCCCAAATTCCCTTAGAATCAATCTTTGATGTCGCGGACAAATCCGTACAAGGACCCGAGTACCACCTCAGGCAGAAATCACCCAGGACCAAATCCTTTAGAAATTAGGTTAATATTAGCAAGTGCTAAACTAGAGTGCTTATAAAATTAGCACTAATCACTTTAAATACGACCTGCAAGACCCAAACTGCACAGTATCATTGACGCTACATTATCCTGAAATCTAGAATCCGTCCTTAAACCCAGTTGCTCTCGGGAGCATCTTGAAACTTCGTATCGGACCTGAACCGTACGTCGAAAGTCCAATAACCGCAAAACTATACAGTTATGACCGCATGACTAGACTTGACAACCGCCTCGAAAATCAAGTCTTAATTGTGTCTAGAAATGCACAACTTGAGCCCGGAGCGAAAAATGTGAGAAACTTGAAAATATTTAGAAATAAAAATTTGAATTTAAGTAATTTGAGTCGCGTCGCTTACGGGCCAAATATAGGGATTCAGACCATCAGAATCTGACCCAAATACACCCTCGGATCAGGAGAAATGTCCCACACATGTCGGTGTACTTGTGACCCTGATCGAGTGACCGTGACCGTTGAACTGAAACTGGTCCGCCACGGCTGATCTGTAAATTCGATCGGAACGAAAACTCTGCCTGACCTAGATCCATGGTCAGGGAGCTTAAGTCCGACCGCACATGGAAAAAGGGCCACCAGAAGTGTTCCGTTGGGCCGGAAGAGTCCATATTTGGATATAACCTAAGTATACCTTAGCCCTGGGGCCATTTCCATCAAACCTGGGCCTATATAAGGACCTTAAACACTCTCTCTCATATGCTATACGAATTTTACAAACCCTAAGGGAAAGAAGAGAGAAAAGAGAAGAAGAAAGTGAGGAAGAGAGAGAGAGAGTGAGGGATAGATGTTGAGATCTTTCCCTGAAGCTCCACGTGCTTAGCCACCACTCCTGTGTCGCTATACGGGTGATACCAATCCCGTTCTTAGGTAAGAAAACCTAACCCTAACTTGTCTTAGGGTTTCTAACTATTGTGATAGATGAAATAACTGACCTATTCCCTAATATAGGTTATTGTGGTGCTGTAGACAAAGGCTTAGCTTTAAGACTGAGTTCGTTACGAGTCTACCGGCGAAAGGTGCGGACTATAAACATATAGGTTATGGTTTTGAAGGCTTTCAATGTCGGTTAATGGTTTATTACTGATGAGGGTGCTATTTCACATACCAAATGCGATGTTTGTTTCGCGTTTTAGATATATATGAACTATGTGGAGTCTAGTGAATTCCATGTATTTGTAGAACGGGTCGTATACGTATGGAATTTGAACGTGTGTTTGCCATGATTAATTGTCATGTGTTTATGCTAGTTGTATGTGTAACAACTCCTTGGCGAAAGGATTTACCCTAAGACATGCTATCACCAACATACGTCATGTATGTCGGAATATGTAGTCTAAGTGTTTGTAGAAATGTCTGAATGAACAAGTGTGTAATATATTGTACTTTATATGGGCATTGAGAAGAGATTCTCAACTAACTTAACGATGTGTATGATTTCCTCCATGCAACTTATATTCTTTGTCTGTTTTACTTAGGCACTGCATATGTGTGAATTCATATTTAAGTTGAAATCCATCAAATGCTCACATGCTTGTAAGTTTGGAATTGTTGATCCATTACTGTTCTGATAAGCTTGTATGATTATCTATTATAATTGAATGTGTTTGGGACTACGGAATAGCGCAGGCAATCGGTAATGGGCATTGAATAGGTGGCTGAGGTTGATTGCGCCACATAGGACGTGATAGATGAATCCGAGCCGTACTTGGGATGTTGGCAGTGATTAGGCCACATGGAGTGTTTACGCACTTTATGTCGATCAACTCAACGTGCGCTCGTACTAGTCGAGCTCGTCAAGTAACCCGATTGACCCGATGTATGTTTACCATGTATGAACGCTACTGCTTGAATCTAAGGTATCAAACTCACTAGTGAAAACCCTTTTAAACCTTGGTACCTCGATCTGCTAAGACTCATGAGCCAGGCATGGTGGTATGGGACACCGTGGTTGAGCTGTCGGCCTACGCTGGGGTGACGAGCCTCCCCGTAGTGACCAGTGAGCAACCCAGACTCGTGAGCCGAATACGGTGGTATGGGACATTGTATTCGAGCTGTCGGCCTACACTGATAAGGTGACGAGCTCTTTGTAGTGACCTTGAGCGTACGCTAAGACTGCGTAGAGGCGACGAGCCCTTACGTAGCAACAGGAGTATACTAGGCCTGCACTGATAAGGTGACGAACCCTTTGCAGCGACCTAAAATCATAAGATCGTATGAGATTTACTAGGATTGACGACCCTAGAATGGATCATTGTTTGAGAATTGATATAAGGGAGGTACCTTAGCTTCCCAATCCTGATGTATGAAAAGGACTAATAAAAACTTGGTAATCACGTTCATGCACCGCACTGCATGTGCCATTTGGCATTGGACAGAGCACTGAGGAAGTGACTGACATGCGCGACCGTTAGATGAAGATCGCAGAGGGAGTGCACGTTAGGGCATGCATCATTTATACATACCATTCTTGCATTAACCAAAGTACTTAGGAATGTTTGATTATATTGCTTTATCATTACTACTTGACTGAATTGATAACATGTTAACCTTTACTTTATTGTTCCATTGAGTTGATCACTCACTCCCACGTTACGGGACGGTGTTGTACACACCAACCAGACTCTGTCTTAAATGCAGATGGAGACCCGACTGATGAGGTGGAAGTAGACTTCGTAGACAATGAGAATGCCTTCTCATATATGCAGTATTCAGGCGGATTCATATAGGCTGTTCTGATCGACGGGGCTTTAGGGTTACACTTGTAGAGGACTCTCACATTTTTAACATTTTGTAACTTAAAACAGTATTTGTAATATTTCACCTGGGAGGTGTTTATACTCTGGAGATGTACCATGACTTATATGCTTTATATCCATCTATTATAGTCTTTCGCTTGCGTAATTTAATTGTCTCTGGAGTATGATACGCTGTTTTGGTATGATCCCATTCATGTTTTAGGCACTAATACAAACAACATTTAATCATCCTCAAATATGTTGCATAAGTGATGCGTTGGAACTCAGGAGTTGGACTTTTACTCGACCCCCGATTTTCAGGGCGTTACACAATCTCAAGTTTGGTCCAAGTCAATGTCAAGACGTACACAAAGTGGTCGGTCATAATGAGCCACTCCTCTCACCTGACATGTCTAATTTAAAAGTGGAGGATGAGCTCGTGACAACAGACCCTTCTAACTCTTGTAAAACATGTTTGGACCACTCCTCTAAATCGAATGATGATGTGACTCGGGAGAAAGATGAGTTGCTTGCTACGACTCGAGAATTTGAAACCACTCAGTTGAGGCCACCATCTAAGCTGTACACGTTTGACAATTTAACGCCACGATTGAGTAGTTTCATTGAATAGAGTGATCACTTCGATGCTTCCCCTAGTGATCTTCATTTTGTCTGTGCAGGACTAGAGCAAGAGAGCGTACCTCTATTCACTTTCAAGGACAATGGATTCCTTGGGCAGATCATCACAAGCTCCAATGTGGAACATAAGTCACGCTCAGCTGAATTTCTTAACTCTTTGGATGATTGCTTGGCACACTTTGTAGATTTAAATGATTCTATGTCAAAAGACAAAGTGGATGCCTCGCAAGACAATACCTCGATATATGTCATGGACCGAAGGACCCTCATTCTGAAGCCCCTCCTTCCCTAGTCCCTGAATGTCTACCATTAAAGGAAGAGGAGCTGAAAATTGAACCGAAGTCTGGAACTTCAGAATGTGTTGAGACTACATTACTTCTTGAGAATTTTTCTGAATTTTATCTACCTATAGTCTCCGATTCACCACGGGGTACTAACTCTGAAACTTTCTCTATCACAGGTGAATCATATATACTTTAGACACCTCAGGAAATTAAAAGGAAACCTTATGCTGAGGTACATAAGTTTCTTTGGACATTCATGCTCCAGGGCATCCAAGCCTATTGTAAAAAGGACTTTTGGATGATCCTGTTGAGAAACCTATTGAAAAATTTATCAAGATACTGGCCAGAAGAAGAACCTTGTGGCATGACTGAGTAGTTTTCCCCCTGCTTTTATAGGACTAGGTTAGTTTGCTCGATGTCGTTCTAGGTTAGTTGGTTTTATGCTATTAGGTTAGTTTTCTTTCCCATTGTTTTATGATAGTTTGCTTTACTCTTGTGCTGACCTGCTCTCACGCTGCGATCTCTTTGGAAAAAGCTTCTTAATTCCTTCGTCCAGGTACTATCTTCTCATCACTTCTCATCTACTTTCATTGTCTCATGTGCATTGCATGCTCATATCTTTTACATTGATGACAATGTAGAATTTTGATCGGGGGTTGGAGATTAGGTAACCTAATCAGTAGTTGCTTGGTCTTGAGTGAAATTTGTGAAAAAAATTCAAATTTTTCTGAAAATTCTTGTGAATTCGAAGTGATTTTGAAGGATAGTTGTGATTTGAGAAGTATAGAACACAGAATGTTGGTGATTTGCTATTCTTGGATTTAGTTATCTATTAAATTTCACAATTACATTCGAATTATTATCCATGATTAGAAGTTGTAAACATTGATTGAGTCATGATTTCACATGTCACATCTCGCTCACAAATTAAGGTTTCAGTTCGATATTGAAGGATTAACATGGTAATCACTAAGCATAAAAGGAACTAGCCTGAGAAATTTTACCATCAATTTATAAAGAAGAATTGAAAGAGTTGGTTGAATAATCTTCATCGTAGGTTTGTTCCCTATAGATGAAGATTTGATTTCCCAAGGCTGGCATTTGGAAAGGGGTGGGCAATGGTCTTCATCATAGGTTTGCTCTCTATAGGTGAGGATTTGATTCCCCTCCTTGGTGTTATTTTTAAGGGAAAAATCAAAAGTTGGTAGAATGAAAGGATGATCTGTGAGGTAAGTTTTGGTTTGGGTTTTGGTTGTCCTGAATACCCATTTTGATTATCAATTTTATCATGAAATTGACGATTGGATCTCTTAATGATGATAAGCCGAGATTACACCGTACACCCATGGAACTCGATGTTTAGAATTTTTCTAATGATGGATTAATACTTTGAACTTGATTATGAAGTTTACCGTGTGCTTGATTCCAGGAGAAAGTACTACCCAACATTCATGAATCTTAAAATTCTAGTATCTGGATTGTTTTTCAAAAATCACCCGAGCTTATAGAAATTGTCCTGTAATTCTCAACTTATTTTTCACATACTTTGCTCAAGACTAACAAAATGCTGGTTGGGGGTTGTGTTGAGGGTCGAATATTGCATATTAGACCCCAGTTATTACGTACTTTTACAAACATGATACTGTTTAATGCCCTATTTTAATCGTGTTTGTGCTGTAAGGTGAATCTAGGAACCTGGACTGAAAAAGGGTACTGAAAGCATGGAATTAATGCTCCAAAGTCACTAATGCAAGGAACGGACTCCAGGGGACAGAGATTGAAGAATTTACACGCCCAACATTTGAGAAAATCCAGTATTTCATGCTAAAGAGGCTCGAAATTCGTCCATAATGCAAGATCATAGGGTTCCCACCATCCGTTTGGTTGGAAACTTGATATCTAGCCTGAGGACCATAAATTAACCATACACGTCTAATTTTAGCCATTGGATCCTTGTGAAAGTGGGCCAATGGACAGATCAATCCATGAATCTCTAATTTGGGGCCCATCTGATATCTGGATATAGCTCAATTTTGGTCCCAGCTGCTTAGATGAGATGAGAAAAGAGATAGACGGAGCGGATTTCTCACACGCATCACAGTGGACCCCACATGTACATGTGGGAGTGAACAGGCGGTGCACTCCCACACCACACCAGACAGGCCGCCTGGTCAAAACAGGCGCTGACTCGATCTAGTTTTGCGTACGCATAGAGTCCGCGACGTGCGGACGCTAATTTGAGTTGTGGGTCACACTCATCATCCTTTTTAATGATCTGAACCATCCATATGCTCTGGTAGGTGACCAAAACCATGTCCAAGCTTTCCTTTTTGGCCCATGCACGTGATCACGTGATTTCCACCGTCAAATGCAGGATGAACGGCAGCTTGAATTGTTTCAGTGGGCCATGCTAGAACCTACCAAAACTACCCTTTATCGACTGGTTTTTCACCAGAAATTGAATGAATGGAGTGGATTTTTATTCCAAAACTGAATAGGGGCTCACCGAGCATTCCAGCGCGGGTACGTGCGTCGGTTACGCATGTCCGAGACCTGGATGATCCGATCCATTCTCTAAACATGACCAGATTGGATACGCAATCTGGACCGTCGAAACTTCTCTTCAGGGATGTCTGACCAGTCCTAAGGAGACTGAATGGACCAGATCGTGCAACCGAGCCTCCTTGGTGTAAAAGCTGGTTATGTTGGATGTGCACGTAAGGATTAGTGCGATTTTTCGCTACTGCTGTGTAAAAACTTCCACTAAAGTTTTATTTCCACCGACTTTCACCGCCACAACCGACCGCCCTACCCTCTATCTATAAAAGGAGAGGGAGAATGGGACATGAGGAGGCATCGCTGGGACATGGAGCACCATTTGGGCCATCGTGGAGGTGAGGACGTGGGCCGACTTCTTCATCTGAAGTTTTCCTTCTTCCTTTTCTTCTTCTTTGTTTATTTCTTTCCTTTTAAGGGTTTTTAGCATGACTATGTCAGGCTAAGCCTCTTAGCTAGGGCTAAGAGGTGAAGCTTGTGGTGTGATGGGAAGATTCTATGGCTTAGATTATGTTAGATGAACTCTTCTGGGTTTAGTTTGATTATAAGGAATGCTTCTAGTCTTTAATGGTTTGTTGTGACTGAAATTACAATAGATCTATGATGGCTTTAAGTATTTCCCTTTCATTATTATGATTATGCGGTTAGGAAGCCCTGTTGTTCACCATCGCCCCCATGGTTGGATGATGGAATCCTTCCTAACATCCATACATCTCTCATATTGGCTGTGGATTGGTTTAATTCTATTGTTTACTTTGTCTCATAGGCATGGTTTGGTGATGAAATCCATTCTAATTTACATCCGTCTTATCTTTAGAAAACTAAATCAAAAGAAGTTTAGATTGTGCTTTAGTGATATATCTTCCAACTGGTTGAATATGGGACTCGAAGTCTAGTTGAGTTTATGAATCAAGCGTAGATCTCCCTGATCTCTACAAGTGGATCCTCTGAATCCCTAGTTTCCTACCTTTGATTTTTGCAACTTTAGTTTTCTATTTCACCATTATACCCTCATATTCACTTGATTTAGATTTCATCTTATTCTAGTTGTAGTTCTTGTTATTTTCAGATTACGTACAAGTTTTAGTCCCTGTTGATTCGACTTCAGTCTTACCGAGTTTATTACTACATCACAACCCTATACTTGGGGTATGAACAAAAGGGTATAATGGTAATTTTGAATCTTTTATAGGCTATATACACTTTGTAAATTTAAGAATTTGGAGAATTATTGATTTTTTTTCTGTATTGCTTCAATCTAAAGATGGGTTTAAATAACCACTCTAAAAAATTAGACAAGGAAGCTTATTTATAGCTTCTCTATACCTAGTATATTACATGTAATGATAAACCCATATACACAACATTCTCCCCCAACCCCCTCCCCCCCCCCCCCCCCCCCCCCCCCCAAACTAATGTGGGATAATGAACCAACATTAGTTTGTTACGAAGAAACATATGACAGAATGAGGTCATAGTTTTGGTAAATAAATTAGCAAGTTGTAGCTTTGATGTCACATGAGGAAGATAAATGATTCCAGCTGTGTATTTTTTCTTACAAAGTGGCAATCAACTTCAATGTATTTAATTTGCTCGCAAAATACTGGATTGAAAGCCAACTGAATAGTATTAAGGTTGTCAGCATATAATAGAGTCGGCAAAGACAAATGAATCCCAAGATCTATCAACAATCCCTAGAACCAAGTGATTTCACTACATGCCTCTATCATCGCACGGTATTCGGCTTCTGTGCTGGATCTAGATACCGTGGTTTACTTCTTACACTTCCAGCTAACCAATGATTGTCCCAAAAAAACACAATAGTCAGTGGTAGACCTTCATGAAATGGGACAACTTGCCCAGTCTGTTTCAGAGTAAGAAGATAATTGTATATCATGCGATGATGGAAAGAGAAGCGCTTGATTGACGGTACATCGAATGTATCGAATAATGTGATGAACAACCATCATATGCAATGTGCAAGGTGCCTTGACAAACTGGCTAACAACTTGAACTGCATATGAGATATCAAGACGAGACATAGTGAGATAGACTAATCTCCCAACCAGCTGCCTATAGGATGTAACACCTAAGAGAATGTTTCCATCATCTTTCCCATACTTGACATTTAATTCCAGAGAGTCTCATGGGTCTTGTTATCTGTAAGGTTTGCTAGCTTGATCAAATCACAGGTATACTTCCATTGACTCATGACATAACCTTGAGTATTACAAGAAATTTCAAGACCTAAAAAATATGTTAATGGCCCCATATCCTTCATATGAAATGAGGAATGAAGTAATGATTTGAGATTGGCAATTCTTTGAGCATCACTTCCTATGATGAGAATATCATCAACATAGACCAATAAAGCAACAAGACCTAAATCAAACTTGAGAATAAATATTGATAAGTCGTATTGGCTTTGAAAATAGCCCGCTGTAGTTAACAGCCCACGAAAATTTTCAAACCATGCTCTTGGTGCTTGTTTGAGTCCATATAAAGCCTTAGATAGCTTACAAACTAAGTGTGGATCCTTAGACTTACAATTGGGAAGTTGCTTCAAGTAAACTTCTTCTTTGAGATTCCCATAGAGGAAAGCATTCTTGACATCGAGTTAATTGAGTTGCCAACCTTTAGAAGAACTTATAGCGATCAAAGAATGAATCATTTTTATTTTTTTCCACTGGAGCAAATGTCTTATCATAATCAACTCTATACTCTTGTTTATAGCCCTGGGCCACGTGACAAGCCTTGGGCCACTAGTGTCACGCCTAGGGGTGTACACGAACCAAGCTAGCTCTGTTAGCTTGCTTGACTCGACTTGAAAAAGCTCGATTTGACTTGGTTCAAAGCTGAGTTCGAGCTGATTTTTTGAGCTAAAAAATGAGTTTGACCTGAGTTCGAGCAGGCCCCAGCTCGACTCGACTCAGATTTAATCCAGCTCAAATCGAACTTGGATCGAACCAGTTTGGTGAGTTACTTTACCATTGATGTTGCTCACCAACTGTTTAATAAAATGACTCAACCAAATGTGGTTGGTGGCAAGGAAGGTTTTGCTGGTGGCAACTGGCAAGGAAGGTTGGGTTGGTGGCAAGTAAGGAAGGTTCAAGACGGTGCCGATCACGGCAAAGGTGGACATCTTCAACTTCGGGGTCATGTTACCAGAGAACGTTTGTTGTAGGAAGAACGTCGAGTTGGTTTTACAGGACAAAGAGAAGGCGATATTGACGGATTGGGCTTACGACTGCTACAGAGAAGGAAGACTGGATATGCTAGTGGAGAAGGATGAAGAGTTACTGAACAACTATAAAAGGCTAGCAAGGCTGGTGATGGCAACTCGACTAAAAACACTGCCTTTATTTGTAAAACAGTGGTATTTTGAAGTTATAGTTCAGGTGTTTGTGAAAATGCCTCAATGACAACTTGGCTTGACCTTGGCTCGAACTCGACCCAAGCTAGCCCGAGCTGCTGATCGAACCGAGCCGAGCTGGCCAATCAGGCTTGAGGACCGAGTCGTGCCGATTCGAGCTGAGGTCAGCCAGTGTTCGAGCCAAGGCCAGTTCGACTCAGTTCGACTTGATGTACACCCTTAGTCACACCCCAAACTCGGAAACCAGGCTCACAAAATTTCCTATCGCTGAATCCGGCGCCGACAGCCTCTGTAGTTCCTCATTCTCGGCTCCTGGCACCCAAATTCTAGGTTTCGATCTTGGGATCCTACAAGGAGGATTTTCTACATAAATTTATTTCATAAGAAGCATATCTCTAAGCATAACCCACAACAACAACCAATAACATCACCACATATCTACTATAATAAAAAAAACTTGAGTACAAGGCATGAAGGGAAATACGGGAAATACAAAAATGGATAACAAAAGGCTCTGAAAGCTCAGTTGCATGCTCCTACTTCTGCTCAGCTACATTCTAGTGTCACCTACATGCAACGATCATGCATAAGCTTATAAAATGCTTAGAGGGTGGTGTAAGTGTGTGCGCAAGGTATATGTCAAGAATACAATATCAGAGTAATGCGAAAATATGCTGATAAGTCCATGAATACTATCAGCCGTACCAAGTGTAAGTGCTATGTTTTCTAGCTCCTATGATTATCAAATTTTGTAGTGCCAAAACCTCTTGGAATCTGTCTTGTGTAGCTCATTTACATATTCAAGATCATGCATCTCATGTATAAGAACAAAGGTCTTTATCTCAAGAACTTCAAATGCAAGATCAAGAGATATACAAGTTCAAGTACAACACCAAGTGATCGTTCAGTCTTTTAAGCTTCAATAGTTCAAGGTTTCAAAGCTTCATCTATGTTAAGACAAAGTACTCTGCTTTGTAACTCAAAGCTCAAGGTGAAATGTAACTCAAGCTCAAGCTTCAAAGTGTTTCAAATTCAAGCTTTGAAAGTACTTGAAGTTCAAGATTCAAAGTGTATCAAGATATCAAGCTTCATATACTCCATGAACAAACCGAAGCAAAAGAAGTTTTCAATGTTCAAATATCACTTATAAGGTATGAATGACCCTAGATTGACCTAGGTTAGGTCATATTGATTGCATACTTTAATTGGGTCACTACATAAGTGTATAGACTATTTTCTCGACTAGTCTTAGCCTATGTTCGACTAGTCCTAGTACTGGCTCGACCAGTCCAAGAAATTCCTTGACCAGTTGAGTGAACAGTGCTCGACCAGTCGAGTAGGCTTGACTCAAAGTCTAGCAACCAAATTGGGTCCCACATGACCAGTCGTGGGCATGGCTCGACCAGTCGTGGAGGCCACTCGACTGGTCGTGCAGGCCATTCGCCCAGTCGTGGAACGGCTTTATCTTATTGCGCCTGAATTTTTAAAAGTTTGTTGGTCCTTCGACCAGTCGAGCTGACCTATGGGCTAGTCAAGTGAGCAGTTTCTGCACTTATAAATAGAGCACGATTTTCAAAGTTTTTCATTCAATTTAAGCAAAATTAAGACACCACTCTGAGAGATAAGTTAGTGATTTCTTAACTATTTAGTGCTCATTTAATATTCTCTTTAATTAGCTTTTTACATTTGATTTTGTATTTTATGTTCCAATCTTATTTGAAGAAGGGATTGAAGTTTTTCCATTTCTTGGAATCAAAATCAAATCAAGCTAGCCTAAGGTGATTTAATTTAAAAATCATTTAGAAGCTAGAACCTTTTCATAAGTGAGTGCGGACATTGAACATCTACTTTGAACTCCTACTCCGAATTGGTTCTACCGGGCTGCATCAAAGGAGAATATCCAGATACTTGTTTTACATTTCTATAAATCTATTCTTTTGGTTTCTTTGAGATTGTGCCAGAAAAAATTTCTTCCTTTTTATTGGTTTGTTTGAGGTGATCCAGAAAACTCAGAGTGTGGGGTTTTTGAATTGTGTAAGCCCACTTGAAAGACACAATTGTGAAGATTTTAGGTGAACCTTGAAAAACCTATTTCATAGTGAACGCCAATATCCACTGTGTGAGGATATTGGGAGTGGAGTACTTGTGTGGCTATTTTTCTAAACAGTTGGTGTACACACAAGTGAACCACTATAATTTCTGGCCTTGTGGTGAATGATTGATTGTGACATTGTGTGGATGTTATAATTTCCTTTTTAAGCATTTGTAGAGAATGTTGTAATCTTTTTATACAAGTGTGGGAATGTTGTAATAGCTTAGTTATTTTTTTTGCTATTTTATTCTTTATTCCTCTGTATTGGTTTGAGATTTTAATACATAAACCGTTCTAGGAATAAGGTTATCCTACCATAAGCCATTGGTTTTTGGTGTAAGGTTGTCCTTAGAACAACATCTGTATCAA
Source organism: Magnolia sinica (assembly GCF_029962835.1). Taxonomy (NCBI): domain Eukaryota; kingdom Viridiplantae; phylum Streptophyta; class Magnoliopsida; order Magnoliales; family Magnoliaceae; genus Magnolia; species Magnolia sinica. The sequence continues at coordinate 30,070,329 of NC_080587.1, forward strand.
CCTCTTAATACTTGTACGTTTGAGGTTGTTATTCATTTATGCATTGTGAGATTGTTTAAGTGCTATTTTTATTTACAATTTTTTATTTTCACATTTAATTTTTAATTTGACAGTCCTATTCCCCCTCCCCCCCCCCCTTTAGGACTCTTAGCTCGCCCTTTTCACCAAGGCTATGCAATGCACTGCAAGGCCTATATAGCCAATGTCATATGTAAGATGCAGCTCAAGCATACCAATCCTCATCTAAATCCACATATTAATCCACCTCATCTCTGGAGCATCATATATCACGTTGAGATGTGGAGCCACATCTGGACAGGGCCGCTCGACTAGTCGAGTGCCCCACTTAACCAGTTGAGGGCTGGCTCGACTCAAAGTCCAGTGAGCAGCAGTTTTTTGGGTTTGAGGTGCTCGACCGTTCGAGGCCCATGCTCGACCAGTCAAGGTTACGCAGATTCATTTCTGGATTTTGCACGGACTGCGGATTTTTGAGTCGATTTTCGTAGAGGTGCAAAAGGGAAGTTACCTAAACTATAAATAGGGGTCCTTAGGGATTTTCTAGGGAAATGTGAGTTATTCTAAAGTATGGCAAAGGGTTTTCTCTATACATCCAATGGAAAAGGTTAGTATATTACTTGTAATCTCGTTTTCTTCATAGTGGAAGTTTGCACCCGTGGTTTTTTACCCTTGTTTAGGGGTTTTTTTTACGTATATCTTGTCTTGTGGTTTGTTTGGTATGATTTGATTCTACTTCTAGATTATATTTCTTTCTATTTATCATTTGTGGGTGAGACCAGAGATTGGATTTCGGTTCACTGCGTTGTTGGCATGCTGTGCAACATATCGGTACAGTTCTCTCTGGATAATCACCGAAGTCTAGTATACTCTACGTTAGCTTGCCGCCCCATTTAAGCGCGCAACTAGGTAAGTGGAAGAGACCTCACTATCCGCCTATTAATATCGGGCCCGACTCGATGATAACGGACCCATTCCTCAAGCTAGTCAAACTCAACTTAATATTGCCCCCTCACTCAGGCGGGTAAGGTCACACCCCCTTCCAACCAACCACGACACAGTGGGAGACGTGCCCTACTGGTATACGGCCCTCGTGCGCTCATGCATCTACTCAGTCTTGACGTTGGAGCATCCTCCTGGTACTATAAGGGTTCTTTCACCCAAGGATATCATTACGCCTTAGTTCTTAGAACCAAGTATTTTCGATATCCAATCCTTCCATCCATGATATGGCTATGGGGATTAAAACCTTGATGTCGCTAGGGTACATAGTAACTATATCACATAATGCAAGATGTATGAGTCATACAATCCAGTCATGCATCAATCCTGCGCATACCATGCGCTCATGAGGGACAACTGCGCCTATCAAGGAGTCCCATAAGCAATTTGCCTAATGGCATAATGTTATGATCAATCACTCCTCGTAACAAGCATGCAGATGATGCATATGTGCATGTATCATGATGTTATGGTAACACATACTCATAGTTGAGATCGATAATCGGCCTGTATATAAGGCGGGGTCCATATAAGGACAGCAGATCCATAATATGAAGGTCAGTCCTCAACTGTGGATATACCAAATTTGACATCGTAGATCTTACCATCTATGGTAATGATATACTCTCCTCATGACGAGGATAGGCCTAAGGATAAGGAGTGGACTTCCTCGCCCGTTCTGACACGTAGCAAACTGGGCTTCCCAATGGGCCCAATATGCACAAGGTAGGCTCTATGACATTCGACAAATCTATAAGGCATAATGGAAATACCACCAATAATGGGGGCCCAACGGTTTGAGATAAGCCCAATGAGGTGGGTCATGTTAATATCAATGGGGGCCCAATGGATTGGGATAGCCCAATAAGGTGAGATGGATCATACTAATAATAGTGGGGGCCCATCAACTTGGGTTAGCCCACTAAGAGAAGATGAGAATGGGCCTAACAATGGGCCCTAGAGAGAATCACAATGTGGACATCTAACCACCATTCCTCCTACAATGTGCATATTTAACCATCATTGCTCCCAAGGCTAGGCCCATTTAAAATCTATCCTATAATGGGGGCCCATAGGTATAATTCTAGCTAAGGGATGGATGAGCATCATAATCATTATCACATACATCATGGTGGAATCACTCATCACAATTGGGCCTCATCACATAGGTCTCATATGCACCACAATGGGCCTCACACAAGGGCCTCATATACATCACAATGGGCCTCACACTGTTGAGGCACAAAAAATATTCATTGCATGTCCATTGCATTTGGTCAGAGAATTCCATAGTGTAGATCCTTCCCAGGGTTGTGCACTCCTTATTTTGGTAGAAATGAGTGACTAAGGGTATTTTGGTAAAAAGTAATGACTGGGGTTATTTTGGTAGAAATGAGTGACTGAGGGTATTTTGGTAAAAACCAGTGACTGGGGGTATTTTGGTAAAAAGCAGTGACTGGGGGTATTTTGGTAAAAAGTAATGAATGAGAGTATTTTGGTAAAAAGAAGTGAAGAGGGTATTTTGGTAAAAAGGGGTGCATGGGTATCATTTTAATGAAGAAGTGGTTGTACACCACTATTTAAGGAAAAATGGTTGAACGCCACTATATAAGGAAGGAGGGTGGAAGTTGTATGAAGAAAGAAGTGGTGGTGATCACCACTATGTAAGAGAGGGATGCCTATAAATACCCCTCCCCATGCCACATTTGAAGGGTTGTTGTTGGTTGGAACACAAGAGAAGTGAAGAGACGTGAAGAGAAGAAAGGGAGAGAGTGGAAAGAGATCCTCTTACGCCATCCACGCAAACACTTTTGGAAAGAAGTCCTCTTGCGCCATCCTCTCAAACACTCTTGAAAGACAAGCCTTTGCGCTATCCCTACAATGGAAATTAGGAAAAAGCCCCATGCGCCACTCCATGTGGAATAATGTTCAGACAAGAGGCTTTTGTTGTCCTGAAGAACCCTTTGTGCGAACTCGCAAAACCATTTTTGCAAAGAAAAACCTTTGCGCGAACTCGCGCAACCACTTTTGCAAGAAAAACCCTTTTCGCAAGCCGCGCAACCACTTCTGCTGAGAACCCTTTACGCGAGTGTGCAACCATTCCTGCAAAAAGCCCTTTGCGCCACTTTGTGTGGAGGCTGTCTTAATGCAAGGCTTTTCTTGTCTTGATGGAAGCCCTCATGCGCCACTTCTTGTGGAGTATGTCTTGATGAAAGCCCTCATGCACCACTTATTGTGGAAAGCTTGTCTTAAAGCCTGCCTCTTGCGCCACTTATTGTGGAAAACATGTCTTAAGCAGAGGCTTTGCGCCACTTTGCATGGATTTATGTCCTAAGACATGGCTTTTACGCCATTTGAAGAGGGAGCATGTCCAAATGCAAACCTCTCATACCACTTCTCATGGAAATATGTCCGGAAGAAAGTCTCTCATACCATTTCTCATGGAAATATGTCCTGAAGAAAGCCTCTCACACCATTATCTATGGGGATTTGTCCTAAGGCAAGCATTGTGCAACATTCTCCATGGACTTTTGTCTTGAAGTAAGCCTTGTGCATTCCACCTTGGCTAAAGTTTGTGTGCCCCACTTATGATGGAGGGTCTCAAGGAGCTCACAAAGAGGAAAGAAAAGTAGAGTATGATGGAAGGTCCACACAATTTAAGTTCGAGGTTTCTACATTTTAAGGGTGTGTGCTCCACATTTCAAGGGTTGTGTGCTCCACATTTCAAGGGTTTGCACTCTACATTTCAAGGGTTTACGCTCTACATTTCAATGGTTTATGCTCCACATTTCAAGGGTTGTGTGCTCCACATTTCAAGGGTTGTGCACTCCACATTTAAAGGGTTGTGCACTCCACATTTTAAGGGTTTTACGCTCCACATTTCAAGGGTTGTAAGCTCCACATTTCAAGGGTTGTACGCTCCACATCTCAAGGGTTGTGCGCTCTACCTTCAAAGAAAAATGAAGGAAATGTGAAGTACAGAAAGAGAATTCCAGAAGAAAGAAGAATCAGTCCGTACGACTGGAAGGATGAATGGAAGGATGATCAGAACCCATCACATGACCAAATCAAGTCTCTTCAAGTCTGCACAACCCATCCGTCTTTGCGATGAACATCAAAAGCGTCGAAATGCTGCCAAAATCACCATCAAACTGTCTTATCTTTCATTCATTACGTCGATTGATTGTACTCTGTTTTCAGAATCAAGGGAATTCGAGGATGTAAATGGATTCAGAATAGCTTGTGATCATTGTTTTCTCATTATTTCTTTGTTTATCATTGAATAATTTTCCCAAGTCAAACGCATTCATTTCTTGTCAAAACAAAATGGCGACTCTGCTGGGGACACTTTTCAATTATAACTTAGAAAATATTTAGAGAACATTTATCACATTTTAGTGTCTGTATAGATGCTAAAATGGCGACTCTCAAGGGGAACATCCTCCCCTTCATCTCTAAAAATAAAGTACAATTTTATTTAATCAAGTAACTAACACTTAGTTCCGAATGACAGATATACCGCAATGGCCTTTCTCTCGACTAATGTGGCTGTCAACTTCACATCTAACAAATTTCCACCAGAAAGTATCAGAGAAGATTAAATCAGTTGCGATCAAGGACAGACAATGCCAAGTAATATTCGGAATAGTTTTTGCTTCACCGATATCGCAGCAAGATGATAAAGGATGGATGATGGTAAACATCCAAAAAATAAAGGGTTCGATCTGCTGAGGATGGTTAACGGATCGATCATGCACAATACTATGAGGCATGGTTTTACCTCAGTACATCCTCCTCGATTGCATCAGCAATGCAGTTTTCACTTTATCCTTCGATATTAATGTATTCGAAGTGTACAGAAAGTAGAAAATTTGCCAGCAGATGTTAATTAGCCTTCATCAGATGAACATGTTGTTGAAGAAGTCCCTAATCTTCCAAACAGTGATTGTTGTGAACAACAATGAACCCTAAGGAAAAGACTTCAGGTAAGAAGTTAGTTTGACTGAATCAAGCATTGCTCGCCAACAAGAAGACAAATCAATTAATGAATTCATCAATCAATAGAGAACCCTAGGGTCATCGTCACAATTTTTCAGAGTAGAAAAGTAAGTCAATTTGAAAAGAATCAAAGTGAAGCTACTCAACTCTCATATGAATCAGCTATTGCAAAGCCTTAAGAGAACAACAATAGATTTTTCCGAGGAAAGAAAAGCAAAACGAAGGATCGTCAAAAAGTAAAGAATTGAATCTTTCAATAAAGAAAACATCGGCGATTTACAAATATGAAAGTAAAGAAAGGGTTTGGACAATTCAAGGACTATGGGAATCATATAGTTGAAAAAGACGATATACTTCCTATGAGGAATCAATGGCTAGCTGTGAAGAAAATCGAATTGCCACGGCCAAAGTATTCAAAGGAAATGAAGCAAAGAAGAAAAGGTCTTATACCAAAGATGATTGACGATAGTAGAAATTGTTATAAAGAAGATATATGGAATAAGCGAAAAAGTAACGACATATGGTCGCGATTGAAAATATTCTCTCCATAAAAGAACAGACAAGAAGAAAGCAAGACAAATATATTCATCATGGGGGTAAATTTTCATCAATATACCTGCCAATTCAACAAAATATATCATCCTTGAATAAGAAGAAGATTCACGACATTTTGACTCAGAAGATTCACGACGTTTTGACTCAAAAGATTCATTGCGTTTTGACTCAGAAGATTCACGGCACAATTATTCAGGGGGCAGACAAAAGCAAATAAAATACGTTATCTTTGAAGATAAATTACAGTCTTGATTTCGAAGATTATTAGAATAATACTTCCAAATCAAAAAGGGGTAAGATAAGCAAAATAACAAGAAGGCCAAAGTTTCAGATAACCAAAGTCTAAGAATCCAAAGTCTCAGAATCCAAAGTTTCAGATAACCAAAGTCTTAGGAATGCCAAGTCTCAGAATGTCGATGCTATACATGAAGAAAAGGCAGACTTTCAGGCACATCAAGTTCAAGCATATTATATTCAAGTGTTGACGATTATTACCAAATTAGCAGTAGTTACCATTATCATCGCCATATCGCTGACATGAAGATTATTTTATTATCGAAGTTTATCAGAATTGATATTATTACCAAGCTGAAGCTCCATTTGGACCAAATTTTATAATATCGTCAACAGCAGCAGGGGAGATATATCAATCATTGATCTGTTATCTTCAGTTATTAATTTGTTATCTTCAGCAAAGCCAATATGATCAACTATCACATTAGGGATAATATTTTATCATTTAAGGCAGCCTAGCCAAGCCCTATACAGCTAACTACGCATAAGGCCTATCACCATCGCCATTCGAGCAGCTGTGAGAAGCCAGTGGCCCTAAAAAGCCCGTGAAGGCCACCATATGCATACCCATATGGGCAGCAGACAGAGCCAGCGACTGAAAGCCCTAAAAGGCCAAAAAGTCCTCAACGACCAGTCACGCATAACACTAATGTCGTATGTATAACTTTCTGACAGCGTCACGGGGAACGGATGAAACTGCCTTCCCGTGAATGGGTCCAACCTTGCAGATGAAGAAAACGGGGGTTGCAGTGTGCGTTCTTTGGCCATGTCCATAGATAGGCCAACCATGCATAAGACCCCCCAGATCTCTGTCTTGATTTCAGTAGTAACTCAACAGGAAGGGCCTAAACCTACTCATTGATAGACTGGCGGCCTTAGATTTGGTACCCCAAAGGTAGCCTTGTGCGCCCCGTGAACTCTAGAGAGTTACTGCGGCCAACCCCATGTGTAAATCTAATCAAGTTCATGGCCCCGGTAGCTTCACTGGGCCCCTTTAATGGATCGCGGTTTGTGAACTCACTAGGCTGTGAGAAGTCTAGTGAACTCATAAGAGTTACAGAGACCAACACATGACACACGACTCCACCACTCAAGATTCTAAAAAACTGCGTTGCTCCACTACTCAAGAGCTTAAACTGTGTGCGCTCCACTGCTCAAGAGCCTAAACCGTGTGTGTAAGTGTTAGTCCAGTCAAGTCCAATCCAGTATAGTCTAGTCTAGTTTAATCTAGATTAGTCAAGTCAAGTCCAGTCAAGTTAGGATATGTTCAATATTGTCCAGTCAAGGTATGGTCAGTTAAAAGTACACTAGCTCCACTGCTTAAAAAGCATAAAACTATCTGTAGCAATCAAAATGCTACGGATATATCTTTAGATATGCTTAAATATGTAATTGCCTGATGAAAATTTTAAATATTGAGTAAACAACATGGAAAAATGCATTTCTCTTGAATCAGGTTCAAATTACAGCAACAACAAATACTTCCAAAATATTGGCAATTATCTACTCAAAAGTTCAAATCTTTAAGATCAATTAATATATTGACAAGAGTCGTGAGGTCTTTTTGTCTCTTACCTTCTTGTTGATAGAGAAATATTATCGCACAAGATTCTCAAAGGCAGCAAAGAATAAACCAGGAAAAAATCATCATTCTCTCCTGAACAATTTAAAGATTCAGATATATTCTTTGCATTCGTTAAAGGAGCAGCAAAGATTATCCATCCTTTAAGGGTATCAGCAGGCTTTACTTTGGAAGTGTTGTCTTCTGAAGAAATATTTATGCGAATTTGACCTAGAAAGGGGGTAGGATCTATGTCTTCAAAGTAATCTATGCCTTGGTTTTTTTTTTATAATCTCTTATGCACGGCAGAGGAATTCATATGCCGAGAATTATGAATGATGATATCACAAGACTACAGGTACTGGATTTGATGAAGACAAGGAACAAAAAAAATCATCATCAGTAACTTTTATGGCCTTCAGAAAGCTATTAAATGAAAACTGAAAGAAGTCTTATTTATCTATTTTTCAGAATCAGTAAAGATCCAAGGAAAAGTCTATGAAGAAATGCTAAGGAGCACAAGCTAGAAAAGACTCAACAAAAGACTCAGCGGTCGGACCTTTGGAGCTGGAAATGACATCTCTAAAAGCGCGATATAACGAGCAAAGAATGCAACAAATACAATGCAAAGCACGATGACAAGTGCAAAGATGAAATGATAAAACATTATCATATTGTGAATATCACAATCAACCTAAAAAAGATAAGAAGTTTTCAATATATTTCAAAATTATCAATACTTCATGAAACTAAATTGAAAAGTTATAATGTCTTGAGATACTAATTCCGATTAATTTGGCAGTAAAGACTATCATTCGAAAGCTTGAGTTATGCAGATCATGAATAAAGGAAACAATTGAAAAAGTTGTTGTGGCAGGAGCAACATTAAAGAACAACCCCCTAGACACAGAGTTCAAAGAAAGAGTCGCCAGAGTTGATCAAAGAGACCGTTGCAGCAGCAGCAACATTGAAAAATAGTTCTCTGACTCAGGGACGAAGTCGTCACAGCTGTTATAATGGCAAGTTTGATTGAAAAGAGAATTTTATCCTCTCTAGTGAAGCATCCGCTCGATGCTGTTGGCAGGGGGCATTCAAGTCTTCGTTTGAGCATGATCATTCAAGTCTTCCATTCGAGCGTGATAATTCAAATCTTCCATTCGACCGTGATCATTCGAGTCTTCCGTTTGAGCGCGAACATTCGAGTCTTTCGTTTGAGCGCGATCATTCAAGTCCTCCATTTGAGCGCGAGCATACCAGTCTTCCGATCAAACGCAATCATTCGATCTTCTGGTCAAGTATGATCATTCAGACTTCCATGCACACGTGATCATCCAGTCATCTTTCAGTTGTAGTTCATTTAGTTCATCGGTAGGAGGAAGATAGATCCACCATTTGATTTCAGGAATCAATCAAAGAAGGATCGAGGGGGCATCTGTTGAGGCACAAAAAATATTTCATTGCATGTCCATTGCATTGGTCAAAGAATTCCATGGTGCAGATCCTTCCTAGGGTTGTGCACTCCTTATTTTGGTATAAATGAGTGACTGAGAGTATTTTGGTAAAAAATACTGACTGGGGGTATTTTAGTAAAAAGCAGTGACTGTGGATATTTTAGTAGAAATGAGTGACTGGGAGTATTTTGGTAAAAAACAGTGAATGGGGGTATTTTGGTAAAAAGAAGTGAAGAGGGTATTTTGGTAAAAAGGGGTGCATGGGTATCATTTTAATGAAGAAGTGGTTGTACACCACTATTTAAGGAAAAATGGTTGAACATCACTATGTAAGGAAGGAGGGTGGAAGTTGTATGAAGAAAGAAGTGGTGGTGATCACCACTATATAAGAGAGGGATGCCTATAAATACCCCTCCCCATGCCACATTTGAAGGGTTGTTATTAGTTGGAACACAAGAGAAGTGAAGAGACATGAAGAGAAGAAAGGGACAGAGGGGAAAGAGATCCTCTTGCGCCATCGCGCAAACAGTTTTGGAAAGAAGTCCTCTTGTGCCATCCACACAAACACTTTTGGAAAGAAGTCCTCTTGCGCCATCCGCGCAAACACTCTTGAAAGACAAGCCCTTAGGCCATCTGCGCAATGGAAATTGGGAAAAAGCCCCATGTGCCACTCAATGTGGAATAATGTCCAGACGAGGCTTTTGTTGTCCTGAAGAACCCTTTGCGCAAACCCGTGCAACCACTTTTGCAAGAAAAACCCTTTGTGCGAGCCGCACAACCACTTCTGCAAAGAACCCTTTACGTGAGTACACAACCATTCCTGCAAAAAGCCTTTGCGCCACTTTGTGTGGAGGCTGTCTTAATGCAAGGTTTTCTTGTCTTGATGGAAGCCCTCATGTGCCACTTCTTATGGAGTATGTCTTGATTAAAGCCCTCATGCACCACTTATTGTGGAAAGCTTGTCTTAAAGCTTGGCTCTTGCGCCACTTATTGTGGAAAACATGTCTTAAGCAGAGGTTTTGCGCCACTTTGCATGGATTTATGTCCTAAGACATGGCTTTTGCGCCATTTGAAGAGGGAGCATGTCCAAATGCAAACCTCTCATACCACTTCTCATGGAAATATGTCCAGAAGAAAGTCTCTCATACCACTTCTCATGGAAATATGTCCTGAAGAAAGCCTCTCACACCATTATCTATGGGGACTTGTCCTAAGGCAAGCATTGTGCACCATTCTCCATAGACTTTTGTCTTGAAGTAAGCCTTGTGCATTCCACCTTGGCTAAAGTTTGTGTGCCCCACTTATGATGGAGTGTCTCAAGGAGCTCACAAAGAGGAAAGAAAAGTAGAGTATGATGGAAGGTCCACACAATTTAAGTTTGAGGTTTCTACATTTTAAGGGTGTGCGCTCCACATTTCAAGGGTTGTGTGCTCCACATTTCAAGGGTTTGCACTCTACATTTTAAGGGTTTGCGCTCTACATTTCAATGGTTTGTGCTCCACATTTCAAGGGTTGTGTACTCCACATTTCAAGGGCTGTGCACTCCACATTTCAAGGGTTTTGCACTCCACATTTCTAGGGTTGTGCGCTCCACATTTCGAGGGTTGTGCGCTCCACATTTCAAGGGTTGTGCGCTCCACATTTCAAGTGAAGTACAAAAAGAGAATTCCAGAAGAAAGAAGAATCAATTCGTACGACTGGAAGGATGAATGGAAGGATGATCAGAACCCATCGCATGACCAAATTAAGTCTCTTCAAGTCTGCACAACCCATCCGCCTTTGCGATAAACATCAAAAACGTCGAAAAGTTACCAAAATCGCCAACAGACTGTCTTATCTTTCATTCATTACGTTGATTGATTGTACTCTATTTTCAGAATCAAGGGAATCTGAGGATGTAAATGAATTTAGAATAGATATCTTGTGATCATTGTTCTCTCATTATTTCTTTGTTTATCATTGAATAATTTCCCCAAATCAAACGCATTCGTAGAGGTGGGCATGTTAGACCCGATCCGGTGGATCTGATTCGGTACCGTTCTGAACAAAATCGACGGCCTAGATTGGCCCTGATCGAGTCTGTCCATCTAGATCCGATCATTTTTTAGGTTGGGTTCAGATAGTGGTTTATCCGGAAAGAACCGATCTGAAAACCCGGACCGAAAGGGTTTGAATTGACCCGACTCGACCCGACACGACCCGGGATGTAAATATCTCCCTATTTTGTAAAATTCTCTTTCTCTTTACCGCCTAGGCTTTTCATTTGGCACCAAAAAACCCTGCCCAATATACACCTAAGACCCCCAACTTTATCTCTCTCTCTCTCTATATTTGTCTCTCCCTTTCTGTTGAAGAAGAAGTCAAGGGAAAAAGGTAGGGATGGTAGTTGTATTGAAACCAGGCAAGTTCTATGGGAGCAGCCTTCCCAGGCCTCGCTTCTTCATGGATGTTAAACTCAATGGAAAGGGGATTTAAAAGGGAAAGGAGCATTTGGATGTCACAAGTTGGAATGGATTGGGAAGAAGAAGAGTAATAAAAATCTATGGGAATGCGTGAGGATGGTGAGCTGGTGCGCAATGCGCATGTAGGGTAAGCTAGCTAGATGTCTTGTGGTAGATCAAATCCCTCTCTTTCTGTTGTTGAGTTTTGGAACTTTATGGGATTTCTCTGTTGGAGAGAGATATATATTGAAAAATGGTGTATAGCTGTGTACTGAAGAGAGAGAAAGAGAGAAAGAGAGAGAGAGAGAGTCGTAGTTGGCTTTGATTGAAGAATAGTTGGCATACAGCTATTTACAGGCTGTTGTCTTGACAGTCAGACCTAAGTTAACGCAATTATCTGAGAAAGAGTGGGAGTCTGGTGGACGCGTAATCCTACCCGCTGGCGCACGTATGAGAGATGGATGCATTTCGTCAAGTGAGATGGGGTCACCTTTCGTCAGGTGAGATGTGTGGTCCACTTGATCATCTTATATACGTTATATTTTCATACATGTAACTACAAATCTATTAATCTTTAATGGACGTGACTGATCTGAAGCATAAAACGTGTGTGACCATCTTACATCAAACCCACTTAGGTGACAATTTGTGACAACTGAATGACAGAACCGGAGTAGGTGTTACCCGGGTAACATGGTACTCGGTCTAGCTGTCACCATATGGGGCCTATCTTGGTAAATGTATTGTTAATCTATGTCATCCATCCGTTTAATGAGATCATTTTATGACATAATGTAAGATTTCAATATGATAAAAATTTCATGTAGACAAAAGTATTAGAAAAATGATTAATCACCATTATAAGCTTGTTGTGTCCTAAAAGAGTTTAGGATGAAGCTGATACTTCTCTGATCTCTTCATCCAAGTCATCATCATATTATCAACAGATTGGATGATGATATTAGATATTTTTAGAATACAAATAAACATTCAAGTATACTCCTCAGTTAAAGATCCACCCACTATCTAAAAGTACATGGAGATGATAGCTGGTGAGAATCAGTCCTCACCCAAGATGGTGCTTCCCTTTCCTGGGGGGCCACCCTGAGTTATGTATTTTGTATCCATACCGTTCAGACATTTTTTAACACTAATGCAAAAAGAAGCAAATTGAACTATCAGGCACATCTTGGGTGAGGACTGAGTCTCACCAGCTAGGTAAGATCAAGGACCAACTTCAAGCGCCCTCGTCTCCTTGGTAAGATCGAGGGCTGCATCCAAAAGCTCCCCCACTATCCCATTGATTTTCTTCCCCAAAAGAACTGATGTGAACATTGCCCAATCCAATCCGACTCAGTTTTCATGACCAAGTCAGACTCGGATCGGCTCAGGACAGCAGGGGTTAGGGTCAGTCTAAGTCAGATGGCTCGGACTCAGTCATGGATCAGTCCGAGTTCGAGTTGGGCCATGTAAATTCCGGACCGAGTTGAGTTGGACTCAATCCAATCCGACTCAGTCCAATGCCCAGCTCTACGCATTCGTCTCTTGTTGAAACACACACAAGGGCCTCACACATATCATATTAGGCCTCATCATATGGGCCTCACATACATTACATTGGGCCTCATCACATAGGCCTCATATGCACCACTATGGGCCTCACACAAGGGCCTCACACACATCATATTGGGCTTCATCACATGGGCCTCACACAAGAGCCTCACACACATCATATTGGGCCTCATCACATTGGCCTCACATACATCACATTGGGCCTCACACAAGGGCCTCACATACATCATAATGGGCCTCATTATAAGGGCCTCACATACATCACATTGGGCCTTTATACATCACATTGGGCCTCATCACTTGGGCCTCATACACATCACAACTGGGCCTCATGAAACAGCCCATGATCCATCAAAACAGATGATCAACATGTGTAGGAAATACATCAAGGTGGGCCTCACAGGTCAGCCCTATGGTCTAGAAAAATAAATGGATAGTGGGCTTACAAGACACACATCAAGATGGGCCTTATGCATCACAAAATGGGCCCCACCAGCTGGATATACGACGCATATATTATGGTGGATAAATCATGGTGGGGTCCACATCTCATGTGGATGGCTTAGATAAAACACGTACATCATGCGGGGTCCATGGACGTATGGTGTGGATATACAACACATGCACAATGTGGGCTGCACCGTCCAGGGATGGACGATGTAGATACAACACATATCTCAAGGTGGGCCCACCCCCACACGTGCAGCATGTATAGGGTGGGTCCCACATTTAGAAAATGGATGGATGGTATGAATAAAACACATATATTGTGGTGGAGTCCCACCGTATAAGGCCCGTATCCTAGTCCGTACCATTCCATAGACTCCCGCGATCCTTCCCATCGAATTTTGGCTACCTACGACTGATGATCAATGTTTGCTCTCGACCCTAAGTCGTATCCCGTATATCAGAGTTGGATCGACTCGAAACTTGTATCTTTGCGACCGCACCGTCGCCGCAGTTCCAACGCCGCGTCTTTTATACCGATCCGATACCCTGGCAGGGAGATGTGGACCTGCATTCAGTTTGAGGAAACGCCGTGCATTTGTAATCCCAAGAGAATCTCTATGACATGTCAAATCAATCCAATTAATCACCTCACATGTCAAGTGTATGTCCCATCCCCAAAAGCAACCCCAAAGTCAACTCTCTCTCACCCTCTCTCTTACACACCCATACATGTCAAGTACACCATGCCCATTACCCCATCACTCATTTTTCATCACTCCATCACTCCATCACACATCACCTCTCTTTCTTTCCCTCTCTCCCTCTCCTTCTCTTCACACTTTTCAAGTAACCAAAAATGGTGCACGTCCAAGCCTTTCCCAAGAGAAAAATGTGAGTTGTGTGGCCCACTTTCCACCCCAAAAACCTTCATCCTAGCCATTCACCTTTCATCTCCCACCATCAAAGTGAGACACAAGGAGATCAGCTTTCCAACAGACCAAGAAGATCGATCGGTGGGTGCTTCTATAGGCTAGATTTTCATGTTTTTATGATGGGCCAAGTGAGACCTACCGATTAATGGTATGAATCTCACTTTGGACCCTAGTTGTGGCCGATGGCCCACCTTGATTCTCATGATCATTCCATAATGGGGCCATTCTCCATGGACCCCATCATGATGTTTATCTTCTTTGCATGGATAGAGGTCATCTAGACCTTTCATTTTGGTGGAGAAGGAATCTCCACCGTTGATCTTTGATTTGGTGGGCCCACATTATTGGGACCCACTTGATGTATGAGAATGTAGGGGAGGGCTCATAGTGGTGGAGCCCTCCACCAGACGTGTTTATTTCTCTCTCTCTCTCTCCCTCTCTTTCATATTTTTTTTGGTGTGATGATGTGGCCGTGTGGCCCACCCAGATGGACCCCACCATAAGGCATGTATTTTATCCAAGTCATCTATAGATGGGGCCCACTTTATATATGTGTTGTACCCACACCATCTATCATTTGGTGGCCCACCTGAGCAGGGCCCACCTCCTACACGTTGTATGCCCCAAACCGTCCAGGCGTCCCTGGACGCTGGACGTTACCTAAACACAAATGTTAGCCTGGTTCAAAACTTTTGGGAAGAGCCACTTATGTAGGCCCCACCTTGATGTATAAATTCAATCCAAGCCGTCCATTCCATTCCTTAGCTCATTTTAGGCGTTGAGCCAAAAAATGAAGCTTATCCAACTATCTGGCAGGCCATAGCATAGAAGACTGTTAGTACCGTTGAAATCCACCCTGATGTTTTTGTACCCCAGGACACATCGAATATTGGACTCATTTGGATGGTCTCGAGCCATAGAATCCAATGGGTGGGGTGGATTCACCTGATGCGGGCCCTATCATAGAACAACCGGGTAAACTTTTTTCAAAAATTATATATATATATATATATATATATATATATATATATATATATATATATATATATATATATATATGCGACCGCATATGCGATTGTGCGATCGCATATGCGCACACGCATATGCAATCGCACAGGATCGCATATGCTATTTGACAACATTGATCAGGTGCATGCGTGACCCCATCAAGATGTGGACCACCCCTGAAATCAGCCGTTGGTGGGGCTCAGGTGGCCCATGTCACAGGAAATAGTTGGATTGAATGG
This sequence comes from Magnolia sinica, assembly GCF_029962835.1. Taxonomy (NCBI): domain Eukaryota; kingdom Viridiplantae; phylum Streptophyta; class Magnoliopsida; order Magnoliales; family Magnoliaceae; genus Magnolia; species Magnolia sinica. Next base: position 30,085,848 of record NC_080587.1, read on the forward strand.
CTGCCTTTGAAACCTTTATTTTATTATTTTTTTGGATTTCACAGACGTTTTGGGTCATTATGATATTTGTTTTCCCTTTTTATCCAGGTCCTTGTGACCTTATAAACATTTGGATGACAAATAACGTTATGGTGGGCCCCATATGGGACCCACCTATGTTGAAGTGGAGTGGTTGGCGTACCACATACCAGCAGCGGCTGGTGTGATTGACGTCAGCAAGTTCTATGGGATGGTGGGTCCCCTTTGATGTATGTTTCTCACCCACTGTCCACGGATACATGTGGAGCCCACGTGTAAGTGTTTTATCCCAGCCGTCCATCATATGGACGATGGGATACCACCTTAATGTATCTATTCTATCTCACGCCATCCAGCCATTTTAAGATGGCAGGTGGGAGCCGTGATGTATATGTTACATCCATACCATCCATTTAATTTTCAGGGCGGTGGGTCCCACTGCTGATGCACGTCAGCAAGTTCTGTGTGGGCCCACCTTGTAGTATGCGTTGTACCCACTACCTTGATGTATGTATTTACGCTGTCCATCTATATGTGGGACCGGCCATGATGTAAGTGTTTCATCCACGCCGTCCCGTCCATGTGTTGGACGTGGACCCTATACACATGGTCCACCTTGATGTATGACTTAATCCACACCGTCCATCGGGTTGGGACGGTGGGGGCTCCACCATAATACAGGTTATATCCTAGCCGTTTAGATCATATAGGGCCTGCCTCGATGTATGTTTTATCCACACTGTCCGTAGGACGTGTGACCCACCTGATGTATGCATTCTGTATCCAAGCCGACCATCTGGTGGGGCCCATTTACTGCATGTATAGGGCCCACCTATTGTGCATTGGTGCGGCCCATTGATGAGGCCCATTGTGATGTTTTTGGAGCCCATGGGTTGAGGCCCATTGTGATGTATTAGGGCCCATGGGTTGAGGCCCATTGTGATGTATTTGGGGCCTATGGGTTAAGGCCCATTGTGAGGTATTAGGGCCCATGGGTTGAGGCCCATTGTGATGTACATTTGGGGCCCATTGGTGTGGCCCATTTGATATACATGGGGCCCATTGGTGTGGCCCATTTGCATATGGCCCATGTGATGTAGCCCACTTGCCATATTTATGGCCATTGTTGAGGCCCACCTTGATATGAATGTAAGGCCCATGTTATGAAGCCATCTTGATTTATTTTTGGTTGTCCATTGAAGCCCACCTTGGTATATATATATGGCCCATATAATTAGGCCTATCTTGATGTAGTTATGGCCTATCCATTGAGGCCCACCTTGATATACATGAGGCCCATGTTATGAGGCCCATTTGATGTTTTGGAAGCCCATGGGTCGAGGCCCAATGGGATGTACACAAGCCCATTATAATGTATGATTCTACCATGGTTTGTGAAATGATGTTTTATGGCGGGCCACTCCTTGGGAGCAACGTTGGTTAAATGTCCACGTTGACGGGCAATGATGGTTAGATGACTACATTGTGACCTTCCCTTAGGCCTTGATAGTCTCATTCTCATCGTTCTCTTGTGGGTTAATCCTAATCAGTGGGCCCCATTCACCATAGACGGATGACTCCATGCTATCGGATTTGATATAACCATGGCCGATGGCCGATCTTTATGGTTTGATCGGCCGTTCATATATGGATCCCACCGTGTATATAAGTTGGTTGTTGAGGCCAAGTATTGAGGTCGATTTCTGATTTGTCGAGGCCGATTGTATAGGTCGATTTCGATTGTCGAGGCTGAGTATCGAGACCGAGTTCCAATTTGTCGAAGCTGATTGCATAGGCCGATTCCGATTGTCGTGGCCGATTGCTGATTCTGATTGATGAGACTAATTTGCCGATTCTGATTATCGATCGATTTTAATTGTTGAGGCCAAGTATCGAGGCCGATTCTGATTGTCGAGGCCGATTGTATAGGTCGATTCCAATTTGTCAAGGCCTATGTGATGAGGCCCATTGTGATGCATTTGAGGGCCAGGCGATAGAGCCCATTGTGATGTATGTTAGGCCCATGTGAAAGGCCCATCGTGATGTGTATTAAACTCTTGAGTGAGGCCCATGGTGTTGTATATTCGGCCCTTGTGTGAGGCCATGGGTCCACTATATGTTAGGCTCTATGTGGGTCATTCATTGAGGGCAATATTGGTTAAATGTCCACATTGTCGAGGTCGATTATCGATACTAGTTATTGATATCGATTATGAGTATGTGACAACATAGCATCATGATACATGCCCATATGCATCATCTGCATGCTTGTTATGAGATGTGGTTGATTATTGCATATGTCATTGAGCATGTTGTTATGAGACTCCCTGATAGGCAGAGGTTATCTCACATGAGCGCACGGTATGCACATGATTGATGCATGGCTGGTTCGTATGACTCATGCATCTGCATTATGATTACTATACACCCTACCGACATTAGGGCCATAGCCTCCATGGGCATATCATGGTTGGCCAGATGGGACACCAGAAATTTATTCTAATATCGGGCTGCCATAAATGGCCCTGGGTGAAAATTCCTAAACTCTCTTGGTACCAGAGGATGCCCCAACGTCGAGACCGAGTGGATACATGAGCGCCTAAGTGCCGAATACCAGGAGGTCGCGTCTCCCACTGTGTCGTTGTCGGTTGGGAGGGGGTGTGGCCTTACCCGCCCGAGCGTAGGGGGCATTACTAGGCTGAGTTTGACCAGCTCATGAATGGGTCCACTATCGATGTGCCGAATAGGTATTGATAGACTATTGGCCTGACAAATAGTGAGGTTTTTTACGCTCACTTGGATTGTACGGTTGAGAGAGCGGCAATGCCATTTGGAGTGTACTAAACCCCGGTGATGATCCCAGAGATGAACAGTACTGATATGTGGACTTATTGAGCAGGAGTTGCATACTCATTCATTCATTCATTCACTATCCACTCAGGCTGGTAGTGCACAACTATTTGTTACGTGTACCTTCCTAATGGCCAGGATTTCAGTTGGGGCGCGCGACTAACCTGAGATCAGGAGTTTACCACATTGAGTCTGACTATCTGAATTTAGGTATGGGACTGGTTTGGATAGAAGTCCCTTGTGATAGACCCTATAGCCTGTGATACTACGTACTAACATCTCGACTTCACACTCCAGCATGGTCATTCTAGTCACACCGCATATTGCATTACATTCGCTGCATATGGCATTTTAGGTTACTATGTTTCTGTATTTATATGGTCTAGATACGGCTGATATTATTCATGAACTCATCAGGATTTGCATATTACATCGCATCCTCGGCATCTGATATTTGGCTCTTTATGACTCCTTCTTTGCATAGTTGTCCTATCTTGTGTATTCTGATATTGATTGACTCATGGACTTGTCTGTATTTCCACTTACTCTGTTATCATATAATTCATGATCTTGTCAGTATTTCTACTTATTCCGATATTGTACGATTATGGATTACCAGTATTTCCAGTATTATATGATGATGACATTGTATTAAATACTTAGCACTTACCTTGTGCACACACTTACACCACCCTTTAAGCTTTCTATAAGCTTATGCATGATAGCTGCATGCAGGTGATGTTAGGTTGCAGCAGTGTTGAGCTTGGAGCGTGCAATGGTCTTTTGGAGCTTGATTTTCGATTGAAGTATTTTCCTTTTAGCATTGTACTCAAATGATTATATTAGTGGATATGTGATGATGATGTTACCTTTGTGAATTGGGTAATCTTGTGGTTATGCTTATTACGAGTTAAATGTATAAAAAATCCTCCATGCAGGATCCCAGGATCGGAATCTGGCGTATGGACGCTGGAGCCGAGAATGGGGTACTATGAAGGCTGTCGGCACCGGATTCGGCGATCGGGATCCCTGTGAATCCGATTTCCGGGTTTGGGGTGTGACACACCGTCCAACAACTGGACAGTGAGGATGAAACCCATACATCAAGGTGAGTCCACACGTGTGGCCCACCAGGTTTGGGTAAATCTGATATTTTTGTTGTCTCTCATCCATCCAAGCACACTGGATGTCCAATGGATGGATGGCCTGGATGGAACATGTACAGCATGGTGGGCTCATGTCTAGGGGTTGGACGGACGGCCTGGATAAACACTTGTATCTGGTGGGTCCCACGTGGTGGACCACCATGATTTGGATCAGCTGATATTTGCATTTTTCCCTCAACCAGGCTAGCCCAGAAACGTGCAGCAAGTGGGCTCCATTAACTCTAGCCCATTTGAAATTTCGCTGGATGTCCAAAAAAAATCTAGACAGTCTGGATTTTTGCTAATCACATCCGGTAGGCCACACACATTATTGTCATCACCATAAAAGAAAGAGAGAGAGAGAGAGAGAGAGAGAGAGAGAGAGAGAGAGAGAGAGAGACGTGTGATGGAGGGGCCTCGTCACTATGGGTCCCTCAATACATGCATCTACATACATCATACATTTATTAAGATGGGTCTCATGCATTGCATGGCCCTACATAAGAGAATTTAAGGTGGGGATACTATCCCCACCACAACTCAAGGGTCTAGATGAATCATCAATAACATGGGTTCAAATAAAACATCATGATGGGGTCCATGGAGAATGGCCTCATCATGGATCATGCATGCAACAAGGATGGTGGGTCATTGGCCACATCCAAAGGGTCAAGCAAGATCTCCACCATTGATTAGTGAGTCCTACATGCTCCCATGCAATAAAAGATAAAGACCCATGGAAGAAAAAGGGAAATCTAGTGCTAAATATGCACCCACCTTGAATCTTCGACTTCTTCTTCCACCACTAGGTTCCAATGCTCCAAGGGAAGATATTTCAATGGTTGAGATGGGTTTGGAAGGGTTGAATTGGGGGTGTAGAGGGTGGAAGTTGCTAGATTTTATAGATGGGTTGGGACGTCCATAGCTATTGTAAGGGAGGAATGAGAAATGAAAGAGAGATAAGAGAGAGAGAGGTGATAGTTTCTAGGCAATGAGTGGTTGTGTAAGAGGCATGGGGGCTAGCAATGAGTGCATGTAAGAAGCATGGGGCTAGGGGCTAGGGTAGGGTGATGTCACTCGTAGGGTGACATCATCCTAATGATGGGTTTCTAGGAAAAAGCAATAACTGGGATAGGTGGGTCCAGCAATCAAGCAATCAATGGCCAGGATAGAGAGCGGGCCATATCTCACGATCTAAGCATCGGATTGGTGCATGAAACATGGTGACGACGTGGTCGCAATGACATAGGTCTCGGGTTTGTAGGCTATGACTTAAGGTCACGCGTAAACGATATCTACAAGTTGCGGGTCGTCAGAATTCGATCAGGAGGATCGCGGGATCCTACGGAACGACAAGATACTAGGACACAGGCCTGACAACTGGCCGAGCTTTGTATTGATCTAAGCTCTCATTAGATTTTAATTTTATAGTATATACCCATTTGCTGCCTATCACTTACTTCCCCTCGGGTAATGGAACCAGCGTCCAAGTAGCATTCTCCTCCAGTGTCTGATTCTCATCATCCAGGGCCTTTACCCAACACGGTTGTGTATATGCCTGAGAATAAAAAGTAGAGACAACCAAAGAATCTAATCCAGAAAATAATGCATGATGAGAGGCAAAAAGATTTAATCGATAAGGAGGAACAGACGAACAACCAGAACAACGTAATTGGATCTCAGTGGAAGGTGGGATAGTTACCTGCGTTATAGGAGAAGAGGACACTTGATGGGAAGCAAGAGCAGCTGAGGGAGAGGACCCAAGAGAGATAGGCTTCACACGGCATTTGTAGACCTGCAAAGGAGAAGAGGGAGAAGAGGAGTATAAAATAATTTTCTTCAAAAGATGACATATGAGAAATGGAAGATGGCATAATGATAAGTGATGGAGATGCATGGACAACTTTATAGTATAATAAATTTTCAAATAATGTGACATGTCTAGACACATGAACATGATGAGCATATGGATCATAACAATGATACCCTTACTGATCCACCCATATCCAAGAAATACACATTTAGTTACGCTGGGACTAAGTTTATCTTGTTCTCGTTCTGAAAGATGAACAAAAGCAATGCATCCAAACACTCTTAACAGACAATAATTTGGATCTTTATCATAAAGGAAGAACGTGGGAGTTTTCTAGTTGGCCAAAACACTGAAGGTAATCAATTGATCAGATACACAGTTGTTGATTTTGCTTTAGCCTAAAGAAATTTTGAACACGTGCATATTCCATCATGGTGGTTGCTACTGAGGTAATGTGTCTATTCTTTCGTTCTGCTACTCCATTATGTTCCAGTGTGTGAGGACACGTTCCTAATGTATACTACCATTCGAACTTAGAAAAGTGTCAAACTTGGAAGGCATATATCCTCCCCTAGAGTCATATCGTAGAACTTTAATTTTCTTTGCAAATTGGGTCTCCACGTATTATGAAATTTGTCTGTAACATGAGAATGCTTCAGACTTGTGCTTCATGAAATAAATCCAAGTGTGCCTTAAAAATTCATACACAAAGATGATGTAATACAAAGAACCAACATGAGCCATGGTTGGAGATGGACCCCAAACATCAGTATGAATGAGATCAAACAGATTCTGAGTACGAGAGTTACTCAATAAAAAGGGCAATGCAATAGATTTACACACTTTGCAACTAGCACAGTTCATATCAATGGAAATGGGACTAATATTTATTTCATCATTCAAAAGACCAGATCTAAATAAGAAAAGCGTGTTTTCAAAATTTGGATGCCTTAAACAACTATGCCAAAGTTTTCAGCATTTATTAGTAAAATAAATATCATGAGAAGATAGAAGAAAAAAACAAAGCGATGAGACAACTCCGGGATTGAACTCTAAAGTAAATAACCTTCCTCTCTTATGGTCACAACCAGACCGAGAAAACAAAACCAAACAGTTATTTTCCACTAGTTCAGCAACCGAAACCAAGTTGACAAATAATTTAGAGACATAAAACACTTTGCGAAAGAAGAAATTAGGAGATGATGGAGGTGAGACTTTCAAGGACCCGATATAAGAGATAGGTAAATGGTTCCCATTCGCAATGTAGATGGAACCCACTCCTCTATAGAGGACACAATCAGTTAGAAAAGAAAGGTCACCAGTCATATGATTAGATGCCCCTGAGTTAATATACCAAAGATTTATAGGATCAATATTACCCATCGAACTTGAAGAACCCATCGCTTGAAGGAATTACTAAATTTGTTCAGGAGAAAGTAGATTAGGCTACACCGATGGGGCTATAGATGAGGAGTCAGGCTTCTTAGCAGAGGAAGCCAGAAATGTTCGTCCACATCACTGGTAGTGAGGAGGTAGAGGAGGGCAGGTCGGGCAATTAGCTATATCATGTCTTTCTTGTTTGTAGTATCGAAAAAATAGAGCACTTGGTCCTGTGGAATTCAGATTTACTTTCTTATTGGGACAACGAGTAGCCACATGACCAAATCCATCACAGTCAAAACATTTAAATTTTGACATGTCTCATGACTTTTTTGAAAAATTGCGAGTAATGAAGGCAGCATCAACCTCTCTCATGGAAGCAAGGGTTTTCAAACATCTCTTCTGCCATCAAATCAGATAGAGCTGTCTCAAGAGATGGAAGTTTAGGCCAGTTCATCAGAGCGGCTCAAGTTGGTTCAAACTCCGGACGAAGTTTACATAGAAATTGCATCAATTTACTTGTGTCGCGAAGTATCTTTACTATCTCTACTGCCACAGCAAGAATAACTGGATCCATAAGTTGAATCTCATGCCAAAGGGAGGTAAGTTTAAAATAAAAATCTTGAAGAATTATCCCTTTGTTTTTCTGTATTGCTTCAACCCAAAGGTGGGTTTAAATAACCACTCTACAACACTATACAAGGAAGCTTATTTAGAGTTTCTCTATACATAGTATATTACAGCTAATGATAACCCATATACACAATATTCTCACACACTTCACAGATTATAGAGACTTTTAAAATCTTAATATTGCGTTGTATTTCAGACTATAGATAATTTAATAACAAGTCCAATAATTATTTTTTCTTTTAATTCTTCAAAAAAAGTATGCAACTAGCAGTCTTCTCCAACCTCTTTCCCTCTTTCTTTATCTTATAACCAGTGTTTGAAGTATTGGTATCACTAGCCGGGGATATAGAAACAATATCGATATCGCTGATAACCGAAAATGCGGGAAAACATAAGAAAATGGTAGAAGTGAAACTTCAGGAAATGTTAAAATACACATATTTGTGTATTTAAAAATAAAAAATTTGCAAAAAAGAATGTATACATAATAAGTTTCCATTTGATGTGGGCTTAAAAGCATGTGTTTCCATAAGAAACAGTCTAACCATCCCATTGATCCCAATCATCCATCCAACCTTCCATCCAAACATCCATCGATATTGCAGAATATCAACAACCCACAATATTTTGCTAAGAAATCATTAACAATTGGAAAGAAAATAAAAGATTGTAGCCCTAATATCGAGCATGTTGCGATAATGATAATATTGAGATATTAGCAACAACCACTACAAGAAATATGGTTTTTACCGACAAAATTTTTTCATAGGTAAAGGGTGTTTTGAACTTTTGAAACAAAATAAAATTGAAAAGGTTACTTTTACCTACGAAATTACATTTCGTAGGTAGAAGCCATCTTTACCGATGAACATTTTCATATGCAAAGGGTGTTTTGAATTTTTGAAAAAATAAAAAATTGAAAAGGTTACTTTTACCTACGAAATTAGATTTCATAGGTAAAAGCCATAATTTCGTAGGTAAAGGGTGTGTTGAATTTTTGAAAAAAATAAAAAATCGAAAAGGTTACTTTTACTTACGAAATTATATTTCGTAGGTAAAAGCCATCTTTACCGACAAACATTTTTGTAGGTAAAGGGTGTTTTGAATTTTTGAAAAAATAAAAAATCAAAAAGGATACTTTTACCTACGAAATGAGATTTTGTAGGTAAAAGCCATCTTTACCTACGAAAAGTCTCATAGTAAAGGGGGTGTTGAATTTTTGAAAAAACAAAAAATCGAAAAGGTTACTTTTACCCACGAAATTATATTTCGTAGGTAAAAGCCATCTTTACCGACGAACATTTTCATAGGTAAAGGGTGTTTTGAATTTTTGAAAAAACAAAAAATTGAAATGTTTACTTTTACCTACGAAAGTAAAAGCCATCTTTACCGACGAAAATATTCGTCAGGAATAATGATTTAAATTCCCTTCAAATGGTCTGCGGTAAGAGTTTTACTGACAAATTCTTTCGTAGGTAAAAATATTTAACAATACTTTTACATACGAAAATATTCGTAGGTAAAAAACGTGGATGAGACTTTTACCTACGAAATATTTTGTAGGTAAAAGCCTTTTTTTTCCCAATATTCCAGCACAAAATTCCTGATATACACCTATTACAATATATTTCATCATGATATACACCTGATATATAATATATTTCATCATATTCACATTCACATCCATCTAAACCCAAACTAATGAAAAGAGAGAGAACATATGAGAGGTGATCCTTATCTCCTTTGATGGATTCAAGCTGCATGTGCCCTACCCAACTTCCTATAAGGAGAGTTATATGGGTCTTGGAATAATGTTGGTGACAAATCCACCTTGTCTATTAATATTATCATATTGTGTTAGGACATGACTCTAAAAATGAGATAAATGCAAATCTCAAATAATCTATGTTATAAGAGATAGTGGAGATGGAAATAGATGCATTGTGATGCTTGAGTTCGAGTATGCTTGCCAACAAATCAAGATTTTCTAGTTTGTTGCCATGTGATTGGGCTACATTATTACATCAATCGGGTTTGGGTTTGGGATCGGGTTTAGGCTTGAGTTTTCAAGTTTAGGTTTAGGTTTAGGTTAGGGAGTTGAGATTAGGATTAGGTGAAGGTTTAAGTTTAGGGATTTGAGAATACATTTAGGTTTTAGATTTAGGTTTAGGTTATAGGTTATAGGTTTAGGTTTATGTTTTAGGTTTAGGTTAGGTTATAGGTTATAAGTTTAGGTTATAGGTTATAGGTTATAGGTTAAGGTTTAGGTTATAGGTTTTGGTTTACGTTAAGGTTATAGGTTTAGGTTTAGGTTTAGGTTTAGGTTATAGGTTATAGGTTATAGGTTATGGCTTTAGGGAATTGAGAATAGGTTAAGGTTTAGGTTTAGGAAATCGGGTTCGGGTTCGGGTTTGGTATCGGGTTTAGGTTTCGATTTTCAAGTTTAGGTTTAGGTTTAGGTTAGGGAGTTGAGATTAGGATTAGGTGTAGGTTTAGGTTTAAGGATTTGAGAATACATTTAGGTTTTAGGTTTAGGTTTTAGGTTTAGGTTTAGGTTATAAGTGTAAGTTATAGGTTTAGGTTTTAGGTTTAGGTTATAGGTTTAGGTTTAGGTTATAAGTGTAAGTTATAGGTTTAGGTTTTAGGTTTAGGTTATAGGTTTAGGTTTAGGTTATAAGTGTAAGTTATAGGTTTAGGTTTAAGTTAGGTTATAGGTTAAGGTTTAGGGAATTGAGAATAGGTTAAGGTTTAGGTTTAGGAAATCGGGTTTGGGTTCGGGTTTAGGTTTGGGTTTTCAAGTTTAGGTTTAAGCTAAGGAGTTGAGATTAGGATTAGGTGTAGGTTTAGGTTTCAGGATTTGAGAATACATTTAGGTTTTATGTTTAGGTTTAGGTTTTAGTTTATAGGTTTAGGTTATAGGTTTAGGTTAAGGTTAGGTTATAGGTTATAAGTTTAGATTTTATGTTATAGGTTATAGGTTAAGGTTTAGGTTATAGGTTTCGGTTTCGGTTTAGGTTAAGGTTATAGGTTTGGGTTTAGGTTTAAGTTTAGGTTTAGGTTTTAGGTTTAGGTTAAGGTTATAAGTTTAGGTTAGGTTTAGGTTATAGGTCATAGATTATAGCTTTGGGGAATTGAGAATAGGTTAAGGTTTAGGTTTAGGAAATCGGGTTCGGGTTCAGGATCGGGTTTAGGTTTAGGTTAGGGAGTTGAAATTATCATTAGGTGTAGGTTTAGGTTTAGGGATTTGAGAATACATTTAGGCTTTAGGTTTAGGTTTAGGTTTTAGTTTATAGGTTTAGGTTTAGGTTTTAGGTTTAGGTTAAGGTTAGGTTATAGGTTATAAGTTTAGGTTATAGGTTATAAGTTAAGGTTAAGGTTTAGGTTATAGGTTTTGGTTAAGGTTTAGGTTTAGGTTATAGGTTATAGGTTATATAGCTTTAGGGAATTGAGAATAGGTTAAGGTTTAAGTTTAGGAAATCGAGTTCGGGTTCGGGTTTAGGTTTGGGTTTTCAAGTTTAGGTTTAGGCAAAGGAGTTGAGATTAGGATTAGGTGTAGGTTTAGGTTTAGGGATTTGAGAATACATTTAGGTTTTAGGTTTAGGTTTAGGTTTTAGTTTATAGGTTTAGGTTATAGGTTTAGGTTTAGGTTTTAGGTTTAGGTCAAGGTTAGGTTATAGGTTATCAGTTTAGGTTATAGGTTATAGGTTGTAGGTTAAGGTTTAGGTTATAGGTTTTGGTTTAGGTTAAGGTTATAGGTTTTGGTTAAGGTTTAGGTTTAGGTTTTAAGTTTAGGTTAAGGATATAGGTTTAGGTTAGGTTTAGGTTTAGGAAATTGGGTTTGGGATCGGGATCGGGTTTCGTTTTGGGTTTTCAAGTTTAGGTTTAGCTTAAGTAGTTGAGATTAGGATTAGGTGTAAGTTTAGGTTTAAGGATTTGAGAATACATTTAGGTTTTAGGTTTAGGTTTAGGTTTTAAGTTTAGGTTAAGGTTATTTCCGTTTAGGTTAGGTTTAGGTTTAGGTTATAGGTTATAGGTTATAGCTTTAGGAAATTGAGAATAGGTTAAGGTTTAGGTTTAGGAAATCAGGTTCGGGTTAGGGATCGGGTTTAGGTTTGGGTTTTCAAGTTTAGGTTTAGGTTTAGGTTAGGGAATTGAGATTAGGATTAGGTGTAGGTTTAGGTTTAGGTTTAGGGATTTGAGAATACATTTAGGTTATAGGTTTAGGTTTAGGTTATAAATGTTGGTTATAGGTTTAGGTTTAAGTTAGGTTGTAGGTTAAGGTTTAGGGAAATGAGAATAGGTTAAGTTTTAGGTTTAGGAAATCGGGTTCGGGTTCCGTTTTAGGTTTGGGTTTTCAAGTTTAGGTTTATGATAAGGAGTTGAAATTAGGATTAGATGTAGGTTTAGGTTTAAGGATTTGAGAATACATTTAGGTTTTAGGTTTAGCTTTAGATTTTAGTTTATAAGTTAAGGTTATAGGTTTAGGTTTAGGTTTTATGTTTAGGTTATAGGTTACAAGTTTAGGTTATAGGTTATAGGTTAAGGTTTAGGTTGTAGGTTTTGGTTAAGGTTTAGGTTTAGGTTATAGGTTATAGGTTATAGGTTATAGCTTTAGGGAATTGAGAATAGGTTAAGGTTTAGGTTTAGGAAATCGGGTTCGGGTTAAGGATCGGGTTTAGGTTTGGATTTTCAAGTTTAGGTTTAGGTTAAGTAGTTGAGATTAGGATTAGATGTAGGTTTAAGTTTAAGGATTTGAGATTACATTTAGGTTTTAGGTTTAGGTTTAGGTTTTCAGTTTAGGTGAAGTTTATAGGTTTAGGTTAGATTTAGGTTTAGGTTATAGGTTATAGGTTATAGCTTTAGGGAATTGAGAATAGGTTAAGGTTTAGCTTTAGGAAATCGGGTTCGGGTTCAGGATCGGGTTTAGGTTTCAGCTTTCAAGTTTATGTTTAGGTTTAGGTTAGGGAGTTGAGAGTAGGATTAGGTGTAGGTTTAGGTTTAGGGATTTGAGAATACATTTAGGTTTTAGGTTTAGTTTTAGGTTATAGGTTTAGGTTTAGGTTTAGGTTATAAGTGTAGGTTATAGGTTTAGGTTTAAGTTAGGTTATAGGTTAAGGTTTAGGGAATTGAGAATAGGTTAAGGTTTAGGTTTAGGAAATCAGGTTCGAGTTCGGGTTTAGGTTTGGGTTTTCAAGTTTAGGTTTAGGCTAAGGAGTTGAGATTAGGATTATGTGTAAGTTTAGGTTTAGGGATTTGAGAATACATTTAGGTTTTATGTTTGGGTTTAGGTTTTAGTTTATAGGTTTAGGTTATAGGTTTAAGTTTATGTTTTAGGTTTAGGTTAAGGTTAGGTTATAGGTTATAAGTTTAGGTTATAGGTTATAGGTTTTTGGTTAAGGTTTAGGTTATAGGTTTTAGTTTAGGTTAAGGTTATAGTTTTAGGTTTAGGTTTAGGTTTAGGTTTTAGGTTTAGGTTAAGGTTATAGGTTTAGGTTAGGTTTAGGTTATAGGTTTAGGTTAGGTTTAGGTTTAGGTTGTAGGTTTTATGTTATAGATTTGGGGAATTGAGAATAGGTTTAGGTTTAAGTTTAGGAAATCGGGTTCGGGTTCGGGATCGGGTTTAGGTTTGGGTTTTCAAGTTTAGGTTTAGGTTTAGGTTAGGGAGTTGAGATCAGGATTAGGTGTAGGTTTAGGTTTAGGGATTTGAGAATACATTTAGGTTTTAGGTTTAGGTTTAGGTTTCAGGTTTAGATAATAGGTTTAGGTTTAAGTTAGGTTATAGGTTAAGGTTTAGGGAATTGAGAATATGTTAAGGTTTAGGTTTAGGAAATCGGGTTCGAGTTTGGGTTTAGGTTTGATTTTTCAAGTTTAGGTTTATGCTAAGGAGTTGAGATTAGGATTAGGTGTAGGTTTAGGTTTAGGGATTTGAGAATACATTTAGGTTTTAGGATTAGGTTTAGGTTTTAGTTTATCGGTTTAGCTTATAGGTTTAGGTTTCGGTTTTTGGTTTAGGTTAAGGTTAGGTTATAGGTTATAAGTTTAGGTTATAGGTTATAGGTTATAGGTTAATGTTTAGGTTATAGGTTTTGGTTTAGGTTAAGGTTATAGGTTTTGGTTTAGGTTTAGGTTTAGGATTTAGGTTTAGGTTAGGGTTATAGGTTTAGGTTAGGTTTAGGTTTAGGTTTAGGTTACAAGTTATAGTTTTTGACAATTGAGAATAGGTTAAGGTTTAAGTTTAGGAAATTGGGTTCGAGATCGGTATCGGGCTTAGGTTTGGGTTTTCAAGTTTAGGTTTAGGTTAAGTAGTTGAGATTAAGATTAGGTGTAAGTTTAGGTTTAAGGATTTGAGAATACATTTAGGTTTTAGGTTTAGGTTTAGGTTTTAAGTTTAGGTTAAGGTTGTTTCCGTTTAGGTTAGGTTTAGGTTTAGGTTATAGGTTATAGGTTATAGCTTTAGGAAATTGAGAATAGGTTAAGGTTTAGGTTTAGGAAATCGTGTTCGGGTTCGGGATCGGGTTTAGGTTTGGGTTTTCAAGTTTAGGTTTAGGTTTAGGTTAGGGAGTTGAGATTTAGTTTAGGTCTAGGTTTAGGTTAAGGGATTTGAGAATACGTTTAGGTTTTAGGTTATAAGTGTAGGTTATAGGTTTAGGTTTAAGTTAGGTTATAGGTTAAGGTTTAGGGAATTGAGAATAGGTTAAGGTTTAGGTTTAGGAAATCGGGTTCAGGTTCAGTTTTAGGTTTGAGTTTTCAAGTTTAGGTTTAGGATAAGGAGTTGAGATTAGGATTAGGTGTAGGTTTAGGTTTAGGGATTTAAGAATACATTTAGGTTTTAGGTTTAGGTTTAGGTTTTAGTTTATAGGTTTTGGTTATAGGTTTAGGTTTAGGTTTTAGGTTATGGTTATGGTTAGGTTATATGTTATAAGTTTAGGTTATAGGTTATAGGTTATAGGTTACGGTTTAGGTTATATGTTTTGGTTAAGGTTTCGGTTTAGGTTATAGGTTATAGGTTATAGGTTATAGCTTTAGGGAATTGAGAATAGGTTAAGGTTTAAGTTTAGGAAATCGGGTTTGGGTTCAGGATTGGGTTTAGGTTTGTGTTTTCAAGATTAGGTTTTGGTTAAGTAGTTGAGATTAGGATTAGGTGTAGGTTTAGGTTTAAGAATTTGAGATTACATTTAGGTTTTAGGTTTAGGTTTAGGTGAAGGTTATAGGTTTATGTTAGGTTTAGGTTTAGGTTATAGGTTATAGGTTATAGCTTTTGGGAATTGAGAATAGGTTAAGGTTTAGGTTTAGGAAATCGGGTTCGGGTTCGGGATCGGGTTTAGGTTTGGGTTTTCAAGTTTAAGTTTAGGTTTAGGTTAGGGAGTTGAGATTAGGATTAGGTGTAGGTTTAAGTTTAGGGATTTGAGAATACATTTAGGTTTAGGTTATAGGTTTAGTTTTAGGTTATAATCGTAGGTTATAGGTTTAGGTTTAAGTTAGGCTATAGGTTAAGGTTTAGGGAATTGAGAATAGGTTAAGGTTTAGGTTTTGCAAATTGGGTTCAGGTTCGGATTTTGGTTAGGGTTTTCAAGTTTAGGTTTAGGCTAAGGAGTTGAGATTAGGATTAGGTGTACGTTTAGGTTTAAGGATTTGAGAATACATTTAGGTTTTAGGTTTAGGTTTAGGTTTTAGTTTATAGGTTTGGGTGATAGGTTTAGGTTAGGCTTTAGGTTTAGGTTAAGGTTATGTTATAGGTTATAAGTTTAGGTTAGAGGTTATAGGTTATAGGTTAATGTTTAGGCTATAGGTTTTGGTTTAGGTTAAGGTTATAGGTTTTGGTTTAGGTTTAGGTTTAGGTTTTACGTTTAGGTTAAGGTTATAGGTTTAGGTTAGGTTTAGGTTATAGGTTTAGGTTAGGTTTAGGTTAAGGTTATAGGTTATAGGTTATAGCTTTGGGGAGTTAAGAATAGGTTAAGGTTTAGGTTTAGGAAATCGAGTTCGGGTTCGGGGTCGGGTTTAGGTTTGAGTTTTCAAGTTTAGGTTTAGGTTTAGGTTAGGGAGTTGAGATTAGGATTAGGTGTAGGTTTAGGTTTAGGGATTTGAGAATACATTTAGGTTTTAGGTTTTGCTTTAAGTTTTAGTTTATAGGTTTAGGTTATAGGTTTAGGTTTCGGTTTTAGGTTTAGGTTAAGGTTAGGTTATAGGTTATAAGTTTAGGTTATAAGTTATAAGTTAAGGTTTAGGTTATAGGTTTTGGTTAAGGTTTAGGTTTAGGTTATAGGTTGTAGGTTTTATAGGTTATATAGCATTATAGAATTGAGAATAGGTTAAGGTTTAGGTTTAGGAAATCGGGTTCGGGTTCGAGTTTAGGTTTGGGTTTTCAAGTTTAGGTTTAGGCTAAGGAGTTGAGATTTGGATTAGGTGTAGGTTTAGGTTTAGGGATTTGAGAATACATTTAGGTTTTAGGTTTAGGTTTAGGTTTTAGTTTATAGGTTTAGGTTCTAGGTTTAGGTTTAGGTTTGGTTATAGGTTATAAGTTTAGGTTATAGGTTATAGGTTTTGGTTTAGGTTAAGGTTATAGGTTTTGGTTTAGGTTTGGGTTTAGGTTTTAGGTTTAGGTTTACGTTATAGGTTTAGGTTAGGTTTAGGTTTAGGTTTAGGTTATAGGTTATAGCTTTAGGGAATTGAGAATAGGTTATGGTTTAGGTTTAGGTAATTGGGTTCGAGATCGGGATCGGGTTTAGGTTTGGGTTTTCAAGTTTAGGTTTAGGTTAAGTAGTTGAGATTAGGATTAGGAGTTAGTTTAGGTTTAATAATTTGAGAATACATTTAGGTTTTAGGTTTAGGTTAAGGTTAAGGTTATTTCCATTTAGGTTAGGTTAGGTTTAGGTTTAGGTTATAGGTTATAAGTTATAGCTTTAGGGAATTGAGAATAGGTTTAGGAAATCGGGTTCGGATTAGGGATCGAGTTTAGGTTTGGGTTTTCAAGTTAAGGTTTAGGTTTAGGTTAGGGAGTTGAGATTAAGATTAGGTGTAGGTTCAGGTTTAGGGATTTGAGAATACATTTAGGTTATAGGTTATAGGTTTAGGTCTAGGTTGTAAGTGTAGGTTATAGGTTTAAGTTTAAGTTAGGTTATAGGTTAAGGTTTAGGGAATTGAGAATAGGTTAAGGTTTAGGTTTAGGAAATTGGGTTCGAGTTCAGTTTTAGGTTTGGGATTTCAAGTTTAGGTTTAGGCTAAGGAGTTGAGATTTGGATTAGGTGTAGGTTTAGGTTTAGGGATTTGAGAATACATTTAGGTTTTAGGTTTAGGTTTAGGTTTTAGTTTATAGGTTTAGGTTTAGATTTTAGGTTTAGGTTATGGTTAGGTTATAGGTTATAAGTTTAGGTTATAGGTTATAGGTTAAGGTTTAGGTTATAGGTTTTGGTTAAGGTTTAGGTTTAGGTTATAGGTTATAGATTATAGGTTATAGGTTATAGCTTTAGGGAATTGAGATTAGGTTAAGGTTTAGGTTTAGGAAATCGGGTTCGGATTCAGGATCGGGTTTAGGTTTGGGTTTTCAAGTTTAGGTTTAAGTTAAGTAGTTGAGATTACGATTAGGTGTAGGTTTAGATTTAAGTATTTGAGAATACATTTTGGTTTTAGGTTTAGGTTAAGGTTTTAGGTGAAGGTGAAGGTTATAGGTTTAGGTTAGGTTTAGGTTTAGGTTATAGGGTATAGGTTATAGCTTTAGGAAATTGAGAATTGGTTAAGGTTTAGGTTT
Source organism: Magnolia sinica (assembly GCF_029962835.1). Taxonomy (NCBI): domain Eukaryota; kingdom Viridiplantae; phylum Streptophyta; class Magnoliopsida; order Magnoliales; family Magnoliaceae; genus Magnolia; species Magnolia sinica. Next base: position 30,103,432 of record NC_080587.1, read on the forward strand.
AGGAAATCGGGTTCGGGTTCGGGATCGGGTTTAGGTTTGGATTTTCAAGTTTAAGTTTAGGTTTAGGTTAGGGAGTTGAGATTAGGATTAGGTGTAGGTTTAGGTTTAGCGATTTGAGAATACATTTCGGTTATAGGTTTAGGTTTAGGTTTTAGGTTTAGTTTTAGGTTATCAGTGTAGGTTATAGGTTTAGGTTTAAGTTAGGTTATAGGTTAAGGTTTAGGGAATTGAAAATAGGTTAAAGTTTAAGTTTAGGAAATCGTGTTCGGATTCAGGTTTGGGTTTTCAAATTTAGGTTTAGGCTAAGGAGTTGAGATTAGGATTAGGTGTAGGTTTAGGTTTAGGGATTTGAGAATACATTTAGGTTTTAGGTTTAGGTTTAGGTTTTAGTTTATAGGTTTAAGTTTAGGTTTTAGGTTTAGGTTAAGGTTAGGTTATAGGTTATAAATTTAAGTTATAGTTTGTAGGTTATAGGTTAATGTTTAGGTTATAGGTTATAGGTTTTGGTTTAGGTTTAGGTTTAGGTTATAGGTTTCGGTTAAGGTTATAGGTTTAGGTTATAGGTTTAGGTTAGGTTTAGGTTTTGGTTATAGGTTATAGGTTATAGCTTTGGGAAATTGAGATTAGGTTGAGGTTTAGGTTTAGAAAATTGGGTTCAGGTTTGGGATCAGGTTTAGGTTTGGGTTTACAAGTTTAGGTTAGGGAGTTGAGATTAGGATTAGGTGTAGGTTTAAGTTTAGGGATTTAGGATTAGGTGTAGGTTTAAGTTTAGGGATTTAAGAATACATATAGGTTTTAGGTTTAGGTTTAGGTTTTTGTTTATAGGTTTAGGTTTAGGTTTTTAGGTTTAGGTTAAGGTTTAGGGATTTGAGAATACATTTAGGTTTTAGGTTTAGGTTTAGGTTTTAGTTTATAGGTTTAGGTTATAGGTTTAGGTTAAGGTTAGGTTATAGGTTAAAAGTTAAAAGTTAAGGTTTACATTATAGGTTTTAGTTAAGGTTTAGGTTTAGGTTATAGGTTATAGGTTATAGGTTATATAGCTTTAGGGAATTGAGAAGAGGTTAAGGTTTAGGTTTAGGAAATCGGGTTCGGGTTCGGATTTTGGTTTGGGTTTTCAAGATTAGGTTTTGGCTAAGGAGTTGAGATTGGGATTAGGTGTAGGTTTACGTTTAGGGATTTAAAAATACATTTAGGTTTTAGGTTTAGGTTTAGGTTTTAGTTTATAGGTTTAGGTTATAGGTTTTAGGTTTAGGTTATGGTTAGGTTACAGGTTATAAGTTAAGGTTATAGGTTATAGGTTATAGGTTAAGGTTTTGGTTATAGGTTTTCGTTTAGGTTAAGGTTATAGGTTTTGGTTTAGGTTTAGGTTTAGGTTTTAGGTTTAGGTTAAGGATATAGGTTTAGGTTAGGTTTAGGTTTAGGTTTAGGTAATCGGTCATAGCTTTAGGTAATTGAGAATAGGTTAAGGTTTAGGTTTAGGAAATTGGGTTCGGGATCGGGATCGGGTTTAGGTTTGGGTTTTCAAGTTTAGGTTTAGGTTAAGTAGTTGGGATTAGGATTAGGTGTCAGTTTATGTTTAAGGATTTGACAATACATTTAGGTTTTAGGTTTAGGTTAAGGTTATTTCTGTTTAAGTTAGGTTTAGGTTTAGGTTATAGGTTATAGGTTATAGCTTTAGAGATTTGTGAATAGGTTAAGGTTTAGGTTTAGGAAATCGGGTTCGGTTTCGGGATCGAGTTTAGATTTGGGTTTTCAAGTTTAGGTTTAGGTTTAGGTTAGGGAGTTGAGATTAAGATTAGGTACAGGTTTAGGTTTAGGGATTTGAGAATACATTTAGGTTATAGGTTTAGGTTTAGGTTATAGGTTTAGGTTTAGGTTATAAGGATAGGTTATAGGTTTAGGTTTAAGTTAGGTTATAGGTTAAGGTTTAGGGAATTGAGAATAGGTTAAGGTTTCGGTTTAGGAAATTGGGTTCGGGTTCGGTTTTAGGTTTGGGTTTTCAAGTTTAGGTTTTAGGCTAAGGAATTGAGATTAGGATTACGTGTAGGTTTAGGTTTAGGGATTTGAGAATTCATTTAGGTTTTAGGTTTAGGTTTAGGTTTTATTTTATAGTTTTAGGTTATAGGTTTAGGTTTAGGTTTTAGGTTTAGGTTATGGTTAGGTTATAGGTTATAAGTTTAGGTTATAGGTTATAGGTTATAGGTTAAGGTTTAGGTTATAGGTTTTGGTTAAGGTTTATGTTTAGGTTTAGGTTATAGGTTATAGGTTATAGATTATAGCTTTATGGAATTGAGAATAGGTTAAGGTTTAGGTTTAGGAAATCGGGTTTAGGTTCAGGATCAGGTTTAGGTTTGGCTTTTCAAGTTTAGCTTTAGGTTAAGTAGTTGAGATTAGGATTAGGTGTAGGTTTAGGTTTAAGGATTTGAGAATTCATTTAGGTTTTAGGTTTAGGTTTAGGTTTTAGGTTTAGGTGACGGTCATAAGTTTAGGTTAGGTTTTGGTTTTGGTTATAGGTTATATGTTATAGCTTTAGGGAATTGAGAATAGGTTAAGGTTTAGGTTTAGGAAATCGGGTTCTGGTTCGGGATTGGGTTTAGGTTTGGGTTTTCAAGTTTAAGTTTAGGTTTAGGTTAAGGAGTTGAGATTAGGATTAGGTGTAGGTTTAGGTTTAGGGATTTGAGAATACATTTAGGTTTTAGGTTTAGGTTTAGGTTTTAGGTTTAGTTTTAGGTTATAAGTGTAGGTTATAGGTTTAGGTTTAAGTTAGGTTATAGGTTAAGGTTTAGGGAATTGAGAATAGGTTAAGGTTTAGGTTTAGGAAATCGGGTTCGGGTTCGGGTTTACATTTGGGTTTTCAAGTTTAGGTTTAGGCTAAGGAGTTGAGATTAGGATTAGGTGTAGGTTTATGTTTAGGGATTTGAGAATACATTTAAGTTTTAGGTTTAGGTTTAGGTTTTAGTTTATGGGTTTAGGTTATAGCTTTAGGTTTAGGTTTTAGGTTTAGGTTAAGGTTAGGTTATAGGTTAATGTTTAGGTTATAGGTTTTCGTTTAGGTTAAGGTTATAGGTTTAGGTTTAGGTTTTAGGTTTAGGTTAAGGTTCTAGGTTTAGGTTAGGTTTAGGTTATAAGTTTAGGTTAGGTTTAGTTTTAGGTTATAGGTTATAGGTTGTTGCTTTGGGGAATTGAGAATAGGTTAAGGTTTAGGTTTAGGAAACCTGGTTTGGGTTCGGGATCGGGTTTAGGTTTGGGTTTTCAAGTTTAGGTTTAGGTTTAGGTTAGGGAGTTGAGATTAGGATTAGATGTAGCTTTAGTTTTAGGGATTTGAGAATACATTTAGGTTTTAGGTTTAGGTTTAGGTTTTAGTTTATAGGTTTAGGTTATAGGTTTAGGTTTAGGTTTTAGGTTTAGGTTAAGGTTAGGTTATAGGTTATAAGTTTTGGTTATAGGTTATAGTTTAAGGTTTAGGTTATAGGTGTTGGTTAAGGTTTAGGTTTAGGTTATAGGTTGTATAGCTTTAGGGAATTGAGAATAGGTTAAGGTTTAGGTTTAGGAAATCGGGTTCGGGTTCAGGTTTGGGTTTAGGTTTGGGTTTTCAAGTTTAGGTTTAGGCTAAGGAGTTGAGATTAGGATTAGGTGTAGGTTTACGTTTAGGGATTTGAGAATACATTTAGGTTTTCGGTTTAGGTTTAGGTTTTAGTTTATAGGTTTAGGTTTAAGTTTTAGGTTTAGGTTAAGGTTAGACTATAGGTTATAGGTTATAGGTTAAGGTTTTGGTTTAGGTTAAGGTTATAGGTTTTGGTTTAGGTTTAGGTTTAGGTTTAGGTTATATAGGTTTAAGTTATAGGTTTAGGTTAGGTTTAGGTTTATGTTTAAGTTATAGGTTATAGCTTTAGGGAATTGAGAATCGATTAAGGTTTAGGTTTAAAAAATTGGGTTCGGGATGGAGATCGGGTTTAGGTTCGGGTTTTCAAGTTTAAGTTTAGGTTAAGTAGTTGAGATTAGGATTAGGTGTAAGTTTAGGTTTAAGGATTTGAGAATACATTTAGGTTTTAAGTTTAGGTTTAGGTTTAGGTTATAGGTTATAGGTTATAGCTTCAGGGAATTGAGAATAGATTAAGGTTTAGGTTGAGGAAATCGAGTTCGGGTTTAGGATCAGGTTTAGGTTTGGGTTTTCAAGTTTAGGTTAGGGAGTTGAGATTAGGATTAGGTTTAGGTTTAGGTTTAGGGATTTGAGAATACATTTAGGTTTTAGGTTCAGGTTTAGGTTATAGGTTTAGGTTTAAGTTATAAGTGTAGGTTATTGGTTTAGGTTTAAGTTAGGTTATAGGTTAAGGTTTAATGAATTGAGAATAGGTTAAGGTTTCGGTTTTGGGTTTGGATCGGGTTTAGGTATTCTCTAGCATTATCTATTATTGAACGTTTTTTCATTTACATTCGCAAATACATTCGTCATCCATCCAAGAAAATTAAAACAATTATTGTCACTCTATGACTAATAGTTGAAAAGGAAAATCATGTATCTTATCTTACCCGAACATAAACAGCGGTTCCCACCTTCCAGGGTCCCCCGCTCAACATCTGGATAGCTCTGACGCACATCCAAGTCTGCTCCATCAATTTCAAGTAAATACATAACCACGGCCTGTCCAAATGGCCAGGCTACTCCAATGTTGTCCATAGGAAATGGACAACTTCATCATGGTCATAACAGCAGTTCTCACCTTCCAGGGACCCCCGCTCAACATCCGGATAGCTGCGACGCACATCCGGGTCTGCTCCATCGATTTCGAGCAAATACATAAACACGATTTTGAGCAAATACATAAACACGACTTGTGCAAATGGCCAGGCCACTCCAATATTATCCATAAGAAATTGACAGCTTCATCATGGTCATAACAGCGGTTCCCACCTTCCAGGGACCCTCGCTCAACATCTGGATAGCTCCGACGCACATCCGGGTCTGCTCCATCAATTTCGAGCTAATACATTTAAAAACAAGCTAGGCATCTATTTTTTCTTGGATGAGAACCAATCTTCCAGACTATTCATTAGGCTGTCCCTACAATGGAATATTCCATCTATACAGATGAGGGTGAAAAATGTATAGTAGTTGGACATTGAAGGATTAAAAGCATTAACTACTTCTGTTGCTTTTCTACATATACACAAGATTCATAGGCTGAAAATTGCCATTGAGTTCGTGTTTTATGTTCAGTTAGTAGAGAAGGACAAGCTCTTTATACCAGATGACCTATAGCTGATGAAAATTTCCAAGTAAATTGTATGTGGTTTACAGTAATATTAGAGTGCAGAAAATTTCCAAATATGTGCATTTCAGTCTAAGTTATTTCTCTAATCACGATGGCCTTGAGAGGGTTGATCTGAGGGATGGGTTGATTGCAAAAGGGCTGATTAAAACTATATTGGGTTATCTTGCCGGATAGAATGATTTCAGGACCAGCAAGATAACCTAATATAGTTTTAATCAGCCCTTTTGCAGTCAACCCATCCCACGGATCAACCCTCACAAGGCTATCGTGATTAGAGAAGGAACTCGGACTAAAATGCATAGACTTAGAAATTTTCTGCACTCCAAGATTACTATAAACCTCGTACAATGTATATTCAACGATGTATATAATACAATGTATATAACATGAAATGGTACATGAGTGAGACAAGATAACGTAACCTTTTATATACAAGCCAGAAATTAATAGGTTAAGATTGTCCTATCGAGGAGATTCTTAGGCGTAGTCCATCTATTGTTGGGACAAACAGGCATGGGTTTGGATTATTGGACCATGGACCCACCTGTCATTGAAAACCAAGGATTAAAATCAGTGTATTGGGTATCATATCATTCACCACCGATAAGGCGGCCAATACTTCAAACCTTGTTCAAAACTGTTTTATTCTGTGTAAAGATGTAACATTGCTACACGATACTTGTGATTGGGGTTTAAATCCAATGTTTGTTGTTATGAAGTGCTAAATTGTGCAGCTCATCCATGTACATAGACACCATTCTAGATGTTCAAAGTTGTGGGCCACATTGTGTATGAAACATAGCCAAAAAATATAAAGATCGGAAGATGGCGACTTTTTTATTAGTAACCATCAAAGGAACAGTTAAAAAAATGGGTTGTGGTCCTAATTCAATGATTTCAGAAATCAGATTATCAAATCATCTGATCACTGTGGTTCTTAGACAATGCTCCATCCACAATGGTTGATGACGAGTTCTTGCCTTTTGATTATGTCTCCTACGCTTCTGAGCTCCAAGTAAGTGCTTCTATCCATCCATCCATCCATTCATACATGTGCATATACAGTCTATGGCATAAGTACATACATACACACATGTAACATGCATTCATGATTTAATTAGTATTAATGTAATGATGTTTTTGATTAACAGAGAAGCATAAAGGAATTAGAAAATGAGATATTGGGAAAGCCTATTAGCCTGAGCCCTTTACATAACTCTATTGAGGAGCTAAACAAGGCAGCCACTAAAATAAATGACCAAAGAAAGGTTAGGCATCCCTTGATTTTTCTATAATATCATTTTTTTTCTTGATTTGTTGGTGTTTGGTTTACAGCCATTTTTGGAGTGGAGGAAAATAATTTCTTTTACATTATAACACAAATAGTGGGGTACAATGTAATTCAAGTCACAATGTAATAAACTGGACATGTGGAGAGAGAGAGAGAGAGAGAGAGAGAGATATTATTTATAAGTGTCTTTTCTCGTATGTGAGGGGAAATGACAAAAAATAAGGTTTTTTTTTTTTATTTTTTCTTTTGGTGTAGACAGAAAATAAGTTTTTTCTTTTGATATTGTAGTCTAAGAGGGATTTTAAATTTTAGTTGCCGTATCATACACCACCGATTTGGCTGGTGTGTATGTGCGGCGTTCAAAGAGAAGCGTGTCAGCTCATCGAGCCCGACCTGATTCAAATGGTTGGAAGGAGATCAAGGTTATGTGGGCACCACAATGATGTATTTATTATATCCATACTGTCCATCCATTTGGTGAGGTCATTTTAGTGCATAATCCAAAAAATGAGTCATATCCAAAGCTTAAGTGGACCACGCCACAAATAGCAGTGGAAACAATGATTCCCACTGTTAAAATATTTGTCGGGCTCATCATAATGTTTATTTTTAAGGTCACACAAACCTGGATAAAGAGGAAAAACAAATATCAGATTGATCCAAAACTTCTATGAGCCCTAAGAAAATTTCAATGCCAGATGTGTTAATCCCCTACTGCTTTCTGGTTGATGGATAAAGAAATTTATAATTATTATTTTTTTCAATTGACATTAAATTTTTTTTAAGTGCCATTGTTACAAATAACCTTTAACAGACTGATTCAAACAAATGCATAAATCAGAATACTCAACAGCAATGATGAACAGTCACTATCCCACAATGCAGTATGAATCACACTTTCTGTTGTCAAAAAAGGCTGCACGCACCAAACCCATTGAACTACCAATATGACTGGATCCATTAAAGAATGTGATTAGAAATGTGATTAGGGTACCATGATCCCCAATTTCAAAAACCCTAGATTCGAAAATCCCCAATTTCAAAACCCCCAGATTCGAAATGTGATTAGGGTACCATAATCCCCAAATTCAAAGCGGGAGCTAGGTACCCAAATCCCCAATTTCAAAACCACCAAATTCGATTTGGGATTAGGACCCACCTTCATTTTGTCGGTGTGTGCTTAGGCCATGGGTTAGGGTTTTTACCTCTCGAGGTGAGAGGAAGAGAATGAGAGGAGGGTTTAAGTTGGAGTCCCAATCCGGTTTTCGAGCTTTGAGGAGACAGATTGAGAGAGTTGAGCTGAGAGATCTCCATCGGGTTTTCGAGCTCTGAGGAGAGAGAGAGAGAGAGAGAGAGAGAGAGAGAGAGAGGCTGCGAGAGAGACTGTGTGAGACCCTTATCCTAGCCCGTACTGTTCAATAGGCTCCCGTAGTCTTCCTGGTCAAATTCTGACGACCCATGACCTATGAATTTTATTTGCAATGACCCTTAAGTTTAATCATGTAAACCCAACTTGGATCGACTCAGAATTAGTGCCATAGCGACCGCATTGTCGTCGCGGTCCTAACGCCGTGTCTCGTATGGCAATCCGAGTTGTACATCAAAAGATGTAGACCACGCTTTATTTGGACCTTGATCGCATCTGTGGGACCCACCTATGGCATGGCACGCCACCCTATGCGTACATGACATCATCATCTTCATAATTTTCTGGCCACCTATAGCTAGTCTAGACCCTAGCCCCCCTAGTAAGCAATGATTCTCTTACCTTCATTATGACATGCATTTATTACATCTTTCTCTCTCCCTTATCTCTCTCCCTCTCTCCTTCCTTCCTCATTTTTTTTATCTCCCCTAGCAACTAGAGGCCATGGACATCCCAACTCATATCCATGGCCAGCCCTCCCTCACCTTAGATCCCCCCATATCCTGCCATGAAAAACTCATCTCCACCATTAAAGGAGCCCCATTGGAGCTTTGGAGCATTAGGGAGGAATAAGAAGGAAGGTGGGTGTCTTCTATGGTTAGATCCCTCTTTCTCTCTCTTTCCCTCTTCTCCTTAGTTTCTTTTTATGATATGATGATATGTGTGTATGGCCCGCCTGATCGACAATCTGGACTGTCCAGATTTTCTGGACGCCCAGCGAATGGGGCCCGCCTTGTAGCCCGTTTTGGGCCAGCTAGGATGGAGGGGAATAACAAATATCTGCTTGGTCCGTGTGGACCCCACCATGATTGATGTATTTCATCCACGCCGTGTGGGGTGGCCATGTTCACGTGGAACCCACCTTGATTTATGTATTCACGCCGTCTGTCCAGCGTCCCTGAACGTTAGATGTGTTTGGTGAACATGAACAGGTAGTGGGATGTACTAGCAGCAAAGTTTTTGGGTGGACCGCTCATGCAGGCCTCACCTTGATGTATGGGTCCAATCCACGCCGCCCATTCCATTCTCCAGCTTATTTTAGGCGTTGAGCCGAAATATGAAGCCAATCAGATCATCTGGCGGGCCATAGCATAGAAGATAGCGGTTTTACCATTGAAATCCACTCTGATATTTCTATAAACCGAAACATGCTCAATATTGGGCTTGTTGGATCTGCTATGAGATGTAGAATGCAATGGGTGGAGTGGATCTACCTGATGCAGGCCCCACATGGGAAAAACCTCAGAAAAATTGATTTCTTTTTAAAAAAAAGATGTAGCAGGTGCTGCTGCTAACGTCTAGAGGACGACATTAGCGTCTTGCTGCGCTAGGCATGAACGGGCAGGGACTGTTGGGTCCTAGCCATGGGCCCCACCGTGATGTGTGTAGAACATCCACTCTGTGCATTTGGTAGGTCCCCTTTAGGACAGTGCCCCCCCCCCCCCCCCAAAAAAAAAAAATCAGCCTTATGTGAAGCTCAGGTGGCCCATGTCACGCCCCAAACTCGGAAAACGGGTCACAAAATTCTCGATCGCCGAATCCGGTGCCGACAGCCTCCATAGTGACCCATTCTCGGCTCCCGACAATCATATGCCAGATTCCGATCCTGGGATCCTACAAGGAGGATTTTCATAATGATTTTTTTTGTAATGGAGCATAACCACAACCTTACCCAAATCACAAAGGCAACATCATCATCACATATCTACTAATATAATCATTTGAATACAGTGCTGAAAGGGAAATACATATGTCAAATCCAAGCTCTATAAGTCAGCTACATGCTCCAAGCTCCACGCTGCTGCAACCTAATATCACTTGTACGCATCTATCGTGCATAAGCTTATAGAAAGCTTAGAAGGTGGTGAAAGTGTGTGCACAAGGTAAGTGCCAAGTAAGCAATATCAGAGTAAGCGGAAGTACTGACAAGTCCATGAGTCATACAATATCAGGGTACGTAATGCAAATCAACTGTGCAAATGAGGAGTCAAAGAGAGTCAAATATTAGATGTCGAGGATACAATCCCATGAATCATACAATATCGAAATAAGCGAAAATATACTGATAAGTCTATGAGTGTCATCAGCCGTACCAAGGTTATGTGATGCAACGCATGAATGTTAACGGCCATATCAATGCAAAAACATGGCAACCCAAAATGCTAAGTACTGCAGATGCAATGCAATATGCGGTGTGAATGAAATGACCAAGCTGGAGTGAAGTCGGGATGATAGTACGTAGTATCACAAGCTATGGGGTCCATCACAAGGGACTTCTATCCAAACTAGTCCCATACCTAAACTTGAATAGCTAGACTCAATGTAGTAGACTCCTAATCTCAAGTTAGTCCTACGCCCAACCGAAATCTTGGCCATACGAAGGTACACAACAGTTAGTTGCGTACCACCAGCCCGAGTGGATAGTGAATGAATGAATGAATGAGTATGCAATCCCTGCCCAATAAGTCCACATATCAGTACGGTTCCTCTCTGGAAAATCACCGGGGTCTATTACACTCCAAACCATATTGCCACCCCATTAGCGCAACAAGGTGAGTGACAGAGACCTCACTATCCGCCTGCCAATATCGGGCCCGGCTCGTCGATAGTGGACCCATTCCTCGAGCTGGTCAGACTCAGCCTAGCATTGCCCCCTCCTCTCGGGCAGGTAAGGTCGTACCCCCTTCCAACCGACCACGACACAGTAGGAGACACGGCCTAACGGTATATGGCCTCTCATGCGCTCATGTATCCACTCGGTCTAGACGTTGGAGCAACCTCTGGAACCAAGAGGGTTCTGGGACTTTCACCTAAGGATATCTATAGCATCCCATGTAGAACAAATTTTCGGTGTCCTATCTGGCCATCCACGATATGCCTGTGGAGGTTACGGCCCTGATGTCTCTAGGGCACACAATGCAAGATGCATGAATCACACCCTCAAATCATGTAACAATTCAGCGCGTACCGGTGATCATGTGAGGCACTCCATCTCATAAGGAGTCCCGTAAATGTCTCAGCCCAACTGGCTTATGCTATGATCAAACATTCCTCATATCAAGCATACATATGATGCGCATGGGCATGAGTTATGAAACTATACTAAGCATATTATAAAGTAATGAACTATCCTTACAATGCCGATGGGATTAGAAGGCCTACACACAACAAGTACTGGCCTATTAGCGGGCCTTAGGGAGAGTTATAATGTGGACATTTAACCAACATTAATCTTACAGTGTGGACGTCAAACATCATTGCTCTTAAGGCATAGCCTGCCATAAACGTCAACACATAAACCATGGTGGGATCACATTCAATGGGCCTTATGTACATCCCATTGGGCCTTGACCCACGGGCCTCCAATACATCAAACGGGCCTCATAACTTGGGCCTCAAATATATCAAGGTGGGCCTCAATGGATGGGCCATAACTACATTAAGATGGGCCTCCTCAAATGGGCCTTATAAATATCAAGGTAGGCCTCCACAACGACCACAAATACATCAATATGGGCCCCATCACATGGGCCTTATAAATATTAAGGTGGGCCTCAACAACGGGCTACAAATACATTAAGATGGGCCTAATCACATGGGCCTCATATATATACCAAGGTGGCCTCAACAACGGCCATAAACACATCAACATGGGCCCCATCACATGGGCCTTATAAATATCAAGGTGGGCCTCAACAACTGTCTCGCCCCAAACTCGGAAACTGAGCTTACAAAATTTTTGATCACCGAATCCAGCGCTGACAGCCTCCTAAGTACCCCATTCTCGACTCCGAGCGCTCATTCGCCAAGTTCCGATCCTGGGATGCTACGAAGAGGATTTTTAACATCAGTTTGATTCGTAATGAGCATAACTAAAGGCATAACCCACAAACAACAACTAAAAACTCCATCACATTTCCACTATGATCAAAAACTTTACAAGTACAATGAGCATAAAGGGAAATATAATGATAATGGGTAAAAAGCTCCAAACTGATCTGATATGCGCTCCTGCCTCAGCGCTGCTGTGATCTAATGTCACCTGCACGCAACGGTCATGCATAAGCTTCTGGAAAGCTTAGAAGGCGGTGTAAGTGTGTGCGTAAGGTAGTAATACAATTATGTAGTATCAGAGTAATGTAGAATATGTTGATGAATCCATGAATGCTATTAGTCGTACCAAGGCCATGCAGTGCAAGGCATGAATGATGTTGGCCATACCAGGGCTATGCGGTGCGAGATATAACTCAAGCATGCGAATCCTCATATAAGTCCACAAATCAATACAGCTCAACTCTGGAATATCATCGGGGTCTAGTACACTCCAACCAGATTGTTGCCCCATCACGCGCAATAAGGCGAGTGGAAGAGACCTCACAATCCACCTGCCAATATCGGGCTCAGCTCGTCGATAGCGGACCCATTCCATGAGCTAGTCAAACTCAGCCTAGCTTTGCCCCCTCCTCTTAGGCGGGTAAGGCCGCACCCCCTTCCAACCGACCACGACACAGTGGAGAGCGTGGCCTCCTGGTATTCGGCTCTTGGCTCTCATGCACCCACTCGGTCTAGACGTTGGAGCAACCTCCTGGTACCATAAGGGTTTAAGGATTTTTACCCAGGGATATCTATAGCACCCCATGTGGAACAAGATTTTCGGTATCCAATCCTGCCACCACGATATGCCTGTGGCGGATATAGCCCTGATGTCGCTAGGGCGTATAGTATACATGTCACACAATGTGAGATGCATGAATCATGCAATCTAGTCATACAACAATCAGGCGCGTACTACGTGCTCATGTGAGCATCTCCCTCTACCAGGGAGTCCCATAACAATTTGCCCAATGGCATGCGCTATAATCAATCACTTGTCTCATTACAAACATGCAGATGATGCATATGGGCATGTATTATGATATCATGTTGTCACATACTCATAATCGATGTCGATAACCGGCGTCAGCCTCGGCAATCAGCAACGATAATCAGCATCGGTAATCGGTGTCGATAATCAGGGTCGATAATCGGCGTCGGTCTCAACAATCGGCACTGATACTCAGCATTGGTAATTGGCCCCGATAATCAGGGTTGATAATCGGCGTCGGCCTCGACAATCGGCACCGATAATCAGCATCGGTAACCGGCACCGATAATCAGGGTCGATAATCAGCGTCGGCCTCAATAATCGGCACCGATAATCAGGGTCGATAATCGGCGTCAGCCGTGGTTATGAAGTCATTCGTCTACAGCGAGTGAGGCCCACTTATTTGGGTTAACCCATGAAGAGAATGGGCCTAACAAGGCCTAAGGGAAGGTCACAATGAGGACATCTAACCATCATTGCCCATCAATGTGGACGTCAAACCATCATTGCTCCCAAGGAGTGGCCTACATGAGGAGTTCATACACATTGTAACGACCACACATACATCACATTGGGCCTCGCTCATGGGCCTCACATATATTGCATCGGGCCGATCGAATGGGCCAATCCAATGGGCCGATTCAAATGGATCGAATCGAATGGCCGGAATCAAACGAGCCGATCGAATGGGCCGAATCAAATGGGTCGATCAAATGGGCCTCAGGTATATCAGTCGATCCCACCCTTATGTATTTTGAGATCCGATCTATTCATAAGTTAACATAGAGATAGATGAAATGAAAATAAATATCAACTTAATCGGAAACTACTGCGGTGTATAGGAGTTTGAACTGTGGATGTCACGGTCCACTATTTAAATGGTGGGGGCCCACTTGAACTTTAGATCTGACCTTCTCCTTTGCTTACGCCATAGAATAATATCTCAATATGGTTGGATGGTTTGGACACAACATATGCATCATGGTGGGCCCCACCGTTCAAACAGTGAACAGTGTAGATAAGGCACATACATCGTTGGGGCCCATGCCAGAGGGGTGAAACACATACATCTAAGGTGGGTCCCACTGTCAGAATAAATACACACGTGCGTCATGGTGAGACCCACAGAGCTCTGGACGTTAAGGGAGAGAGAGAGAGGGAAGGAGAGAGAGGGAGAGAGAGAGAGAGAGCAGCATGTGGCTGCTTTTTTTTAAAAAACTTTTTCCTTCTCTCTTTTTTTTTCTTTTCCTTTTTCTTTCTTGCAACAAAACAGAGGTGGGTCCCACGTAGGGACCACCACAATAGTTATATATATTGGATATAATATATATTATATAATATAATATATAATATATACAATATATATAATATATATAATATAATGTATATATATAATATAATATATATATAACATATACCTGACGTCCAGGCCCTGGACGGCCTGGACGGTCACACAAATCAGGGAGGGCCCCCCACGTGGGGAGGGTCCCACCGTCCTTGGATGGTGGACATCACATACGTGTTGTGTGGCCCACCAAAATGGACAGACGGCGTGGGTGGGTCCTATGGTGTAACGCCCTGAAAATTGGGGGTCGAGCAGAAGCTCAGCTCCTAAGTTCCAACGCATCACTTATGCAACATAGATAATGATGATTGAATGTTGTTCATATTAGTGCATTAAAAATGAGTTGGATTATACCAAAACAGCATATCATACTCCAGAGACAGTTAACTTTCGCAAGCGGAAGACTGTGATAAATATATAAAATATATAAACTGTTGTAAGTCTCCAGAGTGTGAACATGATTCCAGGTTAAATATATACATGTATACTCCAAAAATGAACAAAATGAAGATACATGGGTGTTCCAAAGGTGCAAAATAACAAGTGTAATGGCATCTAATCAGCATCCCTGTAACCCCGTCAATCAGAACATGGTCTACATAGACCCGCTTGATAGCTGCATATAGGAGAAACCCTCCTCATCATCATAAAAGTCCGGCTCCGCCTCATACGCATCGCCATCATCTGAAACTAAAACAGGGTCTGGTGGGTGTTTAAAACACCGTCCCGTAACGTGGGAGTGAGTGATCAACTCAGTGGAACAATAAAGCAAAGGTTAACATGTTATCAATTCAGTCAAGCAGTAATGATAACATAATACAACAATCAGGTCCTAAGTACTCTTGTTAATGCAAGAATGATATAAAATAATGATGCATGCCCTCGCCTGCTCTCCCTCAGTGACTTCATCTCACGATCACGGCATGAAACTCTTCTTCAATGCTTGACCTGCTACGCCAAAGGCACATGTAATGCGGTGCATGCACGTGATTAGCCAGGTTACTTAGGTTTATTCATACAGCAGGATTGGGAAGCTAAGGTACCTCCCTTATATCAATTTCCAAACAATGATCCATTCTAGGGTCGTCAGTCCTAGCAAATCTCATACAATGTTGTGGTTCTAGGTCACTACAAAGGGCTCGTCACTTGATCTGTGTATGCCTAGTTTGTACTCTGGTTGCTACGGAAAGACTTGTTGCCTCAACGCAGTCTCAGAGTACACTTGAGGTCACTACCACCCACACCCTACCAACTGACAGTCTATTTTCGAAGGCTCATCACCAACCCGATTGGGGACCATTGCCAGGCTGTGCAAGAGTAGGCCGACAGCTCGAATACAGTGTCCCATACCACCGTATTCAGCTCGGGAGTTTGGGTTACTCACTGGTCACTATGGGGAGGCTCGTCACCCCAGCGTAGGCCGACAACTCGACCACGGTGTCCCATACCACCATGCCCGGCTCATGAGTCTTAGCGGATCGAGGTATCAAGGTTAAAGGGATTTTCACTGGTGAGTTTGGTACCTTAGATTCAAGCATAGCGTCCATACATGGTGAACATACATTAGGTAAATTGGGTTACTTGGCAAGTTCGATTGGTACAAGCGTAGGCTGAATTAATCGACATGGAGCGCTAACTACTGTTGACAATCATCATACGACTCGGATTCACCGAACGTATCACTTGTAGTGAGATTAGCTCAGTTACTCCAACAGGAATTGTTACCGATTGCTTGGACTACGTCGTAGTCCCACTCATATTCCAAACAATAACATTCACATATAGTAAGCCAAAACAACATGTGGCAACTGAAATCAAATACACATGTCATATGAGCATTTTAACAAACACATAGGGTACATGTTAGCATACATAGGCATTTCAACCATACAGCACGTCGTAGCGATATAGGTTACATAAAGGAAACTATAACCATAGTTAAAGGAATTGAGAATCCTATCTTAACACCCTCATTACATGCATTTCAACAAGTATTTCCTCATTGAGGCATTTTATCAAACACTTACACTACATATATTACATGCAGGTAATAAATGAGTTAAAACACATATTATAGCAAATCCTTTCACAATAGTCATGACATGCACAAATCATAATTCCACATTCATTCAAACATTTCAACAAACACTTGGAATGCATTGAAAACAACATAGTTTTACATATATATGTAATATACGGAAGACATCATATCTAAGTAATCAATTCAGTCATAAATCATTAATTGATATTGAAAGCCTTAAAAACCATAACCTAAACATTTATAGTCTACACCTTTCGCCGGTAGACTCGTAACGAGCTCAGTTTGAACATGATGTCTTTGTCTACAGCAAAAGAGCAACCTACAGCATGAAATAGGTTAGCTATTTCATCCTTTACTCTACTCAAATCCCTAAAACCAATTAGGGTTAGGATTTCTTACCCAAGTATGGAACTAGAATCGCCAGTATAGCGATACAAACGTGGTGGTTAAGCATGTGGAGCAGCAGGGATCGAATCCCAAGAGTAACTCCAACTCTCTCTCACACTTTCTCTCTCTTTCCTTCTCTTTCTCCTCTTTCCTCTCTTTAGGGTTTAGGAATTCGTATGGCAAGGGAGAGATAGGGTTTAAGGCCCTTATATAGGCCCAGAACTGATGGGAATGGCCCCAGGGCCAAGGTATACTTAGGTTATAGCCAAATAATGTCTGTTCCGATCTAATAGAGCACTTCTGGAGGCCCCTTTGCTGAATGCGGTTGGACTTAAGCTCCCTGGCCATAGATCTAGGCCAGGCTAAGTTTTCGGTCCGATCGGATTTACAAATCGATCGTGGCGGACTAGTTTCAGTTCAACGGTCACCAGTACTCGATCAAGGCCACAAGTACACTAACATGTGTTGGAAATTTTCCCTGATCCAAGGGTGTAATTGGGTCAGATTCTAACAGTCTGAATCCTTAGATTTGGCCTGCAGGTGAACCGACTCAATTCACTTAAGTTTCAGTTCGTTTTCTAAAGATATTCACGTTTCTCACACACTTTGCTCCGGGCTCAAGTTGTGCATTTCTGGATATAATTAGGACTTGATTTCTGAGGTGGTTGTCAAGTCCAGCAAGGCGGTCATAAGCGTATGATTTTAAGTTAATCAAATTTTCGATGTGCGGTCGAGGTCCGATACGGAGTTTCGGCGTGCTCCCGAGAGCAACCGGATTTAGAGATTGATCCTAGGTTTCAGGGTAACATAGTGTCAGTGATCCTACTGATTTTAGATCTTGTAGATCATATTTAAAGGGATTAGTGCTAATTTCACAGGTAATCTAGTTTAGCGCTAGTTAATTCTCGTCTAATTTTTAAAGGATTTGGTCCTTAGTGATTTCTCCCTGAGATGGTGCTCGGGTCTTTATACGGATTTTTTCGGGATGGTACGGTCTAGGATACGGGTCTTATAGCTCTCCCCTTCTAAAAAAAATTTTATCCTCAAAATTTACACAATCATTGCAACTAGACATAGCTCATGAGGGAGAAGAAACATAACATCAGTATATAAAATCAGAGATAACATACAAAATACAATACATAATCAGTCATCAAAGAGATGGGGATAATGCTCTCGAATCTTAGCCTCGCACTCCCAAGAAGCCTCCTCAATAGAATGGTGACCCCACTGAACCTTTACCAACGGGATGACCTTGGTCCGGAGGACCTGCTCCTTCCGATCAAGGATATTAGCTGGCTGCTCAATATACGAAGCGTCCTCACGAAACTCTAACGGCTGCCAATCAATAATAGGAATGATGTTTGACCCACACTCCTCAACATGGAGACATGAAAAATGTTGTGGATGCCAAATAACTGAGATGGCAAGGCAAGCCGATAGGCCACGGCGCCAACACGCCCAGTGATCTCAAAAGGTCCTATGAATCTCAGGGCAAGCTTGTCCTTCGGTCCAAATTAAATTACACCCTTCATGGGTGACACCTTGAGATACACATAATCCCTTACATCAAACTCCAAGGAACGACGCCGATGATCAGCAAAACTCTTCTACCAGCTCTGAGCTATGCACATCCTCTGCCTGATGATATCAATAGCCTCTGACGTCTCCTACACTAACTCGGGACCTAGGAGACGACGCTCTCCAACCTCGGTCCAACAACTCGATGATCTGTATGGTCTGCCATATAGTGCCTCAAAAGGAGCCATGTCGATGGTCGCCTGATAGCTGTTGTTATATGCGAACTCATCCAATCGTAGATGCTCATCCCAGCTACCCCCGAAATCAATCGTGCAGGCCCGAAGCATATCCTTAAGGATCTAGTTGACCCTTTTGGTCTAGCCATCGGTTTGCGAATGGTACGCGGTGCTAAGCTACAAATCAGTCCTCATCGCTCTCTAAAAGCTCCCCTAAAACTGAGACATGAACCTCAGGTCTTAGTCAGAAATGATCGAGACTGGAACGCCATGAGTCTCATAATATCCTCGATGAATAATCTCGCAAGCCGGTCCAAAGGCTAAGTCGCACGAATCGCAGTAAAATGTGCCGACTTCGTAAGATAATCCACAACAACCCAGATGGCATCATGACCGCGCTGAGTCCTCAGCAAGCCCAGAATGAAATCTGTCGACACGTGCTCCCACTTCCACATCGGGACACTCAACGGTTGCAATAGACCATGGGGTCTCTGATGATCGGCTTTAACTCGTGGCACGTGTCACACTCGGCTACAAAATTAGCGATCTGGCGCTTCATCCCCGCCCAAAAATACTGTCGCCTCATATCGCGGCACATCTTCGTCAAGCCAGGATGGATAAAAAATCACGATCGATGTGCATCGGTCATAAGATCTCTGCGTAACTCGGAAATATCCAGGACACATAATCAGCCTCTAAAGCAAAGTCCACCATCTATACCAATCTACCAATCTACCTGACTATCAGATGCCGCCTCAACCATATAACTCTACAACGACTCATCAACCTACTGAGCCTCGATCACCCTTACAACAAGAAAGGGTTGAATCAATAGGCTCGATAACTGCATAATAGAAGACTGCAGGCCGAACTCAAAATCATACTCTGCTACATCCTCAAGCATCCGCCACTCTTGAATCATCATATGCGCCACCAGGCCTCGTGGCTGACGGCTGAGGGCATCCGCCACCACATTTGCCTTGCCCGGGTGGTACTGAAGATCGAAGTCATAGTCCTTCATGAGCTACATTTAGCGCCTCCGCGTCATGTTCAACTTAGACTGCGAGAAGAAGTACTTCAAGCTCTTGTGGTCGGTGAAGAGCTCGAACCTAACCCCATAGAGATAGTGTCTCCACACCTTTAGTACGAAGACAACTACAGCTAGCTCCAAATCATGCGTGGGGTAGTTCAGTTCATGGACCTTGAGTTGGTGAGACGCGA
Source organism: Magnolia sinica (assembly GCF_029962835.1). NCBI lineage: Eukaryota > Viridiplantae > Streptophyta > Magnoliopsida > Magnoliales > Magnoliaceae > Magnolia > Magnolia sinica. The sequence continues at coordinate 30,123,037 of NC_080587.1, forward strand.
AGGCCACTGGTCTCCCATGCTGCATCAGGATAGTACCCAAACCATTACATGAGGCATCGGTGAATACAATAAATCCATCACTCTAAGAGGGAAGAGAGAGGACAGGAGTGGACGTGAGGCGGTCCTTCAACTCCATAAATGCTCGCTCACAGGCGTCACTCTAAATAAATTCTATGCCCTTCCGAGTCAACCTGGTCAACGGGGCTGCAATATGAGAGAAGCCCTCAATGAAACGCCGGTAGTAGCCCACCAAACTAAGAAAATTGTGGATCTCGGATGCAGTTGTGGGCTGGCTCCACTGACACACTGCCTCAACCTTGGAGGGGTCCACCCCGACACCCTCCCTCGTCACTACGTGACCGAAAAACTTCACCTCCTCCTGCCTGTAACGTCTCGAAAAATTCGTACAAGGACCCGAGTACCACCTCAGGCAGAAATGACTCAGGACCAAATCCTTTAGAAATTAGGTTAATATTAGCAGGTGCTAAACTAGAGTGCTTATGAAATTAGCACTAATCACTTTAAATACGATCTGCAAGACCCAAACTGTACAGTATCATTGACACTACATTACCCTGAAATCTAGAATCCATCCCTAAACCCGGTTGCTCCGTATCGGACCTGGACCGCACGTTAAAAGTTTGATGACCACAAAATTATACAGTTATGACCATATTACTGGACTTGACAACCCCCTCAGAAATCAAGTCTTAATTATGTCTAGAAATGCACAACTTGAGCCCGGAGCAAAGAGTGTGAGAAACGTGAAAATATTTAAAAATAAAATTCAAATTTAGGTATTCTGAGTCGTGTCACTTGCGGGCCAAATATAAGGATTCAGACCGTCAGAATCTGACCTAAATACACCCTCAGATTAGGAAAAATGTCCCATGCATGGCCATGTACTTGTGGCCCTGATCGAGTGCCCGTGACCGTTGAACTGAAACCAGTCCGCCACGGCTGATCTTTAAAGCCGATCGGAACGAAAACTCAGCCTAACCTAGATCCATGGTCAGGGAGCTTAAGACCGACCGCACGTAGAAAAGGGGCCACCAGAAGTGCTTCGTTGGACCGGAACGGTCCGTATTTGGATATAACCTAAGTATACCTTAGCCCTGGGGCCATTCCCATCAAACCTGGGCCTATATAAGGACCTTAAACCCTCTCCCTCTCACCCCATACGAATTTGAGAAACCCTAGGAGAGAGAGGAGAGAAAAGAGAAGTGAAAAGAGAAAGTGAGAGCGAGAGTTGGATATTCTTCCTGAGATTCGATCCCGCTACTCCACGCACTCAACCACCATTCCCGTATCGCTATACAGGCGATTCCAATTCCATTCTTAGGTAAGAAAACCTAACCCTAATCTGTTTTAGGGTTTCAGATAGTGTAAGTTATGAAATAGTTAACCTAATTCATGCTATAGGTTGCCAATCCGCCGTTGACAAAGGCTAACTGTCTAAAACGAATCTGTTACGTATTTACCGGTGTAAGGTGCGGACTATAAATGTTTAGGCTATGGTTTTCAAGGCTTTCAATGTCGGTTAATGGTTTATTACTGATGTGGGTGCTATTTCACATGCCAAATGCGATGTTTGTTTCACGTTTTAGATATATATGAACTATATGGAGTCTAGTGTATTCCATGTATTTGTAGAACTGGTCGTATACGTATGAAATTTGAACGTGTGTTTGCCATGATTAATTGTCGTGTGTTTATGCTAGTTGTATGTGTAACAACTCCTTGACAAAAGGATTTTTCCTAAGATGTGATATCACCAACATACATCATGTATGTTGGAATATGTAGTCTAAGTATTTGTAGAAATGTCTGAATGAATAAGTGTGTAATATATTATACTTTATATGGGCGTTGAGAAGAGATTCTCAACTACCTTAACGATGTGTATGATTTCCTCCATGCAACTTATATTCTTTGTCTATTTTACTTAGGGGCCGCATATGTGTGAATTCATGTTTAAGTTGAAATCCATCAAATGCTCACATGCTTGTAAGATTGGAATTGTGATCCATTACTATTCTGATAAGATTGTATGATTATCTATTGTAATTGAATGTGTTTGCGACTATGGAATAGTCCAGGTAATCGGTAACAAGTATTGAATAGGTGGCTGAGGTTGATTTCGCCATATAGGACGTGATCGATGAATCCGAGCCGTACTTGGGATGTCGGCAGTGGTCAAGCCGCACGGAGTGCTTACGCATTTCATGTTGATCAACTCAACGTGTCCTCGTTACTAGTCGAGCTCGTCAAGTAACCCGATTGACCCGATGTATGTTCACCATGTATGGACGCTACTGCTTGAATCTAAGGTACTAAACTCACCAGTGAAAACCCTTTTAAACCTTGGTACCTCGATCCACTAAGACTCATGAGTCGGGCATGGTGGTATGGGATATTGTGGTCAAGCTGTCGGCTTATGCTGGGGTGACAAGCCTCCCCGTAGTGACTATTGAGCAACCCAGACTTGTGAGTTGAATACGGTGGTATGGGACACTATATTCGAGCTGTCGTCCTACACTGATAAGGTAACGAGCCCTTTGTAGTGACCTCGAGCATACGCTAAGACTGCGTAGAGGCGACGAGCCCTTACGTAGCAACAGGAGTACACTAGGCCTGCACTGATAAGATGACGAGCCCTTTGCAGCGACCTAGAACCGTAACATCGTATGAGATTTACTAGGATTGATGACCCTAGATTGGATCATCATTTGAGAATTGATATAAGGAAGGTACCTTAGCTTCCCAATCCTGCTGTATGAAAAGGACTAATAAGAACTTGGTAATCATGTTCATGCACCGCACTGCATGTGTCGCTTGGCGTTGGGTAGAGCACTGAAGAAGTGACTGACATGCGTGACCGTTAGATGAAGATCGTAGAGGGAGTGCAGGCGAGGGCATGCATCATTTATTCATACCATTCTTGCATTAATCACAGTATTTAAGAATGTTTGATTGTATTGTTTTATCATTACTGCTTGACTGAATTGATAACATGTTAACCTTTGCTTTATTGTTCCACTGAGTTGATCACTCACTCCCACGTTATGGGACGGTGTTGTACACACCAACCAGATACTGTCTTTAATGTAGATGGAGACCCGACTGATGAGGCGGAGGCGGACTTCGTAGATGATGAGGATGCCTTCTCATATATGCAGTATTCTGGGGGGTTTCCCTAGACCGTTCTGATCGGCGAGGCTTCAGGGTTATACATATAGTGGACTATTACATTTTTACATTTTGTAATTTGAAACAATATATGTAATTATTGACCTGGCAATGCATATATACTTTGAGGACCTAAACTAGTTTATAAAGTTATACATATTCATTTCAGTCTTCCGCTTACGTATTACAACTATCCCTAGATTATATTTTGTTGATTTGGCTTAATCTTATTCATGCTTTTATGCACTAATACAGACAACGTTTAATCATCATTAAATATGTTGCATAAGTAATGCGTTGGAACTCGGGAGTTGGACTTCTAGTCGACCCCCGATTTTCAGGGCGTTACAAGTTGGTATCAAAGCATGATTTAGATTAAACCGGACCTGGGTTATGGTCACATGACATACGCTGACGCATTTAGACGTAGGTGGGTGCCAGAAAAATATAAAAACAAGCTTAGGTTGTCCAGTTTCGCCAATTGGCGAAAGTTACCGAAAATGATCGCTGAGATCAGGTTCGTACGCATCCGTGATCGCTTCAGATGTCCCCGGATCATCCCTAGACCATCAATCGACGGGTTTAGACCATAATTTACCCAATCCTTGCCTTCAACAATCGAAAAAATACGTAGTTACATCAGAAATTACTCGAAATGACTCGAAACGACTCAAAATGGAGTCGGGGCCAAAACGAAAAAATTTCAGGGAGACCCAGGGTGGGTCCCACATATTTTTAAAGTCCAGGGGGCAGGAGGACCTCGCCCCATCGGCAAGCCATCGCCAGACAGTCCAAATGTCGGCGAGGACCTCGCCGGTTTCGCGAGGCCTCGCCAGCTAGCGGGCCAGTTCAGGCTGACGCCCCTAGGGTGTTGTGTGGCCCACTGATGCATGTTGGGTTGATTTTAAACCCTCTAAACCCACCTCCCCTTTATAATCTACCCCTCCAAGCTTTCCTTTTTCTTCAAAAACTTTTGTATCTCTCTCAAATCTCTCCTCCATTCACCTATTTCATCATTTTTCTTCAACACATACACCCTCCCACCGTTTTCCATCAAAACCCTCTCCTATCTCTATCTTTTCCTTTGATTTGAGAGCACAAATCCCCTATTTGTGTCCCACATACCTTCAAGTTCAATAACCCCTCCTTTTTCCACCTATGTTCTCTTTTTCATGATCTTGTTCGAGCTTGTGACAACTATTTTCTCAATTTTCATGCTTGTTTCTCTCATGAGGAAGAAGAGGACTCCTACAGATAAGGCCGAGCCTAGTCGCCCTACTCGTTCAAGGAGACCTAGAGGCGCCGCTGCTAGTGCTAATGTTGATCGGGAGATACAGACTAAGCGGGAGCTTAATCCCCAGGCTCCCCTCGAAAGGATCCTCCTAACGGATATATCTCATGGGAGATTTCAGGGTCTCAGGATCCTTTTTGAAGCTCATGTGGATGAGAGGCTCTTTAGGCATACCTGGTGATGGACCGCCTGGTTGAGGCTGGGTGGGGCCCTGTGTTCGAGGGCGAGTACCGCGTAAATGTGGGCACAGTCTGAGCCTTTTACACCCACATTCGAGAGCCTACGTTGGAGCCCTTGTAGTTCAAGATCCACATTGGCAGAGATCGGGAGGCCACAATTGATGCTGGGTTGATAACTCGGCTTATGAAGATGCCGCTTGGCGAAGTGCATGCAAGCGAAAAGAATTTGAAGAGTATACGTGAAAGGGATCGACGCATGTGATTCCTTTGTGGACAACTGGCTCGCTGGAATCCGAACAACAGTCTCCTAACAACTAATATGATGGACGACTTCCGCCTGCTCCACCACATCTTCATGTACAATGTGTACCCTAGGTGGAGCAACCGCAGCGAGTGCACTCACTTACAGCTGAAGCATCAGAGGCAGCACCTACGCCACCTATGGCTTTTGATGTTACGGCACATATCTAAGGTACTCCAGTCTTTTTATTAGTGGACAGCAGGTCCATTGTCTCTATCATATCATGCGTAGTAGTCAAGCGGCTAGGGTTGGAAACTAGTCCTATGGTTGGGATGAGAATTCTTACCACCACAGGGACTTTCTCGGACGCTACCAAGATCTGTAAGGGGTATTCAATAGATGTAGGGAGCGGGACAACGCTCCTTGACTTGATTATCACCCCATTACATCACTATGATGTCATTCTCGGTATGGATTGGCTCACAGAGATAAAGGCAAAGATCGACTGTGATTGTAGAGTGGTGACAGCTTATGGACCAGAGGGCACGACCTTTGCTTTCCCGATGCAGGTCAGTTGGCCCTATCGCATTGATTGTTATGCTTCCATGCTGGAGGACGCTCATGGTCCAGCGCTTAAGGACACTCCTGTAGTCCAAGAGTTCTCAGACGTGTTCAGGAAGATACCTGGACAATCCCCTCAGCGCAAAATTGATTTTACCATCGACCTAGTGCCTGGTACGACACCTGTATCTCTTCCGACCTATCGCATGGCTCTGTGTGAGATGGAGGAGTTGAGGAAACAGATCGATGATCTGTTGGATGCCGGCTTTATACGACCCAGCGTGTCTCCATGGGGAGCGCCCGTGTTGTTTGTAAAGAAGAAGGATGGATCTCTGCAATTATGTATTGATTATCGCAGATTGAACCAAGTGACGGTAAAGAACAAGTATCCTTTGCCCAGGATAGATGATCTATTCGATCAGTTGAAGGGGGTAAGGTATTTCTCGAAGATTGACTTGCAGTTGAGGTATCACCAGTTGTGCGTCAGAGATGAGGATGTCCAGGACCAATTTTGGACATTATGAGTTTCTCATAATGTCGTTCGGCCTTACGAATGCACCAGCCATGTTCATGGACCTGATGAACAGGCTATTTCGGCCATTTCTATTCTGATTCATCATCGCGTTTATTGATGATATCCTAATATACTCTAAGAGTCGGGAAGAGCACGAGGAACACCTGCGAATAGTCTTAGATACTCTGAGGAAGAACCAGTTGTTTGCACAGTACAAGAAATGTGACTTTTGGAAAGAAGAAGTCAAGTTCCTGGGACATGTGGTGTCTAAGGAAGGGATAGTTGTGGACCTCGCTAAGGTAGCCGCAGTTCAGGACTGGAAGTAGCCCGGTTCGGTTACTGAGGTGAGGAGTTTCCTTGGTCTGACAGGTTACTATTGACAATTTATTCAGGATTTCTCGAAGATACCTAGACCTTTATCTCAGTTAACACGAAAGGATCTGAAGTTCCCCTGGAACGAAAAGGCAAAAGCAGCCTTTCAAGAGTTGAAAGACAAGTTGACGTCCACCCCTGTGTTAGTATTGTCAGAGCAAGGGGTCAAGTATACGATATACACGGATGCGTCTTGCGTCAAATTGGGCGGTGTTTTGATGCAGAAGGACGGGGTTATTGCCTACCTGCCGCGACAGCTGAGGAAATACGAGGAAAACTACCTTACGCACGACCTGGAGTTAGCTGTCGTCATCTTTGCCTTGAAGATCTGGAGGCATTGCCTCTATGGAGAGAAGTTTGAGTTCTTTTGCGACCACAAGAGCCTCAGATACATATTCACTCAGCGCGACCTGAATATGAGGCAGCGGCGATGGATGGAAACCTTGAAGGACTTCAAGTTCGAGGTCTCTTACCATCCCGGTAAGGCCAACCTTGTGGCAGACGCACTGAGCCGCAAGAAGGCATTGTCATTTACAGCTCCGTTGATGGTAGCAGAGTGGGACATGGTAGAGTTTGTGAGAGACTTTGAGCAGAAACTCACAGTGGAGGAGGCGTATGAGGGCATCACACATATTCGAGTACAACCCCTCATTGATGACAGGATTATCGTAGCTCATGCAGACGATGAGCTACTGGCGAAGATGAGTGGGCAGGTTAGTGCAGATGAGGACTCAGAGTGGAGAGTTGGTACGGATGGGGGCTTACGTTACCGTGGCCACCTATGCGTCCCAAACCTCCCTGACTTGAGGAAGGAAGTTCTTGAGGCCGCTCATGATTCAAGGATGGCTATACATCCAGGCAGTACGAAGATGTATCGTGACATGAAGAGGTCATACTGGTGGGACAATATGAAGGCTCACATAGCAGATTATGTATCCGTTGTCTCACGTGCCAGCAGGTCAAGGCCGAGCATCGCCGACCTCCTGGTTTGCTTCAGCTCATGCCCATAGCTGAATGGAAGTGGGACTTCATCTCTATGGATTTCATCTCAAGGCTACTGAAGACGAAGAAGGGTTATGATTCCATATGGATGATCGTGGACTGGTTAACGAAATCGGCTCATTTCCTCCCTATCAGAGTTTCAAACTCTACAGACGAGTTGGCCAGGTTGTACATCAAGGAGATTGTACATCTGCATGGAGTTCCCTTAGAGATCGTGTCGGACTGAGACACGCGATTCACATCTATCTTCTGGACTCGCATCCAGGAAGCAATGGGTATAAAGTTAAAGTTCAGTACCAGGTTCCAGCCACAGACTGATGGGTAGACGGAACGGGTGAATCAAATTCTGGAAGATACGTTGCGGGCCTGTGTGCTGGATTTCAAGGACAGTAAGGATGACTGTCTTCCTTATGCAGAGTTCACCTATAACAACAGTTTTCAGGCGAGTATTGGCATGGCTCCTTCCGAAGCACTGTATGAGCGTCCGTGTAGGGCATCGCATTGCTGGGCAGAGGTTGGCGAGAAGAGCTTGGTTGGCCCGGAGTTGGTTCAGGCGACTTCAGAGAAAGTCGACATTATCAGGCACCGACTTCTGACAGCGCAGAGCAGACAGAAGAGCTATGTCGATACGAGGCAGTGACCGCTAGAGTTCGAGGTCGGAGACCATGTATTCCTCAGAGTTTCCCCTATGAAGGGAGTCCTTCGGTTTGGCAAGAAGAGGAAGCTTATGCCTTGATTCCTTGGCCCATTCCAGATACTTGATCGAGTGGGTATGGTGGCGTACCGCCTTGCTTTGCCCACACCACTTGCGGGCATACATAACGTGTTTCATGTATCTATGCTGAAGAAATATGTTCCCGATCCTTCCCACATTATCAAATGGGAGTAGGTCCAGTTGAGCGAGGATGCTACTTATGTACTGCAACCGACGCGTATCATATGTAAGAACCATATCCTAGCCCGTACAGTCCCATATGCCTCCACGGTCCTCCAGGTTGAATTCCGACGACCAGCGATCTGCTGTCAGCATTTGCGCACAATCCTGAGTCTTGTCTCGTGTATCAAAGTCGACTCGACCCGACACTCGTATCCTAGCGACCATGCCGTCGCCACAATTCCAATGCCGCATCTCGCACGCCAAACAGATACCCAGGCTAGGAGATGTAGGCTAGCATATAATTCGAAGAAACGCCGCGCGTCATGAATTATGAGGGAATCTCTACCACATGTCTCATCAATCAATTAATGTACAAGTCAAGTACATATCCCATCACACTCATCCCTCTCTCACCCATAAGTCAACAACACCCATACCTATCCCATCCCATTCGTACCAAAAAGTCAAGGCAACTCATACATTACCATATCATATCCCTTACACCACTCCTCTCTCACTCATTTTCTCATTTTTCATTCCAAGCAAATCCCATGAGTCCAACGACCAAGCTCTCCATGAGAGAGCTAGTGTGGCCCACATCCCTACCTCCAATCTCCACCATCCAATGATCATCTCCACCGTCGAAATACATCCCTCGGAGCTCTGGGATGCGTTGATGGAAGAAGATGTCTAAGAAGATCAAAGGTGGATGATTTTATTTATTTGATTTTTTATTTGAGGGCCCACATATGTGGGACCCATCTTGATGTATGTGTTATATCAAAGAGGGACCCATAGTGGCAGGGTCCCTCCACCAACCGATTTTTTTTCTCTCTCTCTATCCCTTTTGTGATGATCGTGTGGCCCACCTATTTTTTTTGTGTTTCATCCAGTCGTCCAGCTGGGACGGTGGAGCCCACTTGATGGGTGGATGTGTGGGGTGGCCCACATGCTTGGACTCTACTTTGGTGTATGTAGTATACCCTCACCATCCATCTTTAGCTCATGTGGTACTGCCTGTTAGGCAGATGCAACGGCCAGGAAGACCACCTGCCATCAGGCCTGTTTGAACAGGAGTTTTAATACCCACTTAGTTCTTTTAGTGGGGTGGCCCACTCACGTGGACCGCACCTTGGTTATGTGCTGTATCCACACTGTTCATCAGAGGGTGCTGCTGGACATCAGTCTAGCAGCCGTGGAGCCTACATGATGTGTGTGTTCATACCCACGCTGTCCAGCTGCATGCCGGGCCCACGTGATGTATGTGTGATATCCACACTGCCCAGTAGCTGGACGCTGGGACCCACCTGATGTGTCTGCACATCCACATGGTCCAACTTTCTAGACGGTGAAATCCCTTTGCACGTGTGCAGTCCACTGGACGTGGGACCACTCTGATGTATATGCCTTATTCATGTAGTCCATCATTTTGGACGGTGAAGCCCACCTATACGTGTGATTCCACACCATCCATTGCCCAGATGTGGGGCCACACCTTGATGTTTGTGTTGCATATCCAAATCATCCATCCATTTGGCAAGCTCATCTTGAGGCTTGGGTTAAGAAAAGAAGCAAATCAAATGATCAGGTGGACCACACCGCAAAAAACAGTGTAGAGAGTGAACGTCCGCCGTTGAAACCGTGGGACCCACGTGTGCGTGGACTCACGTGATGCATGCGTTGCATCAAGGCTGTCCATCTATTTTTACTCCCAGCCATCCGTTGAATAGAGGGACTGGACGTTTGAAATTATATTAATATAATATTAAAAGATATTTTATATATGACGTTTGAACTTATATTAATATAATATTAAAAGACAGTTTATATATATATACATATATAATTGTTGTATATGTGTGGGACCCACCTCGTTGTATATCCACAGGGCCCATTTGGACGGTGTGGACCACACCATGCTACACACCCACATCTTCCAAACGGTGGAGCCCACCTAATTTTTTTATGTGTTGCATCTGTACCGTCCATTACTGGACGATGCCGTGCAAGGGTCACCGTGGTGTATGGGTCTTAATCCATACCGTCCAGATGGATAGGACAGTGGGACCCACCAGAGTATGCATTTTATTCACACCGTCAAGGATCCCTGGATGGTGGAAATCCACCCTGATGTATATGTGTTCTCCACGCCGTTCAACTGATCAACCAGGCCGTCCATCATGGCCCACCTTGATTTATGTACTTTATCAGCTCCGTCCATCTGTCCAGGATCATGGGTCTACCTTGATGATGTGTTGTATTCGCATTGTCTGTTCATTTTAATGGACGTGTGGTCCACCTTGATATATGATTTCATCCACGCCGTCTAAGGACGGGGGACCACCATGATGTATGTTTTATCCACTCTGTCCATGAGACGTGTGACCCACCTTTGATGTATGCATTATATATCCACGCCGACCATCTAGTGGGGCCCATTTGCTGTGAGGGCCCACCTGTGATGGATATACGGCCCATTAGTGCGGCCCACATGATACGACCCATTTGATGTATATGGGCCCAATGGTGCGGCCCGTTGATGCAGTCCACTTAGCGTATATGAGGCTCACCTTTGATGTGTTTATGGCCCATCCATAAGGCCTACCTTGATGTGTTTTGTGGCCCACCCTGATATATTTGAGGCCCATCTTGCAGGGTCCACCTGTTGTATATTGAGGCCCATGGGTTGCGACCCATTGTGATGTATTTGAGGCCCATGGGCAAGGCCTATTGTGATATATATTAGGCCCATGAGGCATGGCCCATTTGATGTATTCAAGGCCCAGATACATGGCCCATTTGATGCGTATGAGACCCATGTGTAGGGCCCACCTATTGTGTATTCGAGGCCTAATGGGTTGTGGCCCATTGTGATGAATTTAAGGCCCATGGGCGAGGCCCGATATGATGTATGTGTGGCCGTCACGTTACGTATGAATCCCTTATGTGGGTCACTCCTTGCAAGCAATGTTGGTTAGATGTCCGCATTGATAGGCAATGATGGTTAGACGTCCTCATTGTGACCTTCCCTTAGGCCTTGTTAAGCTCATTCTTACCGATTCTGATTATCGATCGATTCCGATTGTCATGACCGATTGCCGATTCCAATTGACTTTACCGATTTGCCTATTCCAATTATTGATCGATTCCGATTGTCGTAGCCGATTATCGCGGCCGATTGCCGATTCCGATTGACGTGACCGATTTGCCGATTCTGATTATCGATTGATCCTGATTGTCATGGCCGATTGCCGATCCCGATTGACGTGACCGATCTGCCGATTCCGATTATCGATCGATTCTGATGGTCGTGACCGATTACTGACTCCGATTGACGTGACCGATTTGCCGATTCCGATTATCGATCGATCCGATTATCGTGACTGATTTGCCGATTCTGATTATCGATTGAGCCCAATTTTCATGGTCGATTGCCGATTCCGATTGACATGACCGATTTGCCGATTCTGATTATCGATTGATCCCAATTGTGGAGGCCAAGTATCAAGGCCGACTCCGATTGTCGAGGCCGAGTTTGAGTGTCGATTTTTTAATTGTCGAGACCTATATGGTGTATATGCGACTTGTAGTTGAGGCCCATTATGTTGCATTTGAGGGCCAGGCGATGGAGCCCATTATGATGTATGTTAGGCACATGAGAAAGGCCCATTGTGATGTATTCATGGCCCATGATGCATGGCCCATTTGATGTATTCGAGACCCATATGTAGGGCCCACATATCATGTATTTGAGGCCCACGAGCAGGGCCCGCCTGTTGTGTATATGTAGCCCTTGAGTAAGGCCCACTGTGTTGCATATCAGGCCTTTGTGTGAGGCCGTAGGCCCATTATATGTTTGGCTCTATGTGGGCCATTCCTTGGGGGCAATGTTGGTTAAATGTCCACATTATCGAGGTCGATTGTCAATGCCGATTGTTGATACCAATTATGAGTATGTGACAGCATAGCATCACGATACATGCCCATACACATCATCTGCATGTTTGTTATGAGATGTGGTTGATCATTGCATATGTCATTGAGCATGTTGTTATGAGACTCCCTGATATGCGGAGGTTATCTCACATGAGCGCACGGTATGTGCAGGATTGATACATGACTGGATTGTATGACTCATACATCTCGCATTATGATTACTGTACGCCCTAGCGACATCAGGGCCGTAGCCTCCACAGGCATATCGTGGATGGCTAAATGGGACACCGAAAATTTTGGTTCTAGCATACGGGGGCCATAGATGTCCCTGGGTGAAAATTCCTAAACCTCCGTGGCCAGGAGACGCCCCAACGTCGAGACCGAGTGGATACATGAGCGCCCGAGTGTCGAATACCAGGAGGTCGCGTCTCCCACTGTGTTGTGGTCGGTTGGGATGGGGTGTGGCCTTACCCGCCCGAGGGTAGGGGGCAATACTAGGCTGAGTTTGACCAGCTCGTGAATGGGTCCGCTATCGACATGCCAGATAGGTATTGGCAGACTATTGGTCAGGCGGATAGTGAAGTTTCTTACGCTCACTTGGACTATACGGCTGGGAGAGCGGCAGTGTCATTTGGAGTATACTAAACCCCGGTGATGATCCCAGAGATGAACCGTACTGATATGTGGACTTAGTGAGTAGGAGTTGCATACTCATTCATTTATTCATCATTCACTATCCACTCGGGCTGGTGGTGCGTAACTATTTGTTACATGTACCTTCGCAATAGCCAGGATTTCAGTTGGGGCACGCGACTAACCTGAGATCAGGAGTTTACCACATTGGGTCTGACTATCCAAATTAGGTATGGGACTAGTTTGGATAGAAGTCCATTGTGATGGACCCCATAGCCTGTGATACTACGTACTATCATCCCGACTTCACACTCCAGCATGGTCATTCCATTTGCACTGCATGTTGCATTACATCCGTGGCATATGGTACGACTGACGCTGTTTATTTTACTTATCAGGAATGTATATTGCATTGCATCCTCTGCATATGATATTTGGCTCTCTACGACTCTTCATTTGCATAACTGATTTGTATTGTATATTTTAATATTGTATGATTTATGCACTTATCAATATTTCCGCTTACTCTGTTATCGTGTGATTTATGACTTTGTCAGTATTTCTGCTTACTCTGATAATTCATGATCTTGTTCGTATATCTGTTTATTCTGATATTGTACGATTTATAGATCACTAGTATTTCCGGTATTGTATGATGATGGCATTGTATTGAATACTTGACACTTATCTTGTGCACACACTTACACCACCCTCTAAGCTTTCTATAAGCTTATGCACGATAGATGCGTGCAGGAGATGTTAGGTTGCAGCATTGTTGAGCTTGGAGCGTGCGGCGGTCTTCTGGAGCTTGATTTTCGATTTATGTATTTTCCTTTCAGCATTGTACTCAAATGATAATATTAGTGGATATGTGTTGTTGATGTGCCTTTATGAATTGGGTGATCTCGTGGTTATGCTTATTACGAGTTAAATGTACAAAAAAATCCTCCTTGTAGGATCCCAAGGTCGAAATCTGGCATATGGATGCTAGGAGCCAGGAATGGGGTACTACGGAGGCTGTTGGCACTGGATTCGGTGATCGGGATTCCTGTGAATCCGATTTCCCGGGAATGGGGCGTGACATCATAGATAGGAAGGAGCAGGTGTTACGCAGCAAAGTTATTCCACTTGTGAAATTGTTGTGGACGCATCACACGGAAGAAGAGGCTACTTGGGAGACAGAAGCCGAGATTCGTAAGAACTACCCTCAGATTCTCAAGGAGTATGAAAAGGTACTAATTTAGAGGATGAAATTTTTCCTTAAGGGGGGTAGATTGTAACATCTCGGAAAAATCCGTACAAGGACCCGAGTACCACCTCAGGCAGAAATCACCCAGGACCAAATCCTTTAAAAATTAAGTTAATATTATTAGCAAGTGTTAAACTAGAGTGCTTATGAAATTAGCACTAATCACTTTAAATATGATCTGTAAGACCCAAACTGTATAGTATCATTGACGCTACATTACCCTGAAATCTAGAATCCATCCCTAAACCCGGTTGCTCTCGGGAGCACACCGAAAGTCCGCATTGGACTTAGACCACACGTTGAAAGTTTGATGACCACAAAACTTTACAGTTATGACTGCATTACTGGACTTGACAACCCCGTCGAAAATCAAGTCTTAATTGTGTCTAGAAATGCACAACTTGAGCTCGGAGTGAAGAGTGTGAGAAACGTGAAAATATTTAAAAATAAAATCCGAATTTAAGTAATCTGAGTCGTGTCGCTTGCGGGCCAAATATAAGGATTCAAACCGTCAGAATCTGAACCAAATACACCCTCGGATCAGGGGAAATGTCTCATGCATGGCCCTATACTTGTGGCCCTGATTGAGTGCCCGTGACCGTTGAACAGAAATCGGTCCGCCACGGCTGATCTGTAAAGTCGATCAGAATGAAAATTCAATCTGACCTAGATCCATGGTCAGGGAGCTTAAGTCCGACCGCACGTGGAAAAGGGGCCACCAGAAGTGCTCCGTTGGACCGGAACGGTCCGTATTTGGATATAACCTAAGTATACCTTGGCCCTGGGGCCATTCCCATCAAACTTGGGCCTATATAAGGACTTTAAACCCTCTCCCTCTCACCCCATACGAATTTGAGAAACCTTAGGAGAGAGAGGAGAGAAAAGAGAAGGGAAAAGAGAGAAAGTGAGAGTGAGAGTTGGAGATTCTTCCTGGGATTCGATCCTGCTACTCCACGCATTCAACCACCATTCTCGTATCGCTATACAGGCGATTCTGATTCCGTTCTTAGGTAAGAAAACCTAACCCTAATCTATTTTAGGATTTTAGATAGTGTAAGTTATGAAATAGCTAACCTAATTCATGCTATGGGTTGCCAATCCGCCGTTGATAAAGGCTAACTGTCTAAAACGAATCCGTTACGCGTTTACCAGTGTAAGGTGTGGACTATAAATGTTTAAGTAATGGTTTTCAAGGCTTTCAATGTCGGTTAATGGTTTATTACTGATGTGGGTGCTATTTCACATGCCAAATGCGATGTTTGTTTCACGTTTTAGATATATATGAACTATATGGAGTCTAGTGTATTCCATGTATTTGTAGAACAGGTCGTATACGTATGAAATTTGAACGTGTGTTTGTCATGATTAATTGTCATGTGTTTATGCTAGTTGTATGTGTAACAACTCCTTGACAAAAGGATTTGCCCTAAGACGTGCTATCACCAACATAAGTCATGTATGTTGGAATATGTAGTCTAAGTGTTTGTAGAAATGTCTGAATGAACAAGTGTGTAATATATTGTACTTTATATGGGCATTGAGAAGAAATTCTCAACTACCTTAATAATGTGTATGATTTCCTCCATGCAACTTACATTCTTTGTCTGTTTTACTTAGGGACTGCATATGTGTGAATTCATGTTTAAGTTGAAATCCATCAAATGCTCACATGCTTGTAAGATTGGAATTGTGATCCATTTCTGTTCTGATAAGATTCTATGATTATCTGTTGTAATTGAATGTGTTTGGGACTATGGAATAGTCCAGGCAATCGGTAACAAGCATTGAATAGGTGGCTGAGGTTGATTTGGCCACATAGGACGTGATCGATGAATTCAAGCCGTATTTGGGATGTTGGCAGTGGTTAGGCCACACGGAGTGCTTACGCACTTCATGTCGATCAACTCAACGCGCACTCGTACTAGTCGAGCTCATCAAGTAACCCGATTGACCTGATGTATGTTCACCATATGGACGCTACTGCTTGAATCTAAGGTACCAAACTCACTAGTGAAAGCTCTTTTAAACCTTAGTACCTCGATCCGCTAAGACACATGAGCCAGGCATAGTGGTATGGGACATCGTGGTGGAGTTGTCAGCTTACGCTGGGGTGACGAACTTCCCCATAGTGACTAGTGAGCAACCCAGACTCGTGAGCCGAATACGGTGGTACGGGACATTGTATTCGAGCTGTCGGCCTACACTGATAAGGTGACGAGCCCTTTGTAGTGACCTCGAGCGTACGCTAAGATTGCGTAGAGGCGACGAGCCCTTACGTAGCAACAGGAGTACACTAGGCCTGCACTAATAAGGTGAAGAACCCTTTACAGCGACCTAGAACCGTAACATCGTATGAGATTTACTAGGATTGACGACCCTAAATGGGATCATCATTTGGGAATTGATATAAGGGAGGTACCTTAGCTTTCCAATCCTGCTGTATGAAAAAGACTAATAAGAACTTGGTAATCACGTTCATGCACCGCACTGCATGTACTGTTTGGCGTTGGGCAGAGCACTGAGGAAGTGACTGACATGCGCGACCGTTAGATGAAGATCACAGAGGGAGTGCAGGCGAGGGCATGCATCATTTATTCATACTATTCTTCATTAATCATAGTACTTAGGAATATTTGATTGTATTGTTTTATCATTACTGCTTGACTGAATTGATAACATGTTAACCTTTGCTTTATTGTTCCACTGAGTTGATCACTCACTCCCACGTTACGGGACGGTATTGTACACACTAACCAGAAACTGTCTTAGATGCAGATGGAGACTCGACTGATGAGGCGGAGGCGGACTTCGTAAACAATGAAGATGCCTTCTCATATATGCAGTATTCTGGTGGGTTTCCCTAGACCGTTCTGATCGGCGAGGCTTCAGGGTTATACTTATAGTAGACTATTACATTTTGACATTTTGTAATTTGAAACAATACATGTAATTATTGACCTGGCAATGCATACATACTTTGTGGACCTAAAATGGTTTATAAAGTTATACATATTCATTTCAGTCTTCTGCATGCATATTACAACTATCCCTGGATTATGTTTTGCTGATTTGGCTTAATCTTATTCATGTTTTATGCACTAATACAGACAACATTTAATCATTATTAAATATATTGCATAAGTGATGCGTTGAAACTCGGGAGCTGGACTTCTACTCGACCCGCTATTTTCAGAGCGTTATACTGCCAGAACTCGCACTTCTCCAGCTTCTCATAGAGCTGATGTGCGTAGAGGGTCTGCAATGTAACCTGCTGATGCTACTCGTGCTCCTCACAGGTCCTCGAATAGATCAAAATGGCATCGATGAAGACTACAACAAACTGATCGAGATACGGACGGAAGACCTCGTTCATCAACTGCATGAAGACCGTGGGTGCATTGGTCAGTCCGAAGGACATGACCTGAAACTCAAAATGACCATAACGAGTCCTGAAAGCCGTCTTTGGAATGTCCTCCTTTCAGACCCGAATCTGATGATAACCGGAATGCAGGTCAATCTTCGAAAAGAACTGTACACCCTGCAGCTGATCAAACAAATCATCAATCCTCGGGAGCGGGTACTTGTTCTTGATTGTGACTTTGTTAAGCTTGCGGTAATCTATGCAGAGCCTCAACAAGCCATCCTTCTTCTCCACAAAGAGTACCGGCGCTTCCCACAGTGAACTGCTCGGACGAATAAAGCCCAACTCGCGCAACTCGTCCAACTGCTTCTGTAGTTCCCGCAACTCCAACGGTGTCATACGGTACAGGGCCTTCGAAATAGGTGTAGTACCGGGCACGAGATCAATCTGAAACTCGATGAGTCGGCAAGGCGGTAATCCCAGAATCTCCTAAAACACATCGGGAAAATCGCAAACAATCGGCATCTGATCAATACAAGCGGCAACAAGCTCCTCAATAGCGCAGGACATCAAGTAAGATAATGGCTCTCCCCGGGGCTCTGCAATGAACTGAAACTGCGGCAAGCTTGGTATACAGAATGTGACTATCCTGCAGAGCAGTCCAAGATGGCATGGTACTCGGCAAGCCAATCCATGCCCAAGATAACGTCAAAATCTGACATCGGCAGCACATACGAGTCGGCGGGCAAGAAAATCTCTCCCACTAGCACGGGGCAAGACGAACAGAAGCGGCCTAATACTATAATCTTTCCTAAGGGCATCGATACGGTCAACCCCTCTCGAGCAGACTCTATCGGCAATCCAGTCGAACAACAGAATCCCTCGGACATAAACGAGTGTGAAGCACCGAAATAAAAAAAACTCGAGCAATACATGCAGAGACTGAAAGTATACCCTCAACGACCCCTCCAAATGACTGAGGATCCTGCTAGGCCGTGTAGAATCTAGCCTGAGCCGGCTGGGGAGGTGCTTGTCCCCTCTGAGCTTGTCGTTGCTGCTGTCACTGAGGTGATCGAAACTGCTACCTCTGCTGCTACAGCCTCGGAGGCTAATGCTGATGCTAATGCTGATGCTACTGCTGAGGTGGCCTTGGTGGTGGGGGCTGCTATCGTTGTTGTTGTGGGGGTCTCTGCTGCTGCTGCGGTGGAGGCTGTTGTGGACCTCTCGACTGCTGCTGTTGCTGCTGCTGGGGGCGGGGACACTCCCATATACGGTGCCCCGTCGCACCGCACCTAAAACAAGAACCGATGAACTGCCTCGGAGGTGTTGTGAAGGTGCTGCTGGCGCTCGGAAGGTTGGGCGACCTGTACGCCTCTGCTGTGGTCGACTCTGCTAGGAATCACTGGAAGGAACCTGCCTCTTCCGATATCTCCTCTGACCGTGATCAGACTGAGAATCGGCCCACTCAGCCTCAAAAATCTGAGCCTTCCATACCACTCCCTCGAAAGTCAAGAGCTCATGCCCAATAACACGGCCTCGAAGACCGTAACGTAAGCCATCCTCGAAGTGGCGACCTCTCCGCTTTTCATCATCTACCAGGTATGGTGTAAATCTGGATAGCGCAACAAAATGAGCGGCCTACTGAGCCACCATCATATCACCCTGCACCAGGACCTCGAACTCCAACGCTCACTGTCATGGGAAGTGATCAGGAAAGTACTGTCGGTCAAATCGATCCACAAAATCCTCCTAAGTCCACACAAAATTGACGCCTGCTACTCGAGAGACTGATGTCCACCAATGCTCAGCCTCACCATGGAGGAGAAATACTACTAATCGAACTTGTCGCTCAGTCAAACATGTCATCATATCGAATATCTTCTCCACATCGGCGCGTTAACTCTCAGCTACCGTCGGGTCTGGCTCACCCTGGAAACGCGGGGGATCAGTCGTCGAAACTCTCGAAGGAGGGCACTGGCGCGCTCCTGCTCTGCCTGGGCCGGTGAAACAACGGGGCATCTACTCTGTCCCTGAAATGCAGCCGTCACAGCCTGCAACATCTGCTGTAACTGGGAGGCACTCATGGATACGGTCGGATTTGCACAGGTCTCTGGTGGAGGAGCAGCATCCTAAGGATGGGCGGTAGGAACCTCTGGTGGTAGAGTGGAGATCGTGGATGGTAGGGCGGGAGTCGATCGGGTCACTCGCCTACGTTGTATGTCCTACAGGAAAGAGCGAAGGTGCCTATCAACTTTGAAAACTCTCGAAGGCACGCTCGTTAAGGGTCTGTAATAAAAGATCGTTAGGTTATCCGAAATTAGGACTTAATCATTCATAGCAGACACGTAATGTTGCTCTTGGTTATTCCCGAGTAATGCTCTGATACCAACTTCTGTCACCCCCCAAATTCATAAACTGGGCTCATAAAATTTCTGATCGCCGAATCCAGCGCCGACAGCCTCTATAGTACCCCATTCTCGGCTCCCAGTGCCCAGTCGCCAGGTTCCGATCCTAGGATACTACGAGAAGGATTTTCAACATCAGTTTGATTCGTAATGAGCATAACCAAAGGCATAACTCACAAACAACAACCAAAAACTCTATCACATTTCCACTATGATCAAAAACTTTATAAGTACAATGAGCATAAAGGAAAATACAATGATAATAGGTAAAAAGCTCCAAGCTGATCTGATATGTGCTCTTGCCTCAGCGTTGCTGCGATCCAACGTCACTTGCACGCAACGGTCGTGCATAAGCTTATGGAAAGCTTAAAGGGTGGTGTAAGTGTGTGCATAAGGTAGTAATACAATTATGCAGTATTAGAGTAATGCAGAATATACTGATGAATCCATGAATACTATTATCCGTACCAAGGCCATGCGGTGCAAGGCATGAATGATGTTGGCCATACCAAGGCCATGTGGTGTGAAATGCAACTCAAGCATGCGAATCCTCATTTAAGTCCACATATCAATACAGCTCAATTCTGAAATATCATCAAAGTCTAGTACACTCCAACCAAATTGCCACCCCATCATGCGCAATAAGGTGAGTGGAAGAGACCTCACTATCCACCTGCCAATATCGAGCTCAGCTCGTCGATAGTGGACCCATTCCTCGAGCTGGTCAAACTCAGCCTAGCTTTGCCCCCTCCTCTCGGGCGAGTAAGGCCACACCCCCTTCCAACCGACCACGATACAGTGGAGAGCACGGCCTCCTGGTATTCGGCTCTCGGCGCTCATACACCCACTCGGTCTAGACGTTGGAGCAACCTCCTGGTACCATAAGGGTTAAGAACTTTTACCCAGGGATATCTATAACATCCCATGTAGAACAAGATTTTTGGTATCCAATCCTACCAACCATGATATGCCTGTGGCAGCTATAGCCCTGATGTCGCTAGGGCGTATAGTATACATGTCACATAATGCGAGATACATGAATCACGCAATCTAGTCATACAACAATCATGCACGTACTACACGCTCATGTGGGCATCTCTCTCTACCAGGGAGTCCTATAACAATTTGCCCAATGGCATGCGCTATGATCAATCACTCGTCTCATCACAAACATGCAGATGATGCGTATGGGCATGTATTATGATGTCATGTTGTCACATACTCAAAATTGATATCGATAACCAGCGTCGGCCTCGGTAATCGGCACCGATAATCAGCATCGGTAATCAGCGTCGATAATCAGGGTCGATAATCGGTGTCGGTCTCGACAATTGGCTCCGATACTCAGCATCGGTAATTGGCACTGATAATCAGGGTCCATAATCGGCGTCGACTTCGACAATCGGCACCGATAATCAGCATATAACCAAGGCAGGGTCTATAGATGATCAGCCGATCAACCATAGTATAAAATCGGCACTCGACCGTGGTTATATCAAATTTGATAGCACAGAGTCATCCGTCTACGGCGAATGGGGCCCACTTATTTGGGTTAACCCACAAAGAGAATGGGCCTAACAAGACCTAAGGGAAGGTCACAATGAGAACATCTAACCATCATTGTCCATCAATGTGGACGTCAAACCATCATTGCTCCCAAGGAGTGGCCTATATGAGGAGTTCATACACATTGTAATGGCCACACATACATCACATTGGGCCTCGCTCATGGGCCTCACATACATTACATCAGGCCAATCGAATGGGCCGATCCAATGGGCCGAATCAAATGGGTCGATCAAATGGGCCTCAGGTATATCAGTCGGTCCCACCTTTATGTACTTTGAGATCCGATCTATTCATAAGTTAACATAAAGATAGATGAAATGAAAACAAATATCAACTTAATCGGAAACTACTGTGGTGTATAGGAGTTTGAACGGTGGATGTCACTGTCCACTATTTAAATGGTGGGGGCCCACTTGAACTTTAGATCTGACCCTCTCCTTTGCTCACGCCATAGAATAATATCTTAATATGGTTAGATGGTTTGGACACAACATATGCATCATGATGGGCCCCACCGTTCAAACAGTGAACAGTGTAAATAAGGCACATACATCGTTGGGGCCCATGCTAGAGGGGTGAAACACATACATCTAAGGTGGGTCTCACTGTCAGAACAAATACACACATGTGTCATGGTGGGACCCACAGAGCTCTGGACATTAAGGGAGAGAGAGAGAGAGGGAGGGAGAGAAAGAGAGAGCACGTGGCTGCTTTTTTTTTACTTTTTCCTTGTCTCTTTTTTTTCTTTTCCTTTTTCTTTCCTGCAACAAAATAGAGGTGGGTCCCACGTAGGCCCCACCACAATAGCTATATATATTAGATATAATATATATTATATAATATAATATATAATATATACAATATAATATATATATATAATACAATATATATATATATATATATAATATACCTGACGTCCAGGCTGTCCAGGGGCTGGACGGTCACACAAATTAGGGAGGGTCCCACATGTGGGGAGGGTCCCACCGTCCTTAGACGGTGGACATCACATACATGATGTGTGGCCCACCAAAATGAACAGACGGCGTGCGTGGGTCCAATGGACCCCACCGTCAGTTGACACTTAACTGTTAGCCACCCTCCCTAGGCCATTAATGCCATGACCTCAGCATTGAATGAGGTATCTTTTACTCCGTCTGCCAGTTAAGCTACGGATCTGGGCGTGTACACGCACCAAGGAGGGCCCACACGGACGTGGGCCCCACCGTCCAGGGGTGATGGATGGTTTGGATAAAACACATACAGCATGGTGTGGCCCACCAAAAGGGATGGATGACGTGGGTGGGTCCCATGGACCCCACCGTCAATCCACACCCATGTTAGTACACACTCCATGTCAGTACACACTCCATGTTAGCCACCACCACAGGGATCGTTACCAAGACCTCCAGTGTTGAAACGAGGCATCTTTCGCTTGGTCTGCCGCCTGAGCTATGAAGCTGGGTGGGCCCACATTGGATCACACTTCACTAACAGCCACCCCCACTATTAGCCACCTCAAAGTGGGCCCCCCTATGGACAGTTGGGATGACATATAAACATCATGGTGTGTCCCACATGGATGGGATCCACCGGTAGATGGCATGGATGATATACACTCATTATAGGTGGGCCATAATCATAGAAAGAGAGAGAGAGAGAGAGAGAGAGGCATCGGCGATGTCGGAGGTGATGGAGGGGCCCCGCCATTATGGGCCCCTCTTTGATACAAAACATGCATCAAGGTGGGTCCTAATAGACATGGACCTTTAAATCAAATAAATGAATGAAATACAAAATCCAAAATCACCCACCGCCTTCTTCTTGCTCCCTTAGCTTCCTTTGCTCCTTAGCTTCTATCCTAATGGAGGAGATGGATTTTTGATGGTTGAGATGGGAGATGAGAGGGGAGGAAGTGGGCCACACACAAATTTCTCATGGAGAAGGGAAAAAGCTTGGACGTGTGAGGCTTTCTCTTGCTTGGGAAAATGAGTTGAGAAATGAGAGAGAGGGTTGTAAAGAGAGAGATGTGATAGAGTGATGGATGGGAGAGAGGGGATGGGTGTGTAAGAGCCTTTTTGACTTTTGTAGTAGAGTGTGTAAGAAAGGTATGAGTGGTGTAAGAAACTTTTGACTTTAGGGGTTGCTTGGGGAAGGCTGAGAGGTGATGTGTACTTGACATGTACTTGACATGATGGGATTAATTGATTGATTGATGTGACAAGTCAAGAGATTCTCTCGAAATTTGCACATGCGGCGTTTTCCTCACACCGAACGCTGGCCCACATCTCCTGGCCAGAGTATCGGATCGACGCGCGAGATGCAGCATCGGAACCGCGGCGACAGCGCGGTTGCTACGGTATAAGTCTCAGTTTGAATCAATTCAGGTTGACGGTGTGTGACTCAGGGTTGCGCGCAAATACCGGTTAAGGATCGAAGGTTGCCAAAATTCGACCGGGAAGACCGCGGAAGCCTACGGAATGGTACAGTCTAGGATACGGGTCTTATAACAACGGCCACAAATGCATCAACATGGGCCCCATCACATGGGCCTTATAAATATCAAGGTGGGCCTCAGCAGATGGCCACAAGTACATATATATATGAATCATATCAAAAGATCAACCGATCCTCACTTCAAATAACAGTGGTGGGGATCCACTTGAACCATGGATCTAACTCATTCTTTAGCCCCTGCCATAAAATGAGCTTTCAAATTGGTTGGACGGTTTGGATGCAACACATGCATCATGGTGGGTCCCATAGATGGACAGTGAGGGTGAAACAGGTGGGGCCCACATAACTTGGTGACGTCACATACACCAGCTACATAGCTGGTGTGTGGCACGCCAGCCAATCTGCTTCATAAGGTGGGTCCACACGTGTGGCCCACTATAACATTTATTTTCCATCCAACATTGATAAGGTCACACAAACCTGAGGAAAAATAAATTACATAATGATCCAAACTTTCGTGAAAACCCCAAATGGGTTTCAATGGCTGACGTTCAATCCACACTACTTTTGTGAGGTGGCCCACCGGACTGACGGCTAGATGGCAAGGATAGAAGACATACATCATAATGGGTCCCACCGTCCAGTGGTGTGGACGGTGAGGCAAGAACACATACATCATCAGGTGGGTCCCATCGTCCAGTGCTGTGGACGGTGCGGACACAGCACATGCACCAGGGTGGTTTCCACCATCCATAGCCGTGGACGGTGTGAATAGAACACATACATCAATGGTGGGTTCCACGTGGGGCCCACCATAACATTTATTTGCAATCCAACCCCTTAATAAGGTCACATGGACTTAGATGAAAAGGGAAAATAAATTTCATGGTGATCGAAAACCTCTGTCAACCTAAAAAGGGTTTCAATGGCAGATGTTCAGTCCCACTGTTTCCAATGACGTGGGCCACCTGAGTGCCTCATACAGTTGATTTTTGGGAGGCCCACTGTCCCAAAGGGGACCTATAAAATGGACGGTGTGGATATTCAAAACACATCGAGGTGGGGCCCACGTATGGGCCGTGGGTCTGCTGTCCGTCCGCCAAATGCCGCAAGCGCTACTTACGCCTTTAGCAGCAGCAACGTCTGCAACATATTTTGTTTTTTTAATCGCATAATCTCACGATTTTTCAGGCGTGGGGCTCACATCGGAAGAATCCACCTCACCCAATGGATTCTACAGTCCATAACCAATCCATCAAGCCCAATATTAGACATGCTTTGGTGTGTAGAAAAATTTAAGTGAATTTAAACAGTGAAAATAACTGTTTTCAAAGGTGTGGCCCGCCAGAAAGTTGGATCGGCTTCATTTTTCGGTTCAACGCCTAAAATGAGTTGGTAAATAGGATGAACGGCGTGGATTGAATGCATACATCAATGTGGGGCCTATACAAGTGGCCCTCTCCAAAGCCAAAAAAATCAAACAAATATATTTGTTTTCCCAGTTCACATCCAGACGATGGACGGTTCTAGGCTTAACAATTGCATTTAAGGTGGACCCTTCTTAGGTGGACCACCACATGGCTGGGTGGTGTGGAACAACACATATAAAGTGGGCCCCACCTATGGATGGCTTGGATAGAATACATGCCTTATGGTGGGGTTCATCCAGGTGGGCCACAGGGCCATTTCATCATATATAAAAAAAGAGAGAGAGGGAGAGAAAGAAAGAGAGAGATCGAGAGACACGTGATGATGGAGGGACCCCGACACTATGGGCCCTCCATTGTAATCAATCATACATGAAGTGGGTCCCATAACACGTGGGCCCAACAAATCAAAGATCAATGGTGGAGATTCCTTCTCCACCAAAATGGAAGGTTTAGATGACCTCTAGCCATGCAAAGAAAATAAACATCATGATGGGCTCCATGGAGAATGGCCCCATCATGGAATGATCATGAGAATCAATGTGGTCCATTGGCCACACCTAGGGTCCAAAGTGAGATCCATACCGTCAATCGGTAGGCCTCACTTGACCTATCATCAAAATATAAAAAATCTAGCCTATAAAGCACCCACCGTTCGATCTTCTTGGTCCGATGGAAAGCCGAGCTCCTTATGCTTCACTGTGATGGAAGATGATGAGGTTTGAATGGCTAGGATGAAGGATTTGGGATGGGAAAGTGGTCCACACACATGCACTTTCTCTCCTTGAAAATGTTGGATGTGAGCTCATTTGGGTGCTTGGAAAATGTGAAGAGAAAGAGAGAGAGAGAGGGTGGTTGTAAGAGCAGTGATAGGTGATGGAGTGATGAATGTGAGGTGATGGTGTACTTGACATATATGGGTGTGTAAGAGAGAAGGTGAGAAAGAGTTGACTTTAAGGTTGCTTGAGGATAAAGAAAGCTTTAATTGATTGATTGATTGATGGGACATGTTGTAGAGATTCTCTTGGGATTGCAAACACGTGGCATTTTCTTCGAAATAAATGTCGGCTTACATCTCCCTGCCAAGGTATCGGATTGGTATGTAAGACGCGGCGTTGGAACAGTGGCGACGGTGCAGTCGTAATGGTACAAGTCTCAGATTAAGCCGAGTCAAATCTACGAGATACGACATAGGGTCGTGTGCAAATGTCGATTATATGTCGCAGGTTACCGAAATTCGACGGGAAGGATCGCGGCAGTCAACGAAACAGTACAGACTGGGATACGGATCTTACAGCCCATGTCACTAGAAATAGTGTGGTTGAACATCTACCATTGAAACTCTTTTGGGTCACACCAGCAGGGGACACCTTCTGTATGTATTTAACCACACCGTCCATATGTTTGGACGTGGCCCCATCCCACACGTGTGGCACGTGTGGGAGTGAGACCCACTTGATATATGTGTTATACCCCATCTGTCCAGCGTCCAAGGTCTGGACGCTGGCTCCTTCATAATAATAATAATAATAAATAAATAAATAAATAATATTATATATTAAATATACATGTGATATATGCGTATGGTGGGCCTCACGTGGGACCCACCTGTTGAGCGGATTGGCTGGTGAGTCTCACACCAGTTAAATGGCTGTTGTATTTACATCACCAATTTCTGTGGACCCCCACCGTGTAGGTGTTTTGAATCCAGGTAGTTCATCTGATGGGCCAACGTGATGTATGGGTCTTATCCACGTTGTCCAGCACCCTGGATGGTGGGACCCACCTCTGATGCATCTATTGTATCCTAACCATCCATTCGCGTGTGGCCCATCCACACTGTCCATTATTTAGAACGGTGGGAATCCCACCTTGATTGTATATGTTTTATATCCCTGCTGACCGTGCAGGAGACATAGGGCTACCTTGATGTGGCTGGTGGGCCACGTGTATGTGGACCCCACTCATCCACGCCGTCCCTTCATCTGGACCATCCATCCATGTGGGCCCACACATTAGCTATATAGCTGATGCACTACGTCAGTAGCCCTGTTGGGTCCCTCATGATGTATGTGTTAGATCCAACCATCCATCCGAGCTGCTGGAGAGGCAACGCATCCACACGTGTGGAGCCTGCCTTGATGTATATATTTCATCCTTGTTGTCCACGTGGGATACAAGTGATGTATGTGCCTTATATCTTGACCGTCCATGTACGACATGGACCTCACCTATTGTGTAATCGCAGGGCCCAACATGTTGTACGTGTTTCATCTATGTCGTCCACTTATGCGGCCCACCTTGATGATGTGTGGTATATCCACTCCGTCCATGGGACATACCAAGATGTATCTGTTTTATCCCTATTGTCCATCTATGGGACCTTCATGATGCAGGTGCTGTATCTACAACGTCCAACCATCTTGAGAGATAATTTTATGGCTTAGGAAGAAGAATAAGACAGACCTAGTGATCAGGTGAACCACACTGCAGAAAATAATGGAGATTGAACGTCCACCATTGAAACCCTTTTTGGGTCACAGAGGTTTTGGATCAATATGATATTAATTTTTCCCTTAATCCAGGTCTTTGTGACCTTATGATCAGATCAGATGGGGAATAAACTTTATGGTGGGCCCTGTGATTAGTTTAACAGTGAAAACCATTATCTCCACGATTATTTGTGGTATGGCCCAAATGACCTCCCGTTATGATTCATTTGGATAACACTCTAAAATGATCTCTAAAAATAGATGTATAGTGTAAGTTGCTCACTTAGAATGGTGGGCCTGATTTGACGTTAATGAGGCCCACCTTGATGTATTCTATGGCCCATCTCTGAGGCCCACCCTGATATATTTGTAGCCCACTTGAGGCCCATTGGTGCGGCTCATCCATGAGGCCCATCATGTTGTATATTTGAGGCCCATGTGATAGGGCCCACCAGCCTTATATTTAAGGCCCATATGATGGGGCCCAATGGGATGTATTTTCGGCCCATATGGCATGGTCATTGTAATTTTTTTAGCCTATTTAATGAGCCCATTATGATGTGCATTAGGCCCATAGGTTATGGCCCGTGCGATACATCTTAGGCCCATGTGCAGGGCCCACCTGTTGTGTATGTAGCCCTTGTATGAGGCCCATTGCGATGTATATTAGGCTTTCACGTGAGGCCATGGGCCCATTGTATGTCTGACCTTATGTGGGCAACTCCTTGGGAGCAATGTTAGTTAAATGTCCACATTGATGGGCAATGATAGTTGAATGTCCACATTGTGACCTCCTTTTAGGCTTTGTTAGGCCCATTCTTACCGATTTCGATTATCGTGACCGATTGCCGATTTCGAGTATCGAGGCCGTTTCCGATTTGTCGAGGCTGATTGCCAAGACCGATTTCGATTGCTGAGGCCAATTGTTGAGACCCATATAATGTATATGTGGCCCGTAGTTGAGGTCCATTGTGATGTATATGCGGCTCGTATTTAAGGCCCATCGTGATGTGTATTAGGCCCTTGTGTGAGGCCAAGGAACCACTGTATGTTAAGCTCTACGTGGGCCACTCCTTGGGGACAATGTTGGTTAAATGTCCACATTATCGAGGGCAATTTTCAATGTCGATTGTCGGTGCCGGTTATTGATATCAATTACGAGTATGTGACAACATAGCATCATGATACATGCCCATACACATCATATACACGTTTATTATGAGATGTGATTGACCATTACATATGTCATTGGGCAAGATGATATGAGACTTCCTGATAGGCGGAGGTTATCTCACATGAGCGCATGGCATGCACAAGATTGATGCATGACTAGATTGTATGACTCATGCATCTTGCATTGTGTTATGATTACTGTACGCCCTAGCGACATCATGGCCGTAGCCTCCACATGCATGTCGTGGATGGCCAGAGAAGACACCAAAAATTTGTTCTAGCATCAGGCTGCCATAGATGGCCTTGGGTGAAAATTCCTAGACCCACTTGGTACCAGAGGATGCCCCAACGTCGAGACCGAGTGGATACATGAGCACCCAATTGCCGAATACCAGGAGGCTATGTCTCTCACTATGTCGTGGTCGGTTGGGAGGGGGTGTGGCCTTACCCGCCCTAGGGCAGGGGGCATAGCTAGGCTGAGTCTGACCAGCTCATAAATGGGTCCACTATCGACGTGCCGGATAGGTATTGGCAGACTATTGGCCAGGCGGATAGTGAGGTTTCTTACGCTCACTTGGACTGTGCTATTGGGAGAGGGGCAATGCCATTTGGAGTGTACTAAACCTTGGTGATGATCTTAGAGAGGAACCGTACTGATATACGGAGTTATTGAGGAGTTGCATACTCATTCATTCATTCATTCACTATCCACTCGAGCTGGTGGTGCACAACTATTTGTTACGTGTACCATCGCAATAGTCGGGATTTCGATTGGGGCGCACTACTAACCTGAGATCAGGAATTTACCACATCGAGTCTGATTATCCAAATTTAGGTATGGGACTGGTTTGGATAGAAGTCCCTTGTGATGAACCCCATAGCCTGCGATACTATGTACTATCTTCTCGACTTCACACTCCAGCATAGCCATTCCATTCACACCGCATATTATATTACATCCTCAGTATATGGCATTTTGGGTTACTGTGTTTCTGCATTTATATGGTCTAGATATAGCTGACGCTATTCATGAACTCATCAAGAATTGCATATTGCATCGCATCCTCGGCATCTGATCTTTGGCCTTTATGACTCCTCATTTGCATAGCTGTTCTATATTGCGTATTCTGATATTGATTGACTCATGGACTTGCTCGTATTTCTGCTTACTTTGTTATCATATGATTTATGATCTTGTCAGTATTTCTGTTTACTATGATAATTTCTGCTCTTGTCAGTATTTCTGCTCACTCTGATAATTCATGATCTTGTCAGTATTTTTGCTTATTCCGATATTGTATGATTTATGGATTACCAGTATTTTCGGTATTGTATGATAATGGTATTGTATTGAATACTTGGCACTTACCTTGTACACACACTTTCACCACCCTCTAAGCTTTCTATAAGCTTATGCACGATAGATGCGTGCAGGTGGTGTTAGGTTGCAGCAGCGTTGAGCTTGGAGCGTGCAGCAGTCTGCTGGAGCTTTGATTTCGATATATGTATTTCCCTTTCAGCATTGTACTTAAAAATGATTATATTAGTGGATATGTGATGATGATTTGCCTTTATGTTTTGGGTATACTTGTGGTTATGCTTCTTATGAGACAAATGTATGTTGAAAAATCCTCCTTGTAGAAATCCCAAGATCGGAACCTAGCGTATGGACGCTGGGAGCCGAGAATGGGGTACTACAGAGGCTGTCGGCACCGGGTTCGGTGATCAGGATTCCTGTAAATCCGATTTCTGGGTTTAGGGCGTGATAGACTGAGAGAAGACAGGGTGGGGAGATCAGAGAGAGAGGAAGAGAGAGATAGAGAGCGAGAGGAGGGGGAGGGTGTGTGAGAGAGAGAGAGAGAGAGTTGAGCTAAGAGATCTCTCACGGGCACGGATGCGGCTAGATACAGGTTGAGTAGCGAGTTGGCTACTGAAGTGACATCACTAAGTTCTGTGGGCCCCACTATGATGTATGTGTTGTATCCACACCGGCCATCCATTTTGAGATATTATTTTAAGGCATGAGCCAGAGAATGAGGCAGATAAGAAGATGTAGTGGACCTCACCACAGAAAACATTGGCGAGAGTGATTCCCACCATTGAAACTATCCTAAGGATGACCATAATTTTTTTTTGAAATCCAACCTGTTCAAAAGTTAAAAATGACATGAAATAAGGTAAAACACAAATATAAGCTTGATCTAAAACTTTCATGGCCTTTAGAAGTTTTTAATGGTGGGTGTCACTGTCCCCACTGTTTTCTGTGTTGGGGTCCACTGGAGCTTTGGATTTATCTTTAGATATTGCCCTAAAATGATCTCTCCAAATGGATGGAAGGTGTGGATGTAAAACATACATCATAGTGGGGCCCAAAAATGATAGGTATATAAATACCAGGTGGACCACACCACATGAAAACCTTAACCTTGGATATCCATCATTAAAATCATCGTAAGGCCCACTGCACTGTTTATTTGGCATCCAATCTGTTTATTAGGTCATACAGGCCTAGATGAAGGGGAAAAACAAAAATCATCTCGATCCAAAACTTTTATGGCCCCCAGAATGTTTTAAATGGTTGACGCCCATTCAACACTATTTCCTGTAATGTGGTCCATTTTAGATTATGATATGCCTCATTTTTAGTCTCATGCCATAAGATGATCTTTAAAATTAGATGGACAGCATGGATTAAACACATACATCATGGTACCAAAGGGTCCAAAGTCCTATTTTTGGTCTCATGCCATAAGATGATCTTTTTTGACATGGACCCCTGAAACTAACCTGACTAGAAAGCAAGGTCCAAAGTCCTATTGGTACTAAAGGGTGGCCAAATACAGGGACCCGGGTCAAAGTCCTAAGGAAAAAAAACTCTTTATTTCCAAAGAACGATATCATTTTATGGAATTTCCAAAAAATGATCCGCCAACTAATCACAATCCCATGTTTTTCATGTTGCACTTCAAACAATCATAAAGGGTCATTTGGAAAAATGGAATTTGTAACTAACTAAATAGAAAATTGCCAGGAGTTCTTCAGAAACTGGTTCTGTCGGTCATGCGTGGCAACTAGGAATGTAATTTTGTGTAATCTGGAAACCATGATAGAGTACTTGAAATTCATTCCTAGGAATTTCCATCTATAAAACAAACTTTAAAAAAAAAAAAAAAGACCAGTGGGAGGGAACTCATTCCCTTTAGAATTTGCAAGCTACCATTTGGCCAAGAGTTAAGAAACTAGCCTTATACTGGAATTAGAATTCCAACCACAATCCATTTCTTACATTCCAGCTTGCAGGATGCAAGAATTTGCCCTTCCAATGGATTCAATTTCCAGCAGTGTACTTTTCAAGGTTGCCAAAGGACACCCCTAATCATGGATTGCTGACTTGCCTGAGTTGTATCTAACTTGTCCAAGTTGACTCAGACTCAATCGAGACTAGTGTGGGTCAGTATCACAAGTCGCCCCTTACTCAGGTAAGTCCTGACTCGAACCCAAATGAGTCGGGACGAGTCACCAAGTCAGAAAACCATGTCCCTAAACCTATAACCTATTCTCAAATCCCAAAACCTATAACCTAAACCCGAATATAAACCCGAACCCAAACCCGAACCCCAACCCGAATTCCTAAACCTTAACCTAAATATATAACCTATAACTTAAGCCTATACCTAAACCTAAAACCTATACTTAAACCTACACCTATAACGTAAACCTAAACCTATAACCTAAACTTAAACCTATAACCTAAACTTAAACCTATAACTTAAACCACCTATAACCTACACTTACAACCTACACTTATAACCTAAACCTATAACCTATACTTATAACCTATAACTTATAACTTAAACCTAAAACCTATACTTATAACCTAAACCTAAACCTTAACCTATAACATAAACCCTAAACTTAAACTTATAACCTTAATCTAAACCTATTCTCAAATCCCAAAACCTATACTTATAACCTAAACCTAAACCTTAACCTATAACCTAAATCTAAACTTATAACCTTAACCTAAACGTATAACCCTAACCTAAACCTATTCTCAAATCCCAAAACCTATACTTATAACTTAAACCTAAACCTTAACCTATAACCTAAACCTAAACCTATAACCTTAACCTAAACTTATAACCTTAACCTAAACCTAAACTCAAATCCCAAAACCTATAACCTAAACCTAAACCTTAACCTATAACCTAAACCTATACTTATAACCTTAACCTAAACCTATTCTCAAATCCCAAAACCTATAACCTAAACCTAAACCTAAACCTAAACCTATAACCTAAACTTAAACCTAAACTTAAACTTATAACCTACACTTATAACCTAAACCTATAACCTAAACCTAAGCCTATAACCTATAACCTAAACCCAAACCCGAACCTGATTTCCTAAACCTAAACCTTAACCTATTCTCAATTCCCTAAACCTTAACTTATAACTTAACCTAAACCTAAACCTATAACCTACACTTATAACCTAAACCTTTAACCTTAACATAAACTTAAAACCTAACCTAAACCTTAACCTATAACCTATAACCTAAATCTAAACCTAAACCTAAACCTATAACCTATTCTCAAATCCCAAAACCTATAGCCTAAACCTATAACCTATTCTCAAATCCCAAAACCTATAACCCAAACCCGAACATAAACTCGAACCCAAACCCGAACCCGAACCCGAATTCCTAAACCTTAACCTAAATATATAACCTATAACTTAAGCCTATACCTAAACCTAAAACCTATACCTAAACCTACACCTATAACTTAAACCTAAACCTATAACTTAAACCTATAACATAAACCCAAACTTATAACCTATAACTTAAACCACCTATAACCTACACTTACAACCTACACTTATAACCTAAACCTATAACCTATACTTATAACCTATAACTTATAACTTAAACCTAAAACCTATACTTATAACCTAAACCTAAACATTAACCTATAACCTAAACCCTAAACCTAAACTTATAACCTTAACCTAAACCTATTCTCAAATCCCAAAACCTATACTTATAACCTAAACCTAAACCTTAACCTATAACCTAAACCTAAACTTATAACCTTAACCTAAACTTATAACCTTAACCTAAACCTATTCTCAAATCCCAAAACCTATACTTATAACCTAAACATAAACCTTAACCTATAACCTAAACCTAAACTTATAACCTTAACCTAAACCTATTCTCAAATCCCAAAACCTATACTTATAACCTAAACCTAAACCTTAACCGATAACCTAAACCTATACTTATAACCTTAACCTAAACTTATAACCTTAACCTAAACCTATTCTCAAATCCCAAAACCTATAACCTAAACCTAAACCTTAACCTATAACCTAAACCTATACTTATAACCTTAACCTAAACTTATAACCTTAACCTAAAACCTATTCTCAAATCCCAAAACCAATAACCTAAACCTAAACCTTAACCTATAACCTAAACTTAAACTTATAACCTACACTTATAACCTAAACCTATAACCTAAACCTAAGCCTATAACCTATAACCTAAACCCAAACCCGAACCTGATTTCCTAAACCTAAACCTTAACCTATTCTCAATTCCCTAAACCTAAACCTATAACCTAACCTAAACCTAAACCTATAACCTACGCTTATAACCTAAACCTTTAACCTTCACCTAAACTTAAAACGTAGCCTAAACCTTAACCTATAACCTACAACCTAAACCTAAACGTCTATAACCTAAACCTAAACCTTAACCTAAACCTAAACCTATAACTTATTCTCAAATCCCAAAACCTATAACCTAAACCTATAACCTATTCTCAAATCCCAAAACCTATAACCAAAACCCGAACATAAACCTGAACCCAAACCCAAACCTGAACCCGAATTCCTAAACCTTAACCTAAATATATAACCTATAACTTAAGCCTATACCTAAACCTAAAACCTATACCTAAACCTACACCTATAACTTAAACCTATGACTTAAACCTATAACCTAAACTTAGACCTAAACCTAAACTTATAACCTATAACTTAAACCACCTATAACCTACACTTACAACCTACACTTATAACCTAAACCTATAACCTATACTTATAACCTATAACTTATAACTTAAACCTAAAACCTATACTTATAACCTAAACCTAAACCTTAACCTATAACCTAAACCCTAAACCTAAACTTATAACCTTAACCCTAAACCTAAACTTATAACCTTAACCTATAACCTAAACCTAAACTTATAACCTTAACCTAAACCTATTCTCAAATCCCAAAACCTATACTTATAACCTAAACCTAAACCTTAACCTATAACCTAAACCTAAACTTATTCTCAAATCCCAAAACCTATAAGCTAAACCTGAACCTTAACCTATAACCTAAACCTAAACCTTAACCTATAACCTAAACCTATACTTATAACCTTAACCTAAACTTATAACCTAAACCTAAACCTATTCTCAAATCCCAAAACCTATAACCTAAACCTAAACCTTAACCTATAACCTAAACTTAAACCTAAACTTAAACTTATAACCTACACTTATAACCTAAACCTATAACCTAAACCTAAGCCTATAACCTATAACCTAAACCCAAACCCGAACCCGATTTCCTAAACCTAAACCTTAACCTATTCTCAATACCCTAAACCGTAACCTATAACCTAACTTAAACCTAAACTTATAACCTACACTTATAACCTAAACCTTTAACCTTAACCTAAACTTAAAACCTAACCTATAACTTAAGCCTATACCTAAACCTAAAACCTATACCTAAACCTACACCTATAACTTAAACCTAAACCTATAACCTATAACTTAAACTTATAACCTAAACTTAAACCTAAACCTAAACTTATAACCTAGAACTTAAACCACCTATAACCTACACTTACAACTTATACTTATAACCTAAGCCTATAACCTATACTTATAACCTATAACTTATAACTTAAACCTAAAATCTATACTTATAACCTAAACCTAAACCTTAACCTATAACCTAAACCCTAAACCTAAACTTATAACCTTAACCTAAGCCTATTCTCAAATCCCAAAACCTATACTTATAACCTAAACCTAAACCTTAACCTATAACCTAAACCTAAACTTATAACCTAACCTAAACTTATAACCTTAACCTAAACCTATTCTCAAATCCCAAAACCTATACTTATAACCTAAACCTAAACCTTAACCTATAACCTAAACCTAAACTTATAACCTTAACCTAAACTTATAACCTTAACATAAACCTATTCTCAAATCCCAAAACCAATAACCTAAACCTAAACCTTAACCTACAACCTAAACCTATACTTATAACCTTAACCTAAACTTATAACCTTAACTTAAACCTATTCTCAAATCCCAAAACCTATAACCTAAACCTAAACCTTAACCTATAACCTAAACTTAAACCTAAACTTAAACTTATAACCTACACTTATAACCTAAACCTATAACCTATAACCTAAACCCAAACCCGAACCTGATTTCCTAAACCTAAACCTTAACCTATTCTCAATTCCCTAAACCTTAACCTATAACCTAACCTAAACCTAAACCTATAACCTACACTTATAACCTAAACCTTTAACCTTAACCTAAACTTAAAACCTAACATAAACCTTAACGTATAACCTATAACCTAAACCTAAACCTCTATAACCTAAACCTAAACCTTAACCTATAACCTATAACCTAAACCTAAAACCTCTATAACCTAAACCTAAACCTTAACCTATAACCTAAACTCAATTCCCTAAACCTATAACCTATAACCTAAACTCAATTCCCTAAACCTTATCCCTAAACCTAAACCTATAACCTATACTTATAACCTAGCTAAAACCAAAACCTAAAACCCAAATGTAAACCCGATCCCGAACTCGAACCCGATTTCCTAAATCTAAACCTTAACGTATTCTCTAATCCCTAAACCTAAACCTACACCTAATCCTAATCTCAACTCCCTAACCTAAACCTAAACCTATACTTATAACCTAAACCTATAACCTAAACCTAAGCCTATAACCTATAACCTAAACCCAAACCCAAACCCGATTTCCTAAACCTGAACCTTAACCTATTCTCAATTCCCTAAACCATAACCTATAACCTAACCTAAACCTAAACCTATAACCTACACTTATAACCTAAACTTTTAACCTTAACCTAAACTTAAAACCTAACCTAAACCTTAACCTATAACCTAAACTTAAACCTCTATAACCTAAACCTAAACCTTAACCTATAACCTAAACTTATAACCTAACCTAAACCTTAACCTATAACATATAACCTAAACCTAAAACCTATATAACCTAAACCTAAACCTTAACCTATAACCTAAACTCAATTTCCTAAACCTTAACCTATAACCTATAACCTAAACTCAATTCCCTAAACCTTATCCCTAAACCTAAACCTATAACCTACACTTATAACCTAGCTATAATCTAAACCTAAACCTAAAACCCAAACGTAAACTCGATCCCGAAATGCAGTTTTATTATATTCTGCTTGCATTATAGTGTAATGGTCTAATCATATTTTAATCATCTCTCAAAGCATAAGCACAAATGCATTGTACCATCAACACTATTTGTATAATGTTTTAGTATATTCCATGTTCATAGCTTGCACATATTCAATGATGGCACCAGGTGGGAGAGCATGTCGTTTGCGCACTGGATCTACCCCTTCTACCCATGATGCGACGGAGCCAGCATCGCCATCACATGTTACATCGTAGGCGTTTGATCCCTCAGTCATGCATACATCGGGCACTGCATGTAAGTCTAGACAATTACATATTTTTTTAATGACTTCTGTTTATGTTTAGACTTACATATTTCCTTTGCAACAGCATCGTCGACCAGCCAACGAAGACATGGACTCACGCGTGGGTTGCTTTTAGAGTGACTTACACGTGAGGGTGGGGTGATGGTAGAGTTCTCACATGACTATATTAGACCTGTTGGGAACAATGCCAGACTATTTACGTTGGAGGTCAGTGTCTTATGCCGATCTCTGATCCCCCCACCACCCCCCGTTGGGCAGACGTGACAGATGATGTACGGCAGCTCATCCGTTAGTGCCTTCAGGTAAATTTTAGTAAATTAAAATTTATTTTATAAAAGTTCATTTACGGTTAAGTTATTTTCTAATAAGTTTATTGCCTTAATCTATTATTTACGAAACTATAGGATAAATTTGACTTGGATTTAAGTGTTCCGCACATTTTCTATGCCGTCGACGACATGATCAAGGAGCAGTTTAAGGAGTACCGCTCCTTATTACACAAGCGGTATAAGAGGTGCATGAGCCACGAGGAGGGCGCACTATTCGCACCGCCACACGTGACCCATGACAACTGGCAGATACTCTGCGATAGATTTTTGTCTGATTCTTTTCAGATAATATTTACATATTTACGATATCTTAAGGTAACAATTAAATTCTAATTAATAATAATGTATTATGAATAATGTGTTCAGAAGAGGAGCAAAATAAATTCTGACAACAGGGGAAAGTTAGAAGTGAACCACATAGCTGGTTTAAAGTCATTTCTAGAAATTCGTCATGACATGGTAAGAAATTACTGGTAATTATTAAGTTGATATATTATTTCCATGCATTTATATTAACTATATTATCCTTTCGATTGCGTAGTGAGATTCCGTTACTAGCCAGGAGCCCGAACCAGTGGACCTCTACAGAGGGACTCACTGTCGACAGGCGACGGGATCTTAGGTACATCCTAGAGCCAGCGAGATTTGGGTAAAAATCCTTACATTGTAAAATTTAATTGCATTAAATTATAATAATGTCATTTTTCATATGTTTTCATTACAGGCAGCGATGGACACCTTACGCAATCTGCCCACTCCCGATGGTACTTAGCAGAGTGAGCCAGAGATCCTGAGTGAGGTGCTTGGCGCCCATTCTGGATATGTGCGTGGGCTTGGCTATGGTGACAAGCTCATGACACCCGCTAGAGCTGCCTCCACCCGATCCATCGTCGTTGGCGAGAGCGCCACCCGCCGAGCTGATATTGCAGAGAGAGAAGTTCAGCAGCTATAGGTCGTCGTTCATGACATCAGAGAGCAGCTAGAGAGGAAGAGTGAGCAGCTGGAGAGGCAGATGGTGGAACAGGAAAGGAGGATGGAGGAGTTGGCGAGGCAAAGGGAGGAGAAGGAGAGGAGGAGGATGGAGGAGCTGGCGAGGCAGGGGGAGAAGCAGGAGAGGAGGAAGGAGGACATGTGGGTGGGGAATGAGCAACGGATGACGGAGATGTTTCAGGATCTCGCTACATGCTTACCCACCGATGCCCCACCACCTCCACCTTCATCTTTGTGATTTTTTGTATTTTATTTATAATGTTAAACTTATATGTATTTATGCGGGAATGAATGTCATGTGGATGGATCTAGTTTATGTTTAGATGGATTTACGTACTTTGGGGTTTAAATGGATGTGAATGTGAATATGATGAAATATATTACATAACAGGTGTATATCAGGAAGAATATGATGAAATATATTATAACAGGTGTATATCAGGAATTTTGTGCTGGAATATTTAAAAAAAAAAGACACTTTTACCTACAAAACTTTTCGTAAGTAAAAGTTTTGTAAATATTATTAGCTACGAAAATATTCATACGTATAAGTTTTGTAAATATTTTTACCTACGACAATATTCGTAGATAAAAGTTTTGTAAATATTTTTACCTACGAAACAATTCATTGGTAAAAGTTTTATGAATATTGAATTGTAAATATTTTTAGCTACGAAAATATTCATAGGTATATGTTTTGTATATCTTTTTACCTACGAAAATATTCGTAGGTAAAAGTTTTGTAAATATTTTTAGCTATGAAAATATTCATAGGTAAACGTTTTGTAAGTATTTTTAACTACGAAATTTTTTGTAAGTAAAAGTTTTGTAATACATTTTACCTACGAAAATATTTGTAGGTAAACGTTTTGTAAGTATTTTTAGCTACGAAAATATTCGTAAGTAAAAGTTTTGTAAGTACTTTTAACTACAAAAAATATTCGTAGGTAAAAGTTTTATAATAATTTTTTACCTACGAAAATATTCGTAGGTATAAGTTTTGAAAATATTTTTACCTAAGTTTTGTCAATATTTTTACCTGCCAAAAAAAGCATTGGTAAAAGTTTTTACCGATGAAAAAATTCGTTGGCAAAAGTCTTACCTTTGCCGACGAAAATTATTTTTCGTTGGTAAAAGTTTTTCCCGTCGGTCTTTTACTGACGAAAATTTTCATCGGTAAAACTTTTTGCCTATGAAAGAAAGGCTTTTAGCAATGAAAATTTCCATCGGTAAAAGTGGCTTTTCTTGTAGTGAACAAATTAAAAACAACATACAACAATGTGCTCATAAAAAAATTTGAAATAAATTTTTTTAATATACAAAATTTTTGTGATATCTCTACATTGGTGATATTATTGAAATATCGTCAATACACTTGTGATACAAGCGTCATTACACAGTCGAAAATATTGGCAATCATTGGCAATACAAGCAATGCCTGAAATTTACACAATTGAAAATATTGGTGATATCGATACGTTAGCGATACTCAGCGATGCATTACTGATGTCTGAAATTTCTAATACTACCAGTGTTATCGGTATCACTACTAGTGTTATCGGTATCGCCAAGCTTATAACTACTAACTACTTGTAAACACTTTATAGCTTTAGGCCAAAGATAATAAATTATAAATATTTTACACTTGAAAATATTTTAATTGTAAAGTTATGAATGATGCCCACTGAGCGCATGCCCAACACTTTTTCTATTTAGTAGCTGCGTAAATGGAGTGCATTTAATTTTTTGAGTCACCACTAGCTAAGTGAAGCTTAAAAT
Source organism: Magnolia sinica (assembly GCF_029962835.1). NCBI lineage: Eukaryota > Viridiplantae > Streptophyta > Magnoliopsida > Magnoliales > Magnoliaceae > Magnolia > Magnolia sinica. The sequence goes on from NC_080587.1 coordinate 30,163,889, forward strand.
TTTACTTTCAGTTAGAAACTGTAAGATCACTAGCAATTGGTCAATGATCATAGGTTTTGGGTAAGAGTCTCGATGACAAAGGATGAAAGAATTAGACACCCTCTTCGGCCGGTACGACGTATGGTCTCTAATTTATAGAATTTTATGATTTCAATGGAATTCAGCAGAATTTCGGCAATACATATCTACCTGTGCTTCACATAACCCATGAGGGGCTAGGCAAAGAAAAATAAAGAATTATCTAGCCCACTTCACGAAGTCAAGTAGTTTCGAGTAGGCAAAATAAAGTAAAATATAATAAATTAAATTAAATGTAGTCATAACCTTACTTTAAAGAGATTCAAACTTCGAGTAAATAAAATGCACTAAATAAAGTGAAAATGCCGTCATGGCTTTACTTTATAGAGTTTAGGACTTCGGATAAATAAATATGACAAGGAAAAATAGAAAAGAGAAAGAAGGTTGCAAAATAAAGAAAATGAGAAGTACAAGGTAATTTTCAAATATAGTGTGAATATGTAGAATAGAGTGTGATCCGAACTTAATTAAGATGTGAGAAAGAAAATGGGACACCAGATATACTTTTTCTACAAAAGGAACGGTCAAATATCAGTGATCTGAATCCTTCTCTTGACTTTACTAATATCTTTAATATGCTATTTTTCCTAAGGTTAGCTTCTTGAGTTGGATAGTACCTCGGTGTCAATTAGGAATTTTCAAATTTCTCAGAAAATAACTCTCAGCCTCTCTTTGACTCTTCTGGACTCTGCCCACCTCAAATAGTAACTACGGTGCTAAATTTATAGGCTCTATCCATAGTGGTGCCACGTGTCTTTGCTTTGAGATTTCAATGTCTAAAGAGTTAAGCAGCATGTTTGTTAAGTATAAAGCATACCAGGTGGATTGTTGGTTCGCGGTGAGGTAGGGCTCTGTTGTATCTATTTCATTGGGTGTTTTGTCATGTATAGGGGGAATTCAATGTCTTAAAGGGTTGGTTATTCTTCTAACATTTTATTACTATCATTTATGATCAGTCTATCAGATCCGTTGGATGTCTCTGGAAGGTGTTGAGGTTCCTTTTGGCCTATTATGCTTAAATTTTTTACACTTCTCAAGTTGACCAAAAATCAATTTTATCAGAGAGATGCACAGTCTAGGTTTCTAAATATTTCGAATTATCAGTTGGAATATGATATGTTAGGTTCCAGATTTGCCGATTAAGTCTGTTGATTGTTCTCGTGACGTGACAAGAGTCCTACCCATTTGATCGATTTAGATTTTTAGTGGTTATTGAGTAGCCCATGGATAATTTTATCAAAGTTCAAATGAAGTTTAAAGATCAATTATTCTCATTTTGGGTACAGTGTCTACAAAAGTATTTACAACTTAGAATTTTATAAGCATATAAATGAACCATTTAAGCAATGAAGTACACTTAAGCAAGGGAGTCTTGACTAAATTTATGCTACAATCACACACATGCATACACATTTTCTTGACTTAAGTCGATAGTGTGGAGTTTTCTATTATTAGTAGTTTAGTACAGGTTATTACTGAAATTTGCTAATATTGTTACAGGAAATTAACTATTCATCGAGCATCCATACTTGTTAGAGAGCATGTCAAAATATCAAATGCGACAATTCGTGTTTCATATATGCATCATTTGGTATATATGCCTGTATTCTCTGTTTAAAATTGACTCCCCAACAAACACACTACTGATTGAAGGCTAAACTTTGATATATGCCTATATTATCTCATTATTTGCTGAAATATGCCAAGAATTCTCTTATTTACATCGGTATGGTCATTTTCATGAACAATTTCTTTCTCGACATTGTGATAGATAACACTTATTTTCAGCACTAATCACTAAAATTTGATATTTTCATGATTTTTACTTATTCAGATCATTTGGCACATTCAAACCATCCAAATGTTTAATTTAATTTTTACTAAAAATATGAGGCCTTTTTAGCTCCCCTCCCTACACTTAATGCTAAAGGCTGGATGTTAAAAGTGGAGGTGCATTAAAATTTCTTTTCACTTTTCACGTAAAAAGTATCTCTGAAATTATTTTAAAATGGCAATTCAGCACTTTAATTAATTTTCAAAGCTTATATTATACAATACATTCCTTCATGCTTAGATACAATAAAGAAAATATAACCAGTATGTTTTTTTTAATGAAAATATTGGTTTCCTTTTTAAATTTAAGACAAAAGATGGTGATACTTCACCTCTTTTTGTAGGCTATGGTGTCTCATCCAAGCTACGTGGCACTCTTGCAATTCGATCCAAACCAGATAGGTGGTATGGTGCATTGTGAATGGATAAAAGTAGTTATACCCACCCGCAATTCTGAATCTAATGAGGAATTGAGTAAGGGTGGACTATATTAACAGTAGTTAAAAGTGAGTTATACCTACCCACAATTCTAAATCCGATGAGGAATTGAGTAAGGGCGGACTCTATTAACTAAAGAAGGAGTTAAGAGCTAAAAGTAACTTTTAAGTAGAAAATGGAGGCTCTGAAAAGGTACTTTTTTGTAAGAAAATACCTCATGGTCTTCGATGCCATTGAAGGAGACCTCGTTGCCATTGAGAAAATTAGATAAAATAATCAATTCTTAATGGACATATATGACTTCCTGTTTGATGCCATCGAGGGGCTCTTCGATGCCATTGAAGGCCCCTCAAAGTCTGCTCAAGGAGATTAAGCATCACTCAAAATACGCTATTTTGGGCGTATATTTTCGCAGCAGCTTTACATCTCTTCTACCCTTATTTATCATGTTCAAATTAGGTTTCTAAGGCTAAGGGATAATCAACAAGGTTTACCTATTAAGCCAGGATCATCTAGAGGTTCAACAGTTGTTTTGGGTCAAGGGTTAGGGTCACTGAGGCACCATATTTACATTTCTTTGCTACTTGGTGCTCTTGTCCTCTCGTCTCTTCATTCTTTATCTTCCGACTACATGACACATGGACTCACATGATTGACAAATAAGATGCACAAATCAGTGCACTAACAGTTCTTCACTATCACGTCAATCGCTTTAAGTCATCTTTCCTTTTCATGAAAAAGACATGCACTCTCGGGGAGACACATTGTGGCGGATAAAACCATTCTCTCATAGCTCATCAAGCTGTTTCCTAAGCTCCTCCATCTCACATAGGAGCATATGAAATGACTGGAGGGAAATTGGTGGTCCCAGGCACAAAATGTCACACCCCAAACCCGGACACAGAGCTCACAAAATTCCCGATCGTCGAATCCGGTGCTGACAGCCGCCATAGTACCCCATTCTCAGCTCCCAGCTTCCATACGCCAGATTCCGATCCTGAGATCCTACAAGGAGGATTTTTTAATATACATTTAACTTGTAATAAGCATAACCACAACTTTAGCCAAATCACAAAGGCAACATCATCATCACATATCCACTAATATAAACAGTTGAATATAGTGCTGAAAGGGAAATACATATGTCAAAATTAAAGCTTCAGAAGTCAGTTGCACGCTCCAAGCTCGACGTTGCTGTAACCTAATGCCACTTGCAGCATCTATTGTGCATAAGCTTATAAAAAGCTTAGAGGGTGGTGTAAGTGTGTGCACAAGACAAGTGCCAAGTATTGAATACAATGCCTTAATCATACAATATCAGAATTACTGGCAAGATCATGAATCATATGATATCAGAGTAAGTGGAAATACTGCAAGTCTATAAATCATACAATATCAAAGTACGCAATACAGATCAGCTATGCAAATGAGGAGTCATAGAGAGCTAAATATCAGGTGTTGAGGGTACAATGCAATATGTAAATCCTGTTAAGTCTGTCTACACCATATAAGTGCAGAAACATAACAACCCAAAATGACATATGCCTGTGGATGTAATGCAATATGCGATGCAATTGAAATGACCAAGCTGGAGTGTGAAGTCAGGATGATAGTACGTAGTATCACAGGCTACGAGGTTCATCACAAGGGACTTCTATCCAAACCAGACTCATACCTAAATTTGAATAGTCAGACTCAATGTGGTAAACTCCTCATCTCAGGTTAGTCGTGCACCCCAACCGAAATCTTGGCCATTGCGAAGTTATACGTAACAAATAGTTGCGCACCACCAGCCCGAGTGGATAGTGAACGAATGAATGAATGAGTATGCAACTCTTACTCAATAAGTCTACATATCAGCACTGTACATCTCTAGGATCATCACCAGGGTCTAGTACACTCCAAGCTAACTACCACCCCAGCTGGTTGTGTAGCACGGTGAGTAGAAAATACCTCATTACCTGCCTAGCAGTAGTATACCAATGCCTACCCGGCTCGTCGATAGCGGACCCATTTGGGAGCTAGTCAAACTCAGGCAGATAAGGTCACACTCCCTCCCAACCGACCATGACATAGTGGGAGACACGACCTCCTGGTATTCGGCACTCGGGTGCTCATGTATCCACTCGGTCTCGACGTTGGGGCGTCTCTTGGCCTCGGAGGTTTAGGGACTTTCACCTACGGACATCCAAAGTGCCCAGATGTTCGAACTCAAATATTTTCGGTATCCCATCTGGTCATCCACGGCATGCCTGTGAAGGTCACAGCCCTGATGTCACTAAGGCGTATAGTAATCACAATCACGTAATGCAAGATGCATGAGTCATGTAGTCTAATTATGCATCAATCTTGTGCATACAGTGCGCTTATGCAGGATAACTCCACCTATCATGGAGTCCCATATACAATCTGTACTATGGCATATGCAATGGTCAACCACATCTCATAATAAACATGCAGATGATGCGTATAGGCATGTATCATGATGCTATGCTATCATATACTCATAATCGATAACAATAAATGGCATCAACAATCGGCCTCGACAATGTGGATATTTAACTAACATTGCCCCCAAGGAATGACCCACATAGAGCCTAACGTATAGTGGACCCATGGCCTCACACAAGGGCCTAATATACAACACCATGGGCCTCACTCAAGAGCTTAATACACATCACGATGGGCCTCTCATATGGTCCTAATATATATCATGATGGGCTTCATCGCCTAACCCTCAAATGCACCATAATGGGCCTCATCACATAGGCCTCATATACATCACATTGGGTCTTAAACACGAGTTGAATACACATCGCAACAGGCCTCAAATACGGGCCACATATACATCACATTGGGCCTCGACAATTGGCCTTGACAATCGGAATTAGAATCGACCTCAACAATCGGCCTCGATAATCGAAATCGGAATCAGAATCGGCCTCAACAATCGGCCTCGACAATCGAAATCAGAATCGGCCTCAATATTCAGCCTCGACAATCGGAATTGGCCTTGACAATCGGAATCGGCCTCGATAATCGGAATCGGAATTGGCCTCAACAACAAGCCTCGACAATCAGAATCGGCCCCAACAATCGAAATCAGAATCGGCCTTAACAATTGGCCTCGACAATTGGAATTGGCCTCGATAATCAGCCTTGACAATGGGAATCAGCTTCGATAATCGAAATCGAAATCGACAATCGAAATCAAAATCGGCCTCAACAATCAAAATCGGCCTCGATAATCGGCATCGACAATCGGAATCGGCTTCGATAATCGGAATCGAAATCAGCCTCAACAATCAGAATTGGCTTGATAATTGGAATCAGAATCGACCTCAACAATCGGCCTCGACAATCAGAATCAGAATCGGTAATCGATCTCGATGCAAGGTGGGGTCCATAGATAGATGACCGATGATGGTTCAAGCAATATCAATGGGGCCCATTCATTTGGGTTAACCCACTAGAGAATGATGAGAATGGGCCTAACCAGGCTTAAAGGAAGGTCACCATGTGGACATTTAACCATCACTGCCCATCAATGTGGACATTCAACCAACATTCCTCCCAAGGAGTGGCCCTCATAGGGCCGAACATATAATGGGTCCACGGCCTCACACAATAGCCCAATATACATCACCATGGGCCTCGCTTATGGGCTACATATGTATCACATTGGACCTCGCTCATGGACCTCATGTACATCACAATGGGCCACATCCCATGGGCCTCAAACATATCATAATGGGCCTCTATCCATGGGTCTCAAATATATCATAATGGGCCTCACTCATGGGCCTTAAATACATCTCACTTGGGCCTTACCAAATAGTCTGAAAATACATCACAATGGGCCTTACCAAATGGACCGGAAATACATCACAATGGACCTTACCAAATGGGCCGAAAATACATCACAATGGGCCTTGCCCATGGGCCTCGAATATACATCATGATGGGCCTCATGGATGGGCCGCACCAATGGGCCTCAAGTGGGCTTGGGCCACACCAAAAATCATTTCAATAGTTGTAGGCGTAACATGTGTATCACTGTACACAATCATTCCATGGGGCACATGGCCCACAAATGATGATCAGCACTGTTCAAACATTGTCCGGGTAAATCAGCACCATCCAAACATTGTCCAGCACCGTCCAGCACTATCTGGATGGTGTGAATTGAAATAAATTCATCATGGTGGTGTCCCACCGTCCCACGTCCAGATGGACGGTGTGGGATCAGAACATACATCATAGTGGGTCTTTCAACAGATGGACGGCGTGGATTACAAAACATATATCATGGTGCAGTCCTCACAGATGAGTGGACGGTGTGGATTTAAATTCATACATTATTGGGTCCCACGTGACTTGGGACGTCAAGACAACAACTATATAGGTGGGTCCCACTGAGATGGACGATTGGGATAAAACCCATATGTCAGGTGGATCTTCCACCATCCAGACAGTGGACGGTGTGGATCATAACACTTAAGACCAGGCCATCCCCAGATGGACGGTCTGGATATAATACAAACCTCATGATTAGGCCGTCCCACCAAGGATGGATGGACGGGGATATAAAATACATGCATCAATGTGGGCCCTACCCCCACACGTGCATCAGGTGTGGGGTGGGTCCCACGTCCATGTCTAAAAGGACGAATGGTCTAGATATAACATAGACCCCATGATGTCAGGCCCACCATCCTGATGATGGACGGTTTGGATATTCATAATGGGATGGTGGTCATGTGGATGGAATCCACGGATGGATGAAACCCATAAAGAGAAGGTGGGTTCCACGTGGTGGGCCACCAACCATATCATTTAAATATAAAATATTATATTGTATAATGATATATATCATATATATGTGTGTGTATGTGTGTGGGGGGGGGGGGGGGGGAGGGTGGGAGTGTCAGCGCCTAGCGTCCAGAGATGCTGGACGGACAGCCTGATGGTAGACTCCACATGAATGGACAGTCTGGATGTATTACACATCCACCATGGTAGGCCTCACACGCTGTTGTGGTAGGGTCCACGTCCATTCAATGGATGGCTAAGATGCTCACATACATCATGTGTAAGCCCCGTATCTTAGACCGTACCGTTTCGTAGGCTTCCGCAGTCTTCCTGGTCGAATTCCGGCAACCTTTGACTTTTATCCGACGTTTACGCACGACCTTAAGACACACGCCATCAATCCGAGTCGACTCAACCCAAGACTTGTACCCTAGCGACCCCGTCGTCGCCACTGTTCCGATGCCATGACTCGCGCGCCGATCCGATACCCTGGTCAGAAGATGTAGGTCCACGTTCGATGCAAGGAAAACGTCGCGCGTGCGAATTCTGAGAGAATCTCTACAACTTGTCACATCAATCAACCAATCTCATCATGTTAAGTATATGTTAAGTACACATCACCTCACACCCTTCCCCAAGCAACCTCCAAAGTCAAAAGTTTCTTACACCACTCATACCTTTCTTACACAATCTACCACAAAAGTCAAAAAGTCTCTTACACATCCATCACCACCACATCCATCACCCATCTCTCTCTCTCTCTCTCTCTCTCTCTCTCTCTCTCTCTCTCTTTACAACCCTCTCTCTCATTTCTCAAATCACTTTCCAAGCAACCCAAGAATTTCATACGTCCAAGCCTCTCCAAACTCTCCCAAGCAACAAGTGTGGCCCACTTCCTCCCCTCTCATCTCCCATCTCAACCATCAAAACTCCATCTCCTCCATTAAGATCGAAGCTAAGGAGCAAAGGAAGCCAAGGGAGCAAGAAGAAGGAACGGTGGGTGATCTTGGATCTCCATTTCTTTGTCTTTTTGTGATGTAAGGGTCCACTTATGGTGGGACCCACCTTGATATAGGCTTTGTATCAAAGAGGGGCCCATAGTGGTGGGGCCCCTCCATCTTCGCCGATGTCTCTCTCTCTCTCTCTCTCTCTCTCTCTCTCTCCATTATTTTCTTTTTTGTGTGTATGATGGCCTGTGGCCCACTTGATGCGTGACCTTATCCACGCCATCCATTGATGTGGACCCCACTGTTTTCATGGGTGATACGTGCCATGGGGTAAAACACAAATATCAGGCTAATCCAAAATAGGTGGGCCATGTGGGACCCACCTTGATGAGGTGTACATCTACACCGTCTGTCCAAGGGGACGCACCAGTAGAGGGTGCAGCTAACAGTGAAGTGTTAACTGTCAGTGGGTGCATTGATGTAGGGAGTGGCAGCAGTAAAGTGTGGACTGATGTGGGTGCATTAACAGTGAAGTGTGTGCAGACGGTGGGGTCCATGGGACCCACCCACGTCGTCCATCCACTTTGGTGAGCCACACCATGATGTATGTGTTTTATCCAAACTGTCCACCACCCTGGACGGTGGGGCCACGTCCGTGTGGGGCCCGTTTTCCACACCCAGATCCATAGCTCAAGTAGCAGACCGAGTGAAAGATACGTCGTTTCAACGTGGGGCCCAGACCCTAGCTCAACTAGCAGACTGAGTGAAAGATACCTCCTTTCAACGCCGAGGTCTGCGTATGTTCCCTAGTTCGGTGGCTAATAGTGGTGTGAACGGACGGTGGAGTCCATGGGACCCACCCACATCGTCCATCCACTCAGTTGGGCCACACTATAGTGTGTGTGCTGTATCCTAGCCGTCCACCGTCTTTGGACGGTGGGACCCACCCCACGTGTGGGGCAACACCATGATGTATGTTACTGTCCAGGCCTTGGACGGCCTGGACGGTAGATATATAATTATATATTATATATGCATATGAGGGTGGGCCCTACGTGGGACCCACCTCTGCTCCCTTTAAATGCAGTGAAGCTGCACTAGCAGCAGCGGCTGTATATATATTATATATTACATATATTATATATATAAGGGTGGCCCGACGTGGAAACACCACTGTTTTGTTTCAAAAAAAAAAGGGTGAGGGGTAGCAACGCTGCACGTCAGCAAGTAACAGGTCCCACGTGGTGTATGAGTACATCCAAGCCGTCTAGCTGGTGGGACCCACTGTCCATTTACGTCTGCAAGTTCTATGGGTCCTAGCCACTAGGCATGTGTGGTATCAATACTGTTCACCCATTTGGTGACCGTGGACCCCACCTACTGCATACGGTTTATCCAACCGTCCACCCATTTGGTAAGCTAGCTCTACGGCTTGAGACTAAAATAAGATAGATCTAATACCAAGTGGACCCCAATGTAGAAATAAGTGTTGAGTAAACATCAACCATTGAAACCCTTCTCAGGGTCACTGCAGATCTGGATCAATTTGAAATTTGTTTTTCATCTTAATTTAGGACTGTGTGACCTTATGAACAGATTGCATAAGAAATAAAGGTTATGGTGGGCCTTGAGACTTCTAATGGTGGGAATTACTATCACCACTGTATTTGGAGTGCAGTTCGTGTGATTTAAATATAGTTTTAACACTCGAAAATGATCCCTAAGAATAGATGAATAGTATGGATGGTGCGACCCACCTGATGAAGTTTCGGCCCATTGATCGGCCTGTTGATCGGCCCATTGATTCGGCCATTGTTTCGGCCCATTGATCGGCCTATTGGTTCGGCCCACTGATCGGCCCACTGATTGGCGATTCGGCCCATTGGATCGGCCCATTCAATCGGCCCGATGCGATGTATGTGAGGCCCATGAGCGAGGCCCAATATGATGTATGAGTGGCCATTACATTGTGTATGAATTCCTTATGTAGGTCATGCCTTGGGAGCAATGATGGTTTGACGTCCACATTGTAAGAGCAATGACGTTTAAATGCCTGCATTGTGACTCTCCCCAGGGCCCATTGTTAGGCCCATACTTGTAGTACGTAGGCTATCTAGGCCCCTCTTCGTTATAAATAGAGTCCATCACCATATATAACATGTTTAGAATAGTTCCATGAGTCATGATCACACGCATCATATGTATGCTTGATATGAGGAGTGACTGATCACAGCATATGCCTTCGGGCAGTTTGTTTATAAGCTCCCGGATAGGCGGTGATGCCCCACATGAGCGCACGATACGCATAGAATTGCGGCATGATTGGATAGTGTGATCCATGCATTTCGCATTGTGTGACATAGTTACTGTACGCCCTAGTGACATCAGGGTCGTAGCCTCCACAGGAGTATTGTGGTTGGTAGGATTGGATACCGAAAATCTTGTTCTACATGGGTTGCTATAGATATCCCTGGGTGAAAGTCCCTAAACTCTCCCATGTTAGTGTTGTATTAGATTGTCATGCTAGGACGGTTACCATATCGATATCGGGCCAAGAATCCCAAGAATAAGGTCGAATTGCCTAATGTGCATCACTAATAAGTCTATTAATATCTCATGTCCTAGTAAAGTAATAAGGCACTCCCGACAAAACTTGCAAGTTTCCATTAATCTTCCGATAAGTGAAGTTACAACTAACGAGGACGTCATAGGTCTAGTTTCTAACTTTAGTTTCTCTACCATAATATAGTCGATAAAGGAAACCATAGCACTAATATCAAATAACATGAACACTGGAGTGTCTTTTATATATCCCGTACCTTATACTATACTGACTATACTTTTGCTTCTCGTGCACACTACATACATGTGGTCCGAGGGATTTTTCTTTGAAGCGGATGCTACGAGTTTGGTGGCGGCAATCACGGCGCTAGTGGAGGTGGAGTTGTTATCTGACTCGAAGGCAGTCGACTCGATAGGGATACAGGCGGCGAGCGTTTCATTCGAATCCTCTTAAAGAAAAACTTCACTCCATGCCCAATCTTCTCATAGTAGGCACACTGATAGAGGTCTAAAACCTCTACTCCAGTCTCTCATTCTAAAGGGGGATTCACACTAAGTGTATCAGGGTTCCTCCCTGGCTAAAACATGATAAATTGTCAGTAATTAGGATACTTGGGTACCACTCACCTATTTCCAAGCCAAATTGGCTACCCCTAAAAGTTTCAAAGGTTAATACGTCGATCTTCTAGCTACCACTTGGCCAATTGCGGAAGAACGATTGTAGTGTGTCTAAACCTAATACTCCAAGCTTCTGCTTGATCAAGATAGTGAACTCATCAATACCTTTCCCAATCTTGGTAACTCAGGGTCTTGATCAGGGCATTGAATCCTTTAGTAAAACCTAGGATTCTAGAATTGGATCGAACTGCAATTGCGTTGCTCAATTATAGTTTCGTAAATCCCCATTCCCATTAATTTAATCCCTAAAGGGTCAACTCTTTAAAAGTTGAGTTTCTACATCATCGAATTCCCTAACCTTAAGCGACTACTCTTAGGTTTGGTTTCCTAACCCTAGGCATCTCGGCACTGAGTCACCATGGTTTGTACACACCCTGTTCTGAAGGCCTAGTTATTTTGTACTCATACTTTGATACCAGCTCTGTTACACCCCAAATTTCTGTTGTCCAAGTACGAGGCCCATGTGGCGGAAATCCCAATAGTTACTATGTGGGGTGGTACACGCGGAGGAGTTCCCATGTGTTTATATGGTTAGATTCTCCCTAAACACATTAACAATCAGATTCACACACATCAGCAAAGTGGGTATCAAGAGATAAGTAAAGATAGCTACGGCATGTCATAATGTACAAAATGCAATATCCAAAATATCATGTTCAAAATATACAATAACCCCACCAGGGTATGTACAAACCAAAGTATCTCTATAGAAACAGATGCAACCAAAGTATCTCTCCATGGGCTCGACATCTCCCAGCTCCTCACTGGGCTTCACAGGGATAATATCAATAGGGCTCGCATCCTAAATTATAGTTGAATCATCTGCATGTGTCAAAAAGAAGGCGCCAGCTGCCAACATAGTGAATATACACCCCAAGATTAAACCCACAACATGTTAGCTAGTAGCATAGCTTCATTACAATTACATTAAGCATGTTATACATAAGCATGTGATGTCTATGCATATGAATTCTAAACATGTTATACCTAGCATATAAGTATTGAGCATGTTATACCTAACATGTAACACTAAGTATGTTATACCTAGCGTACAAGTACTAAGTATGTTATCATAGAGGCATACAAATTTTTAAGCATGTTATACACTCATAATTATCTTGTTTAGATACATGAATGCATGAAATGCAATCAGACTGGGGATGCACATCCAATTGAAAAGGACACCTATAGTGAACTAGCCAGCTAGTAAAATATTATCAGGTACACCCATACTGACTAGCCATCTGGTAGAATCCATGCAAAAAGGATACACATAGTAAACTGATAACTCGGTAAAATGCTCTCTAGTACACCCATAATGATCAACCATCCGGTAAAATCCATGCGAAAGGACACCCATAGTGGATGACATCATGTGCTAATAACCTTGAGTCATCCGATAAATACTCTAAGGTACACCTATAGTGACTCGGAAAATCTCGTGTTTTACGTCGCTCACCCAGTAAAGTCCACATGTCATGAATGCGTGACTAGGCTAACCATTATTAGTCTGGTTTACATATAATCATCAAATAAGCAATCTGATTCATAAACAATATGCTTTACAATAAACATAACTATCGATCATTCCCTCAACTAGTCACCTTTCCTCCAATATAACTGGCAAAGGGTTTGAAAAAGAACAATAAGATGGGTAATTCCCAAGGAATGCTACAATGGATACAGTACTATTTGGAATCGACCATAAGTTCTAGAAATTCCCAAGGGGCAAGGCCACGTGTCCAGGGCATGCTTCCAACAACTTTTTTTTTCTTCAATTCTAAATATAATAATTAACACAACATATGATAGTCATGGGTAAAAAGGGAAATTGTTTATAATTACACAATTTGATGAGATTAAGACTTACTATAACTTAAATAAACTACAAAAAAATTTATTAAACCAAAATGCCAAGGAAAAGCGTGAGGGTAATCTTCACCTTATCGAATTAGGGTTTTGGGGAATCGAGTGCTTTGACAAGTTCAATTTGAGAAAAACCCTATTCTTACAATCAATTCTATATTAATTAAGTTAAACCTACGTTGATTGCTAATTATAACCTTAGTTAATTAGGGAACTGGGAAATTGACTCACTTAACCACTAAAATTCCTAAATCGACAATTCGGTAATCCACAGTGAATTCCACTTAATATCAATGGATATTGTTAATCAATGGATATTAACAATATCCCGCTAATATTACATGTGATCCACATTGAATATCAGCAGTCTTCTTTTAATATCGGTGATCCATAGTGAATTTCAATGATATTCACATGCGGACCACATATATTAACAGTGGCCCGTTGATATTATATGTGGTCCACAATGAATATCAGTGCACCGCTGTTAATATCCACGGTCCACAATGAATTCCATTGATATTCACCATGGACTGTAGATATTAACAATGACTCGCTGATATTATCTACTGTCCATTGTGAATATTGGTGGGCCATTGTTAATATACGTGATCACAATAAATTTCATTGATATGCACTGTGGACTGTAGATATTAACAATGACCCAATGATATTATCTATGGTCCATAGTGAATATCAGTGGGGCACTATTAATATCTATGGTCTACAATGAATATCAATGGTCCACAGTGAATATTCACGATCCATGTGGTTTCACAATTCATACAACAAAAACAGGGAACCCCACACTCTTCTCTATTGCCCACTAATAAAGATAAAACAAAGAAATATAAAAAAATTACTTATGCTCACCATGGCTTTCACTTGGGCGATTGTGGCTGAAAAAGTTTTTAAAAAGCCATTTTTGTGTCAGAGAGTGGTCTGAACTTTGCTGGAGCTTGAGCGGAGTTTTTTGTTAATGCTCGGAGAGTGTGGACTCCAGCCGTACAATTACCAAATGTCGAAGAAGCTTCGGCTTCGTGTGGTCTTAGGGAGTGCAAAAATAAAAAATAAAAAAGAAGAAGAAATGACCAAATGGTCTTGCGCGACAAGAGCCCCACAGTTTTGAACTCATCCACATCTTATGTGGGGCCCATTGGGTTGTTGTGAAGCAAATCTATCCCATTTACATGTAAGTGGTTTTAATTTCATGTCATCGGCTCAAGTTTGAGGAAAAACTCATCACAGATAGAACACACAGGAGAAAATAACTCAGAATTACCGCATAATTTCAGTGTAGTTGTGAGCCACAAAGAATTTCAAACAGAAAACAAAAAAAAAAAAAAAAAACTTATTTGGGTTCACGGTTGTTCGATTAAAATGAATGAATCGGATCATCCAATGGGTGAGCCAAATCCTTATTTTTGGTTGGGGCTCATGTCCCTTTAAAAAAAACATTTCTCCTTCTTATATGAGAGCCCATCGTATGAGGAGCAGTTGTGGCAAAGTGGCAGGTGGGGCTCACTAGATTGTTGTGAAGCAAATTTATCTTGTCTACATTTAAGAGTTTTAATTTCATGTCATCAGCACAAGTTTGAGGGTAAAACTCATCACAAATGGACCATGTAGGAGAAAACAGTTCAGAATTAACGTACAACATTAGTGTAGTTGTAAGCCATAGAGAACTTCAAACAGAAAATAGAAAAAACCCTTCTGTGGATCCACGATAGTGTAATTAAAATGAATAGATCAGATCAGCCAAGGAGTAGACCGACTTTCAATTTTTTGTGGGACCCACGTCCTTTAAAAAATCTTTCCCCTTTAAAGATGAGAGGCCGTGGTATGAAGGGTAGCTCAGCAAAGGAGCATTTTCCTATGAAAAAAGAAAAAATTTATTTTAGAACTAAAAATATTAAGTTTGGAAAAGACCGGCTACTACCACGAATGCATTACAATATGGAGCTATTTGTACATAAAACCTTTAAAATGGTATGAAATCGAGTATAAACAAGGAGGTCGGATGCAGTACACATTTTTTTTTGGGCAATCTTAAAAGTACAGATTGATGTGTGTAGCCCACCGTGACATTTTAATGACATCCAATCCCTCCATCATGTGCAGTATCTGGCATTCTCCTTGGATACCAAAACTCAGCTTGGTATAGACTCGGGTTGGCCATGCCATGTAAAATCATGCTTAAAATCACTGAAGTCTCATGTCGTGGCTGACTTGTGATTTGGAATGGAAGTAGTTTTTAGATGTCCATTGATCCTGATTGGATGAATCTTATGAATGGATTAGATGAGGTATTTAAATTAATTTTGGCCCCACATACAATCTGGACCGTTTTTAATGGTGGGTCCCCTTCCCAACTTATTCCTACTTTGTGGCCCACCTAAAATTTAGATCGGCCTATTGTTTAAAACCAAGGGAAAAAAAACAAATAGGGGCTACAATTGATGGACGAGTTGGATCTCAGTGAAACATCAAGGTACTCGCATTGATTTGTACGTTCAGCTTATAATATAGAAGCGGTTGTATTGGACCGGGCCCAAAAGGGAGAGCCGAAGAGGGAAGCGAATTGCCTGGATATGCATATTGGTATGTGTTTTTAGAATAAAAAAATAAATTTCAAAAATAAAAGTTATTTTTAGAAAGTAAATAAATATATTAATTATTTAGACTTTTCATAAATAATGTGTATAGCCAGTTTGTAAGAGAATGGGTTTTTGCTTATACAACCAGAGTTCAAATCTCCTTTAGAACGACCATATGCGGGCTACTTGGGCACTTTATTAGGCGCATTTAGCACTTTACACATGTGCATCGTAGTAAGGAACAGAAAGAGCCTTAGTCTTTTGGCACACGATTCAAACTTTTTCGGCCATGGTATAACTGGAATTGAACTAGGGTCTACCCTAATGTTTTATTACCTTTTTGTTGATTAAGAGTAATTGTGACAATATTGTACATATGACACATGCCACGTGTCGCTTATGTGGATACGGTTTTTACTGTTGGATAACTGTCTGTTTGAATGGGTATAGAAATAACCACCATAAGACAAAGAGTCATGTCCTTTCATGAAAGGCTAGTGTTTGCTGTGAATGGGTATGGATTTCTTGAAAAGGCACATTAGCATCTCTTCAAGAAGAAATCCATAACATTTCAATTGATATAAATCCTAGATACTATAATCCAGAAGCTAATACTCTTAATTCTTAAGATTATATCATCTTCTGTGAAATTACTCTCGATTTGACTTTTTACCAAGTTTTTTCTGAATGTCTTAAAGGCATATCAGTGTCAAAACTAGAGATCTGTTCAACACTTAAATATGCAAATTTTTGTGTTGAAAAACGGATTGAGAGTTCATTGTATCTTGAAGATAATTTGCAAATTTCCTTCATTTACACTTGCTAAAACTTCCATAAAAATGGCAGCAAATCTGTCTTGAAAAATTGACTATTCCAGTCGAGCCTTGAACCCGATAGATCTGATCGTCTCGTTATCCTTTTTTTTTTTCTATCGTCTATTATGTAAAAGAAACACTTAATTTTCTAACATTCAAGACAAATCATTATTATCTTTTCACAATAGAGGCAATTCATTCCATTCAATTTCTAAACTAAGACTTTGTACGACTGGATCATTTCGACAGTCAATTCTTCTCAAGATGGCAGTAGAAGATGCTTTTCTTTCTCACTACTCTCAAGTTATCCTACATTCTAGATGATGATCTATCTTCTCTATCCGAGCCAAAAGAAGACGACTCAGATCAAGTGAAGGTAGAACAGAAGAAAAGGAATGAAGACGATTTTCTATGCAAAGGTCATATCCTAAATGCCCTCTTTAATTCTATCTATAATTTGTATCGTAAAATATCATCTGCTAAAGATCTGTGGACAAAATTAGATAAAAAATATAAAGCTGAAGAAACCAGTACTCAGAAATTTCTGATCGAAAATTATGTCCACTTCAAGTTTAAAAATGATCAGCCAATTCTCTCCCAAGTAACTGAACTATAGAAGTTGGTTAATGAATTGAAGATTGGTAGTGTATATCTTCTTAAAGAATTCCCGGTCGGTATAGTAATTGTAAAATTACCCTCATCATGGTTTGATTATAAAAAGAAACTGAAACATGATGAGAGGAAGTACATTCTTTTAGGGTTTCAACAACATCTTCGTATAGAAGAAAAACCCAGAAACCGAGACAAGAAAGAAAATGCTTCAAAAAATCATTCTAAAGCAAATATAGTAGAAGATAACAAGCCAAAATTTAAGAACTCCAAATCTATTCCCCCAAAGAAAAATACAGAGTTTTTTTTTTTAAAAAAAAGGTAAGTGTTACTTCTGCAATAAGCCAGAACACTACATAAAGGAATGTCGACACTGGAAGAAGCAACTAAAGCTCAAGCTAACATAGCAGAAGACCAGCTTGTAACAATGATTACTGAAGCTAACACAATAATATCCTATGGTGGATAGTGACTAGATACTGGTGCAACCATTCACATATCGAAAGATTGAAACATCTTTAAGACTTATGAAGGTATTACAATTAGATAAGAAGTGAAGATGGGTAATAACATTCGTGCAAACGTTGTTGAAAAAGGAACAGTCGAGCTTTAGTTTACATCAAACAAAAGACTAACACTAACAAATGTATTGCATGTACCTAACATGTCTAAAAATCTAGTGTCAGGCGATCTTCTCAATAAGAGAGGATTCAAAATAGTGATTGAGTTTGATAAGTTGGTTATCACCAAGAATAGTACGTTTGTAGACAAAGGATATTCATGTAATGGTATGATTAAACTGAATAATAATAATAATAATAACGTTTCTATTTATATAGTGAATTCTGTATCTTTATGGCATTCTAGACTAGGTCATGTTAATTATCATTCAATGAAAAGAATGATGATCCTATGACTTATAGCAAAATATGAAATACATCAAGAAGAAAAATGTGATGTGTGTGCCCATTCTAAAATAACCAGAAAATTAATTGAGACTGGCATGAGAAAATCACAACCCTTGGAGTTAAATAATACCTTAACTCGTTAAGAAAAAATGTATTTTATCACATTTATCGATGACTTAACTAGATTTTT
This sequence comes from Magnolia sinica, assembly GCF_029962835.1. NCBI lineage: Eukaryota > Viridiplantae > Streptophyta > Magnoliopsida > Magnoliales > Magnoliaceae > Magnolia > Magnolia sinica. The sequence goes on from NC_080587.1 coordinate 30,182,222, forward strand.
CTATGTATACTTAATAAAATCTAAAGATGAAGCCTTTAAAAAGTTTAAGCTTTATAAGGCCGAAGTGGAAAATCAGTTGAATGTAAAGATTAAAGCCCTCAGAAGTGATAGAGGGGGTGAGTACTCTTCTAATGAATTCAATGACTTCTGTGGATCAAATGGTATAATCCATGAATTTACGGAACTTTATACGCCTCAATAAAATGGCCTAGCGGAACACAAAAATAGGACATTAGTTGAAATGATTAACTGTATGATATTAAATTCTGAATTACCACTGAATTTGTAGGGGGAAGGGAGGAAGCTTTATTAACAGCAAACCGTATTTTAAATGCTATCTCACATAAAAAATTGGATATCTCCCCATATGAATTGTGAAAAAAGAAGAAACCATATCTTTATTACTGCAAAGTATGGGGAAGTATAGAAGTTAGGATTATTGATTCTAAGAGAGTAAAGTTAGGTCCTAGAGGAATCAAGTGTGCTTTTGTGGATTATGGGATTCATAGCCCCGTATATAGATTTCTGGTTTTAGAACAAACTACTTTTGCCGACAAAATTATGATTATAGAATCTAGGGATGCTATATTTTTTGAAAATATAGTATACAAAGACTATATGAATGATCATAGAAAAAGAAATGTTAATGAAAATAAAGTAGAACAAATGAATGAAAAATCTAGCAGCATTCATGATAAAATGCACACTCATCCAGAAGGAAATGAACCAAGAAGATTGAAAAGGGCAAGAAAAGAAACATCTTTTGGCCCAGATTTCTATATATTCCTTATAGAAGGAGATAAAAATGAAATAAGAAAGAAAATTACTCTACCACCAAGTATTGAAAGTGATCCATCAACACTTAGTAAGCTCTCTCTTCTCTTGATGTACAGTTTTGGAGGCAAGCCATCGATGATGAAATGGATTCCATAGTCTCCAATAAAACATGGTGTTTGGTCGATCTTCCACCGGGTTCAAAGCCTATGGGATGTAAGTGAATTTTTAAAAGAAAGTTCAATCCTGATGGAACCATAAATAGATTTAAAGCTCGATTGGTAGCCAAAGGTTTTAGACAAAAAGAAGGTATCAATTTTTTTCGATACATATGCTTCTATTGCTCGTATATCTACCATTAGGACTTTAATTGCTATTGCAGCAATTCACCATCCAGTAATCCATCAAATGAATGTCAAAATAGCATTATTGAATTGTGATCTAGATGAAGAAGTCTATATGGAACAACCTGAAGGGTTTATTTAACTTGGGCAAGAGAAGAAAGTGACTAGAATCCATAAAGATATAACTTCCACTCTTAATGGCAACCCTACCTGTGTTTTAAAATACAAGCTACGTTCAAAGGGACAAACAAGTCAAGTATGTGACTGAAACATACACTAGAAAAAGAAAATTTAAGTCTCATTCCTCAAAGTCTAGTGTTTGATTTTTGTATTTCATAAGAGGCCAAGTACTAACTCTTAATGGATCCATAAGCAGACTTTTCTGAAATGAAGCATAATCATCTTTAATAGATCTACCTATATGAGTAGAGAAGTGAGACCGCTTTTGAAGAGATTGAGATCGTCTTTAGAATACTCATGAAATAAAGATACGCATAAGGCCAGAAATGTGTGAACTTTTATATCTCCAGTTATATGTGAATAGATGTGTGTTATGTGTCCGGTGAGTTATATAAGGTCCTTAGTTCAAGACTAATGAGTCACCAAGTTATAATGTCTCGAAAAAATCCATACAAAGACCCGAGTATCACCTCAAACAGAAATCACGCAGGACCAAATCCTTCAGAAATTAGACGAGAATTAGCTAGTGCTACGCTAGAGTACCTGTAAAATTAGCACTACCCACTTTATATATGATTTGCAAGACTCAAGACGTGTAGAAGCATTGGCGTTGCATTACCCTGAAATTTAGGATCAATCTCTAAACCCGGTTGCTCTCGGGAGCACCTTGAGACTTCGTATCGGACCTAGACCGCGCGTCGAAAGTCCGATTACTGTGAAACCATACGGTTAGGACCGCATTCCTGGACTTGACAACTACCTCGAAAATCAAGTCCTAACGGTACCCAGAAACACACAACTTGAGCTCGGAGCGAAGTGTGTGAGAAACGCGAATACTTTTAGAAAGTGAACTGAAACTTAAGTGAATTGAGTCATTTGCTTGCAGGCCAAATCTAAGGATTCAGACTGTCGGAATCTGACATAATTACATCCTCGGATTAGGAAAAATTTCCAACACATGTCAGTACACTTGTGGCCCTGATCAAGTATCGATGACCGTTGAACTGAAACTAGTCCGCCACAGTCGATCTGTAAATCCGATCGGACCGAAAATTTAACTCGACCTAGATCTAATATCAGGGAGCTTAAGTCCGATCGCATGCAGAAAATGGGCCTCCAGAAGTGCTCCGTTGGTTCGGTACAAACGCTATTTGGCTGTAACCTAAGTATACCTTGGCCCTGGGGCCATTTCCATCAATCCTGGGCCTATATAAAGGTTTTAAACCCTCTCTTTCTCATTCCATACGAATTTGGAAAACCTTAAGAGAGAGAAGAGAGAAAAGAGAAGGAAAGAGAGAGAAAGTGAGAGAGAGAGAGTCGACGTTTCTTCCTAGGATTCAATCCCGCCGCTCCACGTACTTAACCACCATTCCTGTATCGTTATTCCAGCGATTCTAATTCCGTTCTTAGGTAAGTAAACCTAACCCTAATCTATTTTAGGGTTTCCAATAGTGTAAGTGATGAAATAGCTAACCTATTTCATGTTATAGGTTGTTATGGTGTCGTAGACAAAGACTTAGCTTTTAAACTGAGTTCGTTATGAGTCTACCGGCGAAAGGTACAGACTATAAATGTTTAGGTTATGGTTTTCAAGGTTTTCCATGTCAGTTAATGATTTATGACTGACTTAAATGCTATCACATGCTTAGACACGATGTTTCCCGTGCTTTACACATATATATGAACTATTTTGAATATAGTGTATTCCATGTGTTTATTGGTATGATTGAATGAGTATGTAATTTGGATTTGTGCTTACCATGATTATTCGTCGTGAATGTATGGCTGTTATGTATGTGACAACTCCTTGGTGGAAGGATTCACCCTAACACTCGTTATCGCTAACATACGTTACGTATGTTGAAGTGGGTAGTCTAAGTGCTTGTAATAATGTCTGAATGAGTAAATGCTTGTTTAAAGGTATGATATAAGGGTGTTAAGACATGATTCTCAACCCCCTATTTATACTTATGGTTTCTTTATGTAACCTACCTTGTTATTATGTAATTTGTGATGAAATGCCTATGTATGTTGACATGTACACTGTGTTTGTTAAAATGCTCAAATAAGATCTCTATGTGAATTGATTATCACATGCTGTTCTTGACTATCACATGCGAAATAAATTGTTTTGGAGTGTGTTTGGGGACTATGGTATAGTCCAGGCAATCAGTAACAGGTCCTGAATTGGTGGCTGAGGTTATTTTGCCACACCGGTCATGTTTGATGAATCTAATTCGTACTTGGGTTGTCGACACTAGTTAGGCCACATGGAGTGCTTACGCACCCCATGTCAATCGGCTCGACATATACTCGTACTAGTTGAGCTCGTCAAGTTACCTGATTAACCCGATGTATGTTCACCATGTATGGACGCTACTGCTTGAAACTAAGGTACCAAACTCACCAGTGGAAACTCCGTTAACCTTGGTACCTCGATCCACTAAGACTCATGAGCCAGACATAGTAGTATGGGACACCGTGGTCGAGCTGTCGGCCTACTCTGGGATGACGAGCCTCCTCGTAATGACCAGTGAGCAACATCGCCTTGTGAGCCGAATACGGTGGTATGGGACACTGTATTCGATCTGTCGGCCTACACTGATCAGGTGACGAGCCCTTTGTAATGACCTCGAGGATACTCTGAGATCGCGTTGAGGCAACGAGCCTTTCCGTAGCAACTAGAGTATAAACTAGGCCTACACTGATCAGGTGATGAGTCCTTTGTAGTAACCTAGAACTGCAACTTTGTATGAGATTTACTAGGACTGACGACCCTAGAATGGATCATTGTTTGGGAATTGATATAAGGGAGGTACCTTAGCTTCCCAATCCTACTATATGAAAAGGTCTAATAAGAACTCAATAATCATGTTCATGCACCGCATTGTATGTGCCTTTGGCGTTGGAGTTGAGCACTGTGGAAGGGATGTATGTTGCGACCGTAAGATGAAGTTCGTAGAGGGAGTGCAGGTGATGGTATACATCATTAATACATAACATCCTTGCATTAACTAGAGTACTTATGAATGCTTGTTGTATTGCTTTATCATTACTGCTTGACTGAATTGATAACATGTTAACCTTTGCTTTATAGCTCCACTGAGTTAATCACTCACTCCCACGTTCTGGGACGACGTTGTGCACACGAACTAGACTCTGTCTTAGCTGTAGGTGGTGGCGATGCCTACGAGGCGGAGTCAGACTTCGAGGATGACGAGGAGGCATTCTCCTACATGCAGTTATCGGGCGGGTTCATGTGAGCCGTGTCCTGATCGCTGGGGCTACAAGGACATTGATTAGACGCCCTTACACTATTATTCTATATTTTGTAGCACACATGTATATTCATTTTGTACATTTTGGGAGTATACATGTATATATTTAACCTGGTAACATGATCACACTTCGAAGACCTACTACAGTTCATGTATCTTATACATGTATTACCGTCTTCTGCTTGCAAAACTCACTTGTCTCTGGAAAATGATATGCTGTTTTGGTATAATCTCATTCATGTTTAATGCACTAATACGGACAACATTTAATCATCATTATCTATGTTGCATAAGTGATGTGTTGGAACTCGGGAGTTGGGCCTATGATAGACCCCCCGATTTTTAGGGCATTACACAAGTACCTGACATAACTTTGATACATATACACTAGAGTAAAGGTTCAAATTCAAAAGATACCTTTACTTATGCACCTATTTATACTGATATGTTATTCGTTTTAGAATTTGATTTTATTTTTGAAATTATGGGGGATTGTTGTTTTTTTATAATAAAAAGTAAATTTCAAAAATAAAAGTTATTTTTCAAAAGTAAATAAATATATTGATTATTTAAACTTTCTCTAGATAGTGTATATAGCTAGTCGGTAAGAGAAGAGATTTTTGCTTATGCAACCAGGGTTCAAATCTCTTCGAAGACGGCTGTTCGCACTCGCGCTGCTTGGGCGCTTTATTAGGTGCACTTCACACATGCGCATTCTTGCAAAGAGCAAAAAAAGCCTTAGTCTTTTTGGCACATAGTTCAAACCTTCCGCCATAAGACAAAAGATTCATGTCCTTTCATGAAAGGCTATTATTTGCTGTGAATGAGTATGAATTTATTGAAGAGACACATTAGCATCTTTTTAAGAAGAAATTCATAACCTTTTAATTGATATAAATCTTGGAAACTACAATCCAGAAGTTAACACTCTTAATCTTAAGATTATATCATTTTCTGTGTAATTACTCTTGTTTTGACCTTTTGCTAAGTTTTTTCCGAATGTCTTAAAGGCATATCGGTGTCAAAATTAAAGATTTGTTCAACACTTAAATGTACAAATTTTTATGTTGAAATTTAGATTGAGAGTTCATTATATCATGAAGACAATTTGCAGATTTCCTTCGTTTGCACTTGCTGAAATTTCAAAAAAAAAATGACAGTAAATCTGTCTTGAGAAATTGACTATTCAAGGCGAACCTTGAACCCGATAAATATGATCTTCTCGTTGTCTTTTTTTTTTTTCCTATCCTCTGTTGTGTACAATAAACACTTAATTTTCTAACACATATGGCATGACTTGGCCTGTGCTTTGTGGGCCAATGTGATGTATGTATTTTATCCACGTTGTCCATCCAATTTTTTTAGTTCATTTGAAGGCATGATCCCAAAAATGATGGAGAGTCAAAGCTCAAGTGGACCACACCACATAAAACAGGGGGATTGATCTCCTACCGTTGAAACTTGATAGGCCCACCGTTATGCTTTTCTTTGCCACATAACCTGTCAAGTCACACAGAGAACAGACCTCGATGTAGGGAAAACAAATATAAGCTTTCCGAAACTTCGGTGGGCCCAAGAAGTTTTCAACGGTGGACATTCAATCCCCCCCTTTTTTTGTCGTGGTGTCCTCCACTTGGCACTTGAGCTTTCTAGTTTTGGGCTTTAACCTAAAATGAGCTTGCAAAACGGATGGACAGTATGGATAAAACAAATACATCACGGTGGGCCCCACAGAGCTTGGGCCACGTCGTGCAAGGGATATCCCTGTGGCAACCGCAACAGGCAATCTGCTTGCAAGGAAGAGGTTGTTATACAGGTGAGGTGATCAGTTCCGAAGCCACACATGGCTTCTTCAGTCCCTGGCTTTTCGCTTCCCCAACCTTCCCTTCTCTTCCCATCAGATTACTCCACTCGCAGATCACTCACCAGAATTTCAACATCTTCCAACCAATTCCGACTCGAATCTTCTCTTCCCGAGTCGTCCGATTCCGCTTCCGCTGTAAATGACGCCGACGACAACCCTGTGAAGCTCGCTTTCGCAAAAGCCAAGGCGTATGAGAAAAACCCAAACCAGTCAGATGCGAATCCGTCGCAAAAACCCATCAAAATCGGCGATGGCGATGGTGATGTTCCAGTTTCTGTTAAGCTTGCTATGGAGAAAGCTAGAGAATACAAGAAGAACAAAAGAGTCATGGGTGGTGGAGGAAATATTACCGAGAAGCAGCAATTTTCAGGTATTTCTATTCTCAGCCGTACACTTGGCGTGGTTGTATGGCAATCCAGACCGTCCAAATTGCTGACCGTATTGTGGATGGAGCGTAATGCTGAAATTACGGGCGAAGATGGTAGGAAATTACGATTGCTTGATCGGTGTGATTTAGAGATATGCTTTGTCTACAATGTGGCCCACAATTTGGATGGCTTGGATAACTGCACAATGAGTGCCGTGTGTGAGGGAGATGAGTCTCCACCGATTTCAAATGGTGGTGGACTATCAGCGAAGTCTAGCCCTTATTCGAAAAAGAATCGCCTTCTTGATTCTTTCTTTGCCTACTTTTTGGGTAGAACTAAATAGAATTTTACCCTTTTGGTATGATTCTTCGTGATTTGAAGTAAAGAGGAATCATCAAGTTGATGTTAGATAGGTGGGCCCCAAGGTGGATTCCACTAGGCCAGAAAATCACTGAGGATTGCATTGATCAAGAGCTGGGACCGTCCATTTTCCAGGCTCTTAATTGGATAGAATCATCTGATCTGGGTTTATCTTTGGGGAGACGATGCCATAGAGCCAGAAGAACCAGAATATGGTAGATCCATAGTGACACATTACATGTGGAAGGGTTATCTTTCAATCATGACGTCCATCTAGTGGGACCCACTATGGATGGAAATCGATTTGAGACACACAGATTGGATGATTCTATCCATCTAAAACTGGCCTTCAAATCAATGATGGGAAAGAAAAATAGTTGGTGGTCAACATTAAATGCTGGAAAGTACCATAAGCAATGACTATTGTCTTCTGATTTTCGGAACATAGTCCATCCATTATGAGGCCTACTAGTTGAACAGTTCGGAGATCGATAACACCAGCCAGGTTTAATGTAGAGAGATGGCTCTACCATATTCCTGTTCCTTGGCTCTACTGTGTCATGTCCCTTATCTTTGGGCTTGTTGTGGTCCATTGTTGGCATTTGGGATCCACTAGTATCAAAGGCTCACATGAGTGCTTCGGCTCTTCCGTGTCATCTTCCTTATCTTTGGGCTTGTTGTGGTCTGTTGTTGGCATTTGGCATCCACTGGTATCAAAGGCTCACATGAGTTTTTCTAAAAAACTGGATGTAGATGAAAGTGGTGGAATATGAAAATTGCAGTTAAAGATAGGCTTAAGGCATACCACACACTATCTATAAGGCAATATTTGCACCTTACTGGTACAATAAGCCTCCTCTCCAAATGGAGAAATGTGGGCTTCGGCCTGCGAAACCAAAGATTGCACACCAAACTCACTTTTTGCAGCATCCCTTGACATCTTTTTTTTTTTTTGGCAATTTTCATAAAACTTTCACACCTGCTTCATTGACTTAAAACAAACGAAGTGGTGGGAAATTTAAGAGCGGGATAGATGGACTAGAGAAAGGAGACTTGTGTTTTTGGAATGTTCCAAGGTTCCTTTTTATAGATCTAGATGGGTCACTTTGGTGCCCTATAGGGGCCGTTTGGTAATAAGAAAAGTTGGAGCCCGGACTACCTTGTCCAATTGTACGGTGGTGGTTAAGAAAGAAGTTTAGCGTTTGTTGAGAGATATTGGGTAGGATCTCGAAAAAATCAGGGACAACTCACACACACACGGAGAGAGAGAGAGAGAGAGAGAGAGAGAGAGAGAGAGAGAGAGAGAGAGATGCTCACCTACGCACCTTCTTAGGTGAGAACTCGTGCGCACCTTTGCACACGTGTCATGGGCACAAAATCTGAACAGTCCACGTGATGCGATGCCCCATGAAACACTCATGGTCCAAATTTTAGTCTAATCCAAAACTTTGTTGGGCCATAGCAAAGGGAGAGGCAAACCAAAGGAGTATACTATTTTCATTTGCCATGGCCCACCAGAGTTTTGGAGCATGCTAAAATTTGGGCCCTTGGGGGTTCATGGGGTGCCGCATCACGTGGACCATTCAGATTTTGTGCCCATGGCACGTGTGCAAAGGTGCGCACGAGTTCTCACCAAAGAAGGTGCACAAGTGAGCATCTCTCTCTCTCTCTCTCTCTCTCTCTCTCTCTCTCCTCTATATGTATGTATATTGACAATTAGCCGGGTCCTTTTCTCCACAAGTAGGTCCCTAACAAGCTTGGAAAACATTTTCTCCCTCCCTCTCTTCCGCTCCCTCCGTCTACACGTGTGTGACGACATCCTATCAATGACATTTGAATTGTGATTTTAGGCGCTTGTATCAAATATTAGCTTGATTCATATCTTGGATGGGCCATACGACAGGCAACAGTGGGGATGGAGACACCCATTAGACATTGTGCGTGGGGCCTATAAGATTGTTTAAATATTGAATTCAACCCGTTAGTTAGGTTCCTCCCACCAAGGTAAAGGGACATGCCAAATATTTTGATTATTGAAAACTCAGGTGGGCCATGACACTCGATTTTAAGGGGTTTACTTGTGATTTTACATAACTTTTTCTTATCGTATGAATTGAGTTTTTTTTATTTTTATATTTATTTTTATGGAGGATATGAGGGGAGAAACCTGATGGACGGATTTCACCCTAATAGCCTAACGGATCCATGGCGCTTTGAGTGTTTTAAAAGGAGAAAATAAGACCTAGATAGACTTCAAAAAACAACAATGAGGCTTGTTCTTGCCACACTAGACAAGTTTCAACAAAAAGCAGGCAGGCCAATTGGGACAGCATTGGCCTAACTAGACAAGACTAGGATAGCCTGGTGTGGACAAGCTATGCGGGCTTGAACTTTATCTGCTACCAAACGGGTCCTTAAAAGTGTTTATTCAGTCAATTTGAACAATCACATATCCTTTGGTGATGCTTGTTGGTGGTTTGCTTTAATTATGATTTTGCAATTGCACCAATTCAAACCAAATCAGGGTTTAAAGTATAACACACCAAAAGACTACTGCACCTGCGCATAATCTAACAGCTAAGATTGCATCGAGTGTTGGATATTGCTTCCGCCTAGACTTGTCGAGTTCTGTGCTAGTTGGTGTACTCGATAGATCCATGGAGCCATCCCAACATTCTTATTGGCCCAAGACACTGATCAAACAGTTAGGAAAAATTTTAGGCACCTCAAAGCTGCTTTTCGACTTGGTAAAATTTTGGTTCCTTTGTGATGATGAGCAAGTGTGAAGTGCAAAGTGCACCTCAAGCAACCTTGTGCCCAAGCCCTTGCTTGAGCCACGTGTTGCGTGCTTGCCTGTGAGTGCAGATGGTGTGTCACTCAACACCGTCCTAGCTGTGATTCGAACTTGGAAGCTAGCATAGTTATGAATATCGGTATCATATCGGCCGACACAGCCATATCATATCTGTATCCGTCAGATATGATACACGATAGGGGACCGTATCGTTCCGCTGTGAAATTTTTTTCCCATATCGGGCGTATCGTGCTGTATCGGTACTGATATTTCTGTGCATGGCATTGTCCCACTCGCATACATGTGCGTGGTGCATGGTGCGGGCAAGGGCTTGTGGTGCACTTTGCACTTCACATGTGTGTAGAGGAGCTTTGAAGAGCCAATTTTTTTCTTCTTCAAACTGTTGGATTGTTGTCCTAGGTCGATCAAAGCGCTAAGATGGCTCCCAATCTATTAGGTGCGCTCATTGGCGCGAGGCTCAATGAGGCTTGGATAGGAGCTATACTCACCATTGGATTGAACTAGATCGGAGTGGGTGGATTCTAAGCCATTGGATTATGAACAGTTGCAATTACGTCTCTTAGTGTATTAACCATTATACATTGGTTTGGTTTGAGTGGGTGTGGAAGCAAAATTGTAATTTAAGCAAGCCGCCAACGTGCACCACCAAAGGACATGTGACTATTCATATTGATTGAACAAGAGTATTAAGGGGCAACAAAGTGACCCATCCCTGTTTATAGAAATGAAGCCCTTCACCATTCCAAAAACACAACAATCTCCTCTGTATAGTTTCTCTATTCCTCTCAAATGTCCCAGCAGCTCTGTTTTAAGTCAGTGAAAGTAGGCATGTGGAAATTCTGCAATGATTGCAAAGAAATAAAGAAGTTAGAGGTGTACGCTGCAGAAAGTGTGTTCGGGGTGGTGGTCTTTGGTTTTGCAAGCCGATCTCCACATTTATCCAGTTGGAGAGGAGTCTTATCATATCCAGGAGGCGGATTTGCTGCAACCCTCTTGCAAACTGATTCTCTTGTCGGTAGGGTGCAAATATCACCTTAAAGATAGAGATGGTGTGACATATCTAAAGTCTATCTTTAAGTGCAGTTTTCATATTCTGGCACTTCCATTTACATTCTTTTTTTTTTTTTTTTCATTTCCTACAGTTTAGTTCACAGTGTTTGCATTGGATTATTCTCCCTAGTAGAAAGCTTGATATTTAAATCTGCATGGACTTTGTAAAAGATGTGGACACTCAAATAGATTCTTCCTGAATTGTTGTTGATCTGGTCTGAAATTTCTGTTTATTTACAACTAGGATTGGGGCAGATGAAGGTGGATAATTTGAGAGAGGTGGTTGTTGAGAAGATGGTTGAAAAGAAAGAAGAGGCAAAGATTTCGAGTATTGATTTTTTGGGGTTCAATTTCTCGGATAAGAAGAAGACCAGGGGAATGCCAGCGGGTTTGGTCACACCGGCAGATCCTTTTCCAGATGGAAATCTGCCTGAGGTGGAATTGATCATTGGGGATGCCAGCAGATTCGAGAATGCATCAGCATTGAATCCGAACCCGATTGAAGAAGATGATGGTTCAGAACTCTACAAGCCCAATGTTTCTACATGGGGAGTCTTTCCAAGGCCTAGCAACATTTCAAAGACGGTATATAATTGGAGTTGGATTCTTTTTTTCCACCCTGCAATGGCCTAAAAGCTTCAATTATGTTGTTGATGTTCGTGCTGTGAATGCGCTTGAAAAATGCTAAGAAGATTGTGCCAGGAAATATAGTGGTTGGCAGCACGCATACTAACATGCACGTGTGCTACATTTGGACTATTCATTAATTAGGTGGGCCCTGAAAAAATGCCTTGGCTCAAAAGGCATGTTCACTCATCAGGTGGGCAGTGGCCATACATGTATGTATATAGACCGTTGGTCACTTTTGACCATCCATATTTCTCATTCATGTGTAGCCCTCTTGTTAATTGATGGGCCATAGCATGATCATTTTGGCCCCACTTCCACCTAATAAATGGCTGGATCTGGCACACGCATTCCATATTGGCATGCAACTTTCCCAAGCACTTCTCTTAGTGGGCGTTTGGCATCTCTACAAATAAGAGCTTATTGGCTTAATTCTAAAAAAATAAGCTTTTAGACTGTTTGGTAAAAGTCTAATTAGATGGCTTATTGGTTTAGAAAGTAGCAAATAAGCTCCGATTTTAAAGTTGGGGAGGGGTTACTTTTTGAAAAGGAGTTTATTTGGCCTATGCAGGTAGACATTTTTTTACTAATTTTTGGACAATTTTGTCCTTAAACTTTTCAAGTATTTCCCATCTTGCCCTCTTCTCTTCTCTTACAATCTTTCCGAGGTAGGCCCACATGATGAACAACCCATGTTGAAGGTGGGTCCCCACGTGATGAATGGTCCACATCAAAGGTGGGCCCACATAATGCACGGTCACATCAAAGGTGAGCCCCGCATGATGGATGGCCCACATCAAAGTGTGGCCCCACATGATGGACGGTCCACATCAATGGTGGGACCACATGATTGATGGTGGACATTGAATGTGGTACATCATGATGGAAGGTTAACATTAAAGGTGGGCCCACATGATGAATGACCCATATTGAAGGTTGGGACTGACATGATGGATGGTCCACAACAAAGGTGGGACCTACATGATGGATGGTGGACATCAAAGGTTGGTCCTACATGATGGATGACTTGGATCAAAATGTGGCCTTGCATGATGGACTATGCAAATCAAGTGGGCCCCAAATGATAAATGGTCCACAACAAAGGTGGGACCCACATGATGGATGGTGGACATCAAAGGTGGCCCCCTTATGATGAACGACCCATATTGAACTTGGGGCCCCACATGATGTATGATCCACAATAAGGTGGGCCTACATAATGAACGGTTCACATCAAAAGTGGGCCCCACGTGATGGATGGCTCACATCAAAGTGTGGCCTAGCATGACGGAACATCCACATCAAGCAGGCCCCATTTGATGGACGGTCCACATCAAAGGTGGGACCCACAAGATGGATGATGGTCATTGAAGTTGGCCCCACATGATGAACAAGCCATATTGAAGGTGGGGCCCCACATAATGAATGGTCCGCATGAAGATTGGCCCACATAATGGATGGAGTGGGCTGGGCTTCACATGATGGATGGCCCGCATCAAAGTGTAGCCCCTTGTAATGGACGGTCCACATCAAGTGGGCCCCACCTAATGGACACTCCACATCCAAAGGTCTTGCATGATAGATGACCCATATCCAGAGTGGGCTACATGATGGATGATCCACATAGAAGGTGCGCCCCACACAATGAATGGTGGATATCAAAATTGGGCCCCACATGATGGAAATCTACTTCGAAGGTAGGGCCCACACTGTGGACACATCAAATGTGGACTCCACGTGTGGGTGATGGGTAGTGGACATTGAGGGGGCCCCATATAAAGGACAATTAGCATTGACGGTGGGCCCCACATGATGGATGGCCTACATCAAGGTGGGCCCCTAATGATGAATGATCTTGCATGATGGACGACAAGGTGGGCCCCTAATGATGAATGATCCACATCCAAGATGGGTCTTGCATGATGGACGACCCACTTTGAAAGTTTGGCTCACACGACAGACGGTCTACATCAAAGGTGGGCTCCGTATGATGAACGATCCATATTCAATATCCGACATAATGAATGGCCCAAATGTCTTAAAACATGAAGATCCACCAAAACAACTATCTCGATTGCTCTTATAATGGAACTTCCGTAATCTTTAAAAATAACATCAACTATTCCTAAAAAAAGCTCTTATTTAAATGTTTTGCCAAATGTGTTTATTTCAAATAATAGCTTTTCCAGTTTTGAAAAAGTGATTTTCCCAAGCAAGCTTATTTAAAACAAGATCTAGAACAAAAAGAGCTTATTAGAGTAGCTCTTATTGAAAAAGCTCTTATTGAATTAGAGTAGAGATGCCAAACTAGCCCTTAGCTCGGAAAGAGTTGGGGGAGGTTTGATAGTCTATTTAGATTTTTGAAATTTGAATTGATTGAGTGGGGTTAGATTGACGATCCAAGTCTTCATATTGGGTATGGTATGACTTCAACTAGCCAATGTGAAATCATTTTTCGTTCAAAGAACTAAGGCCATGTTTGGATATCAGGGATTCCATGCTAGACAATGGTAATGGAAAAGGGTTTTCCTTGGTGTTGCTAGTGTTCATAGTATCAGTATCGTTACATGTATCGTTGAATAGGGATATAGAAACATGTATCGATTATCACCGATACTAGGAAATGTATCACTGACTGAGGGAAGCAAGGGGGAAACATGGGGAAAAAGGTGGATTTTTTTAGTGAAACTTAAAGAGTTGCTAAAATACAGATATTTAGGACAAAAATATTGCAAAAAAGAACAATACATAAGAAGTTTCCATTTAATAGAGGCCTAAAGCATGTGTAATCGTAAAAAAATCAGTGCAATAGTAACCAAAATGAGTTTATATCATACAAATGCAGGTAACAAACAATAAATAGGGTAGGGCATCCAAAAACTAAATGAATTGAAAAACATACCTATCTGGCTATCCCTCAAACCCACATTGAGTTACGAGGTGGCTCAAAGTCTTCATTTGTCCTCTACATTAATACATCCATCCATCTATCCATTCATGCATACGTACACTCATCCATGCATACATACAAACATTCCGTGCTTCTATCCAGACATACATTTAGTACATCCATCCATCCATCCATGCATACATGCATACAAACATCCATCCATACATTTAGTACATCCATCTAATCCATGCGTACATGCATCCATCCATCCATCCATCCATCCATACATACATGATCTGAACCATCCATCAATCTATGATCCAAGCATCCAGCCAACCACCCATCCAACCAACCAACCAACCATCCATCCATCCATCCATCCATCCATTCAAAGTCTTCAATCTATGAACACGTACATACATGCATCTGCATATACATATACAATCATAAACACATATGCATCCATCCATACATCTAGGCACACATACAAACATGCATCGTATGATACAACCATACATCCATGAAAAATAATTTTTGAAATGAAAAAAAAATTAAATAGATATTTTTATTTATCATATTTTAAAAATCTTTATTTCTTGAAAAATGGACCCCATCAATCATCAACAATACAAACATAAATAAAACATAAAAACAAAGCAAAATAGGTATCCAAGAAAAATTGGTTGAAATTATTTTTTTCCAAATAAAACAGATTTTTTAATTAATTCTGGTCATTTAAAAAATCTGAAAAATAAATTTTTTTACACGAATTGATAGATCAGCTAATTCTCATCAACATAGTAAAATTTGGGGCCTCAATTAGTTATTTTAGGGGATAAAATGGGGGAAAAATTGAATTTCCCCAATTTTGATCCCCATATCTTTTGATTTTCAACTTAAATCCATCTCAATGCATGAGAGATTATTTAGTGAAATCCATGCCAAAAGTGAGGAATAAAAACTTTTTTTTTTTGGATTTTTTCTTAGAAGGGGACTCTTGAGATATTTTGCCAATATTATTATGTGTGGATACAACAGAGATAAAATCACCAAAATATCGGTGATACTCGGAAAGAAAAACATTTACAAGAGTTTCAGTATCGCTAGCTGGTGATACTAATAATATCGGTGAAATTATCGATAATATCGCCGATCTCTGGAACACCAGATGTGACAATTTGTGTTGTTTGGATAGCAAAATGGATGGATTCCACAAAGGAATCATTACACTTCTCCATAATTTGGATTCTTGGCACAAGAAACTAGGTGACTGTTGTGAGAGGAATATGATATTTCTAATTGCTATCAAAACAAGAACTCCAAACTAGAATCCATGTTGCAATAGTACTCATGGAAATCATCATTAGATAATTATTATCTATTCTATTATTTTCCTTGAATTCCATGTAACCAAACATGCCCTAAAAGTAAAACAGAAAAAAGGGACAACAGAAAAGGTAAAATTATGGAAGAAGAACTCAAAACTTTATTTTAATACACTGGTTATATGTAGAGGGAGTTGGATAGTCCGCCATATTATCGAACTTAGTTTTGTGGTTAATTGCTTGAGTGGGACTAGATTAATGATCAAAAGTCTGACCCGATATTTGTGACAGCACTGACGGGTTACAAAATATCATGTTTACTGCGTAAAACCGTCTTGGCACCAACTTCAACTCATTTATTCTCCTTTACACTTCGAATTCCTCTTTGAGGTCTAGCAGATTAACATGAGTCCAGACTCCAGACATGTTATCCATTGATGTGATCTCTTTATTCATGGTCTCCCTCAATTTCTCGTAGTTCACATCAGAAAGGTCTTGATAACAATCTATCAGATCATGAAATTCTCAGATACATCTCGGTAAGAGTATGAAGAAGTTAGGGGCTACCTAGTCTGTTTAGGTTCTGCTAATGATTGGAGGATCATCTATGGAAGGTTTCGTAGGCGTCTGCATCTATCTTCAGGATTCAGATGCCTCATTCTAAATTGTGTCTCTGCACCAACATTCGATGATCTTGGGCCAAATGTGGGAATCGAGCTCCCAAGAAATCGAGCAGGACACAAACGGATACATATGTTATGCCAGTAAGTGTGCAAACGCTAAAGAAAAGTACCGTGGGAATGGATTGGACTGCTTGGAGTTGGTTTACAACCCTAACAGTTAGCTCTCTTAGACCTAAAGGATGAGCCTTGTATTGGTGATTGACATGAAGAAGAAGAAGAAGACGAGAAATACAGTACACGAGATGCTTGATGCCTCAATTAGAATCATGCAACGTGATGCTACTGTTACCTTCAAGGGAAAGAGTTATTGCTAGTGATAACTCCCGATGTATTTGACATCGGTTCCTTACTACTAAAGAGATCTTCCCTTGGGGTCATGTCATTGAGCATGCTGAATCTATAAACCCCTCGTCTATCAGATTTTGAAGGTTGCATCACACATAGAGGCTCTTCAGTCATCTCCTCATTATGTCTCTGCTTATCTTCAACAGTGTGTAGTTTCATCGGTTGAATCTACACTGCTTTGCCGTAGGACCACTGTCCACAATAATAATAACGACGAAGACAACTCTCAGAGAGGTATGTCCCAACAAATCTTCCTAGTTTTCTAGATCCTATCTCTTCAATCTTTGGTCTTTTCCTTAGTTGAAGCTGTATTTTTTCTGGAAAATCGCCGTATTTTTTCCTTAAACTGTCTATTTGTGGATCATGATTAAAGGATTAGAATCTTCCTATCCGTCAGTCTTATTTTTTGTTTTGGTGGTTGGGTCCCCCATCCATATTACTCTACGGTCCCCATTCATCATGATTCATGATAATGATCATCATCATCGCCTTGTCTCAGCTATTTGGGGTTGGCTTCAGGGATAAATCATTATTATGATTTATGAAATAAAAGTAGTTTGTCCTCTACAAAGTAACATGAAGTGAAGAGACAAAAAAGAAAAGAAAAAGAAAATTGTTTTGGATATTTCCTACATGCCTTGAACATCAGTTTCGACTACATCCATAGTTCCTCATATTTACTGATTTTTTTTTTTTTTTTGAAAAATGTGATCCATTTCTTTCATCAGTCATTTGACTGATATTTGTCTATTGTCATATAGTTGAATACTCTGATCCATGCTGCATTTTTTGATATGACTATGCACTTGATAGGGACATCACGCGCACACGCACGCCCCCCTACGCACGTACGCAAGGAGGAGGAGAGCCCCACCATCGATTTGGATCGATGACGACGTCCAGGGAGGGCCTCCTAGTTAGAGGACTGCGTTTTGGTTCATTGGAGTGGACCCGATAGTCATGTGAATCCCACCATGGGTTCTCATGATCGTGGCCTACTATTCTAATTAATCTAGTACTTTGGGTTTTGCTTATTATTGTTATTAGGAGTATCATGGATAGTTTAGATTGCTTTGATTAGTTGTTAGTTTTGATTACTTCATCGCCAAGTAATAGATTGCGCACATGGCGCGAGTTTTGAGGTATAGGGTTTTATTGTAAATAGGCACCCCTTGTAGTCTTTTTTATTCATTGAAGATTAATAAATTTTATGTGTTTTCCTGCTCCTTTTCGAGTTATGAAAACCTAATTGGGTGCGAAGCCCTCTTCTTCGAAGGGTTAACTACTGTGGTGTGAAGCCATACCTATCCCGATTCGCCCCCACCTTCTTCCATCTTTATTTCTCTTCTCCTACAATCATCTATGCTTCAAATCCATCCTCTATCGCGGCCGTTTTTCTCTCTACAGCAGATTTTCAGAATCTGGCCCCGTAGGAGGGCTGAAACTTCAGCGGAGCACCACGCACAAACTGTGTATCGGATCGAGCTGAAATTTGGGGGTTTTGGAGTCCACCCCTGGCCGACCAGGGCTAAGTTGGCATTTTTTTTGAATAGTGGGCCCCACACACGTGCGGCCGGGATCACACCCACGTGCGTTTGGGCCATTGCTGCTATCCACACGTGCAGTACTTCTCTGATTCGTCTCTCTCCTCTTTCAGCCAAAATCCCTAAACCTAACCCTAAATTATTCAAATCCCCAATTTTATGCCATTTCTTTAACCCTAGGGTTCTCCAAATTGAAATTTCTAAATCCCTTGGATTGGGGGAATTATTTCTGTGCATGTGTGGATGAATTTACCCTCATTTGAGTATTGTTTGGTTTATATTTTTTATTGATGCAGCCCTAACATGTGTAGGCTTGGACTTGCATAGATTCTTCTTGATTGAGTGCTTTGAAATTTCTAAATCCCTTGGATTGGGGGAATTATTTCTGTGCATGTGTGGATGAATTTACCCTCATTTGAGTATTGTTTGGTTTATATTTTTTATTGATGCAGCCCTAACATGTGTAGGCTTGGACTTGCATAGATTCTCCTTGATTGAGTGCTTGACTTTATGTGGGATGTGGAATTTTGTGTGATTGTTTCTAATTTAGTATGATCTTAAGCTTTTTTTTTTTTTTTTTTTTTCTTTTGTTAGCTTGTTAGTACACCCACGGTCAGATCACACTTCACTGTTAGCTACCCCCACTAGGGAATCGATGCCAAGACCTCCGTGTTGAAACGAGGTATCTTTCACTTAGTCTACCACTTGAGCTATGCATCTGGGTGTAGCATGATCTTAAGCTTGAAATCTTGCACATCATACTTGAATTTCATGCCCCCCTGCATTAGCACTTAATTTGACATGGGCCATTATCACGCTCAAAATCTCCTTCATGAAACAACCTTGAGAATTATTTTAGTCAATCATATATATATATATATATATATATTCATTCTTGTTTTATCCTAATGATGAGACATCGGCCTTTTTTTTTTTTTTTTCCTTTTCTTTCCTGCTCAGTTTGGTGGTGGGAGAGTTATTCGGCCAGGAGAGGTGCTTGAAACTGCAGAAGATAAAGCTGCCAAAGAAGCACGCACTAAACAATTACTTGCAGCCTACAAGAATAAGATGGGCTTAAACATTGATGCAAAAACAAAACGGGAGTGTGAGAAGGTATGTCTGGAGTAATTATAAGGCTTCTTTGGGCTTTGGTGCATTCATTTGAAGCATGTAAGTGAAATCTATGCATCTGTTATCTTATTGAAAGATCAGTCCAGTGGCATTTCATCAATACTTATATGGAGTGAGGCAGCTATGCAACTGTGCAATTTCACACTCAGACTTTTTCTTGTTGGGTAAAATTGTCATTTAAAGGAGCATTTAATGAATCTTCATTCTCCCCCCATTGAGGTTTCCCCCCCTTTTTTATGAAGAGTAGCTTCTTCCTTTTTAAAAGCCTAGAAATGCCATTTAGACATTAAATGCTTCCAATCATTAGATACCAGTCTATAGTATTTGTGCATTTTATTCTCCAAAATGGTCATCCATTAGTTATGAAAATTTACGAATTAATGTCTAAAAATGCCTCATCTGTTAGAGAACAAGTTGAACGCTTGTCTTATCCATCTTCATTTGCATTGCATGTGAAGATAAGTTTAGCTTTCCTTCTACAGTCATCACCGGTTAATTTGGAGAAACTATTCAATCTCTCAGAGTTATAGTGCATTCATGTAGAGCATTTTGAATAGATGTGTACTTAAAAAAAATTCTTATGAGAATATTAGATCAGTAGCATTTCAAAAATTAACCTTGTTCATTGAATGCTCCCAAGTATTTTTAATGATCTAATTTCATATTTGTACCATTTATTCCCGAAAATACCAATGCATTATGTTTTGCAAATTGCTAACTGCCATGTCTAACATTTATTTGTACAATACGTGGTCCATTAGAAAACAGTTTAAAGACTTAACCCCATCGCTCTATCCACATGCAATGCATGTATCGGATTTAGTTTGGTTAATCTTAATACTGATTCCTTTTACTTTAATTCATCACTGATTCCCCGGTGTTATTTCTTTCTCCACAAAGTTTGTAATGTAGGGGCATTTTCACACCGGGCTCGAATGGGGTAGCCTGTGGGATGCAGGGCACACTTGGGGTGGGCGGCTCGTGTGAGGCGGTACCCATGTGAAGTGGGGCTCACGAGGGGGGTTCGGCCGGGGTCCTAACCCATGGGATGTAGGGCTTGGGCTATAAGATAAAGGGATTAATTTGCCATGCTCTATCAGTTCGAGCTTTTAGAGCAAGTGGTTAATTGTCTTGCATTAAAGTGGTATCAGAGCGGGAGGTCTCGTGTTCGAGACTCCTCACCGGGGGTGATTAATGCATCAACATTTTCACACCAGGCTCCAGTGGGGTGGCCTGTGGGATGCAGGGGCACACTCGAGGTGGGCGGCATGTGTGAGGCAGGCCCCACCTGTGTGAGGTGGGTGACTCCTGTGAGGCGGTACCCATTGAAGTGGGGCCCACGCAAGGTATCCCGTATCGGTATCGGTTGGCATAATGGGGCCCTCCGATACCGATACGGATAGGGGGGTGTAACGGCAATACGGGGGTGTAACGGCCCGTAACGGTACAATTTTTTTTTTTTTTTTTGCCAAAAAAATATGAAAAAATATGGATTAAATTCGGAATATTCTAAGCATTCCAAATATGCATTCATTTATAAATTGGAACATGTTTATGGTGGTGTAACGGTCCATTCTTTGGTGAGAAGTTGTATCGGATTGTCTAATGAATTTATGAACCAGATAACCTGAATTTGACTACAAAATTCATATATTTAATTTTCTAAATATCTAATTTATATACTTAACAATTTGATATCATTTCTCCCAATAGTTCTTTTAAAAAATGAAATTAAATTCAAGTAGATGGCGTTGCCAATTTGGGGCTGACTTGGAGGACCAATCCGTGCCCCAAATTAGCCTCAAATTCATACAATTTATTGGCATTATCCCACTTGTGAATTGGTGGACATTTATTGGATAGTGAATCATGAAAAAAATCAAAAGGCCCTATTTTAAAAAATAAGCGTCCACAAATTAACAATTAAAACTATTCAAACAATTTGATTTTGGCATTTTGAGTAAGCAATTACAGTCCATAATTTAATTGGTAAATTTTAAGTTAATACATGTTTCGTGTATAATTTTTTAAGGGCTTGAATTAGGTGGGACTCGGATTGTGAAGTGTAGCACATGAGTGTCAAAGTTTTTTGGACGCCACTCGTGATGAATGTGTTATATCCACACCGTCCATCCATTTTGCCAAATAATTTTAGGCATGAGCCCAAAAATGAGGCAGATCCAAAGCTCAGGTGGACCGCACCATAAGAAACAACAATAATTAAACAACCACCATTAAAAATTTATTGGGGCTATAAAAGTTTTAGATCAAGCTGATATGTGTGTTTTCCCTTCATCCACGTTAGTGTGACGCTATTAACAGGTTAGATGGAAAATAAACATTACAGTGGACCCTAAGAAATTTTTAATGGTGAGCATTGTATAACCACTGTTTCCTATGCTGTGGTCCACTTGAGATTTGGATCTTACTAATTTTTTGGATCATGACCTAAAATGATGTGGCAAAATGGATGGACGGCATGGATAAAATACATACATCATGGTGGGGCCCACGTGGCACATGTACCTTTTATTAAGTCGTGCGACGTGCTGCGTAACTCGTACGCAGTCCATTCATTTGACGTCAGCAACTCCTGTGGGTTTGATCATGAGGCATGTGTTATATCTAAATTGTCCATTCATTTGATGAGCTCGTCTTAAGGCTTGACACAAAAAATAATACAGATCTAATTATCAAGTGGACCACACTGCAAAAAGCAGTGAGGGATTGAATGTCTACCATTGAAACCCTTTTTGGGATCACAGAAATTTTGGATCAATATGAAATTTGTTTTTCCTCTTCATTCAGGTCCTTTTGACCTTATGAACAGATTGGATGGAAAATAAACATTATGGTGGGGCCTACGAATTGTTTAATGGTGAAAATCATTATCTCCGTTGCTATTTTTGGTGTGGTCCAGACGATCTTAGGATATGATTCATTTTTGGGTAATGCTCTAAAATGATCTCTAAAAATAGATGAACGGTGTAGATATAATAAATACATCACTGTGGAGCCCATGTAACTTTGATCTCCTTTGAACCATTCGTACAACTCGGAGCTCGAGGAGTGTTAGTGCTCGTCTTAGCATGACATGTACCTATAGCAGCTATATAGCTGGTGTGTGGTACACCAGCCAATCCGCTTCCGATTTTCCTTTTCCGATACCAAATGAAAAAGAAGGGAGAGAGGGAAACCGAAAAGAAAAAGAGGGAAAGAAGAGAGAGAGAGAGAGAGAGAGAGAGAGAGAGAGAGAGAGAGAGAAGAAGAAGAAGAAGAAGAAGAAGAAGAAGAAAAGAAAGAAAAAAAAAAGGTATGTTTTTTTTTTTTTTTTCCTTTTTTTCCTTTTTTCTTTAGCCCGTAACAGCCGTTACGGTCACATAATCGGGGGGGGGGGGGAGGGGGACCTCGTATCGCATAACGGTGTCGGCCGTTACCGTTACGTATCGGCCGATACGGCCATATCGTAACGGATACGGGACACCCTGGGCCCATGAGGGGGGGTTCGGCCGAGGTCCTAACACATGGGATGTGGGGCCTGGGCTATAAGATAAAGTGATTAATTCGCCATGCTCCATCAGTTTGAGCTTTTAGAGCAAGCGATTAATTGTCCTGCATCAGTTTGTCTTGTAGAGTATTTGTTCTACTCAAGTGATCTTGGGATATTTTGAGGTTGTTGACAAACAAAATAAGAAAAAGAAGAAGAAGAGGAAACCTTTCTCACTATGAGTTTGCGATGGTTGCTATTGCATTTTGGTTGGTTAGGAACCAGGCTATTCATAGACACTTCTCTACGTACCTTTTATATTTGGTGGAAAATTATGCAAGATAACTCATGGTAAGGCATGCTGAGGTTTTTGGGCAACATATGACAAACCCTTTACTTTTTGCTTGCATTTTCAGTTTTGGTCATTAATCTTCTTTTGTTGGCCATTTTTGTAAATTTGCATGTGTAGAGTGTACACAGCCCTCGCAAATAGGAAATCTCTTGGACAGGTAATCTTGATCAATTATTCAAAATGGATTTAGAGTTGAAGGTCCTGTTCATAATTAAGGAATAAAACCCACAGTTCAGAGCTAAACACCCTTCGAAATCCATCAATTGGTGCTAAACCTTCTAGGTATCTGGCACAAACACCCTCGAAAATATCCCTGGGGATCCTGGTACAAAACTGAAAGCGCCTTTTTTTAAAAATTTCCTTCCTTCCAAATCCTCAGAATTGCAGAAAACGCACCTGTGAGATCCCAACAACCCCCAATTTTGACTTCAACATTCTTCCGTAATTAGCTTTTTCTTATTAAAATGTGAGTAGGTCTGGGCTGTCATTTAGGTGATCAAATTATCTTAAGCTCAAGATAAACCTAGTGTTGACATCCGAGCACCAATCTATGATTGAAATACCGAAAATGTTAGGAGTAATTGTACCTTGCATGAAGTGGAGCTAATTTTCTGATATTTCTCTGTCTTAGTCTTTGTTTCACACCCTCTCCTAATGCTTCGGAGTGTGACTCAAAAGTTTGATCCACCGAAAGTTTGTGCAACTTTTTTGCACTTCCTTTGTTCTTATAGATAAACTACAGGATTCTTTTCTTCCATTCATCTAGCATTTTCTCTTTGCAACATTTTGTTGAAAAGACTAGTTACCATCAGTAATCTAATTCTGCCCAGTAGGGTCCTTACTCATGCCTCGGTGGTAGACTTACAAGAGTTTCAACACAAGGTCATGGGTTCGAGTACCCATGTGGTGAAATCCCATTGTGGTGTGTGCATGTAAAAAAATAAAATCTAATTCTGCCCAGTACCATCCTCAGTCCTAAGTATGTTATCTGTTCCTGTAGCTTTTCCTTTTTACCATCCTTGTTAAGGCTACCTTTACTTTCATTGGCCAAAGTCCACGATATTCCACGATAATACACAAATGCCTTCTAACCTCAAGGTCCGAGGCCCCTCTAGTTCTATTCTCATGCCCACATCTTCATTCAACAACATTTGAAACTAGCCTCACCATCTGTCCCTAATCTCACTTTCTTTCAGCATGAACCTCTGATCCTCACCCTTCATGCATGTAATGTGGTTTATATCCCTACAGTTTTTTCTTCCTCACTTCACTAGTTTGCATCTTCGCTTGTAGTTAATGTATCGTACGATTCATCACATGCTTTATATGCTTTATTATAATGGCACATATCTTGTAAACTATTTGTATGTCCTTTTTTACTTGCTTACATTTTTTCTTACTCTCTTCTTTTGGAAACTGAAGCATAGTTCCTTTATGATTCTCAAACCCTTTTAAAGAAATCTTGCATAACCTCTTAAATAGAAAACCAGTCCTTATCTTATCATTGCACCTTCTTATTTCAAAATTCTTACCAAATTCAAGTTTCTCCGCACACATAACATCTATTAATTTCTCCCAAACTCTATCTCACTCTTTGAAGCACAAGTTTCCAATCAACGGTTCTTTTCAAAATTTAGTCGCTTCCTATATTTTCTCTTTCTTAGAGTTTCAAACTTCTTTTATACTTTCTAGATTCACGCGCATACTCTAGATTCCTAAGTTCTCTTTCTTTTCCATAAAAAGAAAAAAAAAGAAGAAGAAACACCTTCAATCTAGGCCACATCTGTAATATTTCTATCATAGATGTTACACATTCTTTCTAGTTCTCTTTTCACAAATCTTTTTTCAAGTTCTCTGTGTGTGTGTTTATCTATTTGGAACACACTTTCTTTTTCTATTTACTTTAAAAAGAACTTTCTATTCTCTCTCATAGATTTACCCTCCATGTTTTCCCACCTTTTCTCTAATCTTGTTCTGATAGTTCTAATCTTATTCTCTAATCTAGAGGAAATTAGTAATATGCTTCATAATGGTTTCCCATCTTAAAGTGAATGTTGCCAAGAGCGAAATGTTGGGAGTGAATGCCTCTATGGAGGAGGTGGATAGACTAGTAGAGGTGTTTGGGTGTTGGTCCAGTTCGTTTCCGACGTCATATCTCAGGCTTCTCCTTTGCATTGGAAACCGATGAAGCACATGTAGGATAAGAGTGATAGAAAGGGTTGAGAGGAAGCTTTTGAATTGGAAAGGTTGACATCTATCTCTAAGAGGGCTTACTCTGATTAAGGCAATTTTATATAATCTTCCCCTATATTACATCTCTATTCAAATGCCTAGTGTCAATTCTGGGTAGACAAGAAAAATTAAGAAGGGACTTTTTGTGGAAATGGGCTGAAGTGAAGCAAAAGTTTCATCTCTTAAAATGTGAAGGATATGAATTGTGCGCTTCTTGGGAAATGGATTTGAGATTTGGTACGCGTTATTGCACTTATTTGTGCACCTTGTTTGTTAATCATGTGCGTCTGTGTGTCAGGGAGTCGGTTGAGCCCTTGGAAGTTGAAGACCAAAGACACATGAAGACTGGAGCATCAAGGAAGTGAAGAACATGTAAATGAGGTGCCTTGGTGACCCTGACCTTGACCCAAAACAACCTAAACCTCTAGATGATTATGACCTAATAGGTAAATCTTTGATTGATCATCGTATAGCCTTAGGAGTCTTTAAAGATTATGCTTAGATTGACTATAAAGGTCCCGAGTTGCTGGAAAACAAAATGCACAAACCAGCCAACTCGTAAGTGAGTTTGATCGGTCGATTGAGACTTCCTCAATTGATCGAACCTAGCCAAAACAGTCCAACGAGTTCACTGGACTATTTCATCCGACTTCGATCGATCGACGACCCCTCGCTCGCTCGATCGAGGCTAGCCGTTATAGATCCGTTTGGGCTTTTTCTTTATAACTATGGCATTCAAATCTTTGTGCAAGGTATAGATTTTGGCATTTTAGAGACCCTAGTGTATCCTAAAGCTCAACCAAACCTCCTAGAATCTTTTCCAAAGAGATTCATGCTTACTTCTTAGTGATTCATTACTCCAATGAGCATTCGAAGCTCCTTTACAAGAAAAAGAGCATGATCTTAAGCTTTCTTTAGAGTTTAGACTTCAATCCCATAGGAAAATCCTAATGTTTATCAACCTCTAGAGTATCCTTCTAGGTGAATCCCTACTAGGAATCTACTCACATCATTAGGTGTAGGAGATTCAACCTAACTCCCTTACCTTGGTAGCCTCATTGGAGCATCAAGAGCAAGGTAGCCGATTCAAGGAAGCGGAAGAAGACTGGCTTCAAAGATCGGGGGAGCACAAAAGAAGCTGATTGGAGCATAGGAGAGCATCGATCAAGCATCTCAAGAAGGCTGTACAAAAGGGGCCCAATCCGACAAGTAAGTTGTCAATCTGCAAGAGTCCACACACTTTTTCCTTGTGTAGGATTGAGTATAGAGTTTGTAACCAAAACTGGCTTAGGTTCTTTTGTAGGACCATATCTCCATCGACATAGGTGAGTACGTGTGTAAGTCCTTGTGTAGGCCACTGACACGGCTGTGTATGTAGGTAAGTCCTTGTGTAGGCCACCGACAGATGTGGTAAGTCCTTGCGTAGGCCACCGACACGGGCGAGTATGTGAGTAACAGGGTAAGTCCTTGTGTACGCTAGATAGGTTTTTGTGTAGGACCTTGGTCCTTGTGTAGGGCTGTAAAGGTTAGAGGTGAACCTGATTTAAAATTTACAATAGTGAATACCGGTACACTCAGGGTGAGTGCGTCCGCCGAGAGTGGAGTAGGGAAACCGAAACACTATATATGCTTGTGTTTGGGATTGATGTTTGTAATTTTATTCTTGCTTATGTGTTGATTAGTTAAATCATATGAATTCTTGAATCGGATTGTATGCTAGGCACCTAACTTGTAATACACACACAAGCATACTATCAATTATAGACTAGTTGCATGATTGGCATATCTATTGTAGTCTATGTGATTGGACCCACTATTGGCTTGGAAGCCTTAGTGTTAATTTGCCTTAAGTAGTTTAAGTTAGGAAATTGCATTTTAATTGGCATAATTTTAAGTGGTCCTAATTCACCCCCCCTCTAGGACAACCATTTATTCCATAGCTTTTATAAGCTTTTGCGCATAGTCGTGGTATCCCACCGCACAATTTTAGTACGAAGGAAGGAAGATTGCGGAGGGAGGATATTGTGGGCAAATATGGAGTTCAGGATGGGGATTTGTGGGTTAAAGAGTTGTCATCGTATAGGGCATCGAGCTTATGGAGAGGGTAGTCAAAAATGACCGATAAGGTTAAAGAGGGTATTTGCTTCTTGATCGGTGGCATTAAGAGGTTCCACTTTGAGGATGATTTTTGGTTTGGGGATAGAACACTTGGGAAGTCTTTTCGAGGCTAGCTAGTTCAAATCTGAAGCTAGGAGCATCCATTGATTTGTGCTTTACCTCTATGTGCGACACTGTTGTATGCGCTCTCCTGTATAGAAGGAATCTTTCAATAGAATCTATCAAATGCTGAAGCAAAAGAATTTTTGCAGCTTCTTAGGGGTTCCTCTCCTTCTCCAAGGGAGAGACTCAATGGTTTGATTGCTTGGGTAAGTCTCAATGGTTGTTGGATAAATTTGGCCGCTTCTTTTTTCCGCTCTTATAGCTCGCTTACCAGCTCTGTGTCGATCGATAGAGGTGTCTTCTCATCGTTTGTATGGTCTTATGGGCTCCTCTCAAGATTGCGGTGTTTGTGGGGCTGGTGGGAAGGAAAGGTAAACACTCAACAACCTCTAGAAAAGGTCACTGGTGCTTCCTAATTGTTATGGGATGTGCATGTGGGATGTAGAGACGGTGGATCATTTGTTTATTCATTGCTCCTTCTCATGGAAGGTGTGGGAAAAAGTCTATAGTCCTTTGGTTTGTCTTGGGTGATGATGTCGGTATTCATTGCAAACTTCCTTCTTGCTTGTCTTGTGGATTTATTATTATTATTTTTTTTTGGGGGTGTTATTGGCGGTATTGTGGGCCATCTAGAGGTAAGAAACAATCGATGCTATTGAGATAGGAGCAGATCAGAATTGGATGTTTACAATAGAGTCAGGCTTGATGTAATTAGTTGGGTTTCTTGCCAAAGGGTTGGCCATTGCTCTCCGGGCTTTAGTTGGGTTGTAATTCTTTGAGCTTCGGCTCCCTATTGAATAAAATTTCGTCTCCCTTCAAAAAAATAAGAGCCCTCATTTTCATTCTCCCTTTGTTCTTGTTCTTTACGTCTCTTTTCTTCA
The DNA here is from genome assembly GCF_029962835.1 of Magnolia sinica. Taxonomy (NCBI): domain Eukaryota; kingdom Viridiplantae; phylum Streptophyta; class Magnoliopsida; order Magnoliales; family Magnoliaceae; genus Magnolia; species Magnolia sinica. Next base: position 30,210,972 of record NC_080587.1, read on the forward strand.
TTTCAATGAATGTCATTGTGTCAACTCGTAAGTTTAGCTATGTTGAGTGTCTGTTTTTTTTGGGTATTATCTTGACTTCTTTCTCAATTAGTTACAATTGAAGTTGATGGAAGAAGCTTTCCACTTTTGTGGACTCTTTAAGTTGCTTCTGGTGTTAACATCTGTTCGACCATCTTTTACCATGTCACACGTCCCATGATACAAAAGGATTATACTCTTTGCTGAAGCTACACTGACTTCTTCCCTGGAAGCTAACTCTAATTATGTTTATTGGCCATCTCATGATCAATCACTGCATGGTTGTATTCAACACACATTTGAAGCATTATGAACAAATTGTTGAACTCCCTGCTGTGAAAAAAGTTTGGGATTTCATTCATGAATGGTTAAATAAAATGATGAGGGAAGAAAATTTATGGTGTAGTGCTATTATATTGGGAAATTGTATTATGTACTTACACTATTCTATTGTACTATTCACCTGAAGTACATGGAGTACAAGTAGTACAGCTACAATAATAGTAGAATTCATTTCTCAAAACACTACAATGTTCCCCAATGTGGACTGCCATAACAATACAATAACATTATTCCCTAGTACTCCCCCTTAAGATGGCACATGGATATCAATCAGGTCCAACTTCCTTAATAGCTTATACTTTACAAGCGCCCAAGCATCTGTTTGTGTAGGGAATCCTGCAACATCGGATAGGCTTTCAGCATGACCCATACCCTCCAAAGGTTGCTAACAAGGATGTGAAAATTGGATACGCATTGGCACCTCTCAAGACATGATATGGGGATGTACCAGTCTCTACGTGTACGGGCGTCTTAGCCCACATTGGCATCAATGAGTATGTACAAATAATCTCCCAATTTGGAATACCCTAGCCTTCTTTCAGTGTCCTATAAATGGACAGTCCATCAAAACCAATGTTCTGGACTTTGGATCACCGAGTGATGGGCACTGGAGAAGGAAATGCTACACAATAGGCATGGGAATGATTGATTGAAAAGGCAATTTAAGACATGTATTCCAACATGGTGAACATGCATGAGATCTGTGCCATTCACCTTCGGAGCCCACCGTGATCATTTCCTAGCCTAAAAGTCATGTTGGTCCGTTCCACTCATTAGGCTGGCCGTACCTATAATATAAAGACTGTTTGTAACTTTTTCCTTGTATCCATTCTTACATAGGCAGCCCATGTTACAAGAAAACCAAACTGCTTTCTTGGCCTGGGCGTGTTCGTGCTAGGCCCAACATGACGATGGCTGGGATCTTGCTTATTTTCCACAAACAATTTTATATAATTCTTTAACATCTCTCTCTCCCTCTCTCTTTCTCTATCCGCCCCCCCTGTTATTGGGTTTTGCTTGATTGTTATTGTTGCTATTTTTATTATTTTACACGATAAAAAGTCATTTTCATCACCCCACGTGGGCAACCTAGCCCGTTTTCTGGTTTTAGAACTATGATTGCGTCTACACATTTTGATTTGAAGTTCACAAGGAATATCTTCTCAACATGCATCTTTCTCATCTGCCTTTTCTAATTAAGAATTAAAGTACATATTTGGGTGTCTAACTGCTATGACATTTTCAAATTAGGCTCTGAATGATGGTGATTCCTTGATGGACGTTGGGAAGCTTGAAGAAGCATTACCCTATTATGAAAAAGTAATGGAGGACTTGGTCTTTCAGGTAATTCCTTTCAATATAGAAGAAATTCCTTTTATTTGAGAAATCTTCATTTGAGTTGCCCTAAGAAAGTATTTCTATTGATTTCAATGTTTAAAAACTCGGAATCTCAACTCGCTCAAAATCTTAATGAGTCGAGTGGAGTGGACTTAGGCCAGTCAACTTGTGAGTCAGTATAAAAGTAATAATAATATTAAAAATAGAGAAAATTAAGGAAAATAGGAAAAAATAAGAAAATTATACACTTTCTTTTTTGTGACATTCACTTTGTCCCTTAGATCCTCTCCAACATATTCATTGTGCAACTGAAACATCAGCCTGATTTAAAACTTAGGTGGGCCATACCATAAGAAATAATGTAAATCAAGCATAAACCTCCAAATCCATGTGATATGGCCTACTAAGTTTTAAATAAGCCTAATTTCCTTCATGTCTATATTAAAAAAAAATATGGAAAAAAAGTTCTTCATGTTCATTCATCCTTGTAGGGACATCCCAATCAATGAATTGAATGGCATAGAGACAACATGGTGGGCGTCCCCATTCCCATTGATTCTTCTGATGTGGCCCACCTAAGTTTTGCAATGGGCTGATTTTTGTTACCAGTACCTAAAATATAGATGCAAACCTGATGAACAGAGTGGATGTGACACAAAAGATGGTGGGCCCAAAGTGCAGGTTGTTGCACGCAGTGTACTAGTGTAGTAGCCTACACGCAGTGTACAAATGTAGTAGCCTATGCGTAGTTTTGTGATATGACTTATATAGTACATGCAATGTTCGCATTGTCGGTGAGAAATCGATAATGTCACCGATAATGTCGGTGTCGCCATGCTTGCGACATTGAAACCCACTAATTTTGTATCTCTTCCTAATGTCGGTGAGTTTTTGGCTTTTTTTTTTTTTTTTTTCATTTTCGCGATAAATAAAGTTATCAGCGATAAATTTGCAATAGCTACCTACCCTCGTCATGGGTTATGCTATAGCCAACACCCTAGTTTGATGATAAAAAGGCTGATGTTGTCGGGAATTTCGGGAGTGCATAAATACGGAAAAATTGAAAAAAATAATAGGAAAAATCTTTCAGATCCATGCAATATGGTGATTTTCGGTACTTGTAAAAGAGGATTAAGAACTTGGAAGTAGCATTTGGTGGGCATTTTTTAGATTTTGGAGAGGATATGAGGATTTGGAACCCTCTTAGATGGTTTCCCCAAAATGGCTTCTCGCTTCTGAAGCCCCTTTTTACGGGGACGACCGCATGCACGACGTGTGAGTCGCAGGTCGTGATTACACATTTGCTTCTCTTTGGGCATGATGTAATGTGTTTTATCCACGCCGTCCATCTATTTTGGAAGATCATTTTAGGTCATGAATCGTAAAATGAGTCAGATCCACATTTCAGGCGAACCACACTAAAGGAAACCAAGGTGATTGGATGCTTACCATTAAAAACTTCTTAGGGCCCACTTTAATGTTTATTTGCCATCCAACCACTTGATTAGGTTGCATAGATCTGGTTGAAGGGAAAACACAAATATTAGCTTGATCGAAACTTTTGTGGCCCCTAAGAAGTTTTTAATGCTAGCCGTTCAATGACCATTGTTTCCTGTGGTGTTGTCCACTCAGATTTGGATTTGCCTCATTTTTTAGCCCATGCCCTAAAATGATTTGCCAGAATGAATGGACAATATAGATATAAATGTATTTCATCAAGGCGTGCCCTACGGTTAGTGTCCCACCCAACTCACTTGATTGCGTCCTCATGCATGTGAAAGACTTTCGGAGGAACTTCCAGCCACGAGAAGCTAGGTGGAGCCCACCGTGATGTTTGTGAGAAATCCACCCTGTCCATTCGTTTTTCCAAATCATGTTAGGGCATGGTCCCAAAAATGAGGTAGATCTAATACTCAAGTGGGCCGCACGATTGAAAACAGTGGGTAGGGAAATGCTTACCGTTGAAACCTCCCCAGGGTCCACCGTGATGTTTATATGTCATCCATACCATTTATAAGGTCATTCCTAGTGAGATTATTTGAACGTGTGGCCCCATGAATGTTTCAATGACGGACGTTCAATTCTCGTTTTCTGTCATGCGGCCACTTGAGTTTTGGATCTGCCTCATTTTTGGGCCCATTTCCTAACATGATTTGGTAAAATGGATGGGTAGAGTAGATTTCTCACGAACATCACCGTGGGTCCCACCTAGCTTGGCGTTGCTGGAAGTTCCTGTGAAGGCTTTGGCAAGCAATTCGCATATGATTTTGGGGGCGTGGCTTTAATGGATACTTGAATCCACCAAGGTCGGTGGATCCCTGACTGTGGGGCCCGCCTTGATCTATATTACTTACATTCATGCCATCCATCCGTTTTGAAACCTCATTTTAGGATATGGTACAAAAAGTGAAGCAGATCCAAATCTTTGATAGACCACACCACAAACAATGTATTAAATACTCACATCGGAACATTTATTTACCATCCAACCTGTTAAAAAGGTCATAAAGACCAAGATGAAGGGACCACACAAATTTCAGCTTGATCCAAAATTTCTGTGGCCCACAGGCCACAACAAGTTTTTAATATTCAATTACCACTATTTCCTATGGTGTGGTTCGCCAAAGATTTTGATTTACTTCATTTTTGTGATCATGCCATAAAGTAATTTGTAAAACCAGATGGACGAAGTGGATGTAAGGTATACACATCATAGGGGGCCCCATGTTCTGGGATCCACCAAAGTTGTGCCCCAATTTTGGGGAGCAAATTAGGTGCGGACCTGGCCTCACCCAACACAGTGCGGCCCTTATTGTGGGGCCCACCTTGATATATGAATTGTACATCCACACAGTCCATCCGTTTTGACAGATCCATTTAAGCCATGAGCCCAAAAAATAAGCAGATCCATATCTCAAGCAGACTATACTCAAGGTGTTAAAAAACGGTTACACGGTAACGGCCGTGACCGTTACACGTTACAGGGTTGTAATGGCCACCCCCTCTTTTTTGTGCCTGTAACGACCGTTACGGCCCCGTAACAGCCGTTACAGTCCATAACGGCCGTTATGGTACCGTAACAACTGTTACGGGCCTAAAGAAAATAGGAAAAAATGAAAGAAAAAAAAAAGAAAAAAGAAAAAAAGAAGAAGCGTACCTTTCTTCTTCTCCTTCTCCTTCTTCTTCTTCTCCTTCTTCTTTTTCTTCTTCTTCTTCTCGGGCTGCTGTTGCGGCCCTGTTGCGGTTGCGGCCTTTCTTCTTCTTCTTCTTCTCTCTCTCTCTCTCTCTCTCTCTCCCTCTCTTCTTTTCGGTTTCCCTCTCTTTCTCGTCTTTTCATTTCAGTTTTGGAAAAAGGAATGGATTGCATGGCTGTGAAACAGCCACGCACTTCAAATTTATTTTTAAAATGCTCCATGGTGCACGCTGTAAAGTGCACTTGCACTGTTTTGTTACGTGGGCCCCGCCTTGATTTATGTGTATTATATCCATGCCGTCCACTATAATGTTTATTTTCCATCGAACCTGTTGATAAGGTCACATAGACTTTGACCTTGATGAAGGGAGAACACAAATAGTAGCTTGATCCAAAAAAAAAAAAAAGTCTTAAGAAATTTTTAATGGTGGGAATTAAATCCTTATTTTGTGGTTCACCTAAGATTTGGATCAGCCTCATTTTTTGGACCATGCCCTAAAATAAGTTGGCAAAAATGATGGACCACATGGATATACAACAAATGCATTGAGGTGGGCCCACTTTTAAAGGGATACTCACTAGTGGTCCACCGAAGATTTAGATCTACCTGAATTTTTGGACCATGCCTTAAAATGAGTTGGCAAAACAGATTGATGGCATTGATATACAAATACATCGAGGTGGCTCGCCTGGCCCACTAGTGGTCCACCTGAGATATGGATTTACCTTGTTTTTTTCCAATGCCCTTAAATGAGTTGCCAAAACGGATGAATGACATGGATATATAATACATAATTGAGTGGACCTCAGTACATGGCCCTAAAAATTTATACATGACATATATATTAACCCAAAATTAACCAATTAAATTTTGGGATCATTGTTGCTAAGTCACAATCCCAAAATTAAATAACTCCTACAATTTTCATGATTAGTTTGCAGACACTTGTTTTTTGAAATAGGACCATTTGATATTTTTCATTTTTCACTGTCCAATAAATGTCCTCCAATCCGTTAGTGGGATAAGTGCCAATAGATTGCATTAATTTGAGGCTAGTTTGGGGCATCAAATGGTTCCCAAACCAGCCCCGAATCGACAACAATGTTTACCTCAATTTAATTTTAATTTTTTAAAAGATTTATAGGGGAAAATGATATCAAATTGTTAGGTATATGAATTACATAGGATACAAAAGTTCCTAAATTCTATATATTGAAATAAAATGCATGTGAGTCACGAAGTATGCAATGCACTAGCACTATAAATAAAAAGGAAAACTTGAAAATATAAGATGTTTTGCTATTACATTCATTATAGTAAATTTACATGGATATTATATAGTTAGAAAACTAAATATAGAAGGTTTGCAATTAATTTCAGGTTGTCAGGTTCATAAATCCATCAAACAACCTGATATAGCATTCTCACCAAAGAGTGGACCGTTACACCACCACAAACATGTTCCAAATTATAAATGAGTGCATATTTGGAATATTTAGAATATTCTGGATTTAATGGATATTTTTCCATAATTAAAATTATTGCACCGTTACACACCTCATATCGGCCGATACGGGGCGTATCCGTATCGGTAACGGTGGGCACCATAAAAACTTCTTAGGGCCATAAATCAAGGTGGGGCCCATGTAACAAGGAGATTATTTTTATTTATTTATTTATTTTTTGTCCTCATCCTATAATGTGGGACACAAAAGCCAGTGGTTCAGATTATAGAAGCAATGGCCCCAATTGTCCAAATTGGAAATCCATCTATATTGGGGGCTCAACATGTGTTCCTATTTCATCCATCCGTGGTAAGGTACACTTTATAAAAATGAGCAGGTTGGATGATCAGAGCTATCCATCTGATAGTCCCAATGTGGATTGGTCATAGGCCAAAAGCCAGCCCTGATCAGACATTGTAGTCTATGAACTTTTCCAACTGAATGTGGGCCATTAGACATTGATGAATGGAAAAGAAAATCAGGATTGCTGCTTTCATTTCATTCATATATCTTAATGCTTTTAGTACGATGTTCAGGATCATTAACTGGTTTGATCTTTTGTACTGTATGATGACATCGGAAGAAATGGATTCTCAATATCCAACTTATCGAGTAAATCTCATTTATGAATGTCTGTTTGATTGCATCAAATTTCATAAGAAATCATGAAACTTTGCACAAAATTAGACTGATTAACCATGGCATATCAGGATATTTGTTGAAACCAAAATAAAATGCACCTTAAACCAAGATTTAAATTTTGTGAAAATATGAAACTTGTCTATATGTATTGTTTCCAAAAACCAAAGTGTTTAGAGAGTTCCACATACTTGACAATGCCTATGCCAATGAGCATCACATGCGCCCACTAGATCTGTTAGGAAAATGGTGTCCCTACTAATATGCGGAGGTTGGACATGTTGTCCATTTTGTTTTTGGACGTGCAAGTCCATCTGATAATTAGGTTGGCCTGTTTTGTTAGAAGAGGAACTATACGCAACTTGTTTATATGTATTGCTTCCAAAAACCAAAGTTTTTACAAAGTTCCACATACTTGACAATGTCTACGCCAATGAGCATCACATGTGCCTACTAGATCTGTTAGGAAAATGGTGTCCTACCAATATGCAGAGGCTGGACATGTCCATTTCGTTTGTGGACGTGCAAGTCCATCTTATACTTATGTTGGCCTGTTTTGTTAGAAGAGCTATTTGCAACTCGTTTATATGTATTGCTTCCAGAAACCAAAGTTTTTAGAAAGTTCCACATACTCGACAATGTCTACGCCAATGAGCATCACATGTGCCTACTAGATCTGTTAGGAAAATGGTGTCCTACAAATATGCGGAAGCTGGACATGTCTATTTCGTTTGTGGACGTCCATCTGATAATTAGGTTGGCCTAGAAGAGGAGCTATATGCAACTTGTTTTGTCGTATTTGTATGCAGCCTAAGCAGGGAGCAAAATGTCATTTGAATCGGGAAAATGAGGAGCAAGAGACATTGGGTGGAAACATGGATGGCTAATCGAAGGGAATAAATATAGAGCTATATGCAATTACTATGGCCAAGTGATATAGAGTGGGAGAGTATCTAGGTTGATTTTTTTTTTGGGCAGGGGGAGGGGGTACAAGAATGTGAAAGACTTCCCGATTGTAACATAGCCAACGAGAGGAGATGAGAAGATTGTTGGTTGAGGCAAAGTCGCACAAGTAGCAACAGAAGGATTGGGAGAAAGATCTCAAGGAGCAACTACGGGGTCTAGGTGGTGTCCAGGAGGAGCAAGACGACAAGGAGATTGCATGGCTTGATGATTGTGTTACGATGTGGGGATAGCAGGGAGTTCAGACTGGTGATCCGCAAGTCCCGGGCATCGGGGTGGGAGGTGGAGTAGAGGAGACGGCTTGACAAGACTAGACTGTCATTTAAGAGCTCCCGACATGAGACTAGTGGGAGGTAGTGGTTCTGACGAGCTTGGCCTACAACACACAGAGTGCTTGTGTTACAGATGCACCCATTGCAAGTGCTAAGTAAAAGATGTTAAAAAACATATGGGACAAGGGGAATAGGGGAAATGTGAGGAGCGCCATATCTAGGTGGTTCATCTCGAGCAACATACCAGTAAATGCAGGTGCCAGTCCTCACTTCATAATTGAAGAGGTGCACATCCATGTCTCAATGATGATCCTTTCTTCCAAGTTATGGATCCAGTTCCCCAAAGTGTCATGTGAACAAATTGGCTCCGCAGCCAAGGAAAACACATCTCATGGGATGTGTGCGACTGCGAAGATTGTTGGGAATCACAGTTTGATGATGAATACCCTAAGAAAAGAAACAACTTTCAAAATAAACTTAAGGAGCGGTATGAAGCAGGAGACCTTGAAGTTAGTCTTCTTGGAGAATCATCTAGCAAATTTGATTACTTTGTGTTATATCCAAAATCCAAATTAAAACCCTCTCCACCAGAAAAAACCAAGGTTCCTCCTAAACCTACCCTCATGCCATATTACCAGAAAGCTTTGGCCCGACTCTCTTTCAAAGACTCGCTTGCAAAGTCTTCCCTTCAAAAGAGCTCTACTCCATGCCCTATGGTACACATGTACGAACCAGTACTAGATCCTTAATTCCTTGAAGCACAAGATTTTGAGTACCTAATGGATCACCACCGACATGTCTGGAAAATTAAAGATCCTCAAGGTCTCAACGTTGATTGTAGCCCAAGAAAAGTCTCAGTTGCAGAAGCTGCCTTGAACTGGCAAGCTGAAAATGCTCTCCTACAAAATAGAGCATTGCAGAAACTCCTAGATGAATAGAAAAAACTCACTGACTTGGTCCAGCAGAAGACTCCAATAATTACTCTCCTCAAAGAACGTCTTGCAGTAGTGGAATCAGAACTGTACCAGATTGCCACCACCGTTAAAGATTTTGTGGTTGCCAGCACCCTCATTCAATAAAGAGAAACAAAAAAGAAGTCCTTACATGCTCAGCTTCGCTCCCTCCAACCTCCTGTCCCTCAGGTACCTTCTTTCCTCACCGCTTATCCCCAAGATGCTTACCCACTCCTTTCGAGTCCTTCTCTCTATATTCCCAATATCCAACCACAACCTTTCTGGACTTTGCCTACCCTGAATCCTCTCTTCTCAAATCCTATTCCCGATATTACCCGTATTCCTACACCTCCATCCAGACCTTTCCACATCCCGCCATCGACTTTCAGAACCTACATCCTCAACACCTTTCTCCACTTCCCGCAATTCATCCTCTGCCAGGCCGTCCACATCTAGAGACAAGTCTGTCTTAGATGAATCTTTCTTTGCACCCCTAGACCTTATGGCTTCCTCCATTCCTCCACCTTCTTACCTACCAACCTCTCACCCAAATACAATATCTTCATTTCTTCACTTGTATGCTCTCTTGCCAAAATACCCCCTGTACTGTCTCTGAGGATGTTGACCTTGACATCTCTGAGCTGCATTTCCATGAGCAAGGACAACCTCAGCAACCCTAGCAACAACAACCACAAGTCCATGACCCAATTGATGGTAGTGATATTGATGAAGACTAGCCACCTCCCTTACAAGCTGCCCGTGGGAATGTGGTGTATCTTGACACCACTGATGTCAAAAAGCGCTTCACGCTAGATGACATCCCATACCATGAATGACAGACCACGCTAATGGACGTGTATGCCTACATCGCAACAGAATTACAAGTCCCAAATGCAACTCTTCACCGAACACTAACAAAGGTTTCCTCACGATTTGGTGGCTGTCTTTGCGAATGGTGGACTAGTCTGGGCGCATACCGGCAAATTCAAGCCCTCTATTCCCAAACTCTTGACCAATTCATTGGTTATCTTTATCAAGAGTTTGTCGGCAACATTGAATCCTATCAAGAAACGGCCCGTGAAGAGTTCTTACAGATGAAAGTTTGCTTGTTCAACAAATCTGATCTCGAAAAGCATTATGTGAAGATGTCCAAAAGATACTATATCATCAATGTCATTGATGATGTCAACCTCAAATAGGCTTCCTTGAATTCATTGCCTAATCCTTTGGGAGATGGAACAAGAAATCTCCATGAAAAATTTTTAAAATTGCAACCATATGGTTGGGACAAATCTAGGTAGAAAATCCTATAGCTTCTACGCTTCATTACCAAGTAGCCTTCTGCATCCAAAATCATGCTATATATCTTCCATTTGCTGGACATGATACCCATCAAGATGCACTTCTGATCTCTGTTGAAAACAACCAAGTACCCCAGTGCACGTTTGTCCCCACGCCATATCACAAATGCCCAACTCAAGGACATTCTCCCTTCTAGCTGGGTGACAAACCATGAAGCTACCCAAGTTCTCCACCATGATGACCTAGTGTTCATCGCAAAATCGATTACACAGTTAAGACAAGGTTCCCAAGTTCTCCACCCCACTGCACGTTTGTCCCACGCTAGCTCACAAATGGCCAACTCAAGGCAATTCTCCTTTCTAGCTGGGTGACAAACTATGAAAAGGCTTATGAAGCTACCCAAGTTCTCCACCATGATGACCCAATGTTCATCCGAAAAAACGATCACACGGTTGGGACAAGGTTTCCCAGAGCTCTGTTATAGGAATTCTTTGCCTTTATGACCCCTTATCCGATGTCAATTTGGTAGAAGTTCCTCCAAGTCTCAATGATGATCCTTTCCTCCAAGCTATGGATCCAGTTCCCCAAAGTGTCGTGGACAAGTTGGCTTTGTAGCCAAGGCAAAAACATCTCATGGGATGTGTGTGACTGTGAAGATTTTTGGGAATCACAATTTGCTGATGAACATCCTAAGAAAAGAAACAACTTTCAAAATAAACTTCAGGAGCGGGATGAGGCAGGAGATCCTAGAGTTAGTCTTCTTGAAGAATCGTCTGGCAAATTTGATTACTTTGTGTTATATCCAAAATCCAAATTAAAACCCTCTCCACCAAAAAAAACCAAGGTTCCTCCTCCTAAACCTACCCTCATGCCATATTACCAGAAAGCTTTGGCCCGACTCTCTTTCAAAGACTTGCTTGCAAAGTCTTCCCTTCAAGAGAGCTCTACTCCATGCCCTATGGTACACATGTACGAACCAGTATCCTCAATTCCCTGAAGCACAAGATTTTGAGTACCTAATGGATCACCACCGACATGTCTGGAAAATTAAAGATCCTCTAGGTCTCAATGCTGATGGTAGCCCAAGAAAAGTCTCAGCTGCAGAAGCTGCCTTGAACTGGCAGGCTGAAAATGCTCTCTAGTAAAATAGAGCATTGCAAAAACTCCTAGATGAATAGAAAAAACTCACTGACTCGGTCCTGCAGAAGACTCCATTAATTACCCTCCTCAAAGAACGTCTTGCAATAGTGGAATCAGAACTGTACCAGATTTCCACCACCGTTAAAGATTTTGCGGTTGCCAGCACCCTCATTCAACAAAGAGAAACAGAAAAGAAGTCCTTACAAGCTCAGCTTCGCTCCCTCCAACCTCTTGTCCCTCAGGTACCTTCTTTCCTCACCGCTTATCTCCAAGATGCTTACCGACTCCTTTCGACTCCTTCTCTCTATATTCCCAGTATCCAACCACAATCTCTCTGAACTCCGCATACCCCAAATCCTCTCTTCTCAAATCCTATTCCCAATATTACCTGTATTCCTACACCACCTCCATCCAGACCTTTCCACATCCCGCCATTGACTTTCGGAACCTACATCCTTAGCACCATTCTCCATTTCCCCCAATTCATCCTCCGCTAGGCCATCCAAGAAGACTAACTTTAGGGTCTCTTGCTTCATACCGCTCCTGAAGTTTATTTTGAAAGCTGTTTCTTTTCTTAAGGTATTTATCATCAAACGATGATTCCCAACAATCTTCACGGGTCTTTCGCTATGTATAGGGAAACCGGCGAAACACGTGTGGGACAAAGTTATAGAAAGGTTTGACCAGTGTTCGAGTTGTTAGTATCGTTACAAGTTTCGCTGGCTGGAGATAAAGAAAGAATATTGTTATTGCCGATCACCGGAAATATGAAAAATTGTGGTATTTTTCAGTGAAACTTTAGGAGATGCCTAAATACGCATTTCTTTTTCATATTTAAAAATAAAAAAATTACAAAAAGAATGCATGCATAATATGTTTCCATCCATCCTATCCATCCAACTGTCCAATCCACCCACCCACCTCCTAATCCATCCATCCAACCATCCCATCCATCCATCCTCCATCCTCCATCCATCATCCATCAATACAAACCATTCATTACATAATCCATACAAATAGATTTTTTGACCTTTTTTTTTTGTTATACATATTATTAATTTATTTTTAAAAAATATTTAAAAATAAATAATTTAATCTTTTATTTTTCTTTAAATAGAACCAATGGATCCTAATGGACCACTTTCGGCCAGCCCATCCTCATCATATGATCAAGTTATTCAAAATTGATTACGTAACGGCCCTTACGTAATTGTAACAGCCATAACCGCTACGCATTACGGGGTCGAAACGGCCATAACGGCCATTACAGAAAAAATAGGCTGTAAAGGCCCTGTAATGGCCCCGTAACAGTTTTTTCCAAAAAACAAGGGCCATAACAGCCGATACGGGGGCTGTAACGGCCATAATGACTCGTATCATAACGGTAATGGTGGTGGCCGTTACGGCCACCATTACCATTTTGGAACACATTGCATATGATAAAATGGGCCTCAATGAGCCCCAATTACTGAAATAAATAAATAAATTATTATATTGCCAAAACATATTTATTTTAATATTAAAAAATACAAAAAATGAATTTTATATGCATGCACCTAGAAATTGCATACATGGCACACAACTAATCTAATTAAATCATCCAAATTATGGTACCTAGTGTAGTTATATCATAAATCCAAAGTTAAGTATCGGATTGGTGGACACTAATTGGACGGTTAAAATAAAAGAAATCTAATGGTCTTATTTTCATAAACAAGCATCCATGAGTCAGAGGTTATGATTGTTCGATCGATTTGTCCACGGAATTGTGACTTGGCTAGAGAGGGTTGCTCACTCGTGCAATTGAAATTTAATACATTTTACGGAGAATTAGCTGGGATGCAGATTGCCTGCGAGAGCACAGCTGGGTGGAGCCCACTATGAAGTTTGTGAGAAATCCACCTTGTCCCTCTGTTTTTCCAAATCATGTTAGGACATGGGACAAAAAATGAGGCAAATCCAAAACTTAAGTCGGCCACACGACACAAAACAGTGAGATTGAATGTCCACCATTGAAACATTCATAGGGCCACAGAAGTTTTAGATCAGGCTGATATTATTGTGTTTTTAGTTCATCCCAGTAGGATTGACCTTGTTAATGGTTTGGATGGCATATAAACATTACAATGGAGCTCGGGGAGGTTTTATTGGTAGACATTTCCTTGCCCACTTTTTCCTGTCATGCGGCCCACTTGAGTTTTGGATCTGCCTCATTTTTTGGGCCCATTACCTAACATGATCGGGGAAAACGGATGAATGGGGTGGATTTGTGACAAACATCATGGTGGGCCCCACGACACTGAACTAGCTTCCCCTTACAGGAAGTTCCCATGGTAGGCTCTGTGTAGACCTTGAACCAGCAATGTGGGTGCGACCTGACAGTGGGGCCTACCTCAACGTATGTGTTGTATATCTACATTGTCCATTTGTTTTGCCAGCTTATTTTAAGGCATGAGCTAAAAAATGAAGTAGATCCAAATCTCAAGTGGACCACTGACCACACCATAAGAAACAATGGTCATTCACCATTAAAAACTGTTTGTGGGCTACAAAGGTATTGGATCAAGCTTATATTTATGTTTCCCCTTCATCCAGGTCTATGTGACCTTATGAACAACTTAGATGGCAAACAAACATGACGGTGGACCCTACGAAGTTTTTAACAATGGGTGCTTACTGACCATCGTTTCGTACAGTGTGGTGCACCTGATATCTGGATCTACTTCTTTTTTCGGCCCATGCGATTAAGTGACATGGCAAAACAAATGGACGGCTTGGACATCAGTGTTTTAAATAGCGGTAGTGCTCAACCCTCTATAACATGTGGCGTAAATACGTAGCGTGTAGTGTAAGCTACACGATACTTCTATTTTTAAATTTAAAAATAGGACAAATATAATAAATATTGGAAAAAAGAAAAAGAAAAATATAAAAATGCCTAAAAGATGATTCATTTTATCAATTATAAGCATATTCAAATGATTTATTAGTTATCATTTATCAAAATCCAATCCACATATATAAGCCAAATCAAATAATTATCACATCAACAATTTTCTAAGCAAACCACTTTAATTAATAATGTCTAATTGAAACCATAAGTGACAATTATGAAAAGAAATCAAAATCACATAGGTTAAAAGTATCAGTACAATACAAGTGTCACATTCCTCAACATTAGATACAAAGAAAATATGAAAAAAGTAACAAAAAGATAAAATAGTAAAAAAAATACATTGTAGCTTACGCTACGCGCTACTAGCTGTAGCGTACACTACGACCCATGTGGCATACGCTATAGGGGATTTACGCTATTTAGGACACTACGTGGCGCTATAGCCACGCTACCGCTATGCTACGGGCGCTATTTAAAACATTGCTGGATATACAACACATCCATTGAGGTGAGCCCACAGAGTCACACGCATGACACATTGCACATTTTGAAAATCGCAACTTAAGTTGCATACGGAAGTCGTAAACAAAAGGTGAAAGTGGGAACGAATCTCGACTAATTTTCAAACCCTTAAAGGATGTTTGGAGGCATATTTGCAAGGAAACACAAAATTCGGCGATTCTTTCCAATAAAGCAGAGGAATTTTCGATGGAAAATCCCAACAAAATTACTATCCAGTCATCGAAATCTCTAGAATCCTTGAAATTGAAGATTTTTTTAGGTTGTTATACCAAATGCTGTGTTGAAACTCCTTGTAACGTGCTGAAAAAGATTTTTTCAAACCGATTCAAAAGACAAATGTTGAAAATTTGAAAATATCGGCGAAATCTCGCCGATATCTAAAAGAGAAACGATATTTATCGTTTCAGGTTTTGTTGAGCCATCGACAATATAATTATTAGCGATAATTTGATAATTTCGCCGACAACTTAGACATTGGGTGTGATAGAAAGATGTCAAAATGGCAGTCAAGGTTATTATCTCTGGGTGGGAGAATGGTGCTGATCAAAGCATCCATGTGTAATCTCCCAGTTTACTATATATGTCTCTCTTCAAATGTCCTAAATCTGTTATCAATGCTTTGGAGAAAAGGAGGAACTTCTTGTGGAAAGGTTCGGGAGAGAAGCACAAATTCCATCTTCTGAAATGGGAGGAAGTCTACAAGTTGACGGTTATAGGGGGAGCGGGTATTTTAAAATTAGAAGAGATGAATCTAGCTCTTTTGGAGAAATGGGTGTGGAGGTTTGGGTTGGAGGGAGAGGGAGGGGGGTGGTGGACTAAAGCATCTTCCTTGGATCGAGCTTCTTTCTTGTGGAAATCGGTAGCGACCCTTAGAGAGAGTGTGTGGAAGGGCATAGGCTTTCATTTGGGGGATGGAAAGAGAATTAGATTTTGGGAGGATAGATGGGTGGGAGAAGTGAAGTTGGGTGATGGATTCCCATCATTGGCAAGGTTAGTTCAGGAAGAGGGGGTGAAGGTGAGTGGTTGCTACTCAATGAGGGATGGGGTGGTGGTTTGGGCTCCTGTCTTTAAAAGAAATTCGTCGGATGACGAGATTGAATTGAAGATCTCATTCTTTTGTTTGAGATATTAAGGAAGATCTCTCCAGTGTTATCAAAGGAGGACTATATTGTGGTTGAAGGCTAAGTTAAGCTCTTTTTTAGTCAAGTCATTTTATCGGTCTTTGTGCACACAAAATGAAGACTTCTGGATTGTTTCAACGACATTTCTTTGGCATTATGGGTCTCCTACAAAGGTGGAGGCTTTTGGATGGATGATAGAAAGGAATAAAGTGTTAACTATTGATAATCTCTGCAAGAGGAAGATGATCCTTCCAAACGCTTGTTTGATGTGTCTTAAAGATGATAGGAAGGAATAAAGTGTTAACTATTGATAATCTCTGCAAGAGGAAGATGATCCTTCCAAACGCTTGTTTGATGTGTCTTAAAGATGCGGAATTGGTGGCCCACTTGTTTATACATTGTGCTTTCGCTAGGGAGGTGTGGGATATTTTTCTATAGATTTTCGGGATTCTATGGGTGTTCCCAAACACTATAGAGGAACTCCTTTTTGCTTGGCAAAGTTTTTTATTTTTTGGTGGGCTTTATGGTGGGAAAGAAATGAGTGGTGCTACAGGAACAAAAAAAAAAAAAGAACCATTTCAAGTATTCTCTTCAGTTCTTCACAATGTGAAGGCATGGGCGGAACAATAGTTTCCTTGTTTTTTATATCTTGGTGGAGTTGTATTTTTGGTTATTTGTATATTCTAGCTTCGGCCTCTCTTAAAATCTCGTCGTTGTTTAAAAAAAAAACACCTTGTGGACGGTTGTCCTCAAATCAGTATCGTCGTAGAGCTGACGTTTGTAATGGAATTTGGGATTCAGGTGGTACACTAAAACTCAAATAGTATACACTGCAACCCAAATAATATTTACTCGGTTGCATTCACATGCAAATAGAAGTGATACTTAAAGTGCAAGTGCAAGTGATAAAAATACAAGTAAACGTAAACTTACCAGCTTGGTGGAGTGGATGCTCAAGGGTTTTGGTCCATCTGTCATCGATGATATTGATCACCCACTGATGCTAATTGGGGATTGTAGTCCATATCCCTTCTCTCATAATTCTCATGGGCTCGTACATTGACTCCATTGAAGGCCACATCTCATTCTTTGTGGCTCATAGGACCCTGTAGATTGGATCAGGAAGGAAACGACGATCTGAACTCTGTCCTAGAAGGAATTAGCAAGCACCGTTTTTGAAACCTTCTTTGCACCCTTGGTCCGTCTTTGAGTATTTCTCAGATCTGAACAAATTCCTGAGACCCACACAGCGCCTGTACAAGCTGTTGAGTGCGATGAAGTTTGTGGCGAATCGTGTCGCGCCAGGTCTAACGATGTCCCCTTGACTCGCATTGCAGCCAACAAACATGAGTGATTGTATATGAAATTTGTCACCTTCCTTGCATCCTCCATGATCTTCTTGACAGACTCCCACTGGCCTATCGCCTCGAGTATCAAATCAATGTAGTGTGATGCGCATGGGGTCCAATAGAGATGGTACATCTTCATCAATTTCTTCCTTGCCTTAACAAATGCACTGCCATTGGCTGTCACAACTTGGATGACATTCTTGGACGCTACATTTGTAAGGTCATATATGTATTTGTGATTTGAGGAAAACGGGTTGGCCTCAACAATACACCATGAAATTGATAATGGATATTTTCGTGGGTCCCATCCACCTAACACACATGACCGTCACCTCGTACTGTTTCCAGTTCGGCATCAGTTCACGTACCCAATACTCCACCTTGTATTCCTAATCGAGGTAGACCCCAAGAATCTCCTGTGGGGTTCGAGGCTTCATACCGGGCCTAGCACTGCACCTCCTCAATCATATTTTTGGAGTGAGGATTGGTTGCTGCATTTGTTGGTATGTGGCTTAAGATGAACCACCTAGCGCTCCCCACATTCCTCCTGATTCCCTTGTTCCATATGTTTTTTAACCTCTTCTACTTAGTAGCTGCAATTGGTGCATCTATAACACGGGCGCTCTGTGTGCATTGTAGGCCTAGCTTGCTAGAACCACTACCACCCACATTGCCTCCCTCAAACCATCTGTTGGGAGCTCCCAAATGACAGCCTAGTCTCGTCAATCCATCTCCTTTGCTCCCCCTCCCACCCCGATGCCCGGGACTTGTTGATCACCTGTCTGAACTCCCTCCTATCCCGTGTCATAACGTAGTCATCCGGACATGCAATCCCCTTGTTGTCATTGTCGTTGTCTTGCTCTTGGACAACACCTAGGCCCCATCTAGGATGGACCACAAAAGTTTTGGGTCAAGCTGATATTTGTGTGGTCCCTTCATCTAGGTCCTTGTGACCTTATCAACAGGTTGGATGGTACATAAACGTTCCGGTGGCCCCAAAGGAGTTTGTAACGATGAGTGTCTATGGTGTGGTCTGCCTAAGATTTGGATCTGCTTCTTTTTTGGTATCATTTCCCAAAATGAGGTTTCAAAACGGATGGATGGCATGGATGTAAGTTATATAGATTAAGGTGTGCCCCACAGTCTGGGATCCACCGAAGCCATGCCCCCAAAATCGGATGCAGATTGCTTTGGCTGCCCCAAAATCGGACGCGGATTGCCTGCCAAAGCCTTCACAGGAACTTCCAGCGACAGGAAGCTAGGTGGGGCCCATCGTGATGTTTGTGAGAAATCTACTTCGCCCATCCATTTTGCCAAATCATGTTCAGAAATGCGCCTAAAAAATGAGGCAGATCCAATACTCAAGTGGACCGCACGATTGGAAACAACTAGAATTGGATCCAATACTGAAGTAGGCAATTTGTGCCTGATTTTGGGTATGTTGGCATGTATAAATAACTTAGTTGTTGCCTTACCTAGTTTCTCAACGGAAGTTTTACTCCATATTTGTTTGATCTTCTTTTGTTTAGTTGACTCATTTCCAAACATGATTGGATCAACGGATGGTCTCCCACATCCACATCCACATCCACAAGGGCATCACATGAAGATGCCTTCTGTCTGCCAAACATACGCCATAAATCCTCGCTTGCAGTTGCAGTCGCACTCCAACTACACTGTCTCCAACCAAACATGCACCGATGTTCTTCATCTTCAAGAGCAATGCGCACGCTCTCTCCTAGCCATAGTCACCTCCTGATCTGAATCTTCGTTAGAGTCAATATTCTCCGCATCCTGAACGCCATATAATAAGGACCAAATACTTCCTGTCAGTTGCTGCTTCTAGAACCTCATTCTCAAACATGATCGGATCAACGGATGTCTCCCACATTCACATCCACGTCCATAGGGGCATCACATGAAGATGCCTTTCATCGACTGCCAAACATATGCCGTAATTCCTCACTTGCAGTTGCAGTCGCACTCCAATTACACTCTCTCCCACCTAATATGCGCCGATGTTCTTCATCTTCAAGGGTAGTGCGCACGCTCTCTCCTAGCCATAGTCACCTCCCGATCTGAATCTTCATCAGAGTCAATATTCTCCTCATCATGAACGCCATATAATCAAGACCAAATACCTCCTGTCTAAACTGAGTATTTGTGGGAGAATGAATTAATTAAATTTCTGAACTTCTCAGATCCAAAAAGATATGAATTAAAGTATTAAATCCTATTAAGCTTCAAAACTTGCCGAAAATAACCAAAATATGAACATAAAGTCACTCATCCGAATATAGAAAAAATCGAAAAATAAAATAAAATTGCATCAATAATCTTAAAGAAGCAAATGAATATGATCTTATATGAATGACGAATCAGATTGAAGCATCAAATCAGAAAAAAGGAAAAACAATTATTTTCATATTTTAAACTGGCATACATTTATCTGAATATTATAGAAAAATATAAAATTGCATTAATTACTAGGTGGAATTTACTCTTTCTTTTGCTATCTAAAGGACACAAATCTTCAAATCAGAGAAAAAAAAAAACCCCTTTTTACCTTAATCTGTGATATGACCTTTTAGGTTGGAGGTAAAAAGATTATAAAAAAGAATTATAAAATTGCATCAAATCTGAAAAAAAGAAAATTAATTATTTTTCATATTTATCCAAAAATAAAAAAATATAGAATTGCATCAATAATCACAAAGAAGCACATGAATAATCAAAAAGAAGCACATGAATATGTTCTTATCTGAATGACACATCAGATTGAAGTATATATCGAGAGTATCATTGGTACTAGGAAGTATATAACAGCGATATCTTGAAAATATTGCAATGTATTGATATATCATCTGTGATATTTACCAATGTTTCACATGAAACTCGAAGTTTGGTAACTTCCGAGCTGTTTTGCATTGCTTACCTGCGATACTGATAGTATCGGCTGAGATATTGTAAACACTAGTTGGGTCTGCTTGCACTCAGTAGTTTATCTGCATCCACAAAACTCATATATGTATCAACTATAACATGTTGAATGCCACAACGTTCTGTACACCCAAAGGCAGCATGCTGTCTCTGAGTCCTGAAGACCCTAGTGTTCAACCAATGGGACCTACGGCTGGTTCCATCCTTTGTTCAGTAATGATCATAGCCATGACAAACTGCTTAGGGTTGATACAGGTGTACAAGAATTAAAAGTTCTTTGCTACTAGGGTGCCTTCTGCTCTTCTTTCAGTCCTACAGGCAATCTTGGTCAACCTACATCTCCAGTTTTTGTTCCATGAGCACTATAGATATTTAGTTATGCCTCACCTAGAACCATCCTTTGTGTTACAATGAAAGAGCACCCTCCCACCTGTTAGACCTTGGGACGCTCCTCACCTCCCAGGCATGCACCACAATTGGCATTGTGCATCCTTTACCTCACCATAGTGCTTTGAGTCCTCACAGACCATTCCTCCAGCCCCCCTGCACTGCGATTATGATATCAGAGTGCGCACACTTCATACCTTCCTACACAGGATGTACTTATTTCCTTTTCTATTAAGTAATCAAGGGTTTTCTCAGTGTGAAGTAATTTTATCAACTTGTGGAATGTCATGGCAAGGAATATAACTTGCCTACAATCGGTAAACCTCTCTACGGTGAAAATTTCTCAAGATCTTATGTGTTGATTCTTTATGCATTCTTTCCCAAGTTAATCAATACATGAAATTTGGTTACAATATGTGATTATCTCTTGTGATATCAAAATGTGTAAATTCCAAATACATGATGAGATCAACAAGAATTTCGGATTTTGCTATAGCTCATTATTAGAGAGGAGCATCTTACTTGGATTTCCTAATGCTTGCTTGATTGCTGGCATGGCTTGCCTTTCAGTTTTGATATGCTTTTTATAACCTTGTCTGGTATGTCTCATGAAATATAGTTCAAAGTTTGTAGTCATGTTGGTCGGCTGTCCCCACTGTATGGAGATTTAGACTTGCTAATGCCTCGAATATTTCAATTTTTTAAGAAAGGAGACCTGCTAATGCCTTGTGGCTTGTTGAAGTAGGAGGCATGTGAAAGATTGACAATGAGTCTTGCTGCAAAATTGGATGTGATCCAAGCCACTCATCAGTTGAAGCTCATCATACATGCTCTGGGTAAAAAATTAAGACAATTCATGTGGAACATAGGTGGTCACAAAGGATTTGTCAACTGCTTATGAATGTGGTGAGCCCCATGGTAATATACACATGCTGCATGTGGCCTACCTGATGCCATCTGAATTTGCACCAACTGCTTGCTCATATGGTTGGCACCGGATGATGAAATGCTTGAATTGAATTGATTTGACATACAGGGAGGGTTGGACCACTGCCAATTGACTCATATAGTGGGCCACACGTTTTTAAGCAAAATAGACAGTGACCTATAACTCATGACCCTAACCTCTACTCTTCTTTGAAAAGCACTAAATGAAAATGCATTTAGCCTTCAACTATATAGATTTTTAGCATGTCCTAAAAGGGTGTAAAAGCATATCTGACTCTATTGTGATTTGCTGATTTTGTTGGGATTTACTGCGCCAAGCTCATGTGATGTGAATATCTACTTTATACATTGTATACACTTTACATGTTACCCAAACACAAAATCTATTTACCTGTAAATAGATTACCACTTAAAAGCCAAACAGGAAACCCTTTTTCAGGTGTAAAGTGTTTACAACTAAAAAATTTACAGGCATCTGAACGATTAATGCCAAAATCTTGTCATTTAATGTCTCCTGTGTAGAAGAATCCATGTAACATAGGTATGCCAATGTTAAAACAGGTTAAAATCATCCAATCAGTGTAGCTTTTTCTATTGTGGTCGATTGATGGTGGGCCGGCAGATCAATGATGAAAATGGAGTCTTTTGGCCGCATATCCAGTTTATGTTGGAGTTGACAACAAGGAGTGCAAGTGCACATTACCAAGACATCTAACATCTCATTTTATTAGTCTATGTAAACACTTCCATGTTGCTCTTGCTTTCTTTTTCTACCAGTGAAAGGTTGGGATTGTCCCTAATTCTTCAGAACCCCTGCTTCGCTTCTCCCTTGCCCAAATCCTCTCTTTCTTCTACTGCGTGAGAATGATGTTTCTGTATGTATAACACGGTTTTAACACTAGGACTAACTGAGTTGACTTGGACTTGGTCAAACTCGATCTGGTTTGACGCCACGAGTCACCTGGATGAGTCAATCCCTAATCCAGCCTAGTCCGGGGCGATTCACTCCCAATTCGGTCAAGTCGCTACTTGGCTTGAGACTGGAATAGTTGGTCCAAATCGCTGAGTTTTTTAACCATGATATAACAGGCATTGTCATGTCTAAAGCATAAATCATCTATGATTCATTGTCTTCTATTTCTAAACATTCAGCTGAGGGGCTTACCGTTGTCCAATACATAATGGTGTGGTGTCAATAGCTTTTTTACTAAAAGATGATTATTATTATGCAATCTTTTCAGAAGTTTTTAATTTTTCATTTTTAGATTTTTTCTAATGCCATAAAAGTTTTTGCAGAGTGAACTTCATGGATTGGCAGCTTTGCAATGGTCTATCTGTCAAGACTCACTTAGTAGGTATTGCCATACAGAGAAACCTTTTCTAAACTATGTTTCCTCTTCCATTCAAGGATTGTATTTTTGTTAAGTTAAAAGTAATACAAACTTTGAATGTCAACCAAATAAACATTTAGCCTCGACTTGTGAATGATAATATGCTGTATGAAAAAGATAATATGCTATATAACCTACTGGGTAATTTTTTTACGTTGGTAAAATTGATATTTTTAAAAGAAATTATAGATTTTTTTTTTTTTTTCAAGTTAGGTTCCAAGCATTACTGCATCAATATCGTATGAAAAATCATTTAAGTAGGACAAAAGGAGAAACACCATTTTTAACTCCTCTCTCTCTCTCTCTCAACAATAAATCCCATTTCTATGTATAATCCAAAGAAGAACTTTGTTGCTATAAATTGGGATCAAGAGTACATAAGCCGAATGAGAATAAGAAATGGAGATTCACTCACCCAAGGCGTTGGGGAATCACTCACCTAACAAAGGATAGCTTGGGGACTCACTCACCCAAGGGGTTGGGGAAATCACTCACCCAACAAGGGATAGCTTAGAGACTCACTCACCTAAGGGGGTTAGGGAATCACTCACCTAACAAAGGATAGCTTGGGGAATCACTCACGCAAGGGGTTGGGGAAATCACTCACTCAACAAGGGATAGCTTAGGGACTCACCCAAGGGGGTCAGGGAATCACTCAACCAACAAGAGAGGAATCACTCAACTCACAAATACAAAGCTTATAGAAAACAACTCTAAAATGCCCTCTCTCATGGAATGACTACTACATATATAAGAAGAAAACTTGAGTATGATATAGTGCTTCTTGTTGTACTTGAGTTTGGCTTGGTAATTCTTTATCACATTCTTCTGTTGAGATTCCGCAACTCCTCATCATTGATCCAAATATCTTCGTATCGTGTTGTGTTCTTCCACTGGATGAGATATTTAGTATAGGTATGTTACCCTGAACTCACGGACCTTCGGTAAAATGTTGTTAGGCCATAAAAGCATTGCACTTCGGTAACCAATTTTGGAGTTGGCCACTCCACGCTTGCTTTTTTTAGTTTCTCTTCATCTACTTTGATGCGTTGGTACGAGACAACATAACCCGAAAAGACTATACATTGTCAACCATGAATGAGTATTTTTTGAGTTTGACATATAACTTCTCTTCATGCAAAATATGTAGCCAATGAGCATGGAGAAAAATGTTGTCTTAATGGGGTTCAACCCCATGGCTCAGTGGTAGACAAAGTGTGTTTCAACATTTCAACGTTGAGGTCATGGGTGGGTGTGTAAAAAAAAAAAAAAAAAAAAAAAAGCCGTTTGGATCGGAAAAAGGAGCAAGGGACGTTGGGTGGAAGTATGGACGATCAATCGAGGGGAATAAACATAAAGCCATATGCAACTATTGTGGCCAAGTGATAATGAATGGGGGTGTCTAGGCTGAAGGAGTACTTGGAAGGGGGTACAAGAATGGGAAGGACTGCCCAAGTGTAACAAAGCTAGTGAGAGCAGAGATGAGAAGAGTATATTGACTGAGGCGAAGTCACACCGACAACAACAGGAGACATGAGAGGTATATTAGGGAGGAGCTGTGAGGTCATGAACGGGGCCTAGGTACATTTGAGGAGCAAGATGATGACAATGACGACGAGGGGATTGCATATCTTGAGGATTGTATTACGACGTGGGATAGAAGGGAGTTCAGACGGTGATCTATGAGTCCTGGTCATTGGGGTAGGAGGGGTAGTAGAAGAGATTCTTAATGGGACTAGGTCGTCGTTTAGGAGCTCCCGACAAGGGTTGGTGAGAACATTAGAGGGGATTCGCATATCCCGAGGATTGTATTACGACGCGGGATAGGAGGGAGTTCAGACAGGTGATCTATGAGTCCCGATCATCGGGGTAGGAGGGGGAGTATAGGAGATTCTTAATGGGACTAGGTCGTCGATTGGGAGCTCTCGACAGGGGTTGGTGAGAACATCAAAGGGGATTTGCATTTCCCGAGGATTATATTACGACGTGGGATAGAAGGGAGTTCAGACATGCGATCTATGCAAGGTATCCTGTATCGGTATCAGTTGGCGTAACGGTGCCCATCGATACCGATATGGATACGAGGGTGTATTGGCGATATGGGGGCGTAACAGCCCGTAACGGTGCAAATTTTTTTTTTTTTTTTTTGCTAAAAAAGAATATGGATTAAATCTGGAATATTCTAAGCATTCCAAATATGCATTCATTTATAAATTGGAACATGTTTATGGTGATGTAACGGTCCACTCTTTGGTGAGAAGTTGTATCGGACTGTCTGATGAATTTATGAACCAGACAACTTGATATTAGCTATAGATATTTTATATTTAATTATCTAACTATAGAATATCAATATGAATTAATTAGAATGAATCTAATACCAAAATATCTCATATTTGTAGGTATTGGTGTATTACATACCTTGTGACTTGTGTACATTTTATTTCAACATACAATCTAGGGACTTTTATGTCCAATTATATAATTCATATATCTAACAAATTAATATAATTTTACCCAATAAATCTTGAGAAAAAATTTGAAATTATATTCAAGTAAATAGTCTTGTCGATTTAGAGTTGATTTGGTGGACCATTTGATGCCCCAAATCAACGTTAAATTCATGCAATCTATTGGCACTTATCTCACCAATGGATTGGTGGATATTTATTGAACAGTGATGAATGAAACATATGAAATGATCCTATTTCAGAAAAACAAGTGTTTGCAAATTAACGGTGAAAATCATTTAAATAATTTAATTTTGAAATTGTAACATGGCAACAATAGTGCCATAATTTAATTTATTAATTTTGAGTTTATGTATGCCTCATGGACAATTTTTACGACCATGTACATAGGGCCCACCACGATGTATGTATTGTATATCAATGACATCCATCCGTTTTATCAAATCATTTTAAGGCATGGTCCAAAAATGAGGTAGATCCATATCTAAGGTGGACCACTAGTGGGTGAGGCCTTGAAATTGGGGTCCACCTTAATGTATTTGTATATCCGTGTCGTCAATCTATTTTGCCAGCTCACTTTAAAGCATGATCCAAAAAAACAGGCAGATTTAAACCTTAGGTGGACCGTTAGTGAATGACGCCTTGAACATAGTACCCACCATGAATTCTTGATGCATTTGTTGTATATCCATGCTATCCATCCTTTTTGCCAACTCATTTTAGGGCATGGTCCAAAAAATGAGGCAAATCCAAATCTTTGGTGGACTACATAGTAGGGATTGAATTCCCACAATTAAAACTTTTATTATTATTATTATTATTTTATTATTTTATTTTTAAGCTGCAACTTTTGTTTTCCTTGATTCAAGTCCATGCAACCTTATCAATAGTTTCGATGGTAAATAAGCATTACAGTGGACCATAATAAGTTTTTAACAGTGGGCATTCAATCCTACTGTGCGGTCCACTTGAGATCTGGATCTGCATCATTTTAGGGACCATGCCTTGAAATGATCAGGAAAAATTGATGGGTAGCATGGATACATAATACAACACATAAATCAAGGTGGGCCGCATGCACTAAAGCAATGCAAGTGCACAGTGGGCATTCAATCCTATTGTGCGGTCCACTTGAGATCTAGATCTGCTTCAGTTTAGGGACCATGCCTTGAAATGATCAAGAAAAACTAATGGGTGGCATGGATATATAATACAACACATAAATCGAGGTGGGCAACGTGCACTAAAACAATGCAAGTGCATAGTGGGCATTCAATCCTACTATGCGGTCCACTTGAGATCTGGATCTGCTTCATTTTAGGGACCATACCTTGAAATGATCAGGAAAAACTGATAGGGGGCATGGATATATAATACAATACATAAATCAAGGTGGGCTGCATGCACTAAAACAGTGTAAGTGCACTAAGCGGTGTGCGCCGCAGACCACTTAAACAAAAACATCCATGCACCCATTCATTTTTTTCTAGACCGAGAGAGAGGGAGAGAGAAATGAGAGGGAAAAAGAAAAAATGAGAGGGAAAGAAAGGGAAAGTGAGAGAGAGGAAGAAAACGAGAGAGAGAAAGAGAAAACGAGAGCTGCAGCCGCAGTAGGGCCGCAGCCGCAGTCGTAGCTCGAGAAGGAGGAGAAGAAGGAGAAAACGAGAGGGGTTGGCCGCAGCCGAAGCCACAGCCGTAGCCAAGAAGAAGAAGAAGGAGAAGAAAAAGGAAAAAAAGGTATGTTTTTTTTTCCCCCTATTTTCTTTAGGCCCGTAACAGCTGTTACGGGGCTGTAACGGCCGTTACGGTCACAGAATTGAGGGGGTGCCCGTTTTGGCCCGGTATCGCGTAACGGCTTGGGCCGTTACCGTTATGTATTGGCCGATATGGCCGATACGTAACCGATTCGGGATACCTTGGATCTATGAGTCCCGATCATCAGGGTAGGTGGGGGAGTAGAGGAGATTCTTAATGGGACTAGGTCGTCGTTTGGGAGCTCCTGACGGGGGTTGGTGAGAACATCCGAGGGTGGTATGGGGTCAAGTGGGCCTGACCTACAAAGCACACAAAGCACTTGTATTATAGATGCACCTATTGCAGGTGCTAAACGGAAGAGGTTAAAAGCCATGGATATGGAGCAAGGGGGTCAAGGGCTATGGGGAGTGCCATATCTAAGTAGTTCATCTCAAGCCACATATCGACAAATGCAACAACTAGTCCTCGCGTGTAAAATATAATTGAGACGGTGCAACATTCAAGGGGAGGCATGAGAGGGATATTAGGGAGGAGCTACGAGGTCATGAATGGGGCCTAGGTATTGTCATGGAGCAGGATGATGACAACGACGGCGAGGGGATTGCAGATCCCGAGGATCATATTACGACGTGGGATGCAAGGGAGTTCAGACAGGTGATCTACGAGTCTCAGTCATTGGGGTAGGAGGGGGAGCGAAGGAGATTATAAAGGGGACTAGGTCATCTTTTGGGAGTTCCCGACGGGGGGTTGGTGAGAACAGTGGATGGTGGTACTGGTTCAGGTGGGCTTGGCCTACAACGATTGCGTACATAGAGCACTCGTGTTCCAGATGCACCCATTGCACAGAGCGCTCGTGTTACAAATGCACCCTTTGTAGGTGCTAAGCAAAAGAGGTTAAAAGACATCTGGAGCAAGGGGGTCAGGGGCCATGGGGAGCACCATATCTAATGCAACAGCTAGTCCTCGCTTCTAAAATATAATTGAAACGCTGCAACGTTCAGGGGTAGGTGTGAAGCCTCCAATGCTCTCAATTAGGAGTATGAGGAGATGTAGACTTGGGTACGTGAACTGAAGCCAAAGTAGGAGCAGTACCAGTTGTGCAATGGGTGGATGGGACCCATGAAGATGTCCATCATCAACTTCATGATGTACTATAGAGGGCAACCCATTTTCCTCATTTCTATTGATGCATCCACCAATATAAAAGATCACTCCTACATATATGGCCTCCTGAAAGGAGTAATTGGAGTGGTTAGGTTGACGAATGTTGTCCAAATTGTGACAGACAATGGCAGTGTGTTTGTCAAGGCGGGGAAGAAGTTGCTGCAAAATTACAATCTCTATCAGAACCCTTATGTGGCACACTGCATTTATCTTATGCTCGAGGCGATGAAGGTGACAAACTTCAGATAGAATTACTCATGGTTGTTGACTACATTGCGTGAGTGTTGTCCAGGGGACATTCTCAGACCAAGTGCGACACGGTTCGCCACGAACTTCATCACACTTGACAACTTATACAAGTATTGTGCGAGTCTTAGTCTTGGGGGTTTGTTCGGATCTAACAAGACGGTGCCTAGTAATTCTTTCTGGGATAGAATTCAGGTCATCCTTGCCATCTTACATCCCTATTTATAGGGTTCTACGGGTTGTAGATAATGAGATGTGGCATTTGATGAGGTCAATTTACGAGCTCATAAGAATTATAAGAGAAGGGATACGGGCTGCAAGCCCTAATTTGCGTCAATGGGTGCTCGGTATCATCGACAACATATAGGTTAGGACCCTCGAGCATCCACTTTACTAAGTTTAGCTTTATTTTTTTTATCCCTTGCACTTGCACTTTCACTCTGAGTATTACTTTTATTTGCACGTTAATGCATCGTAGTAAATACTATTTGGATTTCGGCAGACTACCTGAACCCCAAGTTTCATTACAAATGTCAGCTTTGGAAGGATAACAATTTGACAATGGCCATTCGCAAGGTGTATAAAAGGTTGTTTCTGAAATTGCGGTCTAGTTGCTATGCTGGGAGCTGGAAGCTATGGTTAAATTCTGAGATGTGTACGACTAATAGACTAATCAAGATATAACAATATGAATAACTCTATAGAATAAGACAATAACATCCATGTGAACTGTTGAGGTCAAAATCTGGACCACCCTCCACTCAATGCCTCTAACCTTCAACGAACCCTGGTCCTGTACAAAAGGGTGAGCAAAGGAGACCCTTTGATGCCTAAGTTAGGTTGGGGAATCTGGGTCTAAGTCGAATGTAGAGAGAGGGTGCGAGATATTGCATACCTGTAACAATGGGGTCCCCTAGTATTTATACCTGGGGGTTGAATGATCCACGTTCGCTAATCTCGGCATGATTTGCTCAATCAGCAAGATATTGCGATCGTGGAGATAGTATCCGTAATCTTTGGGTCGTGCGGCATGTCATGTCTTAAGGGCGCGTATCCTTGGGCAAGATCTTCGGTCACGTCCGCATTTAGGTTAGTCCCCAGGCTCGACACACGGAATATCCTCACTAGGGCTCGGCCTCAGCCTCACGGCACATGGAGCATCCGCATCCGGGCTCGGCCTCAGCCTCGGCGTATGGAGTATCTGCACTCAAGCTCGGCCTCAGACTGTGTAGACCTGAGACCAAATACTAGTGGTCGGAGTTTGTCGGTAGATCACTGAGGTCGGAGTTTGCTGAATGGAGTTGAGGACGAGGATCAGAGCTCGGCTCAGCCATCCTTCTTCGGATGAGGACGAAGGTTCGGATCAGCCATTCAGGACTAGTTCTGAGTCGTGATTCATTAGTGGAGAGCTTGTCTCAGCTAGCCTACGGTCGTTACTTAGGGGTCGGCCCATACTTGATGTGGTATCCTCCTCCCGAGGCCTTGATAACTGGTTCGGCTAGCTCAGGCCGACCCCGATTATCCTTGTTTAGATTTCCCCATAACAGAAGCCCCCTACTCTCTTAGTCCGAGTCCAGACTTAAAAGAGTAAACGCCTGGGGAAATGAAACGACGTCCCCATGCCTCTGCTCATGATGACGATTGAGATGATCGGGGCACAATTAATGCGATACATATGCCTTAGATCTCGCATGCTGTACGGCGACCGCGACCCTTCTGTTTTTAACCCTTTGGAGAATGACGCGTGGCGACGGTTACGATTTGCAATCAGCGGAGTGAAGGAGACAGCGCCACGTGTATGCGGAGGGGTGAGGATTTGCATGCATCATTAATGACATTAAATGCTGAGAAGACTCCGACCTCGAAGTGTGGGTTCAGACGTGTGGCTCTCTTCCACGTGTCCCTTGGCGCTAGTGCTGAGTCGCCTCGGCTTCGGAAACGGCCGTTTGCAATGATGGCATCGAGTAATGAGGCGGTTATATAAACCCCTCCCGTCCTCACTCTCACACTTCTCACGCTCTCCTCATTTCCTTTGTTTTTTCCTTCCGAATCGCCCTTCACTGGAAATTGCCCTTCGCCGAAAATCGCCCTCTGTCGGAAAAAGGATTTTCATCTCTGGATAAAGGGTTTCCGACCATCGGAGAAGAGATTTTGCTCAGAGGAAGCCGTTGGAGTTAGGAAAACTTCTGCCAGAGGAGATCGCCTACAACGCTGTGAGTCTTCCAACACTTTAATGCCTTTTTCCTTGCATCATGTCGAGTAACTCTAACGAAGTGGAAGAAGTCCGAGGAGCTGGTTTAGAGTCCGAACCAGAGACTACCTCCTCGGGACCTGGAGAGTCCGAAGGCTCTTTTGAGGCCATACCCCTTAGCATTTTGGCCCCAACCCAAGGAACCGCAAGTCAAAGGGCCAAAAGTCGAGGCAAGAGACCGAAGAGGGCTCTCAGAGATCCCGCGGGGTGGTCGAAGGCAGGTCCCTTGGGAGGAAGGTCGAAACCATTAGTTCCTGGGGGCTCGATCCTAGTCGAGTCTCAGATGGCCCAGCTGTGCGAAGATTATCAAATTCCCGACTAGGTGCACATCCGAGCCCCTGCCCCCATAGACCAAGCGGGCTCTCTAGTTGAGGGGGCGATTGCTATCTTCATCTGTGCCGTTCAGTGCGGGCTCCAATTCCCCATACATCCATTCTTTCATGAGCTGAACACAGCTGAGAATCGTGCCGGGGCAGCTGGTTCCGAACTCCTGGAGGATCCTCGCCTCCACTTTTATCCTCTGGCATTGGGCGGGGAATCAGAGGCTGACGCCGGATGAGTTCCTGTTTTTGTACATGGCCAAATACGATAGTTCGGATAAGGCCTGGTGGTACTTCTCGGCTAGGCCTCAATGCGTCCCGGGTCTGGTAACTCAACTTTCCTCTTCTAATAAAGACAAGAAAGGGAAGTGGTTCTGGGCCTCGGGGGAATGGGAGGCCCTTACCTCTGAATTGGGCAGACTACGGGTCCGAGTCCCTACCAAGTTTGCCAAACCAGGTTGGACACTTCTTTTTAGTCGCACTGCATGCTCGATCCATCTTTCTATGTCTTAACTCATACTCTGCTTCTGTTTGCAGCTTAGCCGAAGGGGGTCCCCGACTTCTCTGCTTTTCAAAAGTGGCAGGTCGACCGAGTCAGAGTGCTCCCTGAGGACCAAAGTGCTTGGTTTGACCTTATTAGCCAAGGGAACTTGGTGTCGTCTGGCCTCTGTAGAATCCAGCCTACTCTTTTTGTTCTGGGTAAGCGGGTTAAGGACCTTCGGAGATTGGTTTGCTGACATCCAGTCATTCAGTAGATTTTACTTGGGCTGATTCCCTCTTTTGGTCAAGAATGGAGACAGGTGGCTTGAAGAGGAAAAGGCCACTCGTGCCACGCCCTCCGATGGACGTCGTCCTTGTTAGATTTGCTCAATGACCCTCAATCGAGTGGTCCTTTTCTTATATAGAAATCATTTTCCCTAATTACAATATATCCCTTAATTACAGTATCCCCTAATTACATCATAATATCTCCTAATTACAGCAACATCTATATCCCCTAATTACAGCATAATGTCCCCTAATTACAACATCTATATCCCCTAATTACAGCAGCATCTATATCCCCTAATTCAGGAAAGATATTTACAGATCTATTTCCTAAATAACTGTACAATTTATTTATGGTATGTTATCAATCCTGCTAACACCCCCCCTCAAATTGATGCTGGTCGATCAAGAAGCATCAATTTGCCAACAAGAAACTGATAACGTAGTCGTGTCATATTTTTGGTGAAGACGTCCACTATCTGAAGGTCGCTTGAGACGTGGAAGAGAGATAAACAGAGTATCAATAGCTTCCCAAATAGAATGACAGTCCACCTCGATATGTTTGGTACACTTGTGATAGACGGGATTGGTAGCGATCTGAATAGCACTCGTATTATCAGCATGTAGAGGAGTAGGAGTAGACTGAGGAAAACCTATTTCAGCAAGCCATGGAGCCACATAATCTCCGAGCAGGCTGCCGACATGGCACGGTACTCGGACTCGGTCGAAGATTTGGAAACACGATCCTGTTTCTTACTCTTCCAAGAGATAAGTGAATCACCAAGAAACATATACCACCCGGTGACAGACCGGCCAGTATCGGGACATCCTGCCTAGTCAGCATCACTAAAAGCCACAAGGCGAAGAGGAGTACTAGTAGAGAAGAACAAGCCATGGTGAGAGGAACCCCGGAGATATCGAATAATTCGGCAGACCGCGACAAGATGAAGGTGGCGAGGAGACTGCATAAATTGACTGACTTGCTGGACAGCAAAGGAGATGTCAGGCCTTGTAATAGTGAGACAATTGAGACTACCAACTAACTGTCGAAGCACCATGGGATCAGGAAGGAGATCCCCCTCACGTCGATACTTGACATTCACTTCCAAAGGGGTATCCACAGAAGAGGAGTCCTGCAAACCAGACAAGGAAATCATGTCCTCCGTGTATTTATGCTGATGCAGGAAAACCCCAGAGGATTCGGACTGAACTTCCAAATTAAGGAAATACCGGAGAGGACCAAGATCCTTCATATGGAATGAATCATGAAGATGCTGCTTGAGTTGATCAATGAGGGCAGAATCAGTCCCAGTGATGACAATGTCGCTGACATAAACCAGAAGAAGAACGATACCAATAAAAGTCGTACAAAGAAACAACGAAGAATCATATTGGCTTTGGATGAAAGAAAATCGAAGTAAGGTAACCCGGAACTTATCAAACCAGGCCCGGGGAGCCTGTTTCAAACCATACAGAGAGCGCTTCAGCTTACACACATTCGACGTCGACGACGAGCAGAGGGCAGGAGGAGGTGTCATGTAAACATCTTTCTATAAATCACCGTGAAGAAATGCGTTCTTCACATCCATCTGGCAAAGGGACCATCCCTGAGAGGCTACAATGGCAATAATAGTACGCACAGTTGTCATTTTACCGACAGGAGTAAAGGTCTCCTCATAGTCAACCCCATACTCTTGGCGGTTACCAAGGGCAACCAAACGAGCCTTATAACGGTCCACAGACCCATCGGGCCGAAGTTTCACAGAAAAAACCCGCTTACACCCAATTAGCTTGACATGAGAAGGATAAGGGACCATGTCCCAAGTCTGATTTTCTTGAAGAGCTTGAAGTTCTTCCTGCATAGCCTTTCTCCAACACTCATGTTTATCAGCTTGTGAGTAGGAATTAGGAATCGACACAGTTGATAAGGTAGTCGTGAAGGAGGTATGAGGGAAACCATACCTATCCGGTTGATGAGAAGTACGGCCAGATCGTCGAGGAGGATGCAAAACGGGATCAGGTGGCAGATCAGACTCAGGAAGGGGTAGAGTTGGTCGACGGCGTTCATACACAAAACCAGGCTTGAAGCGTTCAGGAGGGCACATCAAATCATTAAAGTGAGGAAGAACAGAAACTACAGGAGATGATATAATATAACTAGGAAAGAAATATTGATGCTCAAAGAAAACGGCATTACCAGATATATGAAATTTATTGGAAGAAGCATCATAGCACACAAATCCTTTTTGAGATAAGTTATATCCCATAAAGACACATTTCACAGATTGCGCAGAGAGTTTGTGACGTTGATGCGGAGGTAGATGCACAAAATAGACACAGCTAAAAGTGTGTAAGTCAAGAAAGCTAGGGTGCAGTTTATGCAGATGATAGAGTGGAGAGTCGAAATTTAGCACTTTAGAAGGCAACCTATTAATCAAGTATACTGCTGTAGCTAAAGCTTCAACCCAAAATTTATGAGGAACAGAAGATGCAAGTAACAAGGTCCTAGCAACATCTAACAAATGTCAATTTTTGCGCTCAGCCACGCCATTCTGTTGAGGCGTATAAGGACACGAGCGGTGAGAAACAATTCCTTTGTGATGAAGAAACTCAAGAAATTCATGAGACGTATATTCTCCACCAGAATCAGATCGTAAAGTCTTAATGCTAGTGGTAAATTGATTCTCAACATATGCTAGAAACGATTTGAAAACAGCAAAGACTTCAGACTTATAGCACAGAAAATATACCCAAGTATGCTGACTATGGTCATTTATGAATGTCACAAAATATTTATAATGAGCATGAGAAATGACAGGAGTAATGCCCCATACATCACTATGAACAAGGTCAAAGCAATTCTTTGCCCTACTTCTGGAAGAAGGGAAGGGAAGAATCTTACTTTTTCCGATTTTACACGTAGAACATTCAAAAGACAAAGCATGAGGTAAAGAAGAATCTTTTTTTCCCAACGAACCAGAATTCAGCAAATGAGATAAAACAACATTGTTTGGATGGCCTAAATGTTTGTGCCATACTTCACAATTATTAGAGACAGTAGTACAAGCCAAAGAAATGATACTAGGAATGGAAAAGTATAATGGAAACAGTCTCTCAACTTTAGGCCCCTTCGCTATTGTCCTCCCCGACACCGGATCCTCCACATGACAACCATCATGAGAAAACTGAATATTGTAATTATCATCCACTAATTGTCCAACCGAGATAAGACTCGTAGAAAGCCCAAGTGATACAAAAATATTAGCAAGCGATGGTGCGATATCACCCACCCCAGTAATCGGTAAACGATGGCCATTAGCAACTTAAATATTAGAAGAACCAGTGTACTTACGAACATTGCTAAGTATATCAGGAGAACTGGTCATGTGATTGGATGCAGCGTAGTCAACAAGCCAAGATTGAGAGGGTATAGTACGTATAGTACCCTTACCTTGTAGCCCTAAAGTGGAAAATGCCGATACAATCATTTGTTGCACAGTTTTTGGTTTTGGTTTCTAGTCTTTCCCTGCTTGTGCGATTGCGCAAGCATTGACACATCAATTATGTACATCCGAAGTGTGGCCAGTAGCAGTAGCATGATAAGCATTCACGGGTCGGTTTTGAGGACGTGTTTGGCATTCTTTGATGATGTGCCCCTTCTGTTTACAGTAGTTGCAGAACTTTTTAGCACAATGGGTATCAATATGCCCATAATCTTTGCAACTGTAACACTGAACTGTACGCATGTCTCTAACCCTCCCTTTGCCTTGAGCAGCGTATGCGACAACATTTTCTTGCGGAAGCGAAGATTGAGTAAGAAGACGTTGTTCCTCTCGAAGAAGTGCTCCAAAACACATGTCAAGAGATGGTGAAGGATCCCTGTGCATTAGGTTGGAGCGAATAGACTCGAATTCTGGCCTTAGTTTCATTAAAAACTGGTCTCTTTTGCTAACTTCATGGATTGCTTGAACAGCAGAGAGGGACTCGACCGACACGTTGGCATACACAATGTCGGAAAACTGAGCCCAAAGTTTCTGAAAACCACAGAAATATTCCTGAATAGAGAGTGTACCTTGGGAATAGGTAGCAAGATTAGTTTCCAACTGAAATCGCCGGGCGGAATGATCGTGATGATAGACCTTTTTCAAGTACTCCCACATCGATTTAGCCGTCTTATGCGGCCTTAAATTGAGTATAAGCAGTGGATCAATAGACCTAAGAATCCAAGCCAGCACACGAGCATCTTTACCTTCCATTGAACCAACGTCATAGGATCAGTAGGTGTTGGATCACTCCCATCAACATGACCCCACAACTCCTTTCCCATGACAACAAGTTGAAACTGAAACTCCCAGGCAGCATCATTCTTTCCTGTAAATTGAGTTTGAAAGACTTCTGAGTTGGAGTTGTTAGCCATAAACTAGAATCTCTCGAAATGCACAAAAAAAAACTGCAAACCAAAACCCGCACCCAAGAAACTAGAAAACCAAAGCCTAGAACCACGAAAATTGGACCAAAGACAAGGTTGCAGAGAGTGGCTCTGATACCATGTCAGTTTTGCTCAATGAACCTCAATCGAGTGGTCCTTTTCTTATATAGAAATCATTTTCCCTAATTACAATATATCCCTTAATTACAGTATCCCCTAATTACAGCATAATATCTCTTAATTACAGCAACATCTATATCCCCTAATTACAACGTAATATCTCCTAATTACAACATCTATATCCCCTAATTACAGCAGCATCTATATCTCCTAATTCAGGAAAGATATTTACAGATCTGTTTCCTAAATAACTGTACAATTTATTTATGGTAAGTATGTTATCAATCCTACTAACAGTCCTCTCCTTCGAACCGAGGACGAAGGTGACGCTGAAGAAGAGGAAGACTTCTGAGGCTGAGGCTGTTCCTGCTATAGCCATGACCTCAGCCGAAGCCGCGCCCGTCACTGCCCCAGATGAAGCCGTTCCCATCACTGCCCCAACCCCTGCCCCCGAAGCGCGAGCCCCCGAGGCCCCTTGTCGGTTATACCACCACACCTGAGGTTGCTGCCCAAGGTTCCGCGGCCAGTGGGGTCGGAGGAACATCCAAGCCCACTCCAAAGACTCCGCCTTTCTATTATCACATGGCTTTGCTGAACCCATGGGCGGTTAAGCATGTATCAGAGGTGAAGATAGCCGACACGCTCTCCCGACGCCACGTTAATTTCATGAATGATTACACAGCGGTCTGTTACCAGTCGCTGCCAATGATGGTGGAAGTGAAGGAGGGGTTGAAGGAGATGGAACGGCTCGAAGCAGAGCGGGCCAAGTTTGTGGTGGAGAAGGCAGAGCAAGAGGCACGGAGGGTAGAGCTCGAGAAACTGTTGGAGGCTTCGGTTGCGGAACAAGAGGAACTGAGAAGGGCTGCTGCTGAGGGTCGAGCGAGGGAGCTAGCACTCCAGGGTGAGGTCAACCAACTCCAAGTTCTCTTGGACGTGGTCGACCCCGAAGTAAAGCATTTGCGCAAGGCTAACAAAGACCTAGAGTTCAGGGTCACGGAGGCCGAATTGGGGCTCGAGGTGGCTAAGGAGAAACTCGAGATGGAGCAACGACTAATTGCGGACCGGTTGGCCCAGCAGCAGATCGTCCTTGAGGCCGCGACATTTGTAGACCGGGCGACACTAAGGGAAGAGCTTGAGGCTAGAGCGACCTTGTAGGCTGCCGTAGCCGTGGCCGAGTACAAAGGGTCAGCTAAGAGGGCCAAGGAACTGGATAAGCTATATCACTTCGGCTACAACACCGGCTTCGATGCTTGCATTGTTGAGGTCCAAAAGCTTTATTCGACCATCGACCTCGATGCTCTCGCTGCAGACGATGCCAAGGATGCTGAACCGGTTGCGGCATATGAGCTTGAGAGTGTCCCTCCAGTCGTTGAGGCCGCTCCTGACGCTCAGCCCCCCAGCTCGGTGGCTGGTCCCTCTGCTCGGAGGGAATGAGACTTGTATTGGTTTTTTTTTTTTTTTTTTTTTTTTTGTATCTTACGGATAATTTTTTTTTGATGAATGAATGACCCTTGGGAGTGCATATTCACGTGTCGATTGTTGTGATGATTCTTTGATTTTAGTATTTAAGGATCGACCCCTTGAGAGGTCAACCCCCCCACGAATTGTGCGCCCCTTGTTTTCGTAGATTTGTCATGGTGTGACAAGCCGACCCCTTCTTCAAGGAATCGGGTTGTCTCCGGGCTTCTCCCCTACATATGAGGGGTCCCTTTGTAGATTTTCGTGGGTTTAACGTCCCGACCCCTTCTTTAAGGGATCGATCCATTAAGTTAGCCTCTGCTTTGAGAGGTAACTTTTTCCGTTTGTAGATTGTGCAAGTAGATGTAGAAAAGGAGGAACTTTTATTAGAGGCCTTAAGAGGCTAGTAGCTTCGAGCAGTACATTTGTTGAGGGCCTTCAGCAGCCAGTAGGTTTTCACGGGTAGTAGATCTTCAAGTGCTTGGCATTCTAGGGGTGGGGGAGCTGACGTCCCTCGAGGTCCTCCAAGTGGTAGGAACCTGGCTGGGTCGATCTGACCAGACGGAAAGGCCCTTCTCAGTTGGGCCCGAGTGTCCCAGCTCCCGGCTCTGATGTATTTTGGAAGACGCGGTGGAAGACCAAGTCCCCTGGCCGGAACCACCTTGTCTTGACCCTTGAGTTATAAAATCGTGCCACTTGATGATGCCTAGCAGCGACTAGGAGTCTGGCGACATCTCTAGCTTCTTCAAGCAAGTCGAGGTTTACTGCAATCTGCTCTGCGTTCTGATCCTCCTGGTAACTTCTCACCCGAGCCGTTAGGAGGCCGATCTCAACTGGGACGATCACCTCCGAGCCATATGACAGCGAAAAGGGGGTCTCCCCAGTAGACGACTGAGCTGTAGTCCTATAGGCCTAAAGGACGAATGGGAGCTCCTCTGCCCAATTACCTTTCGCTTTCTCCAACTTTGTCTTAAGATGGTGTTTGATGACTTTTTTCATGGCTTCCACCTGTCCGTTGGATTGCCGATGCCGAGGTAAGGAATAAACGTTCCAGATGCCGAGCCCCCTGCACATGCTTCGGACTGCTTGCCGTTGTCAGAACGATGGTGCGCGGGATTCCGAAGCAGCAGATGACATTCTTCCAGACAAAGTCGATCACTTTTTGTTTGGTGATCTTGGCCATGGGCTCGGCCTCGGCCCATTTAATGACGTAATCGACCGCGACAATAGCAAACTTCACCTGTCCTTTCCCTGTGGGCAGAGGTCCGTTGATGTCGATCCCCCATTGAGCGAACAACCCTGGCCCACTCATGGGGCTCATTTCTTTTGTGGGCTGCCTTGGTGCCGCGAACCTCTGACACTTGTCGCACATTCGACATAATCTTTCGAGTCCTCTCGAATGGTCGGCCGGAAGTACCCCTGGCGGATTATCTTCAAAGCCAAGGCTCGGCCACTGGAGTGGTTTCCGCAGATGCCTTTGTGGATCTCACGTATCACATAGTCCGCTTCCTCAGGTCGGAGGCATCTGAGGTAGGGCTGTGAGTGCCCCTTCTTGTATAAGACCCCGTCCAAGATAATGTATCGGCAACTCTGATCTTTAGGCGTCGGGCCTCTAATCTATCCTGGGGGACGTCACCATATACAAGGTAGTCGTAGATCGAGTCCATCCAACTTGGGGTAGTTTCCACCGGGTTGACTACTTCCTAATCTGCTCGGTCGATACTCGGGCCTCCATGAATTCCATGGGGATAATCCAAGGAATCTTTCCTTCCGTGTTTGAGGCTAACCTTGCGAGGGCGTCGGCCCAAGAATTCTTTGCCCTCGGAATCTGGTTGATGATGCAGCTCCAGAACTTCTCTATTAATTTCCTGGCCTCAGCCAGATAGGCTACCATCCTGGTCTCCTTGGCTTCGTACTCGGTGGAGATATGGTTCACCACAAGTTGAGAATCACACCGTACTTTAAGGGACTGAACCCCCAGATTGGTTGCCAGTCTAAGTCCTGCCAATAGGGCCTCGTACTCTGCTTCGTTATTAGAAGCTCTGAAACCGAGCCTGATGGCATACTGTATAGTCGTAGAATTGGGTGCAACCAGGACATTTCCTGCCTCGACGCGCTTGGCGTTGGACGACTCGTCGACATAAAGGACCCACCTTTGCTCCGACTCCGTATCCTTGACAGACGAGGGCACAGGTGGGGTCGTGAGAGCTGCTTCTGCTTCGGTGTTTACACTCGGAATGGTAAACTCGGCTATAAAGTCAGCTACAGCCTGACCTTTGGTCGCGGTCCTTGGATGATGTTGGATGTCAAACTCCCTGAGTTTTATCGCCCATTTTGTCAGCCGACTTGAAACGTCTGGTTTTTGAAGGACTTGCCTGAGAGGGGAGTCGGTCAGGACAACGATGGTGTGTGCTTGGAAGTACGGGCGCAGCCTTCGTGCTGAGAAGACCAAGCTGAGTGCTAGTTTCTCCATGCCTGGGTACCTGGTCTTAACGGGTACCATTGCTTTGCTTATGTAGTAGACAAGATACTGCTTGCTTCCTACTTCCTTGATGAGTTCAGAGCTGACGGCTAAGGCAGAGACCACTAGGTACAAGAGTAGGGGCTCGCTCTCTTCTAGCTTCGACAGTAAGGGAGGCGAACCTAGGTATTGCTTCAGCTGTCGGAACGCTTGCTCGCATTCAGAGGTCCACTCAGCTTTCTTGTGACCTTTTAGTTGCAGGAAAAAGGGGAGACTTGTCTGTAGCTCTAGAGATAAACAGACC
The DNA here is from genome assembly GCF_029962835.1 of Magnolia sinica. NCBI lineage: Eukaryota > Viridiplantae > Streptophyta > Magnoliopsida > Magnoliales > Magnoliaceae > Magnolia > Magnolia sinica. The sequence goes on from NC_080587.1 coordinate 30,251,939, forward strand.
GAGCGTTGCTACTCGGCCAGTTAGACATTGATTCTCCTTCGTTGTCCGAGGCGAGCTCATGTCGAGCAATGCCTTGATCTTCTCGGGATTTGCCTCGATGCCTCTCTGGCTGACTTAAAACTCAAGGAACTTGCCCGAACCGACTTCGAAGACACACTTGGCCGGGTTCAGCTTCATGCGGTACTCCTGGAGGATTGAAAATGTTGCCCCGAGGTCCGTAAGGTGGTTGGATGCTCTGACACTCTTGACGAGCATGTCATCAACGTAAACTTCCATTGTTCGACCGATCTGCTTGGCAAACATTTGGTTCACCAATATTTGGTATGTTGCCCCAACATTCTTCAGGCCAAAAGGCATGACCCGGTAACAGTAGAGTCCTTTGTCGGTGACGAAGGTAGTCTTCTGCCTGTTTGGGGGGTGCATCGGGATTTGATTGTACCCGGAATAGGCATCTAGGAAGGAGAGTCGCTCATGTCCAGCCGTGCTGTCCACCAGCTGATTGATCCGAGGCAAGGGGAAGCTATCCTTAGGATAGGCCTTGTTCAGGTCCGAGTAATCTACATAGACCCGCCACTTCCCGCTTGATTTCTTCACCAGGACCACGTTGACAATTCAGTTTGGATAATGTACTTCCTCAATGAAGCCGACGCTGAGAAGCTTGGAGACTTCATCGGCTATGGCCGAGTACCTCTCGGCGTCGAATGCTCCTCTTCTGTTTCACTGGTTAGTGATCCGGATCCATGTTCAGCCTATGGACCATGACATCGAGAGAGATGCCCGGCATATCCTCGTGCGACCACGCGAAGACGTCCCTGTGCTGTTGTAGGAAAGCTTCTGAGATCTCTGCTCGGAATTTAGCGAAGACTCGAGCTGAACAGTTCTGCTCGGATCGGCCTCCTCAAGCGGGACGGTCTCTAGGTCCTCCATTGGGGGATCTTCTGTGGGAGTTCTGGGGTCGAGGACGTTGATGGTGAGGGCCTGTTTTATCGACCCTTTTCTCACAGCTATCGCATAGTATTTCCGAGCTTCACGCTGGTCCCCTCGGAGGTATTTGACCCCACCTTCGGCGGGAAACTTTGTCATTAGATGGTATGTGGACACGACCACCCTCATTGCATTAAGGGAAGGTCGGCCCAGAATGACATTGTGCACCGATGGCACATTGACAACAAGAAAGTCCACAAGAAGTGTGACTTGATGCTATCCTTCTCCTGCTGTCACGGGGAGAGAGATGGCTCCCTTAGAGATTACCCTTTCTTTGGCAAAGCCATGCAGAGGGGTTTTCACGGTCAGAGATATGACCTTTCGATCCCCATTTTCTCGAATGCTTCGGAATAGATGACGTCGGCTGAAATCCCTGTGTCGACTAGAATGCGGTAAACTTTGTGGTTGGCTATGGTCATAGTCACTACGAGGGCATCGTCATGCAGATGCTGGATTCCGCGCGCGTCATCCTCCATAAAAGTCAGACTACAGGGGTTGATTCGGAGTTCTTTCCTCGGCTTCTCGGCCAGGTGGACATAGTGCTCGGGGTTTGAACTCCGACAGTGGGCTTTGCGAGCCCTGTTTGAGTCGCTTCCACCAGACGAGCCGCCGTAAATAGCGCGGATCTCGACAGGTTCTTCTGTAGTCTTGCTCGGCCGTTCTTCTTTTCGAGCCGACTTCTCTTCCTTGGTATATTGTCGTAGATGACCCTTACGGATGAAGGTCTCGATTTCATCCTTGAGATCCACGCACTCGCTCATATAGTGACTGTGGTCACGATGAAAGTAGCAGTACTTGTGCTCTTCTCGGTTCTCTGCGTCGGGTTCAGGAGTTTCTGGCCCCGGATGTCCAATAAGATCTGTTCAGGAGATGTATTGAAAGGGCAGGGGGGGGGGGGGCGTAGGAACAGAATTTGCTCTTAGGCTTCCTGCTGGGTCGGGATCGCGAGTGGCGCGATCATCAGGCCTCTTGCTAGATGACTGAGGCTCTTCGTTCCTTGGTCGCTTCTTCTTGGACGACTGCTCTGCTACTTGTATGTTCCTACGGGAGTTGGAGAATTCCTCGGCATTGGTATATTTCTGAGCCCTGCTAATGAGTTCGGCCAAGGTGGTCGGTGGATTCTTCCCGATCGAGAAAGTGAACTTCCCCTCTTTGAGCCTGCTGAACATGGCCGAGAGTGCCATTTTGTCATCGTAATCTTCCACTAATAACGCCTCCTCGTTGAAGCGGGCAATGTAGTCCTTCAATGGCTCTTTGTTCCCCTACTTGAGGGTAAATAGATGGGTAGTCGGCTTTCGACTCTTTTTACTAGAGATGAACTGTGTAAGGAACAATCTGCTGAGCTCTGCGAAGGAGCTGATCGATTTTGGTTTAAGTTGTCGATACCAACTCCGAGCAGATCCAGAGAGAGTTATTGAGCAGGCTCGACACATCATTACATTCGTGGCCAATTGGATCTGCATCCACGAACGGTATGACTCTACATGCTCTGAAGGGTCTCCAGATCTAGAGAATTAGATGACAGGAGACATCCTGAACCTCGGCAGCATCACCTCACCCATGATTTCTAAGGTGAAGGGAGGCTTGGTCTCTTCCATTATTGTCTGGATTGCAGTTGGGACGGATGCAGATTGCTAATTCTTCTGAAACGCCTTAAATTGGTCGCAGAGTTCCTTAAATTGTGCTTCCCAAGGATTCTGATTCTCAGCTACTGTCTCTTGGGAGACCCCCACCACCTCGGACGCTTTTCCCTGTCTGCTCCTCTCCAGCCAATGGCGGAGGTCGGTGGGAGCCAGAGCTGAAGTGGTGGACACATAGGACGGTTAGGCATCCCGAGCAGGTCCTGGGATTCGGGAGGATCACTCCTGGGACACTGCATTGCGCGCAGGGTCGGGAGCTCGTGCGGACGGTGCCTGGGAACCCCTGGCTCGGGAACTAACTTGTTGCAGTCGTTCCTCGGGCGTTGGGGTGGCTTCCACCAAGTTAAGAGGCGGCTGTTGATTCTGCTGCGCATTCATTTGGCTGATTTCGTCCTTCAGCATCTGGACTTCATTTTGCAGTTACTTGTATTTTCCTCGGCTCCGAGTCCGTTGGGATGGCCCTATTGGAGCCGACTCGGTGTGCAACAACAAAGAAGATTGATGCTGTCCACTAGGTTCAGGCTCCATCGCTGTCACCTTTTTCTTTCCTCTTGCCATTTTCGATAAAACCTTCTAGCTTTTTGTTTGTGTTTCCCGCTGATGGCGCCAAAAAATATTGAGGTCAAAATCTAGACCACCCTCCACTTAATGCTTCTAACCTTCAAAGAACCCTAGTCCTGCACAAAAGGGTGAGCAAAAGGAGACCCTGGCTCAGCTGGGGGACCCTCTGGTGCCTAAGTCAGGATAGGGAATCTGGGTCTAAGTCGAATGTAGAGAGAGGGTGCGAGATATTGCATACCTGTAACAATGAGGTCCCCTGGTATTTATACCTGGGGGTTGAACGATCCATGTCCGCTAATCTCGGCACGATTTGCTCAATCAGCAAGACATTGCGATTGTGGAGATATTATCCGTAATCTTTGGGTCATGTGGCGTGTCGTGTCTTAAGGGCGCGTATCCTCGGGCGAGATCTTCGGTTACGTCCGCATTTAGGTTAGTCCCTAGGCTCGGCACACGGAATGTCCTCACCAGGGCTCGGCCTCAGCCTTGGCACACAGAGCATCCGCATTCGGGCTCTGCCTCAGCCTCGGTGTACAGAGTATCTGCACCTGGGCTCGGCCTCAGACCGTGTAGACCTGAGACCGAGTACTAGTGGTTGGAGTTTGTTGGTAGATCATTGAGCTCGGAGTTTGTTGAATGGAGTTGAGGACGAGGATCAGAGCTCGGCTCAGCCATCCTTCTTCGGATGAGGACGAAGGTTCGGATCGGCCATTCAGGACTAGTTCTGAGTCGTGATTCATTAGTGGAGAGCTTGTTTCAGCTAGCCTACTGTCGTTACTTAGGGGTCGGCCCATACTTGACATGGTATCCTCCTCTCGAGGCCTTGATAACTGGTTCGGGTAGCTCAGGCCGACCCTGATTATCCTTGTTCAGATTTCCCTATAACATGAACAATGATACAAACGTGTAAACTTCATTTTATCTAGGCATTCATAAATATTCAACACATGAGCATAAGCATAGACAAAATCACATTCAACACATTGCACATGATGTATAGTGGTTTGGCTACTTGTCTACTCCACTCTCAGCTGTCACACTCAAACTCGAGTGCGCTGGATGTCACTATCACTTGTGGTTTTAAATAGGTTCACCATTTACCTCTACATCCTACACAAGGATATACATACGTGCACACTCGTCAATGGCCTACACAAGGTCTTACTGAGTTTGGATCTCAAACTCCTCACTAGTCCTACACAAGAACTAGAAATGTACACTCCCCCCAGAGGCTCCCATAGAGACTAACAATGCGAGTTTGGGTCTCAAACTCTGACCCAAATCTCCGCAAGAAAAGGGTCAATTCATGGACTCCACACTAAGACACCTAGTTGGATGAGTCCCCTTAATGGTGTGATGTCGAGTTGCTTGTTCTTACACGAATCGACTTCTCTTTAGCACCAATGATCAACACCTTGCTTGAGTCTACCAATATGTTGCCAAGGTATGGGAGAAGGGTTGGTGAATCTCTTTACAAGTTGGGGATTTGTAAGGGTATAGGGTATGATTCATCTAAGCAAGCATTCAATGACTTTTTTACAGAGGATTTATGTATTAATTCAGGTCAGGCCATGAATGAATGCTTGAGTTCATTATTCAATCCAAGCTTTGAATGCTCATGAATGTGCTTTAACACGATGATTGAAGGATGAACTCAATGGGATTAGAGCTAAGGAGGAAGGATTAGAAGAGGAAAAACACCTAGGCCTCTATTGGATTCCCATTAGTTTGAAAAATGCTCTAGCAAATGGTTAAATAGATTCTGTTTTTAATGGATAGAAAATAGGTAGAAAACGGCCAGTATCTATCGATTGAGTGATACCTTCAATCAATCGAAGTATTTCGAATTTAAGTCACAAAGCTTGCTGGATAGTTTTGAGCATTTTCGATCGATCGAACTTGGACCATCGATCGATCGAACTAATTCGAAAATAGGTAGTGAGCTTGTTGGACAGTTTTGAGCATTTTTGATCAATCAAACTTGGACCATCAATCGATCGAACTAATTCGAAAATAGGCAGTGAGCTTGCTGGACTGTTTTAGCCTTTTTGGATCGATCGGTCCTGGGGGTCATCGATTGATCGATCGACAATCGCTTGAACTTGAGCATTTTTCCAAAACTTCAATTTTGAAGCCTTTTGATATTTTGTGCCGAGACCAAGCTGATCATTTGGACTTCTCATCTAGGCTAAGAAGGCTTATGATATTCCTATTGGGTTTTGCATGGGTTCGAGGGATTATAAGGTCATGGGTTACCAAGGTACTGCTTCATATACTTAAGTCTTCAAGCCTTGATCGCCGTAGGTCTTTGAGTCTTCAAGTCTTCAACTGCTATAGGGGCTCATCGGACTCGACGACACAGGACTCACGCAAATTGACAAACATTTGCACTTACAATCTCCCCCTTTTGTCAATTGTGTGGCAAAACCTAACATAGACAACGTCATGGTCCATACCAATGACTACCCAAAACATAAACTCAAAATTACATGTCACTATATACATGATTTACAATAATGAATACAAAATTTGACATGTACAACTGACACACAACTTGTCTTCAATGGACATATTGTCCCTGCATGAAAGGAAGTCTGCAAAGGTTATAATCGACACTTTGGTGGGAGTGAGCTCTCCCCGTTTTTGTCAGTAATTGACAAAGAAACATATCATGGATAGCATAGAAAAAATGTACCTATAAGATTATATCATGGCTAACACACATACAACATATGACCTATAATGAGATATACCTATGAAAGCACAAAAAATATGTCAATCATAGCAAGGGAGAAACTACACAAGTCCATACACATGGGGGACGCAACCATTCTCACAACCAAACATAAGATAAAGCAATAAAGCATCCAGAATGTCATCCACAAAAAATGTCAAACCATAACATCCAAAAGTATTAGACCAAAATATTCAAAACGCAAAGGCTATACCATCAACAAAACACACATCTCGCGATTGGACATATACAAATGAAGGCTCAATGACCGAGATAGTCAAAAGACACAACAAAAGACAATACTAGACCTTATATCTGACATCTAACACACTCTAACTGGACGGTCCTAGTGTGGACGCATCGTCTCGCCTACAAGACAAGCTTGACACTAAATCCTGAACATGCGCTGCAAGGACTGAACTAGGGGTGCACACGGGTCGGTTCGGTCTGGTTCTGGGGTGAAACCGGAACCGAACAGTTCCTAACGGTTCTAGGATATTCGGAACCAGAACTGGACCGTTAGCACCCTAGAACCGAACCGGAACCGGATCGTTAAAACCGGTTCGGTTTCGGATCGGTTCCACGGTTCCTGGCCTTTTACAATCCAGCCCAATTGCATGTTTTATTTTATAATCTAGCCTATGTCCATTTGTGTTGTGATCCATTTGATGAATGGTTTAGATATTGTATAAGGTGTGCAAAAATGCATTTATGGAAACAATCAAATAGTGCATTGTAAACCACGGTTCAGTTTTGCGGTTCGGATCCACAGTTCGGTTCTACATACCCCCAAACCAAGAACCGAACCGTTGTAATCGGTTCTTTGATTCTTGGAGCCGGAACCGGAATCAGTGCACTCTAGAATCGTACCAAACCGGACCGTTTGGTCGGTTCCAGTCCGGTTCCACGATTCTAACGGTTCGATGTGCACCCCTAGACTGAACCATCGGCCCCAAGCGCGACAGTCATTCTCCATGCTAAACCTGCTCCTCGTGAATCTGCGACTGCAACTCGAAAATCTAATGTAGCATATCTGGCTAAGTGGCAAATGCGGATGCCCACGGACTGCCTGGATGATGTCATGACGGTCTTGTGTCTTGAGTCTCGACAGCAATTGACGGAGCAGCCTCTGGAGGGTGAGATGGTCTTGATGTTGTAGCTGGAGGAGCTGTCTCCTGATCTTGACATGTGCTTGGGGTATGAACTGCTGCTGGATCCATTGTCTACTGTGGGGGTTGTGCCTGCGCTTGTGTAGGGGGGCTGTGGTTTTGCTCTTGGAGCTGGCAACTTCATCTTCTTCAGACTTGATTGATTGATTGTTGTGGATAGTACTGGAACGTCTGTAGTATCAGCGAAGTCGCAATCTCAGGCAAGTAAGCATATTAGGTGCCCGAATGGTAGAACAAAATCACGACTGGGGGACATAACCGAGAGAAGTTGTTCCATGATCAGCATTGGAAGACACATGTTATGTCCTTGACTGACATGGTAGAGGATCTACCCCATATGTTGTGCTGTGTCAGGTCCGTCCTATTGCCCTTATAAGGATTTTTTTCGTGAAAATGAGGTGAAGGATCCTAAACTTGCTAGACATAAGATTGCCTTGAGAGCATTTCCCTACTGGCCAGGGTACATTTTGACCCTTGCACAAGGCGTTGGTCCATTCAATCTGATTCTTCCTCTGATGACAGGTCAGACTCGGGGATCCTAGCCCTAGACCTAGAGATTCCAAGGAGACGTGAAGTTGTAAGATGAAAAGTGTGCCCATTGTAAAGCACTTCAAAACTTGGAGGATATTGTTTGGGTTCTCTACACTTGAAAAAGAAGGTCCGAACTAATTGTTCTTTCACCGATCTGCTTAAGAATAAAATTGGGATCCAATTTACCGATAGCAACATCTCGTATACGCCATAACCACATAGGCCCCCGAGATCGATAGGATGCTCAGGCACCATAGACTGATCCATGAATCGAACCATGACCTTGTCCACAATTAGGGCTTTGGCCTAAACAGGCGAGCTAGGCGCTGTAGCGCAAGACGATGTGGTCGGAGGAGTAGATGGTGCAATCGTGCATGGTGTGGTGCTTGGGTACACCCATGAGATACCACATTCTTGCCACGAGTGGCACAAGATGGCCCTTCGTCGATACGGGCCTTGGAAAGACGTTCTTCATGAGGAGATGTACGAGAATGCCTCATGTCGTATGGTATAGGAAGCAAAAACTCAAGGAAAACACAAAATGAAGCTAAGAAACGAAAAGGAAAGAAAACCTATGAAATGAAGAAAAAAATCCCTAAATCGAAGATGGAGGTGGATGGAAATGGCGACGGAGTGATGAATTGATGCTCCAAATTGACGATGGATCGAGGGATTTCGAAGAAATGGGGTCAAAGGGGAAAAAAGAAAGAATGAAAATGAGATAGACCTAGGGGCGAAGGTGTTTTTAAAATCGCGATTGTCCACATTCATCGACCTTCGATCGATCGATACATATCAGAAAAGCATTTGGTCGATCGAGAATCAATCGAACCTAAAAAATTAGGGAAAAATTGCCCCGACTCTTCAAAACTTTGGTATTTTTGTGTCCCAACACGTACAAAGAAATAAGAGGCTCAAATCCTCAGATGTACTTATAAAAACAATAAACGGTCAGCTGAACTATATTGCTTACACTTCAATGGCCTTTCGGAGATCTTCAAACCTATTCGCATCCAATGGCTTCGTCAAGATATCAACCAACTGCCTCTGAGTTGACACATATTCCAACGAAATGACTTGCTCTTCAACAAGCTCTCTAATGAAATTGTGCCGGACATCAATGTGCTTTGGCTGAGAATGCTGAGCGAGATTCTTGGAGATATTAATTGCACTCGTATTATCGCAAAATAAGGTCATGATCTCCTGTGAAATCATAATCCGACAACATCTACTTCATCCGCAACAATTGAGCACAACTACCGGCTGTATTCTACTTCAACGGTAGACAACGAGATCAAGTTCTTCTTTTTTGCTATGCCAAGTTACTAAGCAGTTCCCTATGTAAAACAACCACCGCTTGTGGATTTTCTGCCGTCTATGTTTCCAACCCAATCGGCGTCCGAATACCTTGCTATAGTAGTCGAAGAATCATACGGGTACCAGAGACAATATTTTGTGGTGCCACATCTGACAATCCTCTTAACCGCATACATATGAGATTCTTTTGGGTCAGCTTGGAATTGAGCACAAGCACCCACACTGAACAAGATATCTGGTATGCTCACTGTGAGGTAGAGGAGACTTCCAACCATACTCTGATACAGGTGTTGATCCACACTCTTGCCTGATACATCTTTAGATAACTTAAGTGTGGTGCTCATAGGGGTGTTGTGTGACCTACCAGACTCAAGACCAAAATGTTTTACCAATTCTTTTGCATATATGGTCTAGCTCACAAAAATGTCATTGTTGAGCTGCTTAACATGTAAACTGAAAGAGAAGTTTAGCTCTCCCACCATGCTCATTTCGAATTGAGATGCATAAGCTGGGCAAACTGATGAGCTAGCTCCTCACATGTGGAACTGAACACAATATCGTCCACATATATCTAGGCTATCAGGATTGAATCCTGGGTCTTCTGCACAAAGAGTGTTTTGTCTACTCCCCTTAGAAAAATCGTGGTCAACTAAAAACTAAGTCAACCACTCATACCATGCTCGTGGGGCTTACGTCTTCTTCAATCTATTAACTTGCTGAGGATATTTAGGGTCAATGAACCCTTTAGGCTGTTCTACATACACTGTTCTACATACACTTCTTCCTCAAGCACTCCATTTAAAAATGCACTCTTGATGTCCATTTGAAACAATTTGAATTTTAGCATACAGGCTATGAACATCAGGATCCGAATCGATTCGACACGCTCTACTGGGGAAAATGTCTCATTAAAATCAATATTGTTAATCTGAGAGTGGCCCTGAGCAACTAATCTTGCCCTGTTATGGATCACATTCCTAGATTCATCGGACCTATTCTTGAATATCCAGTTGGTTCCTATCACATTTTTGTTAGGTGGCCTGGGCTCCAAGTACCACACCTCATTTCTCTCGAACCACTGGTGCTCTTCTTGCATTGCTTGAATCTAGAATTCATCATGGAGAACTTCCACAATAGTGGGCTCTAGTTTTGAGGTGAAGCACAAATAATTGTTAATCGCCTCAAGCTGCCTCCTGGTTTTAGCACTAGTACTAGGATCTCCATTGATTTGATTGAGGGGATGATCCTTGATAATTGTCATGTCATTAGGAGACTGAGATGCTTTAGGAGAGGAGGGTTTTTTCAACAGATTTACCTATTTGCATTGGACCCTCATCCTCATCCGCTTCAACTAATGGACTAGAGTCACTGTTGGGTTGGTCATCAACAACCACATTAATCGACTCTTGTATGGAGGCGATCCTAAGATTGTAGACTCTATAAGCGTGACTATTCGATGAATATCTTAGAAAAATTCCTTCATCGCTCTTTGAGTCAAACTTTCCCAACTGTTCTCGGTCTTTAAGAATATAACATTAACTACTGAAGACCTTGAAATATTTCACACTGGGAGACTTCTCGTGCCACAACTCATATGCTGTCTTGTTCAAGCCTGCTCTTAAGTTTACACGATTAATTATATAGCATGCCATACTCACAACTTCAGCCCACAGATTTTTAGGCAAATTCTTACTATTAAGCATCACTGTGGCCATCTCTTGTAGCATTCATCTCAACAACGCCATTTTGCTAAGTGGTCGTAGAAGCTGAGAATTCATGTTTGATTCCATATTCTTCACAATACTTTTGGAACCGATCATTCTCGAACTCACCACCATGATCACTCCTGATTCGATCAATTATATCAACCTTTTTCGTTTTGGAGTCACTTTGTGAGTTTTATGAACTCTTGGAATGTGTCAGATTTCTCTCTCAAGAATGTAGCCCAGGTAAATCTAGAGTAATCGTTCACTACTAACAGGAAATGTCGTTTGCCGCCTTGGCTTTGAGTTTTGGTTGGACCAACAAGGTCCATATGCAATAGCTCGGGGGGCTTTGATGTAGCCACGAAAGTTGTCTTTTTGTGGGCAACTCGAATTTGTTTACCTATTTAGCAGTCTCCACGGACATTCCTAGGCTTTTTTCCGACCCTCTCATGAGATTCTTTGAACTTTGGTGGACAAATTACTGTAGTGGACATGGCCGAGCCTTTGGTGCCACAACTTAGCTTCATTCTCTCAGGCCATGTGGCAGATAGATGGAGAAGCAGAATCTCCACCGTTCTCTATGAAATAACAGTTGGCATTGGCGCGTAGACCTCTCATGATCTATTTGTAGCTAGAATCCGAGATCTCGCACATCTCCTTTGAAAATCTCACCGAGTGCTCTTTGTCACAAATTTGATAAATACTTGGGAGGTTATACTTCAATCCTCCGGCCAGTCAGGAGCATTTTGCATATGACGATGCTCCGATTCGTTTTTTCTCCTTGATTTTCCCCCTCAACTACTTTGAGAAGGGGCGGGCAACAAAAAGCTCCAATTCTCTAAAGGAATAATTATTCTCGTGCCTTTCTCTCTTTTAGGATCCCCAATTGTTTGAAATGCTACAGAGAACATTCTCAAACTTGGGCAGACCTGGTTCAACAATGGTCCCACACCTAACAATCTAAGCAGTGCTCCCATCTCCAAAAGTAACAGATTCTCCTTTGAAGTCAACTAAATGGCAGAACTGGGTCCTGTCACCAGTCATATGCCTAGGGCAACCACTATCTAGATACCATCTAGCTACATCACCAACTTTGAGTGTTGTGTGAATCACCGGACAATTCACTCTATCCTTCATGATCCATTTTGCAACTTTCTTCGGGTCTAGATTGTTCTTGGGAGAGAGAGTTCCTTTCTTAGACTCATCTCTTGGCGGTAAGTTCCTTTTAAGAGATCTTCTCTTTGCAGGCGATTTGATTTTCTTACCAGACTGATAATTGCCCACACTCATCATTCATCATTCTTTTGGTCTTCTCATTAAGAAGGGCAACCTACTTGATCAGTTCTCTCATTTTGCCATTCATCTTAGGAGTGGGAATCTTTCTCCTCAAGTTCTCATGCTTCTCTAATGATCTCCTCGGCAGACTCCTCACGGGTTGCCCCATTCTCCCAGTCGCAATAAATTACCTATCTGGCTTGGGACGGGTGTTTCGTGGATTCTTAAATGCTAAACAATCGAATTTCAAATGACCCACATCACCACATATGAGTGGCAAATCGGAGACGCTCTGGATCTACTCCCTGAAGCGATAGAGTCCTTGATCACAAGCGGGACAAAGGTTCTACTAGAAGTTATCATATCCTAATCCTCCTTTGTCCTCAGACCTTTTGCCCATTCCTAATAGTCTCTCTAATTTCTCTTCACCTTGGGCAAACTTGTGTATTACATCCGCATGATGAGACTTTAATTGCTCGATCTCTAATTTTAGACCATGATTAATAGATTTAGTAATTTTCAATTCATTTTCTAGGTCTTCATTTTTCTTTAACACCCCTTTTTAGTTCATCCTGAAGATTTATGTTGTCTTGCATCAAGTTATAGTTATCAATAATTATCATCGACCAATTTGTTCTTTTCAATCTTTAGTTGACCAAACTTTTTGGTGAATTTTAAACTCAGTATACAACTGGTCATAGGCTTCCTGAAGTCCGTTTATCTCCATCCTCTTCTTCTTCTTCTTCTTCTTCTGAGGTTATCTCATTTTTCTCTTCCTATGGAGTGTTATGATCATCATTATCTCCCATGTTCCCAATGTTAGGGAGAGTGACAGTGGTGGAGGCCATGATAACTCGAAGTGAACCGTGGTCTCCATCACTATGAAATTTTTCCGAGCCTGATTCAGAATCTTCAGACTCATCCCAAGTGGCTGCCATTTTCTTCCCTTGATTTTGATTTCTTAGGGGATTTACCTTTCATGCGCTTGGAATCAAAAGTTTTCCTCTTTTTGTTGAAGCTTTTGCCTTTGCTCTTGTTAAAGAATTTTCTAAATTTTTTTGCCACAAGAGTCATTTCCTCATCACCTTCTTCTGAATCATGTTTCTTTTGGGAAGTTTTCAAGATAGTATTTTTGGATTTTGTGGGAGTTTTAAAATGTAGCTCGAAAGTTTGTAGGGATCCTAAGAGTCTACTTTCAGAGTATCTATATTTCTGCATTCTTCTATAGAGACCTAAGAATTTTCCTATATATGCAGGCATCTGGGACACGTTCACCTAATCCTCACATGGAGTTACAAATGTCATTCAGCTTGGTATAGAACTCTTCAAACTAAGTCATCAAGAACTAGTGTTTTGACCTTTTAACTGTGCTCGTTCCCTCGTAGGTGGTTTCCAATATATCCCACGCTTGTTTTCCAGTTTCACATGTACATATGCGTTTGAATTCATCTTGTAAAACGGTACAATAAATGGCATCTAGGGCCTTTTCATCATACCCCATATCTTGCTCTTTCAGATTCAGTCCATAGAGATTGTGGTTTGGGTGTGGCAATTGTGACCCCATCTTTCAATGTTTGATCTACAGGTGTGTGCCATCCATGTTCGACTACCTCCCTCGCTAAGGGATCTAATGATCTTAGGAATATTCTCTCCCTAGCTTTCCGGTAAGCATAATTTGATCCATCAAAGTATGGATGTCTAGACACCGAATTACCCTCATTCTTGGACATATTTTTAAGCAACTTTAGGATCTCACTCTCGGCAGTTAAGCCCTTGAAGAGGAACCCGTTCTGATACCAATTGAAATTGCAGTCTAACTACTATGCGAGGAGTTGGAAGCTATGGCTAAGTCCTAGAGGGGGGTGAATGTGATCTTTTTAAATTTCCAATATATAACCCACTAACACAAATTCTGAAATGTGTGCGACTAATAGACTAATCAAGATTATATGAATAAATCTATAGAATGAGACAACATCCATGTGAGCAATGATACAAACATGTAAAACGTATTTTATCTAAGCATTCATAAAGATTCAAAACATGAGCATAAGTATGGAAAAAATCACATTCAACACATTGTACACGATGTATAGTAGTAGTTTGGCTACTTGCCCACTCCACTCCCGGTTGTCGCACTCAAACTCAAATGGACCAGATTTCACAATCGCTTATGGTTTTAAACAGGTTCACCATTAACCTTTACATCCTACACTCCTACACAAGGATCTACACACGTACACACTCGTCAATGGCCTACACAGGGTCTTACCGAGTTTGGATCTCAAACTCCTCGTCAGTCCTACACAAGAACTAGCAACATTCACTCCCGCTGGAGGTTCCCATGAAGACTTAAGTACGAGTTTGGGTTCAAACTTAAATTCCACAAGAAAAGGGTCAATACATGGACTCCACACTAAGACATTTTTTTTTTTTTTGGTTAGCTTGTTAGTACACACACTCCATGTTAGCCACCCCCGCTAGGGATCGATACCAAGACCTCAAGTGTTGAAACGAGGTATCTCCACTCAGTCTGCCAATTGAGCTATGGATCTACCTAGTTGTATGAGCTTCCTTTACAACACGATGTCTAGTTGCTTCTTCTTACACGAATTAGCTTCTCTTCAGCTTCCACGATCAACACCTTGCCTAATGTTCACACCCCAAGTATAGGGTTGCAATGTAGTAATAAACTCAGTAAGACCGAGGTCGAATCCACAGGGACTGTACCTTATACGTAATCTGAAAATAACTCGAACTAGAACTAAGCAAAGATTTAATCTAAATTAGAGGTTTTTGAGAGAGTAATGGTGAAATATTAAGCTAAAATTTGTAAAATTCAAAGGTGGGAAACTAGGGTTTCAGAGGATCCACTTGTATAGATCAGGGAGATCTTATGCTTTATTCAAGAACACATCTGGACCCAGAGTCCTATCTTCTTTCTGGATACATTGGACGGTTCAGATTTGCCAAAGGGATGATGTGTGGGGCCCACAATCACAAACCGACGGTCGGACGTCTGTCCGTTGTGCGTTTTCGGTTTTTTAAAGAAAGCAAGGGTCAAAGCCCGTTTGACCAGACTGCACGGTTCGGTGCGGTGCGGACGTTGTGCACCCTATGTACATGCAATGTACATGTGGGGTCCACTGTGATGTTCGTGAGAAATTCGCTTCGTCCATCCGTCTTACCTCCTCAATTAAGGTGTTGAGACAAAATTTGAAGCATATCCAGATATTAGGTGGGCCCCAGATTAGTGTTTTATGGGTTGATCTGTCCGTTGGGCCGCTTCCACAAGGATCCAATGGGTGAAATTTGACGTGTATAGTTAATTTATGGTCCTCAGGCCATATATAAGGTTTCGAGCCAAACGGATGGTGGGAACCCTGTAATCTTACATTTTGGACGATTTTCAGGGCCGTTTAACATGAATGGCATGATTTTCTCGGATCTCTGGCGTGTAAATTCTTCGATCTCGGCCCCTTAGGGTCCGTCACTTGCCTTGGTGATTTCAGAGCGTTAAATTCATGCTTTTAGTACCCTTTTTCAGTCTAGGCTCCTAAATACACCTTGCATCACAAACACGATTAAAATGGGCCATTAAACAGTATCATGTTCGTAAATTTAGGTAATAATTGGGGTTTAATATGCAATATTTGACCCTCAACATAATCCCCAACCAGCATTTTGCTAGTCTCGAGCAAAGTATGCGAAAAATAATCTAAGAAGTACGAGACAATTTCTATAAACCCGAGTGATTTTTGAAAAACAATCCAGTCAATAGAATTCTAAGATTCATGCATGTTGGGCATTACTTTCTCCTAGGCTCAAGCGCACAGTAAACTTCATAGTCAAGTTCAAAGTATTAATCCATCCATTAGAAAGATTCTAAACATCGAGTCCCATGGGTGTATAGTGCAACCTTGACTTATCACAATTAAAGGTCCAATCGTCAATTTTCATGATAATATAGATAACCAAAAGGAATATTCCGGATAACCGCACCTAGACTAAAACTTGCCTTATAGTTCAAAATCTTTTTGATCGGGGGCTTTCACGCCGTGTTAACCTTGGGGAATCGAACCCTCACCTATAGGGAGCAGACCTATGGTGAAGATCGTTCGCCCACAAGCACATGTATCAGGTAGAGTCAAGGAGAGACATCGAACCCTCACCTATAGGGAGCAAACCTATGGTAAAGATCATTCACCCAACCCTTTCTAAAGACATTTTTTATTTTATTTTATTTTATTTTTTTTTAAACATGATGGACAAATTTCCCAGGTTGGCTTCTTCCATGCCTAGTGACTACCAGGTTAACAATTCAATATCGAACTGAAGCTTTAATGTGTAAGCCAGGTGTGACATGTGAAATCATGACCCAATCAATGTTTAAACCTTCTGATCATGAATTAACAATCCGAACTTAACTGTGAAATCTAACAGATGGCTGAATCCAAGAGTCATAAATTACCAACATTACGTATCTTATAATTCTAAATCAAAGATGGCCATCAACATCACTTCAAATTTACAAGAATTTCCAGAAAAATTTTAAAAATTTCCCACAATTTTTGCTCAAGACCAAGAAAATACTGATTAGGTAATCTAATCTCCCATCCCCAACCTAAAATCTACATTGTCCTCAATGTAAAAGATATAAGTATGCAATGCACATGAGACAACAAAAGTAAAGGAGAAGTGATGGAAAGATAGTACCTGATGAAGGAGTTAAGAGGCTTCTTCCAAAGAGATCTCAGCGTGAAGGCGGCTCGGCACGAGAGTTAATCCCCAAAAAAGCAAACTATCCTAAAACAACTGGAAAGCAAACTAACCTAACGAGATAAAGCCGACTAACCTAGAACGATAAAAAGTAAACTATCCTAATCCTATGAAAGCAATAAACCTATCTATACCTCCATCAGACCAGGAGATCAATCCTGGTAAACAGGATCATTCAGAGGCATAGACGTCCTCTGAATCAAATTTCTCGACAAATGGCTTTAATCGATATCCATTTACTTTAAAGTCATGGCCATTGTCTGGATTCCGAATCTCGACAGCCCCATGAGGATAAACATTGATAACGGGGAAAGGGCCGGTCCAACGAGATCGGAGCTTACCCGAAAGGAGATGTAACTGAGAATTATACAAAAGGACTTTCTAACTTGGCGTGAATGATTTTCACAGAATGTGTTGGTCATGAAATGCTTTCTTCCTGTCCTTATAAATTCTCGAGTTCTGGTGCACATCATTCCAGATTTCTTCAAGTTCATTCAACTGAAGTTTGCACAGCGAGCCAGCGTTGTCCAAATTGAAATTCAGATTTTTGATCGCCCAATAAGCTTTATGTTCCAACTCCACAGGCAAGTGACAAGCCTTCTCATAGACAAGTCTAAAGGGAGACATTCCAATAGGGGAGTTAAATGCAGTTCGATAAACCCATAAAGCATCGGTCAATCCGATTGACCAATCCTTATGGTCAGGGTTAACCGTCTTTTCCAAGATGTGTTTGATCTCCCTATTGGAAATCTCAGTTTGCTCACTTGTCTGTGGGTGGTATGGAGTGCTCACTTTATGAGAGATACTGTATTTCTTTATTAAACTCTCGAATGGTCTATTACAAAAGTGTGAGCCCCCATCACTAATGATGGCTCAAGGCGTTCCAAACCGAGAAAGGATGTTCTCTTTTAGGAATTTAATGACCGTGCGATGATCATTATTCCGGCACGCAATCGCTTCGACCCATTTAGTGATAGTCTACGACAAGCAAAATGTATAGATTTCCAAAGGATTGGGGGAATGGTCCCATGAAATCGATGCCCCAGCAATCAAATGCCTATATAATGAGAATGGGGTTCAAGGGCATCATATTCCGACGGGACGATGCTCCCAATTTCTGACAACGCTCACAAGCCTTGCAAAACTCATGAGTGTCCCTAAACATAGTGGGCCAGTAAATGCCACACTGCAGAATCTTGGCCGTGGTCTTTTTAGCAGAAAAGTGACCACCACAGGCCTGTGAGTGACAGAAGGAGATGACACTCTGATGCTCATCGTCTGGCACACATCTTCTTAAGATTTGGTCTGGGCAATATTTTAACAAATATGGATCGTCCTAGAGAAAGTCGCGCACCTCGGTGAAAAATTTATTCTTATCTTGCGTAGTCCAATGTGTCGGTATAAAACCTATGGCAAGATAATTAGCAATATCAGCGCACCAAGGTGAATGAGAGACTCTGAACAATTGTTCGTCAGGGAACATGTCATTAATATGAGTCGTCTCAAGGGAATCAGAGGGATTAAGGCGGGAAAGGTGATCAGCCACTACGTTCTTTACTCCCTTTTTATCTTTAATTTCTAGATCGAATTCTTGGATTAGAAGGATTCATCTTATCAGGCGGGGCTTAGCATTATTCTTATCAAGAAGATACTTGAGGGCCGCATGATCTGTGTAAATGATGATATTGGATTCGATCAAGTAAGACCTAAATTTGTCCAATGCGAACACTACGGCTAAGAGTTCCTTTTCCGTAGTCGAGTAGTTCACTTGGGCAAGATTTAGAGTCTTGCATAATGAATAACGTAGGGCTTCTTTTCTTTTCTTTGGCCTAACACCGCCCCAAGAGCATAATAAGACTAATCGCACATAAGTTCAAAAGGCAGGCTCCAGTCGGGTGGCTGTATGATAGGTACATTGGTCAACATGCCTGTAAGCTTAGTGAAAGCTTCTTGGCATGACTCAGTTCACTCGTATGGTGCATCCTTTTGCAGTAGATTACATAGAGGACGAGAGATGAGACTAAAGTTCTTTATAAATCGTCTGTAAAACCCGGCATGTCCTAAGAAGGATCGCACGTCTCATATGTTCTTGGGTGGAGGTAAGTTAGAGATAAGATCGATTTTAGCGTTATCCACTTCGATTCCTTTGGACGAGATGATATGTCCAAGGACAATTCCCTTATGAACCATGACATGACACTTCTTCCAATTAAGTACCAAATTCTTTTCTTCACATCTTTTTAGCACACATTTAAGACTCTCTAAGCACTCGCTGAAAGATGGACCGAAGACAGAGAAATCATCCATGAAGACCTCTAGATATTGCCCCACTATGTCAGAAAAGATACTCATCATACATCACTGAAAGGTGGCAGGGGCATTACATAGTCTGAATAGCATCCTTTGGTAAGCAAAGGTGCCATAAGGACATGTAAACGTAGTCTTTTCCTGATCTTTAGGGGCTATCTCTATCTGATTGTAGCCCGAATATCCGTCAAGGAAACAGTAATAGGAATGACCAGCTAACCTTTCCAAAATCTGATCAATGAAGGGTAAAGGAAAGTGGTCATTCCTCGTGACGGTATTCAACTTCTTGTAGTCAATGCACATTCTCCAACCAGTAGTGACCCTAATTGGCACGAGTTCATTATTAGCATTGGCTACGATGGTGATTCCGGACTTCTTAGGAACCACCTGAGTTGGACTCACCCATTGACTATCGGATATAGGGTATATGATACCTACATCCAGTAGTTTAAGAACCTCAGCCTTAACCACTTCTTTCATGTTTGGATTTAGTCTACTTGTGATTGCTAAGAGGTCTTCGCATTATCCTCAAGATAAATGCGGTGAGTATTGAAGGGTCAATTCCCTTGAGGTCCGCAATCGTCCATCTAAGGGCTCCCTTATGCTCAATGAGAGTAGATATGAGCATACTCTCTTGTTCTTTCTCCAGGTGGGCAGAAATCACCACCGGGTATGTCTCATCTTGACCTAATAGGCATATTTCAATTTAGAGGGCAAAGGTTTTAGGTCAAGCTTCGATGGCTTGATGTTAGACGGTAGAGGCACTTCATCAGTTTGGGGCAACTCTTCAAATTGTGGCCTCCACCGGTTAACTTCAAATACCGGCGTAGCATCAAGCATGGCACATGTCTCCCTAATCATGTCATCATCAAAATCATGGGAGTGGGCTAGGCACGTCTTTAGAGGATCAGAGGATAAGGTCAAAGGTGTCTCATCTTCCACGAAAGTGTTAATCATGTTAATGTCATGGAAATCGTCATCATCCTCTAACCGTCTGCCTCTGTTGAAAAAGAAATTCATTTCTAATGTCATATTCCTGAAGGACGTACTCATGACACCATTCCTGTAATTGATAATTGCGTTTCAGGTGGCAAGGAATGGGCAACCAAGAATGATGGGATTCTGAGTGCTCATGTTACCGATGGATTCAATATTTAGGATGATAAAATCTACAGGGTAGTAAAATCTGTCGACCTGGACCAACACATTCTCAATTATCCCTCTCAGTATACGAACAGAGCGATAAACAAGTTGTAGTGTGGTTAGGGTGGGTTTTAATTCACCCAAACCTAACTGTTTGTATACCGAGTAGGGAATCAGATTGACGATCGCTCCTAAGTCAAGAAATGCGTGCTCAATTCAATAGTTCCCGGTTACACATGATATGGTTGGGCTACTAGGATCCTTGAATTTCTGCGGCATATCTTGCTTTAGGATGACACACTTTCTCAGTCAAGAAGATTTTCTTTTGAATATTCTACCGTCTTTTGGTCGTACACAAGTCTTTCAGGAATTTAGCATATGAAGGTATTTGTTTCACGACATTAAGTAGAGGAATGTTGACTTTCACTTGTTTCAGCACCTCTAGAATATCCTGAGAGTTAGAGAAAGGTTTTAGTGCAACCAACCGTTGGGGAAATGGAGCAACTGGCTTCCCTTGAGGTTCTAGTTCTAATTCCTATAGAGCATGGCTAGATCCATTATCCTTGTCCACTTCGGGTCCTTAGGCTTTTCAGCCCTAACCGGAATGGTTTTGTCAATGATCTTCCCACTACTAAGAGTGGTGATGGATTTAGCTTGTTCCATCTGATTTGAAGAGTTGGGGTCACTTATTTCATATTGCTGTTTGGGATTGGGGAGAGATTGAGCAGGAAGCATCCCCTTTCCTCCACTTGTTAATTATGACTCTATCCTTTGAATAGACGACGCAAGCATTCCTAATACTGTATGGATATTATGGAACGTTTGCTGATTTTTTATTAAGTAGCTCTTGTTCTCGAATATGTTTTTGAACCGGATCCTCTTGAGGTTTCCCTTGATTTGGAGTTTGATTGAAGAAACCTTGAGGAGTAGCCGTTTGTCCATTCCTCTAACTGAAGTTTGGATTATTTCTCCAACCAGGATTGTATGTATTGGAGGTAGGTCCATTGAAAGGTCTTTGATAATTATTTACGGCATTGGATTGCTCAGTTAGTACCTCTTGAAAGGCAGATATAGTTGGACACTTTTTAGTTGTGTGACTGTTGCAACCACAAATACCGCAAACAACTTCCTTACCCTTATCTTTCTTTGATACCATGGCCTCGAATTTCCTTATGAGATTAGCCACGTTAACATTGATATCATCATCCTCTTTCAGAAGGTATACTCCGCCCCTTTCCTTTGATTGAGTGGGCCTAGAAGTGGTACTTGATTTTGCGTATGTGTCCCATGATTTTGTGTTTTCAGCAAGTCTATCCAAGTAGTCCCACACATCATCGACATTTTTATTCATGAATTCCCCATTGCACTTCGTCTCAACCAATTGGCGCGTGGAAGATGTCAGTCCATTATAGAAAGAGTGTAATGTGCCACGTTTTAAAATCGTGTTGTGGGCATGAACTGACAAGATTCTTGGACCTTTCCCAACATTGGAAGAATGTTTTATCCTCCTTTTGGGTGAAGTTCATGATTTATTTTCTAAGGGTGTTTGTTTTATGATGTGGAAAAAATTTCTTTATAAACTCCCTTTGCATATCATTCCATGTGCCAATAGATCTAGGACTTAGTGAATGCAATCACGTCTTAGCTTTCTCTTTCAAAGAAAATAGAAAGAGTTTTAGCCTGACTGTGTCCTCAGACACGTTTGGAAAATATAAAGTGGCTATGATCTCATCAAACTCTTTCAGGTGTAGATATGGATTTTCTGACTCAAGCCCATGAAATTTAAGGAGTTGAATCACCCCTGGCTTGATATCCATGTGTTCTGTATTTTCAGGAAAAACCATGCATGAGGGCGTACTCACCTCGCCGGTTGTAAATAATCTCGTAAAGTATGAGGCGGGGTTGCTTGATGCACCTCATTCTCATCCTGGATGTCCTCCACCCTAAGTTGGGGTAGAAGAGGTTGGTTTGCAGCCATCACTTCAATTAACTCAAGGGATCTCGAGCGGTGTTTAGTCCTGCGATGGATAGTCAACCCCCCAACCAATCCTCCTTCAGTCAAGAGATGTCGAGTGTTGTCACGAACCCACTTGGGCATGAAACACTCGCAGCCCTCAATTCAGATTCTAAACCTAACCTAAAAGAAAGAAAGGAAATAAAAATCTAGAAAGAGAGAGAAAAAGAGTTGGAAAGAAGTTACCAAATTCGAAGTTCCTAAGTTAAATCCTGCAAAGCAAAACAAAACAAGTTAGTTTCTAAAAATAGAAAGTCTAAGAATAGAAAGTAAACTATTTTCTAAAAAAGGAAGAATTCTAAAGATAACCAAAAATAGAAAGTTTCTAAAAACGAATTAGGAAAGCTCTAAACTTAAATTACAAATTAAGAAAGTTAATAAAAATAAAAGAAATTTTAGAATTAGAAAGTTTCTAAAATAAAATAAAGGAAAGATGAGTTAGTTTCTAAAAGTAGAAAAAGTTTCTAAAAAGGGAAATAACTAACCTAGGTTCTAAAAATTAATCAGAAAAGTCCTAACCTGAAATTAGAAAGTAAATTAGTTTCTAAAAATAATAAAAGAAATTCTAGAATTAGAAAATTTCTATTAAAAAAAATAGAAAAGAGAACCTAATCTAAAAATAGAAGATGGAAAAAAAAAACTAGAAAATTAGAAAGGGATTACCAATTTAGAAGGTCTATCTCAGAATCCTACAAAACAGGAAAGTTATGTTAGTTTCTAGAAATCAAATAGAAAAACCTAAATCTAGAAAAACCCTAATCTTAACCTAATTCAAAAACTAGCTAATCTCAGAAAAACGTAACCGCAGTCCCCAGCAACGGCGCTAAAAACTTGTTCACACCCCAAATATAGGGTTGCGATGTAGTAATAAACTTGGTAAGATCAAGGTCGAATCCACAGGGACTGTACCTTATATGTAATCTGAAAATAACTCGAACTAGAACTAAGTAAAGATGTAGATCTAAATTAGAGGTTTTTAAGAGAGTAATGGTGAAATATTAAACTAAAATTTTGTAAAATTCAAAGGTGGGAAACTAGGGTTTCAGAGGATCCACTTGTATAGATCAGGAAGATCTTATGCTTTATTCAAGAACACATCTGGACTTCGAGTCCTATCTTCATCTAGATGGAAGATATAATATCAACTACGAACTTCCTTTGATCCAGTTTTCAAGAGATAGAGGTATGAGAATTAGACTTGATTCCATCACAAAACCATGCCAAGGAAACAAAGTAAACAACAGAATTTAACCAATCCACATCCAATCTGAGAGAGTTATAAACATAAGGAAGGATTCCATCATCCATCCATGCCTATGAGACGATGGTGAACAACAGGGTCCCTACGATCATAACCTCCATACATGCATGGAAAATACCGGAAGATATCGCAGATCCGTTGTAATTTAAGTTACAACAAACCATTAAAAACTAAAGGCATTCCATATAATCAAACTAGAATCAAAATCAATTCATGAAACAAAAAGCATAAACAAGAAGTCTCCCATCACACTACATGCTTCACCTCTTAGCCCTAGCTAAGAAGCTTAGCCAGACATGCTAGGCTAAGAGAAAAGAAAAACAATATAATCCAAAAGAAAGAAGATAAAGAAGAAAAAAAAAAAACTCTGGGCGCTGGTTCCACGTTCCACCCTTTCTCCACATGCACAAGATGATTTCTGCTCTTTTTCCTCTCTCCTTTTTATAGGGAAAACAATCAGTCAACATGGAGTTTACGCACTCCCTGCATAAGGGGTTTTTACGCAAAGAGTTTACGCAGCCGGCTCTCCAACGCAACTTCTTGTGTGCGCCAGAAGAGAAACGCAAAACCTCATTGCGTTTGATCTAAATCTGAGACGAAGGGTCGTCCAGATTTTCAGTTCCGCTTTCTTGGACAGAGTTTGGACGATCTGGTTCTGTCATCCGATCACACCCTTGATCATGGAACTGCCCGGAAATCCCGGATCTTGCGGGCATGCGTTGCTCGTGCACGTTCATGCGCTGACGTGTTTGGTGGGCCCCATATTGATGTTTTCTGAGAAATCCGACTCGTTCATTAGATTCTTGGCAAAAAACTAGTCGGGAAGGAGTGGTTTTTATCAGGTTTTGGTGCGGTCCACTGCATCGAACCAACTCGCTGTTAATCTTGCGTTTTCTGGCGATCCACGTGTGTATGTTTGCATGGGGCCAACGGCCACATAGGCGAGGGTCACACCCCCCCTCTGGACACATTGGACGGTTCAGATCTGCCAAAGGGATGATGTGTGGGGCCCACAATCACAAACCAACGGTCGGACGTCCGTTCACTGTGCGTTTTTTGTTTTTTAAAGAAAGCAAGGTTCAAAGCCTGTTTGACCGGACTGTCCGGTGTGGTGCGGATGCTGTGCACCCTATGTACATGCGATGTACACGTGGGGTCCACTGTGATGTTCGTGAGAAAGCCGCTCCGTCCATCTGTCTTACCACCTCAATTAAGGTGTTGAGACAAAATTTGAAGCATTTCTAGATATCAGGTGGGCCCCAGATCAGTGTTTTATGGGCTGATCTGTCCGTTGGGCCACTTCCATAAGGATCCAATGGCTGAAATTTGACGTGTACGGTTAATTTATGGTCCTCAGGCCATATATAAAGTTTCGAGCCGAACGGATGGCGGGAACCCTGTGATCTTGCATTCTGGACGATTTCCAGGCCCGTTTAACGTGAGTGGCGTGATTTTCTCGGATATCTGGCATGTAAATTCTTTGATCTCGGCCCCCTAGGGTCCGTCCCTTGCCTTGGGTGACTTCAGAGCGTTAAATTTATGCTTTTAGTACCCTTTTTCAGTCCAGGCTCCTAAATACACCTTGCATCACAAACATGATTAAAATGGGCCGTTAAACAATATCATGTTCGTAAAATCAGGTAATAACTGATGTCTAATATGCAATATTTGACCCTCAACACTTGAGTCTACTAATATGTTGCCAATGTATGGGAGAAGGGTTGGTGAATCTCTTTACAAGTTGGGGATTTGTAGGGTATTGGGTAGGATTCACCTAAGCTACCATTCAATGGCTTTTTGACAAAGGATTTACCTATTTAATTCAGGTCAGGCCATTAATGAATGCTCACGAATGTGCTTTAACACAAGGATTAAAGGATGAACTCAATGGGATTAGAACTAAGGAGGAAGGATTAAAAGAGGAAAAACACCTAGGCTCTATCAGATTCCCATCAGTTTGCAAAATGCCCTAGCAAATGGTTAAATAGATTCTGTTTTTAACAGTTAGAAAATAGGTAGAAAATGGCTAGTATCTATCACAAAGCTCGCTGGACAGTTTTGAGCATTTTCAATCGATCGAACTTGGACCATCGATCGATCGAACTAGGACCATCGATCGATTGAACTAAGTTGAAATTAGGTAGTGAGCTTACCGGACTGTTTTAAGCATTTTCGATCGATCGAACTTGGACCATCGATCGATCGAACTAATTCGAAAATAGGCAGTGAGCTTGCTGGATTGTTTTAGCCATTTTGGATCGATCGGTCTTGGGGGTCATCGATCAATCAAGACCGATCGATGGCCTCTTGATGCAATCGACAATCGCTCGTACTTATGCCTTTTTCTAGAACTTCATTTTTCAGCATTTTGCTCTATTTTGTGTCGAGTCCAAGCTGATCAGTTGGACCTCTCCTCTAGGCTAAGAAGGTTTAGGATATTCCTATTAAGGTGAGGACATCTAGAGATCAATGTTCGAAATATCAGTATCGCGTTACATATCACACCCTTGGGATGCATATACATATCGATTATCACATGGGATATATCGATTGTATCGCATAATGTATCGTTGTTGTTGGAAACATGGGGAAACATTGGAAATTGGTCGAATTTTTCAACGAAATTTCAGTGATTGTTAAAAAAGACATCAATATACACTTACAAATAAAAACATTACAAAAAACAAGTGTACATAATGGGTTTTCTTTGTATGAGGTCCTAATCTATGCGTTGTCTAGATTAATTGATGCAGGTTATTCAAAGTCTATTCATATAATTTATAAATGTAAGAAGACATGTGAAAACACAAACAATACATTCAAAAGCAAAAGAAGAATCATTAGATTAGGTTACATACATGTTTGGTTTTATTATTATTATTATTATTATTTCAATATTCCGCAACTCGCTTCTTCTCCTAATTTCAAAATCGAAGTTCCCAATCCATGATTTTTCATGCCATGCAAAACATGAAAAATCATGGATTTATAACAATTTGACATTGATTTAACATGATTTATAGAAAAAAAGATAAAAAAAAATAAAAATAAATGTTCACTGAATCGAACATATGGGATATATTCCACTACTTGTGTGTTTCGTATTGCATAGGTGGGATACAAGATATATCGTGGGATATATCGGCAGATATCGTCGATATTTAAAACATTGCTAGAGATTAGGTTTTGGGTTTTGCATGGGTTCTAGGGATTATAAGGTCATGGATTACCAAGGCATTGCTTCGTATATCTCCAATCCTTGATCGCCGCAGGTCTTTGAGTCTTCTATTCTTCAACTACCATAGGGGCTTATCGGACTCGATGACACAGGACTCATGCTAATTGACAAACATTTACACTTACAGTTTCCTGACTTTGGTAGAAGTAAAATTCGGTAACCAGGAAATGAAATTTAAGCAGATTTTGATGATGGGAATTGGTAAAACAAATTTACTTCTTCAATCACTCTAAAAATATGAGTGGCTAAAAATCAAGGTGTCTCGTATCGGTATCGGTTGGCGTAACGGTGACCTCCAAAACCGATACGGATACGGGGGCGTAACGGTGATACGAGGGCATAACGGCCCGTAACGGCGCAATTTTTTTTTTTTGCCAAAAAAATATGAAAAAATATGGATTAAACCCGGAATATTCTAAGCATTCCAAATATGCATTCATTTATAAATTGGAACATGTTTATGGTGGTGTAACGGTCCACTCTTTGGTGAGAAGTTGTATCGGACTGTCTGATGAATTTATGAACCAGATAACCTGAATTTGACTACAAAATTCATATATTTAATTTTCTAACTATCTACTATCAATGATAGATATATTATAATGAATGTAATATGAAAATATCTTACATTTAGGTGTTTGCAATTATTTTTGAGGGCCAAAATTCATGCGTAAATAGAAAAAAAAAATATAAAAAAAATATAAAATGGTACCCCAAATATGTAAAATGCACATTAACATGTTCTACTATGATTAACACATCATATGACATCATTAAAACAGCAAAAGAATCATTAAAAAATGATTTTTCAAATTTTCAAAAAAAGGGCCGAAATAAATGCGTAAATAGAAAAAAGTATAAAAAAAATATAAAATGGCACCCCAAATATGTAAAATGCACATTAACATGTTCTACTATGATTAACACATCATATGGCATCATTAAAACAGCAAAAGAATCATTAAAAAATGATTTTTCGAATTTTCAAAAAAAGGGCCGAAATAAATGCGTAAATAGAAAAAAATTTTAAAAAAATATAAAATGGCACCCCAAATCTGTAAAATGCATATCAACATGTTCTACTATGATTAACACATCATATGGCATCATTAAAACAGCAAAAGAATCATTAAAAAATGATTTTGCGAATTTTCAAAAAAAGGGCCAAAATAAATGCGTAAATAGAAAAAAATATAAAAAATATATAAAATGGCACCCCAAATCTGTAAAATGCACATTAACATGTTCTACTGTGATTAACACATCATATGACATCATTAAAACAGCAAAAGAATCATTAAAAAATGATTTTTCGAATTTTCAAAAAAAGGGCCAAAATAAATGCGTAAATAGAAAAAAATATAAAAAAAATATAAAATGGCACCCCAAATCTGTAAAATGCACATTAACATGTTCTACTATGATTAACACATCAAATAGCATGATTAAAACAGCAAAACAACCATTAAAAATTGATTTTTCGAATTTTAAAAAAAGGGGCCAAAATTCATGCGTAAATCGAAAAAAATATTAAAAAATTATAAAATGGCACCCCAAATCTGTAAAATGCACATTAACATGTTCTACTATGATTAACACATCATATGACATGATTAAAACAGCAAGACATATTAAAAAAAATATAAATACCTATTTTTGACGAATTTTTGAAAAATGGCCCACCGAGCTTTGATTCAAAAAAATCTATAATATATTGTGTTTTTATCTCAAATACTTAGCCAAGGTTGGTCGAAATTAATAGTAGAAGGGGTGAGAAACAGTTTGGAAGCAAGGGGTTTAAAAAAAACAGCAAAAACAGAGCTAAAAATGAAAAAAAAAAGAAGTTACCGTTACGGGCCCGAAACGGCCCATTACGGCCGTTACACCCCGTAACGGGCCCGTATCGGCCGATTCGGGTACAAAAACGGGTATCGGCCGATACGACCCCAAAACGCGTAACGGTTCCCACCGTTACCGTTACGTATCGGCCGTTACGGCCGATACGTAACCATTTTGGCACACCTTGCTAAAAATGATGACTTGTGAATCTGCATTTACAGTTGTTGCGGTTTAGGGTGCTAAGGGTGTGTTCTCATTCGCAACAACAAGAGAATTGAGAAGAACAGTGATACCAGGTATAATATTTAATTTATTTACTTAAGTAGTATGGTATATAATTAGGTAACTATATTTCTCGTTTAAACTTTAATCGAAAACAAGCTTCTTATGGATATGCAAGCGAGTGATGGACTCTGTACGGAGGTGGCACACCCACATTGCAGTTATTGGTAGTCCATGTTTTTGCTCAGACTGTATTATCTTCACCATCGATAGGAATTGGAGCACATAGTCGCTTATGCACATTAAGTTAGAGGAACATGGTGGCATATGAGAAGCTACAAAAACTTGTCTACTGTTATTATAATATGAAGTTGAAAGATGTCGATTTAGATGGAGGCAAATTAGGACCCGCTCGACCTGTTGTCGGTAGATACCATGGCACAGTTCGATGATGATGTTGAGGACCTACTTTATGAGTGGGTCCAATCAACTGATTTAGATGATGTGAAGGAAGCAGCTTCTCTTGGTATCGACGTCGACCCGGTAGTAATAAAGTAGAGGGCAAATGCAAACTCCTTCAATACTTTGATGAGGGTGAGGAGGCATTTTCACAGCATCCTCCCCTTCGTCGAATTGTAGTGAGTGATCATGATGAGACTCAACCCTTACCCAACACTTGTTTTGGGGATGATGACGACATTGGTGATGAGGGAGGGGATGGAGGCACTGGCACCGATGTAGGTGGTACTAGTGGGGGTGGAGGCTGCAATGGTGGGGTTACACGACTAGTTAGAGCCAACAATCCCTTGACTAGTTCATTGAAGAGTTGTACTTTGACCGTGCCACTCAGGACGATGACCATAGATCTCATCTACCATCCTCGGTGATAGCATTAGAGCCCATACATCATTTCGAGCATCGTTCGAAGAAGACAGTAGGACCTGCCACGGTGGACGCTCTCGTACACAACTTTTCATCTATAGACATTAATTCAGAGCAGGGGAGTTCTATCTCAATCCCACCTTATGCGCACGGGGGATAGCACGGGCATAGCGGCTCCAACATTTAATCATACTTGTCCACCCATGGATACGGGCAGTTGGCAGATAGCTCTTCGAGTTATGGCCCTTTGATAGGAGGATATTTGGGGTATCCATTTGACCGGCAACAATACTATCATAGAGTTGGGGTTGGACTCAACTTGTCCTCTCATGACCTTACTCAACCAACGCCATCAATGTATGCCATACAATACCCTCAATCCTCATAGAGTTTGGGGAGGATGAGTACCGAAGAAACATAAAGAGTTCCTCCATTAGTCTGAGCAGAGGATGAATTGGGAACAATACTACCAACATGTTAAAGTAGCAATGGCAGTACTACGCCAAACTATCATGGCCCTTTGACAGGAGGATATTCGGGGTATCCATATGACTAGCAACAATACTATTATGGAGTCGGGGTTGGACTCGATTTGCACTCTTAGGACCTTACTCAGCCAATGCCATCGATGTACATCGCGCATTACCCTCATAGAGTTCGGGAAGGATGAGTACCGGAGAAACATAAGATAGTTCCTCCCGAGTAGAGGATCAACTGGGAACAATACTACCAACATGTTTAAGCAGAAATGGCAGTACTACGCCAAACTGCATAGGATCCGGGTGACGACAAAGAGCCACCTAGTCACTACATGGAAACTTATTATGTATTCATTCTTTTTTGCAATTTTTTAATTCCTACATATGCTAAATATGCAAATATATGTATTTAAGCATCTCGTGAAATTTCACTGAAAAATTCCACCGTTTTCCCCATTTTTCTAGTTGTCATCAATTGTTTTCATATCCCCGGCCAACGTAACTTGTGGACCGATACCGACAACTCGAACACTGGATCAAGTTGATATTTGTTTTTCCCTTCATCCAGGTCTGTGTGATCTTATGAACAACTTGGATGGCAAATAAACATTACGGTGGACCCTAGAATGTTTTTAATGGTGGGTTCAATGACCATTGTTTCTTGTGGTATGGTCCACATAATATCTGAATTTGCTTCATTTTTTTGCCCATGCCCTTAAAACAACGTGGCAAAACAAATGGACAATGTAGATATGCAATGCATATACATTAAAGCAGACCCCACAAAGACACACACATCACATGTTCTAGGGTTGCAACCTAAGTTGCGTCTGTAAACAAAAAGCAAACCCAACTTTGTTAACCCTAAAATTGATGTTAGGGAGCAACTTTAAGCATGCAGTGCAAATTTTTGGCGATTCTTTCCTGAAAATAGCGGCTGGAGGAATTTTCAACGGAAAATCCCAACAAAATTACTAAAAACTTGCCGAAATCCTTGAAATCCATTACCTAATTGAAGAGGAAAGGGATTTTTGTGGGTATTTCATACCTTTCTTGAAGATCGTCCATGTCCATCTGCAATCCAACCACCAAAAGCACTTCTCGATCCTCTGAAACTCCTTGAAAGGTGCCCAAATTGAATTCCTCAAACAGATCAAGAAGAAAAATGGAAATCGAAGGTTTTTTTTTTTTTTTTTGATTTTTTTGATTTTTTTGATTTTGATTTGATTTGATTTTATTATTATTATTTTTTTTTAAATTTCATTAATGTTGGAGACTAACTCTATGTTGTCGCCAATAATCGACCGGATGATGACCTTCACCTTGGGTTATCACCTAGGCCTACAGAAGTGTAGATGGTTATAGAGTAGACTTAGCCTGGTAGCTTTAGAGACTTCATAGGTGCTAAGGGAAAAAAGCTTAGATTACTATGGATTCCGGTATTCAATAACAATAACGGTGACCATAACGGCCATTACGGCCATGTAACGGTCAAAATTTCTTTCAAAGGAAGAAAAATGTATTAGCCCATTATGTCCAAAAAAAAAAAAAATCGAAAGAAGAAAATGTATAGGCCTGTTACGGCCCCTAATAGCTGTTACATGGCTCATTCTGGGCCATTTTCTTCAGAATGGGTGTTAATGCCCTGTATCACATAACAGCTCTTACCATAACTGTTACATAACAGCCATTACGTTACCCTTTTTTAGTATCATGGTGCTGGGTGTAATCATGAATTGAAGGGATCATTTGATACAAGGAAGAAATGTTTTCTTGAGCATGGCCTAAAATCCTTGGTTGCAGTTGTCTCTGATAAAATTACGAAGTTGGAAATTTTATACGAACTTGAGGCAGGTCATATTTACCTAATTCGCAGCTAAGCAGACCGTTTGTCCTGGAACAGTTCCCAATTCAGTCCGCTGTAATTCACTGAAATCAGGCGAATTACATGAATCACTAGCTTCCACACACCTTTTTTCCCATAGATCTCATGTTCAAGTCTTCCACCCTTTTGTTGGTTGGACAATGGATGGACTCTCGGAAGACTTATGTTTCTCTTGTTGCCTGTTCTATCACATGGAATGGTCAAAGTAATTGTGAGTTTGCTATGCCCCATTAGAGCACTAGCCACGCATTCACCATGCATGGGCATACATGAATGTTCATGGAAACTTCCCCCCTTTTGTTGGTTGGACAATGGATGAACTCTCGGAAGACTTACGTTTCTCTTGCTGCCTGTTCTGTCACATGGAATGATTAAAGAGTAATTGTGAGTTTGCTATTCCCCATTAGAGCACTAGCCACGCATTCACCATGCATGGGCGTACATGAATGTTCATGGAAACAGTCCAAAATCATGGTCCCACATATGGATGGAGCAGGGCCCAAAACTCGTTACCCATTGGATAATCATTGTCTGCTCTTAGATGGTTAAAATGGACCATGATCAATTTTTAACTGTCTATTTGATGTCAGCCAATAGAATGGCCAAAATTGTTAGCTCACTTACACCACAAGTTGGTATTATACATTAATTATAACATGCCAAAAGTATGAATTATGAAAAGAAAATGGTGATTTTGAGTAGGAGCAAGCCAAAGCCACTTGTTATAGAAGTCTTCCCCACACAAACTGGGTCCTTTTAGATCTTGTGAATTCTGATCTTTAAACCTGGAGCTCATGTACGCGCTACCCATGTGCCAGCATGGCATGATAGGTCCAAGATCCAATCCATCCATCAGAATGGCACTACTATATTGAGGCCCTAGCCCAAGAATTGGGTTGATCCACTGGTCAGGTGGGCCATAGTTTGCAAAAAAAAAAATAAATGTACGAAAAACTTGGGTGAAGATTTCGAACTCATATTGGGGCCACATGCTGGTTGGATGGGATTTTATTTTTGAGAATGCATGTAAAAGGCCGTACCAACGTGATGGATGGATATGTGTGGCATGTACGTGAGCTTGCTTGCACACGCTTGTGTGCTAAGAAAAGCTCACAAACCCGAACAAGAACCAAGGGAACTAGCAAACTAGGTAAAGGGAAGGATTTCACATACCTGATAAATAAAGATAAGAGCCTCGGAATATCCATGTAAATGAAGAGGAGACAGCTGATGTGGTTATATTACTGTCATCAAACATTTCACTGTAAAGTACTGCTGAAAAGAGAATCATTTCACAAGTTTGTAATCTGCTTGTCAACTGGGTATTCTGTTCCTCTCTGTTTGAACTACATTTCAGAAATTGCAATTACTGACAGATGCATTTCAAATGGATGGCAGGCCAAATGAGGCCCGTGCTATGTATGAGAAGCTCCAATCTCACCCAAATGTCCAAGTGAGCAAGAAAGCCAGGCAGTTTGTGTTTGGGTTCCAGGTAAACAAACATCTGTCGTTAGTTGTAACCTGTTTATTTATGTTCAGTAGTGCAATCTCGTTTCTTCATGCATTTCTTCTGTCCATTCATCACTTCTGTTCCCTTTCAAAGCCTTTTATTCAGTTATGCTTTCAATTCAAGATATGAAAATACAAGTCTGTTTTCTGCAGGCCATGGAAATGATGAAGATTACTTCATCATTCCCACCAAAAACAACTGGATACCAGAGTTATTTTGAAGCATTTGTTAAAGACAAAGCTAACTACTCTCCAACAAAGGAAGAAAATGAAGATGCACTGAGACAGACCCTCCCATATATCATGCTTCTTGTTTCACCCATATTGATTGTGCTATTTATTGCTTCAAGAAAACTTATTTAACTATAAGAGAAATGTCTATGATACTCTGGCAGTGTGATAGTTCATGCATCCACTCTGCATGTAGCATAAATGTAATTGATCAAACCGTCCAAATCACAGGATCCCCCTTATGTTTCAAGCCAAGGGTCCTAGGCCAAGTCAGGATCAACTGACGTCACGCACGTGAGCATTCAGGGTGGGGCTCACCACAATGGTTCATAAACCAAAAGTTGCATTGAACTGAGTTCTAACTGGCTGTTTGGCGGACAATTTGATTGAATGATTAACACGGAGAATATTAAGCAATCTGAATTCCTCAATTTGGATGGTTCGATGTGAATTACATGTACGTCATGTGTGAACTGGTTGAGTGCATGCATGTGATACTTCATTCTGCTGAAGTATCCTCTAACTAGAGAGGGAAAAAAATCACCAGAGTTTGTAAATTATCCTACGTATCCATATGCAATGTTCATAGCTTTGATTTTTATTGATGTTACTTTCATTTGATCAATTTTTGAAGTATCAAAAGGAAGCTGATGTTAATTTCATAGATATTCTCTTCTCCGTCCTTGTCCACCTGTTGCTTATGATATTTAGACCATTCAGCCAGTGGGCCACACTGCAGATGGGCGCACTCTTTTGCTGTCCCAATACCCAAAGCAGGAAAGTGGCTGTATGTATCAAGAAAGGCAGGTGAGAAATGAAATCCCCTTCTTTTGTGAACCAAGTCTTCCGGGATTAGAATATGCAACCATCCAAACTCCCAGCTCATTTTCGTGGAGCTTAGTCAAGTTTGTATTAAACCTCCATTTGGAGGATGCTTAAGAAAGAGTTGGGATCTTCTGATGTGGGATTTTGTTTTTTTGGGAACAACCCTATCCATGGTGGAGTCGATAACATATGGTCTAGGTAAGTAAAACACAACCCACAGGTATCACTGATTCATTACGATGCTTCCTCTGTTTGACACATCAGGAGGGGGACCCAATAAATCTCTGTAGATAATTGGATTGAGCATTTTAATTCTCGAGGCTGGTTCCTCAGCAAGTATTTGTTTAAGCTTATTCTCCGAGGGTTGTGCCTGGGGCCCACCAATATGTGTATGGCATCCAAAAGTGGCAACTGTTCGAGCCAAACCCCAGTACGTGTTGTTCATTTGGATGCACTTTCACAAACCTCGATCTGATCCCCCTACCTCAAAATTAGCATTAAAAAGCCCACTCACTAAAAACCAATCAGATCCGTTTTCACTGAGTTGACCAACAAAGTTGTGAGAAACCCTCTTTTGCCAAGGTTTCTCCTAAAGAGCCTTAAGGTGGTATTGACAGTAGCGACAAGCCTTCCTATCCCTTCTTATCACCTAGATTCAAGTCTTGCAAATCTCCTTCTCATCCTCTTTTGAGGCCCGTCAACCCTACGCAATTTTCCCCTCATTGGATCCATCTCTATTCTTCAATGCACATGATTGCATCTCTTGTTAGGACTACGCTTAGTTTGATTTGGACGCTTCCATGCTTGGTTATGCCGTGCCTAACTGAGCCACATCCATCTTAAAACTTCTCTATCTCACGTTGGCTTCAACTGCCAAACACTCTGCTCTATGTATCATAGTCAACCGATTAGCTATCTTATAAATATTTTCCTCAAGTTCGCTAGGCATGTGGTGGTCACGCTACATTCCAATGATACATTTCACTCATCCGCTCTATATATAATTCTATTGGAAACATCATCATCAATCTCTCCATCCCTTCAGATAATCGAGACAAGGTAGCAACGTACCACTGTGAGGAATCTCTTGAACTTGTTTAACTAAAGTTTTGCCTCTGTAATGCTCCAATTGAAGTTGCATTCCAAATATCTATCTTGGTTTTGCTAAGGGCCCGTTTGGATACCACCAAATAAATTACTTTTTCTACTTACAGCAGTAGATAAGTAACTTATTTCAGATAAGTAAGTTTGGTTTATGATTATTAGTTGTAACTTTTTTACTTAAAAGTACTTAATCACTTCAATTATTTTTTTAGTTTTTCTACTTTTCATATGTTGCTGAAGAGAGGTATGGGATACCACCAAATAAAATACTTTTTCTACTTACAGCATTAGATAAGTAAGTTATTTCAGATAAGTAAGTTTGGTTTATGATTATTGGTTGTAACTTTTTTACTTAAAAGTACTTAATCACTTCAATTATTATTTTAGTTTTTCTACTTTTCATATGTTGCTGAAGAGAGGTATGGGAGAGATGAAAGAGAGGAGAAGAAGATAAGTATGTTGTTTACCAAAATACTTATCTTCTTAATAGGTAGAAACTAAGATAAGCTACTTGTGGCATTAGTAACTTATCTTAAGCAACCTACAATCCAAACGCCCCCTAAATGACTTTAGAGCCTTCCTCTAAACTTGTAATTAATATTTTCCCTCTTTCTAGTCTTATCAACCAATATCACGTGATTGGAAATAACATACACCAAAGAAATTCATCCTTTACAGTAGTGGTTAATTCATCTATAACAAGTATCAAAAGGTTAGGAGTTAAGCCAACCCTAGCGAGAACTCTTCTCATATGAACTCATTAATCTCTTCATCCTTTAATGATGTCAATATATTTTCTAGGGACACCATACAGTTCTTTCAGAAATTGGCAAATCATGATATGTCGGTTCGCTAAGAGTAGGGCTCCAACTTGGGCTCCAACTTGGGTTTGGGTCAACCTGAACCCGGTTTACGCAACCTGAGTTCGGGTCTGGTTATCAAGGTCATGGAGTTGGATTTGAGTTGAGCAAATAGACATTGAGTTAGGTCAGGTTGGGAATAGTGAGATGTACTTGGGTTAGGTCAAGTTGGGTAGAGTATAGAGGACTTTGGGTTGGGTTCGGGTTGGGCACCTCAGGTTGGAATTCAAATCTGGTCAAGTCGTGGGATAGATCCTCTTGAGGTTGGGTTGGGCTCACACTAATTAAGAGCAAACTTAATAAACTTCCTAAGCAGGACTATTTCATGTCATTTAGACATCATTTGGTACTTGACAACCACAAAATAAGCTATGAAAATCCTAAATCAAAACTTGTCCAACAGAGTCATTGCCTAGTCCAAAATGTACAGATCATATGGAACCATAGGGTATGGAACTATGTTGAGGCCCACAAATCAAGACCTATAAAACAATTCAAAATAATAGAGACCCATAAAACCATTCAAACATATCGTAGCCCCGAAATATACGGCAACTTCTCACGGGCTCCTAAGAACACTTTTACAGATTGCATTCATTAAAGATAGTTGTCACCATTCAACTTAATGGAGGTAATCTTTAAGGGGTTGATTCAAGAGACCCCATGCCAAGAGATGAGGGCCCTTTGTTAACTATAAAAGACTCCAAGTAAGAAGGATTGATTCAAACAACTCTTTCTCACTCAATCCTTCAAGGGAATAAGAGATAAACATCAAACAAATAGTAATTGTCCAAAATAACAAAAAACCCAGTAAGATCCAACGCAACCGAGTAAAAAATGGCCTAGCCGCACGTCCATTTGATATTAAAACCTACTCAAACGTGGATCTTAGGTAAAAAAATAAAAAATAAAAAATAAAAATCCTCTATGAGTAACTTGGGAGGAAGATTTTCGGTTCATCTTGAGCAAAGAAACCAAAGAAAAACTTACCAAATTGAGGTTGATCAAAGAAAAATGGATGAGGGGGCTCGATTTTCGAATTTCTCTATGTCGCTCAAAACACCATGAAAGGAGGTCCAAAAAATTCTTAAAAAATATGACAAATTTTCTAAAATCAAGATCTATCAAACCCCTAAACTTTTAGCTCAAATAGAGTTCATGCGTTCGTACAACGTTGACGTCAATCGTACGGCTACTAACATAAAAAAGGTAATATGTCGCCTCTCAACTTGTTGGATGCAGAATGCCTGTATCTAAGCTCTCATACCAAGTAGAAAAAGGTTTTATGATTATAGTGTGGAGAAAAGAGGAGAAGTGAGAGAGAAGAAGAAGAAAGAGGAGCATTTGGGGAAGGCTAACATGCCATAACACAATGTTTTATTAGAATAGAGCATATAGTACACTGCAGGACGAGAGGAAAGTATGCACATGCACTTACATTAAAAGAGCCACTAACTATATACACTATACACTAACACTCTTTAGAAGTCATTGTCCCAACGAAGCCCTAGTTTTCTTATGGTGCCTCCTTGAAACTACAACAATCACAGTTATCTTTGATGAGGAAAGCTCACTACTTATTTCCTACAACGTGAACGACTCCATCCGACGGCGCCTATGACCAATGTCCACAATTTCATGCAATGGTTTCAACCAATGCACATGTGGCAGTCTCTACTGGATGATCATGACAACAAATATGTTAAAATCACCTTCCGTGCCCCATGAGATTTAATTCAGTTAGGTGATCATGCATATTATGTCACCTATGCCCATGATTATGCAGTCATCAGAAAATGGAGCCCCTTCAACTTGGCAAAATCATGGAGGACCTTCACCACTCTGTTTGAATTATTTAAAAGAACCATGTGTGAATTAAACAGTATCCCTCCCTTCAGTATACCAGAACAAGTCTGGGCATACCCAATCACCAGTGGAAATCATGATGGTCAATACAACCAAAGTAGTTCTGAAGATGGTTCGTTATTAGACTAGTTCTACTAGCTCATCATGGACTTGAGCACTTATAAAGTCCGCAAGATTCTGATGCGGACATCAGTGTTGCACCCTTTAGAGTGTACCAGAGGAGTAGGCGTTGTTGACAAAGTACTAGAGCAGAGGAGTTGATGTGGATAAAGGTTGGGTCCATCAGACCCATTTTCTGACATGATACGAGAATTCGTATGCTTTCTTTAGTTAAGATGGATGTCACACAGTGTCGCGTGATTGTTTTAGTTTTAGGCATTTTTTTATAATTTTTTTCCTTATTTTCAGAGGCTTTAGTATACTTTTGTTTTTCCGTAGCTTATATATACACTGAGAAATCCTATTTTTTTATTGAATGAATGAGAATTTGTATGCTTTCTTCCTCTTTTACAAAAGAGATTATAATTTCAGGATTGACCCTTGGATGTTAAGGATTCCACTATAGTTTCAGATTTTCCTTCTTTGTACATTTTGAGGTGCAGAAAAAGGTAAGAATCAGTTGTCTTCTTTTCTTTGATGCCTTAGAATCCATACTCTCTTTCATCTCGAACCCATCTCTTCTTCATTTCTTTTGTTCCTATCTGGATATTCCCTTTTAGTTTGAACGGAAAAGAGGGATGACTAGTTAGGAGAATCAGATCCAAACTTGACCGTGGACTAACTTATGCTAGATCTAGGATATCCTCATATCTTTAGGTCATCCCTCCTTTTTTTAATGTTTACGTAATTTTATACTAAGGGGCATGATCCTGATTTCATCTCTATGTTGAAAACAGTTAGTTGATTAATTTTATTATTTAAATCTCTTCAACCTCATTATACATGCATATACGGTTAGGTCAGCACATGTCCCGACATCAGTTTTTGCATCTAGGATGATGAGGAGATCATTATTACGTCCCTCGAGCTGACTAGTGATGCCGAGGATGATACGTGAAGACTACCCTACTTGTAGTGGTGAGGTGTGCCTTGACCTAGGTGAAGAAAAGTGAAGATTGATGCAGAACCAACATTTTCCATACTTATGCCAAGTGTAGAGAAAAGATGTAATGCCCTAGTTTTCGAAACCCGAGTATAACACTCTTTCTCGAAAACTCAGGTGTTAACCTGGAATGCGGATGTGCATGTTATGCAAACCTATATAAATCAGAGTGCGAGAGACAAAACTAAGCATGACACGCCATCAAGTATCGCATAACATCAAATCCTAGTCAGCTCAGCTGGGGACTTGGTACAAAACCCATGTTCGTAAAATGTTTCAATCCAAAACTAAGAAAGAAATAAACTGCAATCTATTGTTGAGCCTGTAGAATTCTGCCGCCTTTTGACAAGGCTCCTCCTCGTAGAACTCTCCCATCTGATGGGGTTAGCATCCGGCTCCGCTTCCTAAGCACCCTCGTCCAGAGCAAAGCCTACATTGTCGGTACGGTTGTAAATATTCAAAGGATGAGTGGCCAGCTAAGTATGAATTTTCCTCAAGAATACACACCACTGCATTAATTAAGCATTAAACACACCACTGCATTAATTAAGCATAATTTTAACCAAGAAAACATACAAAACAATCCATGATACGATCTTATTTAAATGCATAGATGCGTAAATGCACATCAACTGGGGATGCACATCTAGTTGGACAATGAATGGACCTTTCAAACAGTTGGTCCATTCTTGCAAATAATGGGCCTTTCAAACAATCAACTCATCCATGCACAAGAATGGGTCTTTCAAACAGTAGTTGGTCCATTTAAGCAAAAGAATGGGTCTTTCAAACAGTAGACTCATTCAATTTGCAAGAGAATGAACCTTTCAAATAGTCAACCCGTTCATGTAAGAGAATAAACCTTTCAAACAGTCGGTACATTCATGAAAGGGTGGATAATAATTGGATGATAGTACAAAAACCTAAACCTAAATCAGGCCACTCCACCCTAGACATGAAGGTAAATCATCTCTCCACTTCTGATAAGAATTTCATATTCAGTTAACTTAAATTAGATGATAGTGCAAAGACCTAAACTTAAATCTAAAACCCTGATTCGACTACCCAAACCTAGGAGTACGACCTTAGCCACAGACAAGGTGTAAGACTTGAATTTGACCCTGTGAATGCATGATTTAGGGTGGGATTCGATCCTAAGGAGCGTGCGCACCTTTCGGTGACATTATTAAGTAAATCGGGCCAGAAGGTGATGATCTTCCCCTCATGCTTTCCACCTTCATGTTAGCGTTTAAGTAATGGTTGTTATTTCAATTAATAATTGATATTTTCATCGCATAATTACTTATGATAGTTATTGATTTTCAACTTATATGATCTATGTTTATCTGTTATGAACACTTTTCTATTAAACATGAATATCTCTTCTTACTTGTGAAATGTTGATGGAATATGCATTGTTATATTTATCAGTGGGAAATTTTACTTATGTACATGTATATCCAGACTTGGGATGTAACCTGACTGATTATAATAAACCCTTGACTTAGTGACCACATCGACCACTGAATTAAATGGAATATTGTGTGGACTTACCTTCTTGTGAATCATTATGCATATGCGGCTTTTGGGGATGGCCTCCCTTTTTCACTGCATTTCTTGATAAAATCATGCGATGGTAAGGCCCACTTGTTAAACTATGATTGGCCAATGATTGAGGAGGTTTTACCATTAAACATCATAATGTTGGAGTTTCATGAGTCGGAGGATGGTCATATCGAACACTATGCCTGAGCCGTCGACCTATAATGGCTGACGAGCCCCCCATAATGACATTTGAGCTTTCTTAAATCGGTCGTTTGTAACTACAATAATAATGGGGATGACCCCCCTTCTTCACTGCATTTCTTGATAAAACCATGCAATGGTAAGTCTCACTTGTTAACCTATGATTGGCCAATGGTTGACGATGTTTTACCATTAAATATCCTAATGTTTGATTCTCATGAGCCGGGGATGGTGGTATGGAACACTATGCCCGAGCTGTCAACCTATGCTGGCTGATGAGCTCCCCATAGTGACCTTTGAGCTTTCTTAAATTGACTGTTTGCATTTGGAATAATAATGGTTGGGCTAATTATGCATTCATAGCACTTGGGTGTTATCGAGTGTTTAGTTGATTGTTTGAAAGATCAATGTACCGTTCGAACGACCCTTTTTGCATTTTAAATAGGCCGACTATTTGAAAGATCCATTCCCTTTCATGAATGGACCGACTGTTTGAAAGGTATTCTCTTACATGAATGGGTTGACTGTTTGAAAGATCCGTTCTATCGGAAATTGAATGAGTCGACTGTTTAAAAGACCCATTCTTTTGCTTAAATGGACCAACCAACTATTTGAAAGGCCCATTCTCTTATCGTGAATGGGTCGACTGCTTGAAAGGCCTATTCTCTAGCACGAATGGACTGACTATTTGAAAGGTTCATTTAATTGGATGTGCATCCCCAATTGCATTTAAATAAGATCGCATCATTGATTGTTTTGTATGTTTTCTTGTTTAAAACTATGCTTAATTAATACGGTGATGTGTAATCTTAAGGGGATTCACACTAAGCTGGTCACTAATCCTTTGAATATACAATTATACAGACAATGCAGGCTTTGCTCTGGATAAGGGCGCTTATAAAGCGGACCCAAATGTAAAATCCTGATTTTTCGCGGCCTAAGTATATACTCATGCTCGAGAATTCTGGGTGTTAATAATGTAAAAATTGGATGCTTCAAAAACGTATCTTTTTTTTTTGTTAGATAAATCACATTCAGTTACATTCACGAAGGTAACCATTCATGAGAATAAAATCGACTGTATTTATTATTACATTAGAATAAAAAGCATACAAATAATTCTTTAATGCCCTCTCAATGGGAGCTTATTACATTATCATAGTTTACATTAGAAAATAAATGAAACAATTCGTGGTATTATCTTTCTTCTTTTCTTTTCGAAAGAATCTTCCATAAAATGATTATCGGCCGTATCATTAACCTGTAATTCACCTACAATATCTGTATGGTTGGAGAGGGTCAATGCCCCTACTTATAATGATGTTATTCTTTAAAATTAAGAATAATTTAAGAGATTTATAAGAATAATGTGAGGGTTTTAATACATCTCGTACTCCACCACTACAAGTGGTATCAATATGTGAAACCAATATATATATATATATATATGCCTAGCAAAGTGTGTGCGGTCCATCATACGTACTGATCATCACAATGTGGAATATAATTCATAGAAAATCCGGCTCACCCCGCATTCTTATACTACAAAGATTCACTGGCGTGTCCAATGTTAATGTGGATTTATATGAACATCTCAAGGCGACATAACAATACGATTGAGGGATTTATGTGACACGATGTGTTCATGGAGCGACTATTTACAACATCCAATCCCGAGAAGCGATGTAACACGCATAGCGATTTACTTACATCGATTGTGCACCACTCACCAACACAAGGGATTACAAGCTGAGCAAGAGGGCCGCTACCCGAAACGCATTACGCCCACGA
Source organism: Magnolia sinica (assembly GCF_029962835.1). Classification (NCBI taxonomy): domain Eukaryota; kingdom Viridiplantae; phylum Streptophyta; class Magnoliopsida; order Magnoliales; family Magnoliaceae; genus Magnolia; species Magnolia sinica. The sequence goes on from NC_080587.1 coordinate 30,294,939, forward strand.
TAATATATATGAACCACTATATAGGCCTATAACACATCACTTGCATTAATAGAGAAATAAGTTGAACTATAAGGGTTTTTGAATTCCAAGACACATGCCCAAGCAATAAAGGGAGGTAGCACAAGGTTGACCTAATAAAGGAAAAGAGTAGTAATAATCTAATTCAATAAAAGAGAAGAGTAGCAAATAGGCTAACTCAACAAAAATAAGGGGAGAAGAGCAAAAGGCCATCTCCATATATAGTGGAAGCACGCGTTGCTCTCAAAATTGGTAAAGGGCAAGGCTTGTATTCATCACCCCACATAAATTAATAAAAATTATGCATAATGAAAATTATACCTTAACTATAATTCCCAAAAGGATAAATAATTGATGATGGTAAATTAATCAATTGCATGGAAAATTACGGTAATATGAAAGTATACAAAAATAAGAAAAATCATATCTACTTAAATTAATGTAAGCTTCAAGGAATCACTCACCTTAGCCTTAGATCTAAACTCTAGGTAGATATACATGTAGGAAAACTTCTAAATGAATCACGACATCACTTGAGCAAGAGGGAGACACCATACATGTGAAGAAGAAATGGGATGATGGTGTCTAGGCTCTCTCTCTCTCTCTCTTTCTCTCTCTCTTTCTCTCTCTCTCTCTCTCTCTCTCTCTCTCTCTCTTCCTTAAGCGTTGGGAAGATTGGGCGTGTGAGTGGAGAAGGGACGCACACCCCTTTTTAAAAGGAGTGGGCGTGTGAAAGGGGTGCGTTTCACATCCCACTTGGATTAATTTTCTTTAATTTTATCTTTTTTGACGTTCTTTCTTTAAATCTAAATCGTCCATTGTGTCAAGGTCGTCGAATACTGGGTATATGATTTTCTTGGTGATTCGAAATTTAGATTGGCCTATCTTGAAAATTCTCCTAACGGGTACAAAACCGAACTTGATCTCAATTAACGGTCCACACTTAATGATCAGGGCCTAATTTTGGGAGAAATGTGTAGTTAGGATAGGCAAACGGTTGGACAAAATTTGGTGGTTGATCGATGGTGGAAAAGCCTAAATCTAAAATTTCACCTTTTGTACTAAAAGGAAGGAATTAGCTTTAACATTCAACGGTGTAAGATCATAGATCGAGGTCTAAATTCTGTATAACCTCGTAGTCATATGAGACCAAAGTTTGGTCCAAATTTAAGTTGTGATAGATGACAAGAAGTGGTTAAATCGGAAGATCCAGATTTATAAGGAGTTGGTAAGCCTCAAAAGGATAACTTCGCGCCTAAGAAAAATCTTACTAAAGTGAGGTCTTCATATTTTACACTTGATCCATATGATGGGCAATCCAAGTTGTTCATATGAAAGGAAATATCCTACTATGACTACCCACGAGGTTTCTTCACTCGATGGATACCAAAATCAACAGTTAAGGGGCTGATTTGTCAATTAGGTCACTTTTACAATGAACTAAGAGCCGAAATTTGACATGTATTGTTAATTTATGATACATAGGTAAGGTATAAAATTTCACATCAAATAAATCTTGGGAACCATGTGATCTAAAATTTAGGGGTTTATGTTAATGGCATTTTCGTAATTATTCCTGATATGAGAGTTTAGGGAAATCTAATGATTCTACATGCTTATAGGTATGTTTCTAAGTAATTCTTACAAAATAACTTATATCCAAATCATTATGAATAAGGAATTATTCACCAAACTAATTAGGAAATGTATATATATTAACCAACATAATGGAGGTTTGGTTAGCGGGAGGTTTGGGTGTCACAACCATCCAGCCCAGAATCAGAGCACTATTGCAACAATTCGACTGAACCAAGAGCACTTTGGCCCCCGATGGTAGAGAAATTGAATAACTTCTGGGGTTTCAGTGTCTTCGTTGGTAGCATCTCCATTGACACCACCCACGAAGACCTCTAAAGGATTTTCATTCGATATGGGAGGATCGTATATGTTTTTTCGCCATGAGATGAGAAGATTAAGAGGCAAAAGAGCTTCGCCTTCGTCAGATTCTTTTATGAGGCAGATGCCTTAGCTGCCATAGGCGTCCTAAATGGTTAGATGATTGATGGAAGGTTTCTCACTGTTGCCACGGCTAACCCTCAGAAACCTCCCAATCCAACCTTACCAAACCCCCACTAGTCCATCGCTAGGCTCCCCTCTAAGGGACTTACCAGGCAGCTTCCTGTAGACCTGCTTCCTACCTTCACCCCCCCAAACCCTAATAACCCAAAACCCTTACACAACCATAGCCCAAACCCCATCGACTTAAAACCCCTCCCAAACTATAACCCTATCCACCCAAGCTCAGAAATCTTTCCCCCTTCATACATATCCTTTATAGTGAGCCGCAGCAACATCGAGAGCAGGAAGAGGAAGCTAGCCCTCTCCCTTATCGCCTTTGCAGAGAGCCGGGAAGTTCCGATCATCCACCTTTCCCAAACCATCACCGACTCTAGATACTTAGCTTCAGCTGTGGGTATAGCCTGTATTGCCATGGACAGATTTCTCATCAGCTTTAAATCGAGAGTTGAACTTTTCTCTTTCTACTCAGATTCCACCCTGCATGCGAAAATGAGGATTGCAAAGGTTGAGGCTTGGAGTGCATTCTCGGCATCTATCTAGGAGGGTACATGGCTCACCCTCTATGGAATCCCTGTCCATGCATGGCTAGATTTTGTCTTTATTGGGCTTGGGAGCACATTTGGGAAAGTCTTGGAGGTTGATAAATGCTTATCTCTTAGTTTAGTCCAAATTGGGGCTAGAGTTAGGGTTCTACTCCAACCTGGGAGGGATCTTCATCTGATTCGGAAGCTGGTAGTAGGAAATGCTGAATTCCCGATTTGGGTTATAGTTGATTCCTAGCTAGTCCTGCTAGATAGGGATTCTCACCCCTTTGTCCCAAAGAATGGGTTTAGAGAACTTTTTACCATCTTGTAGCCCCTTCGGAACCACGTCTCCTTATTCCGCCCAATCCTCCCCTCCAAGGCCTCTTTAATCTTGGCCCCACCCCAGATGTTTGACGATATGTCCCACTAGATCCTGCCATTCCAGTGCTCCTTAACCATTCATTTACTGCTTTGGTGCCTCAATCAGACCCTCTTGCTGCTGGTGGTATGCCATTAGGGCCCCCTAACACCCCCCTACTCTAGCCATCTCAATCCCCTTCATCCTTAGCCAACCCTTTAGATCTGAGGCATCAACCCTCCCTTATCCATCAACCCTCCCCTATCCAATAACCCTCCCTTGTCCAATAATCCTCCCTTGCCCAACAACCCTCCCTTATTCAACACCCTATCCATCAACCCTCCCCTATCCAACAGTCCTCCCTCCCTATCAATCACTCCTCCAGCCCCTCTATCTCCACCAAGCACCCCTCCCCTCAACCCCTCCCTATCCAACAGCCCTCCCCTGTCCAACAACCCTTCCCTCTCCATCAATCCCCCAGTCTTACAGCCCTCACCAGACCAACAGTCCTCCCTCCCAAACAATCCCTCTCTCACCACTAGCCTCTATATCTCCCCCAAGCAGTCCCTCCCTCACCACCAGCATCCCCAGACACCGGCTTATTATCTACTCAGATCGCCCACTAAGGGGACCTAGACCACTATTTGGAGCGGGGCCATCCCAGGGCCCTCTCGGAGGGTCATAATCCCCTCAATGTGTCCTCTTCTCTTGAGGAGAGTGAGGAAGGGTGGGAGCTTTCAGAATGGAAGTCATTTCCAGGTCGCTCGGCTCACAGGCCAGTCATAGCCATTGATGCACAGCGATCAGTGGACCTCTCCCAAAATTTTCAAAAATCAAACCCAATTCCCCCTCAACCTCCCCCATCTTCCAAGTCCCCTACGACACCCTACTCCCCTCCCAAATCTTCCATCCATCTGTTATATAACAACCCAGTCAAATCCCCCCTACGGGATGAAGCTCTCTAGCTCGATGCTCTCCCAACATCTTACAGCCCTACTCCCTCCCCTCCTCAGATGCAGATTCCTCCTCCTGATTACAAGAAAGGTATTGCTGAGATGGTTCCCACCCTCTCTCAGAAAACCTACTAGAGGAGGTCAGCCAGAGTTTCTTCGAGAAAGACTCAGATCCGTCTCAAGGCTTCCACAACCCCTGAATCCAGCTTGAAGGAGCGACTTAGGAGAGTTAAAAGCTGGGATTTTTGGTCCGATCTTTTCTATTATGGATAGTATTCTCTTTTGGAATGCCCGAGGCATGGGAAATAAACCCACGGTTGTGACTTTGAAGCGTCTCATCAGCAAATTCTAGCCTATCATCGTGCCAATTTTGGAGCCAATGCGTAGTGATGGGAAGCGTGTTGGCGTAAGCTTGAAATTAGGCTTCCACTCCTTGTTATCTAATGTATCTGATGGGGGGGGGGAGTGTGGCTCTTCCACAAATCCTCCTGCTCTATTGATCTGGTTGATAGCTCTTCACAGATGCTTTCTTTTACAGTTTCTACCCTTGGCAGCCCTGTTCGTTTCCTTGTTTCTGCTATCTACGCCAAGTGCTCTAGAGTAGTGCACAGACTTCTTTAGGATCAGCTTGCTAACGTGGCGTCGGGTTTCATTCTCCCATGGCTAGTTGCTAGAGATTTCAATGCGGTCCTATCTTCAGCCGAGCGTAGAGTTTCTGATCCTTTCAACTTCAGGAGCGCTGCCGAGTTCACTGATGGCCTAGAAAGGTCGAATCTAATGGACACTGGCTTCTCAGGGAACATGTTCACATGGTGTAATAACTAAAGCGGTCAGACAAGAAGTTGGGCAAGGCTAGACAGGGCCTGCTGCAACAGTTCTTGGCTGGGATGTTTCCCTTCCTTTCAGGTCAAACACTTGGCTAGCCTTAACTCACATCACGCGCCCCTTCTAATCTCCTTCCCTACTATCACTAGTCCTTTCTCGAGACCATTTAGGTTTCAAAGGATGTGGCTGAATCATACTTCTTTCCACGAACTCATTGAGGCCTCCTAGAAGACAGATATAATGGGTGATCCACTCTTCACCTTACATAGCAAACTAAGGAATGTTAAAGCAGCTTTGAGAACTTGGAACAAGGATGTCTTTGTCAATATTTTTCACAACATTAAACAGGCTGAAATTGAATTGGCTTTGGTTGAAGATGCCTCCTTGTTATTAGCTTCTCAGGAGCACCTTCACTGCCTAGATAGAGCCAAAGATAAGCTCACCCAGCTGGAGTTATACGAGGAAATTTTCTAGAAACAAAAATCTAGATGCAACTGGCTGAAAGATAGCAATCGGAACACCAGCTTCTTCCACAGTTTGGCTTCAAACCGAGCAAGGAGATCCTTTATCCAATGCATTAAGCTAAAGGATGGCTCGGAGGCGTTTGACCAAGATTCTATCAAGAGGGCTGCTATTGATTTTTTCTCTACTCTCATGCAGGCAAAGACTTCATCTGTGCATGAGAATATTCTAAATTGCATCCCTTCTTTAACCACAACAACTGATAATATGGAGTTGATGCATGAGCCATCCCTTGATGAGGTTCGCTAAGCTGTCATGAGCCTTCCTCCTGCCGGGGCTCTAGGCCCAGATAGATGGTTTCACTAGTGCTTTCTTCCAAGGTTGCTGGGATATCATTGGGCAGGACATATTCCAGGTAGTCCTCTCCTTTTTTAGAGGGGGTTCATTGCCACGCTCATCTGCCTCATTCCCAAATCAGTTGGCCCAAGAAAATTTTCTGATTTTCACCCCATAAGTTTATGTAATTGTGTTTATAAAATTTTCTCCAAATTGCTTGTAGATAGACTCAGCAGATTCCTCCCCAAGATTGTATCCCCTAAGCAAGGGGCTTTTGTCTAAGGAAGATCCATTGTAGAAAATTGTGCTCTCGCTTAAGAGATCTTCATAGACATTGACAGGAAAGTTCGAGGGGGAAACATACTCATCAAGCTGGATATGGAGAAAGCCTACGACAGATTGGATTATAATTTCCTCAAATCAGTCCTTCTTCGTTTCGGTTTCGGGACTAGCTGGATAAATATGGTTGAAAAATGCTGGGCCAATTCCTAGTTCTCGATTCTTATCAATGGAGAACCAAGTGGTGTCTTCAGGTTGTTTAGAGGCCTACGGCAAGGCAACCCGATCTCTCCGGCGCTGTTTATCCTTGCTTCAAAGGTCCTTAGCTAAGGCTTTCAGTAACTCTTCATTACTTGCAATTGTGTTCCTTACTCCACGCGCAGATCCTGCCCACTCATCTCCCACTAGCTATTTGTTGATGACACATTGCTTCTGGTGAATGGCGGGAGGGCCACGTTGGCTAAGATTGCTGAATTCCTGCAACATTTTCAATCTGTCTGGTCAGAAAATCAACTCCAAGAAGAGTTTCTTCATTCTTTCAGCATCCCAATCAGCAGCCAGAGTCAGGTCTACCCAGAGCACGCTTGGCTTTAATTGGGGTTCATTCCCATTCACGTACATGGGTGTCCCTACTACAAAGGGAAACCCTTGAGGAGATATTTCAGGACCCTAATAGAGAAATTTCAGCATCGCATATCGGGTTGGAAGGCCAAGATTCTTTCCCACGTTGGTCACGCTATGCTCATCAATCTCATCCTAAATAGCATCCTAGTGCATGTCATGGTTGCATCGGACATCCCCTTGTCTCTTCTGAGGGAGCTCGATAAAGCATGCGCCGACTTCTTTTGGGGCTAAGATGGAATCTTTTGGCTCATCCTAGGGACGAAGGGGGCCTTAGCATCAAGAACCTGACACATGTCATGAACGCGTTCAAAATGAAATTGTCCTGGTCTGTTTGCTGCAGGGGTGAGTTCAGTTGTTGGGTGAATTTTGTCAAAGCTAAATATCACGCTGATCTCGGTGCGCCTAGTGGGGCAAGTCTATCCTCCCACATGTCTCCTCTTTGGAAGCGGATCTACAGCTTCTTATCGGATGTGGAGGCTAGGTCGCGCTAGTTCATTGGTCAGGGTTAGGTCTGTTATCGGAATGAGCGCAACATCCTTCTCCGCCTCAGTCTCTCACGGTTCGCAATTTCATTGGCTCCCATGGTTGGATTGACTCAGATGGAGCTCGTGCCATTCTCCTTTAAGTAGTAGTGGACCACATTTCTGAGGAAGGCTTCTGTACCTCCTCGGATGAAGATAGGTGTGTTTGGGCTCCCTCCTCTTTTGGCGAGTTCTAGATCAGCTCGGCCCGAGATATTTTGAGACCGCTCGGTATAAAGGTATCTTGGTCAAAATGGGTGTGGCACCTCGCGATCCCTGTAAAGCTTTCTCTCTTCTCTTGGAAGATTATTCAGAGAGCAATCCATATGGATGATAGGACCCAAGCTAAGGGTGTGCATATGGTATCCAAGTGCGTATGTTGCCCCCCTCCATTGCAGCCCAAAACAGAATCAATTGACCATCTGTTCTCGACGGGCGTCTCTGCTATGAGGATTTGGTAGCATTTTCAGCGTTGTTTTGGAGTCCCCTCTGCTGCCCTTTCCTCGGTAGTAGGTAGGGCCAGCCCGTGGTGGGCCGCTTCGTCCCTGGGAGACTGCCTCCATTCCCTACGTGCCCTCTTGCCGTCTTTCATCTTCTAGGATATTTGGTTGGAGAGAAATAGGGCTCGCTTTGACAGCTCCTTTTTCAGCATGTCCAGGGTCATTCTCTAGGTCCACTGCTGGATTGAAAGGGTAGGTTCATCCCTGCCCTTTCCAAAATATCTATCCCACCGCTTGGCTTCCACCCTAGCTAATCTTCGTATTGACAAGCCGACCCCTTCGCCGAAACCTTCCAATGTCGTGAAATGGATCAGACCCCATAGGGGCTAGATAAAGATTAACGTTGATGTCTCGGCTTTGGGGAACCCAGGCCCTTCTAGGGGTAGGGGGTTGGGAGATGTTCCAAGGGTGTCTTCATCTTTGGTTTCTCTTCAGGCTATGGCACAGGCTCCAGCTCATGTGTAGAATTCCATGAGATCTGGGAGGGCCTAGCAAAGTGTACGGAGTTAGGTTTCTCCAACGTCGAGGTAGGGAGTGACTCCAAATCGATTGTTGCTATTCTCTTGAAGAACTTGAGCCTAGTGTGGTCCATGTGCTATTGGTATGCTAGGGTGAAGGCTTTGAGGGAGTGTTTGAACATTTCCTTCACCCACACCCCCAGGGAGGCAAATGTTGTGGCAGATGACTTAGTAAAGAGAGGCAGCGCATCTTAGACATATTGTTTCTATGACTCTCCAGCAATGCTCCCTCCCATCACTAGAGGCCTTTTATTTTTGGATAGAGTAGGACTGGGCTACCTGAGGGATCTTTAAACTTCTTTTCTTTTTGTCTTTATGATAGGTGCGACAACAGTTTTTTTTTTGTGAGGCCCACCCGAAAGCATTGTATATCCTTTTTTGCTATATATGAAAGACTGATTTTGTTACAAAAAAAACCAACATAATGGATGGTCAGATGACATGTTAAAAATAGAAAACTTGATGTTTAATACTCTGATCATGTATGTAAGTGGGTGTACGGTCAGTTTTGTAACTGGATGATCACAAGTGAGTTTTTAGAGTGATTAAGAGGTAGAACATATATACCGTAATATTCAAGTGACTTTTTCACATGTGTAAGTTTCTCAGATTGTAGTTTTGATGATGGGTATAAGCATATTCATAGGTGGTGAACAAGATGAACGGATCAGAATCTTAATTTGATATGTGTATGAGTTGATGTTAAGATCAAGTAGCTAGTTTACTATGATCAGGTGGTCCAAACTCATAGTGGACGGTCAAATATCTTTACCTAACAGTGAATAGTTGATTGAACGGTTGGTTATGATGGACATGTGAAAATACTTGGGTATATGATGATCTTATCTCAAAATCAACGGTCAGATGACTTGATCTATGAATGAAGATTATTCCCAACAATTAGATTTATGTTGGAGAATGGATATAAGGTTAGGATAGCTAGATTAGTATCATACGTATGTATATAATAAGTTAAATTTCATAGTAATAGTCGAGAACTTTCAATACTCGGGTATTGAAAAGTTCGGGGTGTTACACCAGATGCTGACCCCACCAGGATGGGAGATGAGTTTTACGAGAAGGAGCCCCCGTTAGGGGGTGGTGGAATTCTAAGGGCTCAACCAATAGATTGCATTCTATTTCTTTATTAGTTTTGGATTGAAACATTTTACGAACTTGATTTTTGTACTAAGTCCCCAACTAAGCGGACTAAGATTTGATGTTATGTGATATTTGATGGCGTGCCATGCTTAGTTTTATCTCTCGCACTCTGATTTCTAGAGGTTTTCATAACATGCACATCTACATTCCAGGTTAACACCTTGGTTTTCGAGAAGGAGTGTTATACTCAGGTTTCAAAAACTGGGGCGTTACAAGTTGGTTTCATAGCAGAGTCTGAGATAGTCGGGCCTCAGGAACTGGTGCAAACCTCAAGGGATCTAACATTGAGACTCTTAGGAATTTGAAACTTAGGCATAGGTGAAAACTTCCCTAGGGTTAGTGATGTTGAATAACATAGGGACATTGTACTTAGGTCATTGAGAAACTCTTAGGAGTAGTTGTTGAACTTAGCGATTAAAACTGAGGACCCCGAAATAAGGGGTACACATCTCATGGTGTAAAGGTTAATCCCTTAGATAGGAGGATTGGCAGCTTGTTAATGAATTCCCTATTTCTTGTCATGGTTAACTGCTCCTCCCACCACTAATGGTCATGTAGTATTCTCTATTATTTAAGGAATGTCGAGTAAGAGCCTAACTGTGAAATTCCGCCCTTATAGGAAAGTATGCCTCCCCAACGTTGTTTCCAACAAGCATAGACCCTCAACGCACTGACCCCTCTGTAGGTGCATCACTAGCGTGAGGGGAACCCGATCTACATGCCAGGACTCTCAGTCAGACTCATGGACCTGGACCTAGAGTCTGAGGCTAGGGGTAATCCCCCATCCCCTATGGCGAACCCTTCAGGCACGCCTCACGGCTCTCACAATCTAGGTCACTGATAGACAAGGCTTTTCCCTATACCTAGGTGGGGACAATGACATTCGAAGCCTTTAGACATATGATGGTGATAATACAACAACAATAGGCTGCATGCTAGCCATGTTAACTACCATAATGGAGGCCTTCCAGAATAACTCCCACGGGACAACACCTTAGGCCGAGGACATTCGGGATACAGATGTGTTCAAGAGATTCTAGCGATTAAGGCCGCCAAAGTTTGCAGGGACGCCTAACCGGACATAGGTAGAGTATTAGCTGAGCGGGATGGCATAGTTGATGAAGCCACTCAGGTGCTCAAATAGCCATATGGTTAGTTTGGCCACATTAGAAGGAGAGGAAAACAACTAGTGGCAGAGCGTGTAGAGAAGCGTCTCACCTAAATATTCATGGACCTGGGAGGGGTTTAAGAAGAATTTTCTTGAGAAATATTTTCCCTGCTCATGCTACAACAAAAAGATTGCGCAATTCCTCAAGATAGTGCAGGGTAGCATGACCGTCTCATAATATGAAGCCCAGTTTGATGATCTGTCGTGATTTGTGCCTAAGATCGTTGAAGACCCAGAATACAAACTATAAAAATTCAAGGAAGGTCTCTAACATGGGATCCAGTCGGGTTTATGCACCTTGGACTTTGTGGATTTCACTGAGGTGGTGGATAAGGCTTTGCATATTTCAAAAGATTACGAGCGCTTAGTAAGGATGTGTCTCCCAGCTAGGGACCCTACGGGCAAGCCACGGCAAGCGTCCCCCCTCCGCAAGTGCCAGTGAAATGATTCAGAGTTGTACCTATTTAAAGTGCCCTGGTTTGTCAATTAGCATGAGCGTTGAGTCAGCTAGACAAAGGAGCCCCCATAGGAAGATTGATCAAGCGTCTACTTAACAGGATGTGTGCTCGAACTCATCATAGGTAAATCTTAGCCTCACATCCCTTGTCCCAAAACACTAGGTAATTAAAACCCTTAAAATTGCATAGAACATCTTAGGGTTTTTTCGGTTAGAAAACTTTTTTTAAAACTCAGGAAAATCTTTAAAGTTTTCTACCTTTGCCGATTTATCGATACTTGGCTTGATGAAATCGAACCTTGTTATCGATGTCCTCAAAGCTAACTCGATATTATCGAAATGAGGAATTAAGATGTCCAACAACCACAAAGATCTCTGGACTGAATTATCGATGAATCGATGGACTGCTCGATATCATCGAATTTTGAATCTCAAGTCCATCGAGTTGACTCGATAAAATTGACATCTAGTCAGCTGTGTCCAAAATGCTACTAAGGCAAATCGTGTGATTCTCGATATATTGAAGGACTCTTCGATATCCTCGGAATTCAAATCTTGATGACATCGGCTTAGGACACAAATCTATCCAGTAAGTTTTTAGGTTATTTTTCTTGGATCGAGAGTCACTCAATAAAATCGATATTCAAATATTGATCATATCGAGGCAAGGTCGATGTCATCGAAAGTGGACATAAACAGTCCAACAAGCTTATAGGAAAATTCATTGGAATTATCGATGAATCGACACTGTCATCGATATCATCGACATTCAAATTCTGATGATATCAAGCAATGCTCGATCATATCTTATACCTGAAATGTTTCAAAGGCAAGTGCTCTCACATTTTCAAATGTTAAGGAATCAAACCTTGTGTCGATGAAATCAGAGTTCGAAATCCGATAACATCGACGCATGTTCGATCTCCTCGACTAGTTGGCAAAAGGTTTCAAAAGCGTTTAACAGTTGAGTTCGTACCATCGAGCGGCCAGTCGATGCTATCGAGAGTATATGCTCGATGATATCGACCGTGCTCGATGATATCGAACTCTTTAAAAAATGTGACTGTTTTATATCCGTTGGAACCTTTTGCCTATGTAATGGGAGCTTGCCCTTGATTGTTGGTAAGAAAATAAAGAGTGCTTTTGTGTGTTTAACCCCAGATCATATACCTTAACCCTTTTCTCTCAGGAAAGTTCATCATCCAATCCATCCTCATCATTGACATTCAATAGAGTGGATTGGGGAATGAACTTTCACATTCAAGGATCCTACAACTACCATCTTAATGGCAAATCATCAAGCTGGGATGTCTTGAATGCATAGATGATTGGAATCGCTCTATCTCCTTTATAGGAAAATATTTAATAGAGTAGGATTGCATCATAATCTTGACCTAACTCGTCGCCTTACATTGGTACATCATCTGAGTTGCGGTTCAAGGGAGCTGAAGATTCTTCATCATCAAAGGAGGAGATCTTCATCAATGTGCTTAATGGGGCTCATCTACTTATCTGTAAGTCATTAGAGTCCAAAGGACCCTTGTGATCATTCCTTGTGTAGGATTGGGTTTAAGGTGTTTCTCATCCCTTTCAAGTCCTCATAGGAGGCCTCCAACGGGAGTGTACGTGGTGGGTGCTTTGTGTTGACCCTTGCTCTGTAGAGAGCATAAACTCTTAGGTCCTTGTGAAGGTCCTTAACCTGTATGGTCTAAAAGTCAGGTGCTGTGTGTTTACCCTTGCTCATGGGAGCATAAACTTGTGAGGTTCCTTGTGTGGATCCTTGGCCTGTGTGGCCTAAAAGTTGGGTGCTGTGTGTTTACTTTTGCTCCTGTGTGGGGCATAAACTTGTGTTGTGTAGACATGTTAAAGTCATTCTAGAGTAGGTTGTACTAATTTGAGGTGAACCTGATTTGAAACCTCCAGTTTGAGGTGAACCTGATGTGAAACCTCCGTTATTGAGATCCGGTACACTTAAGGGTTGAGTGCGTCCGCCAGAAGTAGAGTAGACAAGTAGTCGAACTACTATAAAAACAACTGTGTTTGAGATTGTTGTTTTCGTCTATTGCTTGTGTGATTTTCTTAAATGTTTTCATATTTGATTATATGAGATCACACCTCACACACAGTCACATCCATCATAAATTATAATTTGCATCTTGTATATTTTTCAAATAGTTTTATGACTGGATCCTCTACTTGGCTTGGAAGCAATTAGAGTTACTTTGAAGAAATCCTAATGCATGCATATTTTCTCAAGATAAGATTGATAGGATTTTAAATTACCATAAAATACTAAAAAGTCCTATTCACCCCCTCTAGGACATATTGGCATATTCCCACTTCACCTAAAGCGGTCATTACCGCAATTTCACCTATTGCCCCACCTGCACCTCCGACCGTGTTTGCGATTACTGCAGGAGAGATGGGCATACCACCCACTTTTGCTACAAAAGGATGGGGGATGGAGGTGTTTTACCTCCATCGCAAGGAAATGTCCCCCTCCGTTTCCGGTGGCAACTAGGCCAACACCGAGACCTCAGCCACCTAGGGCAAGAGCCCCAGTTCGGCGCAAGAATCCCCATTCTCTCATGTATTTTATCTCTGCTTCCGAAACTGAGGAGAATTTGTCCCATGCAATACACATTACAAATCATATTAACGGTATTCCTATACTCATTATATTTGATTCTGGAGCAACTTTATCATTCTTTGATTCTGCCATGGCAGTAAAGTTAGAATTAAAAATGACTCGATTGCATGCCCCCCTAGTGATAGCATCTCCTATGGGCAAGTTCATAGAAACAAGTATAAGGCATGCTTTACATTGGCTGTGCGGTTGTGGCAATCCATTACGACTCAGACTTGTGAAAACCAATCCATCTCAAGGATGATATCAAATTGCTTGACAAGTATTACACTAAGGTCAACGCAGTCTATGAGAGTTATAAGGCACGCTTTACATATTATACTTGTTTTTATGAACTTCCCCATAGGGGATGCTATCACGAGGGGGCATGCAATCGAGTAGTTTTTAATTCTAACTTTACGTCATGGCAGAATCAATGAATGATAACATTGCACCGGAATCAAATAAATGAGTATGGGAATACCGTTAATATAAACCGTACCGTGTATTGCCTAGGACGGATTCTACTCAGCTTTAGAAGCAGAGATAGCATACATGTGAGCAGGAGGATTCTTGTGCTGAATTGGGGCTTCTGCCCTGGGTGGCTGAGGTCTTAGTGCTAGCCTATATGCCACATGAAATGGAGGGGTACGATTTCCTTGCGGTGGAGGTAAAAAACCTTCATCCCCGATGCTCTTGTAGAAAAAGCAGGTGGTATGCCCATGTCTCCCACAGTAATCGCAATGCTTGGTCGGGGGTGTGGGTTGGGTGGCAAGTATAACTCTGAATTGTTTCTTTGGAACTTGAGGAGCGGGGGCGCTTGCCCTCTAGCTGGGAGACGCGACCTTACTAAGAGCTTATAATCTTTTTCAACGCACATGGCCTTATCCACCACCTCGGAGAAGTCCACAAAGTCTAAGGTGCATAAACGCGACTGAATCCCAGGTCGGAGACCTTCCTTGAATCTCTGCAGTTTCTATTCCAGGTCTTCAATGATCTTGGGCACAAATCGTGACAGCTTGTCAAATTGGGCTTCATATTGTGTGACAGTCATGCTACCCTGCTCTAGCTTGAGGAATTGTGCTATCTTTTCGTTGCAGCATGACCGAGGGAAATATTTCTCAAGAAACTTCTTCTTGGACCCCTCTCAGGTCGATGAATATTCAAGTCAGATGATTCTCTGCACGCTCTACCACCAGTTGTTTGCCTCTCCCTTTAGAACATATGTGACCAGACTAACCATTTGGATGTTCGAGCAGCCTAGTAGCTTCATCATCTTTGCCATCCTTCTCAGCCAATACTCTACCTGCATCGGGTTAGGCATCCCTGCAAATGTCTGCAGCCTTAATCGATGGAATCTCTTGAACACGTCTGCGTCCCGAATGTCCTCGCCCCAAGGCAATGTTCCGTGGGTGTTGTTCTAAAAGGCCTCCATCATGGCAGTGAACATGGCTTACTGCTGGTACATGAATCTGGCCTGTTACTATTGTATAATCGCCGCCATCCTTCCGAAGGCTTCGAATGTCGTTGTCCTCGCTTAGGTGCCGGGAAAACCCTCGTTCACTGGTGCCCTAGATTGCAAGAGCTGCAAAGGCATGCCTAAAGGGTTCGCCACAAGGGATGAGGGATTACCCCTAGCCTTAGACTCTAGGTTCGGGTCCATGAGTTTGGCTGGGAGTCCTAGCATGTAGATCAGTCTCCCCTCACGCTGGTGATCCGCTCGTGGATGGCATTGAGGGTTTGTGCCAACATTTGGGAGGCATACCTTCCTGTAAGGGTGGGGAAATTCACAGTCAAGCTCTTAATCCAACCTTCCTTAAATAACGAAGAATACTATATGATCATTAGGGGTGGGAGGAACAATTAACCATGATGAGAAATAAGGAATTCATTAACAAGTTGTCAATCCTCCTATCTAAGGGATTAACCTGTGCACCATGAGATGTGTACCCCTAACCTTAGGGTTGTCAGTTTTAATCGCTAAGTTGAGCAACTACTCCTAGGAGTTTCTCAGCGGCCTAAGTATAGTGTCCCTATGTTATTCAACATCCTTAATCTTAGGGAAGTTTTCACATATGCATAAGTTTCATATTCTTAAGAGTATCAATGTTAGATCCCTTAAGGTTTGCACTAGTTCCCGAGGCCCGACTATCTCAGACTCTACTTTGAAACCAACTTGTAATGCCCCGGTTTTCAAAACCTGAGTATAACACTCCTCGAAAACCAGGGTGTTAACCTGGAATGCAGATGTGCATGTTATGCAAACCTCTAGAAATCAGAGTGCGAGAGGTAAAACTAAGCCTGGAACGCCATCAAATATCACATAACATCAAATCCTAGTCCGCTCAATTGGGGACTTAGTACAAAAATCATGTTCGTAAAATGTTTCAATCTAAAACTAAGAAAGAAATAGACCGCAATCTATTGGTTGAGTCCTTAGAATTCCACCACCTCCTGATGGGGGCTCCTTCTTGTAGAACTGATCACCCATCCTGGTGGGGTCAGCATCCAGGTTCGCTTTATAAGCGCCCTCATTTAGAGCAAAGCCTACATTGTTGGTACAGTTGTATATTCAAAGGATAAGTGGCTAGCTCAGTGTAAATTCTCCTCAAGATTACACACTACCGCATTAATTAAGCACAATTTTAAGTAAGAAAATATACGAAACAATCCATGATGCGATCTTATTTAAATGTATGGATGTGTGAATGCACATCAACTGGGGATGCATATCTAGTTGGACAAATGGACCTTTCAAACAATTGGTCCATTCGTGCCAAGGAATGGGCCTTTCAAATAGTCAGCTCATTCATGCACGGGAATGGGTCGTTCAAACAGTCAACCCATTCATGATTAGAGATTGGAGGAATGGGTCTATCAAATAGTTGACCCATTCACAATAAGAGACTGAACCTTATAAACGGTTGGTCCATTTAAGCAAAAGAATGGGTCTTTCAAATAGTCGACTCATTCAATTTGCAAGAAAATGAATCTTTCAAATAGTCGACTTGTTCTTGTAAGAGAATAAATCTTTCAAACAGTTGGTCCATTCATGAAAGGGAATGGGTCTTTCAAACAATCAAGCCATTTAAAATGTAAAAAGGGTCATTCGAATGGTACATTGATCTTTCAAACAGTCAACCAGGCACCCAATAATGCCCAAGTGCCATGAATGCATGATTAGCCCAACTATTATTATTCCAGTTACAAACAACCAATTTAGGAAAGTTCGAAGTCATTATGAGGGGCTTGTCAGCCAGCATAGGCTGATAGCTCAGGCATAGTACCCATACCACCATCCTCGGCTCATGAGACTCCAACATTAGGATATTTAATGATAACGTCCTCAACTAGTGGCTAATCATAGTTTAACAAGTGGGACTTGTCATTGCATGGTTTTATCAAGAAATGCAATGAAGAAGGGGGGTCATCCCTAAAAGCCACGTAGGCAGAATGATTCACAAAAAGGTAAATCCACACTATATTCAATTTAATTCAGTAGTTAAAGTGGCCACTACAGTCAGGTTACATCCCAAGTCTAGATATGCATGTACATAAGTAAAATTTCCCACCAATAAATATAGCAATGCAAATTCCACCAACATTTCACATGTAATAAGAGAGAGATATTCATGTTTAACAGGTAAGTGTTCATAACAGATAGACATAGATCATATGAGTTCAAAATCAATAACTATCATAAGTAAATTATGTGCATCAGTTATTAATTGAAATAACAACCATTACTTAAGAGAACATGAAGGTGGAAAGCTCGAGGATAAAGATCATCACCTTTTAATTCGATTTGCTTAATAATGTCATTAAAAGGTGCACACGGTCCTTAGGATCGAATCTCACCCTAAATTATGTATTCACGAGGTCAGATTCAAGTCTTACACCTTGCCTATGGCTAAGGTCGTACTCTAGGGTTTGGGTAGTCGAATCAGGGTTTTAGATTTAGGTTTAGATCTTTGAACTATCATCTAATTTAAGTTAACTGAATTTGAAATTCTCATTAGAAGTGGAGAGATGATTCCACTTCTTGTCTTGAATGGGTCCAAAGGAGAATTCCTAAACAAGGCCTTAATCTTAAGCTTGAGCTGGCTCAAACAAGGCGCAACTTTTTAGGTAATCTGAGAAAAATACTTAACCATTTAAATGATGGTTCATCATAATAGTTATCGAGTCAACCTGAACCGAGTCAACTCAATTGATTTAGACCCGGTTGATGGAATTACTTGGCGAGGTGAGTTTGCGCTAGATCTAGGGTGGAAAGTTGGAAAATGTTGCTGGTCCACTGGCTGAGTCTAACAAGGCCTCAATCTCAAGCTTGAGCTGGCTTAAACAAGGCATAACTTCTTGGTCGCATAGATTGGGTAATCTGAGAAAAATATTGAACCATTTAAATCATGGTTCATCATAATAGTTATCGAGTTGACCCGAACCGAGTCAACTTAGTTGATTTAGACTTGGTTGATGGAATTACTTAGCAAGGTGAGTTTGCACTAGATCTAAGATGGAAAGTTGGCGAACGTTGCTGGTCCATCGGCTAAGTTTAACCCTGAAATAGACAGGGACTTGGGGAGTCGCTGAGTCACACCATATGAGTGCCTGAGATGGAGAACTTGTTCAACTCGTTTGCCTACCACCATTAGCCTGGGGCTGTTGAGATTGCCAACTTCCAATGAAGGCTGGTTGAGCAGTGGATTGGGTCATCCATTAGGCCTTGGCCCACCGAGTTTGCCCAAACCCCAAGTTGCCCCACATCTGACTTGGTGGATTCGAGTCTAGGTTGTTCTGAGCAAGACCCTGGCTGTTGGTGAGGACGAAGCTTAGCCATAGAGACTAGGCATGGACTCGGTAGTCTCGAACCTGTTCCTACGTCCGAGGGCAGGTTAACTCAACCCGACTTAGCAGCCACGACTGTTGTAGAACCCGACTCAGCGGCCACTGCCTGGTGCAAGATCTGACGACTCCAGCCCTTTCCGACCCTACCTCTTACCGGATTGACTTCCCGGAGGTGTGTCCTGGGGTGGCTTCGTGACTCTTGAGTGAACTTAAGAGGTTACTGAGTCAACTCAACATCTCCGTACTCCCAATTACTTGCGAAAATGCCCCTGACCTCCCTCAAAAATCTTCCTCCCCCCCTCTCCTCTCTCTCTCTCTTCTTCTTCTTCTTCTTCTTCTTCCTCCTCCTCAGAGTCCAAAGCAAACTCACCCTGACTTGGCCCGAGTCAAGCTAACCCAAACGACTTGGTATAATGCGGCGCCGAGCTCAACGTTGGCACACACTCCCTTTCTCTTTTTTCTCACTCTCTTCTTGGATTCTTGGCATTAATCCCGAGATAGAAGGGACCCTTTATAGACCTAGGGTTCCCTTTTGATCGCACCTGATAGCCGTTATTTCATGCCATAAATGGCTTAGATAGGGTGGTTCCACCTGCTGACTCCATTTGCATGGTGTTGATCCATCGTGCGGGATGGATTCCCACCACCACGGCCCACCGGATGAGCGCTTTTTATCAGAAAATGGGGCCCACACCATCATGGTGGGTTTATCAGTTGGACAAGGAAGATGGGTTTGCCGCTCATGGCAGATTTTCATTAACGGTCTAACTTGTTGATCCAAACCATCTAAATGGACTGGATGGGTCCTCTGATTGTTATGGGGCCCACTAATCCGATCGCAGCTCGCCCGAATGCAAATACTCATGAGAAATTGCATCGTGGCTTTTTCTCATACGGAGGGGAGTTCTTTTCGAGAAGACCGTCGCCCTAACGGCTAGGGCCGTTGTTACCATAGATCGAACATCCAAGATGGTCGCATGAAGCCTCAGTAACAGCCCGAATTGTGCCAGTTCATACTTCCCGAAGAGGAAGGCATCTCTCAATCTTTTGTCAAGCCTCCGCGACTTTGAATGGACGACTGAGATGCTTGCCGAATGAATGATTGAGGTTGAGTGGGGAGAGTTTGCTTGGATTGTCAGAATGTCGCTGATGAACACCACAACAAACTAATCGAGATAAGGATGGAAGCTGTCATCCCCCAAACTCAGAAACCGAGCTCATAAAATTCCCGATCATCGAATCCAATGTTGACAGCCTCCATAGTACCTCATTCTCGGCTCCTAGAACCCATATACCAAGTTCCGATCTTGGGATCCTGCAATGAGGATTTTCAATATAAATTTATTCCATAATAAGCATAACAAAAAAAAAGCATAACCCATGAACAATAACCAGAACACCATCACAAAATTTACTATGATCAAAAGCTTTGAGTACAATACATGAAAGGGAAATACAATGTCAATAGGTATCCAAAAAACTCTAAATATCCAAGAACTCCGGAAGCTCTGCCGTACACTCCTGCCGCAGCTCGACTGCATCGTGAGTCACCTACATACATCTATCGTGCATAAGCTTAGAAAGCTTAGAGGGTGGTGAAAGTATGTGCGCAAGGTAGTAATGCAAGTATACAGTATCAAAGTAATATGGAAACATACTAGTAAGTCCATGAATGCTATCAGCCGTACTAAGGCTTTGCGATGCAAGGCATGAATGCTATCGGCCACACCAAGGCCATGCAATGTAAGGCATGAAGTTATCGGCCATACCAAGGCCATACAATGCAAGGTCTACATAGCCAATGTCATGTGTAAGATGCAACTCAAGTATACCAATCCACATATCAATCCAGCTCATCTCTAGAGCATCATATATTAGTATTGTTCTCTCTGGATAATCCCCGGGTTTTAAAACATTATACACTAGATTGCTGCCCCACACTAGACGCATAACCATGTAAGCGGAAAAGACCTCACTACCCGCCTGACTAGCAGTTTGTCAAAATCTACCTGGCGCGTTGGTAACGGACCCATTTACGAGCTGGTCAGACTCAGCCTACCAATTGCCCCTACCCTCGGGCGGGTAAGGCCACACACCCTTCCAACTAACCACGACATAGTGGGAGACACGGCCTCTGGTATTCGGCCCTCATGCGCTCATACATCCACTCGGTCTAGGCATTGGAGCATCCTCCATGGTACCATAAGGGTTTGGGGACTTTCACCTTAGTACATCTATTGCACCCCCGTGCTTAGCAAGTATTTCTGGTATCCAATCCTACCATCCACGCTATATTTGTGGAGGTTACAGCCCTGATGTCACTAGGCGTACAGTAATCATAATCACACAATGCAAGATGCATGAGTCACACAGTCCAATCATCATCAATCCTGCGCATATTATGCACTCATGTGGGACAACTCTGCCTATCAGGGAGTCCTATAAATAACCTGTCCAATGACATATGCAATGGTCAACCACATCTCATAACAAGCATGTAGATGATGTGTATGGGCATGTATCATGATGCTATGATACCGCATACTCATAATCGGTATCGATAATTGGCCTATATAAAGGCAGGGTCCATAGAAGGACATCAGATCTAAACCATAACATAAAGGTCGGTCCTCAACTGTAAAATACCAAATATGATAGCACGGATCCCTCCATCTATGGTGATGATGAACTCTCCTCATATCAAGCTTGGGCCTAGGTGGTCTACTTATAATCCTAAGGATCCTGAACGAGCTTCCTTCACCATACTATCATATATCCCACTAGATGCCCTGGGGGGCCCAAATAATTCCTAGATGGACTCCGAGATTAAAACAATCCTGCTAGCAACCAATGGGGGCCCAACATATTTGGGTTAGCCCAATGCGAATAGATGGATCATGCAAATATCAATGGGGCCCAATGATTTGGGTCAACCTACTTTGAGAAGGATGAGAATGGGCCTAACAAAGGCCTAAGAGAAGGTCACAATGTGAACAGTTTACCATCATTGCCCATTCAATGTGGACATTCAACCAACATTGCTCCCAAAGAGTGGCCCACATAGAGCCAAACACATAGTGGGGCCCATGGCCTTACACAAGGGCCTCATATACAACATAATGGGCCTCACACAAGGGCCTAACACACTTCACAATGGGCCTCACACAAGGGCTTATATACAACGTAATGGGCCTCACACAAGGGCCTAACACACTTCACAATGGGCCTCACATAAGGGCCTAATATACTTCACAATGGGCCTCACTCAAGGGCCTCATATACACCTCATTGGGCTTCACTCAAGGGCCATAAATACATCATATTGGACCTCACACAAGGGCTACTTATACATCATATTGGGCCTCACACAAGGGTCACTTATACATCATATTGGGCCTCACATAAGGGCCCATGGGCTAGACACAAGGGATGGATAGTGAGTACATCACATACGTCAT
Source organism: Magnolia sinica (assembly GCF_029962835.1). Taxonomy (NCBI): domain Eukaryota; kingdom Viridiplantae; phylum Streptophyta; class Magnoliopsida; order Magnoliales; family Magnoliaceae; genus Magnolia; species Magnolia sinica. Next base: position 30,316,654 of record NC_080587.1, read on the forward strand.
AGTGGGCTTGATGGGGCAGCCCATATAGTCCAGAAAATATATGAACAACATGCTCAATGTACACAACCAGGTGGGCCTCACAGGTCAGCCCAAAGGTCCAGAGAAATAAATGGACAGTGTGCCTACAATACACACATTAAGGTGGGCCTTATGCATCACAAAAATGGGCCTCATGAGGCAGCCCATGGTCCACCAAAATGATGGGCAATAATGTAAATATATCAAAGTAGCCCTGCACAATGGGCCTTAACTGGATGGCCTGGATACACTATACACATAATGGTGGGCTTGCACATGCAGTAGGTGGGCGTACACAATCCATATGGGCCCCACCAGATGGACAACTAGGATATACAATGCATAAATCATGATGGGTCCCATGTCCAAGCAGTGGATGGTGTGGACGTACAACACATCCATCAAGTGGGCCTCACCATCCAGGAATGGACAAATGACTGGATATACAACACATACAAGGGGTGGGTCCCACTGTCCAGAGGACTGGATGGTGTGGATAAGACCCATACATCATGGTTGGCCCCACATGGCATCGTCCAAAGATGGACGGTGTGAATATAGAATAAATATATCAAGGTGGGCCTCACCCCCACACATGTAACATGTGTGGGGTGGGCCCCACGTCCTCTAAAATGGACAGACGATATGGACATAACACATACCTCATGATCAGACCACAGAACTTGCTGACATCAATGTAGCAGCATTGCTGCGTGGGACCCACCATCCCACATGGACAGACGGTTGGGATATATATACATACATACATATATATACATACATACATATATATACATACATACATATATATATATATATATATATATATATATATATATATATATATATATATATATATATATATATGGTGGGTCCCACCGTCCAGCAGCTAGATGGTGGATCACACATTCATCACAGCAGGCTTCACATCCCATGGACGGTCTGAATGAAAAACATACATTAGGTGGGTCCACTTGTGCGGCCCACCATAACTTTGCAGTAAAGCTGGTATTTGTGTTCTCCTTCGTCCAGGGGTTGGACGTCAGCAAGGTGGGCCCCACGGGCGGTCGACATGGACGAAACATATACATCAAGCAAGAAGTCCATGTGGGTGGGCACCCATCCAGAAAATCAGGCTGATCTATGTGTTTTCCCTCATCCAGATTGGCCCGAAAATGGGAAGCAAAGTGGCCCAAAAATCTGGATGTGTGACCATCCCATGTATGGATAGCAACATGCATCATTAGGTGGGCCATCATACAAGGAAAGAAAGAGAGAGAGTAAGAGAAGAACGGGTGATGGAGGGACCCCGCCACTATGGGTCCCTTAATACATGCATCATACACCATACATTCATCAAGGTGGGTCCCATGCATTGCATGGCCTTCAAATCGGTAAATCAAGGTGGGGATACCATCCCCACCATAAATCAAGGGTCTAGATGACCCATCAATAGCATGAATTAACTCAAAATATCATGACGAGGTCCGTGGAGAATGGCCCCATCATGGATCATGTATACACCAAGGATGGGCCATTGGCCACATCCAAAGGGTCAAGTAGGATCTCCACCATTGATTGGTGAGTCCTACATGATTTTAAGCAAGAAAATCAAAGAAAAGTGGATGATATACCCTAAACATGACACCCACCTAGGATCTTGAACTTCTTCTTCTTCCCTAGTGCTCCAATGCTCTTAAGATGATCTTTTAATGGTGGAGATTGACTCTTGATGGTTGGATTAGTGAGAAATATAGATGAAAGGGGCTGGATTTTTATTTTTTTTGGAGATGTGTGGGATGTTGGGAGCTCTCTCTCTTGTTAGAGAATGAGAATGAAAGAGGGAAAGGAAAGAGATAGATGAAGGAGAGAGAGTGGTGTAGCTTCCTAGGCAATGAGTGGTTGTTAGATAATAATTAGTTTGTAAGAGGTGTGGCTCATGGGGAAGAGAAAGGTAATCATGGGCTAGGGGCTACAGTGGCTTTAGCTAGGGTGATGTCATCACCCTTATGATTACCTAGGGAATGGTTGCATATGGGATAGGTGGGTCCTGCAACGTTCGGTCCACGACCATTATAATGCGCGGTTCACATCTTATGATCTAAGCATCGGATTAGCGCACGATATGTAGCGTCAGAATCGCAACGACGACGCAGTTGCAATGGCATGAGCCTCGGGTTGAGTTGGCTCAAGTTTATAGGATGTGACTTAGAGTTACGTGTAAATGCTATTTACGGGTCGCGGGTTGTCGGAATTTGATGGGGTGGATCGCGGGATCCTAAGAAATGAAATGGTCATTAGGACACAGGCCTGACAGCTCTTCCCTCCTAATAAAAATTTCATCCTCGAAATTTACTATCATGTAGATGTTTCGAACAAGAAACAAATGTATTTGATTTGAGAGATTATCTTATTCAAACATAACAGAGAGAGTGTATCAAGAACAATCATCGTATTATTAATATTGAGTTCATTTACATCCTCGGATATCCCTTGATTCTGAGATAGATTATTTAGAATATAACAAATTGATAGAGATTGAATAGTGAATCTAAATATCAAATCTGACAACACTTCAACTCGTGATTTGATCATCTCTTTAAGAGGAATATTATGTGGATTCAATCATCTGATTTCCTCTTTCTGAAGCTTGTACAAGAGAAGAACTTGAGTTTGATTATTTTGGCAACATTTTGGCCCTTATCATAACTAACTGCATGACAATCTGGTTGCGCAGACCCGTACACCGATATGGTTTGCGCGGGTCTGCGCAAACCCTGGGCTTCTCTTCAGTCCTACTTTTAGTCTTCTCTGTAGCTCTGCACTTCCGTTAAAATCTTCAATTACCCTAAATGAGAAGGGGAGTGGGGTATTTATAGGCCTCAACACGTGCGAACTCTTGATCTTTGTGCCATGAGGCCCACCTTTCATCAATTCTGACCGTTCATGGACAACACATCCTGAAATCAGTTGCGCAGTCCTGTGCAACTAGTACCACTATTTGCATGGACCCACTCAACCGATATGGTTTGCGCGGATCCGTACAACCCCTTAAAGACACATTTTCTTTTTATCTTTTATTTTCTTCTTTCTTTTTAATATTTATTTTTTTTTCAATCTTCAATCTTTCCTTCTTCTTTATTATGCTTCAACAGATGCCCCCTTGATCCTTTCTTTGTTTCTCCAGAATCAAAGAATCAGGATCAATTTACTCTGAAAATGGTTTGCGCAGACCCGCGTAACCGACGCCCATGTACCATACTCGACCACACGCACTATAAATACTCTGAATTTTTACTCATTCCACACTTGCTGCATTCGTAATGAACCTCTGCTTTTCCACTTTACCTTCACACAACCAACTTTGTTTGCATGAACCCGCACAATAGGTTTCCTGTTTGTGCAAGGCCTCTGGTCGTTGCGCTGCTCCGCGCAACGGACTTTGATTGCGCTAGTCCGCGCAACCAACACTTAGAGAATTTTCCACACTTCAATTTTTTCTTTCTAAAATATCTTCAGATCTTAAACCTTTCTTATCATGGCCCACATTAAGCGAACATATCGTGTCGTTGACCCTCCTACCGCACAACCTTCTCACCAAGATTTGCCAAACCCATCCTTTTTTCACACCTCCAATCCTTCTCCATCACTTGATCAGCCACAACCAAAACGCATGAAGACCGCCGCTTGACATCCTACTTATTTTAAGGAGCCTGTGCTCCCGACCTTCGATTTCTCTGATCGTATCTCCTCACTGCCGTCTCCCATCCATTGAGCAATTTCAATGGGCGATATTGAATAACCTCCGAGACATGGTCGTGATTATGACTGGGAGGAATTGCTGAAATCAACCACCCATATACCTACTGATAGCCAAAGACCTCTTGCCCAAGAAAATATGCCTCCTGCATCTCAGTCGAAGAAAACTTGCTGCAATAAGTGTAAGTGCCATAGTTTATAACCCTGTTTGTTGTGAAATTTGTGGTGCCAAAGACACTACTGTGAAGCTTGCATATATGAAGAACAAAGCTCTACTCAAGATCAACTTAGTTTGACCAGCACTGTTCACAAGTCAAGAATCTCAAGAAGCTTTCAAGTTTATCTCAAAAAGCTCTCAAGTTTAACAACATCAAGACTTCAAGCTCCATTACTTTTAAGGTCACTCATCTTTAAGTTTCAATGTCCTCACTTCACTATTGAGGTATGACTGACCTTAGGTTGACCTTTAGAGTAGGCCATCTTGGATATATAACTCATATGTTTTATATAAGTGAGTTTGGATAGTTCTAAGACTAGTCTTAGACTTTGTTCGACTAGTCCTAACACAGCTTCGACTTGTCTAAACATTTCCTGGATCAGTTGTAAGTTTGTTAAAAAAATTAAAAATTTCTGTTAGGCTTCGACTAGCCCTGAGGACTGTTCGACCAGTCGTAGGAACAGTGTCGACTACATCTTCGACCTGTCGTAGACCTACGACTCAAAGAACAATGTTGAAATTAGGTAACCTACGACCAGTCGAAGGAGACCTATGACCAGTCGAAGGAGACCTATGACCAGTCGTGAAACTGCCAAATCTTATCGCGCCTGAATTTTCAAATATCTGTTGGTTCTACGACCAGTCGTAGAGGTCCTTAGACCAGTCGAAGGCGTGATTTGGTCACCTATAAATATAGCATGAATCTCATAATAAATCAAGCAATTTAAGTTAATTTAATTCGGTCTTTTGAGAGATAAGTCGGTGCTCCATATAAGCTAAGTGTGCATATTTAATATTTTCTTTCTTTAGCTTTGTTAATTGATTTTGTTTCTTGCATTCCAATCTAATCTGAAAAGAGGAATTATTGTTTTCCTTTTTTTGGAATCAAAATTAATTAGAGCTAGCCCTTTTGTTTTAATTTAAAATCTATTAGAACCTAGAACCATTATAAAGTGAGTATTGGACATTGAACTTTGACATTCAAATCTTTACTCCAACTTAGTTCTTCTGGGTTGCTACAACGAAGGAGAAAATAAAGTATTTTACAATTTGTGTAATTTACATTATTTGGTTTTATTTGAGGTTAAGCCAGAAAAATCTCAAAGTTGTTGGTTATCTGAGGAGAGCCAGAAAACTCAGAAGTGAAGGTTTTTTGAATTGTGTAAGTCCTTTGAAAAAGACACAATTGTGAAGGTTTTGGGTAAACCTGTGAAAACCTATTTGATAGTGAACGCTAATATCCCCTGTGTGAGAATATTATGAGTGGACTAGCATTCTGTGTGGTTATTGTTTAACAGTTAGTGAACACACAGGCGAACCACTATAATACTTTGTGTATTGGATGTATGATTTATATTACCTATCTTTTATCATTCAGAATTGTGGAATATATGTGTGGATGTGAATGTTGTAAATTTTACATTTCAAGCACAGCGGGGAATGTTGTAATAATTTAGATTTACATTTCAGCATTATATTTTTGCTATCTCTTTATTACTTTGTGCTTCAATTTCTGTATTTGTTTTAGTAAGGTTGCCCTACCATTTTTATGGTGCATGGTTGTCCTTAGAACAATCAATATTTTGAGCTAGCATTCAGCAGTGTGAATTGATTTATTTATTCAGTTCTATCTTTCTATATTTTTGCTGTATTTATCTTAAAATTTGGTATAGATATCTTAAAATTTGGCATAGTCCTATTCACCCCCCCTCTTGGACATATAGCTTGGCCATTTCAAGTGGTATCAGAGCTTAATAGCTCGCTCTTATTACTTTTTATTTGGATTTAATTCTTGAGCTAATGATCTAAGCTATATAAAAGATGTCAAATTTTAATAGCCTATCAGTCACTAGACCTCCACCCTTTGATGGCTCCAACTATGCCTATTGGAAAGCCAGGATGAGGATCTTCCTCAAATCCATGGATGAAAGTGTGTGGCTATCCACAGTGAATGAATGGACCCCTCCTACCACTGAAGTAACCGGGATTGATGGTTCAAAATCTACAAAAATTACACCGTATTTCTCTTGGACCACACTTCAAAAAACTGAGAGTAGTGCAAATGCTAAAGCACTAAATGCAATTACTTGTGCACTATCACCGGATGGATTCAAAAGAATTATATCCTGTGATTCTGCAAAACATGCTTGGGATATATTGGAAATGACACACGAGGGTACTTTAATTGTCAAGAAATCTAAGATACAAATCCTCACAACTAAATTTGAGGAAATACGTATGGAAGAAAATGAAAGCAAGATATGTGCTAAAATACTACGCTCACTTCCTGAACGGTTCAATTCTAAAGTAACCGCAATCCAGGAACTTCGTGATACGGACAATATGAAGGTTGAGGAATTAGTTGGCTCATTACAAACTTATGAGTTAACCTTTAAAGCTCCAAAAGGTAAATATATTGCTTTAAAAACTTCTAAAAATGGTTTTCATGAAAATGATTTAAACTCTGATTTAGAAAACTCTGAGGATGATATAGCTCTTTTGGCAAAGAGATTTTATAAAATTTTTAAGAGTAAAAAGAGGGTTGATTTTCAAAAAGCATTTGATAAAAAGAAACCTAAACCTAAAACTAGAAAATCTTTAAAAGACAGTCAATGTTACAACTGCCATGAGTATGGGCATATGGTTAACAAATGTCCTAATAAGAGCAAGTTAAAAAAGAAAAGTATGATGGCTACTTGGGATGAGTCCTCTGATTCTGAAGTCTCTTCTAAATTAGAAGATTCTGAAACTGAGTTAGGGTGTGATGTTAAGGCCCTTATGACTCTAGCCAAATTCACTTTTTCAGATAATGATGACTCGACTAATGAAGAAAATCTGAATAGTGAATATGAAAATGAAGATGATCTTCAAGACGCTTACAATGCCCTATATAAGGAAAGTTGTAAAATTGCTGTGAAATTGAAACTTCAAAAAGAGAAATTTTCTAAACTCAAAGAAATTTATGAATCTCTTGTTTTAGAAAAGTCCCATATTTCAGACTATTTTGAAAAGACAAAATGCGATTTAGATTTTAAAACCTCCTAGTTTGAAAATCTTAAATCTGAAAACAAACAACTAAAACATGAAGTCTCTTCTCTCTTGAGTTTAAAGGAAACCTAGAAATATGCCCAAGGTGATCCTAAATTAGAAAAACTCTTATCTGGATCAAGAAAATGTGGCGATCGATCTGGTCTGGGCTATGACAAGAGTGTTCCTCCTAAACCGAAGAATACTTCTCCCACATTTGTAAAGGGAGAGATCTTAAACTCAAAAGGGAAAGATCAAATGTTTTCTAAAAACTATAAATCTTTTCAAAAACCTAAAAGACATATCAACTATAAAAAGCAAAGCCAAATCCTTTGGCAGAAAAGATAGTTGATCTACTTAAGGTGCTTCTAAAGTCTAACTCACTAGGTTATACTTATAACTCTTACAATCGAAAGAAGACCTGCTATCCTCCTAAACCCAAAATGGTTATGAAATGGGTTCCAAAGGTCGCTTGCTTGGTTGCCCACACCGCTTTCAAAGCAACAAGCCATTCTAAGTGGTACCTAGATAGTGGATCCTCCAGGCATATGACAGCGACAAGGCTTTATTCACCGATCTCAAAGACATGACTAACGATTCAGTCACGTTTGGAGGATTATGGGCCAAGGTACGGTTCAACTCTATAACCTTCCTTTGATTAAAAAATGTGTTGTATGCTGAAGGACTGGAACCTAATCTTCTAAGCATATCTCAGATTTGTGATAATAATCATAGTGTACTGTTTTCTAATCAAAGCTGTGAGATTCTAAACAACAAGGGTTTAGTAATACTAACTGGACGTAGAACGTCTGAAAACTGCTATATTGTTAGCGAATCCAGCTCATCTAATCAATCATGTTACATGGTCCAAACAGACGAGACTGATTTGTGGCACAAACGTCTTGGACATGTACATTACCGAAATTTACATAGATTGAGCAAATGAGAACTTATAAGAGGTCTACCCAAACTACAAAAATTAGATAAAATATTGAAAAGGCCAAGCTATATGTCCTAGAGGGGGGGTGAATAGGACAATGCCAAATAAAAACTTATAACAGCGGAATAATAAAGAAAATGATAGCCAAATTAAATAATAATGCAGGAAAGAAAAACAACCTCAAGATTCAGATCTTGAGAGGTTGATACAAACGTTATTCTAAGGACAACCTTACACCAAAAACAGAGTTTATGGTAGGACAACCTTATTTCTAGAAAGGTCTTTGTATCAAGTCTCAAATCGAAGAGGAATACAAAAACAAATATGAACTGAATTGAAATAACTTGTAATTAAAGATGTATTGTTCTAGGGACAACCATACACCATAAAAATGGCAGGGCAACCTTGCTGGAACAACTTTCAAAATGAAATTGAAAAACAAGCTTATAAAGGAATAGCAGAAAGTAAATTCTAAGCTATTACAACATTCTCACAAAGCTTGAAATAATTACAACATTCACCACCATACATACATCCCACAAAAAGAATAAAAATAATTAAAAGAATAAATCAATCAACCACAACTCAAAGGATTTATAGTGGTTCGCCTGTGTGTTCACCAACTGTTATCCAACAGCCACACAAAAAGCTACTCCACTCCTAATATCCTCACACAGGGGATATTAGCGTTCACTAAAGATAGGTTTTCCCAGGTTCACCCAAAACCCTTACAATTGTGTCTTTGTATGTGGGCTTACACAATTAAAAAAACCCCACTTCTGAGTTTTCCTGGCTTTCCTCAGATAACCAAAATAACAAGATTTTTCTGGCAAATCTTGAAAGAAACCAAAATAATAGAAAGGAATTTACAATATGTAAAATACCTGAATATCTTCTTCGTTGTAGCAGCCCGGTAGAACCAAATCAAAGTAGATGATTGAATGTCCAAGTTCAATGTCCAGTACTCGATTACAATGGTTCTAATTCTAATAGATTTTAAATTAAACCAAATAGGGCTTGCCTTAATTGATTTTGATTCCAAAGAAAGGGAATAACAATTCCTCTTTTCAAATCAGATTGGAATAGCAGAAACAAAATCAATTAAAATAAAGCTAAGGAAAGAAGATATTAAATAAGCACACTTAGCTTAGATGGAGCACAAAATTATCTCTCAGAAGTTCGACGAAGATTGGCTTGAATACTATAATTAAATCGATGATTTCTTCTGAGATTCGTGCACTATTTATAAGTGAGAAGATCGGGTCTTCGACTGGTCTAGAGTGCTCTACGACTAGTCGAAGCTCTAACAGATATTTGAAAAATCCGGCGGGATTTGCTTTGACCGTTCTACGACTGGTCGTAGCCCTCCTACGACTGGTCGTAGGTCCTGAATATCTTCGCTGGACTTCGAGTCGTAGATTCTACGACTGGTCGAAGATGCAGAAACACTGTTCCTACGACTGGTCGAACAGATTCCAGGACTAGTCGAAGGCTAACAGATTTTATCCGGAATTTGTAACAAACTTACGACTGGTCGAGGATTTTCTTAGACTGGTCGAAGCAAGTCTAGGACTAGTCGAAGCAGACCTAAGACTAGTCGAAGAACAGACCAATCACATGTAAAATAACATTCGACTTATGTATCCGAAATGACCTACTTCTAAGGTCATCCTATGGTCAAACAAACCTCAATCATGAAGTATGGACATTGAAACAAGAGACCATGAAGAATGAGCCTTGAAGTCTTGATGTAGACTAAACCTTGAAGTAGCTCAATCATGAAAGTGGCTTGAGTTTCAGCTTGAGTCTTGAGTTCAGCTTGACTTTCAACTTGAGTCTTGAGTTCAGCTTGAGTCTTGCCTTGTACTTTCTTTTTCTTTTCAGCTTGAGTCTTGTGAGCAGTTCTTTCATTCAAGATCTTGAGTCTTGTACTTGAGAGCTTTGCTTGATGTGAGCTTAGCTTGTTCATGTATGTTGATCCTTGAGAGAGCTTCACTTAAGCAGGTTATATATAACATAACAGAGATTTTGTCACCACAAATTTGACAACTTATAGGGATATAAACTATAACACTTACAATCTCCCCCTTTGTCAAATTAGTGACAAAACACATAACCAAACAAAAGTAAAACAACTGGTTAATACATGCAAATCAATAATCAATATTTAACATTCAACCAGTTTCAACATTCAACAAGAGCAAACATATATTCTTCTTGATACCCCACTCCCCCTGAGTAACACTCCCCCTGAGTAACATAACATAACCAATGCTACTCCTCTCACAATCACATTAACAATAAACCATTCTCCCCCTTTTTGTCACAAGATGACAAAGGAGAACTAAATAAAGGAATGAGAGTAAACATGAGGAGGAAATAGAGTATAGCAAAAGAGTCATAGAGATACTCAAGATAGCATCACAGATATCCAGCATAAATATTACATGAAAAATAAATATCCAGCATAGAATCCAACTCAAACTCAATCAAACAAGAGCAAAGTAATAAAGTTATTACATACCAAAAGTCTCATAGAAACTAGTCAGAATTAGAACTTGAAGATGGAGCAGGAATAGAAGGATCAAGTTGGTGCATGCCTTTGTTCAAGCGCCTTAGGTATTTGCGCATGTATTTGAATTGCAAATCATGAGCAACAGACATGTTCTCCAACTTAACATTAATATTCTCAACTCTACCTTCTAATGCACTCAGACGTGCATCAACATCAGATGGTACAAAATCTGGATCATTAGCAGAGTCAGAATCCAGTTCCTCAAAAATATCATCCATATTAATATCAACACCAGCTTCTTCAGGACCACCACCACCACCACCTTGTTCAGGAAGCAGATCCAACTTCATCTTATTAATATTTGTATTGTTGAAGATCAGATGATGGATTGGTGCTTCATCAACAGGCATATCAACTAACATATGAGTAGCCAATACAGTCATAAAGTATGCAAATGGAATGTCACTATGACCAGGATGGAGTCGAAACTGAAGAATGAAATGACAGATTAAGGAAGGCAAACAAATCTGAGTACCATTTGAGATAGCATGGATAACACGAACCATAAATGAAGTTAAATCAGATTTATTACCCGATCGAGGATACAGATTAGACACAAAGATTCTGTGAAGAATTCTATATTTGGGTAACAAATACCTTGCGGGGAGCGCATTCCCTTTTTGAGTCCATTGAACATCCATATTACACAAGTCTCTAGTGAGCATGCGTTTTTCAGCCATTGAGGGTTTATCAGTGAAGTTATGAATTGGAATACCCTCATCATTCACAGGAATTTCCATAAGGGCTGAAATTAAATGACGATCAACGTCAAAAGGCCCTTCTCTAGTAGAAATTTGAAAAGTTAAATTATCCTGTGAAAATGCACTAATACATGAAAACATGGATTGGGCAATGGACCGGTATGCAGGCCCACCCCAATGCAATAAGTTAGTCCAACCTACAGCTTCAAGCATAGGAAGGATGTCAAATGGAGCAATGTGATTGACATCAACAGCATGTTCAACGATAACCTTACGAGATCTAATGTCCCTAACAAATGATGGATCATCATTGGGAACAAGAAGATGACGTTTAGATAAAGGGGTAGATCTGGAGGAAGAAGAAGGACCACGTGAAGTAGTTTTCTTACCTCTAGAAGCCATTTGCAACAAGGATTTAAAGGAATAAAGAAGTTGCAAAGGATTGAGAAGAGGGTTTGCTCAAAACAGATTTTTCAAAATATCAACCCCAAATCTCAATGATTTTCAAGATAGAAAGCTTCAAGAGAGAAAAGGAAGCAATCTTGACACAAATATGCAAGAAAAACGGATTTGGAACACTAACCTTGAAGAACTTGAAGGATGGGTTCGACGAGTCGAAGTTCGGCTCCAAGGAGAAGAAAGAAGAAATGAGGAAGAAAGTGAAAAATCCCCAATATGAAGTGAAATTCGTGCTCCACGACTGGTCGTGTATACTCACGACTGGTCGTACAAACCCCAAAAATTCAATATCTTGCAATTTACACAAAAATTGAAATTTAGTCTAGCAAATATATACAATAATATACAAGAAGGCATAAATTATCAGTTTAAAATGCACATGCCAAGATCAAATTTCATCTTTTTGAACCTGCTTTTATCAAGAGGTTTTGTGAAAATATCAGCACGTTGATCTTCAGTAGGAATATATTCTAGAGATATAACTTTTTCTTCTACTAATTCCCTTATATAATGAAATCTAATGTCAATGTGCTTAATACGAGAATGCTGAATAGGATTTTTTGAAATATTTATCGCACTGGAATTATCACAATGTAATAACATAGAATCCTGTTTAATTCCATAATCACTTAGCATTCGTTGCATCCAAACAAGCTGTGTACATGCATTACCAGCTGCAATATACTCAGCTTCAGCTGTTGAAAGTGATATAGAATTTTGTTTCTTACTAAACCAGGAAACTAGACAATTTCCAATGAAAAAACAACCACCACTGGTTGATTTTCTATCATCTAGATTACCAGCCCAGTCAGCATCCGAGTACCCAGCTAATTGAACATTGGTTTCATGAGGATACCAGAGACCGAGATTTACAGTACTTGCGACATATCTAATAATTCGCTTGACAGCAATCAAGTGAGATTCTTTTGGATCAGATTGATATCTTGCGCAAATACCAACACTTAGAGAAATATCAGGTCTACTAGCAGTTAGATATAACAAACTACCAATCATACTCCGATAAAGTTTTGAGTCAACATTTTTACCATTAGAGTCTTTTGATAGTTTCAGGGTAGTACTCATGGGAGTATCGAAATTCTTGCCATTCTCAAATCCAAATCTCTTGATTAGATTCAAGGCATACTTAGATTGAGAAATGAATATTCCTTCAGATTGTTGCTTTACTTGCAATCCAAGGAAATAAGTCAATTCCCCAACCATGCTCATTTCAAACTGTGATTTCATCAAATCTGCAAACTCAGTAGTCAAGTTAGTACAAGTTGATCCATAAATGATATCATCAACATAAATACCATTAAGATATGATCATTTTGTTTCTTAACAAACAGAGTTTTATCAACAGATCCCATTTGAAAATTATGAGTTAAAAGAAATTTTGTTAGTTTCTCATACCATGCCCTAGGTGCTTGTTTTAATCCATAAAGTGCCCTTTTAAGCCGATATACATGATCAATATTTTTGGAATCTTCAAATCCCATTGGCTGTTCAACATAGACTTCTTCATGTAAATCGCCATTTAGAAAAGCACTTTTCACATCCATCTGATAGATCTTTATATTTCTAAAACATGCAATGGATATAAATAGTCTGATAGATTCAAGACGTGCTACTGGTGCAAAGGTTTCATCGAAATCAATCCCTTCAATTTGAGTATAACCTTGTACCACCAGTCTAGCCTTGTTTCTAATTATATTTCCACATTCGTCAGACTTATTTTTGAAAATCCATTTTGTTCCGATGATGTGTTTATTTTTAGGTCTTGGTACGAGATACCAAACATCATTTCTTATGAATTGGTTGAGTTCATCTTGCATCGCAACAATCCAGTTCTCATCAGTAAGCGCTTCTTTTACGTTAGATGGTTCAATTTGGGATGTAAAACATACATAATTACATATATCCTCAAGTTGTCTACGGGTGCGAACACCGGTGAGAGGGTTTCCAAGAATTTGTGTGGTTGGATGATCTTTAACAGTCCTCAACTCAGAATCAGTTTGATTTGATGAAGTATCAGGTTTATCAATGATTAGTACTTCATCATTATCTGAATTAGAAGTTGGTGTGTTTAAATGATCATCAATGACAACATTAATGGATTCTTGAATCACACCAGTCCTTTTGTTCAGAACTCTATAAGCTCGACTGTTTAAAGAGTATCCTAGAAAAATACCTTCATCACTCTTCGTATCGAACTTTCTCAAATTTTCACGATCACGTAAAATATAGCACTTGCTGCCAAAAACTCGAAAGTATTTAACAGTAGGCTTTTTATTGAACCACAATTCGTAAGCCGTCTTATTATTATCTTTTTTTGTGTAGACTCGGTTAATAATATAGCAAGTGTGTTGACTTCAGCCCAAAGATTTTTAGAGAGCTTCATGCTATTCAACATGACATTAGCCATTTCTTGAAGCACCCTATTCTTCCTTTCTACAATTCCATTTTGTTGTGGAGTTTTGGGAGCAGAGAATTCATGTAATATTCCTTGGTCGGTACAGAACTTCTCAAAATTGCTATTCTCAAATTCAGATCCATGATCACTACGAATTTTACTGATTTGAGAAAATTTTTCAGTTTGAATCCTTTTGAGAACTTTTCTTACTTCTTCAAGGGTTTCAGATTTATCCCTTAAGAAGACTACCCAAGTGAATCTGGTAAAGTCATCAACTATTACCAAGATATACTTTTTACCACCACGACTTTCCGTTATGTTAGTTCCTATCAAGTCCATGTGGAGAAGTTCGAGTGGTCTTGATGTGGTATTTGAATTCACCTTTTTGTGTGAGTTCTTTGTTTGTTTGCCTATCTGGCACTCACCACATATTTTATCTAATTTCTGAAGTTTGGGTAAACCTCTTACAAGTTCTCGTTTGCTCAATCGATATAAATTTCGATAATGTACATGTCCAAGACGTTTGTGCCATAAATCAGTCTCGTCTGTATGGACCATGTAACATGTTTGATTAGATGAGCTGGATTCACTAATAATATAGCAATTTTCAGACGTTCTACGTCCAGTTAATATTACAGAACCCTTATTATTTAATATCTCACAGCTTTGATTAGAAAACCAAACATTATGGTTATTATCACATATTTGTGATATACTAAGCAAGTTGTGCTTTAGGCCTTCAACGTATAAAACATTTTTAAACACCGGAAGATTAAAAAGTTGAACCGTACCTTGGCCTATAATCTTGCAATTGCTACCATCACCAAATGTGACTGAACCATCAATCATCTCTTTCAGATCGGTGAATAAAGCTTTGTCACCTGTCATATGCCTGGAGCATCCACTGTCTAGGTACCACTTTGAATGACTTGTTGCTTTGAAAGCAGTGTGAGCAACCAAGCAGGTGACTTTAGGAACCCATTTCATAACTGTTTTGGGTTTAGGAACATAGTTGGTCTTCTTTTGTGTATACTTGTAGGAATGACCTATAGAGTTAGATTTTAATAGCTCCTTGAGTAAATCAACTATCTTTTCAGCTAGTGGATTTCGATTCTGATTAAAGTGACATGGCTGTTTCTAGGTTTTGAAAAGTTTTTGAATTTTTAGAAAAATCTTGATAAGTACTTTTCCCTTTTGAGTTTGAGGACTCTCCTTTAACAAACATAGGAGGAGTATACTTTTGTTTAGGAGGTTGATTTTTATCATAGCCCAACCCGGATCGATCGCCACATTTTCTTGATCCGGATAACAATTTTTCTAACTTTGGATCACCTTGGGCATATTTCCATGTGTCCTTTAAACTCGAAGAGAGGAAACTTCAGTTTTAAGTTTCTCAATTTCAGATTTTAAATCAACAATTTGAGAGTTTTTAAATTCCAAATCACATTTTGATTTTTCAAAATTATCTGAAATTTGTGATTTTTCTAAGACAAGCGATTCAAAACAATTTTTGAGTTTAGAAAACTTTTCTTTTTGAAGTTTAAGTTTGACAGCAATTTTACAACTTTCCTTATATAGGGCATTGTAAGCATCTTGAAGATCATCTTCATTTTCACATTCACTATTCAGATTTTCTTCACTTGTAGAGTCATTATCTGAAAATGTGAATTTGGCTAGAGTCATAAGAGCTTTGACCTCATTGCCCGACTCGATTTGATAGTGCGTAAGAAGAACCTTCAGAATCAGATGATTCATCCCATGTAGCCAACATACCCTTCTTCTTGGGTTTGTCCCTTTTAGGACATCTATTTGCTAAGTGCCCATATTCTAGGCAATTGTAACATTGACTATCTTTCAAAGATTTTCGAGATTTGGGTCTAAACTTCTTTTTGTCATTTGATTTTTGAAAATCAACCCTTTTCTTGCTTTTGAAAATTTTGTAAAATTTTTAGCTAAAAGAGCCATGTCATCTTCTGAATCAGATTTTCTTCTGAACTACATTTAGAAGATTTTAGAGCGATAGATTTACCTTTAGGAGCTTTAAAGTTTAACTCGTAGGTTTGTAGAGAACCAACTAGTTCTTCAACCCTCATATTATCCGTATCACGAAGTTCCTGGATTGCGGTTACTTTAGAATTGAACCGTTCAGGAAGTGAGCGTAGTATTTTTGCACACACTTTACTTTCTGGGATTTTATCGCCAAGACCCCACATTGAGTTTACAATGTCATTCAATCTAGTGTAAAAGTCCATAAACATCTCATTTTCCTCCATATGAATTTCTTCAAATCTGGTTGTGAGGAGTTGGACTTTAGATTTTTTGACAATTGTAGTACCCTCGTGTGTCATTTCTAATGTATCCCAAGCTTGCTTTGCAGTATCACAAGAAATGATTCTTTTGAACTCATCCGGTGATAGTGCGCAAGTAATTGCATTTAGTGCTTTAGCATTTGCACTACTCTCACTTTTCTGAAGGGTGGTCCATTGGTAATATGGTGTGGTTTTCATAGATTTTGAACCATCAACCCCAGTAACTTCCATGATAGGAGGATTCCATTCAGTCACTGTGGCTTGCCACACATTTTCATCCATTGATTTGAGGAAGATCCTCATTCTGGCTTTCCAATAGGCATAGTTGGAGCCATCAAAGGGTGGAGGCCTAGTGACTGAAAGGCTATCAAAATTTGACATCTTTTATATAGTTGAATCATCGAAGAATTAAATCCAAGAATTAAAAGGAGCTATTAGGCTTTGATACCACTTGAAAAGGCCAAGCTATATGTCCTAGAGGGGGGGTGAATAGGACAATGCCAAATAAAAACTTATAACAGCGGAATAATAAAGAAAATGATAGCCAAATTAAATAATAATGCAGGAAAGAAAAACAACCTCAAAATTCAGATCTTGAGAGGTTGATACAAACGTTATTCTAAGGACAACCTTACACCAAAAACAGAGTTTATGGTAGGACAACCTTATTTCTAGAAAGGTCTTTGTATCAAGTCTCAAATCGAAGAGGAATACAAAAACAAATATGAATTGAATTGAAATAACTTGTAATTAAAGATGTATTGTTCTAGGGACAGCCATACACCATAAAAATGGCAGGGCAACCTTGCTGGAACAACTTTCAAAATGAAATTGAAAAACAAGCTTATAAAGGAATAGCAAAAAGTAAATTCTAAGCTATTACAACATTCTCACAAAGCTTGAAATAATTACAACATTCACCACCATACATACATCCCACAAAAAGAATAAAAATAATTAAAAGAATAAATCAATCAACCACAACTCAAAGGATTTATAGTGGTTAGCCTGTGTGTTCACCAACTGTTATACAACAGCCACACAAAAGCTACTCCACTCCTAATATCCTCACACAGGGGATATTAGCGTTCACTAAAGATAGGTTTTCCCAGGTTCACCCAAAACCCTTACAATTGTGTCTTTGTATGTAGGCTTACACAATTAAAAACCCCCACTTCTGAGTTTTCCTGGCTTTCCTCAGGATAACCAATATAACAAGATTTTTATGGCAAATCTTGAAAGAAACCAAAATAATAGAAAGGAATTTACAATATGTAAAATACCCGAATATCTTCTTCGTTGTAGCAGCCCGGTAGAACCAAATCAAAGTAGATGATTGAATGTCCAAGTTCAATGTCCGGTTTCGATTACAATGGTTCTAGATCTAATTGATTTTAAATTAAACCAAATAGGGCTTGCCTTAATTGATTTTGATTCCAAAGAAAGGGAATAACAATTCCTCTTTTCAAATCAAATTGGATAAGAAACAAAATCAATTAAAATAAAGCTAAGGAAAGAAGATATTAAATAAGCACACTTAGCTTAGATGGAGCACAAAATTATCTCTCGAAGTTCGACGAAGATTGGCTTGAATACTATAATTAAATCGATGATTTCTTCTGAGATTCGTGCACTATTTATAAGTGAGAAGATCAGGTCTTCGATTGGTCTAGGGTGCTCTTACGACTAGTCGAAGCTCTAACAGATATTTGAAAAATCCCGGGATTTGCTTTGACTGCTTCTACGATCGTCGTAGCCCTCCTACGATCGTCGTAGGTCACCTACGATCGTCGTAGGTTTCCTTCGATCGGTCGAAGAACCCTTCCTTGGACTTCGAGTCGTAGATTCTACGATTGGTCGAAGATGCGTCGACACTGTTCCTACGATCGGTCGAACAGATTCCTGGACTAGTCAAGCCTAACAGATTTTATCCGAATTTGTAACAAACTTACGATTGAGGAATTTCTTAGATCGGTCGAAGCAAGTCTAGGACTAGTCGAAGCAGACCTAAGACTGGTCGAAGAACAGACCAATCACATGTAAAATAACATTCGACTTATGTATCCGAAATGACCTACTTCTAAGGTCATCCTATGGTCAAACAAACCTCAATCATGAAGTATGGACATTGAAACAAGAGACCATGAAGAATGAGCCTTGAAGTCTTGATGTAGACTAAACCTTGAAGTAGCTCAATCATGAAAGTGGCTTGAGTTTCAGCTTGAGTCTTGAGTTCAGCTTGACTTTCAACTTGAGTCTTGAGTTCAGCTTGAGTCTTGCCTTGTACTTTCTTTTTCTTTTCAGCTTGAGTCTTGTGAGCAGTTCTTTCATTCAAGATCTTGAATCTTGTACTTGAGAGCTTTGCTTGATGTGAGCTTAGCTTGTTCATGTATGTTGATCCTTGAGAGAGCTTCACTTAAGCAGGTTATATATAACATAACAGAGATTTTGTCACCACAAATTTGACAACTTATAGGGATATAAACTATAGCACTTACAAATATGTGGTGAATGCCAGATTAGCAAACAAACAAGGAATTCACACAAAAAGGTGAATTCCAATACCACATCAAGACCACTCGAGCTTCTCCATATAGATCTAGTAGGACCTACCAAGACGGAAAGTCGAGGTGGCAAAAGATATATTTTGGTAATAGTAGATGACTTTACCAGATATACATGAGTTGTCTTCTTAAGGGACAAATCAGAAACCCTTGAAGAAGTAAAAAAGGTTCTCAAAAGGATTCAAACTGAAAAAGGTTCTCAAGTCAGTAAGATTCGTAGTGATCATGGATCTAAATTTGAGAATAGCGGTTTTGAGAAGTTCTGTAGCGACCAGGGAATATTACATGAACTTTCAGCGCCCAAAACACCACAACAAAATGGTATAGTTGAAAGGAAAAATAGAGTGCTTCAAGAAATGGCTAATGTCATGTTGAATAGTATGAAGCTCTCTAAGAATCTTTGGCTTGAAGTAGTCAATACAACTTGCTATATTATTAACCGGGTTTACACTAGTAAAGGTAATAATAAAACGACTTACGAAATGTGGTTCGATAAAAGCCTACTGTCAAATACTTTCGAGTTTTTGGCAGCAAGTGCTATATTTTATGAAATCGTGAACATCTGTGAAAGTTTGATACAAAGAGTAATGAAGGGATCTTTTTAGGATACTCTTTAAATAGTCAAACTTATAGGGTCTGAACAAAAGGACCGGTGTGATTCAAGAATCCATCAATGTGGTCATTGATGATCACTTAAACTCACCAGTCTCAAATTCAGATAATGATGAAGTACTAGTAATTGATAAATCTGATATTTCATCTAATCAGACTGATTCTAAACTGAGGACTATTAAAGATCATCCAACCATGCAGATTCTTGGAAACCCTCTCACTGGTGTTTGTACCCGTAGCCAACTTGAGGATATATGCAATTACATATGTTTTACATCCTAGATAGAACCATTTAATGTAAAAGAAGCTCTTGCTGATGAAAACTGGATTGTTGCGATGCAAGAAGAACTTAACCAATTTGTGAGAAATGATGTTCGGTATCTCGTACCTAGACCTAAAGATAAACACATCATTGGAACCAAATGGATTTTCAAAAATAAGTCTGACGAACTTGGCAATATAATTAGAAATAAGGCTAGACTAGTGGTACAAGGTTACACTCAAATTGAAGGTATTGACTATGATGAAACCTTTGCACCAGTAGCACGTCTTGAATCAATCAGACTCTTTATATCCATTGCATGTTTTAGAAAGTTTAAATTTACCAAATGGATGTGAAAAGTGCATTTTTAAATGACGATCTGCATGAGGAAGTTTATGTTGAACAACAAATGGGTTTTGAAGACCCTAAAAATGCTGATCATGTGTATCGTCTTAAAAAGGCACTTTACGGTTTAAAACAAGCTCCTATGGCATGATACGAGAAACTAACAAAGTTTCTATTAAGCCATAATTTTCAAATGGAATGTGTTGATAAAACTCTGTTTATTAAAAAACATAAGGATCACATCTTATTAGTACAAATATATGTTGATGATATCATTTATGGATCTACCTGTACTGACATGACTATTGAGTTTGCAGATTTGATGAAATCTCAGTTTGAAATGAGCTTGGTTGGGGAATTGAATTATTTCCTCGGGTTGTAAGTAAAACAAAAACCTGATGGAATGTTCATTTCTCAATCTAAATATGCTATGAACTTGATTAAGAGATTTGGATTTGAGAATGGTAAGAACTTTGATACTCCTATGAGTACAACCTTGAAACTCTCAAAAGATTCTGCAAGTGAAAATGTGGATCCAAAATTATATCAGAGTATGATTGGTAGTCTATTATATTTAACTGCTAGTAGACCTGATATCGCTCTAAGTGTTGGTATTTGCGCTAGATATCAGTCTAAACCTAAAGAGTCTTACTTGACTGCTGTCAAGCAGATTATAAGATATGTCGCAAGTACTGTTAATCTCGATCTCTGGTATCCACATGAGACTAGTGTTCAATTAGCTGGGTACTCGGATGCTAACTGGGCCAGTAATCTTGATGATTGAAAATCAACCAGTCGTGGTTGTTTTTATATCAGAAACTGTTTAGTTTCTTGGTTTAGCAAGAAACAAAGTTCTATATCACTTTCAATAGCTGAAGCTGAATATATCGCAGCTGGTAATGCGTGTACACAGCTTGTTTGGATGAAACGTATGCTAAGTGATTATGGAATTAAACAGGATTCTATGTTATTATATTGTAATAATTCCAGTGCCATAAATATTTCAAAAAATCCAATTCAGCATTCTCGTGCTAAGCACATTGATATTAGATTTCATTATATTCGGGAATTAGTTGAAGAAAAGGTTATATCTTTGGAATATATCCCTACTGAGAATCAACGTGCTAATATTTTCACTAAATCGCTCGACAAAAGTAGCTTTAACAAAATGAAATTTGATCTTGGCATGTGCATTTTAAAATGACTAATTATGCCTATTTGTATCATAGTGTATATATTTGCTAGTATAGTTTTCAAACCTTGAAAAATATGCAAAAATCAGATTTTTTAGCCTGTACTCGACCAATCGTGAGTATCCATGACTAGTCGTGCTACAACCGGTCATGTATATCCACGACCAGTAGTGAATCACGTGGATTCACTTAAAATTTGGGTGAAATCATCTTCTTCTTCATTTCAACTTCACTCTCCAACGAGCCGACACATGACAAGTAGAACCCATCTTCCAAAGATGAAGCTGGATTTCCTTCCTGGCCAAGGTGATGGTGTTGGCAGTGCTAAAGCTGAACATAAGGAAGAAGCTGGTGATCTTCCTCCTGATGATATTAACATGGATGATATTTTTGAAGAACTTGAGTCTGATTCTATAAATAATCCAGACTATGAGCCTTCTTCATTTGATGCATGTCTGAGTGCATTGGAAGATAAAGTTGAGAATATAAATATTAAGATGGAAAACTTGTCTGTTGTCCATGATTTACAGTTCAAATATATGTGCAAATATCTTAGGCGCTTGAACAAAGGCATGTATCAACTTGATCCTTCCATTCCTGCTCCTTCAACTTGGTCAGATTAGTATTTTTAAGATTACTGGTCTGTAATAACTTTATTACTCCTAACTAGTTTTTGAGTTTGTCACTCTCTTTAACTTAGCTCAGTCTATGAATTATGTGTGTTGCTTATGCTATGTTCTCATATCTTGACTAGTTACCTCTAATATTTCTCATTGATTATTTCTCCTTAGCCATCTATTTTTTGCTTCCTTTATCATATTCTGACAAAAAGGGAGAGTATGGATATGTTATGGATATGTATATGATATGTATATGGATATGGATGTGGTCATGAGGACGGAGATTGTTTTGTATGGTGTTTTATGAGTATATTACTCACGGGGAGTATGTGCAGAGGTGTGCAGAGGTGGACTGAATATTGATTTACAAGTCTGCAAGATGCCGGTTGATAACAACTGGTGCATGATTCTTTAATCAGATATAACAACTGGTGCATGATTCTCTAATCAAATATTCTATGTTATGTAACATATCTTGAAAGAGCGTTTTGTCACTAATTTGACAAAGGGGGAGATCGTATGTGCCATAGTTTATAACCCTGTTTGTTGTTAAATTTGTGGATTCAAAGACACTACTATGAAGCTTGCATATATGAAGAACAAAGCTCTACTCAAGATCAACTTAGTTTGACAAGCACTGTTCACAAGTCAAGAATCTCAAAAAGCTTTCAAGTTCAATCTAAAGATCTCAAAAAGTTCTCAAGTTTAAATGACATCAAGACTTCAAGCTCCATTACTTTCAAGGTCACTCGTATTTAAGTTTCAATGTCCTTACTTCACTATTGAGGTATGACTGACCTTAGTCTGAGAGATAAGTCGGTGTTCCATATAAGCTAAGTGTGCATATTTAATATTCTCTTTCTTTAGCTTTGTTAATTGATTTTGTTTCTTGCATTCCAATCTAATCTAAAAAGAGGAATTGTTATTTTCCTTTTTCTGGAATCAAAATCAATTAGAGCTAGCCCTTTTGTTTTAACTTAAAATCTATTAGAACCTAGAACCATTATAAAGTGAGTATTGGACATTGAACTTTGACATTCAAATCTCCACTCCGATTTGGTTCTTTTGGGCTGCTACAACGAAGGAGAAAATCAAGTATTTTACAATTTGTGTAATTTACATTGTTTGGTTTTATTTGAGGTTAAGCCAGAAAAATCTCAAAATTGTTGGTTATCTGAGGAGAGCCAGAAAACTCAGAAGTGAAGATTTTTTGAAATGTGTAAGCCCTTTGAAAAAGACACAATTGTGAAGGTTTTGGGTGAACCTGTGAAAACCTATTTGATAGTGAACGCAAATATCCCCTGTGTGAGGATATTAGGAGTGGAGTAGCATTCTGTGTGGTTATTGTTTAACAGTTAGTGAACACACAGGCGAACCACTATAATTCTTTGTGTTGTGGATGTGTGATTTATATTACCTATCTTTTATCATTCAAAATTGTGGAATGTATGTATGGATGTGAATGTTGTAAATTTTACATTTCAAGCATAATGGGGAATGTTGTAATAATTTAGATTTATATTTTAGCATTATATTTTTGCTATCTCTTTATTACTTTGAGCTTCAGTTTCTGTATTTGTTCCAGTAAGGTTGCCCTACCATTTTTATGGTGCATGGTTATCCTTAGAACAATCAATATTTTGAGCTAGCATTCAGTAGTGTGAATTGATTTATTTATTCTGTTCTATCTTTCTATATTTCTGCTGTATCTATCTTAAAATTTGGTATAGTTATCTTAAAATTTGGCATAGTCCTATTCACCCCCCCCCCCCCCCCCCTCTAGGACATATAGCTTGATCATTTCAATAAGGCTGAAGAATTTTAAGAGAAGATAAGGGAGCATAATAAAAAGAAGCTCCCTAATTCATGGTAAATGGTCAGGGTAATCGAGGGCATTATGAAGTTCGACAACCCGCATTTAGAGGGTATGATCGTGATTCCTCTCAGTCTTTGCCACCACCAATCTATGCTCAACTGTTAGCCATCGGATCATATGGATAGAGAGAGACTGATGTATACTTCTTCCTAGGTGTTGAAAGAACCGTGCATCATTGAGGGGATCTTGGTAGTGCATAAGCTGCGATAGCAAATTGGCGACATTCACCCAATGAACTTCCTCATCCCGTCTCACGATCCCCACAACTTATTCCCCACATATTTCTACGAGACGGTCCAACAACATTTTCGAGATCGCGAATCGCTCTGGGACTAGAAGAATTTTCGACCAGGGGCCTCTTGACTTCACGCCGCTACTATTCAGATTGGGCAGAGGCTATCTTAACAAAACACGTGAAGATGTTGGTCAAGGTTGGCTTGTATAACGCCATAGAAGTTATGTCCCAGTACTTCTACAAAGAACCGACTGTGATAAAAGGTTTTCTTGACTATTGGTCTCCCACCACCAACTCTTTCCATTTTCCAGTGGGTGAAATGAGCATTACGCTCTAGAATCTTCACCGAATCGCAGGCCATCCATTAATAGGGAAATTCTACGATGAGTTTGTCCCGACTAATGAGGAGTTGGCGTTCATTTCCTCACTTGACCGAAAGCCTTCCATTTCAAAAACTACTATAGAACTCTTCAAGGAAATGTCAAAAATTCCAAATGTCCACAAGATATCTCCTCCTCAGTGGCTTGCGCACTTTTCCAGGGCCCGTAGGTAATTTTGAATCTATAAATCAATTGATTTCTTTTAATTGCACCTTTTCTTACCCAATTTTTACTTCTCTTGTAGATTTTGTGATTATTATTCTTCAGAGTTAACGAAGCTTCGTGCTAACATCAAAGAGCGAGTAGAGTATAGCCTATATGGAGAGCTCACGACCTTCTTGGTTTATTGGCTAAGCATCGTGGTACTTCCAAGTTCGAAATGGGCAGATGCTATTCGCCCCATGGTCTTTGCTATTGCTGGCGCCTTGTTGGATGGCCAAAAACATTCACTTGCACCTCCAGTTTTATGCTCTATTTATAGAGCCCTCGGGGAGATAGCTACACATGTAAAGAACCATGCCATTGAAACTTCTTCGACATATACATGACATTATATTACTGGTTGGATGGGGGTCTACTTTCCTTGGACTTTTGAAGCTCCAGAGAAGGCATACGTTCATCCTTCGCATCTTTTACTCTGGTTCTTTCAGCAAAGGGCTATGGCAAAAAGATCATAACAACTGGGTAGCCAACAAGATTCGGAACATTGATCAGATTGATTTCTTTTAATTTCATGTTTATTGCTATATCAAGGATACTGATATGGTAGATACTGCGACACTCACTGCAGGGGAAAGAGCATTTTTCCTCTCCATACGATCTTGTAGCTTGCCACTGCGGGAGGGAACATAGTTTTGGAGAGAACCATACTATCCTGGTTGCTTTGTTCGTCAGTTTGGCTTTAACCAAACTGTTCTAGAGGACTGTGGATTAGTTACTAGGAGAATGCGTTACTATGGCACTGGCCTTATAATTGGGCTATGGTATGGAAACAGCTACCAGGCAGTCGCGTCAATTCCACTTTGATAATCCCAGGCTGTGATCATGTAGTTCGAACTTCTTATAGCTGGATGCAATGGTGGGATCACCAATCATATCTGGTCAACAATCATTTGCCAATAGATGGACCCATCTGGCTTCCCCCGCCCAGGCTGAGAGGTAGGAAGCTTGAAGATAGAATTGGCTATATACCGAAAAAGAGTCATGCACCTTTTCACGGCCAGATTTGTAGGTGAATATCTTTAGAAGATCTAATTCGTGGAAAGAAGGGCATCAATACCTTGGAAGGTTGGATTGCACATGGGGTTGTTGCGAAATTTGAAAAAGTTCCTCACGACTTCACTAACCGGGCTACAAATGATGATGAAGGAACATCTTCTCCCATTCCGGCAAACACTACTATAGCTCGAGATGAACCGGCTCATTCTTCATAGCATACTCCTCCTAGCTCATCTTCTCCTATGACTAGGTCTCAGACACGCTTGCAAGCTTCGCCATCTATTTCTCAAGAAGGGGGAAGCCGGGCTTCTTCATCTCCTTCGGTCCTAGTCAATAAAGATTCTCAACCAGGTTGTAACTGGGCCTCTCCCTCTAAAGGGAAATAGGTTATGATTGAAGAAGTCGATGAAGAAGACTTAGGGGATGAAAATTCAACCTCTTCATATGAAGGCATCGCTTCTGCAAAGTATGAAGACGATGAAGATGATGGAAAGGATAACTTTGATGATGACTTCGAGGAAGGAGAGGTTCACATTGATGGCGAGGAAGATGTCGTTGCAGAAGATACTTTTATTGACGAAGAACATCTCCCACCAACCTCCGAAGCTCTTCCAGGTACCAATATTCCTGCAACTGTAGTGATAGAGGAGGAAGAAGTTGAGCCTCTAAATTACAAAGAATATGGATGTTCACCAAGTGAGGAATTTTCTTTCTTTTTTCTTTTTCTTTTTTTTTTTTTACAATGTATATATATTTTACAATATATATATATATATATATATATATATATATATATATATATATATATATATATATCTTGTAATAGTTATCTCATTGTTATTGTTGTATTTTTATTTCAGGTGATCATATTGTCAATGCTAGGACGGGTGATAGTCCCCCTGTGGATCTTCCTCCGACTACACTAGTAGTTTCACTGAGGGTCCCTCTGGTTCCTTTAGTAGCACCAAAGGTGGTAGCTCGTGAAATCATTTTTCAAGTAGAGACCATTGATCTACCAACTACGACCACCAGGGATTTGAGTACGGAGGGTAGAGCGCCTTCCTTTGACGATATGTTAGGAGCTGACCCTTCTTTTGTTTAGGAAATTCAACCTCCTGTTACCCATACTTCTGTAACAAGTATGTATATCATTTATTTTATTGGAATTTCCACATCCTCTAGCCTTGTTATCATTATACGAACTTCTTTTCTTCTTTATATTACAGGAACTCCTCCTTGTAGTGGTACAACAAGCTCTAAATTTGTAGCCATTGTGTTTGATCTATTGTCTTTTGAGAAGATTCCTACACATAAATTGCTTTTGATGAGGAATTCCATGTCAGCGATAGTTCACAATTTTAAAGATCCTGAGCAGTGGTCAGATCTGGACATTGCCATTGAAATCCTGGAAAACACTGCAAGGATGGCGAAGATTAATATTTTTGTCGTACATGACTCTCTCTCAGATTTTGTGATTTAATAATTTCTCTAGCATCAACAGAAAATGTCACCATTGCTCCTGAGATATTGGAATATGGAAAACAACTAGCTCTTTCCAAGGAGAAGGCTTCCCTCATCACTTCTACTATTTCTAAGTTCAATCAAGAGCAATCAACTCTTTAAGAACAGTTGAAGGCTTGTACTAACAACAGGACGATTATTTAGAATTGCATAACTATCCTATAGGAGGAAATTTTGCAACTGGAGTTGAAATACCGTACGGAGGAATCAACTATGAAGGAGATTGAAGAGAAGATGCAAATCAATATTCAATCTGTCGATGCTGAGAAATCTGAATTAATAAAAAATGAAGAGATAATCACATCTTTGGAGAGCAAGCAAGCTGGAATTCCTGATTAGGCAAAAATCATTCTCGAAGAAAAGTCAAAGCACATCGCAACTCAAATTCAGTTGAAGGAAGATTTGTAAAAATATTTAGGAATATTAGGAATTACAGATGAGCCGTAAAGAGTTTGTTTTTTTTTTTAAAAAAAAAACATGCAACTTCTTTTGATTTTCAGTATATATCAATGGAGACATAATGATATCTTGAGATAGTTTGCTTCTTCATAAAGTTCTAAATCATGGATCATTTCAAACATGTTCATTTATGCAATCATCTAACATGATATTTAATGAAGAGTTGAGATAAAAATGTCAACATATTATGAATGTTAGTATGGGATTTCCTATATGATTTTTGTTTTGATAGGCGGCACTAGATTTCAATTTAGTTAGATGAACACACAGTTTAAGCTCTTAAGTAGTGGAGTAACGCAGTTTTTTTAGACTCTTGAGTAGTGGAGTCGGGTCTCACATGATAGTCTCTATAACTCTTATGAGTTCGCTGAACTCTCACAGCCTGGTGAGTTCACAAACTGCGATTCATCAGAGGGGCCCAGTGAAGCTACTGGGGATGTGAACTTGGTTGGATTTACGCTCCAGGTTGGCCGCAGTAACTCTCTACAGTTCACATGGCGCACAAGGTGACCTTTGAGGTATATAGATGAGCAAGTTTAGGCCCTTCCTCATGAGTTACTACTGAAATCAAGGCAAGGATCTGGGGGTCTTATGCATGGTTGGCTATTTATGAACAATGGCCAAAAAGCGCACACTGCAGCCCGCATTTTCTTCATCTGCAAAGTTGGACCCATTCACGGGAGGGCAATTTCATCTGTTCCCCGTGACACTGTCGGAAAGCTATATAGATGGCATTGGTGTTATGGGTGACTGGCCGTTAAGGACTTTTTAGCCTTTTAGGGCTTTCAGTCGCTGGCTCCATCCGCTGCTCACATGGGTATGCATATGATGGCCTTCACGGCCTTTTTAGGGCCACTGGCTTTTCACTGCTGCCCAAATGGCGATGGTGATAGGCCTTATGTGTAGTTGGCCGTATAGGCTTGGCTAGGCTGCCTTAAATGATGATAAGTTGTCATAGTTGTTGTGGTAGTAATAGGTGTCTTGATTGATATATCACCATTGCTGATACTGTCTTTGATGATATTCGCACTATGCTCATAATAATATATCGGCTTGGTGATGATACCAATTTCAACGAGTTTCAGCAAAGCTTGTTTAATGACGACAATGATGGTTACCCTCATTTAAGAAATCACTGATATGTAATATTTGACGATATACTTGGAATTCCTCCTTTATTCAATTATCTGAAAAAGAATATATGAACATGACTTCACTTGACTTCACTTGTCCTTGCCCCCTTTTGATATAGAAGCATTATGCCGATAATCTTCTGGATCAAAATTGTGACTATCTTCAGGGACGATACTTCTTGATGAAGCTTGAGTTGACTGGTATACTAATACCCTGTCCATCTTGATTGACCACTCTATATGCTTCATTAACATTTACTTCTTTTATGATGTATGGCCCATCCCGTTTAGGCTCAAATTTGCCCCCTATTCTGTGGGTCACCACTATCAGTCTTTTCATCATTAGCACCATGTCCCCTTTTTTAAAAGAATGATATTTGACTCGTTTATCAAAGGCAACCGATATTCTTGCCTGATATAACTGTAATCATTTCTGAGCTGCCAGGCGCTTATCATCGAGCAAGTCGAGTTCTTCTAGCTTTATTTTTGCATTTTCATCATATGTAGTTGACTAATGCACTACCACTTTGAGTGATGCAACTTGCGTTTCAATCGGGATGACCACCTCCACGGCGTAAACCAATGAATATGACGTTACTCTTGTCATTGTTCTGTGGGTAGTCCTGTATGCCCACAATGCTTCTTGCAACTTTTTGTCCCAATCACACTTGTTTCTTGTTATTGTCTTCTTCAGTATCTTCACTATCATTTTATTGAATGCCTCTGCTAATTTATTGGCCGGTGGATAGTAAGGTGTTGAAAATGAGTGGTGAATACTGAATTTCTGACATAGCTTTTCTATGCCTCTATTTTTAAAGGGGTACCATTATCAATAATGATTTTCTTCAGGATGCCATGGAGATATATTATCATGTGTCAGATGAAATTGACCACATCTTTCTCTTTGACATTGCGCAACGCAATCGCTTCGTCCACTTGGAGTAGTAGTTTGTTGCTGCCAGAATATATTGTTTTCCTTTGGATGAAGGTGGATTTATGGGCCCAATAACATCGAGTCCCCAAGCGATGAAATGCCAAGAAGCGATAGTCTGATGAAGATCTTTAGGGGGAATATGTATGACATCTTCGTGGATTTGACACTCGTGGCATTGCTTCGAGTAATCTATTGCATCTTTGAATATTATAGGCTAATAGTACCCCATTCGATGTACCCGATGAAATAAATTTCGACCAGCTTGATGTGTCCCACATTCCCTGGAGTGAGCTTCTCGTAACATTTGACTTGCTTCTTGTTCATCAAGACAATGTAGCAGCATCCCATTGTAAGGCTTTCTGTACAATACTTCGCTACATATGATAAATCTACTTGCTTTCTGCTTGATTTGTTGTCTTTGTGCTAGATCTTTCGACAAAATATCATATTTAAGATAATACAAAAGCTAGCCCCAATCATTTGCTGTCACTTCCAAGCATGATATGGGGAGCACCTTGATGACTTTATTAATAACTTCTGAAGAGGTTAAGAACCTCCTTTCTTTTATAGTTACTTGAAGTGGACTTCGGTTCGAGCAGGATAGGGCTGTTGCTAGACCGTGGTACATGGTTGATTTTGAAATGGCAGAATTACTCCAGTAATTGTTGTGCTTTCCGACAATATGGCAAGAGTTCTTGCTTTCTTATTTCAAACTCAGTTGTTAGTTGATTTATAATCAACTCGGAATCTTTGTAAATCTGTAGCATCTTTATCTTCATTTCTTGGGTAATTTCCATTCCGATGATGAGAGCTCAATATTCAGCTTCATTGTTTATGCATGTAGTACCTAATGTGAAAGAGTAGGGCAATAGATCACCCTAAGGAGTGACGAATATTACTCGTGCCCTTGCTCCTACTCCTGATGCTCGAGAAGCACCAATGAAATACATCTGCCATGGATCTTGCGACTCCACCATCATAACTTGCTCATCGGGAAAATCATCACTGATGGTCTCACTTTTCGTTACGGGATGCGCTACCAAGAAATCCGCCACTGCTTGTCCCTTTACTGCTTTTACCGGCTCATAAGTAATCGTATATTCTGAAAGCAATAGCATCCATTTAGTCAATCTTCATGATAACATCGGCCTTGTCATTAAAAACTTTATCGGATCTACCCTTGAGATTAAAATTATATCATGAGAGAGGCAATAGTGTCTCAATTTCTACATTGCAAATATCAATGCTAGGCATTCTTTCTCGATCGGGGTAATTGCATTCCACGCCTATTAGAGTTCGACTCAGATAATAAAGAGCTGTTTCTTTTCCATATTCATTCGCCTTTGCTAACAAGGCTCCCAACGAATTTTCAGCTACAAATATGTACAAGATAAGTCGCTTACCCTTTATAGGAGCTGTCAATACCGGAGGCTGTCTCAGCAGTTCTTTTATTAAATTGAACGCATTCTGACAGGCTTTATCCCATACGAACTTTGTTCCATTTTTCATCAGATGAGAAAATGACTAACATCTCCCTGCCAGATTCGAAATAAAACGGCGAATATATGCCAGTTTTCTTTGCAATCTCTTCAATTCCTTCAAGGTTTTTGGAGGTGGCATATTTTGAATGGCCTTAACTTTCCCTAGATCAATCTCGATACCCCTGTGCCTGATAACAAAACCAAGAAATTTTCCTAATAGCACTCCAAAAGCATATTTAGATGGATTCATCTTTAGCTGCTTCTTTCTGAGTTGTTGGAAGACTGATGCCAGATGCTCGTGATGTTCCTGATGATTCCTTGACCTAATCACCAAATCATCTACATAACATTCAACATGCTTATGCATCATGTCTTAAAAGATATTTTGCATTGCCCTTTAGTACGTCGACCCTACATTCTTGAGACCAAATGGCATGACCTTGTAGCAGTAAATTCCTAACGAAATTCTAAACATTGTTGCTTCTTCGTCTTCATGAGCCATTTTAATTTGATTATAACTAGTATAGCCATCCATGAAGGACATGATAACATATTGTGTTGTACTGTCAATCAATAGTTCTATTATTGGGAGAGGAAAGTCGTCATTCGGGCAAGCTTTGTTCAGGTCTCTGAAATCAATGCACACCCTGATCTGTCCATTTTTCTTTTTTACTAAGACGATGTTCGATATCTACTTAGGATATTTGACCTCTCTGATAAACTCGACTTTTGTTAGCTTCTTCACTTCTTCTATTAGAGGAACCTGGTCTGGATGAAATCGCCTTTGTTCTTACTTAATCGGTCTTTTGTCCCTAGAAATATTTAATCGATGCATTGCCACTGAGGGTTCCAAACCCCGCACTTCTGCATATGTCCAGGTGAAGACATCTTTATTTTCTTTCAACAGTTGGACATATCTTTTGGCTTCTGGCTCAAGAAGATCGGCGCTTATGAATGTATTTCTCAGCTCTTCTTCTGTCCCCAGATTTATTTCTCGCAAACTATCGATCGTCGGCTGCCCCCCATCTTCCATCTACTTCGAAGCTATTTCAAGATGCTTGACTATTTCGCCTCTGATAACTGATTGACTGTGACCATATTCACTGAAGATTCTGCCCCCAATCCTTGAAAATTTTCTTGCCTCTTCTGACCGACTCCCATATGAATCTGAATTCCTTTTCCATGATTTAAACTAGTTGGTTCTTCGTAATAAAAAATCATGACTTAAACCAGTTGCTTTCCATGATATATATTATTCTCAGCTCTTTCTTCTACCTTTACTTCCGAAGGGGCATAAATTTCAATCGGTTCTGGATACTTTACACTGGCTTTGACACGAAATCTTTTCGGAATAGCCGGGAATGGCTTATTTCTTTCAGCATATGGCAATGGTACTGTATAATTTGACTGCAGGATTTTCAACTATTCAGGTGATAATAACGTTAATGGCGGCTGTCCTGGCTATCTCAAATGCCTCGGTACAAAATAGAACTTCTTCTTTGCTTCCAAAGTTCCAGATGATTCTGCCCTTTCAGATTCCTCTTTCATTACTTCTGCATGAACATTTTCCAAGGCTTTGTTTTCATCATTTTCTCTCTCTTCTTCTCTGCCAAATCCGTCGCAGTAACTGGCGTCTGCAAAGAAGGCTTTGGCTTCTGTATATGGCTTCGCATCGGCCATCACTTTATATTGTATTCCATTTTTACAGTACTTGAAACATTGATGTAGGGTAGAAAGTATAATATTGTACTGATGTATCCATGGTCTCCCCAAGAGAAGATTGTATGTCGTGACTGCATTATTTACGTGGCAAACTATATCAGTAGTTAGTTCTCCTATTTCCAATGTCATCGTAATTTAACCGACCACGCGCTGCCCGTCTTGATTAAAGCACCATATCATCATTCCACTAGGGCGTGGATCAGAACGACGGTAGTCCAATTTATTTAACTTCGTTAGTGGTAGCAGATTCACCGCAGATCCATTGTCAAGCATAATCCTCTTTACTTGCCGCGAATGTGGCCTACTATTATTAATGGCCTATTGTGCCCTATATCACAGGCTAGATCATCATCAGAGAAGGAAACTACCGGCATGTAATCTTCTCGTTCTCCGCACTCTTCATTTTCAATTTCTGCAAGTAACGTTTCTCTGACATTATGGTAGTATAGGGCTTGAATCAGGCTTTGCCTAAAGTTCTTTGATAACTTTAATGTGTCATAAATGCTTAACTGAGCCGGTATGCCTTTTAAGTGACTTACTACATCATAAGTCACCTTTACTGCCTCATTCTTTTCTTCTTTCTTATCACTGTCGTGCTAATCCCTGATGATCTCTGTTCTTGTGGTTCCGACTTTCTGCTTTGGGGGACTTGCCATTCTTTTCCCTGACCTTAACGTGATTACCGCAGCCTTCCCTATCATCTTACTATTTTCTTTCCCTGTTCTTTCATGAATATTTTCTCGAACTGTTAGTACATTCACTGTCACCTTTGCATCTCTTTCCTTTTCTTTTCCAATCATTATTTCGCCCCTATTTATCATTCTTTGTATTATACATTTTAATGTATAACAATTTTCTGTCGGGTGCCCCACTAGACGATGATAGCGATAAAAATCCCTTTCTCTTGTTCTTGTTGCATCTTTGGGGCGTTTGGATGTCTATTGTACTGTCTTTCAACAGTAGGTTCATCATGGGAACAAAATCTTCCCTATCGAACGCGAACCCTTCGTGAGAATTAAGTGATCTGGGCCTTTTTTCGCTGAATCTGTTTCTAGGATGGCTTGGTTCTTCTCTCCACTCTGTCCTTTTTTCTCTTGAATCTCGTCTCTAGACCTCTTTTCTCATGATCCACAATGTTTATGATCAACCTACTGGGTCCTCTCTTGGCCGTTTCATATTGAAACGCTGGCATTTTTCGAGTCATCAGCTCTAAAGCATGGGCTTTAGTGGCCAAATCACGGAAAGTCTTGATATTGGTGTTGGTAAGCCCAAATGTGATTCCTGTTTCCATGGAGTTCAAGCACATCTTGACCTGCTCTTTTTCTTTCGGCAACTGTCTATAGGCGGCTCCCAATGTTTTTCATCTATCTATGAATTTCCCCACAGGTTCCCCTTCTCTCTGCCGCACAGAAGCTAAGTCCGTAATGCTAACATCACATTTTAATGAGAAGAAATTTGACATAAAAGCATCCTGCATTTGTTCCCAAGTGCGTATCGATCCGAGAGCCAAACTACAATACCAGCGGAATGCCTTACTTGTCAGAGAAGATCTGAACAATCATAGGCAATATTGTGGTATCTTAGAAAAATTTCCCATGCTGGTGATGAAATGCATCAAATGTTCCTCTAGCGATCCTTCTCCGTTAAACTTTTGAAAGTCTGGATGCTTGAAGTTAACCGGAAAGTGGACATCCTCCACTTCCCTTAGATATGGTGTTCGATATCTGAACCGACCGATATTCTCACGTTCCCTTTCTATTCTAATAGCTTCCTCAACAACTTATCACACTTCCTCTTGAGTTACGGTTCTCATTGTCAGAGCAGATCCGAGTGATCTTGCCCCCGGTGGCTGAAAACCTTCAGGTTGGTGTTCCTGTCCATTCATCGTGCCCATCATTGAAGGATCCGCTATCTAGGTCACGTTGTGCTCGAGAGTTACTAAAGCCTCTCTAAGATTTCTACACTCTTCCATCAGTGTTCTCTGCACTTGTGCCATTTCATTCATATGGTCTTTTGTGGTTGACATAGTTTCCTATTCGTTCCAACCATGTGGACTGTAGCTTCCCCACTTCCTGATGAAGCTGTAGTCAGAGTAGGATGGGAATATATTAACGCGATGAGGCTTACGAAGATGGGAGTCTCATTTGATTTTCCTGTATTTCCACTGGAACTGACTGATCGAGGTGACAAAGAAGTGGATAATCCCACGAGTAGTGCCTTACCTTTTTGCTCTACTGTCCATTGGACTCTTGAAGCGATTAGAGCTGGGAAGTCACGATATGACGTTAACTGCGGAGCTGTTTGCCCGGGATATATCGCAGGAGGGGCAAGTTCGAGATTCTTTTTAGCAGCATTCTATGTTATTAGTCCCCTAACTCTTGGCGAAAGTAGGCTTGTTCTTGGGCTTCTTGCATTTTGGACTCTCATCATTCGAGATGTCACAATAGTCCAGTCTTCATCAGCTTCTAGTGCGGAGGACTGGGTCTTATGCCTTGGAGGCTGGTTCGGTGCATATTCCACTATGAATCCAGCTTTAGTGAAATAAAAGTGCACCTTTCTTATTGAGTTTGCCATTGATCGTAGTTTGTAACTTTATCTTTTTACCTTCAGTATAAAACATGAAGTTGTAATTAGCATTTAGGTCATAATGTAATCTATCTAAGAGATGAAGGGGAGGATGTTCCCACTGAGAGTTGCCATTTTGGCATTGGAAAGATGCCAAAAAAATTACAACGAAAGTCCTGTAACCTTCTCAATGTTAATATTAAATAAGATAAAAGTCCCCAGTAGATTCGCCATTTTGTTTCGAACAAGAAACAAATGTATTATTAATATTGAGTTCGTTTACATCCTCGGATATCCCTTGATTTTGAGATAGATTATTTAGAATATAATAAATTGAAAGTGTTCGAATTATGAATCTGAATATCAAATTCGGTAGCACTTCGACTTGTGATTTGATCATCTCTTTAAGAGGAATATTATGCGGATTCAATCGCTAATTTCTCTTTTTGAAGCTTGTACAAGAGAAGAGCTTGAGTCTGATTGTTTTGGCAGCATTTTGGCCCTTATCATAACTGACTACATGACAGTCTGGTTGCACAGACCCGGGCAACTGATATGCTTTGAGTGGGTCTGCACAAACCTTGGGCTTCTCTTTAGTCCTACCTTTAGTCTTTTCTGTAGCTCTGCACTTCTTCCAAAATCTTCAATTACCCCAAATGAGAAGGGGAGTGAGGTATTTATAGGCCTCCACAAGTGCGAACCCTTGATCTTTGTGACATGAGGCCCACCTTTCATCAATTTTGACCGTTCATGGACAACTCATCCTAAAATCAGTTGCGAGGTCCTGCGCAACTGGTACCACTGTTTATGCGGACCTGTGCAACCGATATGGTTTGTGTGGATCCGCGCAACCCCTTAAAGACACATTTTCTTTTCATCTTTTATTTTTTCTTTCTTTTTAATATTTATTTTTTTCAATCTTCAATCTTTTCTTCTTATTTTTTTATGCCTCAACAGCACAACAAAGTAAGAAGAAGAAGAAAACATGGCATCATGATCACACACACACACACACACACACACACATATTAAAATAATCAATTCAATACAAAGCATAATCAATCTACAAAAAAATGGAGATATCGCTCTCTAATCTCAGCCTCGCGCTCCTAAGATGCCTCTTCAACAGAATGATGACCCCACTACACCTTCACTAAGGGAATGACCTTGGTCCGGATGACCTGCTTCTTCCGATCAAGGATGCGGATTGGCTGTTCAGTATAGGAAGCATCCTCACGGACCTTAAGAGGCTGCTAATCAATCACAGGAATGGTGTCTAACCCACACTTTCGCAGCATCGAAACATGAAAAATGTTGTGAATGCCAGACAACTCTGATGGTAAGGAAAGCTTATAGGCCACAACGCCAACACGCCCAATGATCTCGAAAGGTGTAATAAATCTCGGGGCAAGCTTGCCCTTCACTCTAAATCGAACCACGCCCTTTAGGGGCGAGACCGTGAGATATACTCTGTCCCCAACGGTGAACTCTAAGGGACGACGCCGACGATTAACAAAACTCTTTTGCCGGCTCTAAGTTATGCGCATCCTCTACCTGATGATGTCGATAACCTTTGATGTCTACTACACAAGCTCGGGGCCTAGGAGATGGTGCTCTCTAACCTCGGCTCAACAACTAGGGTATCTACACTGCCTGCCATATAAGGCCTCGGAGGGAGCTATACCAATAGTCGCCTAATACTTGTTATTATATGCGAACTCAGCCAGACATAAATTCTCATCCCAGCTACTCGAGAAGTCGATCACGCAAGCTTTAAACATATTCTCAAGAATCTGGTTGACCCTCTCAGTCTGCTAATCGGTTTGTGGATGATACGCGGTGCTGAACTGTAAGGCAGACCCCATAGCCTTCTGAAAGCTTCTCAGAACTGAGACATGAACCTCAGGTCTCGGTCATAAATGATCGAAACTGGAATACCATGTAGTCTCACAATCTCATAAATGAATAATTTGACAAGCCGGTCCAAAGGCCAAGTCGTATGAATCGCGAGAAAATGTGTCGTCTTCTTCAAACAATCCACGACAACCCAGATGACGTCATGATCGCGCTGAGTCCTCGGCAAGCCTATGATAAAATCTATGGATATGTGGTCCCACTTTTACGTTGGGATGCTCAATAGTTGCAATGGACCTGGGGGTCTCTGATGATAGGCCTTGACACTCTAGCAAGTGTTACACTCGGCCACAAAACTGGTTATCTAGTGCTTCATCCCTGTCCAAAAATACTGCCTCCTCATATCACGATATATCTTCGTCAAGCCAGGGTGGATAGAAAACTGCGATCAATGTGCATCGGTCATAAGGTCACTGCACAACTATGAAACATCCGAGACACATAACCGGCCTCTGAAGTGAAGTCCATCATCAGAACCAATCTGCCAATCTGACTGACTCTCAGATGCTGCCTATGCTCGATAACTCTGCAATGACTCATCTGCCTACTGAGCGTTGATCACCCTTGCGACAAGAGAGGGTTGAATCGACAGGCTCAATAACTCACAATAGAAGACTGTAAGCCGATCTCGAAGTCAAATGCTGACATATCCTTAAGCATCTTCCACTCTTGAATCATTATGTGCACTACCAGGCATCGTGGCTGACTGATAAGGGCATCCACCACCACGTTCACCTTGCCTGGGTGGTACTGAAGATCAAAATCATAGTCCTTCAGGAGCTCTATCCAACATCTTTGCCTCATGTTCAACTCGGACTGTGAGAAGAGGTACTTCAAACTATTGTGGTTGGAGAAAAATTCGAACCTAACCCCATAAAGATAGTGCATTCACACCTTTAGTGCGAAGACGACTGCTGCCAGCTCCAAATCATATGTGGGGTAGTTTAGCTCATGGACCTTGAGCTGGCGAGACGCATAAGCTATTGGCTTCCCATGCTACATCAGGACAACACCTAAGCCAACTCATGAGGTATCGGTAAACACCATAAATCCATTACTCCTAGAGGGAAGAGTGAGAACAGGAGCAGACATGAGGCAGTCCTTCAGCTCCAAAATTGCTCGCTCACAAGCGTCACTCCACATAAACTCTACGCCCTTCCGGGTCAACCTGGTTAGCGGTGCTGCAATACAGGGGAATCCCTTGATAAATCATCTATAATATCCTGCCAAACTAAGAAAACTGTGCATCTCGGATACGTTCATGGGCTGGCCCCACTGATGCGCAGCATCAATCTTCAAGGGGTCCACTGCGACACCCTCCCTTGTCATCACGTGACAGAGGAACTTCACCTCCTCCTACCAAAACTTGCTCTTCTCCAGCTTCACATACAACTGGTGGGCACGGAGGTCTACAACACAATCTCCAGATGCTGCTCATGGTCCTCGCGGGTCCTCGAATAGATTAGAATGTCAGCGATGAAGACCACAACAAACTGATCGAGATATTGACGGAAGACTGAATTCATCAACTGCATGAAGACCGCGGGCGCATTGGTCAGTCCGAAGGACAGACCTAAAACTTAAAGTGACCGTAGCGCGTCCTGAAAGCTGTCTTCAGGATGTCCTCCTCTCGGACTTGAATTTGATGATAAGCGGATCAAACAAATCATCTATCCTCAGGAGCAGATGCTTGTTCTTGATCGTGACCCTGTTGAGTTTATGGTAATTGACGTGAGCCTCAACGAGCCATCTTTCTTCTTGACTAATAGTACTGGTACTCCCTATGATGAACTGCTCAGACGAATGAAGCCCAACTCACATAACTTGTCTAACTGCTGTAGCTCTTGCAACTCCTTCGGTGTCGTACAATACGGGGCCTTTGAGATAGGCCTGGTACCAGGCACAAGATTAATCTAAAACTCAATATGCCAGTGCGACGGCAATCCCGGAATCTCCTAGAATACATTGGAAAAATCACAAACCACTGGCAATTGATCAATGCTCACTACTACGGACTCCTCTACTGCACATGACATCAGACAAGATAACGGCTTTCCTCTGGGCTCAGCTACAAACTGGAACTATGGCAAGTCGGGTATACAGAACTTGACTGTCCTTGCCGAGCAGTATAAAATAGTGTGGTACTCGATGAGCTAATCCATGCCCAGGATGACGTCGAACTTTGACATCACAACGCGAACAAATTGGTGGATAAGAAGGTCTCCTTGACCAAGATGGGGCAAGACAAACAACATCAGCCTAGCACTAATCTTCCCCAACGGCGTCGATACGATCAACCCCTCGTGAGTAGACTCTATCGGTAATCCAGACGATCGGTAAAAATTCTCAGACATGAACAAGTGTGAAGCATCAGAATCAAACAACACTCGAGCAATGGAAGTAGAGACTAGAAGAATACCCTCAACGACTCCTCTAGAGGATTGTGGGTCCTGCTGAGCGACATAAAATTTAGCCTGAGCCGGCTGGGGAGGTGCATGTCCCCTCTGAGGTCCCTGCTAATGTTGTTGCCATTGCAGTGACTTATACTGCTGTCTTGGTTTCGGGTGGGGCCTTTGTGGCAGAGGTGGCTGTAGTTAATGCTATTGCGGTGGAGGCTGTTGTGG
The DNA here is from genome assembly GCF_029962835.1 of Magnolia sinica. Lineage (NCBI taxonomy): Eukaryota > Viridiplantae > Streptophyta > Magnoliopsida > Magnoliales > Magnoliaceae > Magnolia > Magnolia sinica. The sequence goes on from NC_080587.1 coordinate 30,356,730, forward strand.
TGCTCTCGGCTGCTGCTGCTACTGAGGGCAGGGGCACTCCTGCATACGGTATCCTACTCCACCCCACCCAAAATAAGTCCTAGCGAACGACCTCTAGGGTGGCGCTGAAGGTGTCATCGGTGCTCGGCGGGTCGAGTGCCTTTACTATTGTTGACGCTACTACTGCTGGAAGGCACCAGAGGGGGCTTGCCTCTTCTAGTCTCTCTTCCGATTGTAATTGCTCTGCATGCCAGCCCAATCAGCCTTATAAATATGGGCCCTTCATACTACGTCCTCAAAAGTCGAGAACTTATGCCTAACAATAAGCCTCGGAGACCGTAACGCAAGCCGTTCTTGAAACGGTGGGTCTTCCGCCCCTCATCATTAACCAAATATGACATGAACCTCGATAGGGCCACAAAACTGGCTGTGTACTGAGCCACAGGCATGTATCCCTGCACCAGGGTCTCGAAGTCTAATGCTCGCTGTATTTGAATGTGGTCGGGGAAGTACTGCTTGTCGAAGTGGTCAATGAAATACTCCCATGTCCAGACGAAGTCAGCTCCTACAGCACGGGCGACTAAGGTCCACCAGTGCTCGATCTCCCCCTGAAACAAATACATGGCCAAAGGGACCTATTGCTGGGTCTTACATCTCATGATCTCAAACATCTTCTCTACTCGGGAGCGTCATCTCTCTGCTGCAGTTGGATCGGGCTCACCCTGGAATCATAGGGGATCGAGTCGAAGGAAGTCTCTCAACAAGGCACTCTTGCACTCCTGCTCTGCCTACTCCAGGGTCTCAGCGTGACGCCTGCCCTACCCTTGGAGGGCAGCTATCATAGCTTGGAGCATTTGCTGGTGCGCTATTCTCGAATGAAGGTGCATGATCTGCAGGGGTCTCGGTGGGAGAACAAGAATTGTGGGAGGAAAAATAAGAACGTCGGGCAGAGGAATGGGATCCTCAAGTGGTGGAGCGGGGACCGCTCGGGCTGCTCGGACGCCTCACGTACCTCGTCTAGGTAACATGGTCTATGGAAAGAGCAAAGGCGTCTATCAGCCTTGAGAATCCTCGAAGGCTCAAACATTAGGGAACCAAAACAAAGATTATGCACTCGGGACCTCATCGTCCTAAGTTCACAACAAATATGTGATGTTATCCTCAGTTATTCCCAACTTATGCTCTGATACCAACTCCTGTCATACCCCAAACTTAGAAACTAGGGTCACAAAATTCACGATCGCTGAATCTGATGCCGACAGCCTCCATAGTACCCCATTCTTAGCTCCTGCACCCATATACCAGGTTCCGATCCTGGGATCCTGCATGGAGGATTTTCAATATAAATTTGTTTCATAATAAGCATAAAAAAGCATAACCCACGAACAATAACCAGAACACCATCACAAAATCAACTATAATCAAAAGCTTTAAGTATAATACATAAAAGGGAAATACAATGTCAATAAGTATCCAAAAAACTTCAGATATTCAAGAACTTGGAAGCTTTTCCGCACACTTCTGCCTCAGCTCGACTGCCTCCTGGCGTCACCTGCACGCATCTATTATGCATAAGCTTATAGAAAACTTAGAGGGTGGTGAAAGTGTGTGCGTAAGATAGCAATGCAAGTATACAGTATCAGAGTAATGCGGAAGCATGCTAGTAAGTCCATGAATGCTAATAGCCATACAAAAGCTATGCAATGCAAGGAATGAATGCTATTGGCCACACCAAGGCCATGCGATGTAAGACATGAATGCTATCGGCCATACAGAGGACATAAAATGTAAGGCCTTGTAAGTGTTATGGTTTTATGCTCCTTTAGTTGTCAAATTTTGTGGTGCCGAAACATCAATCTATGTCTTGTGTAGCTCATTGGTATATATGATTAAGACATTGCATCACCTCTCTAAACACTTTGCTTCAAGTCAAGAATGAAGAATTACTTCAAACCATTTCAAGAAATGCAAGTACAAGTTACAACGAAAGAAGTGATCTTGTTCAAAGACTTAAGTTAGTGTACAATGCAAGATGAAGTGTAATTGAAGCTCTAGAAGATCTCAAGCTCAATGTTACATTAAGTCGAGAGATATCAAGCTTTACAATCTTCAAAGGTCAACTATCATCTGAAGAAATGAAGTCTTAATGTTCATACCTCACTTTCAAGGTATGATTGACCTTAGATTGACCTTAGGGTCGGTTATTTTGTATACATAATTCAAATTGAATTACTTTACATGTATTTGGACTATTCTAAGACTAGTCCTAAACTCTATTCGACTAGTCCTAGCTCTGGCTCGACCAGTCTAAGAAATTTCAAGACCAGTCCTAAGTTGTTGCAATTTTTTTAAAATTTTTGGTTGAGCTACGACCAGTCCTGGAGACTGCTCGACCGGTCGTAGGAACAGTGACGACTCGTTCCAGGACCAGTCGTGCACCTTCAACTCAAATTCTAGTGACTAAATCTGATGCCTCACGACCAGTCGTAGGATGCTCATGACCAGTCATGGAGGGCTCACGACCGGATGTGGACACCCTATGACCAGTCGTGAAACAGTTTTATCCAATCACGCTTAAATTTTCAAAAATCTGTTTGGTCTATGACCAGTCGTAGTGTCCTTAGGACTAGTCGTAGATGCGATTTCTGCAACTATAAATAGAACATGAATTTCAGAGTTTCATATTGAATTTCAAGAAAAATCAAGGCATCACTCTGAGATAAGTTTGTGTTCATTTTTAAGCTACATTGTTAGCTTTATTAATTTGATTTTGCTATATTCCAATCTGAATTAAAAAGAGGAATTGTTATATTCCTTCTTGGAATCAAAATCAAATATAGCTAGCCCAACTGGTTTAATTTAAAATCAATTAGAACATAGAACCATTTCAAAGTAAGTATTGGACATTGAACTTCCACATTCGAACTTCTACTCTGATTGGTTCTTCCAGGCTGCTATAAAAGGAGAAATCCAGGTATTTTACTGTATTGTAAATTTTCTTCATTTTGGTTTTTGTTTGAGATTAAGCCAGAAAAATCTCAATCTATTGGTTATCTGAGGAGAGCCAGGAAAACTCAGAAGTGGGGTTTTTGAATTGTGTAAGCCTATTGAAAGATACAATTATGAAGGTTTTAGGTGAACCTATGAAACCTATTTTCATAGTGAACGCTGATATCCCCTGTGTGAGGATATTAAGAGTGGAGTAGTAATCTATGTGGTTGTTGTTTAACAGTTGGTGAAACATAGGCGAACCACTATAATTCTTTGTGTATTGTGGTTTGAATGTTTGCTTAATTTCTATATCATTTATCATTCAAAATTATGGGATGTATGTGTAGATGTGAATGTTGTAATATTTACATTTCAAGCATTGTGGGGAATGTTGTAATAGTTTAGATTTCAATTCTTGCTATTTCCTTTCTGTTCCTTTACAGTTTTAGCTTTTAATTCTCTAATTGTTCTAGTGAGGTTGTTCTGTCATAAACCCTTGGTTTTTATGGTGAAAGGTTGTCCTTAGAACAACTAGATTTTGTGATTGCTTTACATTCTGTATTATGAATTATTATCTTTCCTTTTCTTGGCTATCTTATCGTTTTATTCCGCTGTTAATATTTTAAATTTGGCATAGTTCTATTCACCCCCTCTAGGACATATAGCTAGGCCTTTTCAAGTGGTATCAGAGCCTAATATCTGGTTCTAATTCTTTATATTTGGATTTATTTCCTGAGTTAATCGATCTAAGCTATTGATAAAATGTCAAATTTTGATAGCCTCTCAGTCACTATGTCTCCACCATTTGCTGGTTCCAATTATGCCTATTGGAAAGCCAGGATGAGGATTTTCCTTAAATCCATGGATGAGAGCGTGTGGCAAGCCATAGTGACTGAATGGAACCCCCTACCACTAAAGTAACTGGTATTGATGGTTCAAAATCAATAAAAGTTTCACCATATTTCACTTGGACCACAGTTCAGAAAAGTGAGAGTAGTGCCAATGCAAAAGCACTAAATGCAATCACTTACGCACTATCACCGGATGAATTCAAAAGAATTATATCCTGTGATATTGCAAAGCAAGCTTGGGATATTTTAGAAATGACACACGAGGGTACTTCAATTGTCAAGAAATTTAAAGTCCAACTCTTTACAACCAAATTTGAGGAAATTCAAATGGAAGAAAATGAAATATTTATGGACTTTTATACAAGATTAAATGACATTGTAAACTCTATGTGGGGTCTTCACGATAAAATCCCAAAAAGTAAAGTGTATGAAAAAATATCACGCTAACTTCTTGAACGGTTCAATTCTAAGATAATCGCGATCCATAAACTTCGTGATACGGACAATATGAGGGTAGAAGTACTAGTTGGTTCTTTACAAACCTATGAGTTAAACTTTAAAGCTCCTAAAGGCAAATCTATCACTCTTAAATATTCTAAATGTATTTCTTAAAAAAATTCTGATTTAAAAAATTCTGAAGACGATATGGCTCTTTTAGCGAAAAAGTTTTACAAGATTTTCAAAAGTAAAAAGAGGGTTGACTTTCAAAAATCAAATGATAAGAAAAGATCTAAAACCAGAACTTGGAAATCTTTAAAAGATAGTCAATGTTACAACTGCCAAGAATATGGGCATTTAGCAAACAAGTGTCCTAAAAAGGACAAACCTAAAATGAAGAGTATGTTGGCTACTTAGGATGAATCCTCTGATTCTAAAGCCTCTTCTGAATCAGAAGATTCTGAAACCGAGTGGGGCAGTGAAGTTAAAGCCCTTATGACTCTAGCCAAATTCACTTTTTTCAGATAACGATGATTCAATAAGTGAAGAAAATTTGAACAATGATTGTGAAAATGAAGAAGATCTTCAAGATGCTTACAATGCCCTATACAAGGAAAGTTGTAAAATTGTCGTAAAACTAAAACTTCAAAAAGAAAATTTTTTAAAACTTAAAGAAAATTTTGAATCACTTATTTTAGAAAAATCTCACATTTCAGATTGTTTTGAAAAATCAAAATGTGATTTAGAGTTTAAAACTTCCTTGATTGAAAACCTAAAATCTGAAAATGAAAAACTTAAACTTGAAGTCTCTTCACTTTTGAGTTTAAAGGATACATGAAAATATGCCCAAGGTGATCCAAAGTTAGAAAAACTTTTGTCTAGATCAAGAAAATGTGACAATCGATCTGGTTTGGGCTATAATAAAAGTGTTCCTCCTAAACAAAAGAATACTTTTCCTAAGTTTGTGAAAGGAGAACCTTCAAACTCAAAAGGAAATAGTTTAAATCAAAGGTTTTCTAAAAAATGTTAAAACTTTTCAATCTTTCAAACCTAAAAGTAATTATATCAACTATAAAAATCAGAATCAAAACCCTTTAGCTGAAAAGATAGTTGATTTACTTAAGGAGCTCTTAAAATCTAACTTAGTGGGTCATTCCTACAACAATTACAAATACAAAAAGACCAACTATACTCCTCAACCCAAAACGGTTATGAAATGGGTTCCTAAGGGTACTTGCTTGGTTGCTCACACGGCTTTCAAAGCTTCAAGCCATTCAAAGTGGTACTTAGACAGTGGTTGTTCAAGGCATATGACTGGTGATAAAGGTCTATTCACCAATCTCAAAGACATGGCTGATGGTTCAGTTACATTCGGTGATGGCAGCAACTGCAGGATTATTGGTCAAGGTATGGTTCAACTTTCTAACCTCCCCTTATTTGAGAATGTTTTGTACGTTGAAGGGTTAAAACATAACTTGTTAAGCATTTTTCAAATATGTGATAAAAATCATAATGTTAAAATTTCTAACCTAGGGTGTGAAATTTTAAAAAAAAATGGTTCAGTAATATTAACTGGTCGTAGAACGTCTGAAAACTACTACATCGTAAGTGATTCTAACTTATCTAATCAATTGTGTTACATGGTCCATACCGATGAGACTGAATTATGGTATAAACGCCTTGGACATGTACACTACCCTAATCTATATAGATTGAGTAAAAGAGAACTAATAAGAGGTCTACCTAAAATATAGAAAGTAGACAAAATATGTGGCGAATACCAGATTGGCAAACAAACTAGGAGTGCTCACAAAAAGGTGAACTCCAATGTCACATCAAAACCACTCGAGCTTCTCCATATGGATCTAATAGGACCAACAAGGATGGAGAGTCGAGGTGGTAAAAAATACATACTAGTGATCGTAGATGATTATACCAGATTCACTTGGGTAGCTTTCTTAAGGAATAAATCAAAAACCCTTGATGAAGTAAAAAATATTCTCAAACGGATCCAAACTGAAAAAGGTTCTCATACTAATAAGATCCATAATGATCATGGGGTCAGAATTTAAAAATAGCAGTTTTGAGAAGTTCTGTAGCAATCAGGGGATATTACATGAATTCTCTGCACCTAAAACTCCACAACAAAATGGAATTGTAGAAAGAAAAAATAGAGTGCTTCAAGAAATGGTTAATGTAATGTTGAATAGTATTAAGCTATCTAAAAATCTTTGGGTTGAAGTCATAAATATTGCCTGCTATATAATCAATCGGGTTTATACGAGTAAATCTAATAATAAAACGGCGTATGAAATGTGGTTCGATAAGAAGCCTACTATCAAATACTTTCGAGTTTTTGGCAGCAAGTGCTATATTTTACGTGACCATGAAAATCTGGAAAAGTTTGACACTAAAAGTGATGAAGGAATCTTTTTAGGATATTCTTTAAACAGTCGCGCATATCGTGTACTGAACAAAAGGATCGGTGTTATTCAAGAATCTATTAATGTAGTCATAGACGATCACTTGAATACACCTACCCAAGTTCAGATAATGATGAAGTTCTTTTAATTAAAAAATTGGATACTTCATCAAATCAAACTGACTCTGAACTGAGGACTGTTAAAGGTCATCTAACCACTCAGATTCTTGGAAACCCTCTCACTGGTGTACGCACTCATAGACAACTAGAAGATATATGTAATTACGTATGTTTTACATCCCAGATTGAACCGACAAACATAAAAGAAGCTCTTATTGACGAAAATAGAATTGTTGTGATGTAAGAAGAGCTTAACCAATTTGTGAGAAATGATGTTTGGTATCTTGTTCCTAGACCTAAAGATAAACATATTATAGGAATTAAGTGGATTTTCAAAAATAAGTCTGATGAACTTGGTAATATAATTCACAACAAGGCTAGACTGGTTGTACAAGGGTACACTCAAATTGAAGGGATCGATTATGATGAAACCTTTGCCCCAGGAGCTCGCCTTGAATCAATCAGACTATTTATATCCATTGCTTGCTTTAGAAAATTCAAAATTTATCAAATGGATGTGAAGAGTGCCTTCTTAAATGGTGATCTGCATGAAGAAGTATATGTTAAACAACCAATGGGTTTTGAAGACCTAAGAACATTGATCATGTCTATCACCTTAAAAAGGCTCTCTATGGCTTAAAACAAGCTCCCAGAGTATGGAACGAGAAATTGACTAAGTTTTTAATAAGTCATGATTTTCAAATGGGAAGTGTAGATAAGACTCTCTTTGCTAAGAAACTTAATGATCACATCTTAATAGTGCAGATCTACATTGATGATATTATTAATGGATCTACCTATTCTAACATGACTGTTAAGTTTGTAGATTTAATGAAATCTAAGTTTGAAATGAGCATGGTTGGGGAATTGAATTATTTTCTAGGATTGCAAGTGAAACAACAATCTAATGGCATTTTTATTTCTCAAACCAAATATGCTTTGAGCTTAATAAAAAAGTTTGGATTTAAGAATGGTAAGAACTTTGATACTCCTATGAGTACACCTGTAAGACTCTCAAAGGACTTTACAGGTAAAAATGTGGATCCTAAATTATATCGTAGTATGATTGGCAGTTTACTTCTTTTAACTACAAGTAGACCTGATATTGCTTTAAGTGTTGGTATTTGTGCTAGATATCAATCTAACCCTAAAGAGTCACATCTAACTGCTGTTAAGCGGATAATGTGATATGTCACAAGTACTGCTAAATTGGGTCTCTGGTATCCATATGATACTAGTGTTCAATTGGCTGGGTACTCAGATGCTGATTGGGCTGGTAATATTGATGACAGGAAATCAACTAGTGGTGGTTGTTTCTATATTAGAAATTGTTTGGCTTCTTGGTTTAGCAAGAAATAAAGTTCTATATTGCTCTCAACTGTTGAGGCTGAATACATCGCAGTAGGAAATGCATGTACTCAACTTGTTTGGATGAATCGTATGTTAAGAGATTATGGAATTGCTCAGGAATCAATGATATTATATTGTGATAATTCCAGTGCTATAAATATTTCAAAAAACCCAATCCAGCATTCACGTACTAAGCACATTGACATTAGGTATCATGACATTCATGAATTAGTGGAAGAAAAGATGATATCTTTGGAATACATTCCTGTCGAGACTCAACTTACTAACATTTTCACTCAATCGCTCGATGAAAGCAGGTTTAATAAATTAATATTTGATCTTGTTATGTGCAATCTAAATTGAATATTCATGCTTATTTGTATCATAATGTATATATATATTTGATAATTTATTAATTTAAATTTTAAATTTTTATAAAAATTGCATGTGTATGTTGATACACGACTAGTCGAGGGCGTGCTCCACCAGTCGTGATACGACCAGTAGAGGACGGTCCAAGGCTAGTCGTGGAGCGCGCTGATCTCTTTAATTTTAGAAAAACCATCATCTTTCTCATTTCTTCTTTTCTCTCCAACAAGCCGTGGCATGACTAGTCGAACCCTACTGTTTGATTCGTCAAGGTTAGTGCATTTTTTCAGTCAATCTTGTAGATTCATGTTCTATTCTCTTCATTTTTGTCATTGGAGTACTTGATTTCAAACTTTGTTGAGATTTTAGGATTTTTCTTCTCCATTTGCTGATCTAGAAAAACCCATCTCTACTTCCTTTGTGATTTCTTGTTGCTTTGAGTAGATGGATGCTAGAGGGAAAAAGAAAACATCCCATGGTCATCTTCTCGATTAACTCCTATTACTTGACGCCATCTTCAGTCACCCGAAGATGATCCCTCATATGTGTGGGATTTGCGATTGCGCAATGTCATTGTTGAATGACCTGTTGATCTTGACCACATTGTTCCTTTTGGTATCCTACCTCTTCTTCAAGCTGTAGGATGGGCTAACATCTTACATTGGGGTGGGCCTGCATACCAATCTATTGCACAGGCCATGTTTACATGTATCTCTAAATTTTCATCTGAGAATTTAACATTTAAAAGTGATGCTAGAGAAGGTCCATTTGATGTAGACCGCCATTTGATTTCGGGTGTTATGGACATACCTGTTAACGATGAGGGTATCCCTATTCATACTTTAGCTGAAAAACCCTCAGAATCTGAAAAACGCATGCTCACTAGAGATCTATGTAATATGAATGTGCAATGGACTCATAAAGGGAATGCGCTCGCCTCAAAGTATTTGTTACCCAGATACAGAGTTCTCCACAGAATCTTTATTTCAAATCTGTATCCTCATTCAGGTAACAAAACTGAACTGATTTCGTTTATGGTTTAGGTTTTGCATTCTATTATCTCTGGTACTAAAGTTTGTCTTCCTTCATTAATATGTCATTTTGTTATTCAGCTTCGTTTCCATCCAGGTCATAGTGATATTCCATTTGCCTATCATATGACTGTGTTAGCTAATCATATGTTAGTTGTTATGCCGGTTGGAGAGGCTCCTATCCATCATCTTATTTTTAACAATTCGAATATTAACAAGATGAAGTTGGAATTGGCTCCTGGCCAAGTGGATGTTGATGTTGGAGGAGCTGAAGCAGGGAATGAAGATGAAGTTGGCAATCTTCCTGATGATATTAATATGGATGATATCTTTGATGAACTTGAATCTGATTCTACTAATGATCCTGACTATGAGCCATCTGATTTTGATGCTCATCTTCGTGCTCTTGAGGAGAAGGTTGAGAATATGAAAGTGGCTCATGATCTTCGGTTTAAATATATGCGCAAGTATCTTAGGCACTTAAACAAGGGCCTTTATAAAAAGGCCTAGCTATATGTCCTAGAGGGGGGGGGGGGGGGGGGTTAATAGGACAATGCTAAATAAAACTTATAACAACGGAATTAAAAAGATTATGATAGCCAAAATAAATTACAATGCAGGAAAGTAAAACAGCCTCAAAATTTAGATCTTGAGAGGTTGATACAAATGTTGTTCTAAGGACAACCTTTCACCAAAAACCAGAGTTTATGGTAGGACAACCTTATTTCTAGAAAGATCTTTGTATCAAATCTCAAACCGAAGAGGAATACAGAAATAAATACAAACTGAATTAAAATAAATTGTAATTACAAATGTATTGTTCTAGGGACAGCCATACACCATAAAAATGGCAGGGCAACCTTGCTAGAACAACTTTTAAAGGAAATTGAATATCAAGCTGATAAAGGAATAGCAGAAAATAAATTCTAAACTATTACAAAATTCTCACAATGCTTGAATTACATGATTACAACATTCACCACCATACATACATCCCACAAAAGAATAATTAAAGATCAGAAGTATAAATCATTCAACCACAACACAAGGGATTATAGTGGTTCGCCTATGTGTTCACCAACTGTTAAACAACAGCCACACAGAATGCTACTCCACTCCTAATATCCTCACACAGAGGATATTAGCATTCACTAACAAAATAGGTTTTCCCAGGTTCACCCAAAACCTTTACAATTGTGTTTTTGTCTGTGGGCTTACACAATTAGATTTTGAATGACTTGTTGCTTTGAAAGCAGTGTGAGCAACCAAGCACGTAACTTTAGGAACCCATTTCATAACTGTTTTGGGTTTAGGAACATAGTAGGTCTTCTTTTGTGTATATTTGTAGGAATGACCTATAGAGTTAGATTTTAAGAGCTCATTGAGTAAATCAACTATCTTTTCAGCTAGTGGATTTCGTTTCTGATTAAAGTTGACATGGCTTCTTCTAGGTTTTTGAATTTCTAGAAAAATCTTGATAAGTACTTTTTCCTTTTGAGTTTGAGGACTCTCCTTTAACAAACATAGGAGGAGTATACTTTTGTTTAGGAGGTAGATTTTTATCACAGCCCAACCCGGATCGATCGACACATTTTCTTGATCCGGATAATAGTTTTTCTAACTTTAGATCACCTTGGGCATATTTCCATGTGTCCTTTAGACTCAGAAGAGAACATACTTTAGTTTTAAGTTTCTCAATTTCAGATTTTAAATCAATAATTAGGGAGTTTTTGAATTCCAAATCGCATTTTGATTTTTCAAAACAATCTAAAATTTGTGATTTTTCTAAGACAAGTGATTCAAAACAATTTTTGAGTTTAGAAAACTTTTCTTTTTGAAGTTTAAGTTTGACAACAATTTTTCAACTTTCCTTATATAGGGTAATGTAAGCGTCTTGAAGATCATCTTCATTTTCACATTCACTACTCAGATTTTCTTCACTTGTTGAGTAATTATCTGAAAATGTGAATTTGGCTAGAGTCATAAGAGCTTTAACCTCATTGCCCGACTCAGCTTCAGAATCTTCTGATTCAGATGATTCATCCCATGTAGCCAACATACCCTTCTTCTTGGGTTTGTCCCTTTTAGGACATCTATTTGCTAAGTGCCCATATTCTTGACAGTTGTAACATTGACTATCTTTAAAAGATTTTCGAGATTTGGGTCTAAACTTCTTTTTATCATTTGATTTTTAAAAATCAACCCTTTTCTTGCTTTTGAAAATCTTGTAAAATTTCTTAGCTAAAAGAGTCATATCATCTTCTGAATCAGAATTTTCTTCTGAATTACATTTAGAAGATTTTAGTGAGATAGATTTACCTTTAGGAGCTTTAAAGTTTAACTCATAGGTTTGTAGAGAACCAACTAGTCCTTCTACCCTCATATTATCCGTATCACGAAGTTCCTGGATCGCGGTTACTTTAGAATTGAACTGTTCAGGAAGTGAGCGTAATATTTTTGCACACACTTTACTTTCTGGGATTTTATTGCCAAGACCCCACATTAAGTTTACAATGTCATTCAATCTAGTGTAAAAGTCCATAAACATTTCATTTTCCTCCATATGTATTTCTTCAAATCTGGTTGTGAGGAGTTGGACTTTAGATTTTTTAACAATTGTAGTACCCTCGTGTGTCATTTCTAATATATCCCAAGCTTGCTTTGTAGTATCACAGGAAATGATTCTTTTGAACTCATCTGGTGATAGTGCACAAGTAATTGCATTTAGTGCTTTAGCATTTGCAGTACTCCCACTTTTCTGAAGAGTGGTCCATCGGTAATATGGTGTGACTTTCATAGATTTTGAACCATCAACCCCAGTAACTTCCATGATAGGAGGTTTCCATTCAGTTGCTGTGGCTTGCCACACACTCTCATCCATTGATTTGAGGAAGGTCCTCATTCTGGCTTTCCAATAGGCATAGTTGAAGCCATTAAAGGGTGGAGGCCTAATGACTGAAAGGCTATCAAAATTTGACATCTTAAATAGCTTAAATCGTTAGCTCAGGAATTAAATCCAAGAATAAAAAAGGGCTATTAGGCTTTGATACCACTTGAAAAGGCCTAGCTATATGTCCTAGAGGGGGGGGGGGTGAATAGGACAATGCCAAATAAAACTTATAACAATGGAATTAAAAAGATTATGATAGCCAAAATAAATCACAATGCAGGAAAGTAAAACAGCCTTAAAATTTAGATCTTGAGAGGTTGATACAAATGTTGTTCTAAGGACAACCTTTCACCAAAAACCAGAGTTTATGGTAGGACAACCTTATTTCTAGAAAGATCTTTGTATCAAATCTCAAACCAAAGAGGAATACAGAAATAAATACAAACTGAATTAAAATAAATTGTAATCACAAATGTATTGTTCTAGGGACAGCCATACACCATAAAAATGGCAGGGCAACCTTGCTGGAACAACTTTTAAAGGAAATTGAATATCAAACTGATAAAGGAATAGCAGAAAATAAATTCTAAACTATTACAAAATTCTCACAATGCTTGAATTAAATGATTACAACATTCACCACCATACATACATCCCACAAAAGAATAATTAAAGATCAGAAGTATAAATCATTCAACCACAATACAAGGGATTATAGTGGTTCGCCTGTGTGTTCACCAACTGTTAAACAACAGCCACACAGAATGCTACTCCACTCCTAATATCCTCACATAGGGGATATTAGCGTTCACTAACAAAATAGGTTTTCCCAGGTTCACCCAAAACCTTTACAATTGTGTCTTTGTCTGTGGGCTTACACAATTAAAAAAACCCCACTTCTGAGTTTTCCTGGCTCTCCTCAGATAACCAATGCAATAAGATTTTTCTGAAAAATCTTGAAAGAAACCAAAACAGAAAGGAATTTATAATTAAATGTAAAATACCTGATTATTTCCTTCGTTGTAGCAGCCCAGTAGAACCAAATCAGAGTAGATGATTGAATGTCCAAGTTCAATGTACAGTACTCAATTACAATGGTTCTAATTCTAATAGATTTTAAATTAAACTAAATAGGGCTTGCCTTAATTGATTTTGATTCCAAAGAAAGGGAATAACAATTCCTCTTATCAAATTAGATTGGAATATCAGAAGCAAAATCAATTAAATAAAGCTAAGGAAAGAGAATATTAAATAAGCACACTTAGCTTAGCTTGGAGCACTGAATTATCTCTCAGAAGTTTGACGAAGATTTGCTTGAATAGATTAATTAATTCGATAATTTCTTCTGAGATTCGTGCACTATTTATAGGTGAGCAGATCGCGTCTTCGACTGGTCTAGGGAGCTCTTCGACTAGTCGAAGCAATAACAGATATTTGAAAAATCAGGCGCGATAAGCTTTGACCGTTCTACGACTGGTCGAAAGTTTCCTTCGACTGGTCGAAGAACCTGAAAAACATCGCTGGATTTTGAGTCGAAGATTTTCGACTGGTCGAAGATGCAGTCGACACTGTTCCTTCGACTGGTCGAACAGATTCCTGGACTAGTCGAAGTCTATCAGATTTTATCCGAAATTCGTAACAAACTCACGACTGATCGAGGAATTTCTTAGACTGGTCGAAGCAACTCTAGGACTAGTCGAAGAAGGCCTAGGACTAGTCGAAGAACAGACCAAACTTATGTAAAATAAACATTCGATTTATGTATCCAAAATGACCTACTTCTAAGGTCAACCTAAGGTCAGTCAAACCTCAACCATGAAGTAAGGACATTGAAACATTAGGAACTAGTGACCTTGAAGTATGAGCCTTGAAGTCTTGATGTAGTTCAATCTTGAAATCTTGATGTAGCTCAATCTTGAAAGTATCTTGAGTTCTTTACAAACTACCTTGTACTCTTCTTGAAGTCTTGCAACTTGAGTCTTGTCTTGTGAGTAGTTCCTGCATTCAAGATTGATCCTTGTACTTGTGAGCTTTGCTTGTTGTGAGCTTACCTTGTTTATGAATGTTGATCCTTGAGAGAGCTTCACATATGCAAGTTATATATAACAGTGATTTTGGCACCACAAATTTGACAACAGACAGGGATATAAACTATAGCACTTACAATCTCCCCCTTTGTCAAATTAGTGACAAAACACATAACCAAGATAAACATAAAGTAAAACAACTGGTTAAAGAGTTATGAACTAGGTCATATCAACTGGCTTACCTACATATCAATATTCAATATTCAACATTCAACATTCAACCAGTTTCATTCAACTAGTTCAAACATACTCCCCCTGAGTAACATAACCAATGCTATTCCTCTTACAATCACATCGTTAAGAACAAACCATTCTCCCCCTTTTTGTCACAATATGACAAAGGAAACAACAATAAAGGAGAACTAAATAAAGGGATATATGAGAGTAAATATGAGGAGTTATGAGAGTATAGCAAAACAGTGATAGAGATACTCAGCATAGCTTCACATAGAATAAATATCTAGCATAAAACATAGATAGTATCCAACTCAAAATCAGTCAACCAAGTGCTAAGTTATAAAGTTATTACAGACCAGAAGTCTCATATAAACTAGTCAGAACCAGAACCAGATGACGGAGCAGGAATAGAGGGATCAAGTTGGTGCATGCCTTTGTTCAAACGCCTAAGATATTTGCGCATGAACTTGAATTGTAAATCATGAGCAACAGACATGTTTTCCATCTTTACATTTATATTCTCAACTTTATCCTCTAATGCACTAAGACGAGCATCAACATCAGATGGTTCAAAATCTGGATCATTTGTTGAGTCAGAATCCAGTTCCTCAAAAATGTCATCCATATTGATGTCATCACCACCTTCTTCATGACCACCACCACCACCACCTTGTTCAGGAAGTAGATCCAGCTTCATCATATTGATATTAGTATTGTTGAAAATCAGATGATGGATAGGTGCCTCATCAACCAGCATATCGACTAACATATGTGTAGCCAATACAGTCATTAAATAGGCAAAAGGAATGTCACTATGACCAGGATGGAGTCTAAACTGAAGAATGAAATGATAGATTAAGGATGGTAAACAAATCTGAGTACCATTGGAAATAGCATGGATAACACGAACCATAAACGAAGTCAAGTCAGTTTTATTACCCGAACGAGGATACAGATTAGACACAAAGATTTTGTGGAGAATTCTATATTTGGGTAACAAATACCTTGCGGGAAGCGCATTCCCTTTTTGTGTCCATTGAGCATCCATGTTGCACAAATCTCTAGTGAGGATGCGTTTTTCAGACATTGAGGGTTTATCAGTTAAGTTATGGATAGGAATACTCTCATCATTCACAGGAATATCCATAAGGGCTGAAATTAAATGACGATCAATGTCAAAAGGCCATTCTCTAGTAGATATTTTAAAAGTTAAATTATCCTATGAGAAAGCACTAATACATGTAAACATGGATTGGGCAATGGACCGGTATGCAGGCCCACCCCAATGTAATAAGTTAACCCAACCTACAGCTTCAAGCATAGGAAGGATGTCAAAAGGTGCAATATGATTAACATCAACAGGATGTTCAACAATAACATTACGTAATCTAATGTCCCTAACATAAGATGGATCATCATTGGGAATAAGAAGATGACGCTTAGAGATAATGGTCGATCTGGAGGAAGAAGAAGGACCACGGGAAGTAGTTTTTCTACCTCTAGAAGCCATTTGCAACAAGGATATCAAGGAAATAAGAAGTTGCAAAGGATTAAGAAGTGGGTTTACACAAAACAGATTTTTCAAAATCCAAACCCCAAATCTCAATGAAATCCAAAATACAAAGCTTAAAGCTTGAAAAGTAAACAATCTAGACACAAATCTGCAAGAAAAACGTGATTTGAAACAGTAACCTTGAAGAACATGAAAGATGGGTTCGACAAGTCGAAGCTCAGCTCCTTAGAGAGAAAAAAACGGAATGAGGAAGAAAGCAAAAATCTCCAAATTTTAAGTGATTCCCGAGTTCTATGACTGGTCGTGGATATCTACGACCGGTCTAAGGTCGACTGGTCGAGTATACTCACGACAGGTCGAAGAATGTCCAAAAATTCATATTTCTTGCAAATTATACAGAAATTAGAATTCAATCTAGCAAATATATACACTATATTACAAGTAGGCATAAATAATTATTTTAAAATGCACATGCCAAGATCAAATTTCATCTTTTTGAACCTGCTTTTATCGAGAGGTTTTGTGAAAATGTCAGCTCGTTGATCTTCGGTAGGAATATATTCTAGAGATATAACTTTTTCTTCTATTAATTCCCTTATATAATGAAATCTAATGTCAATGTGCTTAGTACGAGAATGCTGAATAGGATTTTTTGAAATATTTATCACACTGGAATTATCACAATGTAATAACATAGAATCCTGTTTAATTCCATAATCACTTAGCATTCGTTGCATCCAAACAAGCTGTGTACATGCATTACCAGCTGCGATATACTCAGCTTCAGCTGTTGAAAGTGATATAGAATTTTGTTTCTTACTAAACCAGGAAACTAGACAATTTCCAATGTAAAAACAACCACCACTGGTTGATTTTCTATCATCTAGATTACCAGCCCAGTCAGCATCCGAGTACCTAGCTAATTGGACACTGGTCTCATGAGGATACCAGAGACCGAGATTTACAGTACTTGCGACATATCTAATAATTCGCTTGACAGCAATCAAGTGAGATTCTTTTGGATCAGATTGATATCTTGCGCAAATACCAACACTTAGAGAAATATCAGGTCTACTAGCAGTTAAATAAAACAAACTACCAATCATACTCCGATAAAGTTTTGAGTCAACATTTTTACTATTAGAGTCTTTTGAGAGTTTCAGGGTAGTACTCATAGGAGTATCTAAATTCTTGCTATTCTCAAATCCAAATCTCTTGATTAGATTCAAAGCATACTTAGATTGAGAAATGAATATTCCTTCAGGTTATTGCTTTACTTGCAATCCAAGGAAATAAGTCAATTCCCCAACCATGCTCATTTCGAACTGTGATTTCATCAAATCTGCAAACTCAGTAGTCAAGTCAGTACAAGTTGATCCATAAATGATATCATCAACATAAATCTGCACCAATAAGATATGATCATTATGTTTTTTAACAAACAGAGTTTTATCAACAGATCCCATTTAAAAATTATGACTTAAAAGAAATTTCATTAGTTTTTCATACCATGCCCTAGGTGCTTGTTTTAATCCATAAAGTGCTTTTTTAAGCCGATACACATAATCAGTATTTTTGAAATCTTCAAAACCCATTGGCTGTTTAACATAGACTTCTTCATGTAAATCGCCATTTAGAAAAGCACTTTTCACATCCATCTGATAGATCTTTATCTTTCTAAAACATGCAATGGATATAAATAGTCTGATAGATTCAAGACGTGCTACTGGTGCAAAAGTTTCATCGAAATCAATCCCTTCAATTTGAGTATAACCTTGTACCACTAGTCTAGCCTTGTTTCTAATTATATTTCCACACTCGTCAGACTTATTTTTGAAAATCCATTTTGTTCCAATGATGTGTTTATCTTTAGGTCTTGGTACGAGATACCAAACATCATTTCTTACGAATTGGTTGAGTTCTTCTTGTATCGCAACAATCCAGTTCTCATCAGCAAGAGCTTCTTTTACGTTAGATGGTTCTATTTGGGATGTAAAACATACATAATTATATATATATCCTCAAGTTGTCTACGGGTGCAAATACCGGTGAGAGGGTTTCCAAGAATTTGTATGGTTGGATGATCTTTAACAGTCCTCAACTCAGAATCAGTCTGATTCGATGAAGTATCGGGTTTATCAATGATTAGTACTTCATCATTATCTGAATTAAAAATTGGCGGTTTAAGTGATCATCAATGACAACATTAATGGATTCTTGAATCACACCAGTCCTTTTGTTCAGGATCTTATAAGCTCGACTGTTTAAGGAATATCGTAGAAAAATACCTTCATCACTCTTCGTATCGAATTTTCTCAAATTTTCACGATCACGTAAAATATAGCATTTGCTGCCAAAAACTCGAAAGTATTTACCAGTAGGCTTTTTATTGAACCACAATTCGTAAGCCATTTTATTATTATCTTTTCTAGTGTAGACTCGGTTAATAATATAGCAAGCTATGTTGACTGCTTCAGCCCAAAATTTTTTAGAGAGCTTCATGCTATTCAACATGACATTAGCCATTTCTTGAAGCACCCTATTCTTTCTTTCTACAATTCCATTTTGTTGTGGAGGTTTGGGAGCAGAGAATTCATGTAATATTCCTTGGTCGGTACAGAACTTCTCAAAATTGCTATTCTCAAATTCAGATCCATGATCACTACGAATTTTACTGATTTGAGAAGATTTTTCAGTTTGTATCCTTTTGAAAACTTTTCTTACTTCTTCAAAGGTTTCAGATTTATCCCTTAAGAAGACTACCCAAGTGAATCTGGTAAAGTCACCAACTATTACCAAGATATAATTTTTCCCACCACGACTTTCTGTTCTGGTAGGTCCTATCAGATCCATGTGGAGAAGTTCGAGTGGTCTTGATGTGGTATTTGAATTCACCTTTTTGTATGAGTTCTTTGTTTGTTTGCCTATCTGGCACTCACCACATATTTTATCTAATTTCTGAAGTTTGGGTAAACCTCTTATAAGTTCTCGTTTGCTCAATCTATATAAATTTCGATAATGTACATGTCTAAGACGTTTGTGCCATAAATCAGTCTCGTCTGTATGGACCATGTAACATGTTTGATTAGATGAGTTGGATTCACTAATAATATAGTAATTTTCAGACGTTCTACGTCCAGTTAATATTACAGAACCCTTATTGTTTAGTATCTCAAAGCTTTGATTAGAAAACCAAACAGTATGGTTATTATCACATATTTGAGATATACTAAGCAAGTTATGTTTTAAGCCTTCAACATATAAAACATTTTTAAACACAGGAAGATTAAAAAGTTGAACCGTACCTTGGCCTATAATCTTGCACTTGCTACCATCACCAAATGTGACTGAACCATCAGTCATATCTTTCAGATCCGTGAATAAAGCTTTGTCACCTGTCATATGCCTGGAGCATCCACTGTCTCGGTACCACTTTGAATGACTTGTTGCTTTGAAAGCAGTGTGAACAACCAAGCACGTAACTTTAGGAACCCATTTCATAACTGTTTTGGGTTTAGGAACATAGTAGGTCTTCTTTTGTGTATATTTGTAGGAATGACCTATAGAGTTAGATTTTAAGAGCTCCTTGAGTAAATCAACTATCTTTTCAGCTAGTGGATTTCATTTCTGATTAAAGTTGACATGGCTTCTTCTAGGTTTTTGAATTTCTAGAAAAATCTTGATAAGTACTTTTCCCTTTTGAGTTTGAGGACTCTCCTTTAACAAACATAGGAGGAGTATACTTTTGTTTAGGAGGTAGATTTTTATCATAGCCCAACCCGGATCGATTGACACATTTTCTTGATCCGGATAACAGTTTTTCTAACTTTAGATCACCTTGGGCATATTTCCATGTGTCCTTTAGACTCAGAAGAGAAGATACTTTAGTTTTAAGTTTCTCAATTTCAGATTTTAAATCAATAATTAGGGAGTTTTCGAATTCCAAATCGCATTTTCATTTTTCAAAACAATTTAAAATTTGTGATTTTTCTAAGACAAGTGATTCAAAACAATTTTTGAGTTTAGAAAACTTTTCTTTTTGAAGTTTAAATTTGACAACAATTTTACAACTTTCCTTATATAGGGTATTGTAAGCGTCTTGAAGATCATCTTCATTTTCACATTCACTACTCAGATTTTCTTCACTTGTTGAGTAATTATCTGAAAATGTGAATTTGGCTAGAGTCATAAGAGCTTTAACCTCATTGCCCGACTCAGCTTCAGAATCTTCTGATTCAGATGATTCATCCCATGTAGCCAACATACCCTTCTTCTTGGGTTTGTCCCTTTTAGGACATCTATTTGCTAAGTGCCTATATTCTTGACAGTTGTAACATTGACTATCTTTAAAAGATTTTCGAGATTTGGGTCTAAACTTCTTTTTATCATTTGATTTTTGAAAATCAACCCTTTTCTTGCTTTTGAAAATCTTGTAAAATTTCTTAGCTAAAAGAGTCATATCATCTTCTGAATCAGAATTTTCTTCTGAATTACATTTAGAAGATTTTAGTGCAATAGATTTACCTTTAGGAGCTTTAAAGTTTAACTCATAGGTTTGTAGAGAACCAACTAGTTCTTCTACCCTCATATTATCCGTATCACGAAGTTCCTGGATCGCAGTTACTTTAGAATTGAACTGTTCAGGAAGTGAGCGTAATATTTTTGCACACACTTTACTTTCTGGGATTTTATCGCCAAGACCCCACATTGAGTTTACAATGTCATTCAATCTAGTGTAAAAGTCCATAAACATTTCATTTTCCTCCATATGTATTTCTTCAAATCTGGTTGTGAGGAGTTGGACTTTAGATTTTTTAACAATTGTAGTACCCTCGTGTGTCATTTCTAATATATCCCAAGCTTGCTTTGTAGTATCACAAGAAATGATTCTTTTGAACTCATCTGGTGATAGTGCACAAGTAATTGCATTTAGTGCTTTAGCATTTGCACTACTCTCACTTTTCTGAAGAGTGGTCCATCGGTAATATGGTGTGACTTTCATAGATTTTGAACCATCAACCCCAGTAACTTCCATGATAGGAGGTTTCCATTCAATTGCTGTGGCTTGCCACACACTCTCATCCATTGATTTGAGGAAGGTCCTCATTCTGGCTTTCCAATAGGCATAGTTGAAGCCATCAAAGGGTGGAGGCCTAGTGACTGAAAGGCTATCAAAATTTGACATCTTAAATAGCTTAAATCGTTAGCTCAGGAATTAAATCCAAGAATAAAAAAGGGCTATTAGGCTTTGATACCACTTGAAAAGGCCTAGCTATATGTCCTAGAGGGGGGGGGGGGGTGAATAGGACAATGCCAAATAAAACTTATAACAATGGAATTAAAAAGATTATGATAGCCAAAATAAATCACAATGCAGGAAAGTAAAACAGCCTTAAAATTTAGATCTTGAGAGGTTGATACAAATGTTGTTCTAAGGACAACCTTTCACCAAAAACCAGAGTTTATGGTAGGACAACCTTATTTCTAGAAAGATCTTTGTATCAAATCTCAAACCGAAGAGGAATACAGAAATAAATACAAACTGAATTAAAATAAATTGTAATCACAAATGTATTGTTCTAGGGACAGCCATACACCATAAAAATGGCAGGGCAACCTTGCTAGAACAACTTTTAAAGGAAATTGAATATCAAACTGATAAAGGAATAGCAGAAAATAAATTCTAAACTATTACAAAATTCTCACAATGCTTGAATTAAATGATTACAACATTCACCACCATACATACATCCCATAAAAGAATAATTAAAGATTAGAAGTATAAATCATTCAACCACAACACAAGGGATTATAGTGGTTCGCCTGTGTGTTCACCAACTGTTAAACAACAGCCATACAGAATGCTACTCCACTCCTAATATCCTCACATAGGGGATATTAGCGTTCACTAACAAAATAGGTTTTTCCAGGTTCACCCAAAACCTTTACAATTGTGTCTTTGTCTGTGGGCTTACACAATTAAAAAAACCCCACTTCTGAGTTTTCCTGGCTCTCCTCAGATAACCAATACAACAAGATTTTTCTGGCAAATCTTGAAAGAAACCAAAACAGAAAGGAATTTACAATTAAATGTAAAATACCTGATTATCTCCTTCGTTGTAGCAGCCCGGTAGAACCAAATCAGAGTAGATGATTGAATGTCCAAGTTCAATGTCCAGTACTCAATTACAATGGTTCTAATTCTAATAGATTTTAAATTAAACCAAATAGGGCTTGCCTTAATTGATTTTGATTCTAAAGAAAGGGAATAACAATTCCTCTTATCAAATTAGATTGGAATATCAGAAACAAAATCAATTAAATAAAGCTAAGGAAAGAGAATATTAAATAAGCACACTTAGCTTAGCTTGGAGCACTGAATTATCTCTCAGAAGTTTGACGAAGATTGGCTTGAATGGATTAATTAATTCGATAATTTCTTCTGAGATCCGTGCTTTATTTATAGGTGAGCAGATCGCGTCTTCGACTGGTCTAGGGAGCTCTTCGACTAGTCGAAGCAATAACAGATATTTGAAAAATCAGGCGCGATAAGCTTTGACCATTCTACGACTGGTCGAAGGTCTCCTTCGACTGGTCGAAGAACCTGAAAAACATCACTAGATTTTAAGTCGAAGATTTTCGACTGGTCGAAGATGCAGTCGACACTGTTCCTTCGACTAGTCGAACAGATTCCTGGACTAGTCGAAGTCTAACAGATTTTATCCGAAATTCGTAACAAACTCACGACTGATCGAGGAATTTCTTAGACTGGTCGAAGCAACTCTAGGACTAGTCGAAGAAGGCCTAGGACTAGTCGAAGAACAGACCAAACTTATGTAAAATAAACATTCGATTTATGTATCCAAAGTGACCTACTTCTAAGGTCAACCTAAGGTCAGTCAAACCTCAACCATGAAGTAAGGACATTGAAACATTAGGAACTAGTGACCTTGAAGTCTTGATGTAGTTCAATCTTAAAATCTTGATGTAGCTCAATCTTGAAAGTGTCTTGAGTTCTTTACAAACTGCCTTGTACTCTTCTTGAAGCTTGCAGCTTGTGTCTTGTCTTGTGAGCAGTTCTTGCATTCAAGATTGATCCTTGTACTTGTGAGCTTTGCTTGTTGTGAGCTTACCTTGTTTATGAATGTTGATCCTTGAGAGAGCTTCACATATGCAAGTTATACATAACAGTGATTTTGGCACCAAAAATTTGACAACAGACAGGGATATAAACTATAGCACTTACACTTTATCAACTTGATCCTACCATACCTGCTCCTTCATCTGGATCTGATTAAGTATTTTATTCTTTGGTCTGTATTAACTCTAATACTATTTTACCTTTGTTGGTGTGTGAACTTTGTTTTTACTTCAGTTTGGTTGACTGACCTATATTTGTGGAATTTGAACTGGTTAATGGTTTGTGGGCTTTAATTTGCTTAAATCTTGACTTGTTAATCCCTTTCTTACTCCTGTTTATTATCCTTTTTCATTTCTTCTTTTGCTTCCTTTATCATATTGTGACGAAAAGGGGGAGAAGATTTCAAGTAGTTTGGATTGATTGGAATGGATATGGATTGAAGGGTAGTAACATTAATTTTTACGATATATGTGTTTTTATGATGTGTGTGCTACTTAGGGGGAGTAAATAAGTAAGGAAGAATTTATGCTAGTTAATGACAACTGGTGTATGATTCTTTAACCAGGCTGTAACTGGATCTCTTATATATGTCTGGTGCATGATTCTTTATTGAGCATGTTATGCTTCTCTTATTTTTTTTTGGAGTGTGTTTTGTCACAAATTTGACAAAGGGGGAGATTGTAAGTGCTATGGTTTTATACTCCTTTGGTTGTAAAATTTTGTAGTGCCAAAACATCAATCTATGTCTTATGTAACTCATTAGTATATATGATCAAGACATTGCACCACCTCTCTAAACACTTTGCTTCAAGTCAAGAACGAAGAACTACTTCAAACTATTTCACGAAATGCAAGTACAAGTTAAAACAAAAGAAGTGATCTTGTTCAAAGACTCAAGTTATTGTACAACGCAAGATGAAGTGTAATTGATGCTCTAGAAGATCTTAAGCTCAATGTTACATCAAGTAGAGAGATCTCAAGCTTCACAATCTTCAAAGGTTAACTATCATCTGAAGAAATGAAGTCTCAATGTTCATACCTCACTTTCAAGGTATGATTGACCTTAGATTGACCTTAGGGTAGGTCATTTTGTATATTGTAAGTGCTATGGTCTCATGCTCCTTTGGTTGTCAAATTTTATGGTGCTAAAACCTCTAAATGTGTCTTGTGTAGTTTGTTGTTGTATGGATGTTGAAGACACCGCATCAATGCTTCAAGTCAAGTATGATGATCTACTTCAAGAAATACAAGGTCACGTACTTTATCCTCTTCTGTAAGCTTCAATGTTTAGAACTACGTTAATCAGAAGAGCGCTTGTTCAAGTCTAAAGATGATGTTAAAAAATGAAGTACATTCTAAGTAGACAAATCCAAGTTGTAGAAGATCTCAAGATCAAGCTACATCAAGTAGAGATCTCAAGCTTCATAAGGTTCAAAGGTCAACCTTCATCTGATTGAATGAAGTTTCAATGTTCATACTTCATGTCTTAGGTATGATAGACCTTAGATTGACCTTAGGGTAGGTCATTTTGAATACATAATTCATATTGAATCACTTTATAAGTATTTGGTCTGTTCTAAGACTAGTCCTGGACCTTGTTCGACTAGTCCTAGCACTGGTTCGACTAGTCCTAGAAAATCCAGGACCAGTCCTAAGTTTGTTGCAATTGTTCAGAATTTTCTGTTCATCTACGACCAGTCCTGGACTTTGTTCGACCGGTCGTGTGAACAGTGTCGACTAGTCATTCGACCAGTCCTAGTTCTTCGACTCAAACTACAGCAACGAATCCTTGAATCCTACGACCAGTCGTAGACACCCTATGACCTGTCGTGTAATCGTCTGTTTCAATCCTGCTTAAAAGTTCAAAAATCTGTTTCATCTATGACCAGTATTGGAGTACTTAGGATCAGTCGTAGGCATGATTTTTGCATCTATTAATAGACAATGAATTTCAGAGATTGATAGCTCAATTAAAGTAAAATCAAGGCATCATTCTGAGAAAAGTTTGTGTTTCTTTTTAAGCTACATTGTGCTTATTTAATATTCTCTTTTGTTAGCTTATTTAATTTGATTTTATTTCTATATTCCAATCTAAATTGAAAAGACGAATTGTTGTATTCCTTCTTCTTGGAATAAAAATCAAATATAGCTAGCCCAACTGGTTTAATTTAAAATTAATTTGAACTTAGAACCATGTCAAAGTGAGTATTGGACATTGAACTTCACATTCGAACTTCTACTCCGATTGGTTCTTCCGGGCTACAACAAAAGGATAAATCCAGGTATTTTATATTTATTATAAATTCAATTATTTTGGTTTTGTTTAAGGTTAAGCCAGAAAAATCTCATTGTGTTGGTTAACTGAGGAGAGCCAGAAAACTCAGAAAGTGGAGTTTTTGAATTGTGTAAGCCCATATAAAAGACACAATTGTGAAGGTTTTAGGTGAACCTGTGAAACCTATTTTGATAGTGAACGCTGATATTCCCTGTGTGAGGATATTATGAGTGGAGTAGTTGTGTGGCTGTTGTTTAATAGTTGGTGTACACACAGGCGAACCACTATAATTCTTTGTGTCTTGTGGTTTGAATATTCGTTTAATATTTTATATCTTTTATCATTTAGAATTGTAGGATGTATGTGTGGATGTGAATGTTGTAATATTTACATTTCAAGCATTATGGGAATGTTGTAATACTTTAGACTTTACTTTCTTCTATTTCCCTTTATTATTCCTCTTTAGTTTGGGATATTGATACTTATCGTTCTAGTAAGGTTGTCCTACCATAAACCCTTGGTTTTTATGGTGCAAGGTTGTCCTTAGAACAACATTGTATCAGCCTCTCAAGACTTGAGTTTGAGGTTGCTTTACATTTCTGTATTGTGATATGTTTCATTTCTTTTGTTGGCTATCATATTCTTTAGTTTCCGCTATTAAAAGTTTAATTTAACATAGTCCTATTCACCCCCTCCCCTCTAGGACATATAACTTGGCCTTTTCAAGTGGTATCAGAGCCTAATAGCTCGTTTTTAATTCTTTATTCTTGGATTCATTTCCTGAGCTAACGATCTAAGTTATATATAAAATGTCAAATTTTGATAGCCTTTCAGTCACTAAGCCTCCACCATTTGATGACACCAATTATGCCTATTGGAAAGCCAGAATGAGGATTTTTCTTAAATCCATGGATGAAAGTGTGTGGCTAGCCACAGTGAATGGATGGACCCCTCCTACCACTGAAGTGACTGGTATCGATGGTTCAAAAATAATGAGAATAACAACTTATTTTTCTTGGACCACACTTTAGAAAAGTGAGAGTAGTGCAAATGCAAAAGCACTAAATGCAATCACTTGCGCACTATCACCGGATGAGTTCAAAAGAATTATATCTTGTGATTCTGCAAAGTAAGCTTAGGATATATTGGAAATGACACACGAGGGTACATCAATCGTCAAGAAATCTAAAGTCCAAATCCTCACAACAAAATTTGAAGAAATTCATACGGAGGAAAATGAAATGTTTATGGACTTCTACACTAGATTAAATGACATTATGAACTCTATGTGGGGTCTTGATGATAAAATCCCAAAAAGTAAAGTGTGTGCAAAGTTACTACGCTCACTTCTTGAATGGTTCAATTTTAAGGTAACCGTGATCCAGGTACTTCGTGATACGGACAATATGAGGGTAGAGGAATCAGTTGGCTCTTTACAGACTTATGAGTTAACTTTTAAAGCTCTAAAAGGAAAATCTATTGCTCTTAAATCTTCTAAAAATAGTTTTCAAGAAAATTCTAATTTAGAAAACTCTGAAGATAATATGGCCCTTTTGGCAAAAAAGTTTTACAAAATTTTTAAAAGTAAAAAAAGGTTGATTATTAAAAAGCAAATGATAAGAAAAGATCTAAACCTAAATATAAATCTTGGAAAATATTAAAAGACAGTCAATGTTACAATTGCCAAGAATATGGGCATTTGGCAAACAAGTGTCTTAAAAAGGACAAACCCAAAAAGAAGGGTATGTTGACTACTTGGGTGAATCCTCTGATTTTGAAGCCCCTTCTGAATCAGAAGATTTTGAAACTGAGTCGGGCAGTGAAGTTAAAGCTCTTATGATCTAGCTAAATTCACATTTTCAGATAATGATGATTTAACAAGTGAAGAAAATCTGATTAGTGATTGTGAAAATGAAGATGATCTTCAAGATGCTTACAATGCCCTATACAAGGAAAGTTGTAAAATTCCTGTCAAACTTAAACTTCAAAAAGAAAAATTTTCTAAGCTTAAAGAAAATTATGAGTCTCTTGTTTTAGAAAAATCTTATATTTCAGATTGTTTTGAAAAGACTAAATGTGATTTAGAATTCAAAACCTCCCTGATTGAAAATCTTAAATCAGAAAATGACAAATTTAATCTTGAAAACTCTTCACTTTTGAGTTTAAAGGATACATGGAGGTATACTCAAGGAGATTCAAAGTTTGAAAGCTCTTATCCGGATCTAGAAAAATGTGGCAATAGATCCGGGTTGGGCTACGATAAGAATATACCTTCTAAACAAAAGATACTCCTCCTAAGTTTTTCATTAAATTCTATAGCGATCAGGGAATATCGCATGAATTATCTGCTCCCAAAACACCACAACAAAATGGAATTGTGGAGAGGAAAATAGAGTACTTTAAGAAATGGAAAATGTAATGTTGAATAGTATGAAGCTCCCTAGAAATCTTTGGGCTGAAGCCATAAATACTGTGTGTTATATTATTAATCGAGTTTATACATGTAAATCTAATAATAAAATTGCTTATGAACTTTGGTTTGATAAGAAGCCTACTGTCAAATACTCTCGAGTTTTTGGTAGCAACTGCTATATTTTGCGTGACCGTGAAAATCTGGGAAAATTTGACACAAAAAGTGATGAAGGAATCTTTTTAAGATATTCTTTAAATAGTCGTGCATATCGCGTACTGAACAAAAGGACTGGTGTGATTTAAGAATCTATAAATATGGTCATAGACAATCATTTGAATACACCTGCCCCAAGTTCAGATAATGATGAAGTTCTTTTAATTGACAAACCAGATACTTCATCAAATCAAACTAATACTGAACAGAGGTCTGTTAAAGATCATCCAACTACTCAGATTCTTAAAAACCCTCTCATTGGTGTGCGCACTCGTAGACAACTAGAAGACATGTAATTACGTGTGCTTCACATCCCAGATAGAATCGGCTAATCTAAAAGAAGATCTTTCTGACGAAAACTGGATAGTTGCGATGCAAGAAGAGCTTAACCAATTTGTGAGAAATGATGTTCGGTATCTAGTTCCTAGACCTAAACATAAATACATTATAGGAACTAAGTGGATTTTCAAAAATAAGTCTGATGAACTTGGTAATATTATTCGAAACATGGCTAGACTGGTTGTACAAGGGTACACTCAAATAGAAGGCATTGATTATAATGAAACCTTTGCCCCAGTAGCTCGTCTTGAGTCAATCTGACTTTTTATATCAATTGCATGCTTTAGGAAGTTTAAAATTTATCAAATGGATGTAAAGAGTGCCTTCTTAAATGGTGATCTACATGAAGAAGTGTATGTGGAACAACCGATGGGTTTTGAAGACCCTAAGAACAGTGATCATATTTATCACCTTAAAAAGGCTCTCTACGGTTTAAAACAAGCTCCCAGGGCATGGTACGAAAAATTGACTAAGTTTTTACTAAGTCATGATTTTAAAATGGGTAGTGTCGATAAGACGCTCTTTGTTAAGAAACATAATGATGATATCTTAATGGTTCAAATCTATATTAATGATATTATTTATGGATCAACATGTACTAACATAATGTTGAGTTTGCATATTTAATGAAATCTAAGTTCGAAATGAGCATGGTTGGGGAATTAAACTATTTCCTAGGGTTATAAGTAAAACAACAACCTGATGTTATTTTTATTTCTCAAACCAAGTATGCCTTGAACTTGATTAAAAGGTTCAAATTTGAGAATGGTAAGAACTTTGATACTCCTATGAGTACAACTTTAATACTCTCAAAGGACTCTACAGGTAAAGATGTGGATCCTAGACTGTATAGAAGTATGATTGGTAGTCTACTTTATTTAACTGCTAGTAGACCTGATATTGCTTTAAGTGTTGGTATTTGCGCTAGATATCAGTCTAACCCTAAAGAGTCACATCTAACTGTGATCAACCGGATTATGAGATATGTTGTAAGTACTGCTAAATTGGGTCTTTGGTATCCATATGATACTAGTGTTCAATTAGCTAGGTACTCTGATGCTGATTGGGCTGGTAATATCGATGATAGGAAATCAACCAGTGTGGTTGTTTTTATATTGGAAATTATTTAGTTTCTTAGTTTAGTAAGAAACAAAGTTCTATATCGCTCTCAACTGCTGAGGCTGAATACATCGCAGCAGGAAATGCATGTACTCAGCTTGTTTGGATGAAACGTATGTTAAGCGATTATGGAATTGCACAGGAATCAATGATATTATATTGTGATAATTTCAGTGTGATAAATATTTCAAAAAATCCAATCCAACATTCACGTACCAAGCACCTTGACATTAGGAATCATTATATTCGTGAATTAGTGGAAGAAAAAATAATATCTTTAGAATACATTCCGACTGAGACTCAACTTGCTAACATTTTCACTAAACCGCTCAACAAAAGCAGGATTAATAAATCAAAATTTGATCTTGGTATGTGCATTCAAAATTGATTATTCATGCATGTATGTATCATAGTGTATATATATATATATTTGATACTTTATGTGGTTAAATTACAAATTTTTATGAAAAAATACATGTTTTTTTCCTATAGACGACCAATCGTGGTTGTACTCGACCGGTCGTGGTATGACTGGTCGAGGACAGCTCAAGACCGGTCATGGAGCGTGTTAGGTCTTTTATAATTTGGAGAAAAATCTCATCTTCCTCATTTCCTATTCCCTCTCCAATGAGCCGACACCCGACCAGTCGAAGCCACCGACCTAGATCGTCAAGGTTAGTGTGTTATTTGCATTTTTCTTGTAGATTTTAGTCTATATTACTTCATTTTCACTCTTGGAGAAACTATTTGATTTTTCTTTGCAATTTTGGGGTTTCATTTTGAAAAATCTGATCTAGCAAAACCCCACTCTACATCCTTTGTATCTTCTTGTTTCCTTGAGTTTCTTGTTGCAAATGGACTCCAGAGGGAAAAAGAAAACAATACGTGGTGCTTCATCTTCTAGGTCGAATTTAACTTAGTGACATCTTTGGTCTCCCGAAGATGATCCCTCATATGTGCAGGATTTGCGTATGCACAATGTCATTGTCGAACGTCTAGTTGATCTTAATCATATTGCTCAGTTTGGTATCATACCTCTACTCCAAGCTGTAGGATGGGATAACATCTTACATTGGGGTGGGCCAACATTCCAATCTATTGCACAGGCCATGTTTGCATGTCTTTCTGACTTTTCTACTGAAAATTTATCATTTAAGATTGATGCTAGAGAAGGGCCATTTGATGTAGATCATCATTTGATATCTGGCCTTATAGATATTCCTATTAATGATGAGGGTATTCCTATTCATACTTTAACTGAAAAACCCTCTGAATCAGAGAAACGAATGCTAACTAGAGATCTATGTAATATGAATGTGCAATGGACGCATAAAGGGAATGCGCTCCCCGTAAAGTATTTGTTACCCAGATACAGGGTGTTCCATAAAATTTTTATTTCAAATCTGTATCCTCGTTCAGGTAACAAAACTGAACTAACTTCTTTTATGGTTCGGGTCTTGCATTCTGTCATTTCTGGTACTAAAGTTTATCTGCCTTCCTTGATATGTCATTCAATTATTCAGTTTCGTCTCCATCCAGGTCATAGTGATATTCCGTTTGCATATCCTATGACTGTTTTAGCTAATCATATGCTAGTGGCTATGCCTGTTGGAGAGACTCCTATCCAGTATCTCATTTTCAACAATTCTAATATAAACTAGGTGAAACTGGGATTGGCTCCTCGCCAAGTAGATGTTGGTGGAAGTGGAGCTGAAGCTGGGAATGAAGAAGATGCTAGTGATCTTCCTCCTGATGATATTAACATTGTGCTTATTTAATATTCTCTTTTGTTAGCTTATTTAATTTAATTTTGTTTCTATATTCCAATCTAAATTGAAAAGAGGAATTGTTGTATTCCTTCTTCTTAGAATCAAAATCAAATATAGCTAGCCCAACTGGTTTAATTTAAAATCAATTAGAACTTAGAACCATATCAAAGTGAGTATTGGACATTGAACTTCACATTTGAACTTCTACTCCAATTGGTTCTTCCGGGCTACAACAAAAGGAGAAATCCAGGTATTTTACATTTATTGTAAATTCAATTATTTTGGTTTTGTTTAAGGTTAAGCCAGAAAAATCTCATTGTGTTTGTTATCTGAGGAGAGCCAGAAAACTCAGAAAGTGGGGTTTTTGAATTGTGTAAGCCCATATAAAAACACAATTGTGAAGGTTTTAGGTGAACCTGTGAAACCTATTTTGATAGTGAACGCTGATATCCCCTGTGTGAGGATATTAGGAGTAGAGTAGTTGTGTGGTTGTTGTTTAACTGTTGGTGTACACACACGCGAACCATTATAATTCTTTGTGTCTTGTGGTTTGAATGTTCATTTAATATTTCCTATCTTTTATCATTCAAAACTGTGGGATGTATGTGTGGATGTGAATGTTGTAATATTTACATTTCAAGCATTGTGGGAATGTTGTAATAGTTTAGACTTTACTTTTTGCTATTTTCTTTTATTATTCCTCTTTAGTTTGGGATATTGATACTTATCGTTCTAGTAAGGTTGTCCTACCATAAACCCTTGGTTTTTATAGTGCAAGGTTGTCCTTAGAACAACATTTATATCAGCCTCTCAAGACTTGAATTTGAGGTTGCTTTACATTTCTGTATTGTGATATGTTTCATTTCTTTTGTTGGCTATCATATTCTTTAGTTTCCGCTGTTAAAAGTTTAATTTGGCATAGTCCTATTCACCCCCCCCCCCCCCCTCTAGGACATATAGCTTTGCCTTTTCATATACATAATTCAAATTGAATTACTTTACATGTATTTGGACTTTTCTATGACTAGTCCTGAACTCTGTTTGACTAGTCCTAGCTCTGGCTCGACCAGTCCAAGATATTCCAAGACCAGTCCTAAGTTGTTGCAATTTTTAAAAATTTTTTGGTTGAGCTACAACCAGTCCTAGAGACTGCTCGACCTGTCGTAGGAACAGTGATGACTCATTCCAGGACTAGTCGTGTACCTTTGACTCAAACTCCAGCGACTAAATTTGGTGCCTCACGACTAGTCGTAGGATGCTTATGATCAGTCGTGGAGGGCTCACGACCGGTCGTGGACACGCTACGACCAGTCATGAAACGGTTTTATCCGATCATGCTTAAAATTTTAAAAATCTTTTTGGTCTACGACCAGTCATAGTGTCCTCAAGACTAGGCGTAGATGTAATTTCTACAACTATAAATAGAACATGAATTTCAGAGTTTCATATCGAATTTCTAGTAAAATCAAGGCATCACTCTGAGATAAGTTTGTGTTCATTTTTAAGCTACATTGTGCATATTTAATATTATCTTTTGTTAGCTTTATTAATTTGATTTTGTTTCTATATTTCAATCTGAATTAAAAAGAAGAATTGTTATATTCCTTCTTCTTAGAATCAAAATCAAATATAGCTAGCCCAACTGGTTTAATTTCAAATTAATCAGAACCTAGAACCATTTCAAAGTGAGTATTGGACATTGAACTTCAACATTCGAACTTCTACTCCGATTTGTTCTTCTAGGCTGCTACAAAAGGAGAAATCCAGGTATTTTACTGTATTGTAAATTTCCTTCATTTTGGTTTTTATTTGAGATTAAGACAGAAATATCTCAATCTATTGGTTATCTGAGGAGAGCCAGGAAAACTCAGAAGTGGGGTTTTTGAATTGTGTAAGCTCATTGAAAGACACAATTGTGAAGGTTTTAGGTGAACCTATGAAACCTATTTTCATAGTGAATGCTGATATCCCCTGTGTGAGGATATTAGGAGTGGAGTAGCAATCTGTGTGGATGTTGTTTAACAGTTGGTGAACATACAGGCAAACCACTATAATTTTTTGTGTATTATGGTTTGAATGTTTACTTAATTTCTATATCATTTATTATTCAAAATTGTGGGATGTATGTGTGGATGTGAATGTTGTAATAGTTTAGATTTCAATTCTTGCTATTTCCTTTCTGTTCCTTTACAGTTTTAGCTTTTAATTCTCTAATTGTTCTAGTAAAGTTGTCCTACCATAAACCCTTAGTTTTTATGGTGAAAGGTTGTCCTTAGAACAACTAGATTTTGTGATCGGTTTATATTATATATTGTGAATTATTATCTATCCTTTTCTTGGCTATCTTATTATTTTATTCCGCTGTTATTATTTTAAATTTGACATAGTCCTATTCACCCCCTATAGGACATATAGCTAGGCCTTTTCAGGCCTACATAGCCAATGTCATGTGTAAGATGCAGCCCAAACATATCAATCCACATATCAATCCATCTCATCTCTGGAGCATCATGAAGGAAAAATTCAGGACCGACGACTGCGATACCACGTACGGATGCCCAAATGTCTTAGAATACGATGATTCCAGTCAGAAATGAAAGACCACTAAAGTACCTTTCAAATGACCAAAAATTTAACAAATCCGACATCAAATGATGGAGTTATAGGTGTCTCCGTTGGATCACGTGATTTGGAAAGATTAACAATCCATATTGAAAAATGATGATCGAAGAGTTCCAACATGCTTTTGGGATATCGAACGCTCTCTGAATTAGGCAATTCTAGTGCAATTTGGAAGCTTGACAAGTTACCATTGTAATGAGTTGAAATAGTCTTAATTTGACTTCTGAAGAGAGAGTTTAAGGGTTACTATTGGACAAGGAGATGAAGGAAAAATTCAGGACCGACAACTGCAATCCCACTTACGGATGCACAAATGGTGTCGAAATACAATGATTTCAGTTAGGAAAGAAAGATCACTAAAGTAACTCTCAAATGATGAAAAATTGACCCAATCCGACATCAAATGATGGAGTTATAGGCATCCCTGTTGGATCACGCAATTTGGAAAGATTAACAATCCATATTAAAATATGACGATCGAAGAGTTCCAACATGCTTTTGGGATATTGAACGGTCTATGAATTAGGCAATTCTGATGCAATTTGGAAGATTGACAAGTTACCATTACAATGAGCTGAAATAGTCTAAATTCGACCT
This sequence comes from Magnolia sinica, assembly GCF_029962835.1. Lineage (NCBI taxonomy): Eukaryota > Viridiplantae > Streptophyta > Magnoliopsida > Magnoliales > Magnoliaceae > Magnolia > Magnolia sinica. Next base: position 30,391,436 of record NC_080587.1, read on the forward strand.
CTAAAGAGAGAGTTATGAGGGTTACTATTGGATAAGGAGATGAAGGAAAAATTCAGGACTGACGACTGCGATCCCACTTACGGATGCCCAAATGGTCTCAGAATATGACGATTCCAATCAGAAATGAAAGAGCACTAAAGTACCTATAAAATGATCGAAAATCCATCCAATCTGAAATCAAATGATGGAGTTATAGGCGTCTCCGTTGGATCAAGCAATTTGGAATGATTAACAATCCATATTGAAAAATGATAATCGAAGAGTTCTAACATGCATTTGGGATATCGAATGGTCTCTGAATTAGGCAATTCTGGGCCAATTTGGATGCTTGACAAGTTACCATTGCAATGAACTGAAATATTCTAAATTTGGCCTCTGAAGAGAGAGTTATGAGGGTTACTATTGTACAAGGAGATGAAGGAAAAATTCAAGACCGACGACTGCGATCCCACTTACGGATGCCCAAATGGTCTCAGAATACGACAATTCTAGTTAGAAATTCAAGAGCACTAAAGTACCATTCACATGACCAAAAATTGACCCAATCTGATATCAAATGATGCAGTTATAGTCATCTCCGTTGGATCATGCGATTTAGAATGATTAACAATCCATAATGAAAAATGACAATCGAAGAGTTCCAACGTGCTTTTGGGATATCGAACAGTCTCTAAATTAGGCAATTCTGGTGCAATTTGGAAGATGACAAGTTACCATTGCAATGAGCAGAAATAGTCTAAATTCGACCTCTGAAGAGAGAGTTATGAGGGTTACTATTGGACAAGGAGATGAAGGAAAAATTCAGAACTGAAAACTGCGATCCCACTTACGGATGCTCAAATGGTCTTGGAATACGACGATTCTAGTTAGGAAATAAAGAGCACTAAAGTAACTTTCAAATGACTAAAAAATGATCCTATCCGACATCAAATGATGGAGTTATAGGCGTATCCGTTGGATCATGCTATTTGGAACGATTAATAATCTATATTGAAAAATGACGATCGAAGAGTTCCAACATGCTTTTGGGATATCGAACGGTCTCTGAATTAGGCTATTCCGCTCTAATTTGAAAGCTTGAAAAGTTGTCATTGCAATGAGATGAAAATAGTCTAAATTCGACCTCTAAAGAGAGATTTAGATGGTTACTATTCCACAAGGAGATGAAGGAAAACTTCAGGGCCGACGACTGCGATCACACTTACGGATGCTCAAATGGTCTCGGAATATGACGATTCTAGTTAGGAAAGAAAGAGCACTAAAGCAACTTTCGAATAACCAAAAAATGACCCAATCCGACATCAAATGATGGAGTTATATGTGTCTCCATTGGATCGTGCGATTTGGATAGATTAACAATCTATATTAAAAAATGACGATCAAAGAGTTCAAACATACTTTTGGGATATTAAACGGTCTATGAATTAGGCAATTTTGGTGCAATTTGGAAGATTGACAAGCTACCATTATAATAAGCTGAAATAGTTTAAATTTGACCTCTGAAGAGAGAGTTATGAGGGTAACTATTGGAGAAGGAAATGAAGGAAAAATTCAGGACCGACGACTACGATCCGACTTATCAATGCCCAAATGGTCTCGGAATACAACGATTCCAGTCAGAAATGTAAGAGCACTAAAGTGCCTTTCAGCTGACCAAAAATTGACCCAATCTAACATCTAATTCTGGAATTATAGGCGTCGCCATTGGATCGCTTGATTTGGAATGATTAACAATCTATATTGAAAAATGACGATCAAAGAGTTTCAACATACTTTTGCGATACTGAATGGTCTCTGAATTAACCAATTTTGGTCCAATTTGGAAGCTTGACAACTTACCATTGTAATGAGCTGAAATAGTCTAAAGTCGACCTCTGAAGAGAGAGTTATGAGGGTTACTATTGGAGAAGGAGATGAAGGAAAAATTCAGGATTGACGACTACGATCCCACTTATGGATGCGCAAATGGTCTCGGAATACGATAATTCCAGTTAGGAAAGAAATAACACTAAACTACCTTTTAAATGACAAAAAATCAACCCAATCCGACATCAAATGATGGAGTTATTGGCATCTCCATTGGATCTCGCAATTTGGAAAGATTAACAATGCATATTGAAAAATGACGATCAAAGAGTTCCAACATGCTTTTGGGATATCGATCGGTCTTTGAATTAGGCAATTCCGGTTTAATTTGGAAGCTTGAAAAGTTACCATTGCAATGAGTTGAAATAGTCTAAATTGAACCTATGAAGAGAGAGTTATGAGGGTTACTATTGCACAAGGAGATGAAGGAAAAATTCGGGACAGACGGCTGCGATCCCACTTACGGATGCCCAAATGGTCCCGGAATATGATGATTCCAGTTATGAAAGAAAGAGCACAAAAGTAACTTTCAAATGACCAAAAATTGACCCAATCTAACATCAAATGATGGAGTTATAGGTGTCTCCATTGAATCGCGCGATTTGGAAAGATAAACAATCCACATTTAAAAATGACGATCGAAGAGTTCCAACATGCTTTTGGGATATCAAACGGTCTATGAATTAGGCAATTCTGGTGCAATTTGGAAGATTGACAAGTTACCATTACAATGTACTAAAATAGTCTAAATTCTATCTCTAAAGAGAGATTTATGAGGGTTACTATTGGAGAAGGAGATGAAGGAAACATTCAGGACTGACGACTGCGATCCCACTTACCAATGCCCAAATGGTCTCGGAATACGATGATTCCAGTCAGAAATACAAGATCAGTAAAGTACCTTTCAGATGACCAAAAATTGACCCAATCCGACCTCAAATAATTGAGTTATAGGCGTCTCTGTTGCATTGTGCGATTTGGAAAGATTAATAATCCATATTGAAAAATGATGATCGAAGAGTTCCAACATGCTTTGGGATATTGAACGGTCTCTGAATTAGGCAATTCCGGTTTATTTTGGAAGCTTGAAAAGTTACCATTGCAATGAGCTGAAATAGTCTAAATTTGACCTCCAAAGAGAGAGTTATGAGGGTTACTTTTGCACAAGGAGATAAAGGAAAAATTCAAGATCGATGACTGTGATCCCACCTATGGATGCCCAAATGGTCTTGGAATACGACGATTCCAGTTAGAAAAGAAAGAGCACAAAAGTAACTTTCAAATGACTAAAAATCGATCCAATCGGACATCAAATGATGGAGTTATAGATGTCTCCATTGAATCACGCGGTTTGGAAAGATTAACAATCAATATAGAAAAATGACGATCGAAGAGTTCCAACATGCTTTTGGGATATCTAACGGTCTACGAATTAGGAAATTCTGGTGTAATTTGGAAGATTGAAAAGTTACCATTACAATGAGCTGAAATACTCTAAATTTGACATCTGAAGAGAGAGTTATGAGGGTTACTATTGGACATGGAGATGAAGGAAAAATTTAGTACCAACGACTGCAATCCCACTTACGGATGCCCAAATGGTCTCGGAATACGACGATTCCAGTCAGAAATGCAAGAGCAGTAAAGTACCTTTCAGATGACCAAAAATTGACCCAATCCAACATCTAATGAATGAATTATAGGCGTCTCCGTTGGATCGCGTGATTTGGAATGTCAATCCTTATTGAAAAATGACGATCGAAGAGTTCCAACATGCTTTTGGGATATCAAACGGTCTCTGAATTAAGAAATTTTGGTACAATTTGAAAGCTTGACAAGTTACCATTGCAATGAACTAAAATAGTCTAAATTTGGCCTCTGAAGAGAGAGTTATGAGGCTTACTATTAGACAAGGTGATGAAGGAAAAATTCAGGATCGACGACTGCGATCCCACTTACGGATGCCCAAATGGTCTCAGAATATGACGATTCCAATCAGAAATGTTAGAGCACTAAAGTACCTTTCAAATGACCAAAAATTGACCCAATCCGACATCTAATGATGGAATTATAGGCGTCTCCGTTGGATCGCATGATTTGGACGAATTACAATCCATATTGAAAAATGACGATCGAAGAGTTCCAACATGCTTTTGGGATATCGAACGGTCTCTGAATTAAGAGATTTTGGTACAATTTCGAAACATGAGAAGTTACCATTCCAATGAGCTGAAATAGTCTAAATTCGACCTCTGAAGAGAGAGTTATGAGGGTTACTATTGGACAAGGATATGAAGGAAAAATTCAGGACCGACGACTGCAATTAGGCAATTCTGATCCAATTTGGATGCTTAACAAGTTACCATTGCAATGAACTGAGGTAATTTAAATTCAACCTCTGAAGAGAGAGTTATGAGGGTTAATATTGTACAAGGAGATGAAGGAAAAATTTAGGACCGACGACTGCGATCCCACTTACAGATCCCCAAATGGTCTCGGTATATGATGATTCTAGTCAGAAATGTAGGAGCACTAAAGTACCTTTCTGATGACCAAAAATCAACCCAATCTGACATCAAATGATGGAGTTATAGAGTCTCCATTGGATCGCGTGATTTGGAATGATTAACAATCCGTATTGAAAAATGATGATCGAAGAGTTCCAACATGCCTTTGGAATATCGAACGGTCTCTGAATTAGGTAATTCTGGTCCAATTTGGAAGCTTGACAAGTTACTATTGCAATGAGCCAAAATACTCTAAATTCGACCTCTGAAGAGAGAGTTATGAGGGTTACTATTGGACATGGAGATGAAGGAAAAATTCAGGACCAACAATTGCAATTAGGCAATTCTGATCCAATTTGGATGCTTGACAAGTTACCATTGCAATGAACTTAAATAATTTAAATTGGACCTCTAAAGAGAGAGTTATGAGGGTTAGTATTGTACAAGGAGATGAAGGAAAAATTCAGGACCGACGACTGCTATCCCACTTACGGATACCCAAATGGTCTCGGAATACGACGATTCTAGTCAGAAATGCAAGAGCACTAAAGTACCTTTCAGATGACCAAAAATTGACCTAATGTGACATCAAATGATGGAGTTGTAGGCGTCTCCATTGGATCGCGCGATTTGGAAAGATTAACAGTCCATATCGAAAAAGGACGATCGAAGAGTTTCAATGTGCTTTTGGGATATCGAATGGTCTTCAAATTAAGCAATTCGGGTCCAATTTGGATGCTTGATAAGTTACCATTACAATGAGCTGAAATAGTCTAAATTCAACCTCTGATGAGAGAGTTATGAGGTTTACTATTGGACAAGGAAATGAAGGAAAAATTTAGGTTCGACGACTGTGATCCCACTTACGGATGCCCAAATGGTATCGGAATACGACGATTCTAGTCAGAAATGCAAGAGCACTAAAGTACCATTCACATGACTAAAAATTGACACAATCTGACATCAAATGATGGTGTTATAATCGTCTCCATTGGATCGCGTGATTTGGAATGATTAACAATCCATATTGAAAAATGACAATCGAAGAGTTCCAGCGTGCTTTTGGGATATCAAATGGTCTCTGTATTGGTAATTTCAGTCTAATTTAGTAGCTTAACAAATTACCATTGCAATGAGCTGAAATAGTCTAAATTCGACCTCTGAAGAGAGAGTTTTGAGGGTTATTATTGGACAAGGAGATGAAGGAAAAATTCAAGACCGACGACTATGATCCCACTTACAGATGCCTAAATGGTCTGTAAGTTTTAAATGAGCACCAAAGTAACTTTCAAATGACCAAAAATCAGCCCAATCCGATATCAAATGATGGAGTTATACACGTCTCCGTTAGATCGCGCGATTTGGTAAGATTAACAATCCATATTGAAAAATGACGATCGAAGAGTTCCAACAAGCTTTTGGGATATCGAATGGTCTATGTATTAGGCAATTCTGGTGCAATTTGGAAGATTGACAAGTTACCATTACAATGAACTGAAATAGTCTAAATTCGACCTCTGAATAGAGCGTTATGATGGTTACTATTGGACAAGGTGATGAAGGAAAATTCAAGACCAACGAGTGTGATCCCAGTTACGGATGCCCAAATGGTCTCGGAATATGACGATTCTAGTCAGAAATGAAAGAGCACTAAAGTTACTTTCAAATGACCAAAAATCGATCCAATCCAACATTAAATGATGGAGTTATAGGCGTCTTCATTGGATCGCGCAATTTGGAAAAATTAACAATCCATATTGAAAAATGACGATCGAAGAGTTCCAAAGGGCGTTTGGGATATCGAACGGTCTCTGAATTAGGCAATTCTGGTCCAATTTGAAAGCTTGATCAGTTATCATTGCAATGAGCTGAAATAGTCTAAATTTAACCTCTGAAGAGAAAGTTATGAGGGTTACTATTGGGCAAGGAGATGAAGGAAAATTTAGGTCCGACGATTGTGATCCCACTTACGGATGCCCAAATGGTCTCGGAATATGACGATTCCAGTTAGGAAAGAAAGAGCACTAAAGTAACTTTCAAATGACCAAAAATTGACCTAATCTGACATCAAATGATGGAGTTATAGGTGTCTCCATTGGATCGCGCGATTTGGTAAGATTAACAATCCATATTAAAAATGACGATCGAAGAGTTCCAACATGCTTTTGGGATATCGAACTGTCTATGAATTAGGCAATTCTGGTGCACTTAGGAAGATTAACAAGTTACCATTACAATGAGCTGAAATCGTCTAAATTCGACCTCTGAAGAGAGAGTTATGAGGGTTACTTTTGGACAAGAAGATGAAGGAAAAATTCAGGACCGACGACTGCGATCCCACTTACGGATTACCCAAATGGTCTCAAAATATGACGATGCGAGTCAGAAATGAAAGAGCTCTAAAGTACCTTTTTAATGACCATAAATCGATCCAATCCGACATCAAATGATGGAGCTATAGGCGTCTTAATTGGATCGCGCAATTTGGAAAGATTAATAATCCATATTGAAAAATGATGATCGAAGAGTTCCAACGTGCTTTTGGGATATTGAACGGTCTCTGAATTAAGCAATTCTGATCCAATTTGGAAGCATGACAAGTTACCATTGCAATGAGGTGAAATAGTTTAAATTCGACCTCTGAAGAGAGAGTTATGAGGGTCACTATTGTACAAGGAGATGAAGGACAAATTCAAGACCGACGACTGCGATTCCACCTACGGATGCCCAAATGGTCTCGAAATACAACGATCCTGTCAGAAATGCAAGAGCTCTAAAGTACCTTTCAGAGGACAAAAACTTAACCTAATCCAATGTCAAATGATGGAATTATAGGCGTCTCCGTTGGATTGTGCGATTTGGAAAGATTAACAATCCATATTGAAAAATGACGATCGAAGAGTGCCAACATGCTTTTGGGATATCGAATGGTCTCTGAATTAGGCAATTCCTGGAAGCTTGACAAGTTACCATTGCAATGAGCTGAAATAGTCTAAATTCGACCTCTAAAGAGTGAGTTATGAGGGTTACTATTGGATAAGGAGATGAAGGAAAAATTCAGGACCGATGACTGCAATCCCACTTACGGATGCGCAGATGGTCTTCGAATATGATGATTCCTATCAGGAAGGAAATAGCACTAAACTACCTTTCAAATGACCAAAAATTGACCCAATCCGATATCAAATGATGGAGTTATAGGTATCTCCATTGGATCACGCGATTTAGAAAGATTAACAATCCATATTGAAAAATGACGATCAAAGAGTTCCAACGTGCTTTTGGGATATCGAACGGTCTCTAAATTAGGCAATTCTGATCCAAATTTGGATGCTTGACAAGTTACCATTGCAATGTGCTGAAATTGTCTAAATTTGACCTTTGAAGAGATTGTTATGAGGGTTACTATTGGACAAGGAGATGAAGAAGAAATTCAGGACCGACGACCATGATTCCATTTATGGATGCCCAAATGGTCTCGGTACGTTTCAGATGCCCAAAAATCGACCCAATCTAACATCAAATGATGGAGTTATAGGTGTCTCTGTTGGATCGCATGATTCGTAACGATTAACAATCCATATTGAAAAATGACAATTGAAGAGTTCTAACATGCCTTTGGGATATCGAACGGTCTCTGAATTAGGCAATTCCGGTCCAATTTGGAAGCTTGACAAGTTACCATTGCAATGAGCTGAAATAGTATAAATTCAACCTCTGAAGATTGAGTTATGAGGGTTACTATTGGACAAGGTGATGAAGGAAAAATTTAGGATCGATATTTGTAATCCCACTTACGGATGCCCAAATGGTCTCGGAATACGACGACTCCAGTTAGAAATGCAAGAGTACTAAAGTACCTTTCAGATGACCAAAAATTGACGCAATGTGACATCAAATGATGGAGTTATCTATTAGATCGCGCGATTTAGAAAGATTAACAATCCACATTGAAAAAAGACGATCGAAGAGTTCCAACATGCTTTTGGGATATCGAACAGTCTTTGAATTAGGCAATTCGGGTCCAATTTGGACGCTTGACAAGTTACCATTGCAATGAGCTGAAATAGTCTAAATTTAACCTCTGAAGAGAGAGTTATGATGTTTACTATTAGACAAGGAAATGAAGGAAAAATTCAGGTTTGGCGACTGCAATCCCACTTAAGGATGCCCAAATGGTATCGGAATACGATGATTCCAGTAAAAAATGCAAGAGTACTAAAGTACCATTCACATGATTAAAAATTGACTCAATCTGACATCAAATGATGGAGTTATAGTCATCCCTGTTGGATCGTACGATTTGGAATGATTGACAATCCATATTGAAAAATGTCGATCGAAGAATTCCAATGTGCTTTTGGGATATCGAACGGTCTCTGACTTAGGCAATTCTAGTGTAATTTGGAAGCTTAAAAAGTTACCATTTCAATGAGCTGAAATAGTCCAAATTCAACCTCTGACGAGAGAGTTATGAGGGTTACTATTGGACATGGAGATGATGGTAAAATTCAGAACCGACGACTACTGTAACATCTCGAAAAAATTCGTATAAAAACCTGAGTACCACCTCAGGCAGAAATCACTAAGGACCGAATCCTTTATGGATTAGACGAAAATTAACTAAGTACTAAACTAAATCATCTGTGGAATTAGCTTGAACTGCTTTTTATATGAACTGCAGGACCCAAAACTAATAGAATCGTTAACTGAATATTACATGAAAACCTAGGATTAATCTCAAAACCCAGTTGCTCTTGGGAGCACATTGAAACTCTGTATCGGACCTGGACCGTGCATCGAAAGTCTGATTATCGTGAAACTATACGGTTGTGACCGCCTTACTGGGCTTGACAACCATCTTGAAAATCAAGTTCAAATGATATCCCAAAACACACAACTTGAGCCCAGAGTGAAGTGTGTGAGAAACGCGAATATCTTTCGAAAATGAACTCAAACTTAAGTGAATTGGACCATTCGCTTGCAGGCCAAATTTAAGATTTTAAACCATCAGATTCTGACCCAACTACACCCTTGGATCAGGGAAATTTCTCTACACATGTCAGTGTACTTGTGGCCCTGATTGAGTAACGATGACCGTTGAACTGAAACTGGTCCTCCACGGTCAATCCATATATTCGATCGGACTGAAAACTTAACCTGACATAGATCCATTGTCAGGACACTTTTTCTAGATCGTATATGAGGTATGGACCTCCAGATGAGCCCCGTTGGACCGAAACAGATGACTTTTGGCTATAACCCAAGTATACCATGGCCCTAGGTTCATTGACATCAGTTTTAGGCCTATATAAGGGCCTTAACCCACCTCTCTCTTATTCCATAAGAATTTCTAAACCCTAAGAGAGAGAAGAGAGAAAAGGAGAAGGAAAGAGTGGGGAGAAGAGAGAGAGAGTGAGAGATAATTGTTGGGATTTGATCTCACCGCTCTACGTGCCAAATCATCCTGCCGCATCACTATACCGGCGATTTCGATTTTGTTTTTGAGTAAGAAACCCTAACCCTAATTTGTTTTAGGTATCCAAGTAGAAGAATTGATGAAATAGCTAACCTATTTCATGATTCAGGTAGCCGTTGTGCCGTGGATGAAGGCATAATGTTCGAACTGAGTTCAATACGAGTTTACCGACGGAAGGTGCTAACTGTAAACATTTAGGTTATGGTTTTCAAGGCTTTCAATGTCAGTAATGATTTATGACTGATTTGATTGCTATCACATATGCTTAGATATGATGTTTTCCGCGTATTACATATATATATATATATGAACTATGTTGAAATTAATGCATTCTATGTGTTTGTTGAAATGTTTGTGTGAATATGGAATTATGATTTGTGCTTACCATGATTGTTGTTTAAGAATACATGATTGTTGTATGTGTGGCAACTCCCTTGTGAAAGGATTTGCTATAATATATGTTATAACTAATTTATTACATGCATGTTGATATGTGTAGTCTAGGTGTTTGATAAAATGCCTGAATGAGAAAATGCTTGTTGAAATGTATTTAATGAGGGTGTTGAGATAGGATTCTCAACCACCTTATCTATAGCTACAGTTTCCTTCATGTCACCTATCTTACTACTACATACTTAATGGATGAATGGTCATGTATGATAACATGTGCACTATGTGTTTGTTAAAATGCCCAAATGAGATTTATATTTAAATTGATTGTCACATGTTGTTTTGACTATCGCACATGAATGCCTACTATGTTTGAATGTGATTAGGACTACTGCGTAGTCCAAGCAATTGGTAATGATTCCCGAATTAGTGGCCGAGGTCATTTCACCACACAAGACACATTCGATGAATCCGAGTCGTACGCTGTTTGTTGATAATGGTTAGGCCACGCAGAGTGCTTACATGCTCCATGCCGATTAATTCAACATGTGCTCGTACCAGTCCAGCTTGTCCAGTAACCTGATTGGCCTGATGTATGTTCATCATGTATGGACGCTACTATTTGAATCTAATGTACCAACTTACCAGTGAAAAGCTCGTTTAACCTTGGTACCACGATCCGCCAAGACTCACGAGCTGGGCATAGTGGTATGGGACACCGTGGTTAAGTTGTTAGCCTACATTGGGGTGACGAGTCTCCCTGTAGTGACTAGTGAGCAAACCAAAATCGTGAGCCGAATACGGTGGTATGGGACACTATATTCGAGCTGTCGGCCTACGCTAAGGTGACGAGCTTTTCCCCTAGTGACCTCGAGTATAAAAATAGGCTTATGATCAGGTGACGAGCCTCTCATAGTGACCTCGAGTATGAATTAAGCCTACGCTAAGGTGACGAGCCTCCCGTAGCGACCTACAATGTGAACTCGTGAATTTGCCTATCGTATGTGATTAACTAGGATTCACGACCCTAGATGGATTATTGTTTGGGTCAATGATATAAAGGGAGGTATCTTAGCTTCCTGAACCTGCTATATGAATAAGTTTAATTAAGAACTTGGCTAATCACACACATGCACCACATTGCATGTGCCTTTGGCGTTGGAGTTGAGCACAGCGGGAGTGTTGCATGCATGATCGTGAGATGATATCGTAAAGGGAGTGCAGGCGAGGGTAGGCATTATTAATATATATCATTCTTCCATTAACCAGAGTACTTAGGAATGCTTGTTATGCTGCTTTATCATTACTGCTTGATTGAATTGATAACATGTTAATCTTTGCCTTATACCTCCACTAAGTTGATCACTCACTCCCACTCTGGGATGGTATTTTAAAATACCAACTAGACTCTGTTGTAGTTTCAGATGACGGCGAGGCTTACGAGACGGAGCCTGCCTTCTATGACGATGAGGAGTTCTCCTACCTGCAACTCTCTAGCAGGTCTATGTAGACCTGGAGTTGCGTCACCGGGGCTATAGGGATATGGATTAGATGACATTACACTTTATCATTTTGTATATTTTGAAACTATTCATGTAATTATTTAGCCTGGTGACGTGATCATACTTTAAGGTTTATATTCACTTATATGCTTTATATATCTACCACACTCTCCTGCTTGCTTAATTTAATTGCCTCTGGAGTATGATATGTTGATTTGGTATAATCCTACTTATGTTTAATGCATAAATATGGACAACATTTAATCATCATTATCTATGTTACATAAGTGATGCGTTGAAACTCCGGAGTTGAGCATTTGCTCGACCTCTGATTTTCAGGACATTACAAGTTGGTATCAGAGCATGATTTGGATTAAACTGGACCTGGGTTATGGTAAGACAATGTACACTGACACACTTTGAATTAGGAGGGGGGCGATGAAACGTAGAAACAGTCGTAGGATTCCTAGTTTCGCCGATCGGTGAAATTGATCGTTGAAATCTGACCCGTATGTATCGGTGATCACGTGAAATGATCCCGATTCCTTTCCAGACCATCGGTCGACGGGTTTGGATGATAGTTCGGTGCATTGCATACTCAAACGACTCGGATCGCATGAATACACATTAGTTGGGACCTGAAACCGCCTCCAATGGTTGGGGGGCCCAAACCAAGCAATTCGGTGGGACCCAGGGGGTCCCACGTACACTCAGGCACTAAAATACTTTTCAAAATTTCAAAAATTGACCCAAGCCAATATCAAAGAATGGAGTTATAGGCATCTCCATTGGATCATGCGATTTGGAAAGATTAACAATCCATATTGAAAAATGACAATCGAAGAGTTCTAACATGCTTTTAGGATATCGAACGGTCCCTGAATTAGGTAATTCCGCTCTAATTTGAAATCTTGACAAATTACCATTGCAATGAGTTGAAATAATCTAAATTCAACCTCTGAAGAGATAGTTATGAGGGTTATTATTGGACAAGGAGATGAAGGAAAAATTCAAGACCGATGACTGCGATCCCACTTACGGATGCCCAAATGGTCTCGAAATACAACGATCTCAGTTAGGAAAGAAAGAACACTAAAGTAACTTTCAAATGACCAAAAATTGACCCAATCCGACATCAAATGATGGAGTTATACGTGTCTCCGTTAGATCGCACGATTTGGTAAGATTAACAATCCATATTGAAAAATGATGATCGAAGAGTTCCAACATGCTTTTGGGATATCGAATGGTCTATGTATTAGGCAATTCTGAAGCAATTTGGAAGATTGAAAAGTTACGATTACAATGAGTTGAAATAGTCTAAATTTGACCTCTAAAGAGAGCTATATGAGGGTTACTATTGGACAAGTGGATGAAGGGAAAATCCAGGATCGACGACTCCGATCCCAATTAAGGATGCCCAAATGGTCTCAGAATATGACGATTCCAGTCAGAAATGAAAGAGCACTAAAGTACCTTTCAAATGATCGAAAATAGATCCAATCTGACATCAAATGATGGAGTTATAGGCGTCTTTGATGGATAGCGCAATATGAAAAAATTAATAATCCATATTGAAAAATGACGATCGAACAGTTCCAAAGGGCTTTTGGGATATCGAACGGTCTTTGAATTAGGCAATTCTGGTCCAATTAGGAAATTTGACAAGTTACCAATCCAATGAGCTGAAATAGTCTAAATTCAACTTCTAAAGAGAGAGTTATGAGGGTTTTGTACAAGGAGATGAAGGAAATATTCAAGATTGATGACTGCGATCCCACTTATGGATGTCCAAATGGTCTCGGAATACGACGATTCCAGTCAAAAATGCAAGAGCACTAAAATACCTTTCAAATGACCAAAAATTGACCCAATCTGACATTAAATGATGGAATTATAGGCATCTCCATTGGATCGCGTGATTTAGAAAGATTAATAATCCAAATTGAAAAATGACGATCGAAGAGTTCCAACATGCTTTTGGGATATCGAACGGTCTCTGAATAGGCAATTCTCATCCAATTTGGAAGGTTGATAAGTTAACATTGCAATGATCTAAAATAGTCTAAATTTGACCTTTGAAGAGAGAGTTATGAGGGTTGCTATTGGACAAGGAGATGAAGGAAAAATTCAGGACCGATGATTGCGGTCCCACTTACGGAAGACGAAATGGTCTCGGATTACGACGATTCCAGTCAGGAAAGAAACAACACTAAACTAACTTTCAAATGACTAATAATTGACCTAATCTGACATTAAATGATGGAGTTATGGGCATCTCTGTTGGATCGCACAATTTGGAAAGATTAACTATCTATATTGAAAAATGACTACTGAAGAGTTCCAACGTGCTTTTGGGATATCGAACAGTCTCTAAATTTGGCAATTCTGATCCAATTTTGATGCTTGAGAAGTCACCATTGTAATGAGCTGAAATAGTCTAAATTCGACCTCTAAAGAGATAGTTATGTGGGTTACTATTGGACAAGGAAATGAAGGAAAAATTCAGGACCGACGACTGCGATCCCACTTACGGATGCCCAAATGGTCTAGGTTTATGACGATTCTAGTCGAAAATGCAAGAGCACTAAAGTACCATTTTGATGACCAAAAATTGACCCAATCCGACATCAAATGATGGATTATAGGCGTCTCCATTAGATTGCGCAATTTGGAACCATTAACAATCCATATTGAAAAATGACGATTGAAGAGTTCCAACAGCCTTTGGGATATCGAACGATCTCTGAATTATGCGATTCTAGTCCAATTTAGAAGCTTGACAAGTTACCATTGCAATGATCTGAAATAGTCTAAATTTGACCTTTGAAGAGAGAGTTATGAGGGTTACTATTGGACAAGGAGATGAAGGAAAAATTAAGGAACAACGACTACGATCCAACTTACGGATGCCCAAATGGTCTCGGAATACGACGATTCCAGTTAGAAATGAAAGACCATTAAAGTACCTTTCAAATGACTAAAAATTAACCCAATCTGACATCAGATGATGGAGTAATAGGCAACTACGTTTAATTGTACGATTTGAAAGATTAACAATTCATATTGAAAAATGACGATTGAAGAGTTCGAACATGCTTTTGGGATATCGAACGGTCTCTGAATTTGGCAATTCCGGTCTAATTTGGAAGCTTGACAAGTTACCATTGCAATGAGCTAAAATAGTCTAAATTCGACCTCTACAAAGAGAGTTATGAGGGTTACTATTGGACAAAGAGATGAAGGAAAAATTCAAGCCCGATGACTGCGATCCCACTTATGGATGCCCAAATGGTCTCAAAATACGACGATTCCAGTCAGAAATGAAAGACCATTAAAGTTCCTTTCAAATGACCAAATATCGACCCAATCCGACATCAAATGCTGGAGTTAGAGGCGTTTTCGTTGGATCGCATGATTTGGAAAGATTAACAATCCATGTTGATAAATGAAAAATGAAGAGTTCCAACGTGGTTATGGGAAATCGAACGGTCTCTGAATTAGGCAATTCGGGTCCAATTTGGAAACTTGATAAGTTATCATTGCAATGAGGTGAAATAGTCTAAATTCGTCCTCTAAAGAGAGAGTTATGAGGGTTACTATTGTACAAGGAGATGAAGGAAAAATTCAAGACCAATGACTGTGATTCCACTTACGGATGCCCTTATGGTCTCGGAATACGACGATTCCAGTTAGGAAAGAAATAACACTAAATTACCTTTCAAATGACCGAAAATTGACCCAATCCGACATCAAAAGGAGTTATAGGCATCTTCGTTGGATCATGCGAATTGGAAAGATTAACAATCCATATTAAAAAATGGCAATCAAAGAGTTCCAATGTGCTTTTGGGATATCAAACGGTCTCTGAATTAGGAAATTCTGTTCCAATTTGGATGCTTGACAAATTAACATTGCAATGAACTGAAATAGTCTAAATTCGACCACTGAAGAGAGAGTTATGAGGGTTACTATTAGACAAGGTGATGAAGTAAAAATTCAGGACCGACGACTGTGATCCCACCTACGGATGCCCAAATGGTCTCAGAATAGGACAATTACAGTCACGAAAGAAATAGCAGTAACCTACCTTTCAAATGACCAAAAGTTGACCCAATTTGGCATTAAATGGAGTAATAGGCATCTCTATTGGAGCACACAATTTGGAAAGATTAACAATCCATATTGAAAAATGACGATCGAAGAGTTCTAACATGCTTTTGGGATATCGAACGGTCTCTGAATTAGGCAATTCCGGTCTAATTTGGAAACTTGACAAGTTACCTTTACAATGAGCAAAAATAGTCTAAATTCAACCTTTGAAGAGAGAGTTATGAGGTTTACTATTGGACATAGAAATGAAGGAAAAATTTAGTTCCGACGACTGCGATCCCACTTACGAATGCCCAAATGGTTTGGGAATATAATGATTCCAGTCAGAAATGCAAGAGCACTAAAGTACCATTCATGTGACTAAAAATTAACCCAATCTGACATCAAATGATGGAGTTATAGTCATCTCTGTTGGATCGCATGATTTAGAATGATTAACAATCTATATTGAAAAATGACAATCAAAGAGTTCCAACGTGCTTTTGGGATATCGAACGGTCTCTGAAATAGGCAATTCTAATGCAATTTGGAGGCTTGTCAAGTTACCATTGAAATGTGCTGAAATAGTCTAAATTCGACCTCTGAAGAGAGAGTTATGAGGGTTACTATTAGACAAGGAGATGAAGGAAAAAATAAGGACCAATGGCTGCGATCCCACTTACGAATGCCCAAATGGTCTCGGAATATGACGATTCCAATTAGGAAAGAAATAACACTAACTACCTTTCAAATGACCAAAAATCGACCCAATCCGACATCAAATGATGGAGTTATAAGCATCTTCATTGGATCACATGATTTGGAAAGATGACAATCCATATTGAAAAAGGATGATCGAAGAGTTCCAACGTGCTTTTGGGATATCTAATGGTCTCTGAATTAGGAAATTCTGATCAAATTCGGATGCTTGACATGTTACCATTGCAATGAGTTGAAATAGTCTAATTCAACCTCTAAAGAGAGAGTTATGAGGGTTACTATTGGGTAAGGAGATAAAGGAAAAAATCAGGACCGACGACTATGATCCCACTTATGGATGCCCAAATGGTCTCAGAATAAGACAATTCTAGTCAGATATGCAAGAGAACTAAAGTAACTTTCAAATGACAAAAAATCGACCCAATCCAACATCAAATGATGGAGTTATTGGCGTCTCCTTTAGATAGCATGATTTGGAAAGATTAACTATCCATATTGAAAAATGACGAACGAAGAGTTCCAACATGCTTTTGGGATATCGAACGGTCTCTAAATTAGGCAATTCTGTTTCAATTTGGAAGATTGACAAGTTACCATTACAATGAGCTGAAATAGTCTAAATTTGACCTCTTAATAGAGAGTTATGAGGGTTACTATTGGACAAGGAGATGAAGGAAAAATTAAAGACTGACGACTTTGATCCCACTTACGGATGCCCAAATGATCTCGGAATATGACGATTCTAGTCAGAAATGAAAGAGCACTGAAGTACCTTTCAAATGACTAAAAATTGATCCAATCCGACATCAAATGATGGAGTTATAGGCGTCTCCATTGGATCGCTCAATTTGGAAAGATTAACAATCCACATTGAAAAATGACGAACGAAGAGTTCCAACATGCTTTTGGGATATCGAACAGTCTATGAATTAGGCAATTTAGTTCCAATTTGGAGGCTTAACAAGTTACCATTGCAATGAGCTAAAATTGTCTAAATTTGACCTCTGAAGAGAGAGTTATGAGGGTTACTATTGAACAAGGAGATGAAGGAAAAATTAAAGACCGACGACTTCGATCCCACTTACGGATGCCCAAATGGTCTTGGAATATGACGATTCCAGTCAGAAATGGAAGAGCACTAAAGTAAATCGACCTAATCCGACATCAAATGATGGAGTTATAGGCATCTCCGTTGGATCACGTAATTTGTAAGATTAACAATCCATATTGAAAAATGATGATCGAAGAGTTGTAATGTGCTTTTGGGATATCGAACGGTCTCTGAATTACGCAATTTCGGTCCAATTTGGAAGCTTGACAAGTTACCATTGCAATGAGCTGAAATAGTCTAAATGCGAACTGTGAAGAGCGAGTTATGAGGGTTACTATTGGACAAGGAGATGAAGGAAAAATTCAGGACCAACGATTGTGATCCCACTTACGAATGCCCAAATGGTCTCGAAATATGATGATTCCAGTCAAGAAAGAAATAGAACTAAACTACCTTTCAAATGACCAAAAATTGACCCAATCCGACATTAAATGATGGAGTTATAGGCATCTCCGTTGGATCACGCGATTTGGAAGGATTAACAATCCATATTGAAAAATGACAATCGAAGAGTTCCAACGTGGTTTTGGGATATCGAACGGTCTCTGAATTAGGCAATACTGATCCAATTTGGATGCTTAACATGTAACCATTGCAATGAACTGAAATAGTCTAAATTCGACCTCGGAAGAGAGAGTTATGAGGGTTACTATTGGACAAGGAGATGAAGGAAAAATTCAGGACCGACGACTACGATCCCACTTACGGATGACCAAATGGTCTCAGAATACGACGATTCCAGTCAGGTATCTAAGAGAACTAAAGTACCTTTCAGATGACAAAAAATTGACCCAATCGGACAACAAATGATGGAGTTATTGGCATCTCCATTGGATAGCACGATTTGGAAAGATTAACAATATATATTGAAAATGATGATCAAAGAGTTCCAACATGCTTTTGGGATATCAAACGGTCTATGAGTTAGGCAATTTAAGTCTAATTTGGAGGCTTGACAAGTTACCATTGAAATGAGTTGTAATTGTCTAAATTTGACCTCTGAAGAGAGAGTTATGAGGATTACTATTGGACAAGGACATGATGGAAAAATTAAAGACCAACGACTTCGTTCCCACTTACTGATGCCCAAATGGTCTCAGAATATGATGATTCTAGTTAGAAAGGAAAGAGCCTTGAAGTACCTTTCAAATGACCAAAAATCGACCCAATCTAACATCAAATGATGGAGTTATTGGCATCTCTGTTGGATAGTGCGATTTAGAAAGATTAACAATCCATATTGAAAAATGACAATTGAAGAGTTCCAACATGCTTTTGGGATATCGAACGGTCTCTGAATTAGGCAATTCTGGTCCAATTTGGAAGCTTGACAAGTTACAATTGCAGTGAGCCGAAATATTCTAAATTCTACCTCTGAATAGAGAGTTATGAGGGTTATAATTGGACAAGGAGATGAAGGAAAAATTCAGGACCGACGACTGCATTCCCACTTACAGATGCCCAAATGGTCTCAGAATACGACGATTCCAGTCAGAAATGAAAGACCATTAAAGTACCTTTCAAATGACCAAAAATTGACCCAATCTAACATCAAATGATGGAGTTATAGTGGTCTTCATTGGATCACATGATTTGGAAAGATTAACAATCCGTATTGAAAAATGATGATCGAAGCGTTCTAACGTGCTTTTGGGATATCGAATGGTCTCTGAATTAGACAATTCCGGTGTAATTTGGAAGCATGACAAGTTACCATTACAATCAGCTGGAATAGTCTTAATTCGACCTCTGAAGAGAGAGTTATGAGGGTTACTATTGGACAAGGAGATGAAAGAAAAATTCAGGACTGATGACTGCGATCCCACTTACAGATGCCCTAAGGGTCTCGGAATACGACGATTCCAGTCAGAAATGCAAGAGCACTAAAGTACCTTTTAGATGACAAAAAATCAACCAAATCTGACATCAAATGATGGAGTTATTAGCCTCTCCATTGGATTGCACAATTTCGAAAGATTAACATTCCAAATTGAAAAATGATGATTGAAGAGTACCAATGTGCTTTTTTGATATCGAACTGTCAATTCTAGTGCAACTTGGAAGCTTAACAAGTTATCATTGCAATGAGCTGAAGTAGTCTAAATTCAACCTCTAAAGAAAGAGTTTTGAGGGTTACTATTGGACAAGGAGATGAAGGAAAAATTCAAGACCGACGACTGAGATCCCACTTACGGATGCCCAAATGGTCTTGGAATATGATGATTCCAATTAGAAATGCAAGAGCACTAATTACCTTTTAAATGAACAAAAATCAAACCAATCTGACATCAAATTTTGGAGTTTTTGGCATCTCTATTGGATCGTGTGATTTGGAAAGATTAACAATCCATATTGAAAAATGACGATTGAAGAGTTCGAACATGCTTTTTTGGGATATCGAACGGTCTCTGAATTTGGCAATTCTAGTCCAATTTGGATTCTTGACAAGTTCCCATTGCAATGAGTAGAAATATTCTAAATTCGACCTCTAAAGAGAGAGTGATGAGGGTTACTATTGGATAAGGAGATGACGGAAAACTTCAGGACCGGCGACTGCAATCCCACATACGGATGCCCAAATGGTCTCGAAAGACGACGATTCCCATCAGAAATGAAAGACCATTAAAGTACCTTTCAAATGACCAAAAATCAACCCAATCTGACATTAAATGATGGAGTTATAGGCGTCTCCATTGGACCGTGTGATTTGGAAAAATTAACAATCGATATAGAGAAATATCGATTAAAGAGTTCCAACGTGCTTTTGGGATATCAAATGGTCTGTGAATTAGGCAATTCTGGTGCAATTTGGAAGCTTGATAAGTTACCATTGCAATGAGCTGAAATAGTCTGAATTCAATCTCTGAAGAGGGAGTTATGAGGTTTACTATTGGACAAGGAGATGAATGAAAAATTAAGGACCGACAACTGCGATCCCACTTAGGGATGCCCAAATGGTCTCAGAATACGACGATTCCAGTTAGAAATGTAAGGGCACTAAAGTACCTTTCAGTTGACAAAAAATGGACCCAATCTGACATGAAATGATGGAGTTATTGGCGTCTCCATTGGATTGCACGATTTGGAAAGATTAACAATTTATATTGAAAAATGACAATTGAAGAGTACCAACGTGCTTTTGGGATATCAAATGATCTCTGAATTCGGTAATTCTGGTGCAACTTGTTATCTTGACAAGTTACCATTGCAATGAGCTAAAATAGCCTAAATTCAACCTCTGAAGAAAGAGTTATGAGGGTTACTATTGTATAAGGAGATGAAGGAAAAATTCAGAACCGACGACTGCGATCCCACTTACGGATGCCCAAATGGTCTCGAAATACGATGATTCCAGTCAGAAATGAAAGAGCAATAAATTACCTTTTAGATGACAAAAATTGACCCAATCTGACATAAAATGATGGAGTTATTGGCATCTCTATTGGATCGTGCGATTTAGTAAGATTAATAATCCATATTCAAAATTGATGATCGAAGAGTTCTAACATGCTTTTGGGATATCGAACAGTCTCTGAATTTGGCAATTCTGGTCTCATTTGTAAGCTTGACAAGTTACCATTGCAATGATCTAAAATATTCTAAACTCGACCTCTGAAGAGAAAGTTATGAGGGTTTACTAGTGGACGAGGAGTTGAAGAAAAAATTCAAGACCGACCACTAAAATCCCACTTACGGATGCCCAAATGATCTCGGAATACGATGATTCCAGTCATAAATGAAAGACCATTAAAGTACCATCCAAATGGCTAAAAATCTACCCAATCCAAGATCAAATGATGAAGGTATCGACATCTACATTGGATCACGTGATTCGGAAAGATTAACAATCCATATTGAAAAATGACGATCGAAGCGTTCTAACGTGCTTTTGGGATATCGAATGGTCTCTGAATTCGACAATTCTGGTGCAATTTGGAAGCTTGACAAGTTACCAATGCAATGAGCTTAAATAGTCTAAATTCGACCTCTGAAGAGGGAGTTATAAGGGTTACTATTGGACATGGACATGGAAGAAAAATTCAGGACCGACGACTGCGATCCCACTTACGGATGCCCAAATGGTCTCGGAATACGACAATTCTAGTCAGAAATGCAAGAGCACTAAAGTACCTTTCAGATGACCAAAAATTGACCCAATCCGACATCAAATGATGGAGTTATTAGCATCTCCGTTGGATCACGCGATTTGGAAAGATTAACAATCCATATTGAAAAATGATGATCGAAGAGTTTCAACATGCTTTTGAGATATCGAACGTCTCTGAATTAGGAAATTCTGGTCCAATTTGGAAGCTAGACACATTACCATTGCAATGAGCTAAAATATTCTAAATTTGACTTGTAAAGAGAGTGTTATGAGGGTTATTATTGGACAAGGAGATGAAGGAAAAATTCAGGACCGATGACTGCAATCCTACTTACGGATGCCCAAATGGTCTCGGAATACAATGATTCCAGTCAGAAAAGAAAGACCATTAAAGTACCTTTCAAATGACCAAAGTTCGATCCAATCCAATATCAAATGATAGATTTATAGGTGTCTCCATTGGATCACGTGATTTGGAAAGATTAACAATCCATATTGAAAAATGACGATCGAGGATTTCCAACGTGCTTTTGGGATATCGAATGGTCTCTAAATTAGGTAATTCTGGTGCAACTTGGAGGCTTGACAAGTTAACATTGCAATGAGGTGAAATTGTCTAAATTTGACCTCTGAAGAGAGAGTTATGAGGGTTATTATTGGATAAGGAGATATTGAAAAATTTCAGGACCGACAACTCCGATCCCACTTACAGATGCCCAAATGGTCTCAGAATACGTCGATTCCAGTCAGAAATGCTAGAGCACTTAAAGTACCTTTGAGATGACAAAAAATGGACCCAATCTGACATTAAATGATTGAGTCATTGGCATCTTCGTTGGATTACATGATTTGGAAAGATTAACAATTCATATTGAAAAATGACAATCGAAGAGTACCAACGTGCTTTTGTGATATCAAACAATCTCTGAATTAGGCAATTTTGCTGCAACTTGGAATCTTGACAAGTTACCATTGCAATGAGCTGAAATAGTCTGAATTCGACCTCTGAAGAAAAATTTATGAGGGTTATTATTGGACAAGGAGATGAAGAAAAAATTCAGGACCGACGACTACGATCCCACTTACGGATGCGCAAATGGTCTCGGAATATGACGATTCCAGTCAGAAATGCAGGAGCACTAAAGTACCTTTCAAATGGGCAAAAATTGACCCAATCCAACAACAAATGATGGACTTATTGGCATCTCCATTGGATCACATGATTTGGAAAGATTAACAATCCAAATTGAAAAATGATGATCGAAGAGTTCCAACATTCTTTTGGGATATCGAATGGTCTCTGAATGAGGCAATTCTGGTGCAATTTGGAAGCTTGAAAAGTTACCATTGGAATGAGCTAAAATAGTCAAAATTTGACCTCTGAAAAGAGAGTTATGAGTGTTACTATTGGACAAGGAGATGAAGGAAAAATTATGGACTGACGATTGTGATCCAACTTACGAATGCCCAAATGGTCTCGGAATATGACAAATCCAGTCAGAAGTGCAAGAGCACTAAAGTACCTTTCAGATGTCAAAAAATTGACCTAATCCGACATCAAATGATGGAGTTATTAGCATCTCTGTTGGATCGCACGATTTGGAAAGATTAACAATCCATATTGAAAAATGACGATCGACGAGTCCTAACGTGCTTTTGGGATATGGAACGGTCTCTGAATTAGGCAATTCTATTGCAACAAAGAAGCTTGACAAGTTACCATTGCAATGAGGTGAAATAGTCTAAATTTGACCTCTAAAGAGAGAGTTATGAGGGTTACTATTGGACAAGGAGATGAAGGAAAAATTCAGGACCGACGACTGCGATCCCACTTACGGATGCCCAAATGGTCTCGGAATAAGCTGATTCCAGTCAGAAATGAAAGAGCATTAAAGTACCATTCAGATGACCAAAAATCGACCCAATCTGACATCAAATGAGGGAGTTATTGGCGTCTTCATTGGATCACACGATTTGGAAAGATAAACATTCTATATTAAAAAAAGACAATCAAAGAGTTCCAACATGCTTTTGGGATATCGAACGGTCTCTGAATTAGGCAATTCTGGTCTAATTTGGAAGCTAAACAAGTTACCATTGCTACGAGTTGAAATAGTCAAAATTCAACCTCTGAAGAGAGTTATGACTGTTACTATTAGATATGGAGATGAAGGAAAAATTCTGGGCCGACGACTACGATCCCACTTACGGATGGCCAAATGGTCTAGGAATACGACGATTCCAGTCAGAAGTGCAAGAGCACTAAAGTACCTTTCAAATGATCAAAAATCGACCCAATCCGACAACAAATGATGGAGTTATTGGCATCTCCATTGGATCGATCGATTTGGAAAGATTAACAATCCAAATTAAAAAATGACTATCGAAGAGTTCCAACATGCTTTAGGGATATCGAACTATATCTAAATTGGGCAATTCTGTGCAATTTGGAAGCTTGACAAGTTACCATTGCAATGAGTTGAAATAGTCTAAATTCGACCTCTGAAGAGAGAGTTATGAGGGTTACTATTGGACAAGGAGATGAAGGAAAAATTCAGGATCGACGACTGCGATCCCACTTACGGATGCCCAAATGGTCTCGGAATACGACGATTCCAGTCAGAAATGAAAGAGCACTAAAGTACCTTTCAAATGACCAAAAATTGACGCAATCTGACATCAAATGATGGAGTTATATGCTCTCCATTGGATCGCACGATTTGGAAAGATTAACAATCCATATTGAAAAATGACGATCGAAGAGTTCCAACATGCTTTTGGGATATCGAACGGTCTCTGAATTAGGCAATTCTGGTCCAATTTGGAAGCTTGACAAGTTACCATTGCAATGAGCCGAAGTAGTCTAAATTCGACCTCCGAAGAGAGAGTTATGAGGGTTACTATTGGACAAGGAGATGAAGGAAAATTCAGGACCGATGGCTACGATCCTGATTACAGATGCCCAAATGGTCTCGAAATATGACAATTCCTGTCAGAAAGGAAAGAACACTAAAGTACCATTCAAATGACAAAAAATTGATCCAATCCGACATCAAATGATGGAGTTATAGGTGTCTCCATTGGATCATGCAATTTGGAAAGATTAACAATCCATATTGAAAAATGACGATCGACGAGTTCCAACTTGCTTTTGGGATATCGAATGGTCTCTGAATTAGGCAATTCTGGTGCAATTTGGAAGCTTGGCAAGTTACCATTGCAATGAGCTGAAATAGTCTAAATTCGACCTCTGAAGAGAGAGTAATGAGGGTTATTATTGGACAAGGAGATGAACGAAAAATTCAAGAAAGACGACTGCAATCCCACTTATGGATGTCCAAATGGTCTCGGAATGCGACAATTCCAGTCAGAAATGAAAGACCATTAAAGTAACTTCCAAATGACTAAAAATTGACCCAATCCGACATCAAATGATGGATTTATAGGAGTCTCCATTGGATCGCGCGATTTACAAATATTAACAATCCATATTGAAAAATGACGATCGAAGAGGACCAACTTGCTTTTGGGATATCGAACGGTCTCTGAATTAGGCAATTCTAGAGCAACCTGGAAGCTTGACAAATTACCATTGCTATGAGCTGAAATAATCTAAATTCGACGTCTGAAGAAAGAGTTATGAGGGTTACTATTGGACAGAGAGATGAAGAAAAAATTCAGGACTGACGACTGTGGTCCCAGTTACGGATGCCCAAAAGGTCTAGAAATGCGACGATTCCACTTAGAGATGATAGAGCACTAAAGTACCTCTCAGATGACCAAAAATTGACCAAATCTGACATCAAATGATGGAGTTATTGACATCTCCGTCAGATCACGCAATTTGGAAAGATTAACAATCCATATTGAAAAATGACGGTCGAAGAGTTCTAACATGCTTTTGGGATATCGAACGGTCTGTGAATTAGGCAATTCTGGCCCAATTTGGAAGCTTGACAAGTTACCATTGCACTGAGCTGAAATATTCTAAATTTGACCTCTGAAGAGAGAGTTATGGGGGTTACTATTGGACAAGGAGCTGAAGGAAAAATTCAAGACCGACGACTGAAATCCCACTTTCGAAAGCCTAAATGGTCTCGAAATATGACGATTCTAGTCAGAAATGAAAGACCATTAAAGTACCTTTCAAATGAGAAAAAATCAACCCAATCCAACATCAAATGATGGAGTTATAGGCAACTCCATTGGATTGCGCGATTTGGAAAGATTATCAATCCATATTTGAAATTGACGATCGAAGAGTACCAATGTGCTTTTGGGATTTCGAACGGTCTCTGAATTAGGCAATTCTGGTGCAACTTGGAAGCTTGACAAGTAACCATTGCAAAGAGCTAAAATAGTCTAAATTCGACCTCTGAAGAAAGAGCTATAAGGTTTACTATTGGACAAGGAGATGAAGGAGAAATTCAGGACCGATGACAGCGATCCCACTTATGGATGCTCAAATGGTCTCGAAATAGGACGATTCCAGTTAGGAAAGGAAGAGTACTAAAGTACCTTTCAAATGACCAAAAATTGACCCAATCCGATATCAAATGATGGAGTTATAGGCGTCTCCGATGGATCATACTATTTTTAAAGAATAACAATCCATATTAAAAAATGATGTTCGAAGAGTTCTAGCATGCTTTCTAGATATTGAACGGTATCTGAATTAGGCAATTCTAGTGTAATTTGGAAGCTTGACAAGTTACCATTGCAAGGAGCTGAAATAGTCTAAATTCGACCTCTGAAGAGAGAGTTATGAGGGTTACTATTGGACGAGGAGATGAAGGAAAAATTCAGGACCAACGACTGCAATCCCACTTATGGATGCCCAAATGGTCTCGGAATATGTCGATTCCAGTCAAAAATACAAGAGTACTAAAGTACCTTTCAGTTGACCAAAAATTGACCTAATCCGATATCAAATGATGGAGTTATTGGCATCTCCGTTGGATCGCACAATTTAGAAAGATTAACAATCTATATTGAAAAAAGACAATCGAAGAGTTCCAACATGCTTTTGGGATAACGAACGGTCTCTGAATTAGGCAATTCTGCTCTAATTTGGAAGCTTCATAAGTTACCATTGCAATGAACTGAAATTGTCTAAATTCATCCTCTGAAGAGAGAGTTATAAGGGTTACGATTGGACAAGGAGATGAAGGAAAAATTCAGGATCGACTACTGCGATCCAACTTACGGATTGCCTAAATGGTCTCGGAATACGACAATTCCATTAAGGAAAGAAAGAGTACTAAAGTGCCTTTCAAATGACCAAAAATTGACCCAATCTGACAAAAAATGGAGTAATAGGCGTCTCCATTGGATCGCTTGATTTGGAAAGATTAACAATCCATATTGAAAAATGACAATTAAAGAGTTCCAACGTGCTTTTAGGATATCGAACGGTCTCTGAATTAGGCAATTCTGGTGCGATTTGGAAGCTTGACAAGTTACCATTGCAATGCGCTAAAATAGTCTAAGTTCGCACTCTAAAGAGAGAGTTATGAGGGTTACTATTGGACAAGGAGATGAAGGAAAAATTCTGGACCGACGAATCCCACTTACGGATGCCCAAATGGTCTCGGAATACGACGATTCTTATCAGAAGTGCAAGAGCACTAAAGTACCTTTCAGATGACCAAAAATCGACCCAATCCGACATCAATTGATGGAGTTATTGGCATTTCCATTTGATCACATGGTTTGGAAAGATTAACCATCCATATTCAAAATTGACGTTTGAAGAGTACCAATGTGCTTTTGGGATTTTGAACGGTCTCTGAATTAGGCAATTCTGGTGTAACTTGGAAGCTTGACAACTTACCATTGCAATACGTTGAAATAGTTTAAATTTGACCTCTGAAGAAAGAGTTATGAGGGTTACTATTGGACAAGGAGATGAAGGAAAAATTCAGGACCGACGACTGCGATCCCACTTACGGATGCCCAAATGGTCTCGGAATATGACGATTCCAGTCAGAAATGAAAGAGCACTAAAGTACCTTTCAAATGACCAAAAATCGACCCAATCCGACATCAAATGGTGGATTATTGGCATCTTCGTTGGATTGCACGATATAGAAAGAGTAACAATCCATATTGAAAAATGACGATCGAAGAGTACCAACAAGCTTTTGGGAAATCGAACGGTCTCTAAATTAGGCAATTCTGGTGCAACTTGGAAGCTTGACAAGTTACCATTGCAATGAGGTGAAATAGTCTAAATTCGACCTCTGAAGAGATAGTTATGAGGGTTACTATTGGACAAGGAGATGAAGGAAAAATTCAGGGCCGACGACTGCGATCCCACTTACGGATGCCCAAATGGTCTCAAAATAGGACAATTCTAGTTAGGAAAGAAATAGTACTAAAGTACCTTTCAAATGATTGAAAATTGACCCAATCCGACATCAAATGATGGAGTTATAGGTGTCTCTGTTGGAAGTGCTATTTTAAAAGATTAACAATACATATTGAAAAATGACGTTCGAAGAGTTCCAATATGCTTTCTGGATATCGAACGATCTCTGAATTAGGCAATTCTAGTGCAATTTGGAAGCTTGACAAATTACCATTGCAAGGAGCTGAAATAGTGTACATTCGACCTCTGAAGAGAGAGTTATGAGGGTTACAATTGGACAAGGAGATGAAGAAAAAATTCAGGACCAACGACTGCGATCCCACTCATGGATGCCCAAATGGTCTCGGAATATGTCGATTCCAGTCAGAAATGCAAGAGTATTAAAGTACCTTTTAGATGACCAAAAATTGACCCAGTCCGATATCAAATGATGGAGTTATTGGCGTCTCCGTTAGATCGTACAATTTGGAAAGATTAACAATCTATATTGAAAAAAGACAATCGAAGAGTTCCAACATGCTTTTGGGATATCGAACGGTCTCTGAATTAGGCAATTCTGCTCCAATTTGGAAGCTTGCCGAGTTACCATTGCAATGAGCTGAAATAGTCTAATTCGACCTCTTTCGAGAGAGTGATAAGGGTTACTATTGAATAAGGAGATGAAGGAAAAATTCAAGATCGACAATTGCGATCCCACTTACAGATTTCGTAAATGGTCTCGAGTAAAAAATGTAAGAGCACTAAATGACCTTTTAGATGACCATAAATTGACACAATCAGACATTAAATGATGGAGTTGTTGGCATCTCCATTGGATCGCGCGATTCAAAAAGATTAACAATGCATATTGAAAAATGACAATCGAAGAGTTCCAACCTGCTTTTGGGATATCGAACGGTCTCTGAAATATGAAATTCTGCTCAAAGTTGGAAGCTTGACAAGTTACCATTGCAATGCATTGAAATAGTCTAAGTTCAAACTCTGAAGAGAGAGTTATAAGGGTTACTATTGGACAAGGAGATGAAGGAAAAATTCAGGACCTACGACTGCGATCCCACTTACGGATGCCCAAATCGTATCAGAATAAAATTCAAATTAATAAAAATCGTACTGTTCCGACATCAAATGATGGAGTTATAGGCGCATCGGATTTTGGAAAGATTAACAATCCATATTGAAAAATGACTCGTTCCAACATCTTTTGGGATATCGACCAACAATTTGGAAGTGCAAGTTACCATTTGGAAAAGTCTAAATGACCTATTGGACAATTCAGGACATCCCACTTAATGCCCAAATGGACGTTATAACCTTTGGATGACCAAAAAACCCAATCCAACTCGTTTGGTTCCATTGGATGATTTGGAAAGATTAACAATCCATATTGAAAAATGACGATCGAAGAGTTTGAATGGGCTTTTTCTGACGGGGATGACGATCAGGTCCATAGTTACTTTGTGATTCGCGAGAGTTATGGGACACGCTTTGCATACTTTATCTGTTTCTACGAACTTACCTATAGGGGATGCTACGACTAAGGGGAAATGCATTCGAGTTGTATTCAATTCTAGTCTAGATGCGATAGTAGAATCAATGAAAGACAGAGTTGCACCAGAGTCAAACAAAGTGAGTACAGGGGTACTGTTGATGTGGGCGGTACCGTGAATATGAGCTGAAATAGTCTAAAATCGAACTCTAAAGAGAGAGTTATGAGGGTTACTATTGGACGAGAACATGATAGAAAAATTCAGGATCAAAGACGGCGATCCCACTTACGGATGCCCAAGTGGTGCCGGAATACGACGATTCCAGTCAGAAATGAAAGACCATTAAAATACCTTCCAAATGACCGAAAATTGACCCAATCCGACATCAAATGATGGAGTTATATGCTCTCCATTGGATCGCGATTTGGAAAGATTAACAATCCATATTGAAAAATGACGATCGAAGAGTTCCAACGTGCTTTTGGGATATCGAATGGTCTCTGAATTTGGCAATTCTGGTGCAATTTGGAAGCTTGACAAGTTACCATTGCAATGAGCTGAAATAGTCTAAATTCGACCTCTGAAGAGAGAGTTATGAGGGTTACTATTGGATAAGGAGATGAAGGAAAAATTCAGGACCGACGACTGCGATCCCACTTACAGATGCCCAAATGGTCTTGGAATAAGACGATTCTAGTTATGAATGAAAGAGCATAAAATGACCGAAAATTGACCCAATCCGACATCAAATGATGGAGTTATATGCTCTCCATTGGATCGCGATTTGGAAAGATTAACAATCCATATTGAAAAATGACGATCGAAGAGTTCCAACATGCTTTTGGGATATCGAACTGTCTCTGAATTAGGCAATTCTGGTGCGATTTGGATGCTTGACATGTTACCATTTGAATGAGCCGAAAGAGTCTAAATTCGAACTCTGAAGAGAGAGTTATGAGGGTTACTATTGGACAAGGAGGTGATGGAAAAATTCAGGATGGACGACTGCGATTACGGATGCCCAAATACGACGATTCCAGTCAACAATGAAAGACCAATAAAGTACCTTTTAAATGACCAAAAATTGACCCAATCTGACATCAAATGATGGAGTTATTGGCGTCTCCATTGGATCGCGCGATTTGGAAAGACTAAAAATCCATATTGAAAAATGACGATCGAAGAGTTCTAACATGCTTTTGGGATATCGAACGGTCTTTGAATTTGGCAATTCTGGTCCAATTGGGAAGCTTAACCAGTTACCATTGCAATGAGCTGAAATAGTCTAAAATCGAACTCTAAAGAGAGAGTTATGAGGGTTACTATTGGACGAGAACATGATAGAAAAATTCAGGATCAAAGACGGCGATCCCACTTACGGATGCCCAAGTGGTGCCGGAATACGACGATTCCAGTCAGAAATGAAAGACCATTAAAGTACCTTCCAAATGACCGAAAATTGACCCAATCCGACATCAAATGATGGAGTTATATGCTCTCCATTGGATCGCGATTTGGAAAGATTAACAATCCATATTGAAAAATGACGATCGAAGAGTTCCAACATGCTTTTGGGATATCGAACGGTCTTTGAATTAGGCAATTATGGTGCAATTTGGAAGCTTGAGAAGTTACCATTGCAATGAGCTGAAATAGTATAAATTCCACCTTTGAAGAGAGAGTTATGAGGGTTACTATTGGACAAGGAGATGATGGGAAAATTCAGGACCGACGACTGCGATCCCACTTACGGATGCCCAAATGGTCTCGGAATAGGACGATTCCAGTCAGAAATGAAAGAGCACTAAAGTACCTTTCAGATGACCAAAAATTGACCCAATCCGACATGAAATGGAGTTATGGGCGTGTCCGTTAGATCGCGCTATTTGGAAAGATTAACAATCCATATTGAAAAATGACGATCGAAGAGTTCCAACATGCTTTTGGGATATCGAACGGTCTCTGAATTAGGCAATTCTGGTGCAATTTGGAAGCTTGACAAGTTACCATTGCAATGAGCTGAAATAGTCTAAATTCGACCTTTGAAGAGAGAGTTATGAGGGTTACTATTGGACAAGGAGATGAAGGAAAAATTCAAGACCGACGACTGCGATCCCACTTATGGATGCCCAAATGGTGTGGGAATACGACGATTCTAGTCAGAAATGAAAGACTAATAAAGTACCTTTCAAATGACCAAAAATCGACCCAATCCGACATCAACTGATGGAGTTATATGCTCTCTATTGGATCGCACGATTTGGGAAGAATAACAATCCATATTGAAAAATGACGATCGAAGAGTTCCAACATGCTTTTGGGATATCGAATGGTTTCAGAATTAGGCAATTCTGGTGCAATTTGGAAGCTTGACAAGTTACCATTCTAATGAGCTAAAATTGTCTAAATTCGACCTCTGAAGAGGGAGTTATGAGGGTTACTATTGGACAAGGCGATGAAGGAAAAATTCAAGACCGACGACTGCGATCCCACTTACGGATGCCAAAATGGTCTCGGAATACGACGATTGCAGTCAGAAATGAAAGAACACCAAAGTACCTTTCAGATGACCAAAAATCGAACCAATCTGACATGAAATGATGGAGTTATAGGCGTCTCCGTTGGATCACGCGATTTGGAAAGATTAACAATCCATATTGAAAAATGACGATCGAAGAGTTCCAACGTGCTTTTGGGATATCGAACGGTCTCTGAATGAGGCAATTCTGGTGCAATTTGGAAGCTTGACAAGTTACCATTGCAATGAACTGAAATAGTCTAAATTCGACCTCTGAAGAGAGAGTTATGAGGGTTACTATTGGACAAGGAGATGATGGAAAAATTCAGGACCGACTACTGCGATCCCACTCACGGATGCCCAAATGGTCTCAGAATACGACGATTCCAGTTAGAAATGCAAGATCACTAAAGTACCTTTCAGATGACCAAAAATCGACCCAATCCGACATCAAATGATGGAGTTATATGCACTCCATTGGATCATACGATTTGGAAAGATTAAAAATCCATATTGAAAAATGACGATCGAAGAGTTCCAACATGCTTTTGGGATATTGAATGGTCTCTGAATTAGCAATTCTGGTGTGAGTTGGAAGCTTGACAAGTTACCATTGCAATGAGCTGAGATAGTCTAAATTTGACCTCTGAAGAGAGAGCTATGAGGGTTACTATTGGACAAGGAGATGAAGGAAAAATTAAGGATCGACGACTACAATCCCACTTACGGTTGTCCTAATGGACTCGGAATAAGACGATTCTAGTCAGAAATGATATCCCATTAAAGTACCTTTCAAATGACCAAGAATCGACCCAATCTGACATCAAATGATGGAGTTATAGGCATCTTTGTTGGATCACGCGATTTGGAAAGATTAACAATCCATATTGAAAAATGACAATTGAAGAGTTCTAACGTGCTTTTGGGATATCGAACAGTCTTTGAATTAGGCAATTCTGGTCCAATTGGGTAGCTTGACAATTTACCATTGCAATGAGCTGAAATAGTGTAAATTCGACCTCTGAAGAGAGAGTTATGAGGGTTACTATTGGACAAGGAGATGAAGGAAAAATTCAGGACCGACGACTGCGATCCCACTTACGGATGCCCAAATGGTCTCGGAATACGATGATTCCAGTCAGAAATGAAAGACCATTAAAGTACCTTTCAAATGACCAAAAACTGACCCAATCCGACATCAAATGATGGAGTTATAGGCATCTCCGTTGGATCACGTGATTTGGAAAGATTAACAATCCATATTGAAAAATGACGATCGAAGAGTTCCAACGTGCTTTTGGGATATCTAATGGTCTCTGAATTAGGCAATTTTGGTGCAATTTGGAAGCTGACAAGTTACCATTGCAATGAGCTGAAATAGTCTAAATTTGACCTCTGAATAGAGAGTTATGAGGGTTACTATTGGACAAGGAGATGAAGGAAACATTAAGGACCGACGACTGCCATACCACTTACGGATGCCCAAATGGTCTCGGAATACGATGTTTCTAGTCAGGAATGAAAGAACACCAAAGTACCATTCAGATGGCCAAGAACTAACCCAATTTGACATCATAGGATGGAGTTATAGGCGTCTCCGTTGGATCGCGCTATTTGGAAAGATTAACAATCCATATTGAAAAATGAAGATCGAAGAGTACCAACGTTCTTTTGGGATATCGAACGGTCTCTGAATTAAGCAATTCTGGTCCCATTAGGAAGCTTGACAAGTTACCATTGCAATGAGCAGAAATACTCTAAATTTAACCTCTAAAGAGAGAATTATGTGAGTTACTATTGGACAAGGAGATGAAGGAAAAGTTCAAGAACGACGACTGCAATCCCACTTAAGGATGCCCAAATAGTCTCGGAATATGACAATCCCAAAAAAAAATGCAAGAGCACTAAAATACCTTTCAGATGACAAAAAATTGACCCAATCCGACATCAAAAGATGGAGTTATTGGTGTCTTCGTTGAATCGCACAATTTGGAAAGACTAATAACCAATATTGAAAAATGACAATCGAAGAGTACCAACGTGCTTTTGGGATATTGACAGGTCTCTAAATTAGGCAATTCTGGTGCAACTTGAAAGCTTCACAAGTTACCATTGCAATGAGCTTGAAGAGTCTAAATTCGACCTCTGAAGAAAGAGTTATGAGGGTTACTATTGGACAAGGAGATGAAGGAAAAATTCAGGACCGACGACTGCGATCCCACTTACAAATGCCCAAATGGTCTCGGAATACGACGATTCTAGCCAGAAATGAAAGACCATTAAATTACCTTTCAGATGACCAAAAATCGTCCCAATTCGACATCAAACGATGGAGCTATTGGCATCTCCGTTGGATTGTGCGATTTGGAAAGACTAACAATCCATATTGAAAGATGACGATCGAAGAGTTCCAACATGCTTTTGGGATATCGAATGGTCTCTGAATTAGGTAATTTGGTTGCAATTTGGAAGCTTGACAATTACCATTGCAAAGAGCTGAAATATTCTAAATTCGACCTCTGAAGAGTGGGTTAAGAAGGTTACTATTGGACAAGAAGATGATGTAAAAATTCAGGACCGACGATTATAATACCACTTACGGATGCTCACATGGTCTCGGAATACGATGATTCTAGTTAGAAATGAATGACCATTAAAGTACCTTTCAAATGACCAAAAATAGACCCAATCCGACATCAAATGATGGAGTTATTGGCATCTTCATTGGATCACACTATTTGGAAAGATTAAAATCCATATTGGAAAATGACGAGCAAAGAGTTCTAACGTGCTTTTGGGATATCGAATGGTCTCTGAATTAGGAAATTCTGCTGCAATTTGGAAGCTTGACAAATTACCATTGCATTGAGCTGAAATAGTCTAAATTCAACCTCTGAAGAGAGAGTTATGAGGTGGTTCTATTAGAGAAGGAGATGAAGGAGAAATTCAGGATCGATGACTCTGATCCCACTTACAGATGCCCAAATGGTCTTGGAATACGATGTTTCTAGTAAAAAATGCAAGAGCACTAAAGTACCTTTCAAATGACCAAAAATCGATCCAATCCGACATTAAATTATGGAGTTATAGGCGTCTCCGTTGGATCGCACTATTTTTGGTCATCTGAAATGATGGAGGGTTACTATTCGACAAGGAGATGACGGAAAAATTCAGGACCGACGACTATGATCCCACTTACGGAAGCCCAAATGGTCTCGGAATACACCGATTCCTGTCAGAAATACAAGAGCACTAAATTACCTTTCAGATGACCAAAAATCGATCCAATCTAACTTCAAATGATGGTGTTATTGGCATATCCATTGGATTGCGCGATTTGGCAAGATTAACAATCCATATTGAAAAATGACGATAGAAGAGTTCCAACATGCTTATGGGATATCGAATGGTCTCTGAATTAGGCAATTCTGGTCCAATTTGGAAGCTTGACAAGTTACCATTGCAATAAGCTGAAATATTCTAAATTCAAACTCTGAAGAGTGAGTTATAAGGGTTACTATTAGACAAGGATATTATGGAAAAATTCAGGACCGACGACTGCGATCCCACTTACGGATGCCCAAATGGTCTCCAAATAGGACGATTCAAGTGAGGAAAGGATGAGTACTAAAGTACCTTTCAAATGACCAAAAACTGACCCAATCCGACATCAAATGATGGAGCTATAGGCGTCTCCATTGGATCGTGCGATTTGGAAAGATTAACAATCCATATTTAAAAATGACATTCGAAGAGTTTTAACGTGCTTTTGAGATATCGAACGGCCTCTGAATTAGGCAATTCTAGTCCAATTTGGAAGCTTGACAAGTTGCCATTGCAATGAGCTGAAATAGTCTAAATTTGACCTCTGAATAGAGAGTTATGAGGGTTACTATTGGACAAGAAGATGAAGGAAAAATTTAGGACCAACGACTGTGATCCCACATATGGATGCCCAAATGGTCACGGAATACGATGATCCCTGTTAGAAATGCAAGAGAACTAAAGTACCTTTTAGATGACAAAAAATTGACCCAATCCGACATCAAATGATGGAGTTATTGGCCTCTTCTTTGGATTACGCGATTTGGAATGAATAACAATCCATATTGAAAAATGATGATCGAAGAGTTCCAACATGCTTTCGGGATATCGAACGGTCTCTAAATTAAGCGATTCTGGTCCGATTTGGAAGCTTGACAAGTTACCATTGCAATGAGCTGAAATATTCAAAATTTAACTTCTGAAGAGAGAGTTATGAGCGTTACTATTGGACAAGGAGATGAAGGAAAAGTTTAGGACTAACAACTGCAATCCCACTTACGGATGTCCAAATGGTCTCGTAATCCGACAATTCCTATCTGAAATGAAAGACCATTAAAGTACCTTTCAAACGACCAAAAATCGACCTAATCAGACATCAAATGATGTAGTTATAGGCATCTCCGTTGGATCACGTTATTTGGAAAGATTTACAATCCATATAGAAAAATGACGATCGAAGAGTTCCAACGTGCTTTTGGGATATCGAATGGTCTCTGAATTAGGCAATTCTGGTCTAATTTGGAAGGTTGACAAGTTACCATTGCAATGAGTGGAAATAGTCTAAATTCGACCTCTGAAGAGAGAGAGTTATGAGGGTTACTATTGGACAAGGAGATGAAGGAAAAATTCAAGACCGATGACTACGATCCCACTTACGGAAGCCCAAATGGTCTCAAAATACGCCGATTCCAGTCAGAAATGCAAGAGCTCTAAAGTAACTTTCAGAAGACCAAAAATTGACCCAATCCGACATCAAATGATGGAGCTATTGGCATCTCCATTGGATTGTGAGATTTGAAAAGATTAGCCATCCATATTTTGAAGTGACGATCGAAGAGTTCCAACTTGCTTTTGGGATATCGAACGGTCTCTGAATTAGGTAATTCCGGTCCAATTTTGAAGCTTAACAAGTTACAATTGCAATGAGCGCAAATAGTCTAAAGTCGACCTTTGAAGAGAGAGTTATGAGGGTTACTATTGTACAAGGAGATGAATGAAAAATTCAGGAACGATGACTACAATCCCACTTACTGATTGCCCAAATGGTCTCGGAATACGACGATTCCAGTGCGAAAAGAAAGACCATTAAAGTACCTTTCAAATGACCAAATTGACCCAATCCGACATCAAAAAATTGAGTTATAGGCATCTTTGTTGGATCACATGATTTGGAAAGATTAACAATCCATATTGAAAAATGACGATCGAAGAGTTCCAACGTGCTTTTGGTATATCTAACGGTCTCTGAATTAGGCAATTCTGGTGCGATTTGTAAGCTTGACAAGTTATCATTGCAATGGGCTAAAATAGTCTATATTCGAACTCTGAAGAGGGAGTTATGTGGGTTACTATTGGATAAGGAGATGAAGGAAAAATTCAGGACCGACGACTGCGATCCCACTTACGGATGCCCAAATGGTCTCAAAATACGACGATTCCTGTCAGAAATGAAAGACCATTAAAGTACCTTTCAAAAGATCAAAAATCGACCCAATCAGAATCAAATGATGGTGTTATAGGCGTCTCTGTCGGATCGCGCTATTTGGAAAGATTTACAACCCATATTGAAAAATGAGGATTGAAGAGTTCCAACGTGCTTTTGGGATATCGAATGGTCTCTGAATTAGGCAATTCTGGTGCAATTTGGAAGCTTGACAAGTTACCATTGCAATGAGCAGAAATACTCTAAATTTAACCTCTAAAGAGAGAATTATGTGAGTTACTATTGGACAAGGAGATGAAGGAAAAGTTCAAGAACAACGACTGCAATCCCACTTAAGGATGCCCAAATAGTCTCGGAATACCACGATTCCAGTCATAAATGAAAGAGCACTAAAGTACCTTTCTGATGACCAAAAATTGACCCAATCCGACATCAAATGATGGAATTATAGGGATCTCCAGTGGATCGCGCGATTTGGAAAGATTAACCATCCATATTGAAAATTGACGATCGAAGAGTTCCAACACACTTTTGGGATATCGAACGGTCTCTAAATTAGGCAATTCTGGTGCAACTTGAAAGCTTGACAAGTTACCATTGCAATGAGCTTAAAGAGTCTAAATTCGACCTCTAAAGAAAGAGTTATGAGGGTTACTATTGGACAAGGAGATGAAGGAAAAATTCAGGACTGACGACTGCGATCCCACTTACGGATGCCCAAATGGTCTCAGAATACAATGATTCCACTCAGGAATGCAAGAGCACTAAAGTACCTTTC
This sequence comes from Magnolia sinica, assembly GCF_029962835.1. Taxonomy (NCBI): domain Eukaryota; kingdom Viridiplantae; phylum Streptophyta; class Magnoliopsida; order Magnoliales; family Magnoliaceae; genus Magnolia; species Magnolia sinica. Next base: position 30,429,852 of record NC_080587.1, read on the forward strand.
AGGTGACAAAAAATTGACCCAATCCGACATGAAATGATGGAGTTATTGGCATCTCCGTTGGATTGTGCGATTTGGAAAGATTAACAATCCATATTGAAAAATAACGATTGACGAGTTCCAACATTCTTTTGGGATATCGAACAGTCTCTCAATTAGGAAATTCTAGTCCAATTTGGAAGCTTGACAAGTTACCATTGCAAAGAGCTGAAATATTCTAAATTCGACCTCTGAAGAGTGGGTTAAGAAGGTTACATTGGACAAGAAGATGATGTAAAAATTCAGGACCGACGACTGTAATACCACTTACAGATGCCCAAGTGGTCTCGGAATACAACGATTCCAGTCAGAAATGAAAGAACATTAAAGTACCTTCCAAATGACCAAAAATCCACCAAATCTGACATCAATTGATGGAGTTATTGGCATCTCCATTTGATCGCACGATTTGAAAAGATTAACAATCCATATTTAAAATTGAAGATCGAAGAGTACCAACGTGCTTTTGGGATTTTGAACTGTCTCTGAATTAGGAAATTCTGGTGCTACTTGGAAGCTTGAGAAGTTACCATTGGAATGAGCTGAAATAGCCTAAATTCGACCTCGGAAGAAAGAGTTATGAGGGTAACTAGTGGACAAGGAGATGAAGGAAAAATTCAGGACCGATGTCTGCGATCCCACTTACGGATGCCCAAATGGTCTCGGAATACGACGATTCTAGTCAAGAATGCAAGAGCACTAAAGTACCTTTCATATGACCAAAAATCGACCCAATATGACATGAAATGATGGAGTTATTGGTATTTATGTTGGATTGTACGATTTGGAAAGATTAAAAATCCATATTGAAAAATAACGATCGAAGAGTTCCAACATGCTTTTGGGATATCGAACAGTCTCTGAATTAGGAAATTCTAGTCCAATTTGGAAGCTTGACAAGTTACCATTGTAATGAGCTGAAATATTCTAAATTCAACCTCTAAAGAGAGGGTTATGAGGGTTACTATCGGATAAGGAGATGAAGGAAAAATTCAGGACCTACCACTGTAATACCACTTGCGGATGACCAAATGGACTCAGAATACAACGATTCCAGTCAGAAATGAAAGACAATTAAAGTGCCTTTCAAATGACCAAAAATCCACCCAAATGACATCAATTGATGGAGTTATTAGCATCTCCATTTAATCGCATGATTTGGAAAGATTAACAATCCATATTTAAAATTGACGATCGAAGAGTAGCAACATGCTTTTGGGATTTTGAACGGTCTCTGAATTAGGCAATTTTGGTCCAACTTGGAAGCTTGACTAGTAACCATTGTTATGAGCAGAAAGAGTGTAAATTCGAACTCTGAAGCAAGAGTTATGAGGGTTACTATTGGACAAGAAGACGATGGAAAAATTTAGGACCGACGAGTGCGATCCCACTTATGGATGCCCAAATGGTGTGGATATACGATAATTCCAGTCAGAAATGAAAGACCATTAAAGTACTTTTCAAATGACCAGAAATTGACCCAATCCGGCATCAAATGATGGAGTTATATGCGTCTCCGTTGGATCGTGCGATTTAGAAAGATTAACAATCCATATTGAGAAATGACGATCGAAGAGTTCCAACATGCTTTTGGGATATCGAATAGTCTCCGAATTAGGCAATTGTTGCGCAATTTGGAAGCTTGACAAGTTACTATTGCAATGAGCTGAAATAGTCTAAATTCGACCTCTAAAGAATGAGTTATGAGTGTTACTATTGGACAAGGAGATGAAGGAAAAATTCAGGACCGACGACTGTGTTCCCACTTATGGATGCCCAAATGGTCTCAGAATACAACGATTCCAGTAAGGAATGCAAGAGCACTAAAATACCTTTCAGATGACCAAAATTGACCCAATCTGACATGAAATGATGGAGTAATTGGCATCTCCATTGGACTGTGCGATTTCGAAAGATTAACAGTCCATATTGAAAAATAACGATCGAAGAGTTCCAACTTGCTTTTGGGATATCGAACAGTCTCTGAATTAGGAAATTCTAGACCAATTTGGAAGCTTGACAAGTTACCATTGCAATGAGCTGAAATATTCTAAATTCGACCTCTGAAGAGAGGGTTATGAGGGTTACTATTGGACTGGGAGATGAAGGAAAAATTCAAGACCGATGACTGTAATACCACTTACGGATGCCCAAATGGTCTCTGAATACAACGATTCTAGTCCAAAATGAGAGACCATTAAAGTACCTTTCAAATGACCAAAAATCCACCCAATCCGACATTAATTGATGGAGTTATTGGCATCTCAATTTGATCGCACAATTTGAAAAGATTAACAATCCATATTTAAAATTAACGATCGAAGAGTACCAACGTGCTTTTGGGATTTTGAACGGTCTCTGAACTAGGCAATTCTGGTACAACCTGGAAGCATGACAAGTTACTATTGCAATGAGCTAAAATACCCAAAATTCGACCTCTAAAGAATGAGTTATGAGGGATACTATTGGACAAGGAGAAGAAGGAAAAATTCAGGACTGACGACCACGTTCCCACTTACGGATGCCCAAAGAGTCTCAGAATTCGACGATTCCAGTCAAGAATGCAAGAGCACTAAAGTACCTTTCAGATGACCAAAAATTGACCCAATCTGACATGAAATGATGGAGTTATTGGCATCTCTGTTGGATTGTGTGATTTGGAAAGATCAACAATCCATATTGAAAAATAACGATTGAAGAGTTCCGACATGCTTTTGGGATATCGAACTCTCTCTGAATTAAGAAATTCTAGTCCAATTTGGATGCTTGACAAGTTACCATTGCAACGAGTTGAAATATTCTAAAGTCGACCTCTGAAGAGAGGGTTATCAGTTTTACTATTGGACAAGGAGATGAAGGAAAAATTCAGGACCGACGACTGTAATACCACTTACGGATGCCCAAATGGTCTCGGAATACAACAATTCCAGTTAGAAATGAAAGACCATTAAAGTATCTTTCAAATGACCAAAAATCCACCCAATCCGACGTCAATTGATGGAGTTATTGGCATCCCCATTTGATCGCACGATTTGGAAAAATTAACAATCCATATTTAAAATTGACGATCGAAGAGTACCAACGTGCTTTTGAGATTTTGAACGGTCTCTGAATTAGGCAATTCTGGTGTAACTAGGAATCTTGACAAGTTACCATTGCAATGAGCTGAAATAATCTAAATTCGACCTCTGAAGAAAGAGTTTTGAGGGTTACAATTGGACAAGGAGATGAAGGAAAAAATCAGGACCAACGACTGTGATCCCACTTATGGATGCCCAAATGGTCTCAGAATACAACGATTCCAGTAAGGAATGCAAGAGCACTAAAATACCTTTCAGATGACCAAACTTGACCCAATCTGACATGAAATGATGGAGTTATTGGCATCTCCATTGGATTGTGCTATTTGGAAAGATTAATGATCCATATTGAAAAATAACGATCGAAGAGTTCCAACACTGTTTTGGGATATAGAACAGTCTCTGAATTAAGAAATTCTAGTCCAATTTGGAAGCTTGACAAGTTACCATTGCAATGAACTGAAATGTTCTAAATTCGACCTCTAAAGAGAGGGTTATGAGGGTTACTATTGGACAAGGAGATGAAGGAAAAATTCAAGACCGACAACTGTAATACCACTTACGGATGCCCAAATGGTCTCGAAATGTAACGATTACCGTCAAAAATGAAAGACCATTAAAGTACCTTTCAAATGACAAAAAATTTACCCATTCCGACATCAATTGATGGAGTTATTGACATCTCCATTTGATCGCACGATTTGGAAAGATTAACAATCCATATTTAAAATTGACGATCGAAGAGTACCAACGTGCTTTTTGAATTTAAAACGGTCTATGAATCAGGCAATTTTGGTGCAACTTAGAAGCTTGACAAGTTACCATTGCAATGAGCTGAAATAGTCTAAATTCGACCTCTGAAGAAAGAGTTATGAGGGTTACTATTGGACAAGGAGAAGAAAGTAAAATTCAGGACCGACGACTGCGATCCCACTTACAAATGCCCAAATGGTCTCAAAATACGTTGATTCTAGTCAGGAATGCAAGGGCACTAAAGTACCTTTCAGATGACCAAAACTTGACCCAATCCGACATGAAATGATGGAGTTATTGGCATCTCCGTTGGATTGTGCGATTTCGAAAGATTAGTAATCCATATTGAAAAATAACGAACGAAGAGTTCCAACATGCTTTTGGGATATATCAAAGTCCCTAAATTAGGAAATTCTAATCCAATTAAGAAGCTTGACAAGTTACCATTTCAATGAGCGAAAATACTCTAAATTCGACCTCTGAAGAGAGGGTTATGAGGGTTACTATTGGACAAGGAGATGAAGGAAAATTCAGGACCGATGACTATAATACCACTTACTGATGCCCAAATGGTCACGGAATACAACGGTTCCAGTCAGAAATGAAAGACCATTAAAGTACTTTCAAATGACCAAAAATCCACCCAATCTGACATCAATTGATGGAGTTATTGGCATCTCCATTTGATCGCGTGAATTGGAAAGATTAACAATCCATATTTAAAATTAACAATCGAAGAGTACCACCGTAATTTTTGGGATTTTGAACGGTCTCTTGAATTGGCAATTCTGGTGTAACTAGGAAGCTTGACAAGTTACCATTGCAATGAGCTGAAATAGTCTAAATTCGACCACTGAAGAAAGAGTTATGAGGGTTACTTTTGGACAAGGAGATGAAGGAAAAATTCAGGACCACCCACTATGATCCCACTTACGGATGTCCAAATGGTCTTAGAATACGACGATTCTTGTAAGGAATGCAAGAGCACTAAACTACCTTTCAGATGACCAAAAATTGACCCAATTCGACATGAAATGATAGAGTTATTGGCATCTCCGTTGGATTGTGCGATTTCAACATATTAACAATCCATATTGAAAAATAACGATCGAAGAGTTCCAACATGCTTTTGGGATATCGAACAGTCTCTGAATTAGGAAATTCTAGTCCAATTTGGAAGCTTAACAAGTTACCATTGCAATGAGCTGAAATATTTTAAATTCGACCTCTGAAGAGAGGGTTATGGGGGTAACTATTAGACAAGGAGATGAAGGAAAAATTCAGCACCGACGACTGTAATACCACTTATGGATGCCCAAATGGTCTCGGAATACAACGATTCCAGTCCGAAATGAAAGACCATTAAAGTACCTTTCAAATGACCAAAAATCCCTCCAATTAGATATCAATTGATGGAGTTATTGGCATCTCCATTTGATCCCATGAATTGGAAAGATTAACAATCCATATTTAAAATTGACGATCGAAGAGTACCAACGTGCTTTTAGGATTTTGAACGGTCTCTGAATTAGGCAATTCTGATGCAACTTGGAAGCTTGACAAGTTACCATAGCAAGGAGGTGAGATAGTCTAAATTCAACCACTGAAGAAAGAGTTATGAGGGTTACTATTGGACAAGGAGATGAAGGAAAAATTCTGGATTGACGACTGCGATCCCACTTACGGATGCCTAAATGGTCTCATAATATGACAATTCTAGTTAGAAATGCTAGAGCACTAAAGTACCGTTCAGATGACCAAAAATTGACCCAATCCAACATGAAATGATGAAGTTATTAGCATCTACATTGGATTGTGCGATTTGGAATGATAAATAATCCATATTGGAAAATAACGATCGAAGAGTTCCAACATACTTTTGGGATATAGAACAGTCTCTGAATTAGGAAATTCTAGTACAATTTGGAAGCTTGACAAGTTACCATTGCAACGAGCTGAAATATTCTAAATTCGACATCTGAAGAGTGGGTTAAGAAGGTTACTATTGGACAAGGAGATGATGGAAAAATTCAGGACCGATGACTGTAATACCACTTACGGATGCCCAAATGGTCTCGGAATACAACAATTCAAGTAAGAAATGAAAGGCCATTAAAGTACCTTTCAAATGACCAAAAATCCACCTAATCCGACATAAATTGATGGAGTTATTGGCATCTCCATTTGATCGCATGATTTGGAAAGATTAACAATCCATATTTAAAATTGACGATCGAAGAGTACCAACGTGCTTTTGGGATTTTGAACAGTCTCTGAATTAGGCAATTCCGGTGCAACTTGGAAGCTTGACAAGTTACCATTGCAATGAGCTGAAATAGACTAAATTCAACCTCTAAAGAATGAGTTATGAGTGTTACTATTGGACAAGAAGATGAAGGAAAAATTCAGGACCAACGATTGTGATCCCACTAACGGATGCCCAAATGGTCTCAGAATACGACGATTTTAGTAAGGAATGCAAGAGCACTAAAGTACCTTTCAGATGACCAAAAATTGACCCAATCTGACATGAAATGGAGTTATTGGCATCCCCGTTGGATTGTGCAATTTGGGAAGATTAACAATCCATATTGAAAAATAACGATCGAAGAGTTCCAACATGCTTTTGGGATATCGAAGAGTCTCTGAATTAGTAAATTCTATTCCAATTTGGAAGCTTGACAAGTTACCATTGCAACGAGCTGAAATATTCTAAATTCGACCTCTGAAGAGAGGGTTATGAGGGTTATTATTAGACAATGAGATGAAGGAAAAATTGAGGACCGATGACTGTAATACCACTTACGGATGCCCAAACGGTCTCAGAATACAACGATTCCAGTCAGAAATGAAAGACTATTAAAGTAACTTTCAAATGACCAAAAATCTACCTAATCCGATATCAATTGATGGAGTTATTGGCATCTCCATTTGATCACATGATTTGGAGAGATTAACGATCCATATTTAAAATTGACGATAGAAAAGTACCAACGTGCTTTTGGGATTTTGAACAGTCTCTGAATTAGGCAATTTTGGTGCAACTTGGAAGCTTGACAAGTTTACATTGCAATGAGCTGAAATACTCTAAATTCAACCTCTAAAGTATGAGTTATGATTGTTACTATTGGACAAGGAGATGAAGGAAAAATTCAGGACCGAAGACTCTGATCCCACTTATGGATGGCCAAATGGTCTCAGAAAACGACGATTCCAGTAAGGAATGCAAGAGCACTAAAATACCTTTCAGATGACCAAAAATTGATCCAATCCGACATGAAATGATGGAGTTATTGGCATCTCCGTTGGATTGTGCGATTTAGAAAGATTAACAATCCGTATTGAAAAATAACGATCGAAGAGTTCCAACATGCTTTTGGGATATCGAACAGTCTTTGAATTAGGAAATTCTAGTCCAATTTGGAAGCTTGACCAGTTACCAATGCAATGAGCTGAAATATTCTAAATTCGACTTCTGAAGAGAGGATTATGAGGGTTACTATTGGACAAGGAGATGAAGGAAAAATTCAAGACCGATGACTGTAATACCACATACGGATGCCCAAATGGTCTCGGAATACAACAATTCCAGTTAGAAATGAAAGACCATTAAAGTACCTTTCAAATTACCAAAAGTCTGCCCAATCCGACATCAATTGATGGAGTTATTGGCCTCTCCATTTGATCACACGATTTGGAAAGATTAACAATCCATATTTAAAATTGACAATCGAAGAGTATCAACGTGCTTTTGGGATTTTGAACAGTCTCTGAATTAGGCAATTAGGGTGCAACTTGGAAGCTTGACAAGTTACCCTTGCAATGAGCTGAAATACACTAAATTCAACCTCTAAAGAATGAGTTATGAGGGTTACTATTAGACAAGGAGATGAAGGAAAAATTCAGGACCGACCACTACGATCCCACTTACGGAAGCCCAAAGGGTCTCAGAATACGACGATTCCAGTCAGGAATGCAAGAGCACTAAAGTACCTTTCAGATGACCAAAAATTGACCCAATCTGACATGAAATGGAGTTATTAGCATCCCTGTTGGATTATGCGATTTAGGAAGATTAACAATCCATATTGAAAAATAACGATCGAAGAGTTCCAACATGCTTTTGGGATATCGAACAGTCTCTGAATTAGAAAATTCTATTCCAATTAGGAAGCTTGACTAGTTACCATTGCAACGAGCTGAAATATTCTAAATTCGACCTCTAAAGAGAGGGTTATCAGGTTTACTATTGCATAAGGAGATGAAGGAAAAACTCAGGACTGACGACTGTAATATCACTTACGGATGCCCAAATGGTCATGGAATACAACGATTCTAGTCAGAAATGAAAGACCATTAAAGTACCTTTCAAATGACCAAAAATCCACCTAATCTGACATCAACTGATGGAGTTATTGGCATCTCCATTTGATCGCATGAATTGGAAAAATTAACAATCCATATTTAAAATTGACGATCGAAGAGTACCAACGTACTTTTGGGATTTCAAACAGTCTCAGAATTTGGCAATTCTGATGCAACTAGGAAGCTTGACAAGTTACCATTACAATGAGCTGAAATAGTGAAAATTCGATCGCTGAAGAAAGAGTTATGAGGGTTACTATTGGACAAGGATAGGAAGGAAAAATTAAGGACCGACAACTGTGATCCCACTTACGGATGCCTAAATGGTTTTAGAATATGACGATTCTAGTAAGCAATGCAAGAGCACTAAACTACCTTTCAGATGACCAAAAAATGACCCAATTCGACATGAAATGATGGAGTTATTGGCATCTCCGTTGGATTGTGCGATTTCAACATATTAACAATCCATATTGAAAAATAACGATCGAAGAGTTCCAACATGCTTTTGGGATATCGAACAGTCTCTGAATTAGGAAATTCTAGTCCAATTTGGAAGCTTGACAAGTTACCATTGCAATGACCTGAAATATTCTAAATTCGACCTCTGAAGATAGGGTTATGAGGGTAACTTTTGGACAAGGAGATGAAGGAAAAATTCAGCACCGGCGATTGTAATACCACTAACGGATGCCCAAATGGTCTCGGAATACAACGATTCCAGTCAGAAATGAAAGACCATTAAAGTACCTTTCAAATGACCAAAAATCCATCCAATTAGATATCAATTGATGGAGTTATTGGCATCTCCATTTGATCCCATGAATTGGAAAGATTAACAATCCATATTTAAAATTGACGATCGAAGAGTACCAACGTGCTTTTAGGATTTTGAACGGTCTCTGAATTAGGCAATTCTGATGCAACTTGGAAGCTTGACAAGTTACCATTGCAAGGAGGTGAGATAGTCTAAATTCGACCACTGAAGAAAGAGTTATGAGGGTTACTATTGGACAAGGAGATGAAGGAAAAATTCAGGACTGAGGACTGCGATCCCACTTACGGATGCCTAAATGGTCTCATAATATGACGATTCTAGTTAGGAACGCTAGAGCACTAAAGTACCGTTCGGAGGACCAAAAATTGACCCAATCCAACATGAAATGATGAAGTTATTAGCATCTGCGTTGGATTGTGCGATTTGGAATGATAAATAATCCATATTGGAAAATAACGATCGAAGAGTTCCAACATACTTTTGGGATATACAACAGTCTATGAATTAGGAAATTCTAGTCCAATTTGGAAGCTTGACAAGTTACCATTGCAACGAGGTGAAATATTCTAAATTCGACCTCTGAAGAGTGGGTTAAGAAGGTTACTATTGGACAAGGAGATGATGTAAAAATTCAGGACCGACGACTGTAATACCACTTACGGGTGCCCAAATGGTCTCGGAATACAACAATTCCAGTAAGAAATGAAAGACCATTAAAGTACCTTTCAAATGACCAAAAATCCACCTAATCCGACATAAATTGATGGAGTTATTGGCATCTCCATTTGATCGCATGATTTGGAAAGATTAACAATCCATATTTAAAATTGACGATCGAAGAGTACCAATGTGCTTTTGGGATTTTGAACGGTCTCTGAATTAGGCAATTCCGGTGCAACTTGGAAGCTTGAAAAATTACCATTGCAATGAGCTGAAATAAACTAAATTTGACCTTCGAAGAATGAGTTATGAGTGTTACTATTGGACAAGGAGATGAAGGAAAAATTTAGGACCGACGACTGTGATCCCACTTACGGATGCTCAAATGGTCTCAGAATACAACGATTCCAGTCAGAAATGAAAGACCATTAAAGTATCTTTCAAATGACCAAAAATCCACCTAATCTGACATCAATTGATGGAGTTATTGGCATCTCCATTTGATCGCATGAATTGGAAAGATTAACAATCCATATTGAAAAATGACGATCGAAGAGTTCCAACGTGCTTTTGGGATTTCGAACGGTCTCTGCGTTAGACAATTCTGATGCAATTTGGAAGCTTGACAAGTTACGATTGCAATGAGCAGAAATAGTCTAAATTCGACCTCTGAAGAGAGAGTTATGAGGGTTACTATTGGACAAGGAGATGATGGAAAAATTCAGGACCGACGACTGCGATCCCACTTATGGATGCCCAAATGGTCTCGGAATACGACGATTCCAGTTAGAAATGAAAGAGCACTAAAGTACCTTTCAGTTGACCAAAAATCAACCCAATCCAACATGAAATGATGGAGTTATGGGCGTCTCTGTTGGATCGTGCAATTTGGAAAGATTAACAATCCATATTGAAAAATGACGATCGAAGAGTTCCAACATGCTTTTGGGATATCGAACAGTCTCTGAATTAGGCAATTCTAGTGCAATTTGGAAGCTTGACAAGTTACCATTGCAATGAGCTGAAATAGTCTAAATTCGACCTCTAAAGAGAGAGTTATGAGGGTTACTATTGGACAAGGAGATGATGGAAAAATTCAGGACCGACGACTGCGATCCCACTTACGGATGCCCAAATGGTCTCGGAATACGACGATTCCAGTCAGAAATGAAAGAGCACTAAAGTACCTTTCAGATGACCAAAAATCAACCCAATCAGACATGAAATGATGGAGTTATAGGCGTCTCCATTGGATCGCACGATTTGGAAAGATTAACAATCCATATTGAAAAATGACGATCGAAGAGTTCCAACGTGCTTTTGGGATATCGAACGGTCTCTGAATTAGGCAATTCTGATGCAATTTGGAAGCTTGACAAGTTACCATTGCAATGAGCTGAAATAGTCTAAATTCGACCTCTGAAGAGAGAGTTATGAGGGTTACTATTGGACAAGGAGATGATGGAAAAATTTAGGACCGACGACTGTGATCCCACTTACGGATGCCCAAATGGTCTCAGAATACGACGATTCCAGTAAGGAATGTAAGAGCACTAAAATACCATTCAGATGACCAAAAATTGACCCAATTTGACATGAAATGATGGAGTTATTAGCATCTCCGTTGGATTGTGCGAATTCGAAAGATTAACAATCCATATTGAAAAATAACGTTCGAAGAGTTCCAACATGCTTTTGGGATATCGAACAGTCTCTGAATGAGGAAATTCTAGTCCAATTTGGAAGCTTGACAAGTTACCATTGCAATGAGCTGAAATTGTCTAAATTCGACCCCTAAAGAGAGAGTTATAGGGGTTGTTATTGGGCAAGGACATGATGGAAAAATTCAGGACCGCCGACGCGGTCCCACTTACGAATGCCCAAATGGTCTCGGAATACAACGATTCTAGTCAGAAATGAAAGGCCATTTAAGTACCTTTCAAATGACCAAAAATCCATCCAATTAGATATCAATTGATGGAGTTATTGGCATCTCCATTTGATCCCATGAATTGGAAAGATTAACAATCCATATTTAAAATTGACGATCGAAGAGTACCAACGTGCTTTTAGGATTTTGAACGGTCTCTGAATTAGGCAATTCTGATGCAACTTGGAAGCTTGACAAGTTACCATTGCAATAAGCTGAAATATTATAAATTCGAGAATTATGAGGGTTCCTATTTGACAAGGAGATGATGGAAAAATTTAGGACTGACGATTGTGATCCCACTAATGGATGCCAAAATGCTCTTGGAATACGACGATTGCAGTCAGAAATGCAAGAGCACCAAAGTCCCTTTCAGATGACCAAAAATTGACCCAATCCAACATCAAATGATGGAGTTATAGGCATCTCCGTTGGATAGCACGATTTGGAAAGAATAACAATCCATATTGAAAAATGACAATTGAGGAGTTCCAATGTGCTTTTGGGATATAGAACAGTCTCTGAATTGGGAAATTCTGTTGCGATTTGGAAGCCTGACAAGTTACCATTGCAATGAGCTGAAATAGTCTAAATTCAACCTTGTTGAGGCATAAAAAATGATGAAGGATGGATTGAAGCAGAAGGGGATTGACGACTGTAATACCACTTACGGATACCCAAATGGTGTCGGAATACAACAATTCCAGTAAGAAATGAAAGGCCATTAAAGTACCTTTCAAATGACCAAAAATCCACCTAATCCGACATCAATTGATGGAGTTATTGGCATCTCCATTTGATCGCATGATTTAGAAAGATTAACAATCCATATTTAAAATTGACGATCGAAGAGTACCAATGTGCTTTTGGGATTTTGAACGGTCTCTGAATTAGGCAATGCCTGTGCAACTTGGAAGCTTGACAAGTTACCATGGCAATGAGCTGAAATAAACTAAATTTGACCTCTGAAGAATGAGTTATGAGTGTTACTATTGTAGAAGGAGATGAAGGAAAAATTTAGGACCGACGACTGTGATCCCACTTACGGATGCTCAAATGGTCTCAGAATACGACGATTCCAGTAAGGAACGTAAAAGCACTAAAGTACCTTCCAGGTGACCAAAAATTGACCCAATCCGACATGAAATGGAGTTATTGGCATTCTCATTGGATTGTGCAATTTGGGAAGATTAACAATCCATATTGAAAAAAAACGATCGAAGAGTTCCAACATGCTTTTGGGATATCGAACAGTCTCTGAATTAGGAAATTCTATTCCAATTTGGAAGCTTGACAAGTTACCATTGCAACGAGCTGAAATATTCTAAATTCGACCTCTGAAGAGAGGGTTATGAGGGTTACTATTAGACATGGAGATGAAGGAAAAATTTAGGACCGACGATTGTAATACCACTTACGGATGCCCAAATGGTCTCAGAATACAACGATTCCAGTGAGAAATGAAAGACCATTAAAGTACCTTTCAAATGACCAAAAATCCACCTAATCTGACATCAATTGATGGAGTTATTGGCATCTCCATTTGATCGCATGATTTGAAAAGATTAACAATCCATATTTAAAATTGACGATCGAAAAGTACCAACGTGCTTTTGGGATTTTGAACGGTCTCTGAATTAGGCAATTCGGGTGCAACTTGGAAGCTTGACAAATTAACTTTGCAATGAGCTGAAATACACTAAATTCGACCTCTAAAGTATGAGTTATGATTGTTACTATTTGACAAGGAGATGAAGGAAAAATTCAGGAGTGACGACTGCAATCCCACTTACGGATCCCCAAATGGTCTCAGAATACCACGATTCCAGTCAGGAAAGAAAGAACCCTAAAGTACCTTTTAAATGACCAAAAATCGACCCAATCTGAGATGAAATGATGGAGTTATTGGCATCTCCGTTGGATCGCGTGATTTGGAAAGATTAACAATCCATATTGAAAAATGAAGATCGAAAGGTTCCAACATGTTGTTGGGATATCGAACGGTCTCTGAATTTGGCAATACTGGTCCAATTTGGAAGGTTGACAAGTTACCATTGCAATGAGCGGAAATAGTTTAAATTCGACCACGAAAGAGAGAGTTATGAGGTTTGCTATTGGACAAGGAGATGAAGGAAAAATTCAGGATCGACGACTACGATCCCACTTACGGATGCGCAAATGGACTTGGAATATGATGATTCAAGTCTGGAATGAAAGGGCACTAAAGTACCTTTCAGATGACCAAAAATCGATCCAATCTGACATCAACTGATGGAGTTATTGGCATCTCCATTTGATCGCATCAAGTGGAAAAATTAACAATCCATATTTAAAATTGACGATCGAAGAGTACCAACGTACTTTTGGCATTTCAAACGGCCTCAGAATTTGGCAATTCTGATGCAACTAGGAAGCTTGACAAGTTACCATTGCAATGAGATGAAATAGTCAAAATCCGACCGCTGAAGAAAGAGTTATGAGGGTTACTATTGGACAAGGATATGAAGGAAAAATTAAGGACCGACAACTGTGATCCCACTTACGGATGCCTAAATGGTTTTAGAATATGACGATTCCAATAAGCAATGCAAGAGCACTAAACTACCTTTCAGATGACCAAAAAATGACCCAATTCGACATGAAATGATGGAGTTATTGGCATCTCCGTTGGATTGTGCGATTTCAACATATTAACAATCCATATTGAAAAATAACGATCGAAGAGTTCCAACATGCTTTTGGGATATCGAACAGTCTCTGAATTAGGAAATTCTAGTCCAATTTGGAAGCTTGACAAGTTACCATTGCAATGACCTGAAATATTCTAAATTCGACCTCTAAAGATAGGGTTATGAGGGTAACTATTGGACAAGGAGATGAAGGAAAAATTCAGCGCCGACGACTGCGATCCCACTTACGAATGCCCAAATGGTCTTGGAATACGATGATTCCAGTCACGAATGAAAGAGCAATAAATTACCTTTCATATGACCAAAAATTCACTAAATCTGACATCAAACGATGGAGCTATCGGTGTCTCCGCTGGATTGCGTGATTTGGAAAGATTAACAATCCATATTTAAAATTGATGATCGAAGAGTTCCAACGTGCTTTTGGGATATCGAACGGTCTGTGAATTAGCCCATTCTAGTCCCATTTGGAATCTTGACAAGTTAACATTCCAATGACCTAAAATAGTCTAAATTCGACCTCTGAAGAGAGAGTTATGAGGGTTACTATTGGACAAGGAGATGAAGGAAAAATTCAGGACTGACGACTGCGATCCCACTTACGGATGCCTAAATGGTCTCATAATATGACGATTCTAGTTAGGAATGCTAGAGCACTAAAGTACCGTTCAGATGACCAAAAATTGACCCAATCCAGCATGAAATGATGAAGTTAGTAACATCTACATTGGATTGTGCGATTTGGAATGATAAATAATCCATATTGGAAAATAACGATCGAAGAGTTCCAACATACTTTTGGGATATACAACAGTCTATGAATTAGGAAATTCTAGTCCAATTTGGAAGCTTGACAAGTTACCATTGCAACGAGGTGAAATATTCTAAATTCGACCTCTGAAGAGTGGGTTAAGAAGGTTACTATTGGACAAGGAGATGATGTAAAAATTAAGGACCGACGACTGTAATACCACTTACGGATGCCCAAATGGTGTCGGAATACAACAATTCCAGTAAGAAACGAAAGGCCATTAAAGTACCTTTCAAATGACCAAAAATCCACCCAATCCGACATCAATTGATGGAGTTATTGACATCTCCATTTGATCGCATGATTTGGAAAGATTAACAATCCATATTTAAAATTGACGATCGAAGAGTACCAACATGCTTTTGGGATTTTGAAGGGTCTCTGAATTAGGCAATTCCGGGGCAACTTGGAAGCTTGACAAGTTACCATTGCAATGAGCTGAAATAGACTAAATTCGACCTCCAAAGAATCAGTTATGAGTGTTACTATTGGACAAGAAGATGAAGGAAAAATTTAGGACCGACGACTGTGATCCCACTTACGGATGCTCAAATGGTCTCAGAATACGACGATTCCAGTAAGGAACGCAAAAGCACTAAAGTACCTTTCAGGTGACCAAAAATTGACCTGATCTGACATGAAATGGAGTTATTGGCATCCTCGTTGGATTGTACAATTCGGGAAGATTAACAATCCATATTGAAAAATAACGATCGAAGAGTTCCAACATGCTTTTGGGATATCGAACACTCTCTGAATTAGGAAATTCTATTCCAATTTGGAAGCTTGACAAGTTACCATTGCAACGAGCTGAAATATTCTAAATTCGACCTCTGAAGAGAGGGTTATGAGGGTTACTATTAGACATGGAGATGAAGGAAAAATTCAGGACCGACGACTGTATTACCACTTACGGATGCCCAAATGGTCTCAGCATACAACGATTCCAGTCAGAAATGAAAGACCATTAAAGTATCTTTCAAATGACCAAAAATCCACCAAATCTGACATCAATTGATGGAGTTATTGGCATCTCCATTTGATCACATGATTTGGAAAGATTAACAATCCATATTTAAAATTGACAATTGAAAAGTACCAACGTGCTTTTGGGATTTTGAACGGTCTCTGAATTAGGCAATTCTGGTGCAACTTGGAAGCTTGACAAATTAACTTTGCAATGAGCTGAAATACACTAAATTCGACCTCTAAAATATGAGTTATGATTGTTACTATTTGACAAGGAGATGAAGGAAAAATTCAGGACCGACGACTCTGATCCCACTTATGGATGGCCAAATGGTCTCAGAAAATGACAATTCCAGTAAGGAATGCAAGAGCACTAAAATACCTTTCAGGTGACCAAAAATTGGCCCAATCTGACATGAAATGTTGGAGTTATTGGCATCTCCGTTGGATTGTGCGATTTCGAAAGCTTAACAATCCATATTGAAAAATAAGGATCGAATAGCTCCAACATGCTTTTGGGATATCGAACAGTCTTTGAATTAGGAAATTCTAGTCCAATTTGGAAGCTTGACAAGTTACCATTGCAATGAGCTGAAATATTCTAAATTCGACCTCTGAAGAGAGGGTTATGAGGGTTACTATTGGACAAGGAGATGATGTAAAAATTCAGGACCGACGACTGTAATACCACTTACGGATGCCCAAATGGTCTCGGAATACAATGATTCCTGTTAGAAACGAAAGGCCAATTTAGTACCTTTCAAATTACCAAAAATCCACCTAATCCGACATCAATTGATGGAGTTATTGGCATCTCCATTTGATCGCACGATTTGGAAAGATTAACAATCCATATTTAAAATTGACGATCGAAGAGTACCAACGTGCTTTTGGGATATCGAACACTCTCTAAATTAGGCAATTCTGGTGCAACTTGGAAGCTTGACAAGTTACCATTGCAATGAGCTGAAATACACTAAATTCAACCTCTGAAGAATGAGTTATGAGGGTTACTATTGGGCAAGGAGATGAAGGAAAAATTCAGGACCGACGACTACGATCCCACTTACGAATGTCCAAATGGTCTCAGAATACGACGATTCCAGTCAGGAATGAAAGAGCACTAAAGTACCTTTCAGATGACCAAAAATTGACCCAATCTGACATGAAATGGAATTATTGGCATCCTCGTTGGATTGTGCGATTTGGGAAGATTAACAATCCATATTGAAAAATAACGATCGAAGAGTTCCAACATGCTTTTGGGATATCGAACAGTCTCTGAATTAGGAAATTCTATTCCTATTTGGAAGCTTGACAAGTTACCAATGCAACGAGCTGAAATATTCTAAATTTAACCTCCGAAGAGAGGGTTATGAGGGTTACTATTGGACAACGAGATGAAGGAAAAATTCAGGACCCACGACTACGATCCCACTTACAAATGCCCAAATGGTCTCGGAATATGACCAGTCAGAAATGAAAGACTATTAAAGTACCTTTCAAAGAACCAAAAATCCACCCAATCTGACCTCAATTGATGGAGTTATTGGCATCTCCATTTGATCGCACTATTTGGAAAGATTAACAATCCATATTTAAAATTGACGATTGAAGGGTACCAACGTGCTTTTTGGATTTTGAACGGTCTCTGAATTAGGCAATTCAGGTGCAACTTGGAAGCTTGACAAGTTGCCAGTGCAATAAGCTAAAATAGTCTAAATTTAACCTCTAAAGAGAGAGTTATGAGGGTTAGTATTGGAAAAGGAGGTGGAGGAAAAATTCAGGACCGACGACGGTGATCCCACTTACGGATGCCCAAATGGTCTCGGAATATGAAAATTCCAGTCAGAAATGAAAGAGCACTAATGTACGTTTCAAATTACAAAAAATTGACCCAATCTGACATGAAAAAAGGGAGTTATTAGCATCTCCATTGGATTGTGCTATTTGGAAAGATTAATAATCCATATTGAAAAATAACGATCGAAGAGTTCCAACATGCTTTGGGATATAGAACAGTCTCTGAATTAGGAAATTCTAGTCCAATTTGGAAGCTTGACAAGTTACCATTGCAATGAACTGAAATATTCTAAATTCGACCTCTGAAGAGAGGGTTATGAGGGTTACTATTGGACAAGGAGATGAAGGAAAAATTCAGGACCGACGATTGTAATACCACTTATGGATGCCCAAATGGTCTGGAAATGTTACGATTACAGTCAGAAATGAAAGACCATTAAAGTACCTTTCAAATGACCAAAAATCTACCCAATCTGACATCAATTGATGAAGTTATTGGCATCTCCATTTGATCGCACGATTTGGAAAGATTAACAATCCATAATTAAAATTGACGATTGAAGATTACCAATGTCCTTTTTCGAATTTGAATGGTCTCTGAATTAGGCAATTCTGGTGCTACTTAGAAGCTTGACAAGTTACCATTGCAATGAGCTGAAATAGTCTGAATTCAACCTCTGAAGAGAGAATTATGAGGGTTACTATTGGACAAGGCGATGAAGGAAAAATTCAGGACCGACGACTACAATCCCACTTACGGATGCCCAAATGGTCTCAGAATACAACGATTCCAGTAGAAATGAAAGAGCACTAAAGTACCTTTCAAATGACCAAAAATCGACCCAATCCGACAACAAATGATGAAGTTATTAGCATCTCCGTTGGATCGAGCGATTTGGAAAGATTAACAATCCATTTTGAAAAATGACGATCGAAGAGTTCCAACATGTTTTTGGGACATCGAATGGTTTCTGAATTAGGCAATACTGGTCCAATTAGGAAGGTTGACAAGTTACCATTGTGATGAGATAAAATAGTTTAAATTCGAACTCTGAAGAGAGAGTAATAAGGGTAACTATTGGACAAGGAGATGAAGGAAAAATTCAGCACCGACGACTGTAATACCACTTACGGATGCCCAAATGGTCTCGGAATACAATGATTCCAGTCAGAAATGAAAGGCCATTAAAGTACCTTTCAAATGACCAAAAATCCATCTAATTAGATATCAATTAATGGAGTTATTGGCATCTCCATTTGATCCCATGAATTGGAAAGATTAACAATCCATATTTAAAAATGATGATTGAAGAGTACCAACGTACTTTTAGGATTTTGAACGGTCTCTGAAATAGGCAATTCTAGTGCAACTTGGAAGCTTGACAAGTTACCATTGCAAGGAGGTGAGATAGTCTAAATTCGACCACTGAAGAGAGAGTTATGAGGGTTACTATTGGACAAGGAGATGAAGTAAAAATTCAGGACTAACGATTGCGATCCCACTTACGGATGCCCAAATGGTCTTAGAATGCGACGATTCCAGGAAGGAATGCAAGAGCATTAAAGAACCTTTCAGATGACCAAAAATTGACCCAATCCGACATGGAATGATGGAGTTATTGGCATCTCCGTTGGATTGTGCGATTTGGAAAGATTAACAATCCATATTGAAAAATAACGATCGAAGAGTTCCAACATGCTTTTGGGATATCGAATAGTCTCTAAATTAGGAAATTCTAGTCCCATTTGGAAGCTTGACATGTTACCATTGCAATGAGCTGAAATATTCTAAATTCGACCTCTGAAGAGAGGGTTATGAGGGTAACTATTGGACAAGGAGATGAAGGAAAAATTCAGGACCGACGACTGTAATACCACTTACTGATGCCCAAATGGTCTTAGAATATAACGATTCCAGTCAGAAATGAAAGACCATTAAAGTACCTTTCAAATGACCAAAAATTCAACCAATCCGACATCAATTGATGGAGTTATTGGCATCTCCATTTAATCGCACGATTTGGAAAGATTAACAATCCATATTTAAAATTGACGATCGAAGAGTACCAACATGCTTTTGGGATTTTGAACGGTCTCTGTAATAGGCAATTCTGGTGCAACTTGGAAGCTTGACAAGTTACCATAGCAATGAGCTAAAATAATCTAAATTCGACCTCTGAAAAAAGAGTTGTGAGGGTTACTATTGGATAAGGAGATGAAGGAAAAATTCAAGACTGACAACTGTGATCCTACTTACGGATGCCTAAATGGTCTCAGAATATGACGATTCCAGTCAAGAATGCAAGAGCACTAAACAACCTTTCAGATGACCAAAAATTAACCCAATCCGACATGAAATGTTGGAGTTATTGGCATCTCCGTTGGATAGTGCGATTTGGAAAGATTAATAACCCATATTGAAAAATAACGATCGAAGAGTTCCAACATGCTTTTGGGATATCGAACAGTCTCCGAATTAGGAAATTCTAATCCAATTTGGAAGCTTGACAAGTTACCATTGCAATGAGTTGAAATATTGTAAATTTGACCTCTGAAGAGAGGGTTATGAGGGTTACTATTGGACAGGAGTATGAAGGAAAAATTCAGGACCGACAACTGTAATACCACTTACGGATGCCCAAATGGTCTCAAAATACAATGATTACTGTAAGAAATGAAAGACCATCATTTGTTGTTGATTCGGTCGATTTTGGTCATTCGAAAGGTACTTTAATGGTCTTTCATTTCTGATTGGAATGGTTGTATTCCAGACCATTTGGGCATCCGAAAGTGGGATCGTAATCGTCGGTCCTAAATTTTTCCTTCATCTCCTCGTCCAATAATAACCCTCATAACTCCCTTTTCATAGTTCGAATTTAGACTATTTTAGCTCATTGCAATGGTGTAAGTGCTATAGTTTATATCCCTGTCTGTTGTCAAATTTGTGATGACAAAATCACTGTTATGTTATATATAACTTGCTTAAGTGAAGCTCTTTCAAGGATCAACATTCATGAACAAGCTAAGCTCACAACAAGCAAAGCTCACAAGTACAAGGATCAATCTTGAATGAAAGAACTGCTCACAAGACAAGACTCAAGCTGCAAGACTTCAAGAAGAGTTCAAGGCAGTTTGTACACTTTCAAGATTGAGCTACATCAAGGTTTGATTTACATCAAGACTTCAAGGCTCATACTTCAAGGTCTCTTGTTCCTAATGTTTCAATGTCCATACTTCATGGCTGAGGTTTGACTGACCATAGGTTGACCTTAGAAGTAGGTCATTTCGGATATATAAACCGAATGTTTATTTTACTTGTGACTGGTCTGTTCTTCGACTAGTCCTAGGCCTTCTTCGACTAGTCCTAGACTCGCTTCGACCAGTCTAAGAAATTCCTCGACCAGTCGTGAGTTTGTTACATATTCCGGATAAAATCTGTTAGCCTTCGACTAGTCCAGGAATCTGTTCGACCAGTTGTAGGAACAGTGTCGACTGCTCTTCGACCAGTCGTACAATCTTCAACTCGAAGCCCAGCGAAGATTTTCAGGACCTACGACCAGTCGAAGGAAACCTACGACTAGTCGTAGGAGAGCTTTGACCAGTCGTAGAACGGTCAGAGCATATCCCGCCGGATTTTTCAAATATCTGTTGTTGCTTCGACTAGTCGAAGAGCACTCTAGACCAGTCGAAGGCCCGATCTTCTCACCTATAAATAGTGCACGAATCTCAGAAGAAATCATCGATTTAATTAATTCATTCAAGCCAATCTTCGTCGAACTTCTGAGAGATAATTCTGTGCTCCATCTAAGCTAAGTGTGCTTATTTAATATTCTCTTTCCTTAGCTTTATTTAATTGATTTTGTTTCTGCTATTCCAATCTGATTTGATAAAGAGGAATTATTATTCCCTTTCTTTGGAATCAAAATCAATTAAGGCAAGCCCTATTTGGTTTAATTTAAAATCTATTAGAATTAGAACCATTGTAATCGAGTAGTAAACATTGAACTTGGACATTCAATCATCTACTTTGATTTGGTTCTACCGAGCTGCTACAACGAAGGAGATATTCAGGTATTTTACATATTGTAAATTCCTTTCTATTATTTTGGTTTCTTTCAAGATTTGCCAGAAAAATCTTGTTATATTGGTTATCTGAGGAAAGCCAGGAAAACTCAGAAGTGGGGTTTTTTTTTAATTATGTAAGCCCACATACAAAGACACAATTGTAAGGGTTTTGGGTGAACCTGGGAAAACCTATTTTTAGTGAACGCTAATATCCCTTGTGTGAGGATATTAGGAGTGGAGTAGCTTTTTGTGTGGCTGTTGTTTAACAGTTGGTGAAAAAACAGGCGAACCACTATAAACCCTTGTGTTGTGGTTGATTGATTTATTCTTCTATTTTTTAATTATTCTTTTGTGGGATGTATGTATGGTGGTGAATGTTGTAATCATTTAATTCAAGCTTTGTGAGAATATTGTAATAGTTTAGAATTTATTTTCTGCTATTCCTTTATCAGCTTGATTTGCAATTTCATTTGAAAGTTGTTCCAGCAAGGTTGCCCTGCCATTTTTATGGTGTATGGCTGTCCCTAGAACAATACATTTTTTATTCAAGTTATTTCAATTCAGTTTGTATTATTTTTTGTATTCCTCTTCGGTTTGAGACTTGATACAAAGATCTTTCTAGAAATAAGGTTGTCCTACCATAAACTCTGTTTTTGGTGTAAGGTTGTCCTTAGAATAACGTTTGTATCAACCTCTCAAGATCTGAATTTTGAGGTTATTTTACTTTCTTGCATTGTGATTTATTTTGGCTATCATATTCTTTTTAATTCCGCTGTTATAAGTTTTATTTGGCATTGTCCTATTCACCCCCCTCTAGGACATATAGCTAGGCCTTTTCAAGTGGTATCAGAGCCTAATAGCTCTTTTTTAATTCTTGGATTTAATTCCTGAGCTAACGATTTAAGCTATTTAAGATGTCAAATTTTGATAGCCTTTCAGTCACAAGGCCTCCACCCTTTGATGGCTCCAACTATGCTTATTGGAAAGCCAGAATGAGGATCTTCCTCAAATCATTGGATGAAAATGTGTGGCAAGCCACAGTGACTGAATGGAATCCTCCTATTATGGAAGTTACCGGGGTTGATGGTTCAAAATCAATGAAAGTAACACCATATTACCAATGGACCACTCTTCAGAAAAGTGAGAGTAGTGCAAATGCTAAAGCACTAAATGCAATTACTTGCGCACTATCACCGGATGAGTTCAAAAGAATCATTTCTTGTGATACTGCAAAGCAAGCTTGGGATATATTAGAAATGACACACGAGGGTACTACAATTGTCAAAAAATCTAAAGTCCAACTCCTCACAACCAGATTTGAAGAAATTCATATGGAGGAAAATGAAATGTTTATGGACTTTTACACTAGATTGAATGACATTGTAAACTCAATGTGGGGTCTTGGCGATAAAATCCCAGAAAGTAAAGTGTGTGCAAAAATACTACGCTCACTTCCTGAACGGTTCAATTCTAAAGTAACCGCGATCCAGGAACTTTGTGATACGGATAATATGAGGGTAGAAGAACTAGTTGGTTCACTACAAACCTACGAGTTAAACTTTAAAGCTCCTAAAGGAAAATCTATCGCACTAAAATCTTCTAAATATAATTCAGAAGAAAATTCTGATTCAGAAGATGATATGGCTCTTTTAGCTAAAAAATTTTACAAGATTTTCAAAAGCAAGAAAAGGGTTGATTTTCAAAAATCAAATGATAAAAAGAAGTTTAGACCCAAATCTCGAAAATCTTTGAAAGATAGTCAATGTTACAACTGTCAAGAATATGGGCACTTAGCAAATAGATGTCCTAAAAGGGACAAACCCAAGAAGAAGGGTATGTTGGCTACATGGGATGAATCATCTGATTCTTAAGGTTCTTCTGAATCAGAAGATTCTGAAACTGAGTCGGGCAATGAGGTTAAAGCTCTTATGACTCTAGCTAAATTCACATTTTCAGATAATGACTCTACAAGTGAAGAAAATCTGAATAGTGAATGTGAAAATGAAGATGATCTTCAAGATGCTTACAATGCCCTATATAAGGAAAGTTGTAAAATTGCTGTCAAACTTAAACTTCAAAAAGAAAAGTTTTCTAAACTCAAAAATTGTTTTGATTAACTTGTCTTAGAAAAATCACAAATTTTAGATTGTTTTGAAAAATCAAAATGCAATTTGGAATTCAAAAACTCCCTAATTGTTGATTTAAAATCTGAAATTGAGAATCTTAAAACTGAAGTATCTTCTCTTCTGAGTCTAAAGGACACATGGAAATATGCCCAAGGTGATCCAAAGTTAGAGAAACTTTTATCCGGATCAAGAAAATGTGGCGATCGATCCGGGTTGGGCTATGATAAAAATTTTCCTCCTAAACAAAAGTATACTCCTCCTATGTTTGTTAAAGGAGAGTCTTCAAACTCAAAAGGGAAAAGTACTCATCAAGATTTTTCTAAAAATTCAAAAACTTTTCAAAAACCTAGAAACAGCCATGTCAACTTTAATCAGAAACGAAATCCACTAGCTGAAAAGATAGTTGATTTACTTAAGGAGCTCTTAAAATCTAACTCTATAGGTCATTCATACAAATGTACACAAAAGAAGACCAACTATGTTCCTAAACCCAAAACAGTTATGAAATGGGTTCCTAAAGTCACCTGCTTGGTTGCTCACACTGCTTTCAAAGCAACAAGTCATTCAAAGTGGTACCTAGACAGTGGATGCTCCAGGCATATGACAGGTGACAAAGCTTTATTCACGGATCTGAAAGATATGACTGATGGTTCAGTCACATTTGGTGATGGTAGCAACTGCAAGATTATAGGCCAAGGTACGATTCAACTTTTTAATCTTCCTGTGTTTAAAAATGTTTTATACGTTGAAGGCCTAAAGCACAACTTGCTTACTATATCACAAATATGTGATAATAACCATAATGTTCGGTTTTCTGATCAAAGCTGTGAAATACTAAACAATAAGGGTTCTGTAATATTAACTGGACGTAAAACGTCTGAAAATTGCTATATTATTAGTGAATCCAGCTCATCTAATCAAACATGTTACATGGTCCATACAGACGAGACTGATTTATGGCACAAAGGTCTTGGACATGTACATTATCGAAATTTATATCGATTGAGCAAACGAGAACTGGTAAGAGGTTTACCCAAACTTCAGAAATTAGATAAAATATGTGGTGAGTGCCAGATAGGCAAACAAACAAAGAACTCACACAAAAAGGTGAATTCAAATACCACATCAAGACCACTCGAACTTCTCCACATGGATCTGATAGGACCTACCAGAACGGAAAGTCGTGGTGGTAAAAAGTATATCCTGGTAATAGTTGATGACTTTACCAGATTCACTTGAGTAGTCTTCTTAAGGGATAAATCTGAAACCCTTGAAGAAGTAAGAAAAGTTCTCAAAAGGATTCAAATTGAAAAATCTTCTCAAATCAGTAAAATTCGTAGTGATCATGGATCTGAATTTGAGAATAGCAAATTTGAGAAGTTCTGTACCGACCAAGGAATATTACATGAATTCTCTGCTCCCAAAACTCCACAACAAAATGGAATTGTTGAAAAAAAGAATAGGGTGCTTCAAGAAATGGCTAATGTCATGTTGAATAGCATGAAGCTCTCTAAAAATCTTTGGGCTGAAGCAGTCAACACAGCTTGCTATATTATTAACCGAGTATACACTAGCAAAGATAATAATAAAACGGCTTACGAATTGTGGTTCAATAAAAAGCATACTGTTAAATACTTTCGAGTTTTTGGCAGCAGTATTATATTTTACGTGATCGTGAAAATTTGGGAAAGTTCGATACGAAGAGTGATGAAGGTATTTTTCTAGGATATTCTTTAAACAGTCGAGCTTATAGGGTCCTGAACAAAAGGACTGGTGTGATTCAAGAATCCATTAATGTTGTCATTGATGATCATTTAAACACATCAATTTCTAATTCAGATAATGATGAAGTACTAATCATTGATAAACCCGATACTTCATCAAATCAGACTGATTCTGAGTTGAGGACTGTTAAAGATCATCCAACCACACAAATTCTTGGAAACCCTCTCACCGGTGTTCGCACCCGTAGACAACTTGAGGATATATGTAATTATGTATGTTTTACATCCCAAATTGAACCATCAAACGTAAAAGAAGCTCTTGCTGATGAGAATTGGATTGTTGCGATGCAAGATGAACTCAACTAATTTGTAAGAAATGATGTTTGGTATCTCGTACCAAGACCTAAAGATAAACACATCATTGGAACAAAATGGATTTTCAAAAATAAGTCTAACGAATGTGGAAATATAATTAGAAACAAGGCTAGACTGGTGGTACAAGGTTATACTCAAATTGAAGGGATTGATTTCGATGAAACCTTTGCACCAGTAGCACGTCTTGAATCTATCAGACTATTTATATCCATTGCATGTTTTAGAAAGATAAAGATCTATCAGATGGATGTGAAAAGTGCTTTTCTAAATGGCGATCTACATGAAGAAGTCTATGTTGAACAGCCAATGGGTTTTGAAGATTCCAAAAATACTGATCATGTATATCGGCTTAAAAAGGTACTTTATGGATTAAAACAAGCACCTAGGGCATGGTATGAGAAACTAAGGAAATTTCTTTTAAGTCATAATTTTTAAATGGGATCTGTTGATAAAACTCTGTTTGTTAAGAAACATAATGATCATATCTTAATGGTGCAAATTTACGTTGATGATATTATTTATGGATCAACTTGTACTGACTTGACTACTGAGTTTGCAGATTTGATGAAATCACAGTTCGAAATGAGCATGGTTGGGGAATTGACTTATTTCCTTGGATTGCAAGTAAAGCAACAACCTGAAGGAATATTCATTTCTCAATCTAAGTATGCCTTGAATCTAATCAAGAGATTTGGATTTGAAAATGGCAAAAATTTCGATACTCCTATGAGTACTACCCTGAAACTATCAAAAGACTCTAATGGTAAAAATGTTGACTCAAAATTTTATCGGAGTATGATTGGTAGTTTGTTATATTTAACTGCTAGTAGACCTGATATTTCACTAAGTGTTGGTATTTGCGCAAGATATCAATCTGATCCAAAAGAATCTCACTTGATTGCTGTCAAGCAAATTATTAGATATGTCGCAAGTACTGTAAATCTCGGTCTCTGGTATCCTCATGAAACCAATGTCCAATTAGCTGGGTACTCGGATGCTGACTGGGATGGTAATCTAGATGATAGAAAATCAACCAGTGGTGGTTGTTTTTACATTGGAAATTGTCTAGTTTCCTGGTTTAGTAAGAAACAAAATTCTATATCACTTTCAACAGCTGAAGCTGAGTATATCGCAGCTGGTAATGCATGTACACAGCTTGTTTGGATGCAACGAATGCTAAGTGATTATGGAATTAAACAGATTCTATGTTATTACATTGTGATAATTCCAGTGCGATAAATATTTCAAAAAATCCTATTCAGCATTCTCGTACTAAGCATATTGACATTAGATTTCATTATATAAGGGAATTAGTAGAAGAAAAAGTTATATCTCTAGAATATATTCCTACTGAAGATCAACGAGCTGATATTTTCACAAAACCTCTCGATAAAAGCAGGTTCAAAAAGATGAAATTTGATCTTGGCATGTGCATTTTAAATTAATAATTTATGCCTTCTTGTATTATAGTGTATATATTTGCTAGATTGAATTCCAATTTTTGTTTAAATTGCAAGAAAATTAAATTTTTTTTTGGGGTTTATTCGACCAGTCGTGAGTATACACGACCAGTCGTACTACGACCGGTCGTAGATACCCACGACCAGTCGTGGAACACGGGTTTCACTTCAAGTTGGGGATTTTTCACTTTCTTCCTCATTTCTTCTTTCTTCTCCTTGGAGCCGAACTTCGACTCGTCGAACCCATCCTTCAAGTCCTTCAAGGTTAGTGTTCCAAATCCCATTTTTCTTGCAGATTTGTGTCAAGATTGTTTCCTTTTCTCTCTTGAAGCTTTCTATTTTGAAAATCTTTAAGATTTGGGGTTTAGATTTTGAAAAATATGTTTTGAGCAAACCCACTTCTCAATCCTTTGCAACTTCTTTATTCCTTAAAATCCTTGTTGCAAATGGCTTCTAGAGGAAGAAAAACTACTTCACGTGGTCCTTCTTCTTCCTCTAGATTGACCGCTATCTCTAAGCGTCATCTTCTTGTTCCTAATGATGATCCATCATATGTTAGGGACATTAGATCTCGTAATGTTATTGTTGAACATCCTGTTGATATTAATCACATTGCTCCTTTTGACATCCTTCCTATGCTTGAAGCTGTGTTAACTTATTGCATTGGGGTGGGCCTGCATAACGGTCCATTGCCCAATCCATGTTTACATGTATTAGTGCATTTTCACAGGATAATTTAACTTTTCAAATTTCTACTAGAGAAGGGCCATTTGACGTTGATCGTCATTTAATTTCAGCCCTTATGGAAATTCCTGTGAATGATGAGGGTATTCATATCCATAATTTAACCGATAAACCCTCAATGGCTGAAAAACGCATGCTCACTAGAGACTTGTGCAATATGGATTTTCAATGGACTCAAAAAGGGAATGCGCTCTCCGCAAGGTATTTGTTACCCAAATACAGAATTCTCCACAGAATCTTTATGTCTAATTTGTATCCTCGTTCGGGTAATAAATCTGACTTGACTTCATTTATGATTCGTGTTATCCATGATATCTCAAATGGTACTCAAATTTGTTTGCCATCCTTAATCTGTCATTTCATTATTCAGTTTCGACTCCATCTTGGTCATAGTGACATTCCTTTTGCCTATTTTTATGACTGTATTGGCTACTCATATGTTAGTCGATATGCCTGTTGATGAAGCACCAATCCATCATCTGATCTTCAACAATACAAATATTAATAAGATGAAGTTGGATCTGCTTCCTGAACAAGGTGGTGGTGGTGGTGGTCCTGAAGAAGCTGGTGTTGACATTAACATGGATGACATTTTTGAGGAACTGAATTCTGACTCAGCAAATGATCCAGATTTTGTACCATTTGATGTTGATGCACGTCTGAGTGCATTAGAGGGTAAAGTTGAGAATATAAATGTTAAGTTGGAAAACATGTCTGTGGCTCATGATTTGCAATTCAAGTACATACGCAAATATCTTAGGCGCTTGAACAAAGGCATGCACCAACTTGATCCCTCTATTCCTGCTCCGTCATCTAGTTCTAGTTCTAACTAGTTTTTATGAGACTTCTGGTCTGTAATAACTTTATTACTTAGCACTTGTTTGCTTGAGTTTGAGTTGAATTTTATGCTGGATATTTATTCTTGATGTAATATTTATGCTGGATATATGTGATGCTATCTTGAGTATCTCTATGACTCTTTTGCTATACTCTCTTACTTCCTCATGTTTCCTCTCATGACTTCCTTTATTTAGTTCTTCTTTGTCATATTGTGACAAAAAGGGGGAGAATGGTTTATTCTTAATGTGATTATGAGAGGAGTACCATTGGTTATGTTATTCAGGGGGAGTGGGGAGTCAAGGGGAGTATATGTTTGATTTTGTTTAGTGAAACTAGTTGAATGTTGATTTGCAGGTATTAACCAGTTGTTTTACTCTTGTTTATCTTGATTATGTCTTTTGGGATGAATCGTCTAAATCTGAATCTGTAAGTGCTATAGTTTATATCCCTGTCTGTTATCAAATTTGTGATGACAAAATCACTGTTATGTTATATATAACTTGCTTAACTGAAACTATTTCAAGGATCAACATTCATGAACAAGCTAAGCTCACAACAAGCAAAGCTCACAAGTACAAGGATCAATCTTGAATGAAAGAACTGCTCACAAGACAAGACTCAAGCTACAAGACTTCAAGAAGAGTTCAAGGCAGTTTGTACACTTTCAAGATTGAGCTACATCAAGGTTTGATCTACATTAAAACTTCAAGGCTCATACTTCAAGGTCTCTTGTTCCTAATGTTTCAATGTCCATACTTCATGGCTGAGGTTTGACTGACCATAGGTTGACCTTAGAAGTAGGTCATTTCGGATACATAAACCGAATGTTTATTTTACATGTGATTGGTCTGTTCTTCGACTAGTCCTAGGCCTTCTTCGACTAGTCCTAGACTTGCTTCGACCAGTCTAAGAAATTCCTCGACCAGTCGTGAGTTTGTTACATATTCCGGATAAAATCTGTTAGCCTTCGACTAGTCCAGGAATCTGTTCGACCAGTCGTAGGAACAGTGTTGACTGCTCTTCGACCAGTCGTACAATCTTCGACTCGAAGTCCAGCGAAGATTTTCAGGACCTACGACCAGTTGAAGGAAACCTACGACCAGTCGTAGGAGAGCTTCGACCAGTCGTAGAATGGTCAGAGCATATCCCACCGGATTTTTCAAATATCTGTTGTTGCTTCGACTAGTCGAAGAGCACTCTAGACCAGTCGAAGGCCCGATCTTCTCACCTATAAATAGTGCACGAATCTCAGAAGAAATCATCGATTTAATTAATTCATTCAAGCCAATCTTCGTCGAACTTCTGAGAGATAATTCTGTGCTCCATCTAAGCTAAGTGTGCTTATTTAATATTCTCTTTCCTTAGCTTTATTTAATTGATTTTGTTTCTGCTATTCCAATCTGATTTGATAAAGAGGAATTATTATTCCCTTTCTTTGGAATCAAAATCAATTAAGGCAAGCCCTATTTGGTCTAATTTAAAATCTATTAGAATTAGAACCATTATAATCGAGTACTGGACATTGAACTTGGACATTCAATCATCTACTTTGATTTGGTTCTACCGGGCTGCTACAACGAAGGAGATATTCAGGTATTTTACATATTGTAAATTCCTTTCTATTATTTTAGTTTCTTTCAAGATTTGCCAGAAAAATCTTGTTATATTGGTTATCTGAGGAAAGCCAGGAAAACTCAGAAGTGGGGTTTTTTTTAATTGTGTAAGCCCACATACAAAGACACAATTGTAAGGGTTTTGGGTGAACCTGGGAAAACCTATTTTTAGTGAACGCTAATATCCCCTGTGTGAGGATATTAGGAGTGGAGTAGCTTTTTGTGTGGCTGTTGTTTAACAGTTGGTGAACACACAGGCGAACCACTATAAACCCTTGTGTTGTGGTTGATTGATTTATTCTTCTATTTTTTAATTATTCTTTTGTGGGATGTATGTATGGTGGTGAATGTTGTAATCATTTAATTCAAGCTTTGTGAGAATGTTGTAATAGTTTAGAATTTATTTTCTGCTATTCCTTTATCAGCTTGATTTGCAATTTCATTTGAAAGTTGTTCCAGCAAGGTTGCCCTGCCATTCTTATGATGTATGGCTGTCCCTAGAACAATACATTTTTTATTCAAGTTATTTCAATTCAGTTTGTATTTATTTTTTGTATTCCTCTTCGGTTTGAGACTTGATACAAAGATCTTTCTAGAAATAAGGTTGTCCTACCATAAACTCTGTTTATGGTGTAAGGTTGTCCTTAGAACAACGTTTGTATCAACCTCTCAAGATTTGAATTTTGAGGTTATTTTAATTTACTGCATTATGTTTTACTTTGGCTATCATATTCATTTTAATTCCGCTGTTTTACGTTTTAATTTGGCACTGTCCTATTCACCCCCCCTCTAGGACATATAGCTTGGCCTTTTCAAATGGTAACTTGTCAAGCTTCCAAATCGCACAAGAATTGCCTAATTCAGAGACCGTTCCATATCCCAAAAGCACGTTGAAACTCTTCGATCGTCATTTTTCAATATGGATTGTTCATCTTTCCAAATCGCGTGATCCAATGGAGTTGCTTATTACTCCATCATCTGATGTCAGATTAGGTTAATTTTTGGTCTTTTGAAAGGAACTTAGACCTCTTTCTTTCTTGACTAGAATCGTCCTATTCCGAGACCATTTGGGCATCCGTAAGTGGGATCGCAGTCGTCGGTCTTAAAATTTTCCATCATCTCCTTGTCCAATAGTAACCTTCATAACCCTCTCTTCAGAGGTCGAATTTAGACTATTTCAGCTCATTGCAATGGTAACTTGTCAAGCTTCCAAATCGCACCAGAATTGCCTAATTCAGAGACCGTTCGATATCCCAAAAGCACGATGGAACTCTTCGATTGTCATTTTTCAATATGGATTGTTAATCTTTCTAAATAACGCGATCCAACAGATATGCTTGTAACTCCATCATTTGATGTCGGATTGGGTCAATTTTTGGTCATTTGAAAGGTACTTTAGTGCTCTTTCTTTCCTAATTGGAATCGTCTTATTTCGAGATGATTCGGGCATCCGTAAGTGGGATCGCAGTCGTCGGTCCTGAATTTTTCCTTCATATCCTTGTCCAATAGTAACCCTCATAAATCTCTCTTAAGAGGTTGAATTTAGAATATTTCAGCACATTGCAATGATAACTCGTCAAGCTTCCAAATTTGACCAGAATTGCCGAATTCAGAGACCGTTCGATATCCCTAAAGCATGTTGGAACTCTTCGATCGTCATTTTTCAATATGGATTGTTAATCTTTCCAAATCGCACGATCCAATAGATACGCCTATAACTCCATCATTCAATGTGGATTGGGTCGATTTTTGGTCATTTGAAAGGTACTTTAATGGTCTTTCATTTCTGACTAGAATCATTGTATTTCGAGACCATTTGGGCATCCATAAGTGGGATCGTAGTCGTCGGTCCTGAATCTTTCCTTCATCACCTTGTC
This sequence comes from Magnolia sinica, assembly GCF_029962835.1. NCBI lineage: Eukaryota > Viridiplantae > Streptophyta > Magnoliopsida > Magnoliales > Magnoliaceae > Magnolia > Magnolia sinica. The sequence continues at coordinate 30,462,551 of NC_080587.1, forward strand.
CAATAGTAACCATCATAACTCTCTCTTCATAGTTCGAATTTAGACTATTTCCCCTCATTCCAATGGTAACTTGTTAAGCTTCCAAATCGCACCAGAATTGCCTAATACAGAGACCGTTCGATATCCCAAAAGAAGGTTGGTACTCTTCAATCGTCATTTTTCAATATGGATTGTTAATCTTCCCAAATCACGCGATCCAACAGATATGCCTATGACTCCATCATTTAAAGTGGATTAGGTCAATTTTTGGCCATTTGAAAGGTACTTCAATAGGCTTTCATTTATGACTAGAATCGTCGTATTCCGAGACCATTTTGGCATTCGTAAGTGGGATCGCAGTCGTCGGTCCTCAATTTTTCCTTCATCTCCTTGTCTAATAGTAACCCTCATAACTCTCTCTTCATAGTTCAAATTTAGACTAATTCAGCTCATTGCATGGTAACTTGTTAAGCTTCCAAATCGCACTAGAATTGCCTAATACAGAGACCGTTCGATATCCCAAAAGAAGGTTGGTACTCTTCGATCATCATTTTTCAATATGGATTGTTAATCTTTCCAAATCACGCGATCCAACAAATACGCCTATAACTCCATCATTTAAAGTGGATTAGGTCGATTTTTGGCCATTTGAAAGGTACTTTAATAGGCTTTCATTTATGACTGGAATCGTCGTATTCCGAGACCATTTTGGCATCCGTAAGTGGGATCGCAGTCGTCAATCCTCAATTTTTCCTTCATCTCCTTATCTAATAGTAACCCTCATAACTCTCTCTTCATAGTTCAAATTTAGACTAATTCAGCTCATTGCAATGGTAACTTGTTAAGCTTCCAAATCGCACCAGAATTGCCTAATTTAGAGACCGTTCGATATCCCAAAAGCACATTGAAACTCTTTGATCGTCATTTTTCAATATGGATTGTTAATCTTTCCAAATCGCGCGATCCAACGGAGACGCCTATTACTCATCATTTGATGTCGGATTGGGTCAATTTTTGGTCATTTGAAAGGTACTTTAGTGCTCTTTCTTTCCTGATTAGAATCGTCCTATTCCGAGACCATTTGGGCATCCCGAAGTGGGATCGTAGTCGTCAGTCGTGAATTTTTCCTTCATATACTTGTCCAATAGTAACCCTCATAACTCTATCTTTAGAGGTCGAATTTAGACTATTTCAGCTCATTGTAATGGTAACTTGTCAAGCTTCCAAATTGCACCAGAATTGCCTAATTAAGAGACCAATCGATATCACAAAAGAACATTGGAACTCTTCGATCGTCATTTTTAAATATGGATTGTTAATCTTTACAAATCAAGCGATCCAATGGAGACGCCTATAACTCCATCAATCAATGTTGGATTCAATCGATTTTTGGTCATTCGAAAGGTACTTAAATGATCTTTCATTTATGACTGGAATCGTCGTATTCCGAGACCATTTAGGCATCCGTAAGTGGGATCGCAGTCGTCAGTCTTGAGTTTTTCATTCATCTCTTTGTCCAATAGTAACCCTCAAAACTCTCTTTAGAGGTCGAAATTAGAATATTTCATCTCATTACAATGGTAACATGTCAAGCTTCCAAATTGGACCAGAATTGCCTAATTCAGAGACCATTTGTAATCCCAAAAGCATGTTGGAAGTCTTTGATCATCATTTTTCAATATGGATTGTTAATCTTTCCAAATCGAGCGATCCAATGGAAACGCCAATAACTCCATCATTTGATGTCGAATTGGGTCGATTTTTGGTCATTTGAAAGGAATTTTAATGGTCTCTCATTTTTGACTGAAATCAATGTATTCCGATACCATTTGGGCATCCGTAAGTGGAACCGCAGTCATCGGTCTTGAATATTTCCTTCATCTCCTTGTCAAATAGTAACCTTCATTACTCTCTCTTTAAAGGTCGAATTTAGACAAATTCAGCTCTTTGCATTGGTAGCTTGTCAAGCTTCTAAATTCCACCAGAATTGCCTAATTCAGAGACCATTCGATATCCCAAAAGCATGTTGGAACTCTTCAATCGTCATTTTCCAATATGGATTATTAATCTTTCCAAATCGCGCGATTCAACGGAAACACCAATAATTCCATCATTTGATGTTAGATTGGGTCAATTTTTGGTCATTTGAAAGGTACATTAATAGGCTTTCATTTATGATTGGAATCGTCATATTCCGAGACCATTTTGGCATCCGTAAGTGGGATCGCAGTCGTCGGTCCTCAATTTTTCCTTCATCTCCTTGTCTAATAGTAACGCTCATATCTCTCTTCAGAGTTCGAATTTAGACTATTTCAGCTCATTGCAATGCTAACTTATCAAGCTTCCAAATCACACCAGAATTGCCAAATTCAGAGGCCATTCGATATCCTAAAAGCACGTTGGTACACTTCGATTGTCATTTTTCAATATGGATTGTTAATCTTTCCAAATAGCGCGATCAAATGAAGATGCCTATAAAACCATCATTTGATGTCCGATTGGGTCAATTTTTGGTCATTTGAAAGGTACTTTAGTGCTCTTTCTTTCCTAACGGGAATCGTCCTATTCCGAGACCATTTGGGCATCCGCAAGTGGGATCGTAGTCATCGGTCCTGAATTTTTCCTTCATCTCCTCTTCTAATAGTAACCCTTATAAATCTCTCTTCAGAGGTCAAATTTAGACTATTTCAGCTCATTGCAATGGTAACTTCTCAAGCTTCCAATGTGGATCAGAATTGCCTAATTCAGAGACCGTTCGATATCCCAAAAGCACGTTGAAACTCTTTTATTTTTCAATATGGATTGTTAATCTTTACAAATCGAGCCATCCAACGAAGACGCCTATAACTCCATCATTTGATGTCGAATTGGGTCAATTTTTGGTCATTTGAAAAGTACCTTAATGGTCTTTCATTTCTGACTGGAATCATCGTATTCCGAGACCATTTGGGCATCCGTAGGTGGGATCACAGTCGTTGGTCCTAAATTTTTCCTTCATCTCCTTATACAATAGTAACCCTCATAACTCTCTCTTCAAAGCTCAAATTTAGACTATTTCAGCTCATTGTAATGGTAACTTGTTAAGCTTCCAAATTGCACCAGAATTGCCTAATTAAGAGACCAGTCGATATCACAAAAGCACGTTGGAACTCTTCGATCATCATTTTTCAATATGGATTGTTAATCTTTCCAAATCGCGTGATCCATGGGACATGCCTATAACTCCATCATTTGATGTCGGATTGGGTCAATTTTTGGTCATTCAAAAGGTACGTTAGTGGTCTTTCATTTCTAACTGGAATCGTCATTTTCCGAGACCATTTGGGCATCCGTAAGTGGGATTGCAGTCGTCGGTCCTAAATTTTTCCTTCATCTCCTTATCCAATAGTAACCATCATAAATCTCTCTTCATAGTTCGAATTTAGACTATTTCAGCTGTTTCGACAAGAAAAATAATGCGTTTAGTTTGGGGGATTTATTCACTGATAGCAAAAAATTCGTTAAGAGAACATTGATCACATTTATTCTGAGTTCATTTACATCCTTGGATTCCCTTGATTCTGAAAACAAAGTACAATCAATCAAAGTCAGCTAAGATAGTCAGATAGAAATTTCGGTAGCATTTCGATGCCTGTTTCAGTCATCTCCTAGGACTTAGGAGGAATTGTTGAATTAAGCAACCAATCTCGAGCTTGAAATCAGTTCTGAGCATCCTTCCAGTCATTCTTCCTTGAATCCTCCTTGAAATGTGGAGCAAACCTGTTAAACGGGCCTAAAAACTCTTCCAGAATGTAAGATTATAGGGTTTCCACCATCCGATCAGCTTAAAACTTTACACATAGCCTTGGAATCACAAATCAGCTGTACATGTCAAATTTCAGCTCTGGAATCTCTGTGAAAATGGCCAAACTGATAGATCAGCCCCTGAAATCCTGATTTAGGGCCCGCTTGATATCTGGATATGCTTCAAACTCGGTCTCAACGCATTAAACATAGTAGCAAGGCGGATGAATGGAGCAGATTTCCCACGAACACCATGTTGGAGCCCACATGTACATTGCATGTACATGAAGTACAAGTGTACAAGCCGTGCACTGTTATAGCTAAAGTCAGTTAGCATGCGCTGACCGACGTCTTCTTCCCAATTCAAATAAACGTAAACAGTGTTTACGCTGTCCATTTGCAATTTTCTTAGTGGGGCCCACTCCACATTCAAATCATCAATCTGTACAGTCCATTGTGTACAGAAGGGAGATTTAACTCTTACCAAGGTGGCATTTTGAAACCATGCAGGCTATTGCAGAATCCCAACCGTTAGATGCAAGATGGATGGTGGAGTAGACAAGCTCATGGACTGCACCGATTTCACTCCAAAAACACTCATTTCAGGATGGTTTTTCATCCTGAAATCAATGGACAGAGTGGATCTCTCAAAAGACTGCTGTAATGGACCTCACCAGTAGCACAATTGGAAGGAAGAAGCTTTCTTCTGCTGTTTAGGCACGTCCGAGGATTCGGTCGGTTGCACAGTCCTGCGCAACGAAAATCCTCCCTTGGATAGCATTACGGGTGTTTGGCTTATGTGAAATCTCCCATTCCTGTTACGCGGGGCCGTGCAAAGGATCTTTTCCAAATCCCTTGAAAAGTGGCGTGAAGGCCATCTTCACTTCAGTTGCGTGGTACCGCGCAAGCAACTCCCATTGCGTGGGTCCGCGCAATCAACTTCCGTTGTGCAGGCTGGCGCAAAGACTTTCTTCTCTCCCTCTTCTACCTTGCTTCTCTCTCCTTTTTTGGCCCACCAACTGATCTAAATCGATCCAACCCTTCAAGTGAAGTAGGGGAGGGGTATTTATAGGCCCCACCACTCTTACAGAGTGGTGATCACCACCACTTATCCCTTCACATATGGATATCTTTTTTTCTTAAATCATGGTGTCCACCAAGCTCCCTCTTAAATGGTGGTGTACAACCTCTTTCCCTTAAAATGACACCTGTGCACCCCTTTTTTTTTTACCAAACTACCCTTTTCAATGCCTTTTACTGAAATACCTAAACTACCCCCGGACATGAAATTTTCTAAAATACCAAAACTACCCCCGGACATGGATTTTTACCAAAATACCTAAATTACCCCCGGACATGGAATTTTACCAAAATACCTAAAAACCCCTGGACATTGATTTTTACCAAAATACCTAAAATACCCCCGGACATGGATTTTTACCAAAATACCTAAAATACCCCAGGTCATGGATTTTTACCAAAATACCCCTGAAACTGATTTTTACCAAAATACCCCCGAAGTTGATTTTTACCAAAATACCCCCGAAACTGATTTTTACCAAAATACCCTCGGATATGGATTTTTACTAAAATACGGAGTGCACAACCATGGAAAAGATTCGCACCATGGAATTCTCTGACCACTGCAATGGAATATTTTTTATGCCTCAACAGATGCCCCCTCGATCCTTCTTCAATTGATTCCTAAAATTAAATGGAGGATCGATCTTCCTCCGCCTGAAGAATCTTGAATGAATTGCAACTGAAAGATGACTAGATGATCATGCTTGAATGGAAGACTGGATGGTCATACTTGATCAGAAGTTCGACTGATTGCATTCGATCGGAAGACTGGAATGCTCGCACTTGAATGGAAGATTTGAATGCTCACGTTCGAATGAAAGACTTGAACAATTGCGCTCGAATGGAAGATTTGAATGCTCATGTTCAAACGGAAGACTTGAACAATTACGCTCGAATGGAAGATTTGAATGCTCACATTTAAACGAAAGACTTGATGATTGCGCTCGAACGGAAGATTTGAATGCTCACATTCAAACAGAAGACTTGATAATTGTGATCGAACGGAAGATTTGAATGCTCATGTTCAAACAGATGACTTGAACAATTATGCTCAAACGGAAGATTTGAATGCTCATGTTCAAACGGACAACTTGATGATTGTGCTCGAATGAAAGATTTGAATGCTCACGTTCAAACATAAGACTTGATGATTGCTCTCAAACGGAAGATTTGAATGCCCCCAGCCAGTAGTGTCAAGTGGATGTTTCACTAGAGAGGATAAAATAGTCTTTTCATTGAAACACATCTCTGCAATAGCTGTGATGACTTTGTCCCTGAATATCTTGACCAGAGAGCTATCTTCCAACATCGCTGCTGCTGCAACGGTCTCTTTGATCAACTCCAGCGATTCTTTCCTTCAACACTGTATTTAGAGAGTTGTTCTTTAATGCTGCTCCTGCCGTAACAACTTTTTTAATTGTTTCTGTAAGTGCTATGGTCTCATGCTCCTTTGGTTATCAGATTTTGTGGTGCCAAAACTTCAATATGTGTCTTGTGTAGTTTTTTGTGGTATGGATGTTCAAGACAATACATCAATGCTTCAAGTCAAGTATGGCGATCTACTTCAAGAAATGCAAGGTCATGTACTTGATCATCTTTTGTAAGCTTCAATGTTCAGAACTACGTCAATCAGAAGAGCGTTTGTTTAAGTCTAAAGATGATGTTAAAAAATGAAGTACATTCTAAGAAGACAAATCCAAGCTGTAGAAGATCTCAAGATCAAGCTACATCAAGTAGAGATCTCAAGCTTCATAAGGTTCAAAGGTCAACCTTCATCTGATTGAATGAAGTTTCAATGTTCATACTTTATGTCTCAGGTATGATAGACCTTAGATTGACCTTAGGGTAGGTCATTTTGAATACATAATTCATATTGAATCACTTTATAAGTATTTGGTCTGTTCTAAGACTAGTCCTAGCACTGGTTCGACCAGTCCTAGAAAAATTGTTCAGAATTTTCTATTCATCTACGACCAGTCTTGGACTCTGTTCGATCGGTCGTGTGAACAGTGTTGACTAGTCATTCGACCAGTCCTAGTTCTTCGACTCAAACTATAGCAACGAATCCTTGAGTCCAATGACCAGTCGTGGGTTTTCTACAACCAGTTGTAAAGGTCCTACGACCAGTCGTAGACACCCTACAACCGGTCATGTAACTGTCTGTTTCAATCCCGCTTAAAAATTCAAGAATTCGTTTCATCTACGACCAGTCGTGGAGTACTCAGGACCAGTTGTAGGCATGATTTTTGCATCTATAAATAGATGATGAATTTCAGAGATTGATAACTTAATTCAAGTAAAATCAAGGCATCATTCTGAGATAAGTTTGTGTTTATTTTTAAGCTACATTGTGCTTATTTAATATTCTCTTTTGTTAACTTATTTAATTTAATTTTGTTTCTATATTCCAATCTAAATTGAAAAGAGGAATTGTTGTATTCCTTCTTCTTGGAATCAAAATCAAATATAGCTAGCCCAACTGGTTTAAGTTAAAATCAATTAAAACTTAGAATCATATCAAAGTGAGTATTGGACATTGAGCTTCACATTCGAACTTCTACTCCGATTGGTTCTTCCGGGCTACAACAAAAGGAGAAATCCAGGTATTTTACATTTATTGTAAATTCAATTATTTTAGTTTTGTTTGAGGTTAAGGTAAAAAAATCTCCTTGTGTTGGTTATCTGAGGAGAGCCAAAAAACTCAGAAAATGGGGTTTTTGAATTGTGTAAGCCCATATAAAAGACACAATTATGAAGGTTTTAGGTGAACCTGTGAAACCTATTTTGATAGTGAACACTGATATCCCCTGTGTGAGGATATTAGGAGTGGAGTAGCTGTGTGGCTGTTGTTTAACAGTTGGTGTACACACAGGCGAACCACTATAATTCTTTGTGTCTTGTGGTTTGAATATTTGTTTAATATTTCCTATCTTTTATCATTCAGAATTGTGGGATGTATGTGTGGATGTGAATGTTGTAATATTTACATTTCAAGCATTGTGGGAATGTTGTAATAGTTTAGACTTTACTTTCTACTATTTTCCTTTATTATTCCTCTTCATTTTGGGATATTGTCCTGCCATAAACCCTTGGTTTTTATGGTGTAAGGTTGTCCTTAGAACAACATTTGTATTAGCTTCTCAAGACTTGAATTTGAGGTTGCTTTACATTTACGTATTATGATTTGTTTCATTTCTTTTGTTGGCTGTCATATTCTTTAGTTTTCGTTGTTAAAAGTTTAATTTGGCATAGTCCTATTCACCCCCCCCCCCTCTAGGACATATAGCTTGGCCTTTTCAAGTGGTATGAAAGCCTAATAGCTTGTTTTTAATTCTTTATTCTTGGATTCATTTCCTGAGCTAACGATCTAAGCTATATATAAAATGTCAAATTTTGATAACCTTTCAATCACTAGGCCTCCACCATTTGATGGTACAAATTATGCCTATTGGAAAGCCAGGATGAGGATTTTCCTTAAATCCATGGCTGAAAGTGTGTGGCTAGCCACAGTGAATGAATGGACCCCTCCTACCACTGAAGTGACTGGTATCGATGGTTCAAAAACTATGAGAATAACAACTTATTTTTCTTAGACCACACTTCAGAAAAGTGAGAGTAGTGCAAATGCAAAAGCACTAAATGCAATCACTTACGCACTATCACTAGATGAGTTCAAAAGAATTATATCCTGTGATTCTGCAAAACAAGCCTGGGATATATTAGAAATGACACACGAGGGTACATCAATCGTCAAGAAATCTAAAGTCCAAATCCTCACAACCAAATTTGAAGAAATTCATATGGAGGAAAATGAAATGTTTATGGACTTCTACACTAGATTAAATGACATTGTGAACTCTATGTGGGGTCTTGGTGATAAAATTCCAGAAAGTAAAGTGTGTACAAAGATACTGCGCTCACTTCCTGAACGGTTCAATTCTAAGGTAACCGCGATCTAGGAACTTCGTGATACAGATAATATAAGGGTAGAGGAATTAGTTGGCTCTTCACAGACTTATGAGTTAAGTTTTAAAGCTCCAAAAGGAGAATCGATTGCTCTTAAATCTTCTAAAAATAGTTTTCAAGAAAATTCTGATTTAGAAAACTCTGAAGATGATATGGCCCTTTTGGCGAAAAAGTTTTACAAAATTTTCAAAAGTAAAAAGAAGATTGATTTTCAAAAAGCAAATAATAAGAAAAGATCTAAACCTAAATCTAAATATTGAAAATGATTAAAAGACAGTCAGTGTTACAACTGCCAAGAATATGGGCATGGCAAACAAGTGTCCTAAAAAGGACAAACCCCAAAAGAAGGGTATGTTGGCTACTTGGGATGAATCCTCTGATTGTGAAGCCTCTTCTGAATTAGAAGATTCTGAAACCGAGTCAGGTAGTGAAGTTAAAGCTTTATGACTCTAGCCAAATTCACATTTTTAGATAATGATGATTTAACAAGTGAAGAAAAATCTGAATAGTGATTGTGAAAATGAAGATGATCTTCAAGATGCTTACAATGCCCTATACAAGGAAAGTTGTGAAATTGCTGTCAAACTTAAAACTTCAAAAAGAAAAAATTTCAAAGCTTAAAGAAAATTATAAGTCTCTTGTTTTAGGAAAATCCCATATTTCAGATTGTTTTAAAAAGACTAAATGCGATTTAGAATTCAAAACCTCCCTAATTGAAAACTTAAATCTGAAAATGACAAACTTAAACTTGAAAACTCTTCACTTTTGAGTTTAAAGGATACATGGAGGTATGCCTAAGGAGATTCAAAGTTTGAAAAACTCTTATCCGGATCTAGAAAATGTGGTGACAGATTCGGGTTGGGCTACGATAAGAATATACCTTCTAAACAAAAGAATACTCCTCCTAAGTTTGTGAAAGGAGAAACCTCTAACTCAAAGGGGAAAAGTACTATTCATGGTTTTTCTAAAAATGCTAAAACATTTCAAAAACCTAAAAGAAAATTTGTCAACTATAAAAATCAGAACTGAAATCCTTTAGCCGAAAAAATAGTTGATTTGCTTAAGGAGCTTTTAAAATCTAACTCAGTAGATCATTCTTACAACAACAGACAGAAGAAGACTAACTATTCTCCTAAACCCAAAACTATTATGAAATGGGTTCCTAAGGTTACTTGCTTGGTTGCCCACATTGCTTTCAAAGCTACAAGTCATTTAAAGTAGTAACTAGATAGTGGATGCTCCAGGCATATGACAGGCGACAAGGCTTTATTTACCGATCTTAAAGATACGACTGATGGGTCAGTCACATTTGGTGATGGTAGTAACTGCAAGATTATTGGCCAAGGTACAGTTCAACTCTATAATCTTTCCTTATTTAAGAATGCTTTATATGTTAAGGGACTAAAACACAACCTATTAAGCATATCTCAAATACATGATAACAATCATAGTGTGAAATTCTCAAATCAAGGTTATGAAATCTTAAACAAAAAGGGTTCTGTAATATTAACTGGTCGCAGGACTTCTGAAAACTGCTATATTGTATATGATGGTAGCTCATCTAATCAATTGTGTTACATGGTCCATACCGATGAAACGAAATTATGACATAAACGCCTTGGACATGTACACTACCATAATGTATATAAATTGAGCAAAAGAGAACTAATAATAGGTCTACCTAAAATACAGAAAGTAGACAAAATATGTGGCAAATGCCAGATTGGCAAACAAATAAGGAGCCCTCACAAGAAAGTGAACTCCAATGCCACATCAAGACCACTCGAACTTCTTCATATGGATCTTATAGGACCAACCAGGTCAGAGAGTCGAGGTGGCAAAAAATACATTCTGGTGATCGTGAATGATTATACCATATTCATATGGGTAACCTTCTTAAGGGATAAATCAGAAACCCTTGATGAAGTAAAAAGAGTGCTCAAGCGAATTCAAACTGAAAAAGGTTCTCAAGTCAGTAAAATCTGTAGTGATCATGGATCTGAATTTGAGAATAGCAGTTTTGAGAAATTCTGTAGCGATCAGGGAATATCGCATGAATTCTCTGCTCTTAAAACACCAAAACAAAATGGAATTGTGGAGAGGAAAAATAGAGTGCTTCAAGAAATGGGAAATGTAATGTTGAATAGTATGAAGCTCCCTAGGAATCTCTGGGCTGAGCCATAAATACTGTGGGCTATATTATTAACCGAGTTTATACATGTAAATCTAATAATAAAACTGCTTATGAACTTTGGTTTGATAAGAAGCCTACTGTCAAATACTTTAAAGTTTTTGGTAGCAAGTGCTATATTTTGCGTGACCGTAAAAATTTGGGAAATTTTGACACAAAAAGTGATGAAAGAATCTTTTAGGATATTCTTTAAACAGTCGTGCATATCGCATACTGAACAAAAGGACTGGTGTGATTCAAGAATCTATAAATGTGGTCATAGATGATTATTTGAATACACCTGCCCTAAGTTCAGATAATGATGAAGTTCTTTTAATTGACAAACCAGATACTTCATCAAATCAAACTAATACTGAATAGAGGTCTGTTAAAGATCATTCAACTACTCAGATTCTTGAAAACCCTCTCACTGATGTGCACACTCGTAGACAACTAGAAGACATGTAATTACGTGTGCTTCACATCCCAGATAACCGGCTAACGTAAAAGAAGCTCTTTCTGACGAAAACTGGATAGTTGCGATGCAAGAAGAGCTTAACCAATTTGTGAGAAATGATGTTTGGTATCTAGTTCCTAGACCTAAAGATAAACACATTATAGGAACTAAGTGAATTTTTAAAAATAAGTATGATGAACTTGGTAATATTATTCGAAACAAGACTAGACTGGTTGTACAAGGGTACACTCAAATAGAAGGCATTGATTATGATGAAACCTTTGCCCCAGTAGCTCGTCTTGAGTCAATCAGACTTTTTATATCCATTGCATGCTTTAGGAAGTTTAAAATTTATCAAATAGATGTAAAGAGTGCCTTCTTAAATGGTGATCTACATGAAGAAGTGTATGTGGAACAACCAATGGGTTTTGAAGACCCTAAGAACATTGATCATGTGTATCGCCTTAAAAAAGCTCTTTACGGTTTAAAACAAATTCCCAGGACATGGTACAAAAAATTGAATAAGTTTTTACTAAGTCATAATTTTAAAATGGGTAGTGTCGATAAGACGCTCTTTGTTAAGAAACATAATGATGATATCTTAATGGTTCAAATCTATGTTGATGATATTATTTATGGATCAACATGTACTAACATGACTGTTGAGTTTGCAGATTTAATGAAATCTAAGTTTGAAATGAGCATGGTTGGGGAATTAAACTATTTCCTAGCATTGTAAATAAAACAACAACCTGATGGTATTTTTATTTCTCAAACCAAGTATGCCTTGATTAAAAGGTTCAGATTTGAGAATGGTAAGAACTTTGATACTCCTATGAGTACATCTTTAAGACTCTCAAAGGACTCTACAAGTAAAGATGTGGATCCTAGACTGTATAGACGTATGATTGGTAGTCTACTTTATTTAACTGCTAGTAGACCTGATATTGCTTTAAGTGTTGGTATTTGCGCTAGATATCAGTCTAACCCTAAAGAGTCACATCTAACTGCGGTCAAGCAGATTATGAGATATGTTGCTAAGTACTACTAAATTAGGGCTCTGGTATCCATATGATATTAGTGTTCAATTAGCTGGGTACTCTGATGCTAATTGGGCTGGTAATATCGATGATAGGAAATCAACCAGTGGTGGTTGTTTTTATATTGAAAATTATTTAGTTTCTTAGTTCAGCAAGAAACAAAGTTCTATATTGCTCTCAATTGCCAAGGCTAAATACATCACAACAGGAAATGCATGTACTCAGCTTGTTTGGATGAAACGTATGTTAAACGATTATGGAATTGCATAGGAATCAATGATATTACATTGTGATAATTCCAGTGCGATAAATATTTCAAAAAATACAATCCAACATTCATGTACCAAGCACATTGACATTAGGTATAATTATATTCATGAATTAGTGGAAGAAAAAATAATATCTTTAGAATACATTCCGACTAAGACTCAACTTGCTGACATTTTCACTAAACCGACAAAAGTAAGTTTAATAAATTAAAATTTGATCTTAGTATGGGCATTCAAAATTAATTATTCATGCATGTATGTATCATAGTGTATATATATATTTGATAATTTACGTGGTTAAATTATAAATTTTTATGAAAAAATACATGTTTTTTCCTGTACACGACCAGTCGTGGTTGTACTCAACCGGTCGTGGTACGACCGGTCGAGGACAGCTCAAGACCAGTCGTGGAGCGCGTTGGGCCTTTTATAATTTGGGAAAAAAAATCTCATCTTCCTCATTTCCTATTCCCTCTCCAATGAGCCGACGCTTGACCAGTCGAAGCCACCGACCTAGATCTTCAAGGTTAGTGCATAATTTACATTTTTCTTATAGATTCTAGTCTATATTACTTCATTTTCACTCTTGGAGTAATCTATTTGATCTTTCATTGCAATTTTGGGATTTTATTTTGAAAAATCTGATCTAGCAAAACCTCACTCTACGTCCTTTGTATCTTCTTGTTTCCTTGAGTTTCTTATTACAAATGGACTCCAGAGGAAAAAAGAAAACAACACGTGGTGCTTCCTCTTCTAGGTCAAATTTAACTTGGCGACATCTTTGGTCTCCCAAAGATGATCCCTCATATGTGCGGGATTTGCGTATGCGCAATGTCATTGTCGAACGTTCGGTTGATCTTAATCATATTGCTTAATTTGGTATCCTACCTCTACTCTAAGCTGTAAGATGGGATAACATCTTACATTGGGGTGGGCCAGCATTCCAATCTATTACACAGGCCATGTTTACATGTCTTTCTGACTTTTCTACTGAAAATTTATCATTTAAGATCGATGCTAGAGAAGGGCCATTTGATGTAGATCGTCATTTAATATTTAGCCTTATGGATATTCCTGTTAATGATGAGGGTATTCCTATTCATACTTTAACTGAAAAACCCTCTGAATCAGAGAAACGTATGCTAACTAGAGATCTATGCAATATGAATGTGCAATGGACGCATAAAGGGAATGCGCTCCCCGCAAAGTATTTGTTACCCAGATACAAGGTGTTCCATAGAAATTTTTATTTCAAATATGTATCTCCGTTCAGGTAACAAAACTGAACTAACTTCTTTTATGGTTCGGGTCTTGTATTCTGTCATTTCTAATACTAAAGTTTGTCTGCCTTCCTTGATATGTCATTTAATTATTCAGTTTCGTCTCCATCCAGGTCATAATGATATTCTGTTTACATTTCTTATGACTGTTTTAGCTAATCATATGCTAGTGGCTATGCTTGTTGGAGAGGTTCCTATCTATCATCTCATTTTCAACAATTCTAATATAAACAAGATGAAATTGGGATTGGCTCCTGGCCAAGTGGATGTTGGTGGAAGTGGAACTGAAGCTGGGAATGAAGAAGATGCTAGTGATCTTCCTCCTGATGATATTAACATGGATGACATTTTTGATGAGATAGAATCTAACTATGGAAATGATCTTGATTATGAGCCATCTGAGTTTGATACGCGTTTACGTGCTTTGGAAGAGAAGGTAGAAAATATGAATGTTGCCCAAGATTTAAGGTTTAAATATATGCACAAGTATCTCAGGCGTATAAACAAGGGCCTTCATCAACTTGATCCTTCTATTCTTGCTCCTTCTTCAGGATCTGATTAAGTGATTATATTGGTCTGTATTAACTTATTACTTATTACTTTTGGTGTTGTATGAACCTTAAGTAACTATTTTTTTGTTTGAACTAGCTTATGGTGTGTGGACTTTTTTACTTGCTTATATCTTGACTAGTTCATCCATTACTTACTCTCATGCTAATTATCCTTTTATTTCTTCCTTTGTCATATTGTGACAAGAAGGGAGAAAATTTATTGGGTATATAGATTGATATTTGTGGAAGTAGTAGCATAAGCATTTCTTTTGGATTTATATGTGCTACTCAAGGGGAGTAATATTTGTTCTTGTTAACAACTGGTGTGCTTGTTAACAATTGGTGCATGATTCGTTAACCAAGCTATAATATTTGTGCTTATTAACAACTGGTGTATGATTCGTTAAGTTAACAACTGGTGCATGATTCTTTAATCAAACTATAACTGGTTCTTTTATATATGAGTTGTGCTTTTCTTCTTTGGAGTGTGTTTTGTCCCAAATTTGACAAAGGGGGAGATTGTAAGTGCTATGGTCTCATGCTCCTTTGGTTGTCAAATTTTGTGGTGCCAAAACCTCTATATGTGTCTTGTGTAGTTTTTTGTGGTATAGATGTTCAAGACACTGCATCAATGCTTCAAGTCAAGTACGGTGATCTACTTCAAGAAATGCAAGGTCATGTACTTGATCCTCTTCTGTAAGCTTTAATGTTCAGAATTATGTTAATCAGAAGAGCACTTGTTCAAGTCTAAAGATGATGTTAAAAAATGAAGTACATTCTAAGAAGACAAATCCAAGCTGTAGAAGATCTCAAGATCAAGCTACATCAAGTAGAGATCTCAAGCTTCATAAGGTTCAAAAGTCAACCTTTATCTGATTGAATGAAGTTTCAATTTTCATACTTCATGTCTCAGGTATGATAGACCTTAGATTGACCTTAGGGTAGGTCATTTTGAATACATAATTCATATTGAATCACTTTATAAGTATTTGGTTTGTTCTAAGACTAGTCCTGGACCTTGTTCGACTAGTCCTAGCACTAGTTCGACCAGTCCTAGAAAATTCAGGACCAATCCTAAGTTTGTTGTAATTGTTCAGAATTTTCTGTTCATCTACGACCAGTCTTGGACTCTGTTCGACTGGTTGTGTGAACAGTGTCGACTAGTCATTCGACCAGTCCTAGTTCTTCGACTTAAACTACAGCAACCAATCCTTGAGTCCTACGACCAGTCCTGGGTTTTATACGACCAGTCGTAGAGGTCCTATGACTAGTTGTAGACACCCTACGACCGGTCGTGTAACTGTCTATTTCAATCCCGCTTAAAAATTCAAAAATCCGTTTCATCTACGACCAGTCGTGGAGTACTCAGGACCAATCGTGGATGTGATTTTTGCATATATAAATAGACGACGAATTTCAGAGATTGATAACTCAATTCAAGTAAAATCAAGGCATCACTCTGAGATAAGTTTGTGTTTATTTTTAAGCTACATTGTGCTTATTTAATATTCTATTTTATTAGCTTATTTAATTTAATTTTGTTTCTATATTTCAATCTAAATTGAAAAGAGGAATTGTTGTATTCCTTCTTCTTGGAATCAAAATCAAATATAGCTAGCCCAAGTGGTTTAATTTAAAATCAATTAGAACTTAGAACCATATCAAAGTGAGTATTGGACATTGAACTTCACATTCGAACTTCTACTCTGATTGGTTCTTCCAGGCTACAACAAAAGGAGAAATCCGGGTATTTTACATTTATTGTAAATTCAATTATTTTGGTTTTGTTTGAGGTTAAGCAAGAAAAATCTCATTGTGTTGGTTATCTGAGGAGAGCCGAAAAACTCAGAAATTGGGGTTTTTGAATTGTATAAGCCCATATAAAAGACATAATTGTGAAGGTTTTAGGTGAACCTGTGAAACTTATTTTGATAGTGAACGCTGATATCCCCTGTGTGAAGATATTAGGAGTGGAGTAGTTGTGTGGCTGTTGTTTAACAGTTGGTGTACACACAGGCGAACCACTATAATTGTTTGTGTCTTGTGTTTGAATGTTCGTTTAATATTTCTTATCTTTTATCATTCAGAATTGTGGGATGTATGTGTGGATGTGAATGTTATAATATTTACATTTCAAGCATTGTGGGAATGTTGTAATAGTTTAGACTTTACTTTCTGCTATTTTCCTTTATTATTCCTCTTCAGTTTGGGATATTGATACTTATCATTCTAGTAAGGTTGTCCTGCCATAAACCCTTGGCTTTTATGGTGCAAGGTTGTCCTTAGAACAACATTTATATCAGCCTCTCAAGACTTGAATTTGAGGTTGCTTTACATTTCTATATTATGATTTGTTTCATTTCTTTTTTTGGCTATCATATTCTTTAGTTTCTGCTGTTAAAAGTTTAATTTGCCATAGTCCTATTCACCCCCCCCCCCCCCTCTGGACATATAGCTTGGCCTTTTCAGTTTCCTTTATTCATGATTTGCATGACCAAAGCTTTTGAATGATAGTCTTTCCTGCCAAATTAATCGGAATTAGTATCTCAATACATTATAATGTTCCAATTTATCTTCATGAAGCATTGATAATAGTTTAAATATATTGAAAACTTCTTCTCTCTTTAGGTTGATTGTGATATTCGCTCTGTCGTCGTGCTTCAAACTGTCTTCTTTGCTCATTATATTGCACTTTTGGAGATATTATTTCCAGCTCCAAAGGTTCAACCGCTGAGTCTTTTTGCTGAATTGTTTCTAGCTTGTGTTCCTTGGTATTTCTTCATTCCCTGGACCTTTGTTGATTCTAAAAAATAAACAAGACTTCTTTTCAATTTCCATTTAATAACTTTCCAAGGGTCATAGAAGTTACTGATGATGATTCCGTTTGTTCTTTGTCTCCATCAGATCTGGTACTTAGAATCTTGTGATATTATTATTCATAATACTTAGCATATGAATTCCTTCGTCGCGTATAAGAAATTATCAGAAAGACCAAGGCATAGATTACTTTGAAGATATAGATCATGCCCCCTTTCCCGGTCAATGTCGCATAAAGATTTCTTTAGAAGATAATACTTCCGAAGTGAAGCCTGCTAATACTCCTGAAGGATGGATAATCTTTATTGCTCCTTTTAAAGAATTTCAATCCTTGTCAGAAGAATATGTATATTATAATTGAAGGCTAGTGGTTGATTTGAAGACTTGAACTTTTGAGTAGATAATTGCCAATATTTTTGAATGCCTTTGTTGATGTTGTAATTTGAACCTGATTCAAGAGGAACGCATTTTTTGCATGTTGTTTACTCAATATTTAAAATTTTCATTAGGCAATTACATATTTGAGCATATTTAAATTGAAATATGTATCTGCGGCATTTTGAATGTTTCACATAGTTTATGCCTTGCATATTTGAGCATCTCTAAAGTGAAATATGTAACTGCAGCATTTTGAATGTTGAACTTAATTTATGCTTTTTGAGCAGTGATGCTAGTGTACTTTGACAGACCATAATTTAACTGGACAAGACTGAACTGAACTCTACTAGTCTAGATTGAACTAGACTGAACTTGACTGGACTTGACCGAACTGAACTCCACTAGTCTAGATTGAACTAGACTAAACTTGACTGGACTAGTCTAGATTGTACTAGACTGGATTGGACTGGACTTCTAGACTGACACCTACACACACAGTTTAGGATCTTGAGTAGTGGAGCAACACACAATTTAAGCTCTTGAGTAGTTGGAGCAATCATTAGTGAAACAACACACAGTTTAAGCTCTTGAGTAGTTGGAGCGATCACGGCCGTGAATGGGATTTATGCATAGGGATGGCTATAGTAACTCTCTAGAGTTCACGGGGATTTACCTCACTACCTTAGGTACCAAATCCAAGGTCGCTGATCCATTAATGAGTAGGTTTAGTCTAGTCCTTCCCCATGAGTTAGTATCGAAATCAAACCAGGGATCCGGGTTTTCTTCGTCTGTGAGTTCGGACCCATTCCTGTGAGGGCATTTTCCTCCTCGTCCATGACGCTGTCGGAGAGCTCACAGATGACATTGGTCTTACGCATGACTGGCCATTGAGGATGGCTTCATCAGCTGCACGCATGGGTATGCGTACGATGGATTTCACTGGCTTTTTAGGGCCACTGGCTTCTCACCGCACCCGAATGACGATCTTAATAGGCCTTATTCGTAGTTGGCTATATAGGCTTGGTTAGGTTGCCTTAAATGATCATAGGTCTTATGCGTAGTTGGCCATATAGGCTTGGCTAGGCTGCCTTAAATGATCATTTGCCATCACTGTCGTAAGATTTGTGTGATTGGCCATATAGGCTTATTCCACTGCTTATTTCATTACCATGAATAGTGAATCAATAATTGATACATCGCCATTGCTAATATGTTCTGACAATGCTTATGGTTAGGATAGTGTATCAGCTCAGTGATGATAACAATTTCAATAAGGTGAGATAAGATAATTTTGTATCAGCAATTAATGACAACAACGACAGTTACTAATTTTGGCGATAGTCATCGACGCTTTTCATTTGGCCATCATTATTGGCGCTTCGCATTTGGTGATGACTTGATACGCATGAAAGCCTGCATTTTATTCATATATGTACACAAAAGAAATACATTCTATGTGAGAAACACATTTCACAATTTTTACTCAAATCTTTACTCACCTGTCTTGCCCCCTTTTGATTAGGAAGTATTGCTCTGGGAATCTTCGTAATCAAAATCACGATGTTGTGACCTTTAACAAATATACTGACGCCGCATCATCTCATAATTTTGCCCAAGATTAGCTTTGCCCCCAGTCTCGAACTTATCAGGCCTGTGTACTCTTATTATTATTTTTTTCTCTTATGTCGTACACCTTAATAATTTCACTTTTATCAATCTTCTACTGTATCTTATTCTTCAAGCCATTCACTTTTCTTTCTTCTTCAATTGTATCTCTTGAATTTCTCTTCATTTGGGATTCTGAGATTTTGTCATTTTGAGACTTTGCTTATCTTGCCCCTAAGCATTATGCTAACAATCTTCGAAATCAAAACTGTAGTTTATCTTCAAGGATAACGTATTTTGTATGCCTTTCTCTACCCCCTGAATAATTGTGCCATGAATCTTCTGAGTCAAAACGCCGTGAAACTTCTTGATCAAAACATAGTGATTCTTTTTGATATTCAGAAATAATATATTTTGCGGAACTGGCAAATATATTGATGAAAATTTGCCCAGATAATGGACATACTTGTCTTGCTTTCTTCTTGCCCATTCTTCTTTTCTTCTCTGCTTTATTTCCTTAATATTTTAGTCATGGCAATTTGATTTTCTCCACAACTAGAAATCATAAAGAGTATGTCGTCTTCTTCCAATGTATATTCCAATAATCCTTGAATTGTCTGAACCCTTTCTTTACTTTCTTATTTTGTAAAATCGCCGATGTTCTCTTTAGCAGAATTTTAACTATTTACCTTTGACAATTCTTTATTTTGCTTTCTCTCTTCCGTAGTGCCTGTTGCTACTCTTTTAAGATTTTCAAGTAATTGATTCATATGAGAGTTAACTAGCTTCACTTTGACCCTTTGCAAATTGCAAATTTAACTTGCTCTTTTACTCTAGTAAGTTGTGACGATGCCCCTAAGGTTCTCTATTGACCAATGAATTTGTTAACTCATTAATTGATCCGTCTACTTGTTGGTGAGCAATGCCTGATTAAGTCAAACTAACTTCTCATCTGGAGACTTTCCTCAAGGTTTGCTGTTGTTCATGGTAACCACTGTGGGAAAAGTAGGGTCTCCAGTAACACGTTCATTTGGTGAAGACTGATTAACATCTTATTGATGAATTCTCTATTTTCTGCATGCTTCGAATGTACTGGTATCTGTAATTGGCAAGATGATATTCCTTTCATCAAATCTCAACCGTCTCCATTAGCTTGATCGAATCACCATTGTCCCTGTGTGCACAGTACCCTATACCTTTGCGTGGATCTTCATAACAAATCATGGTTTGCGAATCGACACAAACGCATTAATATTTGCATTTTACTTCATTCCTCATTACCTATCCTTTCTTTTATCTTTTTTTCTCCTTTCTTCCTTCTCTTTGATATGTTCTAATCTCTCAAAATCAACGCATGATGGAAACTTTGTACACTTTTGTGTATTAACACACTACCATCCGTTCTTCATTGTTCTGTTGTGCAACTAATGAAGCAGAAATTGCTTTCAACATTACTTGGCATTATCTATCTTTGATCGTAACTAATTTTGATATTCTCTGATACTTTTTGGTGGAAGTCTATCGGATGTGAAGGAGACAACTATATTAGGCAGGAGAAAGATCGCTGCAGTATATCTGTCAGTCAGAACAGAGTGTTAGTTAATTTATTTAAATAAAATTGTACTTTATTTTCAGAGATGAAGGGGAGGATGTTCCCGTTGAGAGTCTCCATTTTGACGTCATTACTGAAAAGGCCAAGCTATATGTCCTAGAGGGGGGGTGAATAGGACAGTGCCAAATTAAAACTTATAACAGTGGAATTAAAATGAATATGATAGCCAAAGTAAATCACAATGCAGTAAATTAAAATAACCTCAAAATTCAGATCTTGAGAGGTTGATACAAACGTTGTTCTAAGGACAACCTTACACCAAAAACAGAGTTTATGGTAGGACAACCTTATTCCTAGAAAGATCTTTGTATCAAGTCTCAAACCGAAGAGGAATACAATAATAAATATAAACTGAATTGAAATAACTTGTAATTAAAAATGTATTGTTCTAGGGACAGCCATACACCATAAAAATGGCAGGGCAACCTTGCTGGAACAACTTTCAAATGAAATTGAAAATCAAGCGATAAAGGAATAGCAAAAAATAAATTCTAAGCTATTACAACATTCTCACAAAGCTTGAATTAAATAATTACAACATTCACCACCATACATACATCCCACAAAAGAATAATTAAAAATTAGAAGAATAAATCAATCAAACACAAGGGTTTATAGTGGTTCGCCTATGTGTTCACCAACTGTTAAACAACAGCCACACAAAAAGCTACTCCACTCCTAATATCCTCACACAGGGGATATTAGCGTTCACTAAAAATAGGTTTTCCCAGGTTCACCCAAAACCCTTACAATTGTGTCTTTGTATGTGGGCTTACACAATTAAAAAAACCCCACTTCTGAGTTTTCCTGGCTTTCCTCAGATAACCAATATAACAAGATTTTTCTGGCAAATCTTAAAAGAAACCAAAATAATAGAAAGGAATTTACAATATGTAAAATACCTGAATATCTTCTTTGTTGTAGCAGCCCGGTAGAACCAAATCAAAGTAGATGATTGAATGTCCAAGTTCAATGTCCAGTACTCGATTACAATGGTTCTAATTTTAGTAGATTTTAAATTAAACCAAATAGGGCTTGCCTTAATTGATTTTGATTCCAAAGAAAGGGAATAACAATTCCTCTTATCAAATCAGATTGGAATAGCAAAAACAAATCAATTAAATAAAGCTAAGAAAAGAGAATATTAAATAAGCACACTTAGCTTAGATGGAGCACAGAATTATCTCTTAGAAGTTCGACGAAGATTGGCTTGAATACTTTAATTTATTCGATGATTTCTTCTGAGATTCGTGCACTATTTATAAGTGAGAAGATCGGGTCTTCGACTGGTCTAGAGTGCTCTTCGACTAGTCGAAGTAACAACAAATATTTGAAAAATTCGGCGGGATATGCTCTGACCGTTCTACGACTGGTCGAAGCTTTCCTACGACTGGTCGTAAGTCACCTACGACTAGTCGTAGGTTTCCTTCGACTGGTCGTAGGTCCTGAAAATCTTCGCTGGACTTCGAGTCGAAGATTGTACGACTAGTCGAAGAGCAGTCGACACTGTTCCTACGACTGGTCGAACAGATTCCTAGACTAGTCGAAGGCTAACAGATTTTATCCGGAATTTGTAACAAACTCACGACTGGTCGAGGAATTTCTTCGACTAGTCGAAGTAAGTCTAGGACTAGTCGAAGAAGGCCTAGGACTAGTCGAAGAACAGACCAATCACATGTAAAATAAACATTCGGTTTATGTATCCAAAATGACCTACTTCTAAGGTCAACCTATGGTCAATCAAACGTCAACCATGAAGTATGGACATTGAAACATTAGGAACAAGAGACCTTGAAGTATGAGCCTTGAAGTCTTGATGTAGATCAAACCTTGATGTAGCTCAATCTTGAAAGTGTACAAACTGCCTTGAACTCTTCTTGAAGTCTTGCAGCTTGAGTCTTGTCTTGTGAGCAGTTCTTTCATTCAAGATCTTGAGTCTTGTCTTGTGAGCAGTTCTTTCATTCAAGATCTTGAGTCTTGTCTTATGAGCAGTTCTTTCATTCAAGATCTTGAGTCTTGTCTTGTGAGCAGTTCTTTCATTCAAGATTGATCCTTGTACTTGTGAGCTTTGCTTGTTGTGAGCTTAGCTTGTTCATGAATGTTGATCTTTGAAAGAGCTTCACTTAAGCAAGTTATATATAACATAACAGTGATTTTGTCATCACAAATTTGATAACAGACAGGGATAAAAACTATAGCACTTACAATCTCCCCCTTTGTCAAATTAGTGACAAAACACATAACCAAACAAAAGTAAAACAACTGGTTAATACCTGCAAATCAATATTCAATATTCAACATTCAACCAGTTTCATTCAACAAGATCAAACATATGTTCCAGATCAAACATATACTCCCCTTGACTCCCCACTCCCCCTGAGTAACATAACCAATGCTACTCCTCTCATAATCACATTAAGATCAAACCATTCTCCCCCTTTTTGTCACAATATGACAAATGAGAACTAAATAAAGGAAGTCATGAGAGGAAACATGAGGAAGTAAGAGAGTATAGCAAAAGAGTCATAGAGATACGCAAGATAGCATCACATATATCCAGCATAAATATTACATCAAGAACAAATATCCAGCATAAAATCCAACTCAAACTCAAGCAAACAAGTGCTAAGTAATAAAGTTATTACAAACCAGAAGACACATATAAACTACTCAGAAGTAGAACTTGATGACGGAGGAGGAATAGAGGGATCAAGTTGGTGCATGCCTTTGTTCAAGCACCTTAGATATTTGCGCATGTACTTGAATTGTAAATCATGAGCAACAGACATGTTTTCCAACTTAACATTAATATCCTCAACTTTTCCCTCTAATGCACTCAGACGTGCATCAACATCAGATGGTACAAAATCTGGATTATTAGCTGAGTTAGAATCCAGTTCCTCAAAAATGTCATCCATATTAATGTCAATACCAGCTTCTTCAGGACCACCACCACCACCACCACCTTATTCAGGAAGCAGATCCAACTTCATCTTATTGATATTTGTATTGTTGAAGATCAGATGATGGATAGGTGCCTCATCAACAGGCATATCGACTAACATATGAGTAGCCAATACAGTCATAAAATAGGCAAAAGGAATGTCACTATGACCAGGATGGAGTCGAAACTGAAGAATAAAATGACAGATTAAGGATGGCAAACAAATCTGAGTACCATTGGAAATAGCATGGATAACACGAACCATAAATGAAGTCAAGTCAAATTTATTACCCGAACGAGGATACAGATTAGACATAAAGATTCTGTGGAGAATTCTGTATTTGGGTAACAAATAACTTGCGGGGAGCGCATTCCCTTTTTGAGTCCATTGAACATCCATGTTGCACAAGTCTCTAGTGAGCATGCATTTTTCAGCCATTGAGGGTTTATCAGTTAAATTATGAATAGGAATACCCTCATCATTCACAGGTATGTCCATAAGAGCTGAAATTAAATAACGATCAACGTCAAAAGGTCCTTCTCTAGTAGAAATTTGAAAAGTTAAATTATCATGTGAAAATGCACTAATACATGTAACCATGGATTGGGCAATGGACCGGTATGCAGGCCCACCCCAATGCAATAAGTTAACCCAACCTACAGCTTCAAGCAGAGGAAGGATGTCAAAAGGTGCAATATGATTAACATCAACAGGATGCTCAACAATAACATTACGAGATCTAATGTCCCTAACATATGATGGATCATCATTAGGAACAAGAAGATGACGCTTAGAGATAGCGGTCGATCTGGAGGAAGAAGAAGGACCACGTGAAGTAGTTTTTCTTCCTCTAGAAGCCATTTGCAACAAGGATTTCAAGGAATAAAGAAGTTGCAAAGGATTGAGAAGTGGGTTTGCTCAAAACATATTTTTCAAAATCTAAACCCCAAATCTTAAAGATTTTCAAAATAGAAAGCTTTAAGAGAGAAAAGGAAACAATCTTGACACAAATCTGTAAGAAAAATGGGATTTGGAACACTAACCTTGAAGGACTTGAAGGATGGGTTCGACGAGTCGAAGTTCGGCTCCAAGGAGAAGAAAGAAGAAATGAGGAAGAAAGTGAAAAATCCCCAATTTGAAGTGAAACCCGTGTTCCACGACTGGTCATGGGTATCTACGACCGGTCGTAGTACGACTGGTCGTGTATACTCACGACTGGTCGAATAAACCCCAAAAAAAATTTAATTTTCTTGTAATTTAAACAAAAATTGGAATTCAATCTAGCAAATATATACACTATAATACAAGAAGGCATAAATTATTAATTTAAAATGCACATGCCAAGATCAAATTTCATCTTTTTTAACCTGCTTTTATCGAGAGGTTTTGTGAAAATATCAGCTCGTTGATCTTCAGTAGGAATATATTCTAGAGATATAACTTTTTCTTCTACTAATTCCCTTATATAATGAAATCTAATGTCAATATGCTTAGTACGAGAATGCTGAATAGGATTTTTTGAAATATTTATCGCACTGGAATTATCACAATGTAATAACATAGAATCCTGTTTAATTCCATAATCACTTAGCATTCGTTGCATCCAAACAAGCTGTGTACATGCATTACCAGCTGCGATATACTCAGCTTCAGCTGTTGAAAGTGATATAGAATTTTGTTTCTTACTAAACCAGGAAACTAGACAATTTCCAATAAAAAAACAACCACCACTGGTTGATTTTCTATCCTCTAGATTACCAGCCCAGTCAGCATCCGAGTACCCAGCTAATTGGACATTGGTTTCATGAGGATACCAGAGACCGAGATTTATAGTACTTGCGACATATCTAATAATTCGCTTGATAGCAATCAAGTGAGATTCTTTTGGATCAGATTGATATCTTGCGCAAATACCAACACTTAGAGAAATATCAGGTCTACTAACAGTTAAATATAACAAACTACCAATCGTACTCCGATAAAGTTTTGAGTCAACATTTTTACCATTAGAGTCTTTTGATAGTTTCAGGGTAGTACTCATAGGAGTATCGAAATTTTTGCCAATCTCAAAACCAAATCTCTTGATTAGATTCAAAGCATACTTAGATTGAGAAATGAATATTCCTTCAGGTTGTTGCTTTACTTGCAATCCAAGGAAATAAGTCAATTCCCCAACCATGCTCATTTCGAACTGTGATTTCATCAAATCTGCAAACTCAGTAGTCAAGTCAGTACAAGTTGATCCATAAATAATATCATCAACATAAATCTGCACCATTAAGATATGATCATTATGTTTCTTAACAAACAGAGTTTTATCAACAGATCCCATTTGAAAATTATGACTTAAAAGAAATTTCGTTAGTTTCTCATACCACGCCCTAAGTGCTTGTTTTAATCCATAAAGCGCCTTTTTAAGCCGATATACATGATTAGTATTTTTGAAATCTTCAAATCCCATTGGTTGTTCAACATAGACTTCTTCATGTAAATCGCCATTTAGAAAAGCACTTTTCACATCCATCTGATAGATCTTTATCTTTCTAAAACATGCAATGGATATAAATAGTCTGATAGATTCAAGATGTGCTACTGGTGCAAAGGTTTCATCGAAATCAATCCCTTCAATTTGAGTATAACCTTGTACCACCAGTCTAGCCTTGTTTCTAATTATATTTCCACATTCGTCAGACTTATTTTTGAAAATCCATTTTGTTCCAATGATGTGTTTATCTTTAGGTCTTGGTACGAGATACCAAACATCATTTCTTACGAATTGGTTGAGTTCATCTTGCATCGCAACAATCCAGTTCTCATCAGCCAGAGCTTCTTTTACGTTAGATGGTTCAATTTGGGATGTAA
Source organism: Magnolia sinica (assembly GCF_029962835.1). Lineage (NCBI taxonomy): Eukaryota > Viridiplantae > Streptophyta > Magnoliopsida > Magnoliales > Magnoliaceae > Magnolia > Magnolia sinica. The sequence goes on from NC_080587.1 coordinate 30,489,348, forward strand.
AACATACATAATTACATATATCCTCAAGTTGTCTACGGGTGCAAACACCAGTGAGAGGGTTTCCAAGAATTTGTGTGGTTGGATGATCTTTAACAGTCCTCAACTCAGAATCAATCTGATTCAATGAAGTATCGGGTTTATCAATGATTAGTACTTCATCATTATCTGAATTAGAAATTGGTGTGTTTAAGTGATCATCAATGACAACATTAATGGATTCTTGAATCACACCAGTCCTTTTGTTCAGGACCCTATAAGCTCGACTGTTTAAAGAATATCCTAGAAAAATACCTTCATCACTCTTCGTATCGAACTTTCCCAAATTTTCACGATCACGTAAAATATAACACTTCTGCCAAAAACTCGAAAGTATTTAACAGTAGGCTTTTTATTGAACCACAATTCGTAAGCCGTTTTATTATTATCCTTGCTAGTGTATACTCGGTTAATAATATAACAAGCTGTGCTGACTGCTTCAGCCCAAAGATTTTTAGAGAGCTTCATGCTATTCAACATGACATTAGCCATTTCTTGAAGCACCCTATTCTTTCTTTCAACAATTCCATTTTGTTGTGGAGTTTTGGGAGCAGAGAATTCATGTAATATTCCTTGGTCGGTACAGAACTTCTCAAAATTGCTATTCTCAAATTCAGATCCATGATCACTACGAATTTTACTGATTTGAGAAGATTTTTCAGTTTGAATCCTTTTGAGAACTTTTCTTACTTCTTCAAGGGTTTCAGATTTATCCCTTAAGAAGATTACCCAAGTGAATCTGGTAAAGTCATCAACTATTACCAGGATATATTTTTTACCACCACGACTTTCCGTTCTGGTAAGTCCTATCAGATCCATGTGGAGAAGTTCGAGTGGTCTTGATGTGGTATTTGAATTCACCTTTTTGTGTGAGTTCTTTGCTTTTTACCTATTTGGCACTCACCACATATTTTATCTAATTTCTGAAGTTTGGGTAAACCTCTTACAAGTTCTCGTTTGCTCAATCGATATAAATTTTGATAATGTACATGTCCAAGACGTTTGTGCCATAAATCAGTCTCGTCTGTATGGACCATGTAACATGTTTGATTAGATGAGCTGGATTCACTAATAATATAGCAATTTTCAGACGTTCTATGTCCAGTTAATATTACAGAACCCTTATTGTTTACTATTTCACAGCTTTGATTAGAAAACCGAACATTATGGTTATTATCACATATTTGTGATATACTAAGCAAGTTGTGCTTTAGGCCTTCAACGTATAAAACATTTTTAAACACAGGAAGATTAAAAAGTTGAACCGTACCTTGGCCTATAATCTTGCAGTTGCTACCATCACCAAATGTGACTGAACCATCAGTCATATCTTTCAGATCGGTGAATAAAGCTTTGTCACCTGTCATATGCCTAGAGCATCCACTGTCTAGGTACCACTTTGAATGACTTGTTGCTTTGAAAGCAGTGTGAGCAACCAAGCAGGTGACTTTAGGAACCCATTTCATAACTGTTTTGGGTTTAGGAACATAGTTGGTTTTCTTTTGTGTACATTTGTAGGAATGACCTATAGAGTTAGATTTTAAGAGCTCCTTGAGTAAATCAACTATCTTTTCAACTAGTGGATTTCGTTTTTGATTAAAGTTGACATGGCTGTTTCTAGGTTTTTGAAAAGTTTTTGAATTTTTAGAAAAATCTTGATAAGTACTTTTTCCTTTTGAGTTTGAGGACTCTCCTTTAACAAACATAGGAGGAGTATACTTTTGTTTAGGAGGTAAATTTTTATCATAGCCCAACCCGGAGCGATCGCCACATTTTCTTAATCCGGATAAAAGTTTCTCTAACTTTGGATCACCTTGGGCATATTTCCATGTGTCCTTTAGACTCAGAAGAGAAGATACTTCAGTTTTAAGATTCTCAATTTCAGATTTTAAATCAACAATTAGTGAGTTTTTGAATTCCAAATCGCATTTTGATTTTTCAAAACAATCTGAAATTTATGATTTTTCTAAGACAAGTGATTCAAAACAATTTTTGAGTTTAGAAAACTTTTCTTTTTGAATTTTAAGTTTGACAGCAATTTTACAACTTTCCTTACATAGGGCATTGTAAGCATCTTGAAGATCATCTTCGTTTTCACATTCACTATTCAGATTTTCTTCACTTGTAGAGTCATTATCTAAAAATGTGAATTTGGCTAGAGTCATAAGAGCTTTAACCTCATTGCCCGACTCAGTTTCAGAATCTTCTGATTCAGAAGAACCTTCAGAATCAGATGATTCATCCCATGTAGCCAACATACCCTTCTTCTTGGGTTTGTCCCTTTTAGGACATCTATTTGTTAAGTGCCCATATTCTAGACAGTTGTAACATTGACTATCTTTCAAAGATTTTCGAGATTTGGGACTAAACTTCTTTTTGTCATTTGATTTTTGAAAATCAACCCTTTTCTTGCTTTTGAAAATCTTGTAAAATTTTTTAGCTAAAAGAGTCATATCATCTTCTGAATCAGAATTTTCTTCTGAATTACATTTAGAAGATTTTAGTGCGATAGATTTTCCTTTAGGAGCTTTAAAGTTTAACTCGTAGGTTTGTAGTGAACCAACTAGTTCTTCTACCCTCATATTATCCGTATCATGAAGTTCCTGGATCGCAGTTACTTTAGAATTGAACCGTTCAGGAAGTGAGCGTAGTATTTTTGCACACACTTTACTTTCTGGGATTTTATCGCCAAGACCCCACATTGAGTTTACAATGTCATTCAATCTAGTGTAAAAGTCCATAAACATTTCATTTTCCTCCATATGAATTTCTTCAAATCTGGTTGTGAGGAATTGGACTTTAGATTTTTTGACAATTGTAGTACCCTCTTGTGTCATTTCTAATATATCCCAAGCTTGCTTTACAGTATCACAGGAAATGATTCTTTTGAACTCATCTGGTGATAGTGCGCAAGTAATTGCATTTAGTGCTTTAGCATTTGCACTACTCTCACTTTTCTGAAGAGTGGTCCATTGGTAATATGGTGTTACTTTTATTGATTTTGAACCATCAACCCCAGTAACTTCCATGATAGGAGGATTCCATTCAGTCACTGTGGCTTGCCACACATTTTCATCCAATGATTTGAAGAAGATCCTCATTCTGGCTTTCCAATAGGCATAGTTGGAGCCATCAAAGGGTGAAGGCCTAGTGACTGAAAGGCTATCAAAATTTGACATCTTAAATAGCTTAAATCGTTAGCTCAAGAATTAAATCCAAGAATAGAAAAGAGCCATTAGGCTCTGATACCACTTGAAAAGGCCAAGCTATATGTCCTAGAGGGGGGGTGAATAGGACAGTGCCAAATTAAAACTTATAACAGCGGAATTAAAATGAATATGATAGCCAAAGTAAATCACAATGCAGTAAATTAAAATAACCTCAAAATTCAGATCTTGAGAGGTTGATACAAACATTGTTCTAAGGACAACCTTACACCAAAAATAGAGTTTATGGTAGGACAACCTTATTCCTAGAAAGATCTTTGTATCAAGTCTCAAACCGAAGAGGAATACAATAATAAATATAAACTGAATTGAAATAACTTGTAATTAAAAATGTATTGTTCTAGGGACAGCCATACACCATAAAAATGGCAGGGCAACCTTGCTGGAACAACTTTCAAATGAAATTGAAAATCAAGCGATAAAGGAATAGCAGAAAATAAATTCTAAGCTATTACAACATTCTCACAAAGCTTGAATTAAATAATTACAACATTCACCACCATACATACATCCCACAAAAGAATAATTAAAAATTAGAAGAATAAATCAATCAAACACAAGGGTTTATAGTGGTTCGCCTGTGTGTTCACCAACTGTTAAACAACAGCCACACAAAAAGCTACTCCACTCCTAATATCCTCACACAGGGGATATTAGCGTTCACTAAAAATAGGTTTTCCCAGGTTCACCCAAAACCCTTACAATTGTGTCTTTGTATGTGGGCTTACACAATTAAAAAAAAACCCCACTTCTGAGTTTTCCTGGCTTTCCTCAGATAACCAATATAACAAGATTTTTCTGGCAAATCTTGAAAGAAACCAAAATAATAGAAAGGAATTTACAATATGTAAAATACCTGAATATCTTCTTTGTTGTAGCAGCCCGGTAGAACCAAATTAAAGTAGATGATTGAATGTCCAAGTTCAATGTCCAGTACTCGATTACAATGGTTCCAATTCTAATAGATTTTAAATTAAACCAAATAGGGCTTGCCTTAATTGATTTTGATTCCAAAGAAAGGGAATAACAATTCCTCTTATCAAATCAGATTGGAATAGTAGAAACAAAATCAATTAAATAAAGCTAAGGAAAGAGAATATTAAATAAGCACACTTAGCTTAGATGGAGCACAGAATTATCTCTTAGAAGTTCAACGAAGATTGGCTTGAATACTTTAATTTATTCGATGATTTCTTCTGAGATTCGTGCACTATTTATAAGTGAGAAGATCGGGTCTTCGACTGGTCTAGAGTGCTCTTCGACTAGTCGAAGCAACAATAGATATTTGAAAAATCCAGCGGGATATGCTCTGACCGTTATATGACTGGTCGAAGCTTTCCTGCAACTGGTCGTAGGTCCTGAAAATCTTCGCTAGACTTCGAGTCGAAGATTGTACGACTGGTGGAAGAGCAGTCGACACTGTTCCTACGACTGGTCGAACAGATTCCTGGACTAGTCGAAGGCTAAAAGATTTTATCCGAAATTTGTAACAAACTCACGACTGGTCGAGAAATTTCTTAGACTGGTCGAAGCAAGTCTAGGACTAGTCGAAGAAGGCCTAGGACTAGTCGAAGAACAGACCAATCATATGTAAAATAAACATTCGGTTTATGTATCCGAAATGACCTACTTCTAAGGTCAACCTATGGTCAATCAAACCTCAACCATGAAGTATGGACATTGAAACATTAGGAACAAGAGACCTTGAAGTATGAGCCTTGAAGTCTTGATGTAGATCAAACCTTGATGTAGCTCAATCTTGAAAGTGTATAAACTGCCTTGAACTCTTCTTGAAGTCTTGCAGCTTGAGTCTTGTCTTGTGAGCAGTTCTTTCATTCAAGATCTTGAGTCTTGTCTTATGAGCAGTTCTTTCATTCAAGATTGATCCTTGTACTTGTGAGCTCTGCTTGTTGTGAGCTTAGCTTGTTCATAAATGTTGATCTTTGAAAGAGCTTCACTTAAGCAAGTTATATATAACATAACAGTGATTTTGTCATCACAAATTTGACAACAGACAGGGATAAAAACTATAGCACTTACAATTACAGACGCCAAAAAAAGGTAAATGTTCTCTGAATATTTTTTAAGTTACCATTGAATAAAGTCTCCAGTGGAGTCGCCATTTTGTTTCGACAAGAAAACAAATCATTTGGTTTGGGGGATTTATTCAATGATAGCATAGAATTCAATAAGAGAACATTGATCACATTTATTCTGAGTTCATTTACATCCTTGGATTCCCTTGATTCTGAAAACAAAGTACAATCAATCAAAGTCAGATAAGATAGTCAGATCGAAATTTTGACAGCATTTCGACGCCTATTTCAGTCATCTCATAGGACTTAGGAGGAATTGTTGAATTAAGCAACCAATCTCACACTTGAAATCAGTTCTGAGCATCCTTCCAGTCATTCTTCCTTGAATCCTCCTTGAAATGTGGAGCAGACTTGTTAAACGGGCCTAAAAACTCATCCAGAATGTAAGATTATAGGGTTTCCAACATCCGATCAACTCAAAACTTTACATGTAGCCTTGGAACCACAAATCAACCGTTCACGTCAAATTTCAGCTCCTTAATCTCTGTGGAAATGGCCAAACTGATAGATCAGACCCTAAAATCCTGATTTGGGGCCCGCCTAATATCTGGATATGCTTCAAACTCGGTCTCAACGCGTTAAACATAGTAGCAAGGCGGATGAATGGAGCAAATTTCCCACGAACACCATGCTGGAGCCCACAAGCACATTGCATGTACATGAAGTACAAGTGCACAAGCCGTGCACTGTTATAGCCAAAGTCGGTCAGCGTGCACTAACCAAACGTCTTCTTCCTAATTCAATAAACGTAAACAGTGTTTATGCTGTCCATTTGCAATTTTCTTAGTGGGCCTACTCCACATTCAAATCATTAATCTGTACCGTCCATTGTGTACAGAAGGGAGATTTAACCCTTACCAAGGTGGCATTTTGAAACCATGTAGGCTATTGCAGAATCCCAACTGTTAAATGTAAGATGGACGGCGGAGTAGACAAGCTCGTGGACTTTACCGATTTCACTCCCAAAACACTCTTTTTCAAATGGTTTTTCATCCTGAAATCAATGGACGGAGTGGATCTCTCAAAATACTGCTGTAATGGACCTTACCAGTAGCACGGTTGGAAGGAAGAAGCTTTCTTCCTCTGTTTACACACGTCCGAGGATTCGGTCAGTTGCGCGGTTCCACGCAACGGAAATCCTCCCTCGGTCAGCATTACGGAGCGTATGGCTTATGGGAAATCTCCCATTCCTGTTGCGCGGGGCCACACAAAGGATCTTTTCCAAATTTCTTGAAAAGTGGCGTGAAGGACATCTTCACTTCAGTTGCGCGGTACCGCGCAACTCCCATTGCGCGGGTCCGCGCAATCAACTTCCGTTGCGTAGGCTAGCGCAAAGACTTTCTTCTCTCCCTCTTCTACCTTGCTTCTCTCTCCTTTTTTGGCCCACCAACTAATCCAAACCGATCCAACCCTTCAAGTGAAGTAGGGGAGGGGTATTTATAGGCTCCACCACTCTTACAGAGAGGTGATCACCACCACTTACCCCTTCACATATGGATATCTTCTTTTCTTAAACCAAGGTGTCCACCAAGCTCCCTCTTAAATGGTGGTGTACAACCTCTTTCCCTTAAAATGACACCTTTGGACCCTTTTTATTTACCAAACTACCCTTTTCAATGCTTTTTACCAAAATACCTAAACTACCCCCTAGATATGGAATTTTACTAAAATACCTAAACTACCCCCGGACATGGATTTTTACCAAAATACCTAAAATACCCCTGGTCATGGATTTTTACCAAAATACCCCCGAAGCTGATTTTTACCAAAATACCCCCGAAACTGATTTTTACCAAAATACCCTCGGACATGGATTTTTACCAAAATACAGAGTGCACAACCCTGGAAAAGATCCGCACCATGGAATTCTCTGACCACTGCAATGGAATAATTTTTTATGCCTCAACAGATTCCCCCTCGATCCTTCTTTGATTGATCCTGAAATCAAATGGAGGATCGATCTTCCTCCGCCTGAAGAATCTTGAATGAATTGCAACTGAAAGATGACTGGATGATCATGCTTGCATGGAAGACTGGATGGTCATACTTGATCAGAAGGTCGAATGATTGCGTTCGATCGGAAGACTGGAATGCTCGCGCTCAAACGAAAGATTTGAATGCTCACGTTTGAATGAAAGACTTGAACAATTGTGCTCGAATAGAAGATTTGAATGCTCACGTTCAAATGGAAGACTTGAACAATTACGCTCGAACGGAAGATTTGAATGCTTACGTTCAAACAGAAGACTTGATGATTGAGCTCGAACGGAAGATTTGAATGCTCACGTTCAAATGGACGACTTGAACAATTACGCTCGAACGGAAGATTTGAATGCTCATGTTCAAAGAGACGACTTGATGATTGCGCTCGAACGGAAGATTTAAATGCTCACGTTCAAACGGAAGACTTCATGATTGCGCTCGAACAAAAGATCTGAATGCCCCCAGCCAGTAGTGTCGAGTGGATGTTTCACTAGAAAGGATAAAATTCTCTTTTCATCGAAACACATCTCTGCAACAGCTGTGACGACTTTGTCCCTGAATATCTTGACTAGAGAGCTATCTTCCAACACCGCTGCTGCTGCAACGGTCTCTTTGATCAACTTCAGCGATTCTTTCCTTCAACTCTGTGTCTAGAGAGTTGTTCTTTAAAGCTGCTCCAGCCGCAACAACTTTTTGGATTGTTTCCTTTATTCATGATCTGCATGACCCAAACTTTTGAATGATAGTCTTTCCTGCCAAATTAATCAGAATTAGTATCTCAATACATTATAATGTTCCAATTTAGCTTCATGAAGCATTGATAATTGTTTAAATATATTGAAAACTTCTTCTCTCTTTAGGTTGATTGTGATATTCGCTCTGTCGTTGTGCTTCGAACTATCTTCTTTGCTCATTATATTGCACTTTTGGAGATATCATTTCCAGCTCTAAAGGTTCAACTGCTGAGTCTTTTTGCTGAATTGTTTCTAGCTTGTGTTCCTTGGCATTTCTTCATTCCTTGGACCTTTGCTGATTCTGAAAAATAGACAAGACTTCTTTTCAATTTCCATTTAATAACTTTTTAAAGGTCATAGAAGTTACTGATGATGATTCTGTTTGTTCTTTGTCTCCATCAGATCTGGTACTTAGAATCTTGCGTTAGTATTATTCATAATACTCAGCATATGAATTCCTTCGTCGCGTATAAGAAATTATTAGAAAGACCAAGGCATAAATTACTTTGAAGACATAAATCCTACCCCCTTTCCCGGTCAATGTCGCATAAAGATTTCTTCAGAAGATAATACTTCCGAAGTGAAGCCTGCTAATACTCCTGAAGGATGGATAATCTTTACTGCTCCTTTTAAAGAATTTCGATCCTTGTCAGAAGAATACGTATATTACAATTGAAGGCTAGTAGTTGATCTTGAAGACTTGAACTTTTGAGTAGATAATTGCCAATATTTTTGAATGCCTTTGCTGATGCTGTAATTTGAACCCGATTCAAGGGGAACGCATTTTTTGCATGTTGTTTACTCAATATTTAAAATTTTCATTAGGCAATTGTACATTTGAGCATATCTAAATTGAAATATGCAACTGCAGCATTTTGAATGTTGCACATAGTTTATGCTTTGCATATTTGAGCATCTCTAAAGTGAAATATGTATCTGCGGCATTTTGAATGTTGAACTTAATTTATGCTTTTTGAGCAGTGATGTTAGTGTACTTTAACAAACCATAATTTAATTGGACAAGACTGATCTTGACTGGACTTGACTGAACTGAACTCTACTAGTCTAGATTGAACTAGACTGAACTTGACTGGACTTGACTGAGCTGAACTATACTAGTCTAGATTGAACTAGACTGAACTTGACTGGACTTGACTGAACTGAACTCTACTAGTCTAGATTGAACTAGACTAAACTTGTCTGGACTAGTCTAGATTGAACTAGACTGGACTAGACTGGACTACTAGACTGACACCTGCACACACAGTTTAGGATCTTGAGTAGTAGAGCAACACACGGTTTAAGCTCTTGAGTAGTTGGAGCAATCACTAGTGAAACAACACATAGTTTAAGCTCTTGAGTAGTTGGACCGATCACGGCCGTGAATGAGATTTACGCACAGGGATGGCCACAGTAACACTCTAGAGTTCACGGGGCTTTACCTGGCTACCTTAGGTACCAAATCCAAAGTCGCCGATCCATCAATGAGTAGGTTTAGTCTAGCCCTTCCCCATGAGTTAGTACCGAAATCAAACTAGGGATCTGGGTTTTCTTCGTCTGTGAGTTCGGACCCATTCCTGGGAGGGTATTTTCCTCCTCGTCCATGACACTGTCGGAGAGCTCACAGACGGCATTGGTCTTACGCATGACTGGCCGTTGAGGATGATTTTGTCTGCTGCCCGCATGGGTATGCGTACGATGGCTTTCACGGGCTTTTTAGGGTCACTGGCTTCTCACCGCACCCGAATGGTGCTCTTGATGGGCCTTATGCATAGTTGGTTGTATAGGCTTGGCTAGGCTGCCTTAAATGATCATACGTCTTATGCATAGTTGGCCGTATAGGCTTGGCTAAGCTACCTTAAATGATCATTTGCCATCACTGTTGTAAGATTTGTGTGGTTGGCCATATAGGCTTATTCCACTGCTTATTTCACTGCCATGAATAGTGAATCAATAATTGATACATCGCCATTGCTGATACGTTCTGACAATGCTTATGGTTAGGATAGTGTATCAGCTCGGTGATGATAACAATTTCAATAAGGTGAGATAAGATAATTTTGTATCAGCAATTGATGACAACATCGATAGTTACTAATTTTGGCGATAGTCATCGACACTTTTCATTTGGCGATCGTTATTGGCGCTTCGCATTTGGTGATGACTTGATACACTTGAAAGCCTGCATTTTATTCATATGCATAAAAGAAATATATTCTATGGTTAGAAACACATTTCACAATTTTTACTCACCTCTTTACTCACCTGTCTTGCCCCGTTTTGATTAGGAAGTATTGCTCTGGGAATCTTCGTAATCAAAATCACGATGTTGTGACCTTTAACAAATATACTAATGCTGCATCATCTCTTACTTTTGCCCAAGATTAGCTTTGCCCCCAGTCTCGAACTAATCAGGTCTGTGTACTCTTATTATTTTTTGTCTCTTATGTCGTACACCTTAACAATTTCACTTTTATCAATCTTCTTCTGTATCTTATTCTTCAAGCCATTCACTTTTCTTTCTTCTTCAATTGTATCTCCTGAATTTCTCTTCATTTGGGATTCTGAGATTTGAAACTTTTCTTATCTTGTCCCTAAGCATTATGCTAACAATCTTTGAAATCAAAATTGTAGTTTATCTTTAAGGATAACGTATTTTGTATGCCTTTGTCTACCCCCTGAATAATTGTGCCGTGAATCTTCTGAGTCAAAACGTCGTGAAACTTCTTGATCACAATGTAGCGATTCTTTTTGGTATTCAGAAATGATATATTTTGCGGAACTGGCAAATATATTGATGAAAATTTGCCCTGATGATGGACATACTTGTCTTGCTTTCTTCTTGCCCATTCTTCTTTTCTTCTTTGCTTTATTTCCTTTAATATTTTAGACATGGCAATTCAATTTTCTCCACAACTAGCAATCATAAAGAGTATGTCGTCTTCTTCCAATGATAATTCTAGTAATCCTTGAATTGTCTGAACCCTTTCTTTACTTTCTTATTTTGTAAAATCGCCGATGTTCTCTTTAGCGGAATTTCAACTATTTACCTTTGACAATTCTTTATTTTGCTTTCTCTCTTCAGCAGTGCCTGTTGTTACTCTTTTAAGATTTTCAAGTAACTGATTCATATGAGAGTTAACTAGCTTCACTTTGACCCTTTGCAAATTGCAAATTTAACTTGCTCTTTTACTCTAGTAAGTTGTGACGATGCCCCCAAGGTTCTCTATTGACCAATGAATTCATTAACTCATTAATTGATCTATCTACTTGTTGGCGAGCAACGCCTGATTAAGTCAAACTAACTTCTCATCTGGAGACTTTCCTCAAGGTTTGCTGTTGTTCACGGTAATCACTGTTGGAAAAGTAGGGTCTCCAGTAACACGTTCATTTGGTGAAGACTGATTAACATCTTATTGATGAATTCTCTATTTTTTTGCATGCTTCGAATGTACTGGTATCTGTAACCGACAAGATGATATTCCTTTCATCAAATCTCAACCGTCTCCATTAGCTTGATCGAATCACCATTGTCCCTGTGTGCACAGTACCCTATACCTTTTGCATGGATCTTCATAACGAATCATGGTTTGCGAATCGATGTAAACGCATTAATATTTGCACTTTACTTCATTCCTCATTACGTATCCTTTCTTTTTATCTTTTTTTTTTCTCCTTTCGTCCTTCTCTTTGATATGTTCTAATCTCTCAAAATCAACGCATGATGGAAACTTTATACACTTTTGTGCGTTAACACACTACCATCCATTCTTCACTGTTCTGTTGTGCTACTGATGAAGCAGAAATTGGTTTCGACATTACTTAGCATTATCTATCTTTGATCTCAACTGATTTTGATATTCTCTGATACTTTTTGGTGGAAGTCTATCGGATGTGAAGGTGACAACTATATTAGTCAGGAGAAAGATCACTGCAGTATATCTGTCATTCAAAACTGAGTGTTACTTAATTTATTTAAATAAAATCGTACTTTATTTTCAGAGATGAAGGGGAGGATGTTCCCATTGAGAGTCGCTATTTTGGCGTCTTTACAGACACCAAAAAGTGATAAACATTCTCTGAATATTTTCTAAGTTACCATTGAATAAAGTCTCCAGTGGAGTCGCCATTTTATTTCGACAAGAAAATAGATGCATTTGGTTTAGGGGATTTATTCAATGATAGCAAAGAATTCGATAAGAGAACATTGATCACATTTATTCTGAGTTCATTTACAACCTTGGATTCCCTTAATTCTGAAAACAAAGTACAATCAATCAAAGTCAGATAAGATAGATAGAAATTTCGGCAGCATTTCGACACCTGTTTCAGTCATCTCATAGGACTTAGGAGGAATTGTTGAATTGAGCAACCAATCTCGGGCTTGAAATCAGTTGTGAGCATCCTTACAGTCATTCTTCCTTGAATCCTCCTTGAAATGTGGAGCGGACCTGTTAAATGGGCCTAAAAACTCATCCAGAATGAAGATTACAGGGTTTTCACCATCCGATCAGCTCAAAACTTTACACGTAGCCTTGGAACAATAAATCAATCGTACACGTCAAATTTCAGCTCCTGAATCTCTGTGAAAATGGCCAAACTAATAGATCAGCCCCCGAAATCCTGATTTGGGACCCGCTTGATATCTGGATATGCTTCAAACTCGGTCTCCACGCATTAAACATAGTAGCAAGGAGGATGAACGGAGCAGATTTCCCACGAACACCATGCTGGAGCCCACATGTTCATTGCATGTACATGAAGTACAAGTGCACAAGCCGTGCACTGTTATAGCCAAAGTCGGTCAGTGTGCACTGACCGACGTCTTCTTCCCAATTCAAATAAATGCAAACAGTGTTTACGCTATCCATTTGCAATTTTCTTAGTGAGGCCCACTCCACATTCAAATCATCAATCTGTACCGTCCATTATGTACAGAAGGGAGATTTAACTCTTACCAAGGTGGCATTTTGAAACCATGCAGGCTATTGCAGAATCCCAACCGTTAAATGTAAGATGGACGGCGGAGTAGACAAGCTCGTGAACTGTACCGATTTCACTCCAAAAACACTCTTTTCTGGATGGTTTTTCGTCTTGAAATCAATGGACGAATGGATCTGTCAAAAGACTACTGTAATGGACCTCCCCAGCAGCACAATTGGAAGGAAGAAGCTTTCTTCCTCTGTTTACGCACGTCCGAGGATTCGGTCAGTTGCACGGTCCTGCGCAACGGAAATCCTCCCTCGGACAGCATTACGGGGCATATGGCTTATGGGAAATCTCCCATTCCTATTGCATGGGGCCGCACAAAGGATCTTTTCCAAATCCCTTGAAAAGTGGCATGAAAGCCATCTTCACTTCAGTTGCGCAGTACCGCACAAGCAACTCCCATCGCGCAGGTCTGCGCAATCAACTTCCGTTGCGCAGGCTGGCGCAAAGACTTTCTTCTCTCCAACTTCTACCTCGCTTCTCTCTCCTTTTTTGGCCCACCACCTGATCCAAACCGATCCAACCCTTCAAGTGAAGTAGGGCAGGGGTATTTATAGGCCCCACTACTCTTACAAAGTGGTGATCACCACCACTTATCCCTTCACATATGAATATCTTCTTTTCTTAAACCATGGTGTCCACCAAGCTCCCTCTTAAATGGTGGTGTACAACCTCTTTCCCTTAAAATGACACCTGTGCACCCTTTTTTACCTGGTCATTTGAAAGGTACTTTAGTGCTCTTTCTTTCCTGACTAGAATCGTACTACTCCAAGACCATTTGGGCATCCGTAAGTGGGATCGCAGTCGTCGGTCTTGAATTTTTCCTTCTTCTCCTTGTCTAATAATAACCCTCATAAATCTCTCTTCAGAGATTGAATTAAGACTATTTCAACTCATTGCAATGGTAACTTGTCAAGCTCGCAAATTGCACCAGAATTACCTAATTTAGAGCCCATTCGATATCCCAAAAGCACGTTGGAACTCTTCGATCATCATTTTTCAATATGGATTGTTAATATTTCCAAATTGAGCGATCCAATCGATACGCCTATAACTCCATTACTTGGTGTTGATTGGGTTGATTTTTGGTCATTTGAAAGGTACTTTAATGGTCTTTCATTTCTGACTGGAATCGTTGTATTACAAGACCATTTGGGCATCCATAAGTGTGATTGCAATCATCGATCCTGAATTTTTCCCTCACCTCCTTGTCCAATAGTAACCCTCATAACTCTCTCTTCATAGTTTGAAATTAGATTATTTCAGCTCATTGCAATGGTAACTTTCCAGGCTTCCAAATCACACAAGAATTGCCGAATTCAGAGACTGTTTGATATCACAAAAGAACATCGGAACTCTTCGATCGTCATTTTTCAATATGGATTGTTAATCTTTCCAAATTGCGCGATCCAATGGATACGCCTATAACTCTATCATTTGATGTGGATTGGGTCGATCTTGGGCATTCGAAAGGTACTTTAATGGTCTTTCATTTCTGTCTGGAATCATTGTATTTCAGACTATTTGGGCATCCGTAAGTGCGATCGCAGTCGTCATTCTTGAATTTTTCCTTCACTCCTCGTCCAATAATAACCCTGATAACTCCCTCTTCATAGTTCAAATTTAGACTATTTCAGCTCATTGCAATGGTAACTTGTCAAGCTTCCAAATCGCACCAGAATTGGCTAATTCAGAGACCGTTCAATATCCCAAAACCACGTTGAAACTCTTCGATCGTCATTTTTCAATATGGACGTTTAATCTTTCCAAATTGTGCAATCTAACGGACATGCCTATTGCTCCATCATTTGATGTCTAATTGGGTCAATTTTCGATCATTTGAAAGGAGCTTTAGTGCTCTTTCTTTCCTGACTAGAATTGTTCTATTCCGAGACCATTTGGGCATCATTTGATGTTGGATTGTGCGATCCAATGAAGACGCCTATTACTCCATCATTTGATGTTGGATTGGGTCGATGTAAGTGCTATAGTTTATATCCCTGTAAGTTGTTAAATTTATGGTGACAAAATCTTTGTTATGTTTTATATAACCTGCTTAAGTGAAGCTGTCTCAAGGATCAACATTCATGACTTCATGAACAAACTAAGCTCACATCAAGCAAAGCTCTCAAGTACAAGACTCAGGATCTTGAATGAAAGAACTGATCACAAGACAAGACTCTTGAATGCAAGAACTGCTCACAAGACTCAAGCTGAAAAGAAAAAGAAAGTACAAGGCAAGACTCAAGCTGAACTCAAGACTCAAGTTGAAAGTCAAGCTGAACTCAAGACTCAACCTGAAACTCAAGCCACTTTCATGATTGAGCTACTTCAAGGTTTAGTCTACATCAAGACTTCAAGGCTCATTCTTCATGGTCTCTTGTTTCAATGTCCATACTTCATGATTGAGGTTTGTTTGACCATAGGATGACCTTAGAAGTAGGTCATTTCGGATACATAAGTTGAATGTTATTTTACATGTGATTGGTCTGTTCTTCGACCAGTCTTAGGTCTGCTTCGACTAGTCCTAGACTTGCTTCGACCAGTCTAAGAAAATCCTCGACCAGTCGTAAGTTTGTTACAAATTCCGGATAAAATCTGTTAGCTTTCGACTAGTCCTGGAATCTGTTCGACCAGTCGTAGGAACAGTGTTTCTGCATCTTCGACCAGTCGTAGAATCTACGACTTGAAGTCCAGCGAACCTTTGGAGGACTTACGACCAGTCGAAGGAAACCTACGACCAGTCGAAGGAAACCTACGAGGAGGGCTACGACCAGTCGTAGAACGGTCTGAGCATATCCCGCCGAATTTTTCAAATATCTGTTAGAGCGTCGACTAGTCGAAGAGCACTCTAGACCAGTCGAAGACCTGATCTTCTCACCTATAAATAGAGCACGAATCTCAGAAGAAATCATCGATTTAATTATAGTATTCAAGCCAATCTTCGTCGAACTTCTGAGAGATAATTATGTGCTCCATCTAAGCTAAGTGTGCTTATTTAATATCTTCTTTCCTTAGCTTTATTTTAATTGATTTTGTTTCTGTTATTCCAATCTGATTTGAAAAGAGGAATTGTTATTCCCTTTCTTTGGAATCAAAATCAATTAAGGCAAGCCCTATTTGATTTAATTTAAAATCTATTAGAACTAGAACCATTGTAATCAAGTACTGGACATTGAACTTGGACATTCAATCATCTACTTTGATTTGGTTCTACCGGGCTGCTACAACGAAGAAGATATTCAGGTATTTTACATATTGTAAATTCCTTTCTATTATTTTGGTTTCTTTCAAGATTTGCCAGAAAAATCTTGTTATTTTGGTTATCTGAGGAGAGCCAGGAAAACTCAGAAGTGGGGGTTTTTTTAATTGTGTAAGCCCACATACAAAGACACAATTGTAAGGGTTTTGGGTGAACCTGGGAAAACCTATCTTTAGTGAACGCTAATATCCCCTGTGTGAGGATATTAGGAGTGGAGTAGCTTTTTGTGTGGCTGTTGGATAACAGTTGGTGAACACACAGGCGAACCACTATAAACCCTTGTGTTGTGGTTGATTGTTTTACTCTTCTAATTTTTATTCTTTTTGTGGGATGTATGTATGGTGGTGAATGTTGTAATTATTTCAAGCTTTGTGAGAATGTTGTAATAGCTTAGAATTTACTTTCTGCTATTCCTTTATAAGCTTGATTTTCAATTTCATTTGAAAGTTGTTCCAGCAAGGTTGCCCTGCCATTTTTATGGTGTATGGCTGTCCCTAGAACAACACATCTTTAATTACAAGTTATTTCATTTCAGTTTATATTTAATTCTGTATTCCTCTTCGATTTGAGACTTGATACAAAGACCTTTCTAGAAATAAGGTTGTCCTACCATAAACTCTGTTTTTGGTGTAAGGTTGTCCTTAGAATAACGTTTGTATCAACCTCTCAAGATCTGAATTTTGAGGTTGTTTTACTTTCCTGCATTGTTATTTAATTTGGCTATCATTTTCTTTATTATTCCGCTGTTATAAGTTTTTATTTGGCATTGTCCTATTCACCCCCCCTCTAGGACATATAGCTTGGCCTTTTCAATCGATTTTTGGTCATTTGAAATGTACTTTAGTGCTCTTTCTTACCTGATAAAAATCGTCCTATTTTGAGACCATTTGGGCATCCGTAAGTGTGATCGCAGTGGTCGGTCCTAAATTTTTCCTTCCTCTTCTTGTCCAATAGTAACCCTCATAACTCTCTCTTTAGAGGTCGAATTCAGAATATTTTGACCTTATTGCCATGGTAACTCGTCAAGCTTCCAAATCACACGAGAATTTCCTAATTCAGAGACCGTTCGATACCCCAAAAGCACGTTGGAAGTCTTTGATTATCATTTTTCAATATGGATTGTTAATCTTTCCAAATAGTGCGATCCAACGAAGACGCCTATAACTCCATCATTTGATGTCGGATTGGGTTAATTTTTTGTTATTTGAAAGGTACTTTAGGGCTCTTTCTTTCCTGAATGGAATCGTCCTATTCCGAGACCATTTGGGCATCCATAAGTAGGATCGCAGTCGTCGGTCCTGAATTTTTCCTTCATCTCCTTGTCCAATAGCAACCCTCATAACTCCCTCTTCAGAGGTCGAATTTAGACTATTTTAGCTCATTGCAATGGTAACTTGTCAAGCTTCCAAATTGCACCAGAATAGCTTAATTCAAAGACCAATCGATATCCTAAAAGCACGTTGGAACACTTCGATAGTCATTTTTCAATATGGATTGTTAATCTTTTCAAATCGCACGATCCAATGGAAACGCCAATATCACCATCATTTGATGTCGGATTGGGTCAAATTTTGGTCATTTAAAAGGTACTTTAGTGTTCTTTCTTTCCTGACTAGAATCGTCCTATTTTGAGACCATTTGGGCATCCGCAAGTGGGATTGCAGTCGTCGGTCCTGAACTTTTCCTTCATCTCCTTGTCCAATAGTAACCCTCATAAATCTCTCTTCAGTGGTCGAATTTAGACTATTTCAGCTCATTGCAATGGTAGCTTGTCGAGCTTCCACATTACATCAGAATTGCCTAATTCAAAGATCGTTCGATATCCCAAAAGCACGTTGAAAATCCTAGATCGTCATTTTCAATATGGATTGTTAATCTTTCCAAATCACGTGATCCAACGAAAATGCCAATAACTCCATCATTTGATGTCGGATTGGGTCAATTTTTGGTCATTTGAAAGGTACTTTAATGGTCTGTCATTTCTAACTGGAATCGTCGTATTCCGATACCATTTGGGCATTCAAATGTGGGACTGTAGTCGTCGGTCCAGAATTTTTCCTTCATCTCCTTGTCCAATAGTAACCCTCATAACTCTCTCTTCAGAGGTCGAATTAGATAATTTCAGCTCTTTGTAATGGTAACTTGTCAGGCTTCTAAATTGCACCAGAATTTCCTAATTCAGAGACCATTCGATATCCCAAAAGCACGTTAGAACACTTCAATCATCATTTTTCAATAGGGATTATTAATCTTTCCAAATCGCACAATCCAGCGAAAACGCCAATAACTCCAACATTTGATGTTGGATTGGGTCAATTTTTAGTCATTTGAAAGGTACTTTAATAGGCTTTCATTTCTGACTGGAATCATCATATCCTGAGACCTTTTGGGCATCCGTAAGTGGGATCGTAGGCGTTGGTCCTGAATTTTTTCTTCATCTCCTTGTCTAATAGTAACCCTCATAACTCTCTTTCCATAGTTCAAATTTAGACTATTTCAGTTCATTGCAATGGTAACTTGTTAAGCTTCCAAATCGCACCCGAATTGGCTAATTCAGAGACGTTCGATATCCCAAAAGCACGTTGGTACACTTCGATCGTCATTTTTCAATATGGATTGTTAATCTTTCTAAATAGCACGATCCAAGGGAGATGCCTAAAACACTATCATTTGATGTCAGATTGGGTCAATTTTTGGTCATTTGAATGGTACTTTAGTGCTCTTTCTTTTCTGACTAGAATCGTCCTATTTTGAGACCATTTAGGCATCCGCAAGTGGGATCGCAGTTGTCGGATGTGAATTTTTCCTTCATCTGCTTGTCCAATAGTAACCCTCATAAGTGTCTCTTCAAAGGTCGAATTTAGACTATTTCAGCTCATTGTAATGGTAACTTGTCAAGCTTCCAAAGTGGATCAGAATTGCCTAATTCAGAGACCGTTCGATATCCCAAAAGCACATTAGAACTCTTCGATCGTTATTTTTCAATATGGATTGTTAATCTTTTCAAATCAAGCCATCCAATGGAGATGCCTATAACTCCATCATTTGATTTTGGATTGGGTCAATTTTTGGTCATTTGAAAGGTACTTTAATGGTCTTTCATTTCTGACTGGAATCATCGTATTCAGAGACCATTTGGGCATCCGTAAGTGGGATCACAGTCGTTGGTCCTGAATTTTTCCTTCATCTCCTTATCCAATATTAACCTTCATAACTCTCTCTTCAGAGGTCAAATTTAGACTATTTTAACTCATTGTAATGGTAACTTATCAAGCTTCCAAAGTACACTAGAATTGCCTAATTAAGAGACCAGTCGATATCACAAAAGCACGTTGGAACTCTTCGATCGTCAGTTTCAATATGGATTTTAATCTTTCCAAATCGCGTGATCCAACGGAGATGCCTATTACTCCATCATTTGATGTTGGATTGGGTTGATTTTTAGTCATTTAAAAGGTACTTTAGTGCTCTTTCTTTCCTGATTAGAATCGTCCTATTCTGAGACCATTTGGGCATCCGTAAGTGGGACCGCAGTCGTAGGTCCTGAATTTTTCCTTCATCTTCTTAGCCAATAATGACCCTCATAACTCTCTCTTTAGAGGTCAAAATTAGAATATTTTGAGCTCATTGCAATGGTAACTTGTCAAGCTTCCAAATCGCACAAGAATTTCCTAATTCAGAGACCGTTCGATATCCCAAAAGCACGTTGGAACTCTTTGATTATCATTTTTCAATATAGATTGTTAATCTTTCCAAATAGTGTGATCTAATGGAGACGCTTATAACTCCATCATTTGATGTCAGATTGGGTCCATTTTTTGTCGTTTGAAAGGTACTTTAGGGCTCTTTCTTTCCTAAATGGAATCATCCTATTCCGAGGCCATTTGGGCATCCGTAAGTAGGAACGCAGTCGTCGGTCCCAATATTGACCCTTATAAGTCTCTTTCTATAGTTCGAATTTAGACTATTTTAGCTCATTGCAATGGTAACTTGTCAAGCTTCCAAATTGCACCAGAATAGCATAATTCAAAGACCATTCGATATCCCAAAAGCATGTTGGAACTCTTCAATCGTCATTTTTCAATATGGATTGCCAATCTTTCCAAATCGCGCGATCCAACCAAAACTCCAATAACTCCAACATTTGATGTTAGATTGGGTCAATTTTTGTTCATTTGAATGGTACTTTATTGTTCTTTCTTTCTTGACTATAATCGTCTTATTCCGAGACCATTTGGGCATTCGCAAGTGGGATTGCAGTCGCCAGTCCTAAATTTTTCCTTCATCTCCTAGTCCAATAGTAACCCTCATAAATCTCTCTTCAGTGGTCAAATTTAGACAATGTCAGTTCATTGCAATGGTAACTTGTCGAGCATCCAAATCGCACCAGAATTGCCTAATTCAGAGACCGTTCGATATCCCAAAAGCACATTGAAACTCCTCAATTGTCAATTTTCAATATGGATTGTTAATCTTTCCAAATTACGATCTAATGGAGACGCCTATTACTCCATCATTTAATGTCAGATTGGGTTAATTTTTGGTCATTTGAAAGGTACTTCAATATTCTTTCTTTCCTGACTAGAATCGTCCTACTCTGAGACCATTTGGGCATCCGTAAGTGGGATCGCAATCGTCGGTCTTGAATTTTTTCTTCTTCTCCTTGTCTAATAATAACCCTCATAACTCTCTCTTCAGAGGTTGAACTAAGACTATTTCAGCTTATTGCAATGGTAACTTGTCAAGCTCCCAAATTGCACCGGAATTACCTAATTTAGAGCCCATTCGATATCCCAAAAGCATGTTGAAACTCTTCAATTGTTATTTTTCAATACGGATTGTTAATATTTCTAAATCGAGTGATCCAAAGGATACGCATATAACTCCATTATTTGATGCGGATTGGGTCAATTTTTGGTCATTTGAAAGGTACTTTAACGGACTTTCATTTCTGACTGGAATCGTTGTATTCTGAGACTATTTCGGCATCCGTAAGTGTGATCACAATCATCGGTCTTGAATTTTTCCTTCATCACCTTCTCCAATAATAACCCTCATAACTCTGTCTTCATAGTTTGAATTTAGACTATTTCAACTCATTGCAATGGTAACTTGTCAAGCTTCCAAATCACATAAGAATTGCCTAATTCAGAGACTGTTCGATATCCCAAAAGAATGTTGGAACTCTTCGATCGTCATTTATCAATATGGATTGTTAATCTTTCCTAATCGCACGATCCAACGGATACGCCCATAACTTTATCATTTGATGTGGATTGGGTCGATTTTGGTCATTCGAAAGGTACTTTAATGGTTTTTCATTTCTGACTGGAATCGTTGTATTCCAGACTATTTGGGCATCCCTAAGTTGGATCGCAGTCATCGGTCCTGAATTTTTCCTTCATCCCCTCGTCTAATAATAACGCTCATAACTCCCTCT
This sequence comes from Magnolia sinica, assembly GCF_029962835.1. NCBI lineage: Eukaryota > Viridiplantae > Streptophyta > Magnoliopsida > Magnoliales > Magnoliaceae > Magnolia > Magnolia sinica. Next base: position 30,511,115 of record NC_080587.1, read on the forward strand.
TCATAGTTCAAATTTAGACTATTTCAGCTCATTGTAATGGTAACTTGTCAAGCTTCCAAATCGCACCAGAATTGCCTAATTTAGAGACCGTTCGATATCCCCAAAGCATGTTGAAACTCTTCGATAGTAATTTTTCAATATGGATTGTTAATCTTTCCAAATCTCACAATCCAATGGAGACGCCTATTACTCCAACATTTGATGTAGAATTGGGTCAATTTCTGATCATTTGAAAGGTACTTTAGTGCTCTTTCTTTCCTGACTAGAATGGTCCTATTCTGAGACCATTTGGGCATCCGTAAGTGGGATCATAGTTTTCGGTCCTGAATTTTTCCTTTATCTCCATGTCCAATAGTAACCCTCATAATCTCTCTTCAGAGGTCGAATTTAGAATATATCAGCTCATTGCAATGGTAACTTGTCAAGCTTCCAAATTGCACTAGAATTGCCTAATTTAAAGCCCATTCGATATCCCAAAAGCAGTTTGGAAATCTTCGATCGTCATTTTTCAATATGAATTATTAATCTTTACAAATCGTGCCATCCAACGGAGACACCTGTAACTCCATCATTTAATGTCGGATTGGGTCATTTTTTAGTCATTTGAAAGGTAATTTAATGGTCTTTCATTTCTGACTGGAATCGTTGTAATTAGAGACCATTTGGTCATCCGTAAGTGGGATCATAGTCGTTAGTCCTTAATTTTTCCTTCATCTCCTTGTCCAATAGTAACCCTCATAACTCCCTCTTTCGAGGTCGAATTTAGACTATTTCAGCTACTTGTAATGGTAACTTGTCAAGCTTCCAAATTGAACCAGAATTTCCTAATTCAGAGATCGTTCGATATCTCAAAAGCACGTTGGAACTCTTCGATCCTCATTTTTCAATATGAATTGTTAATCTTACCAAATCGCGCGATCCAACGGAGATGCATATAACTCTATCATTTGATGTCAAATTGGGTTGATTTTTGGTATTTTGAAAGGTATTTAATGATCTTTCATTTCTGACTGGAATCGTCATATTCCGAGACCATTTGGGCATCCGTAAGTGGGATCGCAGTCGTTAGTCTTGAATTTTTTCTTCATCTCCTTTTCCATTAGTAACCCTCCAAACTCTCTCTTCAGAGGTCGAACTTAGACTATTTCAGCTTATTGCAATGGTAACTTGTCAAGCTTCCAAATCGAACCAAAATTGCCTAATTCAGAGACCGTTTGATATCCCAAAAGCATGTTGGAACTCTTTCATTTTTCAATATGGATTGTAAAACTTTCAAAATCGTGCGATCCAACGAAGACGCCTATAACTCCATCATTTGATGTCGGATTGGGTCAGTTTTTGGTCATTTGAAAGGTACTTTAGGACTTTCTTTCCTGACTGGAATCGTCGTATTCCGAGAACATTTTGGGCATCCATTAGTGGGATTGCAGTCGTCGGTCCTGAATTTTTCCTTCATCTCTTAGTCCAATAGTAACCCTCATAACTCTCTCTTTAGAGGTCAATTTAGAATATTTTGAGCTCATTGCAATTGTAACTTTTCAAGCTTCCAAATCGCACTAGAATTGCCTAATTCAGAGACCGTTCGATATCCCAAAAGCACGTTGGAATCTTCTATCATCATTTTTCAATATGGATTGTTAATCTTTCCAAATAATGCAATCTAATGGAGATGCCTTAACACCATTATTTGATGTCGGATTAATTCAATTTTTGGTCATTTTAAAGGTACTTTAGGTCTCTCTCTTTCCTAACTAGAATCGTCGTATTCCAAGACCATTTGGGCATCCGTAAGTGGAATCGCAGTCGTCGGTCCTGAATTTTTCCCTCATTTCTTTGTCCAATAGTAACCTTCATAACACTCTCATCAAAGGTCGAATTTAGACTATTTTAGCTCATTGCAATGGTAACTTGTCAAGATCCAAATTGGACCAGAATTGCCTAATTCAGAGACTGTTCGATATACCAATAGCATGTTGGAACTCTTCGATCGTCATTTCTCAATATGGATTGTTAATCTTTTTAAATTGCGTGATCCAACGGAGACGCCTATAACTCCATTTGATGTCAGATTGGGTCAATTTTTAGTCATGTGAAAGGTATTTTAATGGTCTTTCATTTCTGACTGGAATCGTCATATTCCGAGACTATTTGGGCATCCGTAATTGTGATCGCAGTCGTTGGTCCTGAATTGTCCTTCATCACCTTGTCCAATATTAACCCTCATAACTCTCTCTTCAGGGGTCAAATTTAGACTATTTCAGCTCATTGGAATGGTAATTTGTCAAGCTTCCAAATTGCACCATAATTGCCTAATTCAGAGACCATTTGATATCCCAAAAGCAAGTTGGAACTCTACGATCGTCATTTTCAATATGGATTGTTAATCTTTCCAAATCATGTGATCCAACGGAGAGGCCTATAACTCCAACATTTGATGTCGGATTCTGTCAATTTTTGGTCATTCAAAAGGTACTTAAATGGTCTTTCATTTCTGACTGGAATCGTCGTATTCCGAGACCATTTGGGCATCCGTAAGTGGGATCGAAGTCGTCCGTCCTGAATTTTTCCTTCACCTCCTTGTCCAAAAGTAACTCTCATAACTCTCTCTTCAGAGGTCAAATTTAGAATATTTCAGCTCATTGCCATGGTAACTTGTCAAGCTTCCAAATTTGACTAGAATTGCCTAATTCAGAAACCGTTCGATATCCCAAAAGGATGTTGGAACTCTTCGAGTGTCATTTTTCAATATGGATTGTTAATTATTCCAAATCGTGCGATCCAACGGAGACGCCTATAACTACATCATTTGATGTCGGATTGGGTTAATTTTTGGTCATTTGAAAGGTAATTTAATGGTCTTTCATTTCTAACTGGAATCATCGTATTCTGAGACCATTTGTACCTCTGTAAGTGGGATCGAACTCGTCCGTCCTGAATTTTTCCTTCATCCCCTTCTCCAATAGTAACCCTCATAACTCTCTCTTCAGAGGTCGAATTTAGACTATTTCAAGGCTCATTGTAATGGTAACTTGTCAAGCTTCTAAATCGCACCAGAATTGCCTAATTTAGAGACTGTTCAATATCTCAAAAGCGCATTGGAACTCTTCGATCATCATTTTTCAATATGGATTGTTAATCTTTCCAAATAGCGCGATCCAACGGAGACGCATATTACTCAATCATTTGATGTCGGATTTGGTCAATTTTTGGTCATTTGAAAGGTTCTTTAGGGATCTTTCTTTCCTGACTGGAATCGTCCTATTTCGAGACCATTTGGGCATCCGTAAGTGGATCGCAGTTGTCGGGCCTGAAATTTTCCTTCATCTCCTTGTCCAATAGTAACCCTCAAAACTCTCTCTTCAGAGGTCGAATTTAGACTATTTCATGTCATTGTAATGGTAACTTGTCAAGCTTCCAAATTGGACCAGAATTGCCTATTTCAAAGACCGTTCGATATCCCAAAAGCATGTTGGAACTCTTCGATCGTCATTTTTCAATATGGATTGTTATTCTTTCCAAATGGCACGATCCAACGGAGATGCCTATAACTCCATCATTTGATGTCAGATTGGGTCAATTTTTGGTCTTTTGAAAGGTATTTAATGGTCTTTCATTACGGACTGGAATCGTCATATTCTGAGACCATTTGGGTATCCATAAGTGGAATTACAGTCGTCTGTCCTGAATTTTTCCTTCATCTTCTTGTCCAATAGTAACCCTCATAACTCTCTCTTCAGAGGTCGAATTTTGACTATTTTAGCTCACCACAATGGTTGCCTAATTCAGAGACCGTTCGATATCCCAAACGCATGTTAGAAATCTTCGATCGTCATTTTTCAATATGGATTGTTAATCGTTCTAAATCATGCGATCCAACGTTGACACCTATAAATCCATCATTTCATGTCAGATTGGGCCAATTTTTGGTCATTTAAAAGGTACTTTAGGACTTTCTTTCCTGATTGGAATCGTCGTATTCTGTTACCATTTTGGGCAGCTGTAAGTGGGATCGCAGTCGTCGGTCCTGAAGTTTTCCTTCATCTCCTCGTCCAATAATAACCCTCATAACTCTCTCCTTAGAGGTTGAATTTAGAATATTTTAACTCATTGCAATTGTAACTTTTCAAGCTTCCAAATTGCACCAGAATTGCCTTATTTAGAGACCGTTTGATATCTCAAAAGCACGTTGAAACTCTTCAATAGTAATTTGTCAATATGAATTGTTAATCTTTCCAAATTGCACGATCAAACAGAGATGCCTATTACTCCATCATTTGATGTCGGATTGGGTCGATTTTTTGTCATTTAAAAGGTACTTTAGTGCTCTTTCTTTCCTGACTAGTATCGTCCAATTCCGAGACCATTTGAGCATCTTTTAGTGGGATCGCAGTGGTCAGTCTTGAATTTTTCCTTCATCACCTTGTCCAATAGTAACCCTCATAACTCTCTCTTGAGAGGTCAAATTTAGACTATTTCAGCTCATTGCAATGGTAACTTGTCAAGCTTCCAAATTGGACCAGAATTGCCTAATTCAGAGACCGTTCTATATCCCAAAAGCATGTTGGTACTCGTCGATCATCATTTTTCAATACGGATTGTTAATCTCTCCAAATCGTGTGATCCTATGGTGATGCCTAAAACTACATCATTTGATGTCAGATTGGGTCAATTTTTAGTCATTTGAAAGGTGCATCAATGGTCTTTCATTTTTGACTGGAATCTTCATATTACGAGACCATTTGGGCATTTGTAAGTGGGATCGCAGTCGTCGGTCCTGAATTTTCCTTCATCTCCTTGTCTAATAGTAACCCTCATAATTCTCTCTTCAAAAGTTGAATTTAGACAATTTTGGCTCATTGTAATGGTAACTTGTCAAGCTTCCCAATTGGACCAGAATTGCCTATTTCAGAGGCCATTCGATATCCAAAAAGCACGATGGAACTCTTCGATCATCATTTTTCAATATGGATTGTTAATCTTTACAAATTGCGTCATCCAATGGAGACGCGTATAACTCCATCATTTCATGACGGATTGGGTCAATTTTTGGTCATTTGAAAGGTAATTTAATGGTCTTTCATTTCTGATTAGAATCTTCGTATTCTGAGACCATATGGGCATCCATAAGTGGGATCATTGTCGTTGGTCCTGAATTTTTCCTTCACCTCCTTATCCAATAGTGACCCTCATAACTATCTCTTCAGAGGTCAAATTTAGACAATTTCAGCTCATTGTAATGTTAACTTGTCAAGCTTCTAAATTACACCAGAATTTCCTAATTAAGAGACCATTCGATATCACAAAAGCACGTCGGAACTCTTTGATCATCATTTTTCAGTATGGATTGTTAATCTTTCTAAATCGCGCGATCCAACAGAGACGCCTATAACTCCATCATTTGATGTCAGATTTTTTTCAATTTTTGGTCATTCGAAAGGTACGTTAATGGTCTTTCATTTCTGAATAGAATCATCGTATTCTGAGACCATTTGGGCATCCGTAAGAGATATCGCAGTTGTTGGTACTTAATTTTTTCTTCATCTCCTTGTCCAATAGTTACCCTCATAACTCTCTCTTTAGAGGTCAAATTTTGAACATTTTGAGCACATTGTAATGGTAACTTGTCAAGCTTCCAAATCGCACCAGATTGCCTAATTCAGAGACCGTTCAATATCCAAAAAGCACGTTGGAACTCTTTTATCCTCATTTTTCAATATGGATTTTTCAATAACGCGATCCAATAGAGACGCCTATAACTCCATCATTTGATGTCAGTTGGGGTGAATTTTTAGTCATTTAAAAGGTACTTAGGGCTCTTTCTTTCCTGACTTAAATCGTCCTATTCTGAGACCATTTGGGCAACCGTAAGTGGGATCGCAGTCGTCGTTCCTGAATTTTTCCTTCATCTCCTTCTCCAATAGTAACCCTCAAAACTCTCTCTTTAGAGGTCGAATTTAGACTATTTTGGCTCATTGCAATGGTAACTTGTCAAGCTTCTAAATTGGACCAGAATTGTCTAATTCAAAGACCATTTGATATCCCAAAGGCATGTTGGAACTCTTCGATTGTCATTTTTCAATATGGATTGTTAATTATTCTAAATCGCGCGATCCAATGGAGACGCCTATAACTACATCATTTGATGTCAGATTGGGTCAATTTTTGGTCATTTGAAAGGTAATTTAATGGTTTTTCCTTTCTAACTGGAATCATCATATTCCGAGACCATTTGTGCCATAGTAAGTGGGATCGTACTCATTGGTCCTAAATTTTTCCTTCATCCCCTTCTCCAATAGTAACCCTCATAACTCTCTCTTCAAAGGTCGAATTTAGAATATTTCAACTCATTGCAATGGTAACTTGTCAAGCTTCCAAATTGGAGTATAATTGCCTAATTCAGAGACCGTTTGATATCCCAAAAGCATGTTGGAACTCTTCGATCGTCATTTTTCAATATGGATTGTTAATCTTTTCAAATCACGCAATCCAACGGAGTCGTCAATAACTCCATCATTTGATGTCGGATTGGGTCAATTTTTGGTCATCTGAAAGTACTTTAGTGCTCTTGCATTTCTGACTGGAATCGTCGTATTCCAAGACCATTTGGGCATCCATAAGTGGGATCGCAGTTGTCTGTCCTGAATTTTTCCTTCATCTCCTTGTCCAATAGTAACCCTCATAATTCTCTCTTCAGAGGTCGAATTTAGACTATTTCGGCTCATTGCAATGGTAACTTGTCAAGCTTCCAAATTTCTCCATAATTGCTTAATTCAGAGCCCATTCGATATCCCAAAAGCATGTCGAAACTCTTCAATCGTCTCTATTTAATATGGATTGTTAATCTTTCCAAATCATATGATCAAACGGATATGCCTATAACTGCATCATTTGATGTGGATTGGGTCGATTTTTTATCATTTGAAAGGTACTTTAATGGTATTTCATTTCTAACTAGAATCGTTGTATTCTGAGAACATTTGGGCATCCGTAAGTGGGATCGCAGTCGTCGGTCTTGAATTTTTCCTTCATATACTTGTACAATACTAACCCTCATAACTCTCTCGTCATAGTTCAAATTTAGATTATTTAAGCACATTGCAATGGTAACTTGTCAAGCACCAGAATTGCTTAATTCAGAGACGGTTCGATATCCCAAAAGCACGTTCAAACTCTTCAATAATAATTTTTCAATATGGATTGTTAATCTTTCCAAATCACGTGATTGAACGGAGACGCCTGTTACTCCATCATTTGATGTCGGATTTGGTCAATTTTTGGTCATTTGAAAGGTACTTTAGTGCTCTTTCTTTCCTGACTAGCGTCGTCCAATTCTGAGACCATTTGGGCATCCTTTAGTGGGATTGCAGTCATCGGTCCTGAATTTTTCCTTCATCTCCTTGTCCAATAGTAACCCTTATAACTCTGAGGTCAAATTTAGACTATTTCAGCTCATTGTAATGGTAACTTGTCAAGCTTCCAAATTGCACCAGAATTTCCTTATCAAGAGACCATTCGATATCACAAAAGCATGTTGGAACTCTTCGATCGTCATTTTTCAATATGGATTGTTAATCTTTCCAAATTGCATGGTCCAACAGAGACGGCTATAACTCCATCATATGATGTTGGATTCGGTCGATTTTTGGTCATTCGAAAGGTACGTTAATGGTCTTTCATTTTTGACTGGAATCGTCGTATTCCGAGACCATTTGGGCATCCGTAAGTGGGATCGCAGTCATCGATACTGAATTTTTCCTTCATCTCCTTGTCCAATAGTTATCCTCATAACTCTCCCTTGAAAGGTCAAATTTAGAATATTTTGAGCTCATTGTAATGGTAACTTGTCAAGCTTCTAAATCGCACAAGAATTGTCTAATTCAGAGACCGTTCGATATCTCAAAAGCATGTTGGAACTCTTCGATCCTCAATTTTTAATATGGATTGTTTATCTTTCCAAATAGCGTGATCCAATGGAGTCTCATATAACTCCATCATTTGATGTCGGATTGGGTCAATTTTTGGTCATTTAAAAGGTACTTTAGGGCTCTTTTTTCCCTGACTGGAATTGTCCTATTCCGAGACCATTTCGGCATCCGTAAGCGGGATTGCAGTTGTCGGTCTTGAATTTTTCCTTCATCTCCTTGTCCAATAGTAATCCTCAAAACTCTCTCTTCAGAGGTCGAATTTAGACTATTTCAGGTCATTGCCATGGTAACTTGTCAAGCTTCTAAATTGGACCTGAATTGCCTAATTCAGAGTCCGTTCGATATCCCAAAAGCATGTTGGAACTCTTCGATCGTCATTTTTCAATATGGATTGTTAATCTTTCCAAATGGCACGATCCAACAGAGATGCCTATAACTCCATCATTTGATGTCAGATTGGGTCGATTTTTGGTCTTTTGAAAGGTATTTAATGGTCTTTCATTTCAGACTGGAATCATCATATTCTGAGACCATTTGGGTATCCGTAAGTGGGATTGTAGTCGTCCATCCTGAATTTTTCAATCATCTTCTTGTCCAATAGTAACCCTAATAACTCTCTTTAGAGGTCGAATTTAGATTATTTTAGCTCATCGCAATGGTAACTGGCCAAGCTTCTAAATTGGACTAGAATTGCCTAATTCAGAGACGGTTCGATATCCCAAAAGCATGTTGGAAATCTTCGATCGACATTTTTTAATATGGATTGTTAATCTTTCTAAATCAAGTGATCCAATGGAGATGCCTATAAGTCCATCATTTGATGTCAGATTCGGTCAATTTTCGGTCATTCAAAAGGTACTTTATACTCTTTCATTTCTAACATGGATCGTCGTATTCCGAGACAATTTGTCCATCTGTAAGTGGGATCGCAGTCGTCAGTCCTGAATTTTTCCTTCACCTCATTGTCCGAAAGTAACTCTCATAACTCTCTCTTCAGAGGTCAAATTTAGAATATTTCACCTCATTGCGATGGTAACTTCTCAAGCTTCCAAATTGGAGCAGAATTGCCTAATTCAGAGACTGTTCGATATCACAAAAGCATGTTGGAACTCTTCGATCTTCATTTTCCAATATGGATTGTTAATCTTTTCAAACAACGGAACCCAACAGAGACGTCAATAACTCCATCATTTGATGTAGGATTGGGTCAATTTTTGATCATCTGAAAGGTACTTTAGTGCTCTTGCATTTCTGACTGGAATCATCGTATTCCGAGACCATTTGGGCATCCATAAGTTGGATCGCAGTCGTCGGTCTTGAAATTTTCCTTCATCTCTGTCTCTAATAGTAACCCTCATAACTCTCTCCTCAGAGGTCGAATTTAGACTACTTTAGCTCATTGCAATGGCAACTTGTCAAGCTTCCAAATTGCGCCATAATTGCTTAATTCAGAGCCAATTCGATTTCCCAAAAGCACGTTGGAACTCTTCGATCGTCATTTTTTAATATGGATTGTTAATCTTTCCAAATCGTGTGATCCAACAGATACGCCTATAACTCCATCATTTGATGTGGATTGGATTGATTTTTTGTCATTTGAAAGGTACTTTAATGGTCTTTCATTTTTTACTGGAATCGTTGTATTCTGAGAACATTTTGGTTTCCGTAAGTGGGATCGCAGTCGTCGGTCCTGAATTTTTTCTTCATCTCCTTGTCCAATAGTAACCCTCATAACTTTCTCTTTAGAGGTTGAATTTAGAATATTTTGACCTCATTGCAATTGTAACTTTTCAAGCTTCCAAATCACACCAGATTGCCTAATTCAAGGACCGTTCAATATCCCAAAAACACATTGAAACTCTTTAATGGTAATTTTTCAATATGGATTGTTAATCTTTCCAAATTGTACAATCAAACGGAGACGCCTATTACTCCATTTTATGTTGGATTGGGTCGATTTTTTGTCATTTGAAAGGTACTTTAGTGCTCTTTCTTTCCTGACTAGTATCGTCCACTTCCCAGACCATTTGGGCACCCATTAGTGGGATTGCAGTCGATGGTCTTGAATTTTTCCTTCATCTCCTTGTCCAATAGTAACCGTCATAACTCTCTCTTTAGAGGTCGAATTTAGACTATTTAATCTTATTGCAATGGTAACTTGTCAAGCTTCAAAATTAGACCAGAATTGCATAATTCAGAGACCGTTCCATATCCCAAAAGCATATTGGTACTCTTCAATCGTCATTTTTCAATATAGATTATTAATCTCTCCAAATTGCATGATCCAACGGAGATGCCTAAAACTCCATCAGTTGATGTCAGATTGGGTCAATTTTTGGTCATTTGAAAGGTACTTTAATGGTCTTCCATTACTGACTGGAATCTTCATATTCCGAGACCATTTGGGCATCTGTAAGTGGGATCCCAGTTGTCGGTCTTGAATTTTCCTTCATCTCCTTGTCCAATAGTAACCCTCATAACTCTCTTCAGAAGTCAAATTTAGACAATTTTGGCTCATTGCAATGGCAACTTGTCAAGCTTCCCAATTGGACTAGAATTCCCTATTTCAGAGACTATTTGATATCCAAAAAGCACGATGGAACTCTTCGATCATCATTTTTCAATATGGATTGTTAATATTTACAAATTACACCATCCAATGGAGAGGCCTATAACTCCATCGTTTCATGTCAGATTGGGTCAATTTTTGGTCATTTGAATGGTAATTTAATGGTCTTTCATTTCTGAGTGGAATCGTCGTATTCTGAGACCATTTGGGCATCCATAAGTGGGATCATTGTTGTTGGTCCTGAATTTTTCCTTCACCTCCATGTCCAATAGTGACCCTCATAACACTCTTCAGAGGTCGAATTTAGACTATTTCAGCTCATTGTAATGGTAACTTGTCAAGCTTCCAAATTGCACCAGAATTTCCTAATTAAGAGACCATTCGATATCACAAAAGCACGTCGGAACTCTTCGATCGTCATTTTTCAATATGGATTGTTAATCTTTCCAAATCACGCGATCCAACGGAGATGCCTATAACTCCATCATTTGATGTCAGATTTTGTTGATTTTTGGTCATTCGAAAGGTACATTAATGGTCTTTCATTTCTGACTGGAATCGTCGTATTTCGAGACCATTTGGGCATCCGTAAATGGGATCGCGGTCGTCAGTACTGAATTTTTCCTTCATCTCCTTGTCCAATAGTTACCCTGATAACTCTCTCTTTAAAGGTCAAATTTAGAATATTTTCAGCACATTGTAATGGTAACTTGTCAAGCTTCCAATCGCACCAGAATTGCCTAATTCAGAGACCGTTCGATATCCCAAAAACATGTTGGAACTCTTCAATCCTCATTTTTCAAAATGGATTTTTAATCTTTCCAAATTGCACGATCCAAGGGACACGACTATAACTCCGTCATTTGATGTTGGATTTGGATGATTTTTGGTCATTCGAAAGGTGCGTTAATGGTCTTTCATTTCTAACTAGAATCGTCGTATTCTGAGACCATTTGGGCATCCATAAGTGGGATCGTAGTTGTCGATACTGAATTTTCCTTCATCTCATTGTCCAATAGTTACCCTCATAACTCTCTATTGAGAGGTCAAATTTAGAATATTTTGAGCTCATTGTAATGGTCACTTGTCAAGCTTCTAAATCGGACCAGATTTGTTTAATTCAGAGACCGTTTGATATCTCAAAAGCACGTTGGAACTCTTCGATCCTCATTTTTCAATATAGATTGTTAATCTTTCCAAATAGTATAATCCAACGAAGATGCATATAACTCCATCATTTGATGTTAGATTGGGTCAATTTTTGGTCATTTGAAAGGTACTTTAGGGCTCTTTCTTTCCTGACTGGAATGGTCCTATTCCAAGACCATTTGGGCATCCATAAGCGGGATCGCAGTTATCGGTCCTGAATTTTTCCTTCATCTCCTTGTCAATAGTAACCCTCAAATCTCAGAGGTCGAATTTAGACTATTTCAGGTCATTGCAATGGTAACTTTTCAAGCTTCTAAATTGGACCAGAATTGCCTAATTCAGAGACCGTTCGATATCCCAAAAGCATGTTGGAACTCTTCGATCGTCATTTTTCAATATGGAAGTTAATCTTTCCAAATGGCGCGATCCAACGGAGACACCTATAACTCCATCATTTGATGTCAGATTGGGTCGATTTTTGGTCTTTTGAAAGGTACCTTAATGGCCTTTCATTTTTTACTGGAATCGTCATATTCCGAGACCATTTGGGCATCCGTAAGTGGGATCGTAGTCGTCGGTCCTGAATTTTTCCTTCATCTTCTTGTCCTATAGTAACCCTCATAACTCTCTCTTCAGAGGTCGAATTTAGAATATTTTAGCTCATCGCAAAGGTAACTTATCAAGCTTCTAAATTGGACCAAAATTGCCTAAATCAGAGATCGTTCGATATCCCAAAGCATGTTAGAAATCTTCGATCGTCATTTTTCAATATGGATTGTTAATCGTTCGAAATCGTGCAATCCAATGGAGACGCTTATAACTCCATCATTTGATGTCGGATTGGGTCAATTTTTGGTCATTTGAAAGGTACTTTAGCACTTTCTTTCCTGATTGGAATCGTTGTATTCCGAGACCATTTTGGGCATCCGTAAGCGGGATCGCGTCGTCAGTCCTGAATTTTTCCTTCATCTCCTCGTCCATGAGTAACCCTTATTACTCTCTCTTTAGAGGTCGAATTTAGAATAATTTGACCTCATTGCAATTGTAACTTTTCAAGCTTCCAAATCGCACCTGAATTGCCTTATTCAGAGACCATTCGATATCCCAAAAGCATGTTGGAACTCTTCGATCGTCATTTTTCAATATCGATTGTTAATCTTTCCAAATTGCACGATCCAACGGAGACACCTTAACTGCATCATTTGATGTCGGATTGATTGAATTTTTGGTCATTTAAAAGGTACTTTAGGGCTCTTTCTTTCCTGACTAGAATCGTCGTATTCTGAGACCATTCGGGAATCCGTAAGTGGAATTGCAGTCGTAGGTCCTGAATTTTTCCTTCATCTCCTTGTCCAATAGTAACCCTCATAACTCTCTCTTCAGAGGTTGAATTTAGACTATTTCAGCTCATTGCAATGGTAACATGTCAAGCTTCCAAATTACACTAGAATTGCCTAATTTAGAGACCATTCAATATCCCAAAAGCACTTTGGAACTCTTCCATCGTCATTTTTCAATATGGATTGCTAATCTTTCCAAATCACGCGATCCAATGGAGATGCCAATAAGTCAATCATTTGATGTTGGATTCGGACGATTTTTGGTCATTCAAAAGGTACTTTAATGGTCTTTCATTTCTGACATGGATCGTCATATTTTGAGACCATTTGGGCATCCGTAAATGGGATCGTAGTCATCAGTCCTGAATTTTTCCATATTCTCCTTGTCTAATAACAACCCCCATAACTCTCTCTTCAGAGTTCAAATTTAGACTATTTCAGCTCATTGCAATGGTAACTTGTCAAGCTTCCAAATTGCACAAGAATTGCCTAATTCAGAGACCGTTCGATACCCCAAAAGCATGTCGGAACTCATCGATCGTCATTTTTCAATAAGGATTGTTAATCTTTACAAATAGTGTAATCCAGAGGAGACGCATATAACGCCATCATTTCTTGTCAGATTGGGTCAATTTTTGATCATCTGAAAGGTACTTTAGTGCTCTTCATTTCTGACTGGAATCGTGGTATTCGTAGACCATTTGGGCATTCGTAAGTGGGACCGCGTCGGCGGTCCTGAATTTTTCCATCATGTCCTTGCCCAATAACAACCCCTATAACTCTCTCTTTAGGGGTCGAATTTAGACAATTTCAGCTCATTGCAATGATAACTTGTCAAGCTTCCAAATTGAACACGAATTGCCTAATTGAGAGATCGTTCGTTATCCCAAAAGCTCGATGAAACTCTTCGATAGTAATTTTTCAATATGGATTGTCAATCTTTCCAAATCGCAAGATTAAATGGAGACACCTATTACTCCATCATTTGATGTCAGATGGGGTCGATTTTTTATCATTTGAAAGGTACTTTAGTGCTCTTTCTTTCCTGACTAGTATCGTCCAATTCCGAGACCATCTGGGTATCCTTTAGTGGGATCGTAGTCGTCAGTCCAGAATTTTTCCTTCATCTCCTTGTCCAATAGTAACCCTCATAACTCTCTCTTTAGAGTTCGAATTTAGACGCTTTCAGCTCAATCGAATGGTAACTTGTAAAGCTTCCAGCTGGCATTAGAATTGCCTAATTCAGAGACCGTTCGATATCCCAAAAGGATGTTAGTACTCTTCGATTGTCATTTTTCAATATGGATTGTTAATCTTCCTAAATCACGCGATCCAACAAAGACGGCGATAACTCCATCATTTGATGTCAGATTGGGTCAATTTTTGGTCATTTAAAAGGTACTTTATTGGTCTTTCATTTCTGATTGGAATCATCGTATTCTAAGACCATTTGTGCATTTGTATGTGGGATCATAGTCGTCGGTCCTTAATTTTTCCTTCATCTCCTTGTCCAATAGTAACCCTCATAACTCTCTCTTCAGAGGTCGAATTTAGACTATATCAGCTCATTACAATGGTAACTTGTCAAGCTTCCAAATTGCAATAGAATTGCCTAATTCTGGGACCGTTCGATATGCCAAAAGCACATTGGAACTCTTCGATCGTCATTTTTCAATATGGATTGTTAATCTTTCTAAATTGCGTGATCCAATGGAGAGGCCTATAACTCCATCATTTGATGTCGGATTGGGTCAATTTTTGGTCAACTAAAAGGTACTTTAATGCTATTTCATTTCTGACTGGAATCATCATATGCTGAGACCATTTGGGCATCCGTAAGTGGGAGCTCAGTCGTCGGTCCTGAATTTTTCCATCATCTCCTTATCCAATAGCAACCCTCATAACTCTTTCTTCAGAGGTCGAATTTATACTATTTCAGCTCATTGCAATGGTAACTTGTCAAGCTTCTAAATTGCACCAGAATTGCCTAATTCAGAGACCGTTCGATATCCCAAAAGCACGTTGGAACTCTTCGATCATCATTTTTCAATATGGATTGTTAATCTATCCAAATACCACGATCTAACAGAGATGCCTATAACTCCATCATTTGATGTCGGATTGGGTGAATTTTTGGTCATTTGAAAGGTACTTTCGGGCTCTTTCTTTCCTGACTGAAATCGTCCTATTCTGAGACCATGTGGGCAATCGTAAGTGGGATCACGGTCGTCGGTCCTGAATTTTTCTTTCATCTCCTTGTCCAATAGTAACACTCAAAACTCTCTCTTCAGAGGTTGAATTTAGACTATTTTAGATCATTACAATGGTAACTTGTCAAGCTTCCAAATTAGACTAGAATTGCCTAATTCAGAGACCGTTCGATATCCCAAAAGCATGTTGGAACTCTTCGATCGTCATTTTTCAATATGGATTGTTAATCTTTCCAAATCGCGTGATCCAATGGAGACACCTATAACTCCATCATTTGATGTCGGATTGGGTCAATTTTTGGTCATTTGAAAGGTACTTTAGTGCTCTTTCATTTCTGACTGGAATCGTCATATTCCGAGACCATTTGGGCATCTGTAAGTGGGATCGCAGTCGTCGGTCCTGAATTTTTCCTTCATCTCCTTGTCCAATAGTAACCTCATAACTCTCTCTTCAGAGGTCAAATTTAGATATTTCAGCTCATTGCAATGGTAACTTGTCAAGCTTCCAAATTGGACCAGAACTGCCTTATTCAAAGACCGTTCGATTTCCCAAAAGCATGTTAGAACTCTTCGATCGTCATTTTTCAATATGGATTGTTAATCCTTCCAAATAGGGTGATCCAATGAAGACGCATATAACTCCATCATTTGATGTCGGATTGGGTCAATTTTTGGTCATTTTCAAGGTACTTTAGGGCTCTTTCTTTCTTGACTAGAATCGTCATATTCCGAGACCATTTGGGCATTCGTAAGTGTGATCGTAGTCGTCGGCCTTGAATTTTTTATTCATCTCCTTGTCTAATACTAACCCTCATAACTCTCACTTCAGAGGTCGAATTTAGACAATTTCAGCTCATTGCAAAGGTAACTTGTCAAGCTTCCAAATTGGACTAGAATTGCCTAATTCAGAGACCCTTTAGTATCCCAAAAGCATGTTAAAACTTTTCGATCATCATTTTTCAATATGGATTGTTAATCTTTCCAAATCGCGTGATCCAATGGATACGCTTATAACTCCATCATTTGATGTCAGATTCTGTCAATTTTTGGTCATTCAAAAGGTACTTAATTGGTCTTTCATTTTTTACTGGAATCGTCGTATTCCGAGACCATTTGGGCATTCGTAAGTGGGATCACAGTCGTCGGTCCTGAATTTTTCCTTCACCTCCTTGTCCAAAAGTAACTCTCATAACTCTCTCTTCAGTGGTCGAATTTAGAATATTTCAGCTCATTGTCATGGTAACTTGTCAAGCTTCCAAATTGGACTAGAATTGCCTAATTTAGAAACCGTTCCATATCCCAAAAGCATGTTGGAATTCTTTGATTGTCATTTTCAATATGGATTGTTAATCATTCCAAATCGTGCGATCCAACGGAGACGCCTTTAATTATGTCATTTGATGTCGGATTGGGTCGATTTTTGGTCTTTTAAAAGGTAATTTAATGGTCTTTCATTTCTAACTAGAATCGTCGTATTCTGAGACCATTTGTGCATCTGTAAGTGGGATTGCACTTGTCGGTCCTAAATTTTTCCTTCATCCCCTTCTCCAATAGTAACCTTCATAACTCTCTCTTCAGAGGTCGAATTTAGAATATTTCAGCTTATTGCAATGGTAACTTGTCAAGCTTCCAAATTGGACTAGGATTGCCTAATTCAGAGACCGTTCGATATCCCAAAAGCATGTTAGAACTCTTCGATGTCATTTTTCAATATGGATTCTTAATCTTTCCAAATCGCACGATCCAATGGAGACACCTATAACTCCATCATTTGATGTCAGATTTGTCAATTTTTGGTCTTGTGAATAGTACTTTAATGGTCTTTCATTTCTGTCTAGAATCGTCATGTTCCGAGACCATTTGGGCATCCTTAATTGGGATCACAGTCGTCGGTCCTGAATTTTTCCATCAGCTCCTTTTCTAATAGCAACCCTCATAACTCTCTCTTCTGAGGTCAATTTTAGAGTATTTCAGCTCATTGCAATGGCAACTTGTCAAGCTTCCAAGTTGGTCTAGAATCGCCTAATTTAGAGACCGTTCGATTTGCCAAAAGCACGTTGCAACTCTTCGATCGTCATTTTTCAATATGGAGTGATAATCTTTCCCAATCGGGCGATACGACGGAGACACTTATAACTCCATCATTTGATGTCGGATTGGGTTGATTTTTGGTCATTTGAAAGGTACTTTATTAGTCTTTCATTTCTAACTGGAATTGTCGTATTCCCACACCATTTGGGCATCCGTAAGTCTGATCGCAGTCGTCGGCCTTAAATTTTTTATTCATCTCCTTGTCTAATACTAACCCTCATAACTCTCTCTTCAGAGGTCGAATTTAGACAATTTCAGCTCATTGCAAAGGTAACTTGTCAAGCTTCCAAATTGGACCAGAATAGCCTAATTTAGAGACCGTTTGGTATCCCAAAAGCATGTTAAAACTCTTCGATCATCATTTTTCAATATGGATTGTTAATCTTTCCAAATTGCGCGATCCAACGGATACGCCGATAACTCCATCATTTGATGTCGGATTCTGTCGATTTTTAGTCATTCAAAAGGTACTTAAATGGTCTTTCATTTTTTACTGGAATCGTCGTATTCCGAGACCATTTGGGCATCCGTAAGTGGATCGCATTGTAATGACCTGAAAAATTTTGTGCCAATACCCGAGTTCATATTTCTTTCCTTAGTAGCTTTTGGGGTAATTAGCGCTATTCTCGATTGCAATTTGCGTCAATCATTTTAAATTTGATCGGCATGACTCAAAATTGTAGATTAGCTAGCGCTATGTTTCGGGATCCATCCGCTAAAAGCATGTTGGAAATTCTTCGATCGGACTCTTCAATCCGATGCGATGTTAATCTTTCCAAATCGCGGTCACCATGTTGGACTTGGCCATCACCTATAACTCCATCATTTGATGTGATTGGGTCGATTTTTGGTCAAGTGAAGAGTGTGAGAACGATTGGAAAGTAAATGTGATTTTATGAAATCGAGTCGTGTCGCTTGCATGATGATTTTAAGCAATCGATCATTGGATTCGACCCAATTTGGGCACCCTCCGATCGGGAAGGTGGCCCAAGCATGTCCTTGTGCTTGTGGACCTAATCGAGATTCGGTCGTTGAATTGAGTGTGCTCCTGACCAAGATTCTGACCATGATCCATGGTCGGTGAGCTTAAGTCCGACCTTTCATGGTAATAGGCCCATAAGTGCTTCGTTAGATCGTGAGAGGCCGGTTTTGGTTATACCCTAAGTATACCTTGTTATTTTATCAATGTTAGGCTTATTTATAGACCTTAAAACCCTAGCTCTCTTTTCCATACGAATTTCCTAACCCTAGCTATGTAAGAGAGAGGAAAAGAGAGAGAAAGTGAGAGAGAAGTTGGTGAATCATCTTAGATTCTTTCCTGTTCTTCTTCATCCTTAAACCTTCACTTTAGAATCACTATTCCGGCGATTCTGAGTTCATCCTTGGGTAAGTTAACCTAACCTTAATCTGTGTTAGAGCTTAAAATAGTCTTTGTGTTGTTGTAGCTCATTTCTATTCTTACTTTAGGTTATCCTAGTTCGGTGTTCTTTTCTGGATTAAGGTGTTGACTTTAAGTGTATAGGTTATGGTTTTCAAGGCTTTCAATGCCAGTTAATGGTTTATTCTTGTTATGGATGAGATTTCACATGCCAAATGTTATGTTTACTTTGTGTTCCTGATATGCATGTGTTACATTGAGATTTGTGTATTTTATGTGTATGTATAAAGTACCATATGCGTATAAAATATGAACATGTGATTGCTATGATTATTTGTCGTGTACTTATGCTAGATGTATGTGCGACAACTCCTTGGTAAGAGGAATTGTCCAAATGTGTGTATTTCAACATACGTCATGTATGTTGAATTATGTATTCTAAGTGTTTATAGAAATGTCTGAATGATCTAAAGTGTAATATATTATACTATTTATGGACCACTAGTGTGTATGATTTCCTTCATGCAAGTTACATTCCTTGTTGTTTAATTTCAAGTCTTACTTATGCTTAAATCCATGTTAAGTTGATATTCTTCGAATGCTATATCATATGATTTGAGTTGTTGTTCCATTACTATTCTAAATCGTTGATATCAATATCATAGTGGAATGTGTTTGGGACTATGAATTCGTCCATCGGCCTTAAGTTCGTGGGTGAGGTTGCTTTCGCCACGTGGGACGTGATCCCGAGTTGTATTAGAGTTGTTGGCAGTACGAAGTGTTTGTGTACTCTATGTCTTTATGCACTTCGAGTTCGTCAAGTAAGATTGTCCGATATATTTCACCGTATGGACGCCATTGTTTGAATCTAGAGTAACCAGTGTAAATCCTTTAAACCATTGTACCTTGATCCGCTAAGACTCATGAGACCCATGGTGGTATGGGACACCGTGGTCAAACTGTTGGCCTACGCTCAACCAAACTCGTGCGTCGATTATGGTGGTATGGGACACTATATTTCGGCCTACATTAATTGGTGACCACCCTTTGTAGTGACCTCGAGCATGGCTTGAATATCGCATTGAGGTGACGAGCCTTATTGTGGTAATGAAGGTATGATAGGTGTGCATTGATTTGTCCTTTGTAACGACCTCAAACCATATGATTGTATGATAACCCTAGAATGGATCATTGGATGGTGATTGAGGAAGGTACCTTAGCTTCACAATCCTATTGTATGAAAAGGATTAATAATAACTTGGTAATCATTTTCATGCACCACATTTGCATGTGCTATTGTAGACCATTTGAGGCGATCATGCGTAAGTGATGAAGATCGCCGAGGGTGTCGCGTGCAATTTTTCCTTCATACTCCTTGCAATAGTAACCCTCATAACTCTCTCTTAGGAGGTAATTTTTAATATTTCAGCTCATTGCATTGAATGGTAACTTGTCAACTCGTGGTGCCTTATTGTTCCACGAAGTTGATCACTCACTCCCATGTTTTGGGGCGGTGTTAAACACCCCCCAGACTCTGTCTTAGATGTTGATGTGACTTCTAAGGAAGAGCGGGAGATTGATGATGATGAGTGCTTTCTCTTTTATGCGGTTTTCAAACGGGTTCTACTGAGCGTGGGATGTTGGAATTTCTTTTGGGAATTAAATGATGTAATTTGATACTTGTAATTTTGATAGCAACACTTACATTTCAACCTGGTATGTGTATGTATTTCAGGGATTCGCATATGTACACACATATATTTCTTTAAGTCTTCTGTTTGTTTTCTTCACTTATCCCTGAATTATCTGCACTTTGGCTTAATCTATTCCATGTTTTATGCACTAATATAGACAACATACATCCATCATTAAATATATTGCATAAGTGATGTTTTGGAACTCGGGAGCTGAGTTATGCTCGACCCACGAATTTCAGGGCATTACAGCAGTCATCGGTCCTGAATTTTTCCTTCACCTCCTTGTCAAAAGTAACTCTCATAACTCTCTCTTTCGTGGTCGAATTTAGAATATTTCAGCTCATTGTAATGGTAACTTGTCAAGCTTCCAAATTAGACTAGAATTGTATAATTTAGAAACCGTTCCATATCTCAAAAGCATGTTGGAACTCTTCGATTGTCATTTTTCAATATGGATTGTTAATCATTCCAAATCGCGCGATCCAACGGAGACGCCTTTAACTATGTCATTTGATGTCAGATTGGGTCGATTTTTGGTTATTTGAAAGGAACTTTAATGGTCTTTCATTTCTGACTGGAATCGTCGTATTCCGACACCATTTGGGCATCCATAAGTGGGATCGCAGTTGTCGGTCCTGAATTTCTCATTCAACTCCTTCTCCAATAGTAACCCTCATAACACTCTCTTAGAGGTCGAGTTTAGAATTTCAGCTCATTGCAATGGTAACTTGTCAAGCTTCCAAATTGCACTAGAATTGCCTAATTCAGAGACCGTTCGATATCCCAAAAGCATGTTAGAACTCTTCGATCGTCATTTTTCAATATGGATTGTTAATCTTTCCAAATCGTGTGATCCAACGGAGACGCCAATAACTCCATCATTTGATGTCGGATTGGGTCAATTTTTGGTCATCTGAAAGGTACTTTAGTGCTCTTGCATTTCTGACAGGAATCGTCGTATTCCGAGACCATTTGGGCATCCGTAAGTGGGATCACAGTCGTTGGTCCTGAATTTTTCCATCATCTCCTTGTCCAATAGTAACCCTCATAACTCTCTCTTCAGAGGTTGAATTTAGACTATTTCAGTTCATTGCAATGGTAACTTGTCAAGCTTCCAAATTGCACCAGAATTGCCTCATTCAGAGACCGTTCGATATCCCAAAAGCACGTTGGAACTCTTCGATTGTCATTTTTCAATATGGATTGTTAATCTTTCCAAATCACATGATGGACCAGAGACACCTATTATTCCATCATTTGATGTCGGATTGGGTCAATTTTTCAGCATTTGAAAGGTACTTTAGTGCTCTTTCTTTCCTGACTAGTATCATCCTATTCCGAGACCATTTGGGCATCCCTAAGTGGGATCGTAGTCATCGGTCCTAAATTTTTCCTTCATCTCCTTGTCCAAAGTAACACTCATAACTCTCTCTTTAGAGGTTAAATTTAAACTATTTCAGCTCATTGCAATGGTAACTTGTCAAGCTTCCCAATTGGACAAGAATTACCTAATTCAGAGACCATTTGATATCCGAAAAGCACGTTGGAACTCTTCGATTGTCATTTTTCCATATGGATTGTAAATCTTTACAAATCACGCCATCCAACGGGGAAGCCTATAACTCCATCATTTCATGTCGGATTGGGTTGATTTTTGGTCATTCGAAAGGTACTTTAATGGTCTTTCATTTCTAACTGGAATCACCGTATTCCGAGACCATTTGAGCATCCATGACTGGGATCACAGTCGTCGGTCCTAAATTTTTCCTTCACCTCCTTGTCCAATAGTAACCCTCATAACTGTCTCTTCAGAGGTCGAATTTTGACTATTTCAGTTCATTGTAATGGTAACTTGTCAAGCTTCCAAATTGCACCAGAATTTCCTAATTAAGAGACCATTCGATATCACAAAAGCACGTTGGAACTAATCGATCGTGATTTTTCAATAGGGGTTGTTAATCTTTTAAAATCGCGTGATCCAATGGAGACGCCTATAACTCCATCATTTGATGACGGATTGGGTCGATTTTTGGTCACTCGAAAGGTACGTTAGTGGTCTTTCATTTCTGACTAGAATCGTCGTATTCTGAGACCATTTGGGCATCCGTAAGTGGGATCCCAGTCGTCAGTCCTGAATTTTTCCTTCATCTCCTTGACCAATAGTTACCCTTATAACTCTCTCTTCAGAGGTCAAATTTAGAATATTTTGAGCTCATTGTAATGGTAACTTGTCAAACTTCCAAATCGCACCAGAATTACCTAATTCAGAGACCGTTCGATATCTTAAAAGCACATTGGAACTCTTCGATCGTCATTTTTCAATATGGATTGTTAATCTTTCTAAATAGCGCGATCCAATGGAGATGCATATAACTCCGTCATTTGATGTCAGATTGGGTCAATTTTTAGTCATTTGAACAGTACTTTAGGGCTCTTTCTTTCTTGACTGGAATCATCCTATTCTGAGACCATTTGGGCATCCGTAAGTGGGATCGCAGTCGACGGTCCTGAATTTTTCCTTCATCACCTTGTCCAATAGTAACTGTCAAAGCTCTCTTTTCAGAGGTCAAATTTAGACTATTTCAGCTCATTGCAATGGTAACATGTCAAGCATCCAAATTGGACCAGAATTGCCTAATTCAGAGACCGTTCGATATCCCAAAAACACGTTGAAACTCTTCGATCATTATTTTTCGATATGGATTGATAATCTTTCCAAATCATGCCATCCAACAGAGGCACCTATAACTCCATCATTTGATGTCAGATTGGGTCGATTTTTGGTCATTTGAAAGGTACTTTAATGGTCTTTCATTTTTGACTGGAATCGTCATATTTAGAGACCATTTGGGCATCCCTAAGTGGGATCGCAGTCGTCGGTCCTGAATTTTTCCTTCATCTCCTTGTCCAATAGTAACCCTCATAACTCTCTCTTTAGAGGTCGAATTTAGAATATATTGGGCTCATTGCAATTGTAACTTTTTAAGCTTCCAAATCACACCAGAATTGCCTAATTCAGAGACCGTTCAATATCCCAAGAGCATGTTGGAACTCTTCGATCATCATTTTTCAATATGGTTTGTTAATCTTTTTAAATAGAGTGATCTAATGGAGAGAACTTAACTCCATCATTTGATGTCAGATTGATTCAATTTTTGGTCATTTTAAAGGTACTTTAGGGCTCTTTCTTTCCGGACTTGAATCGTCATATTCTGAGACCATTTGGGCATCTATAAGTGGGATCGTAGTCGTCGGTCATGAATTTATCCTTCATCTCCTTGTCCAATAGTAACCCTCATAACTCTCACTTTAGAGGTCAAATTTAAGCTATTTCTGCTCATTGCAATCGTAACTTGTCAAGCTTCCAAATTGGACCAGAATTGCCTAATTCAGAGACCGTTCGATATCCCAAAAACATGTTGGAACTCTTCGATCATTATTTTTCGATATGGATTGATAATCTTTCCAAATCATGCCATCCAACAGAGATGCCTATAACTCCATCATTTGATGTCAGATTAGGTCAATTTTTGGTCCTTTGAAAGGTACTTTAATGGTCTTTCATTTTTGACTGGAATCGTCATATTCCGAGACCATTTGGGCATCCCTAAGTGGGATCGCAGTCGTCGGTCCTGAATTTTTCCTTCATCTCCTTGTCCAATAGTAACCCTCATAACTCTCTCTTTAGAGGTCGAATTTAGAATATATTGAGCTCATTGCAATTGTAACTTTTTAAGCTTCCAAATCACACCAGAATTGCCTAATTCAGAGACCGTTCAATATCCCAAAAGCACGTTGGAACTCTTCGATCATCATTTTTCAATATGGTTTGTTAATCTTTCTAAATAGAGTGATCCAATGGAGAGTACCTAACTCCATCATTTGATGTCAGTTTAATTCAATTTTTGGCCATTTTAAAGGTACTTTAGGGCTCTTCCTTTCCGGACTAGAATCGTCGTATTCTGAGACCATTTGGGCATCCGTAAGTGGGATCGCAGTCATCGGTCCTGAATTTTTCCTTCACCTACTTGTCCAACAATAACTCACGTAATGCTCTCTTCAGAGGTCGAATTTAGAATATTTCAGCTTATAGCAATGAAAACTTGTCAAGCTTCCAAATTGGACCAGAATTGCCTAATTCAGAAACCGTTCCATATCACAAAAGCATGTTGGAAGTCTTCCATTGCCATTTTTCAATATGGTTTGTTAATTATTCCAAATCATGTGATCCAACAGAGATGCCTATAACTACATTATTTGATGTCGGATTGGATCAATTTTTGGTCATTTGAAAGGTAATTTAATGGTCTTTCAATTCTAACTAGAATCATCATATTCCGAGACCATTTGTGCATCCGTAAGTGTGATCGCACTCGTCGATCCTGAATTTTTCCTGCATCCCATTGTCCAATAGTACCCCTCATAACTCTCTCTTCAGAGGTTGAATTTAGAATAATTCGACTCATTGTAATGGTAACTTGTCAAGCTTCCAAATTGGACCAGAATTGCCTAATTTTAAGACCGTTCGATATCACAAAAGCATGTTGATACTCTTCGATCTTCATTTTTCAATATGGATTGTTAATATTTTTAAATCGTGCAATCCAACATAGACGTCAGCAACTCCATCATTTGATGTCAGATTGGGTCAATTTTTGGTCATCTGAAAGGTACTTTAGTGCTCTTGCATTTCTGACTGGAATCGTCGTATTCCAAGACCATTTGGGCATCCGTAAGTGGAATCGCAGTCGTCAGTCCTGAATTTTTTCTTCATCTCCTTGTCCAATAGTAACCCTCATAACTCTCTCTTTTCAGCTCATTGCAATGGCAACTTGTCAAGATTCCAAATTGCACCATGATTGCTTAATTAAGAGCCCATTCAATATCCCAAAAGCTCGTTGGAACTCTTCCATCGTCATTTTTTAATATGGATTGTTAATCTTTCCAAATCACGCGATCCAACGGATACACCTATTACTCCATCATTTGATGTGGATTGGGTCAATTTTTTGTCATTTGAAAGGTACTTTTATGGTATTTAATTTCTAGCTGGAATCGTTGTATTCTTAGAAATTTTGGCATCCGTAAGTGGGATCGCAGTCGTTGGTCCTAAATTTTTCCTTCATCTCCTTGTCCAATAGTAACCCTCATAACTCTCTCTTCATGGTAACTTTTCAAGCTTTTAAATCGCACTACAATTGCCTAATTCAGAGACCGTTCGATATCCCAAATGCACGTTGAAAATCTTCGATAGTAATTTTTCAATATGGACTGTTAATCATTACAAACGTTGTGATCCAACGGATACGCCTATAACCCTCATAACTCTCTCTTTAGAGGTCAAATTTAGAATATTTTGACCTCATTGCAATTGTAACTTTTCAAGCTTCCAAATCACACTAAAATTGCCTAATTCAGAGACCGTTCGATATCCCAAAAGCACGTTGAAACTCTTCGATAGTAATTTTTCAATATGGATTGTTAATCTTTCCAAATCGCATAATCAAACGGAGACGCCTACTACTCCATCATTTTATGTCGGATTGGGTCAATTTTTTGTCATTTGAAAGGTACTTTAGTGCTCTTTCTTTACTGACTAGTATCGTCCAATTCCCAGACCATTTGGGCATCCTTTAATGGGATCGCAGTCGTCGGTCTTGAATTTTTCCTTCATCTCCTTGTCCAATAGTAACCCTCATAACTCTCTCTTTAGAGGTCGAATTTAGACTATTTAAGCTCATTGCAATGGTAACTTTTCAAGCTTCCAAATCGGACCAGAATTGCCTAATTCAGAGACCGTTCCATATCCCAAAAGCATGTTGGTACTCTTCGATCGTCATTTTTTAATACGGATTGTTAATCTCTCTAAATCGCATGATCCAACAGAGATGCCTAAAACTCCGTCATTTGATGTCAGATTGGGTCAATTTTTGGTCATTAGAAAGGTACTTTAATGGTCTTTCATTTCTGATAGGAATCTTCATA
This sequence comes from Magnolia sinica, assembly GCF_029962835.1. Classification (NCBI taxonomy): domain Eukaryota; kingdom Viridiplantae; phylum Streptophyta; class Magnoliopsida; order Magnoliales; family Magnoliaceae; genus Magnolia; species Magnolia sinica. Next base: position 30,537,459 of record NC_080587.1, read on the forward strand.
TTCCGAGACCATTTGGGCATCTGTAAGTGGGATTGCAGTCATCGGTCTTGAATTTTCCTTCATCTCCTTATCCAATAGTAACCTTTATAACTCTCTCTTCAGAAGTCAAATTTAGACAATTTTGGCTCATTACAATAGTAACTTGTCAAACTTCCCAATTGGACCAAAATTGCCTATTTCAGAGACCATTCGATATCCAAAAAGCGCGATGAAACTCTTCGATCATCATTTTTCAATATGGATTGTTAATCTTTACAAATCGCGCCATCCAACGGAGAGGCCTATAACTCCATCATTTCATGTCGGATTGGGTGAATTTTTGGTCATTTGAAAGGTAATTTAATGGTCTTTCATTTCTGACTGGAATCGTCGTATTCTGAGACCATTTGGGCATCCATAAGTGGGATCATTGTCGTCGGTCCTGAATTTTTCCTTCACCTCCTTGTCCAATAGCGACCCTCATAACACTCTCTTCAGAGGCCGAATTTAGACTATTTCAGCTCATTGTAATGGTAACTTATCAAGCTTCCAAATTACACCAGAATTTCCAAATTAAGAGACCATTCGATAACACAAAAGCACGTTGCAACTCTTCGATCGTCATTTTTCAATATGGGTTGTTAATATTTCCAAATCACGCGATCCAATGGAGATGCCTATAACTCCATCAATTGACATTGGATTTTGTCAATATTTGGTCAATCGAAAGGTACATTAATGGTCTTTCATTTCTGACTGGAATCGTCATATTCCGAGACCATTTGGGCATCCGTAAATGGGATCGCAGTCGTCGGTACTGAATTTTTCCTTCATCTCCTTGTCCAATAGTTTCCCTCATAACTCTCTCATTAGAGGTCGAATTTAGAATATTTTGAGCAAATTGTAATGGTAACTTGTCAAGCTTCCAAATCGCACTAGAATTGCCTAATTTAGAGACCGTTCGATATCCCAAAAGTATGTTGGAACTCTTCAATCCTCATTTTTAAAAATGGATTTTTAATCTTTCCAAATTGTATGATCCAACAGAGATGGCTATAACTCCGTCATTTGATGTTGGATTTGTTCAATTTTTGGTCATTCGAAAGGTACGTTAATGGTCTTTCATTTCTGACGGGAATCGTCGTATTCCAAGACCATTTGGGCATCCATTAGTGGGATCATAGTTGTCGATACTGAATTTTCCTTCATCTCCTTGTCCAATAGTTACCCTCATAACTCTCTCTTGAGAGGTCAAATTTAGAATATTTTGAGCTCATTGTAATGGTTACTTGTCAAGCTTCTAAATCGGACTAGAATTGTCTAATTTAGAGACTGTTTGATTCTTAAAAGCACGTTGGAACTCTTCGATCGTCATTTTTCAATATGGATTGTTAATCTTTCCAAATAGCATAATCCAATGGAGACGCATATAACTCCATCATTTGATGTCGGATTGGGTCAATTTTTGGTCATTTGAAAGGTACTTTAGCTCTCTTTCTTTCCTGACTGGAATCGTCCTATTCTGAGACCATTTGGCATCCATAAGCGGGATCGCAGTTGTCGGTCCTGAATTTTTGCTTCATCTCCTTATCCAATAGTAACCCTCAAATCTCAGAGGTCGAATTTAGACTATTTCAGGTCATTGCAATGGTAACTTTTCAAGCTTCCAAATTGGACCAGAATTGCCTAATTCAAAGACCGTTTAATATCCCAAAAGCATGTTGGAACTCTTGGATCGTCATTTTTCAATATGGAATGTTAACCTTTCCAAATGGTACGATCCAACGGAGATGCCTATAACTCCATCATTTGATGTCAGATTGGGTCGATTTTTGGTCTTTTGAAAGGTATTTAATGGTCTTTCATTTCGGACTGGAATCATCATATTCTGAGACCATTTGGGTATCTATAAGTGGGATCGTAGTCGTCCGTCCTAAATTTTTCCTTCATCTTCTTGTCCAATTGTAACCCTCATAACTCTCTCTTTAGAGGTCGAATTTAGACTATTTTAGCTCATCGCAAAGGTAACTTATTAAGCTTCTAAATTGGACAAAAATTGCCTAAATCAGAGATTGTTCGATATCCCAAAAGCATGTTGGAAATCTTCGATCATCATTTTTCAATATGGATTGTTAATCATTCTAAATCGCACGATCCAACGGAGACGCCTATAACTCCATCATTTGATGTCAGATTGGGTCAATTTTTGGTCATTTGAAAGGTACTTTAGGACTTTCTTTCCTGATTGGAATCATTGTATTCCGAGACCATTTTGGGCATTCGTAAGTGGGATCGTAGTCGTCAGTCCTGAATTTTTCCTTCATCTCCTCGTCCAAGAGTAACCCTTATAACTCTCTTTAGAGGTCAAATTTAGAATAATTTAACCTCATTGCAATTGTAACTTTTCAAGCTTCCAAATCGCACTTGAATTGCCTTATTCAGAGACCGTTCGATATCCCAAAAGCATGTTGGAACTCTTTGATCATCATTTTTCAATATCGATTGTTAATCTTTCCAAATAGCGCAATCCATCGGAGACGCCTTAACTGCATCATTTGATGTCGGATTGATTCAATTTTTGGTTATTTAAAAGGTACTTTAGGGCTCTTTCTTTCCTGACTAGAATCATCATATTCCGAGACCATTTGGGCATCCGTAAGTGGGATCGCTGTCATCGGTCCTGAATTTTTCCATCATCTCCTTGTCCAATAGCAACCCTCATAACTCTCTCTTCAGAGGTCGAATTTAGACTATATCAGCTTATTGCAACGGTAACTTGTTAAGCTTCCAAATTACACCAGAATTGCCTAATTTAGAGACCATTTGATATCCCAAAAGCACATTGAACTCTTCGATCGTCATTTTTCAACATGGAGTGTTAATCTTTCCAAATCGCACGATCCAATGGAGATGCTTATAAGTCCATCATTTGATGTTGGATTCGGTCGATTTTCGGTCATTCAAAAGGTACTTTAATGGTCTTTCATTTCTGACATGGATCATCGTATTTCGAGACCATTTGGGCATCCGTAAGTGGGATCGTAGTCGTCAGTCCTGAATTTTTCTTTCACCTCCTTGTCCGAAAGTAACTCTCATAACTCTCTCTTCAGAGGTTGAATTTAGAATATTTCACCTCATTGCAATGGTAACTTCTCAAGCTTCCAAATTAGAGCAGAATTGCCTAATTCAAAGACCGTTCGATATCACAAAAGCATGTTAGAACTCTTCGATCTTCATTTTTCAATATGGTTGTTAATCTTTTCAAACAACGCAATCCAACGGAGACATCAATAACTCCATCATTTGATGTCGGATTGGGTCAATTTTTGATCATCTGAAGGTACTTTAGTGCTCTTGCAATTCTGACTGGAATCGTTGTATTCTGGGAACAATTTGGCATTCGTAAGTGGGATCGCAGTCATCGGTCCTGAATTTTTCCTTCATCTCCTTGTCCAATAGTAACAACCATAACTCTCTCTTTAGAGGTCGAATTTAGAATATTTTGACCTCATTGCAATTGTAACTTTTCAAGCTTCTAAATCGCACTAGAATTGCCTAATTCAGAGACCGTTCGATATCCCAAAAGCACGATGAAACTCTTCGATAGTAATTTTTCAATATGGATTGTCAATCTTTCCAAATCGCACGATCAAACGGAGACGCCTATTACTCCATCATTTGATGTCGGATTGGATCGATTTTTTGTCATTTGAAAGATACTTAAGTGCTCTTTCTTTCCTGACTAGTATCGTCCTATTCCGGGACAATTTGGGCATCCTTTAGTGGGATCGTAGTTGTCGGTCCAGAATTTTTCTTTCATCTCCTTGTCCTATAGTAACCCTCATAACTCTCTCTTTAGATGTCGAATTTAGACTATTTCAGCTAATTGCAATGGTAACTTGTTAAACTTCCAAATTGGACCAAAATTGCCTAATTTAGAGACCGTTTTATATCCCAAAAGCATGTTGGTACTCTTCGATCGTCATTTTTCAATACGGATTGTTAATCTCTCCAAATCGCGTGATCCAATGTAGATGCCTAAAACTCCATCATTTGATGTCAGATTGGGTCAAGTTTTGGTCATTTGAAAGGTACTTTAATGGTCTTTCATTTCTAACGGGAATGTTCATATTCTGAGACCATTTGGGCATCTGTAAGTGGGATCACAGTCGTCGGTCCTGAATTTTCCTTCATCCTTGTCCAATAGTAACCCTCATAACTCTCTCTTTAAAAGTCAAATTTAGACAATTTCGGCTCATTGCAATGGTAACTTGTCAAGCTTCCCAATTGGACCAGAGTTGCCTATTTCAGAGACCATTCGATATCCAAAAAGCACGATGGAACTCTTCGATCATCATTTTTCAATATAGATTGTTAATCTTTACAAATCACGCCATCCAATGGAGAGGCCTATAACTCCATCGTTTCATGTCGGATTGGGTCAATTTTGGGTCATTTGAAAGGAAATTTAATGGCCTTTCATTTCTGACTGGAATCGTCGTATTCCGAGACCATTTGGACATCCATAAGTGGAATCATTGTCGTTGGTCCTGAATTTTTCCTTCACCTCCTTGTCCAATAGTGACCCTTATAACTCTCTCTTCAGAGGTCGAATTTAGACTATTTCAGCTCATTGTAATGGTAACTTGTCAAGTTTCCAAATTGCACCAGAATTTCCTAATTAAGAGACCATTCGATATCACAAAAGCACGTCGGAACTCTTTGATCCTCATTTTTCAATATGGATTGTTCATCTTTCCAAATCGCGCGATCCAATGGAGACGCCTACAACTCCATCATTTGATGTCAGATTTTGTCAATTTTGGGTCATTCGAAAGGTACGTTAATGGTCTTTCATTTCTGACTGGAATCATCGTATTCTGAGACCATTTGGGCATCCGTAAGTGGGATCGCGGTCGTCGGTACTAAATTTTTCTTTCATCTCATTGTCCAATAGGTACCCTCATAACTCTCTCTTTAGAGGTCAAATTTAGAATATTTTGAGCAAATTATAATGCTAACTTGTCAAGCTTCCAAATTGCGCCAGAATTGCCTAATTCAGAGACCGTTCGATATCCCAAAAGCACGTTGGAACTCTTCAATCCTCATTTTTTAAAATGGATTTTTAATCTTTCTAAATAGCGCAATCCAACAGAGATGCCTATAACTCCATCATTTGATGTTAGATTGGGGGAATTTTTGGTTATTTGAAAGGTACTTCCTGGCTCTTTCTTTCCTAACTAAAATCGTCCTATACTGAGACCGTGTGGGTAATCGTAAGTGGGATCGCAGTCGTCGGTCCTAAATTTTTGTTTCATCTACTTGTCCAATAGTAATCCTCAAAACTATCTCTTTAAAGGCCTAATTTAGACTATTTTAGCTCATTGCAATGGTAACTTGTCAAGCTTCCAAATTGGACTAGAATTGCCTAATTTAGAGACCGTTCGATATCCTAAAAGCATGTTGGAACTCTTTGATCGTCATTTTTCAATATGGATTCTTAATCTTTCCAAATCACATGATCCAATGGAGACACCTATAACTCCATCATTTGATGTCAGATTGGTCAATTTTTGGTCTTTTGAACAGTACTTTAATGATCTTTCATTTCTGTCTAGAATCGTCATATTCCGAGACCATTTGGGCATCCTTAAGTGGGATCGCAGTTGTCGGTCCTGAATTTTTCCTTCATTTCCTTGTCCAATAGTAACCTCATAACTCTCTCTTTAGAGGTCAAATTTAGACTATTTCAGCTCATTGCAATGGTAACCTGTCAAGCTTCCAAATTGGACCAGAATTGCCTTATTCAGAGACCGTTCGATTTCCCAAAAGCATGTTGGAACTCTTCGATCGTCATTTTTCAATATGGATTGTTAATCTTTCCAAATAGGGCGATCCAACGAAAACACATATAACTCCATCATTTGATGTCGGATTGGGTCAATTTTTGGTCATTTTCAAGGTACTTTAGGGCTCTTTCTTTCCTGACTAGAATCGTCATATTTCGAGACCATTTGGGCATTCGTAAGTGTGATCGCAGTCGTCGGCCTTGAATTTTTTGTTCATCTCCTTGTCCAATACTAACCCTCATAACTCTCTCTTCAGAGGTCGAATTTAGACTATTTCAGCTCATTACAAAGGTAACTTGCCAAGCTTCCAAATTGGACCAGAATAGCCTAATTCAGAGACCATTTGGTATCCCAAAAGCATGTTAAAACTCTTTGATCATCATTTTTCAATATGGATTGTTAATCTTTCCAAATCACGCGATCCAACGGATACGCCTATAACTCCATCATTTGATGTCGGATTCTGTTGATTTTTGGTCATTCAAAAGGTACTCAAATGGTCTTTCATTTTTTTACTGGAATCGTCATATTTCAAGACCATTTGGGCATCCGTAAGTGGGATCGCACTCATCGATCCTAAATTTTTCCATCACCTCCTTGTCTAAAAGTAACTCTCATAACTCTCTCTTCAGTGATCGAATTTAGAATATTTCAGCTCATTGTAATGGTAACTTATCAAGCTTCCAAATTGGACTAGAATTGCCTAATTTAGAAACCGTTCCATATCCCAAAAGCATGGTGGAACTCTTTGATTGTCATTTTTCAATATGGATTGTTAATCATTCCAAATTGCGCGATCCAACGGAGATGCCTTTAACTATGTCATTTGATGTCAGATTGGGTCAATTTTTGGTCATTTGAAAGGTAATTTAGTGGTCTTTCATTTCTAGCTGGAATCGTCGTATTCCGAGACAATTTGTGCATCTGTAAGTGGGATTGCACTCATCGGTCCTAAATTTTTCCTTCATCCCCTTCTCCAATAGTAACCCTCATAACTCTCTCTTCAGAGGTCGAATTTAGAATTTTTAGCTCATTACAAGGGTAACTTGTCAAGCTTCCAAATTGGACTAGAATTGCCTAATTCAGAGACCGTTCGATATACCAAAAGCATGTTGGAATTCTTCGATCATCATTTTTCAATATGGATTCTTATTCTTTCTAAATCACGTGATCCAATGGAGACACCAATAACTCTATCATTTGATGTCAGATTGGTCAATTTTTGGTCTTGTGAATAGTACTTTAATGGTCTTTCATTTCTGTCTAGAATCGTCATATTCCGAGATCATTTGGGCATCCCTAAGTGGGATCACAGTCATCGGTCCTGAATTTTTCCTTCATTTCCTTGTCCAATAGTAACCTCATAACTCTCTCTTCAGAGGTCAAATTTAGACTATTTCAGCTCATTGCAATGGTAACCTGTCAAGCTTCAAATTTGGACCAGAATTGCCTTATTTAGAGACCGTTCGATTTCCCAAAAGCATGTTGGAACTCTTCGATCGTCATTTTTCAATATGGATTGTTAATCTTTCCAAATAGGGTGATCCAACGAAAATGCATATAACTCCATCATTTGATGTCGGATTGGGTCAATTTTTGGTCATTTTCAAGGTACTTTAGGGCGCTTTCTTTCCTGACTAGAATCGTCATATTCCGAGACCATTTGGGCATTCGGAAGTGTGATCACATTCATCAGCCTTGAATTTTTTGTTCATCTCATATTCTAATACTAACCCTCATAACTCTCTCTTCAGAGGTCAAATTTAGACTATTTCAGTTCATTGCAAAGGTAACTTGTCAAGCTTCCAAATTGGACCAGAATAGCCTAATTCAGAGACCGTTTGGTATCCCAAAAGCATGTTAAAACTCTTTGATCATCATTTTTCAATATGGATTGTTAATCTTTCAAAATCGCGTCATCCAACGGATACGCCTATAACTCCATCATTTGATGTCAGATTCTATCAATTTTTGGTCATTCAAAAGGTACTTAAATGGTCTTTCATTTTTTACTAGAATTGTCGTATTCCGAGACCATTTGGGCATCCGTAAGTGGGATCGCAGTCGTCGGTCCTAAATTTTTCCTTCACCTCCTTGTCCAAAAGTAACTCTCATAACTCTCTCTTCAGTGGTCAAATTTAGAATATTTTAGCTCATTGTAATGGTAACTTGTCAAGCTTCCAAATTGGACTAGAATTGTATAATTTAGAAACCGTTCCATATCCCAAAAGCATGTTGGAACTCTTAGATTGTCATTTTTCAATATGGATTGTTAATCATTCCAAATCGCGCGATCCAATGGAGACGCCTTTAACTATGTTATTTGATGTCGGATTGGATTGATTTTTAGTCATTGGAAAGGTAATTTAATGGTCTTTCATTTCTAACTAGAATTGTTGTATTCTGAGACCATTTGTGCATCTGTAAGTGGGATCGCATTCGTCGTTCCTGAATTTTTTCCTTCATCCCCTTCTCCAATAGTAACCCTCATAACTCTCTCTTCAGAGGTCGAATTTAGAATATTTCAGCTGATTGCAATGGTAACTTTTCAAGCTTCCAAATTGGAGCAGAATTGCCTAATTTAGAGACCGTTCAAATCCCAAAAGCATGTTAGAACTCTTCGATCGTCATTTTTCAATATGGAAATTTAATCTTTTCAAATCACGCAATCCAACGGAGACGTCAATAACTCCATCATTTGATGTCGGATTGGGTCAATTTTTGGTTAGCTAAAGGTACTTTAGGGCTCTTGCATTTCTAACTGGAGTCGTCGTATTCCGAGACCATTTGGGGATCCATAAGTGGGATCGCTGTTGTTGGTCCTGAAATTTTCTTTCATCTCCTTGTCCAATAGTAACCCTCATAACTCTCTCTTCAGAGGTCGAATTTACACTACTTCAGCTCATTGCAATGGTAACTTGTCAATGTAAGTGCTATAGTTTCTATCCCTATGTGTTGTCAAATTTGTAGTGCCAAAATCACTATTATACTCTGTTATATATAACTTGCATAAGTGAAGCTCTCTCAAGGATCAACATACATGTACAAGCTAAGCTCACATCAAGCAACGCTCTCAAGTACAAGACTCAAGATCTTGAATGAAAGAACTGATCACAAGACAAGACTCTTGAATGCAAGAACTGCTCACAAGACTCAAGCTGAAAAGAAAAAGAAAGTACAAGGCAAGACTCAAGCTGAACTCAAGACTCAAGCTGAAAAGAAAAAGAAAGTACAAGGCAAGACTCAAGCTGAACTCAAGACTCAAGCTGAAACTCAAGCCACTTTCATGATTGAGCTACTTCAAGGTTTAGTCTACATCAAGACTTCAAGGCTCATTCTTCATGGTCTCTTGTTTCAATGTCCATACTTCATGATTGAGGTTTGTTTGACCATAGGATGACCTTAGAAGTAGGTCATTTCGGATACATAAGCCGAATGTTATTTTTCATGTGATTGGTCTGTTCTTCGACCAGTCTTAGGTCTGCTTCGACTAGTCCTAGACTTGCTTCGACCAGTCTAAGAAAATCCTCGACCAGTCGTAAGTTTGTTACAAATTTCGGATAAAATCTGTTAGCCTTCGACTAGTCCTGGAATCTGTTCGACCAGTCGTAGGAACAGTGTTTCTGCATCTTCGACCAGTCGTAGAATCTACGACTCGAAGTCCAGCGAACTTTTGCAGGATCTACGACCAGTCGAAGGAAACCTACAACCAGTCGTAGGAGGGCTACGACCAGTCGTAGAACGGTCAACGTATATCCCGCCTAATCTTTCAAATATCTGTTATGGCTTCGACTAGTCGAAGAGCACTCTAGACCAGTCGAAGACCTGATCTTCTCACCTATAAATAGTGCACGAATCTCAGAAGAAATCATCGATTTAATTATAGTATTCAAGCCAATCTTCGTCGAACTTCTGAGAGATAATTCTGTGCTCCATTTAAGCTAAGTGTGCTTATTTAATATCTTCTTTCCTTAGCTTTATTTTAATTGATTTTGTTTCTTATATTCCAATCTGATTTGATAAAGAGGAATTGTTATTCCCTTTCTTTGGAATCAAAATCAATTAAGGCAAGCCCTATTTGGTTTAATTTAAAATCTATTAGAATTAGAACCATTGTAATCGAGTACTGGACATTGAACTTGGACATTCAATCATCTACTCTGACTTGGTTCTACCGGGCTGCTACAACGAAGAAGATATTCAGGTATTTTACATATTGTAAATTCCTTTCTATTATTTTGGTTTCTTTCAAGATTTGCCAGAAAAATCTTGTTATATTGGTTATCTGAGGAAAGCCAGGAAAACTCAGAAGTGGGGGTTTTTAATTGTGTAAGCCCACATACAAAGACACAATTGTAAGGGTTTTGGGTGAACTGGGAAAACCTATTCGTTAGTAAACGCTAATATCCCCTGTGTGAGGATATTAGGAGTGGAGTAGCTTTTTGTGTGGCTGTTGGATAACAGTTGGTGAACACACAGGCGAACCACTATAAATCCTTTGAGTTGTGGTTGATTGATTTATTCTTTTAATTTTTTTTTATTCTTTTTGTGGGATGTATGTATGGTGGTGAATGTTGTAATTATTTCAAGCTTTGTGAGAATGTTGTAATAGCTTAGAATTTACTTTCTGCTATTCCTTTATAAGCTTGATTTTCAATTTCATTTTGAAAGTTGTTCCAGCAAGGTTGCCCTGCCATTTTTATGGTGTATGGCTGTCCCTAGAACAATACATCTTTAATTACAAGTTATTTCAATTCGGTTCATATTTGTTTTTGTATTCCTCTTCGATTTGAGACTTGATACAAAGACCTTTCTAGAAATAAGGTTGTCCTACCATAAACTCTATTTTGGTGTAAGGTTGTCCTTAGAATAACGTTTGTATCAACCTCTCAAGATCTGAATCTTGAGGTTGTTTTTCTTTCTGCATTATTATTTAATTTGGCTATCATTTTCTTTATTATTCATTGTTATAAGTTTTTATTTGGCATTGTCCTATTCACCCCCTCTAGGACATATAGCTTAGCCTTTTCAAGTGGTATCGAGCCTAATAGCTCCTTTTAATTCTTGGATTTAATTCTGAGCTAACGATTTAAGCTATTTAAGATGTCAAATTTTGATAGCCTTTCGATCACTAGGCCTCCACCCTTTGATGGCTCCAACTATGCTTATTGGAAAGCCGAATGAGGATCTTCCTCAAATCAATGGATGAAAATGTGTGGCAAGCCACGGTGACCGAATGGAATCCTCCTATCATGGAAGTTCTGGGGTTGATGGTTCAAAGTCTATGAAAACCACACCATATTACCAATGGACCACCCTTGAGAAAAGTGAGAGTAGTGCAAATGCTAAAGCACTAAATGCAATTACTTGCGCACTATCACCGGATGAGTTCAAAAGAATCATTTCTTGTGATATCTGCAAAGCAAGCTTGGGATACATTAGAAATGACACACGAGGGTACTACAATTGTCAAAAATCTAAAGTCCAACTCCTCACAACCAGATTTGAAGAAATTCATATGGAGGAAAATGAGATGTTTATGGACTTTTACACTAGATTGAATGACATTGTAAACTCAATGTGGGGTCTTGGCGATAAAATCCCGGAAAGTAAAGTATGTGCAAAAATATTACGCTCACTTCCTGAACGGTTCAATTCTAAAGTAACCGCAATCCAAGAACTTCGTGATACGGATAATATGAGGGTTGAAGAACTAGTTGGTTCTCTACAAACCTACGAGTTAAACTTTAAAGCTCCTAAAGGTAAATCTGTCGCTCTAAAATCTTCTAAATGTAGTTCAGAAGAAAATCTGATTCAGAAGATGACATGGCTCTTTTAGCTAAAAATTTTACAAAATTTTCAAAAGCAAGAAAAGAGTTGATTTTCAAAAATCAAATGACAAAAGAAGTTTAGACCCAAATCTCGAAAATCTTTGAAAGATAGTCAATGTTACAACTGTCTAGAATATGGGCACTTAGCAAATAGATGTCCTAAAAGGGACAAACCCAAGAAGAAGGGTATGTTGGCTACATGGGATGAATCATCTGATTCTGAAGGTTCTTCTGAATCAGAAGATTCTGAAACTGAGTCGGGCAATGAGGTTAGCTCTTATGACTCTAGCCAAATTCACATTTTCAGATAATGACTCTACAAGTGAAGAAAATCTGAATAGTGAATGTGAAAATGAAGATGATCTTCAAGATTCTTACAATGCCCTATATAAGGAAAGTTGTAAAATTGCTGTCAAACTTAAACTTCAAAAAGAAAAGTTTTCTAAACTCAAAAATTGTTTTGAATCGCTTGTCTTAGAAAAATCACAAATTTCAGATAATTTTGAAAAATCAAAATGCGATTTGGAATTTAAAAACTCTCAAATTGTTGATTTAAAATCTGAAATTGAGAAACTTAAAAGTGAAGTATCTTCTCTTCCGAGTTTAAAGGACACATGGAAATATGCCCAAGGTGATCCAAAGTTAGAAAAATTGTTATCCGGATCAAGAAAATGTGGCGATCGATCCGGGTTGGGCTATGATAAAAATCAACCTCCTAAACAAAAGTATACTCCTCCTATGTTTGTTAAAGGAGAGTCCTCAAACTCAAAAGGGAAAAGTACTTATCAAGATTTTTCTAAAAATTCAAAAACTTTTCAAAAACTTAGAAACAGCCATATCAACTTTAATCAGAATCGAAATCCACTAGCTGAAAAGATAGTTGATTTACTCAAGGAGCTATTAAAATCTAACTCTATAGGTCATTCCTACAAGTATACACAAAAGAAGACCAACTATGTTCCTAAACCCAAAAAAGTTATGAAATGGGTTCCTAAAGTCACCTGCTTGGTTGCTCACACTGCTTTCAAAGCAACAAGTCATTCAAAGTGGTACCTAGACAGTAGATGCTCCAGGCATATGACAGGTGACAAAGCTTTATTCACGGATCTGAAAGATATGACTGATGGTTCAGTCACATTTGGTGATGGTAGCAATTGCAAGATTATAGGCCAAGGTGCGGTTCAACTTTTTAATCTTCCTGTGTTTAAAAATGTTTTATACGTTGAAGGCCTAAAGCACAACTTGCTTAGTATATCACAAATATGTGATAATAACCATAATGTTCGGTTTTCTAATCAAAGCTGTGAAATACTAAACAATAAGGGTTCTGTAATATTAACTGGACGTAGAACGTCTGAAAATTGCTATATTATTAGTAAATCCAGCTCCTCTAATCAAACATGTTACATGGTCCATACAGACGAGACTGATTTATGGCACAAACGTCTTAGACATGTACAATATCGAAATTTATATCGATTGAGCAAACGAGAACTTGTAAGAGGTTTACCCAAACTTCAGAAATTAGATAAAATATGTGGTGAATGCCAGATAGGCAAACAAATAAAGAACTCACACAAAAAGGTGAATTCAAATACCACATCAAGACCACTCGAACTTCTCCACATGGATCTGATAGGACCTACCAGAGCGGAAAGTCGTGGTGGTAAAAAGTATATCTTGGTAATAGTTGATGACTTTACCAGATTCACTTGGGTAGTCTTCTTAAGGGATAAATCTGAAACCCTTGAAGAAGTGAGAAAAGTTCTCAAAAGGATTCAAACTGAAAAATCTTCTCAAATCAGTAAAATTCGTAGTGATCATGGATCGAATTTGAGAATAGCAATTTTGAGAAGTTCTGTACCGACCTAGGAATATTACATGAATTCTCTGCTCCCAAAACTCCACAACAAAATGGAATTGTAGAAAGGAAGAATAGGGTGCTTCAAGAAATGGCTAATGTCATGTTGAATAGCATGAAGCTCTCTAAAAATCTTTGGGTCACAGTCAACACAACTTGCTATATTATTAACCGAGTCTACACAAAAAAAGATAATAATAAGACGGCTTACGAATTGTGGTTCAATAAAAAGCCTCTTTGTTAAATACTTTCGAGTTTTTGGCAGCAAGTGCTATCTTTTACGTCATAGTGAAAATTGTGGACAGTTCGAAAAGACGAGTGATGAAGTTATTTTACTAGGATACTCTATAAACAGAAGAGCTTATAGGCTCCTGAACAAAAGGATGGTGTGATTCAAGAATCCATTAATGTTGTCATTGATGATCATTTAAACACACCAACTTCTAATTCAGATAATGATGAAGTACTAATCATTGATAAACCCGATACTTCATCAAATCAAACTGCTTCTGAGTTGAGGGCTGTTAAAGATCATCCAACCACACAAATTCTTGGAAACCCTCTCACCGGTGTTCGCAGTAGACAACTTGAGGATATATGTAATTATGTATATTTTACATCCCAAATTGAACCATCTAACGTAAAAGAAGCGCTTACTGATAACCGGATTGATGCGATGCAAGATGAACTCAACCAATTCATAAGAAATGATGTTTGGTATCTCGTACCAAGACCTAAAGATAAACACATCATTGGAACAAAATGGATTTTCAAAAATAAGTCTGATGAACGTGGAAATATAATTAGAAACAAGGCTAGACTGGTGGTACAAGGTTATACTCAAATTGAAGGGATTGATTTCGATGAAACCTTTGCACCGATGCACGTCTTGAATCTATCGGACTATTTATATCCATTGCATGTTTTAAAAAGATAAAGATCTATCGATGGATGTGAAAAGTGCTTTTCTAAATGGCGATTTACATGAAGAAGTCTATGTTGAACAGCTAATGGGTTTTGAAGATTTCAAAAATACTGATTATGTGTATCGGCTTAAAAAGGCACTTTATGGATTAAAACAAGCACCTAGGGCATGGTATGAGAAACTAACGAAATTTCTTTTAACTCATAATTTTCAAATGGGATCTGTTGATAAAACTCTGTTTGTTAAAAAACAAAATGATCATATCTTAATGGTACAGATTTATGTTGATGATATCATTTATGGATCAACTTATACTGACTTGACTACTGAGTTTGCAGATTTGATGAAATCACAGTTTGAAATGAGCATGGTTGGGGAATTGACTTATTTCCTTGGATTGCAAGTAAAGCAACAATCTGAAGGAATATTCATTTCTCAATCTAAGTATGCCTTGAATCTAATCAAGAGATTTGGATTTGAGAATGGTAAGAATTTCGATACTCCTATGAGTACTACCCTGAAACTATCAAAAGACTCTAATGGTAAAAATGTTGACTCAAAACTTTATCGGAGTATGATTGGTAGTTTGTTATATCTAACTGCTAGTAGACCTGATATTTCTCTAAGTGTTGGTATTTGCGCAAGATATCAATCTGATCCAAAAGAATCTCATTTGACTGTTGTCAAGCGGATTATTAGATATGTCGCAAATATTGTAAATCTCGGTCTCTGGTATCCTCATGAAACCAATGTTCAATTAGTTGGGTACTCTGACTGGGCTGGTAATCTAGATGATAGAAAATCAACCAGTGGTGGTTGTTTTTTATTGGAAATTGTTTAGTTTCCTGGTTTAGTAAGAAACAAAATTCTATATCACTTTCAACAGCTGAAGCTGAGTATATTGCAGCTGGTAATGCATGTACACAGCTTGTTTGGATGCAACGAATGCTAAGTGATTATGGAATTAAACAGGATTCTATGTTATTACATTGTGATAATTCCAGTGCGATAAATATTTCAAAAATTCTATTCAGCATTCTCGTACTAAGCATATTGACATTAGATTTCATTATATAAGGGAATTAGTAGAAGAAAAAGTTATATCTCTAGAATATATTCCTCCCGAAGATCAACGAGCTGACATTTTCACAAAACCTCTTGATAAAAGCAGGTTCAAAAAGATGAAATTTGATCTTGGCATGTGCATTTTAAATTGATAATTTATGCCTTCTTGTATAATATTGTATATATTTGCTAGATTGTATTTCAATTTTTGTTTAAATTGCAAGATAATTCATGCTATCTCAAATGGTACTCAAATTTGTTTGCCTTCCTTAATCTGTCATTTCATTCTTCAGTTTCGACTTCATCCTGGTCATAGTGACATTCCATTTGCATACTTTATGACTGTATTGGCTACTCATATGTTAGTCGATATGCCTGTTGATGAAGCACCAATCCATCATCTGATCTTCAACAATACAAATATTAATAAGATGAAGTTGGATCTGCTTCCTGAACAAGGTGGTGGTGGTGGTGGTCCTGAAGAAGCTGGTGTTGATATTAATATGGATGATATTTTTGAGGAACTAGATTCTGACTCTGCTAATGATCCAGATTTTGTACCATCTGATGTTGATGCACGTCTGAGTGCATTAGAAGATAAAGTTGAGAATATTAATGTTAAGTTGGAGAACATGTCTGTTGCTCATGATTTGCAATTCAAGTATATGCGCAAATATCTTAGGCGCTTGAACAAAGGCATGCACCAACTTGATCCTTCTATTCCTGCTCCATCTTCAAGTTCTAATTCTGACTAGTTTCTATGAAACTTTTGGTATGTAATATCTTTATTACTTAGCTCTTGTTTGATTGAGTTTGAGTTGGATTTTATGCTGGATATTTGTTCTTAATGTAATATTTATGCTGGATATCTGTGATGCTATCTTGAGTATCTCTATGACTCTTTTGCTATTTCCTCCTCATGTTTACTCTCATTCCTTTATTTAGTTCTCCTTTGTCATCTTGTGACAAAAAGGGGGAGAATGGTTTGTTGTTAATGTGATTGTGAGAGGAGTAGCATTGGTTATGTTACTCAGGGGGAGTGGGGTGTCAAGGAGAATATATGTTTGATCTTGTTTCTTATTGAATGTTGAAACTGGTTGAATGTTAAATGTTGATTATTGATTTGCATGTATTAACCAGTTTACAATATGTAAAATACCTGAATATCTTCTTCGTTGTAGCAGCCCGGTAGAACCAAATCAAAGTAGATGATTAAATGTCCAAGTTCAATGTCCAGTACTCGATTACAATGGTTCTAGATCTAATTGATTTTAAATTAAACCAAACAGGGCTTGCCTTAATTGATTTTGATTCCAAAGAAAGGGAATAACAATTCCTCTTTTCAAATCAGATTAGAATAGCAGAAACAAAATCAATTAAAATAAAGCTAAGGAAAGAAGATATTAAATAAGCACACTTAGCTTAGATGGAGCGCAGAATTATCTCTCAGAAGTTCGACGAAGATTGGCTTGAATACTATAATTAAATCGATGATTTCTTCTGAGATTCGTGCACTATTTATAAGTGAAAAGATCAGGTCTTCGACTGGTATATATATAACTTGCATAAGTGAAGCTCTCTCAAGGATCAACATACATGTACAAGCTAAGCTCACATCAAGCAACGCTCTCAAGTACAAGACTCAAGATCTTGAATGAAAGAACTGATCACAAGACAAGACTCTTGAATGCAAGAACTGCTCACAAGACTCAAGCTGAAAAGAAAAAGAAAGTACAAGGCAAGACTCAAGCTGAACTCAAGACTCAAGCTGAAAAGAAAAAGAAAGTACAAGGCAAGACTCAAGCTGAACTCAAGACTCAAGCTGAAACTCAAGCCACTTTCATGATTGAGCTACTTCAAGGTTTAGTCTACATCAAGACTTCAAGGCTCATTCTTCATGGTCTCTTGTTTCAATGTCCATACTTCATGATTGAGGTTTGTTTGACCATAGGATGACCTTAGAAGTAGGTCATTTCGGATACATAAGCCGAATGTTATTTTTCATGTGATTGATCTCTATTCTTCGACCAGTCTTAGGTCTGCCGACTAGTCCTAGACTTGCTTCGACCAATCCAAGAATTCCTCGACCGATCATAAGTTTGTTACAAATTAGGATAAAATCATTAGCCTTCGACTAGTCACGGAATGCATTCGACCGATCGTAGGCAGTGTTTCGCATCTTCGACGATCGTAGAATCTACGACTCGAAGTCGAGCGAACTTTGCAGGATCTACGACCGGTCGAAGGAAACCTACGACGATCGTAGGTGACCTACGACCGATCGTAGGAGGGCTACGACGATCGTAGAAGCGGTCAACGTATATCCCGCCTAATCTTTCAAATATATATATGGCTTCGACTAGTCGAAGAGCACTCTAGACAAGTCAAGAACTGATCTTCTCACCTATAAATAGTGCACGAATCTCGAAGAAATCATCGATTTAATTATAGTATTCAAGCCAATCTTCATCGAACTTCTGAGAGATAATTTTGTGCTCCATTTAAGCTAAGTGTGCTTATTTAATATCTTCTTTCCTTAGCTTTATTTTAATTGATTTTGTTTCTTATATTCCAATCTGATTTGATAAAGAGGAATTGTTATTCCCTTTCTTTGGAATCAAAATCAATTAAGGCAAGCCCTATTTGGTTTAATTTAAAATCTATTAGAATTAGAACCATTGTAATCGAGTACTGGACATTGAACTTGGACATTCATTATTATACTTTGATTTGGTTCTACCGGGCTGCTACAACGAAGAAGATATTCAGGTATTTTACATATTGTAAATTCCTTTCTATTATTTTGGTTTCTTTCAAGATTTGCCAGAAAAATCTTGTTATATTAGTTATCTGAGGAAAGCCAGGAAAACTCAGAAGTGGGGGTTTTTTAATTGTGTAAGCCCACATACAAAGACACAATTGTAAGGGTTTTGGGTGAACCTGGGAAAACCTATTTTTAGTGAACGCTAATATCCCCTGTGTGAGGATATTAGGAGTGGAGTAGCTTTTTGTGTGGCTGTTGGATAACAGTTGGTGAACATACAGGCGAACCACTATAAATCCTTTGAGTTGTGGTTGATTGATTTATTCTTTTAATTTTTTTTTATTCTTTTTGTGGGATGTATGTATGGTGGTGAATGTTGTAATTATTTCAAGCTTTGTGAGAATGTTGTAATAGCTTAGAATTTACTTTCTGCTATTCCTTTATAAGCTTGATTTTCAATTTCATTTTGAAAGTTGTTCCAGCAAGGTTGCCCTGCCATTTTTATGGTGTATGGCTGTCCCTAGAACAATACATCTTTAATTACAAGTTATTTCAATTCAGTTCATATTTGTTTTTGCATTCCTCTTCGATTTGAGACTTGATACAAAGACCTTTCTAGAAATAAGGTTGTCCTACCATAAACTCTGTTTTTGGTGTAAGGTTGTCCTTAGAATAACGTTTGTATCAACCTCTCAAGATCTGAATCTTGAGGTTGTTTTTCTTTCCTGCATTATTATTTAATTTGGCTATCATTTTCTTTATTATTCCGCTGTTATAAGTTTTTATTTGGCATTGTCCTATTCACCCCCCCTCTAGGACATATAGCTTGGCCTTTTCAGTCAAGCCTCCAAATTGTGCCAAAATTGCTTAATTCAGAGCCCATTCAATATCCCAAAAGCATGTCGGAACTCTTCGATAGTAATTTTTTAATATGGATTGTTAATCTTTCCAAATCACAGGATCGAATAGAGACGCCTATTACTCCATCATTTGATGTCAGATTTGGAAATTTATTATCATTTGGTATTCCTGCCTTGCATTACTTACGAAAAGGCCTAGCTATATGTCCTAGAGGGGGGGTGAATAGGACAATGCCAAATAAAACTTATAACAGCGGAATTAAAAAGAATATGATAGCCAAAATAAATCACAATGTAAGAAAGTAAAATAACCTCAAAATTCAGATCTTGAAAGGTTGATACAAATGTTGTTCTAAGGACAACCTTACACCAAAAATCAGAGTTTATGGTAAGCAACCTTATTTCTAGAAGGATCTTTGTATCAAATCTCAAACCGAAGAGGAATACAGAAATAAATACAAACTGAATTAAAATAAATTGTAATCACAAATGTATTGTTCTGAGGACAACCATACACCATAAAAATGGCAGGGCAACCTTGCTGGAACAACTTTCAAAAGAAATTGAAATATCAAGCTGATAAAGGAATAGCAGAAAATAATTCTAAACTATTACAATATTCTCACAAAGCTTGAATTAAATGATTACAACATTCACCACCATACATACATCCCACAAAAGAATAATTAAAGATCAGAAGAATAAATCAATCAACCACAACACAAGGGTTTATAGTGGTTCGCCTGTGTGTTCACCAACTATTAAACAATAGCCTCACCAACTGTTAAACAACAGCCACACAGGATATTAGCGTTCACTAACAAAATAGGTTTTCCCAGGTTCACCCAAAACCTTTACAATTGTGTCTTTGTCGTGGGCTTACACAATTAAAAACCCCACTTCACTGAGATTGGCTCTCCTCGGATAACCAATACAACAAGATTTTTCGCAAATCTTGAAAGAAACCAAAACAAAAAGGAATTTACAATTAAATGTAAAATACGATTATCTCCTTCGTTGTAGCCGGTAGAACTGCATCAGAGTAGATGATTGAATCTCCAAGTTCAATGTCCAGTACTCAATTACAATGGTTCTAATTTTAATAGATTTTAAATTAAACCAACTAGGGCTTGCCTTAATTGATTTTGATTCCAAAGAAAGGGAATAACAATTCCTCTTATCAAATTAGATTGGAATAGCAGAAACAAAATCAATTAAATAAAGCTAAGGAAAGAAAATATTAAATAAGCACACTTAGCTTAGATGGAGCACAGAATTATCTCTCAGAAGTTCGACAAAGATTGGCTTGAATAGATTAATTAATTCGATGATTTCTTCTGAGATTCGTGCACTATTTATAGGTGAGCAGATCGTGTCTTCGACTGGTCTAGGGAGCTCTTCGAATAGTTGAAGCAATAACAGATATTTGAAAGATCTGGCGGGATAAGCTCTGACCGTTCTATGACTGGTCGTAGGTCACCTACGACTGGTCGTAGGTTTCCTTCGACTGGTCGAAGAACCTATAACACATCGCTGGATTTCGAGTGGAAGATTTTCGACAGGTCGAAGATGTAGTCGACACTGTTCCTACGACCGATCGAACAGATTCCTGGACTAGTCGAAGCCTAACAGATTTCATCCGAAATTTGTAACAAACTCACGACTGATCGAGGAATTTCTTAGACTGGTCGAAGCAACTCTAGGACTAGTCGAAGAAGGCCTAGGACTAGTCGAAGAACAGACCAAACTCATGTAAAATAAACATTCGACTTATGTATCCAAAATGACCTACTTCTAAGGTCAACCTATGGTCAGTCAAACCTTAACCATGAAGTATGGACATTGAAACATTAGGAACAAGTGACCTTGAAGTATGAGCTTTGAAGTCTTGATGTAGTTGAAATCTTGATGTAGCTCAATCTTGAAAGAGTCTTGAGTTCTTTACAAACTGCCTTGTACTCTTCTTGAAGTCTTGCAGCTTGAGTCTTGTCTTGTGAGCAGTTCTTGCATTCAAGATTGATCCTTGTACTTGTGAGCTTTGCTTGATGTGAGCTTAGCTTGTTCATGAATGTTGATCCTTGAGAGAGCTTATAACAGAGTATAATAGTGATTTTAACACCACAAATTTGACAACAAACAGGGATATAAACTATAGCACTTACAATCTCCCCCTTTGTCAAATTAGTGACAAAACACATAACCAAGATAAACATAAAATAAAACAACTGGTTCTATGAACCGGGTCAACCAGTAAACATACTCTCAGTTTCATTCAATCAACATTCAACATTCAACAAACAGGGATATAAACTAGTTCAAACATACTCCCCTGAGTAACATAACCAATGCTACTCCTCTCACAATCACATCGTTAAGAACAAACCATTCTCCCCCTTTTTGTCATAATATGACAAAGGAGAACTAAATAAAGAAATATATGAGAGTAAACACGAGGAGTTATGAGAGTATAGCAAAATAGTGATAGAGATACTCAGCATTGCTTTACATAGAATAAAATCCAGCATAAAACATAGATAATATCAAACTCAAAGTCAATTAAGTGCTAAGATATAAAGTTATTACAGACCAGAAGTCTCATATAAACTACTCAGAACCAGAACTAGATGATGGAGCAGGAATAGAGGGATCAAGTTGGTGCCTGCCTTTGTTCAAGCGCCTAAGATATTTGCACATGTATTTGAATTGTAAATCATGAGCAACAGACATGTTTTCCAACTTTACATTTATATTCTCAACTTTACCCTCTAATGCACTCAGACGTGCATCAACATCAGATGGTACAAAATCTGGATCATTTGCTGAGTCAGAATCCAGTTCCTCAAAAATGTTATCCATATTAATGTCATCACCAGCTTCTTCATGACCACCACCACCTTATTCAGGAAGTAGATCCAGCTTCATCTTATTGATATTAGTATTGTTGAAGATCAGATGATGGATTGGTGCCTCATCAACCGGCATATCGACTAACATATGTGTAGCCAATACAGTCATTAAATAGGCAAAAGGAATGTCACTATGACTAGAATGGAGTCAAAACTAAAGAATGAAATGACAGATTAAGGATGGTAAACAAATTTGAATACCATTGGAAATAGCATGGATAACACGAACCATGAACGAAGTCAAGTCAGATTTATTACCCGAACGAGGATACAGATTAGACACAAAGATTTTGTGGAGAATTCTGTATTTGGGTAACAAATACCTTGCGGGAAGCGCATTCCCTTTTTGTGTCCATTGAACATCCATGTTGCACAAGTCTCTAGTGAGCATGCGTTTTTCAGACATTGAGGGTTTATCAGTTAAGTTGTGGATAGGAATACCCTCATCATTCACAGGAATGTCCATAAAGGCTGAAATTAAATGACGATCAACGTCAAAAGGCCCTTCTCTAGTAGAAATTTTAAAAGTTAAATCATCCTGTGAGAAAGCACTAATACATGTAAACATGGATTGGGCAATGGACCGGTATGCAGGCCCACCCCAATGTAATAAGTTAACCCAACCTACAGCTTCAAGCATA
Source organism: Magnolia sinica (assembly GCF_029962835.1). Taxonomy (NCBI): domain Eukaryota; kingdom Viridiplantae; phylum Streptophyta; class Magnoliopsida; order Magnoliales; family Magnoliaceae; genus Magnolia; species Magnolia sinica. The sequence goes on from NC_080587.1 coordinate 30,560,140, forward strand.
GAAAGGATGTCAAAAGGTGGAATATGATTAACATCAACAGGATGTTCAACAATAACATTACATAATCTAATGTCCCTGACATATGATGGATCATCATTGGGAACAAGAAGATGACGCTTAGAGATAGCGGTCGATCTGGAGGAAGAAGAAGGACCACGTGAAGCAGTTTTTCTACCTTTAGAAGCCATTTGCAACAAGGATTTCAAGGAATAAAGAAGTTGCAAAGGATTGAGAAGTAGGTTTACTCAAAACAGATTTTTCAAATTTCAAACCCCAAATCTCAATGAAATCCAAAATACAAAGCTCAAAGCTTGAAAAGTAAACAATCTAGATACAAATCTGCAAGAAAAAAGTGATTTGGAACACTAACCTTGAAGAACATGAAAGATGGGTTCGACAAGTCGAAGCACGGCTCCAAAGAGAAGAAAAGCAAAATGAGGAAGAAAGCAAAATCCTCAAATTTAAGTGAATCCCGAGTTCTACGACTGGTCGTGGGTATCTACGACCCGTCGTAAGTTATTGGCGTATCCATTGGATCGCGCAATTTGGAAATGTTAACAATCCATATTGATGATGATTAAAGAGTTCTAATGTTCTTTTGGGATATTGAAGTCTCTGAATTAGGCAATTCCTGTGCGCTTTGGAAGCTTGACAAGTTACCATTGCAATGAGCTGAAATAGTCTAAATTTGAACTATGAAGAGGGAGTTATAAGGGTTATTATTGGATGAGGAGATGAATGAAAAATTTAAGACCGATGACTGCGATCCCACTTACAGATGCCCAAATGGTCTGGAATACAACGTTCTAGTCAGAAATGAAAGACCATTAAAGTACCTATCAAATGACCAAAAATTGACCCAATCCACATCAAATGATGGAGTTATAGGCGTATCCATTGGATCGTATGATTTGGAAAGATTAAGAATCCATATTAAAAAATGACAATCGAAGAGTTCCAACATGCTTTTAGGATATCGAATGGGCTCTGAATTAGGTAATTCTGGTGCGATTTGGAAGCTTGACAAGTTACCATTACAATTAGCTGAAATAGTCTAAATTCAAACTATGAAGAGAGAGTTATGAGGGTTACTATTGGACAAGGAGATGAAGGAAAAATTCAGGACCGACGACTGCGATCCCACTTACGGATGCCCAAATGGTGTCGAAATACAGCGATTCCAATCAGAAATGAAAGACCATGAAAGTACCTTTCAAATGACTAAAAAATGACCCAATCCACATCAAATGATAGAGTTATAGGAGTATCCATTGGATCGCGCAATTTAAAAATATTTACAATCCATATTGAAAAATGACGATCGTAGAGTTCCAACATGCTTTCAGGATATTAAATGGGCTCTAAATTAGGCAATTCTGGTGCAATTTGGAAGCTTGACAAGTTACCATTGTAATGAGCTGAAATAGTCTAAATTCGACCTGTGAAGAGAGAGTTATGAGGGTTACTTTTGGACAAGAGATGAAGGAAAAATTCAGAACCGACAACTGCGATCCCACTTACGGATGCCCAAATGGTCTAGGAATATGATGATTCAAGTCAGAAATGAAAAACCATTAACGTAACTTTCAAATGACCAAAAATCGACAAGTTACCATTGCAATGAGCTGAAATAATCTAAATTTGACCTCTAAAGAGAGACTTATGAGGGTTACTATTGGACAAGGAGATGAAGGAAAAATTTAGGACCGATGACTGCGATCCCACTTACGAATGCCCAAATGGTCTCGGAATACAGCGATTCCAGTCAAAAATGAAAGACCATTAAAGTACCTTTCAAATGACCCAATCCACATCAAATGATAGAGTTATAGGAGTATCCATTGGATCACGCAATTTGGAAAGATTTACAATCCATATTGAAAAATGATGATCGTAGAGTTCCAACATGCTTTCGGGATATCAAATGGGCTCTGAATTACGCAATTCTTGTGCAATTTGGAAGCTTGACAAGTTACCATTGTAATGAGCTGAAATAGTCTAAATTCGACCTGTGAAGAGAGAGTTATGAGGGTTACTATTGGACAAGGAGATGAAGGAAAAATTCAGAACCGACAACTTCGATCCCACTTACAGATGCCCAAATGGTCTAGGAATACGACGATTCAAGTCAGAAATGAAAGACCATTAACGTACATTTCAAATGACCAAAAATTGACAAGTTACCATTGCAATGAGCTGAAATAATCAAAATTCGACCTCTGAAGAGAGAGTTATGAGGGTTACTATTGGATAAGGAGATGAAGGAAAAATTCAGGACTGACGACTGTGATCCAACTTACGGATGCTCAAATGGTCTCAGAATACGACAGTTCCAGTCAGAAATGCAAGAGCACTAAACTAGCTTTCAGATGACTAAAAATTAACCCAATTCGACACCAAATGATGGAGTTATTGGCGTCTCTGTTGGATCGCGCTATTTGGAAACATTAACAGTCCATATTGAAAAACGACGATTGAAGGAAAATTTTAAGACCGACGACTGCGATCCCACTTACGAATGCCCAAATGGTCTCGGAATAGGATGATTCTAGTCAAGAAAGAAAGAGACCTAAAGTACCTTTCAAATGACCAAAAATTGACCCAATCCTACATCCAATGATGGAGTTATAGGGGTCTCCGACGGATCACGCTATTTAGAAAGATTAACAATCCATATTAAAATATGATGTCGAAGAGTTCCAACACGCTTTTGGGATTTCGAATGGTCTCTGAATTAGGAAATTCTGGTGCGATTTGGAAGCTTGACAAGTTACCATTATAATGAGCTCAAACTATTCTAAATTCGACCTCTGAAGAGAGAGTTATGAGGGTTACTATTGAACAAGGAGATGAAGGAAAAATTCAGGACTGACGACTGCGATTCCACTTACGGATGCCCAAATGGTCTCGGAATACGATGATTCCAGTCAGAAATGAAAGACCATTAATGTACCTTTCGAATGACCAAAAATCGACCCGATCCGACATCAAATGATGGAGTTATAGGCATCTCCGTTAGATCGTGTGATTTGGAAAGATTAAACAATCCATATTGAAAAATGACGATCGAAGAGTTCCAATGTGCTTTTGGGATATCAAATGGTCTCTTAATTTGGCAATTCTTATGCAAATTGGAAGCTTGACAAGTTACCATTGCAATGAGATGAAATAGTCTAAATTTAAACTATGATGAGGGAGTTATGAGGGTTATTATTGGACGAAGATATGAAGGAAAAATTCTGGACCGATGACTGCGATCCCACTTACGGATGCCCAAATGGTCTGGAATACAACGATTCTAGTCATAAATGAAAGACCATTAAAGTACTTTTCGAATGACCAAAATCGACCTAATCCACATGTAACGCCCTGAAATTCGGGGGTCGAGCATAACTCAGCTCCCAAGTTTCAAAACATCACTTATGCAACATATTTAATGATGGATGTATGTTGTCTGTATGAGTGTATAAAACATGGAATAGATTAAGCCAAACTGCAAACATAATTCAGGGATAAGTGAAAGACGCAAGCGAAAGACTTAAAGAAATATATGTGTACATGTGTAAGTCCCTATAATATGTGTACTCTGCCAGGTCATAATTACAAGTGTTGCTTCAAAATATAAGTATCAAAATGAAATCATTTATTACAAAGAAAACCCAGAATCCCCGTAGATCAAGACACGGCTCACATGAACCCGCCTGAGAACTGCATAAAAGAAAACGTGTCCTTGTTATCCTCATACTCCTGCTCTCCCTCAGGGGTCGCGTCATCATCTGCATCTAAGACAGAGTCTGGTTGGTGTTGAAACACCGTCCCAGAATGTGGGAGTGAGTGATCAACTCAGTGGAACTATACAGTAAAAGTTAACATGTTATCAAATCAATCAAGCAGTAATGATAAGGCAATACAATCAAACACGTCCTAATTACTCTTGTTAATGCAAGCATGTATGTAGAAATGATGCATGCTCTTGCCTGCACTCCCTCAGCGTCTTCGTCTTACGGTATGCATGACAACCTCCTGTAGTGCCAACGACGCCAACGCACATGCATTGCGGTGCATGAACATGATTACAAGTTGTTATTAGTCCTTTTCATACAACAGGATTGAGAAGTTCAGGTACCTTCCTCATATCAATTTCCAAACAGTGATCCATTCTAGGGCCATCAATCCTAGACAATCTCATATGATCATATGGTTTTAGGTCGCTGCAAAGGGCTTGTCACCAATCAATGCATGCCTATCATACCTTAGTTACTACCCTAAGGCTCGTCGCTTCAATGCAGCATCAAGGTATGCTCGAGGTCACTATAAAGGGCTCGTCACCAATCAATGTAGGCCGACAGCACGAATATAGTGTCCCAACTACCATAATCGTCTCACGAGTCTGGTGTGCTCACTGGTCACCACGGGGAGGCTCGTCACCCCAATGTAGGCCGAAAGCTCGACCACGGTGTCCCATACCACCATGTCTGGCTCATGAGTCTTAGCGGATCAAGGTACAATGGTTAACGAGATTGCATTAGTAAGTTTGGCACCCTAGATTCAAGCAATAGCGTCTATACATGGTGTACATCCACTGGGACAATCGGGTTACTTGACGAACTCAACTAGTACGAGCGCATGTTGAGTTGAACGACATAGAATGCACAAACAATCCGTGTGGCCAAACCACTACCGACAACCCTAATACGACTCGGTTTCGTCAAACACGTCCTACATGGCGAAATCATCCTCGGCCACGAACTTAAGGTTTGTTACCGATTTCCTGGACTATATCATAGTCCCAAACATCTTCAATTATAATAAATATTCATACTAACAATTTAAAATAGCAACGGAACAACAATTCTAATCATACAATATGGAAGCATTTGATGAATATCAACTTAACATAGATTTACACATAAGTAGTACTTGAAGTCAAACACAAAGAATGTAAATTGCATGTAGGAAATCATACACACCAATAAGAGAGTTGAAAATCTCTTCTCAACGCCCGTAAACAGGTTAATATATTACACACTTGATCATTCAGACATTTCTACAAACACTTAGACTACATATTCCAACATACATGACGTATGTTGGTGATAACACACATTTAGATAATTCCTTTCGCCGAGGAATTTACACACATACAATTAACACAAATACACCACAATTAATCATGGCAAACACATGTTAGTATTTCATACATATACGATACTTTCTACATACACAAGGAATACACAATTCTCAATATATCCCATATATATCAGGAACGCAAAATAAACATCGCATTTGGCATGTGAAATTGCACGCACAACAATAATAAAGCATTAACCGACATTGGAAGCCTTGAAAACCATAACCTATACGAATATAGTCCGCACCTTAAACCAGAAAAAGTGCAACAGATCTGATTCGGACGATAAGTCTTCGTCAACGGCGACTAGATAACCTAAGGCATGAATAGAAATGAGCTACATCAACACTTAAACTATTCTAAGCTCTAAAAAAGATAAGGGTTTGATTGACTTACCCAAGAATGAACTTAGAATCGTCAGAATAACGATTCAAAACTGATGGTTTAGAGACGCAGAGTAACAAGGAAGAATCTCAAGATGATTCACCGGCTTCTCTCTCACTTTCTCTCTCTTTTCCTCTCTCTCTCTCTCTTAGCTAGGGTTAGAAAATTCGTATGGAATTGAGAGTGAGGGTTTTAAGGTCTTTATATAGGCTTAATATGGATGAAAATAGCCCCAGGGCCAAGGTATACTTAGGTTATAACCAAATTAGGTCTATATTGGTCTAACGGAGCACTTCTAGTAGTCCATTTTCCACGTGCGGTCGGACTTAAGCTCACTGACCATGGATCTAGGTCAGGCTGAGTTTTTGTACTGATCGGATTTACAGATCAGCCATGGCGGACCAATCTCAATTCAACAGTCACCGAAACTTGATCAGGTCCACCGGCACTATGACATGCCTGGGCCATCTTCCCTGATCTAAGGGTAAAATTGGGTCAGAATCCAACGGTCAGAATGCTTAGAATCGGCACACAAGCGATACAACTCAAATTTTATAAATCCATATTTAATTTCTCAGCTTTCTCACACTCTTTACTCCGGACTCAAGCAAATCGACTCAGGACATCATCTGGACTTGATTTTTGAGGTGATGGTCAAGCCCAACATGGAGATTATAATTGTCTAAGATCGTCGCTATCGGACTTTCGACGTGCGGTCCAGGTCCGATACAAAGTTTTCAAGTACTCCCGAGAGCAACTGGATTTAGCGTTGAGTCCTAGATTTCAGGATAACATAGCGCTAACGATTCTACAGGTTTTGGGTCCTGCAGATCAAATTTAAAGTGATTGGTGCTAATTTCACAAGCAATTGAATTTAACGCTAGTTAACCCACATTTAACTCCTAAGAAATTTGAGGTAGTACTCGGGTCCTTGCACGAAATTTTTCGGGTCATTACAATCTATCCCCCTTAAAGAAAAATTTCATCCTCGAAATTTGTACCTTCTCATACTCTTCATGGATCTGAGGGTAGCTCTTTCTGACCTCAGTTTCAGTCTCCCAAGTAGCCTCTTCTTCACTATGATGCGTCCACAGTACTTTCACGAGAGGGATAACCTTGCTACGCAATACCTGCTCCTTCCTTTCTAGGATACGTGTCGGTCGCCGTATATATGTGGCATCCTCGCTCAACTGCACTTGCTCCCAACCGATAATATGTGAAGGATCAGGAACGTACTTCTTCAGCATAGAAACATGAAATACGTTATGCACGCCCGCAAGTAGTGTGGGCAAAGCAAGGCGGTATGCTACCGCTCCCACTTGATTCAGTATTTGAAATGGACCAATGAATCTCGGCGTGAGCTTTCCCTTCTTACCAAACCACAGGACTCCCTTCATAGGGGAAACCTTAAGAAATACATGGTCTCCAACCTCAAATTTAAGCAGTCGCCGCCTCGTATCAGCGTAACTCTTCTGCCTGGTCTGGGCTGTCAGAAGTCGACATCGAATAATGTCAACTTTTTCTGAAGTCGCCTGTACCAACTCTAGGCCAATCAAACTACGCTCGCCAACTTCTACCCAGCAATGCGGTGCTCTACACGGGCGACCATACAATGCCTCGTAGGGAGCCATGCCAATACTCGCTTGGAAGCTGTTGTTATATGCGAACTCTGCATAAGGGAGACAATCATCCCAACTATCCTTGAAATTCAAAACACAAGCTCGCAACATGTCTTTCAGAACCTGATTCACTCGTTCCGTCTGCCCGACTGTCTACGAATGAAACGCGGTGCTGAACTTCAATTTCACACCCATCGGTTCCTGGATACGAGTCCAGAAGATAGATGTGAATCACATGTCTCTGTCAGACACAATCTCCAAGGGAACTCCGTACAGACGTACAATCTCCTTGATGTATAACCTAGCCAACTCGTCTGCAGAGTTTGTGACTCTGATCGGTAAGAAATGAGCCGACTTCGTCAATCGGTCGACGATCACCCAAATAGAGTCATGTCCCTTCCTTGTTCTCGGTAGCCCTGAAATAAAATCCATAGATATGAAGTCTCACTTCCATTCTGCTATGGGCATGGGCTGAAGCAGTCCAGGAGGTCGGCGATGCTCTGCCTTAACCTGCTGGCAGGTGAGACAACGAGATACAAACTCAATAATGTGAACTTCATGTTGTCCCACCAATAGGATCTCCTCATATCTTGATACATCTTTGTGCTACTACATCGCAAGCTTAGAATTATGGGCTGACTCGAGAACCTCCCGTCTCAAGTCAGGAATGTTTGGGACACATAGCCGGTCACGATATCGTAGGCCCCCATCTGAACCAACACTCCACTCGGAGTCCTCATCTGTACTAACCCACTTTCTCATCTTCGCCAATAGCTCATCATCCGCCTTTTCATTTCAAGCAAACTTTAAGTCTTTCCATGTCAACTGAGACAACGGTCTGGCTATCTTCGAGAAGTCTCGTATGAAGCGTCGATAATAGCCTGCTTGACCTAGAAAGCTTCTCACCTCAGTAATCGAACCAGGCTGCTTCCAGTCCTGAACTGCAGTTACCTTAGCGAGATCGACTGCTATCCCTTCCTTGGACACCACATGTCCTAGGAACTTGACTTCTTCTTTCCAGAAATCACATTTCTTGAACTGCATAAAAAGCTGATTCTTCCTGAGAGTATCGAAGACCACTCTTAAGTGCTCCTCGTGCTCTTCCCGACTCGTAGAGTTTATCAAAATGTCATCGATAAAGACAATGACGAATCAGAACAAAAATGGTCGAAACACCCTGTTCATCAGATCCATGAACACGGTCGGTGCGTTCGTAAGACCGAACGACATTACAAGGAACTCATAATGGCCGAAACTAGTCCTGAATGCGGTCTTCTGCACATCCTCATTCTTGACGCATAACTGATGATACCCTGACTGCAGATCAACCTTCGAAAAGTACCGTGCCCCCTTCAACTGATCAAATAGATTATCGATCCTGGACAAGGGATACTTGTTCTTCACAGTCACCTGATTTAACCTGCGATAATCTATGCCATCCTTCTTCTTGACAAACAGAACAGGTGCTCCCCAAGGGGACACGCTAGGTCGAATAAAACCCAACTTCAACAAGCCATCTATCTGCTTCCTCAATTCCTCTATTTTACTCGGAGGCATACGATAGGTGGGTAAAGAAATAGGTGTCGCACCAGGCATGAGATCGATAGTAAAATCAATCTCGTGCTGAGGAGGTAATCCAGGAATCGACTCGAATACATCTTCAAAATCCCGAACTACTGGCATGCTTTTTAACGCCAAACTAGCAATACTCTCCCTCCAACAGAGAAGTATAATAACCAAAACGGAAAGGGTAACTGACCTGAACAGGGAAAGTAAATATCTCGCCCTCAGGTCTGTGGATTATCACTAGCCTAGCTTCAAATCAATCTCTGCTCGCATCTTCGTGAGTCAATCCATACCCAAAATGACGTCGTAATGGTATAGAGGTGTGACAAACAGGTCAACTAGGATCGATCTGTTTCCTAGATCAATCAAACAACCCATACAAATCTTGGTAATATCAGAGGAGGTCCCTGAAGCGTAGTGAGCGTCACTCCCTTCATAGTAACAGTGCCCAAACTCAGGCGTTTTACTGCCGCATACGATAAAATAGAGGTAGTGGACCCTGTATCCACCAACAAGAAAACAGAAATACCTTGAATGTGAGCTGTAACCTCAAAAGATCTCGGTGCCAAGTCAACCCCAGGCACTTCAGCTGTAAGCGCGTGAACTCGAGCCTGCTGTGGGTGATTCGACGGTGGAACCATGGGCCGCTGAGGTGGCCTGAAGCGAGGTACAGAATGTCTGAAGGATGGGTGAGCTGGCGCTGAACGAAGGGGTGGAGGAGATATAACCTGAGGCATTGGACGACTGATCCTCTACGGTGGAGTAAATCCATTGTCCCGCATTTGCATAAAGCAATTACGATCCGAATGCCCAATCTTCCCATAGTACGAACAGCGTAAGTCAGAACGCATCGGCTGAGCGGGCAGCGCTGCACGCCTAGGAGGAGAATCTACCCGTGGTCTCTTGCCGAGAAATGATGTACACAGAAAGTTAGGTCGCGGTTTGGGAACCATAGGTGCTCGCATACCGGACGACCTGTCCCTGTCCTGCTCAGATCACAAGGACATGCTCACTAACTCAGCATAAGAAGATATGCTAGCACAGCACATCTTCGATTGAATCTCAGGCCTCAACCCCTCAGAAAAATGCCACATCCGCATCGGCTGATCACCCAGAAGAAATGGAGCATAACGACCCAGCTCAGTAAATCGGTTCTCATACTCAGTTACTAACATCCCTCCCTGAAGGAGGTGAAGGAACTCACTCTCCTTCTCATGTCGGTACGTAACCAGGAAATACTTCTCTTGGAAACGTGCCTTAAATGCCTGCCACATCCACTCAAAATCTTCTGCAACTGTGCGGAGAACACTGTCCCACCATAAACTGGCCTCCTTCTCAAACATGAAGGAGGCAAGCTCGACCTGCTCAGCCTTAGAATAGTGAAGCGGCCTCATCATCTTAAAGATGAATCAATCCAGTACTCGGCCTCCTCGGGTCTATGAGAACCCGCAAATGTGGGAGGTCGTAAGCGCTGGAATAGCTCAAATGTGCCGCTAGCACTAGCGTTCCCAGATGGGTGCATAGGTGAAGCAGGTGGAGTTGCCCCCATCAACTGAGCAAAGATGCCAGCCATGGAAGATAAAAACTACTGCTGCTGTGCTGCAGCTGCTGGATCTGCTGCTGCTGCATCAACAGCATCATCTGCTCAAGCCTATCAGGAGGTGGAGCAGACGAAGATGCATAAGGCGTCGACGCAGATGCACGGTTCAGCTCAGGAACCGAAGGCGTGATTGGTGTAGCCATGGGTGTTATCACAGGAGTCGGCCCAGCAGTGGGGCCAGTAGCTGGCTGAGAGTCTGGCCCAACACCAAAATGAGACGGGCCCGACTGTGGATCCGTTTGGGTATTGCCTAGGGGAGAAACCCCGGCAAGCGACTCGCCCAAAGAGAGACAGACCGAAGTCTTCGAACCCTTAAGAGGCATACCCTACATTCAACAGAGGATGCAACCTGTGAGATTCAACATCCACATAATCCACCCACACAACATTTACATCACAACAGAAGGAAAAACAACATGCTTTTCATTTAACAAAATTGTCACAATACAAAAAGTGCAGCATTACATAGATCACGACAGAGAAAGCATGTGAGCTAAAACAACTTAAGCTTCAAACAACAAACAACTAAAATGGGGCAAAGGATGACTACATCTGCAACTACTCATCAGAATCAGGAGATGGAGGAGGGGCACCCTTATCCTACAGACAACACAGGATAGACTTTAGAGTACGAGACATCTTCTTGAACTTATGCTTCACAAGGCCTCGAAGATCCATAATATCCTGGCGTAAAACAGCCTGACCCTCCTCAAGCCGAGCTATACGGGCATCCCTGGCGGCCTGATCTGTGCCCTACTCTGGTGCCACAGGAGGAGAATTCTCACTCATGTCCTGGGCCTCCACTTCTTCCTCGTCTTGCTCGTCTTCTTCTTCTTCTATCTCAGCTCCACCTTCGCCATTACTCTCTTCCTCATCGCTCTCAATCTCATCCTCACTTTCTTCAAGTGAGGCTTTTCGTCGATGAGGCCCAATGTCCATCTAATTAAGGGTCATCTCATTAATGTAACGAACAGGTACCACCTTTTTCATCCCAAGCCTGTAGCCAAACTCATGTGCAAGCTTATAAATGAATCGGCCAAATGGGAGCGTCCTCCTTTTCGAACGAGTGATAAGGACAATCTGACGTAAGATGTACGTTGGTACACATAGCTTCTCTCCTTGCCCCACCTGATACAGGAAATCTACCATCAGGCGCATACACTCGCTGCGGTTGCTCCACCTTGGATAAACATTGAATGTGCATATGTGGTGAAGCAAGCGGAAGTCGTCCGTTATGTTGGTAGCTAAAAGACTTCTATTAGGCTGCCATTCGACTAGACGACCACACAGGAATTGCGTGTGGCGATCCCTCTCACGCGCATTACTCAAATTCTTCTCACTAGCATGAACCTTGCCAAGTGGCACGTTCAGAAGTAGGGATATCAAAGCGACATTGATTGTGGCCTCCCGATCTCTTCCACAAGGGATCTTGAACTGTAATGGCTCCAGCGAAGGTTCCCGAATGTGGGTATAGAAAGCTCGGACAGTACCCATATTGGTGCGGTATTCACCCTCGAACAGGGGGCACCAACCGACCCCTTCCAGGTGCTCCAATAAGAGAAATTTGCCCAATAGCCGCAGATCTACATGAGCTTCAAAAAGGACTCTACGGCCTTCATAAACTCCATGAGATAGCTCCGCCAACAAGGTTCTTCCAACGGGAGCTGGAGGATTGAGGTCCCGCTTTGTCTGAAACTCTCGAGTGGCGGTCATGCTCGTGGTGGCACCTCTCGACCTCCATGCACGGGCTGGGCGGCTAGGCCCGACTTCATCAACGGGCACTCTCTTCTCCCCCATGAAAGAGAGAATGGTGGAGATGGAAAATATGGCCGTAACAAACTCAAATAGGCCATGGAAAATGAGAGAAAAGAGGGAAATGGGAAGAATGATGAGGCTTCCATGAATTTAAGACCCAAAGGAAGGATTTGAGTACTCAAATGGAAAGAAAAGAGAGGAAAAACAATAATGGAGGTGGGTTTTGAGATGGGTAGGATGGGTATGCACGAAAATGGAAGAAGAAGGGGTTTGGGGAGGGATTTTTGTGGGGTTTTGAGAAAAATTTCAAGAAAAGGGAAGCTTGGAGGGTGGCTTTGTGAAGGAAGGAGGGTTTAGAAAGGGTTAAAATCATGCAACCCTAGATGAGTAGGCCACACTAGACCCCACATGTGTCGGCCCGAGCCGGCCCACCCGGTCTGGCCCGCTGGGCGGCGAGGGCTCACCGAACCTGCGAGGTCATCGCCGGTCTCTGGACAGTCCGGTGATGACTCACCATTTGGGCAAGGTCCTCCTAGCCCCTAAGCTCTAAAATGATGTGGGTCCCCCCTGGGTCCCCTTGGAATTGCCCCGATTGGACCCTTAGTCCGATTCGACGCTTATCGGGCCACTAGGAATAGAATCTGATACAAATACACTTTTACCAGCTTTTTAATGGTAGGAAAGGAATAATACAACATCTAAACCCGACCATGGATGGTCTAGAAGAGATTTGGGGTCACTATGTGTGATCAGGAGTGTGCACGGACTCGATCTCGGCGATCTTTTTCAGTCAACTTTCACTGATAAGAGCAACGGGAAAACTTACACAGACTCTATCGTAAGCTCGCACCCTCCTACACTAAGGTGGCAACAACGTGTGTTGTGTGACCATAACCCAGGTCCGATTTAATCCAAATCATGCTCTGATACCAACTTGTAACGCCCTAAAATTTGGGGGTCGAGCATAACTCAGATACCAAGTTCCAAAACATCACTTATGCAACATATTTAATGATGGATGTATGTTGTCTGTATGAGTGCATAAAACATGAAATAGATTAAGTCAAACTACAAACATAATTTAGGGATAAGTGAAAGACGCAAGCGGAAGACTTAAAGAAATATATGTGTGCATGTGCAAGTCCTTGTAATATGTGTACTCTGCCAGGTCATAATCACAAGTGTTGCTTCAAAATATAAATATCAAAATGAAATCATTTATTACAAAGAAAACCCAGAATCTTCGTAGATCAGGACACGGCTCACATGAACCCTCCTGAGAACTGCATAAAAGAAAACGCATCCTCGTCATCTCATACTCCTGCTCTGCCTCAGGGGTCACATCAACATCTGCATCTAAGACAGAGTCTGGTTGGTGTTGAAACACCGTCCCAGAATGTGGGAGTGAGTGATCAACTCAGTGGAACTATACAGTAAAAGTTAACATGTTATCAAATCAATCAAGCAGTAATGATAAGGCAATACAATCAAACACGTCCTAATTACTCTTGTTAATGCAAGGATGTATGTAGAAATGATGCATGCTCTTGCCTGCACTCCCTCAGCATCTTCGTCTTACGGTACGCATGACAACCTCCGGCAGTGCCAACGACGCCAACGCACATGCAATTCGGTGCATGAACATGATTACCAAGTTGTTATTAGTCTTTTTCATACAGCATGATTGGGAAGCTAAGGTACCTTCCTCATATCAATTTCCAAACAGTGATCCATTCTAGGGTCATCAGTCCTAGACAATCTCATACGATCATATGGTTTTAGGTCGCTGCAAAGGGCTCGTCACCAATCAATGCATGCCTATCATACCTTAGTTACTACCCTAAGGCTTGTCACCTCAATGCGGTATCAAGGTATGCTCAAGGTCACTACAAAGGGCTCGTCACCAATTACTGTAGGCCGACAGTACGAATATAGTGTCCCATACCACCATAATCGGCTCACGAGTCTAGTGTGCTCATTGGTCACTACGGGGAGGCTTGTCACCCTAGCGTAGGCCAACAGCTCGACCACGGTGTCCCATACCACCATGCCCGGCTCATGAGTCTTAGCGGATCAAGGTAAAATGGTTAACGGGATTGCATTGGTAAGTTTGGTACCCTAGATTCAAGCAATAGCGTCCATACATGGTGTACATCCACCGGGACAATCGGGTTACTTGACGAACTCGACTAGTACGAGCGCACGTTGAGTTGAACGACATAGAATGCACAAACAATCCGTGTGGCCAAACCACTACCGACAACCCTAATACGACTCGGTTTCGTCAAACACGTCCTACATGGCGAAATCATCCTCGGCCACGAACTTAAGGTTTGTTACCGATTTCCTGGACTATATCATAGTCCCAAACATCTTCAATTATAATAAATATTCATACTAACAATTTAAAATAGTAATGGAACAACAATTCTAATCATACAATATGGAAGCATTTGATGAATATCAACTTAACATGGATTTACACATAAGTAGTACTTGAAGTCAAACACAAAGAATGTAAATTGTATGTAGGAAATCATACACACCAATAGGAGAGTTGAGAATCTCTTCTCAACGCCCGTAAATAGGTTAATATATTACACACTTGATCATTCAGACATTTCGACAAACACGTAGACTACATATTCTAACATACATGACGTATGTTGGTAATAACACACATTTGGACAATTCCTTTTGCCAAGGAGTTGACACACATACAATTAACACAAATACATGACAATTAATCATGGCAAACACATGTTAGTATTTCATACGTATACGATACTCTCTACATACACAAGGAATACACAATTCTCAATATATCCCATATATATCAGAAATGCGAAATAAACATCACATTTGGCATGTGAAATTGCACCCACAACAATAATAAACCATTAACCGACATTGAAAGCCTTGAAAACCATAACCTATACGAATATAGTTCGCAACTTAAACCAGAAAAAGCGCAACAGATCTAATTCAGACGATATGTCTTTGTCAACGGTGACTAGATAACCTAAGGCATGAATAGAAATAGCTACATCAACACTTAGATTATTCTAAGCTCTAAAACAGACTAGGGTTTGATTGAATTACCCAAGAATGAACTTAGAATCGCCGGAATAACGATTCAGAAGTGATGGTTTAGAGACGCAGAGTAATAAGGAAGAATCTCAAGATGATTCACCGGCTTCTCTCTCACTTTCTCTCTTTTCCTCTCTCTCTCTCTCTCTATTAGCTAGGGTTAGAAAATTCGTATGGAATTGAGAGTGAGGGTTTTAAGGTCTTTATGTAGGCCTAATATGGATGAAAATAGCCCAGGGCCAAGGTATACTTAGGTTATAACCAAATTAGGTCTATATTGGTCTAACGGAGCACTTCTGGTGGTCCATTTTCCACGTGCTGTCGGACTTAAGCTCACTGACCATGGATCTAGGTCAGGCTGAGTTTTTGTACCGATCGGATTTACAGATCAGCCGTGGTGGACCAATCTCAATTCAACGGTCACCGAAACTTGATCAGGTCCACCGGCACTATGACATGCCTGGGCCATCTTCCCTGATCCGAGGGTAAAATTGGGTCAGAATCCAACGGTCAGAATGTTTAGAATCGGCGAGCAAGCGACACGAGTCAGATTTTATAAATCCATATTTAATTTCTCAGCTTCCTCACACTCTTTACTCCGGACTCAAGCAAATTGACTCCGGACATCATCTGGACTTGATTTTTGAGGTGATGGTCAAGCCCAACATGGAGATTATAATTGTCTAAGATCATCGCTATCAGACTTTCGACACGCGGTCCAGGTCCGATACAAAGTTTCCAAGTACTCCCGAGAGGAACTGGATTTAGCGTTGAATCCTAGATTTCAGGATAACATAGCGCTAACGATTCTACAGGTTTTGGGTCCTGCAGATCAAATTTAAAGTGATTGGTGCTAATTTCACAAGCAATCGAATTTAACGCTAGTTAACCCACATTTAACTTCTAAGGAATTTGAGGTAGTACTCGGGTCCTTGCACAAAATTTTCTGGGTCATTACACCACATCAAATGATAGAGTTATAGGCATATCCGTAGGATCGCGTGATTTAGAAAGATTAACAATCCATATTGATGACGATCGAAGAGTTCCAACGTTCTTTTGGGATATTGAATAGTCTCTAAATTAGGCAATTCTTGTGCGATTTGGAAGCTTAACAAGTTGCCATTGCAATGAGCTGAAATAGTCTAAATTCAAACTATGAATGAGTTATGAAGGTTAATATTGGACAAGGAGATGAAGGAAAAATTCTGAACCGACGATTGCGATCCCACTTAGGGATGCCCAAATGGTCTCGGAATACAACGATTCTAGTAAGAAATGAAAGACCATTAAAGTACCTTTCAAATGACCAAAAATTGACCCAGTCCACATCAAATAATGGAGTTATAGGCGTATCCGTTGGATCGCTCGATTTGAAAATATTAACAATCCATATTGAAAAATGAACGATCGAAGAGTTCCAACGTGCTTTTGGGATATCGAAAGGGCTCTAAATTAGGCAATTCTGGTGCAATTTAGGAGCTTGACAAGTTACCATTGCAATGAGCTGAAATAGTCTAAATTTGACCTCTGAAGAGAGAGTTATGAGGGTTACTGTTGGACAAGGAGAAGAAGGAAAAATTCAGGACCAACGACTGCAATCCCACTTATGGATGCCCAAATGGTCTTGGAATACGACGATTCTAATCAGAAATAAAAGACCATTAAAATGCCTTTCAATTGACAAAATATTTACCCTATCCGACATCAAATGATGGAGTTATAAGTGTCTTTGTTGGATCACGCTATTTAGAAAGATTAACAATCTATATTGAAAAATGATGATCGAAGAGTTCCAACGTGCTTTTGGGAATGGTCTCTAAATTAGGAAATTCTGGTGCGATTTGGAAGCTGGATAAGTTATCATTGCAATGAGCTCAAACTATTCTAAATTCGACCTCTAAAGAGAGAGTTATGAGGGTTACTATTGGAGAAGGAGCTGACGGAAAAATTCAGGATCAACGACTACTATCCCACTTACGGATGCCCAAATGGTCTCGGAATATGACAATTCCAGTCAGAAATGAAAGACCATTTACATACCTTTTGAATGACCAAAAATTGACCCGATCTGACATCAAATGATGGAGTTATAGGCGTCTCCATTGGATCGCGTGATTTGGAAAGATTAATAATCCATATTGAAAAGTGACGATCAAAGAGTTCAAATGTTCTTTTGTGATATCGAATGGTCTCTTAATTAGGTAATTCAAGTGCAATTTGGAAGCTTGACAAGTTACCATTACAATGAACTGAAATAGTCTAAATTCGACCTCTGAAGAGAGAGTTATCAGGGTTACTATTGGACAAGGAGATGAAGGAAAAATTCAAGACCGACGACTGTGATCCCATTTACAGATGCCCAAATGGTCTCAGAATACGATGATTCCAGTTAGAAATGAAAGACCATTAAAGTACCTTTCAAATGACCAAAAATTGACCCAATCCGACATCAAATGATGGAGTTATAGGTGTCTCCGTTGGATGAGTAGATTTGTAAAGATTAACAATCCATATTGAAAAATGAGAATCAAAGAGTTCTAACGTGCTTTTGGGATATCGAACGGTCTCTGAATTAGGCAATTTGATCCACTTTGAAAGCTTGACAAGTTACCATTGCAATGAGCTGAAATATTCTAAATTTAACCTCTGAAGAGAGATTTATGAGGGTTACTATTGGACAAGGAGTTGAATGAAAAATTCAGAACCGACGACTACGATCCCACTTGCAGATGCCCAAATGGTCTCGGAATAGGACGATTCTAGTCAAGAAAGAAAGAACACTAAAGTACCTTTCAAATGATCAAAAATTGACCAATCCGACATCAAATGATGGAGTTATAGCCGTTTCCGTTGTATTGCGCGATTTGGAGATGAAGGAGATGAAAGAAAAATTGAGGACCAACGACTGCGATCCCCCTTGTAGACGGCCAAATGGTCTTGGAATACGACGATTCCAGTCAGAAATGAATGCCTATTAAAGTACCTTTTAAATGACCAAAAATTGACCCAATTCGACATTAAATGATGGAGTTATTGCCATTTCCGTTGGATCACGCGATTTGGAAAGATTAACAATCTATATTGAAAAATGATGATCGAAGAGTTCCAACGTGCGTTTGGGATATCGAATGGTCTCTGAATTAGGCAATTCTGGTGCAATTTGGAAGCTTGACAAGTTACAATTGCAAAGAGCTGAAATAGTATAAATTCGACCTCTGAAGAGAGAGTTATGAAGGTTACTATTGGACAAGGAGATGAAGGAAAAATTCAAGAACGACGACTGTGGTCCCACTTACGGATGCCCAAATGGTATCAGAATAAGATGATTCCAGTCAGAAATGAAAGACCATTAATGTACCTTTCAAATGACCAAAAATCGACCCAATCTGACATCAAATGATGTAGTTATTAGAGTTTCCATTGGATCACAAGATTTGGAAAGATTAACAATCTGTATTGAAGAATGACGATCGAAAAGTTCCAACGTGCTATTGGGAAATCGAATGTGCTCTAAATTAGGCAATACTGGTGCAATTTGGAAGCTTGACAAGTTACCATTGTAATGAGCTGAAATAGTCTAAATTCGACCTGTGAAGAGAGAGTTATGAGGGTTACTATTGGACAAGGATATGAAGGAAAAATTCAGGACCGACGACTGCAATCCCACTTACGGATGCCCAAATGGTCTCAGAATAGGACGATTCTAATCAGGAAAGAAATTGCACTAAAGTACCTTTCAAATGACCAAAAATCGACCCAATCTGACATCAAATGATGGTGTAATAGGCGTCTCCGTTGGATCGCGTGATTTGGAAAGATTAATAATTCATATTGAAAAATGACGATCGAAGAGTTCCAAAGTGATTTTGAGATATCAAATGGTCTTTGAATTAGGCAATACTGGTGCAATTTGGGAGCTTGACAAGTTACCATTGCAATGAGCTGAAGTAGTCTAAATTCGACCTCTGAAGAGAGTAATAAGGGTTACTATTGGACAAGGATATGAAGGAAAAACTCAGGACTAATGACTGCGATCCCACTTACGGATGCCCAAATGGTCTCAGAATAGGACGATTCTAATTAGGAAAGAGAGAGCACTAAAGTACCTTTCAAATGACCTAAAATTGACCCAATCCAACATCAAATGATGGAGTAATACGCATCTCCATTGGATCGCGCAATTTGGAAAGATTAACAATCCATATTAAAAACTGACGATCGAAGAGTTTCAACGTGCTTTGGGATATCGAAGGGTCTCTGAATTAGACATTTCTGGTGCGATTTAGAAGCTTAACAAGTTACCATTGCAATGAGCTGAAATAGTTTAAATTTGAACTATGGAGAGAGAGCTATGATGGTTACTATTGGATAAGGAGATGAATAAAAAATTCAGGACCGACGACTACGATCCCACTTACGGATGCCTAAATGGTCTCGGAATACAATGATTCTAGTCAGAAATGAAAGACCATTAAAGTAACTTTCAAATGACCAAAAATCGACCCAATCCACATCAAATGATGGAGTTATAGGCGTATCTGTTGGATCGCACGATTTGGAAGATTAACAATCCTTATCAGAAAATGACGATCAAAGAGTTCCAACGTGTTATTGGGAAATCAAATGGGCTCTAAATTAGGCAATTCTGGTGCAATTTGGAAGCTTGACAAGTTACCATTACAACGAGCTGAAATAGTCTAAATTTGACCTCTCAAGAGAGTGTTATGAGTGTTAATATTGGACAAGGAGATGAAGGAAAAATTCTGGGATCGACGATTGCAGTCCCACTTACAGATGCCCAAATGGTCTCAGAATACAACGATTCCAGTCAGAAATGCAAGAGCACTAAAGTACCTTTCAGATGACCAAAAATTAACCCAATCCGACATCAAATGATGGATTTATTGGCTTCTCCATTGGATCGCGTGATTTGAAAAAGATTAACAATCCATATTGAAAATTGACGATCAAAGAGTTCCAATATGCTATTGGGACATCAAACGGTCTCTAAATTTGGCAATTCTGGTCCAATTTGGAAGCTTGACAAGTTATCATTGTAATGAGCTGAAATAATATAAATTCGAACTCTGAAGAGAGAGTTATGAGGGTTACTATTAGACAAGGAGATGAAGGAAAAATTACGGATGCCCAAACAGCCTCGGAATACAATGATTCCAGTCAGAAATGAAAGACAATTGAAGTACCTTATGAATGACCAAAACTCGACCCAATCCGACATCAATTGATGGAGTTATAGGCATCTCCGTTGGATCTCACGATTTGGAATAATTAACAATCCATATTGAAAATTGACGATCGAAGAGTTCCAACATGCTTTTGGGATATCGAATAGTCTCTGAATTAGGCAATTCTTATCCAATTTAGAAGCTTGACAAGTTTCCATTGCAATGAGCTAAAATATACTAAATTCAACCTCTGAAGAGAGATTTATGAGGGTTACTATTGGACAAGGAGATGAAGGAAAAATTCAGGACCGATGACTATGATCCCACTTACGATGCCCAAATGGTCTCGGAATACGACGATTCCAGTCAAAAATGAAAGACCATCAAAGTACCTTTCGAAAGAGCAAAAATCAACCCAATCCGACATCAAATGATGGGGTTATAGGCATCTCCGTCGGATCGCGCGATTTGGAAAGATCAACAATCCATATTGAAAAATGACGATCGAAGAGTTCCAACAAGCTTTTGGGATATCGAATGGTCTCTAAATTAGGCAATTCTGGTCCAATTTGGAAGCTTGACAAGTTATCATTGCAATGAGCTAAAATATTCTAAATTCGACCTCTTGAGAGAGATTTATGAGGGTTACTATTGGACAAGGATATAAAGGAAAAATTCAGGACCGACAATTACGATACCACTTATGGATGCCCAAATGGTCTCGGAATAGGACGATTCCAATCAGGAAAGAAAGAGCATTAAAGTACCTTTCAAATGACCAGAAATTGACCCAATCCGACATCAAATGATGGAGTTATAGGTGTTTCTGTTGGATCTTGCTATTTAGAAAGATTAACAATCTATATTCAAAAATGAAGATCAAAGTGTTCCAACATGCTTTTGCGATATCGAACGGTCTTTGAATTAGGCAATTCTGATGCGATTTGGAAGCTTGAGAAGTTACCATTGCAATGAGCTGAAATAGTCTAAATTCGAACTACGAAGAGAGAGTTATGAGGGTTACTATTGGACAAGGAGATGAAGGAAAAATTTAGGACCGACGACTGCGATCCCACTTACAGATGCCCAAATGGTCTCGGAATATGATGATTCTAGTCAGAAATGAAAGACCAATAAAGTACCTTTCAAATGACCCAAAATCGACCCAATCTGACATCAAATGATGGAGTTATTGGCGCCTCTGTTGGATCGGGCGATTTGGAAATATTAACATTCCATATTAAAAAATGATGATCGAAGAGTTCCAACGTGCTTTTGGGATATCGAATGGTCTCTGAATTAGGTAATTTCGGTGCAATTTGGAAGCTTAACAAGTTACCATTGTAATGAGCTGAAATAGTCTAAATTTGACCTCAAAAGAGAGAGTAATGAGTGTTACTATTGGACAAGGAGATGAAGGAAAAATTCAGGTCCAACCAGTGTAATCCCACTTATGGATGCCCAAATGGTCTCGGAATATGACGATTCCAGTTAGATATGAAAGACCATTAAAGTACCCTTCAAATGACCAGAAATTGACAAGTTACCATTGCAATGAGCTGAAATAATCTAAATTCGATCTCTGAAGAGAGAGTTATGAGGGTTACTATTAGACAAGGAGATGAAGGAAAAATTCAAGACCGACGACTGCAATTCCACTTACGCATGCCCAAATGGTTCAGAATAGGATGATTCTAGTCAGGAAAGAAAGAGCACTAAAGTACCTTTCTAATGAGCAAAAATTGACCCAATCCGACATTTAATGATGGAGTAATAGGCCTCTCCGTTGGATTGCATGATTTGGAAAGATTAACAATCTATATTGAAAAATGACGATCGAAGAGTTTCAACGTGCTTTTGAGATATCGAACGATCTTTGAATTAGGCAATTGTGGTGTGATTTGGAAGCTTGACAAGTTACCTTTGCAATGAGCTAAAATATTCTAAATTTGAACTATGAAGAGAGATTTATGAGGGTTACTATTGGACAAGGAGATGAAGGAGAAATTCAGGACCGGTGACTGCGATCCCACTTACGGATGCCCAAATGGTCTTAGAATACAACGTTCCAGTAAAAAATGAAAGACCATTAAAGTACCTTTCAAATGACCAAAAAAAGACCCAATCCACATCAAATGATGGAGTTATAGGCGTATCCGTTGGATCGCGCGATTTGGAAAGATTAACAATCCATATTGAAAAATGACGAACGTAGAGTTCCAACATGCATTCGGGATATCGAATGGGCTCTAAATTAGGAAATTCTAGTGCAATTTGGAAGCTTGACAAGTTACCATTGCAATGAGCTGAATTAGTCTAAATTCGACCTCTTAAGAGAGAGTTATGAGGGTTACTATTGGACAAGGAGGTGCAGGAAATATTCAGAACCGACGACCGCGATCCCACTTACGGATTCCCAAATGGCCTCAGAATACGTTGATTCCAGTTAGAAATGAGAGACCATTAAAGTACCTTTCAAATGACCAAAAATCAACCCAATCCGATATCAAATGATGGAGTTATAGGCGTCTCCGTTGGATCGCGTGATTTGGAAAGATTAATAATCCACATTGAAAAATGACGATCGAAGAGTTTCAACGTCCTTTTGGGATATTGAATGGTCTTTAAATTAGGAAATTCTGGTGCAATTTGGAAGCTTGACAAGTTACCATTGCAATGAGCTGAAATAGTCTAAATTCGACCTTGTTGAGGCATAAAAAATGATGAAGGATGGATTGAAGCAGAAGGGGATTGGGAGATAGAAAGAAAATTGGAAAAGAAGGAGAATGAAATAGCTTAAGGGTGGTTTGCGCGGGTCCGTGCAACCGATATCTGTTGCGTGGGACCGCGCAATCGAAATAACAGTTGCGCGGGTTCGCATAATGAAATACAAAAGAGATTCTTTGTAAAAAGATCTAAAGCATTGAAGGGTGGGTCCCATGACACCAAAATCGAGGTTCCACACATGCGAAGGCCTATAAATACCCCCCCTCCTTCATTTGGATGGATTGAAGATTTTGGAGAGGAAGCAGAGCGAGGAGGAAGACTAAAGGTAGAAGAGGAAGCTCCGGTGGTTTGCGTGGGTTCGTGCAACCGATATCCGTTGCGCGGATACGCGCAACCAGGCTGCCCTGTAGTCTGTGAAGCCAAGGGGCCGACATGTTGCTGAAATGGCTAAATCTCCCGATTTCTCCTATCAGAAAGCTTAGAGATCAAGAAACCAATAGAAGCGATATTCGTGTTAGCTCTTAAAGAGATGATCAAATCAAGAGTTAAAATGCTGCCGGATTTGATATTCTGACTCGAATATTTGAACTTTGTCAATTTGTACATTCTAAATTATCTATTTTAGAATCAAGGGATGTTTGAGGATGTAAATGAACTCAGTACTAATAAAATAGGATGATTATCTTTTATACTCTCTCTGTTATGTTTAGATAAGATAATATCCCAAATCGAATGCATTTGTTTCTTATTCGAAACAAAATGGCGACTCTGCTGTGGATTTTTATCTTATTTAATATTAACAACGAGATAGTTACAGAGCTTTCAACATATTTTTGGCATCTTTCTGATGCCAAAATGGTGACTCTCAGTGGGAACATCCTCCCTTTCATCTCTAGGATAAATTATGTGATTCTTCAAATGCTAACTATAATTATGTTTCATGTCTGAAGGTTTCTGAATTCAACCACAAGTTACAACCAATGGAAACTTCTGCAAGAAAGGTGAACTTTCGTTTCACTCTGATCGGATTCACAATAGAGTGCGCACTGAACCAAGCCTCCACATACATGACTCAACTTCCCGCGAGTAAAAGCAATATGACTCGAGCGACAGCTGGGGTTATATCTACTTCACCTCAATCCCTAGAGGGCGATGAAGGTTGGACTATCGTAATGATTCTCAGAATGAGAGTATAGAATGCGAGAAGCCTCGGAATGGATCTGCCTTCACCAAGCATTAGGGGGTCGATAACACGCAATGCAATTAGGAAGAATCCTGAACTCGCTCCTCCTGCGATATATCCCGAGCTAGTAGTTCTGCAGTTGGTGTCACGCGACTTCCCAGCTTTGATCGCACAAAGGGTTAGATGGACGAGACAGCAGAAAGGTAAAGTGTTAATGGCAAGTTCACCCACATCCGTGTCGCCCTAGATGAGTTCACCGATGTCTGCATCGCCCCAATCGATCAATAGCACCAGAAGCGTACAGAAGTCGAATAAAACTCCACTCTTTCCTCTCTTCGTAAGCCCTATCACATCAACGTACTCTCGTCCCACTCCAACTACGGCTTCATCGAAAAGTAGAGAAGCTGCAGTGTGTATGGCCGAGACAAATCAGGAAAATAGGTAGACTGCGGAAGATCGTATCAATGAGATGGCAGAAGCACAAAGAGCACTAATGGATGAGTGCAGAAACCTTAGGGAGGCTTTAGCGACTCTTGTGCATAATGTAGCCCAGATAGCAGCTCCACCAATGATGGGCACAATGAATGGACAAGATAATCAGCCTGAAGGCTCTCAACCACAAGGGACAGGATCACGAGAGTCTGTTGCACCCACGAGAACCGTAACGCAGGATGACGTGAGACAAGTCATCGAAGAAGCTGTCAGGATAGAAAGAGAGCGTGAAAATACTGGCCGCTTCAGATATCGAACACCATATCCGAGGGAGGTAGAAGATGTTTCGTTTCTAGCCAACTTCAAGCATCCAGATTTTCAGAAGTTTAATGGGGAAGGATTGCCAGAAGAACACTTAATGCACTTCATTACCAGTATGGGGAATTTTTCTACGATACCACAGTATTGCCTGTGATTGTTCAGGTCGTCATTGACACACAAAGCATTCCGATGGTATTCCAGTTTGGCTCCAGGGTCGATACGTACTTCGGAACAAATGCAAGACGCTTTTATGTCAAACTTCTTCTCTTTGGACCGTGATGTTAATTGTAACACCTCGTACTTTCCAGTACTCGGGTGTTACCATATAACCAAGCTTAACATAAATACAAGCCAAGCCTAAGTAAACACTTACGTTCCTCCTAGTTTAAATCTGACCGTTGAAAAACAGTCCACACCTATATATTTAATGTACATAAAGTATTATGAAAATAATATTATATTAACTAAGCATGATGGATAACAATTTTACGGAATATAATTGAATTATAAATATCAACGTAGTATTAAATATTTTATACAAAAACTATGAGATATTTTAATAAGATGGTATATTATTTAACAATGAGATTTTAAAAGAGATATTGTACAATTTTCAATCCATACATATGTAATAGGATATTGTATATTGGGAATTATATATTAATAAATACGTGATTAATAACATGTAAATAGTAGCATGTTAATATTAGAAATTATATGTATATATGTGTATGAGATTTTAATTATTTTAATTATAAGTAATATACAAAAGTAATAATCTCTATATTAATATTAGTATTAGTTAGTAATATGTGATGAAAGCTTTAAAAATGGACCATTAGGACCTTTTAACTGTTGACGTCCAATTTTGGAATCATCCGACCACTAGATTGACGGGAAACCACCATTAGGACTACAAATCAAGTTGTGGGCCCCACATGGACATTCATCGGCTTGATCTTTGATCCCGGGCCCTGACTGGGGACTCCTAAATGAAATGGACGGAGTAGATTTTTCATAATCATCACGATGGACCCCACACCTGCATCCCATGTGCACCACAGTGGATACACTTGCTGTGCACCGTACCTGCAAAGGCAGTCAAAACTGCCTTAACCGAGCCTTCTCAAAGGAGGAACTCTCTCTCCCTTCGGTTTCAACAGCGGACGCACAGGCGTCCCCAATTTCTGATCACAGCCCACCATATGGTCCCCACCTTGATGATCCAAACCGTCCATCTGACAGAGGACTCGCGTGAGACCAAAACCCAAGTTTCGCATCAGACCTTCATGCATGTATGGACATACAAACCTCACTGCAAAACGGCCCTACAAAACCATATTTTCAAAAATGGCAACTGTCCTCCTTGCCATGAGGGCAATCCGTGTGCTCTCTCCCCTCTCCAATCCCAGCCCTTTAATTCAGCGTATCCCGACTGTTTGTCTAGGAAAATCTCAGCCATCCATTTGCTTAGGGCGTTCCTTGCAAAACCAGGGATGGTTTTGGTTCCCACCCACTGTTTGGTAAGCGGTTTATACCAGGGTGAATCTGGGACTCCCATTGACGATCCGACGGCCCTGAGAGCATCTAAGGCAGGATATAAGGTGAGTGGATCGTGTGGCAAACGGACCTCTCTCACGTTCTTGCTTCGGATAGGAAAATCGGTCGTTCCCTTCTTCATCCAAACCCACCGATCTAAACTCCTCCAAGCTTTGATGAAGCTTATCTGCAAGTTTCCTAGGGTCCATTAGGACTGTCTAAAAGGAACAGATCGAAGGCAGAAGCCTCTTGTTCAAAGACGCCATTAATGGTAGTCATCTTCTCCGCCATTCCAAACTGAGTCAGACACAGTTCAGGATGCCGTTTTCAGGCCCTCACTGTCCGATGATGGTGATGGAAGAGAAAGGCAGAGGTAATAAGAAGAAGGAAGTAGAATGGAGAAGAAAGAAGGAGGAGGGTGGTGTGGCTATTGCACCCCACCACCGTGCCAACTCAAACCGGGCCGAATCTGGACTGACTCTAGATCGAGTCACACGTGGGACTGATTCAGTCCAGGCACCGTTGGTCCTTTGCACGTCCAGGAGGAGGAAGGAAAATGAGAAGTCAGTGAGAGAGAAGAAGGAGCAGAGAAAGAAGAAGAAAAAAATGGGGAAAGAATGGGTGTGGCTGCACCATCACCAAGCTGCTGCACTAGCTCGACTCGAGCTGAGTCTTGCATCTGGCCCAATCCAGATGTTTCTGATTTCCAGCTTATTGAAAACGGAGAAAGAAGAGGAGAGAGTTAGGGAGAGAAGAAGACAAGGTGAGAGAGTGAGTTGTGTAGCTGGCGAGTCGACTCGACTCACCTAAGTTGAGTTGGCCCATCCTTGAGTCAAGTCCAGCCACCTCTGGACTTCCCAGAAGCATAAATGAAGAAGGAGAGAGAATGTAGGGAAGAGTGGTTGTGTTGGGCCGAGTCAACTCGGTTCGAACCGAGTCATCAAGGTAAGTCAACCTTTCCTCTCCATTCTAGCCTTGTTCCGATGCACTGTTATCATTTGTTACCATTGTTGTTATTAGGATTATTAATATTAGATATGGTTAGCCATTAGTAGATCATTATGCTAGGACTAGTTGTTATAAACAAATTTCAATTATTAAATGGTAATATTTTATTTATCATCCTAAATATTTATTTTGGATAGTAGATTGTACTAATCATAAATGATTAACCATTAATGGACTACTTACACTAATACTAGCTATATTAAACAAAGTTACAATTATTAGAAATTTACATCCATTACTCTTAAATATTATCATGATAGCAGATCATAATATTAACTATCATCTTAATGATTACTATTATCATGTTACGCTAATATTAGTTATTATAAATGAAACTACTTTTAGTGATATTAGCATGGTATCCACCACTTGGAAATGTTATCTCTAATAATAGGTTGTACTATTATACTTCAATTGTAATAATGATTAATACCATGGTCATAAATAATATTTATATCATTAACGTTAAATGGTAACTAATACATCGACTAGAGTTCAAATCCTAGAAACTAAATTTAAGACTAAACCCTAAGATAAGTAATTCAAATCTTAGGCCATGATCTTAAACCTAAGTAGTGAGTGGAACTTGGACCTAATTGTACACACTCATAATTTGTGGTAGGATACAAATCCTAATGGCGCAAGCGCTTAGCAACACTAGAAGGCGATTCAAAGGATAAGGTGATGATTCTTCCCCTTAAGCTTTCCATCTTCTCATTAGCTTAAGTTATAGTTTTTATTAAAAATTATAATTGATATCTCTCTCTTATAATCACATGTGTTAGCTGGTGGAAATTGAATTGCTATATTACCTGCTTAATGTTCATCCTATATATTTGTTCATGCTTTTGGATTATTTGTGTATTGCTTATGGACTTTAAAATAGTACATTAGTAGGAAACCCCCACCTATAAATGTACACCCATACTTGGGATGTAACCCGACTGGTTGTGATTGAAATGGAACTTCGACCTAGTGGTTATTGAGTGGTGGTTTAAATGGATCATTAATGTGGGCCTACCATCCAGGGTTGTTGTGTCCAATAGTTTTCAAGGATGGTCTTTTATCGCATGGTTTTGATACTCGCCCTATGAGGCCTATTTTGATAATTGCCCTATGTGGCTTGTTTGATATCGCCCTATGTGGCTTTGTTATGGTATTTTTCCTATATGGGTTCGATGTTTTATACCGTGCAACAATGCGATGGTAAGCCCCATATACTGTAATATGATTGGCCACTAGTCGACGGGTTTCCATTAAACATCCTAAGATGGTAGCCTCATGAGCCAGGGATGGTGGTAATGAGACACTATACCTGAGCTGTCGGCCTACGCTGGGCCATGTGCTCCCCGTAGTGACCTTTGAGCTTATCTAAATTGACTGGTTGTAAATGGACTAATAATGACTTGGCTAATTATGCATGCATGGCATATTACGATGGCTTGGATCATTATGCCCATACAATTATGCCGCGTGTTGCGCTAATGACCAGCCGATCGATTTATGATGATGACTTGGACCACTCATGCCCATATGATTACGCCGCATGTTGCGCTGATGACTAGTCACATCCTTGGGTGACGACCCCATTGCCTGTCCGAATGTTTTTTCCTGGGGCACCGACCGTCCGAATGATTTACCCAAGTCGATGATTGCATTCATGCATCCATGCACCTAATAAGATTGCATTTACTCTATTTTAGTTTTCTAGATGTTTTATATTATTTCTTACCTAATGCGGCGGTGTGTAATCTTGAGGAAAATTCACACTGAGTTGGTCACTCATCCATCAAATATACAACCGTATAGGTAATACAGGTAGCTTAAGTAATATGCTTGTTCAGACTTGATGAGGAGTAGGGTACGATTGCCAGGGGTGCATGACTGTATTTGTTTGGAGGAGCTGCGTGATCTCGTGGCTTATGTTTATATGCTTTCTGTTATTCTTTATGTATTAAATCATGTAAATCTTGTACTTGTTTAAATTCAGAGACATTGGTTTGTATAAGTCATTATGGGTAGCTTCTTGTAAATTTGAATGATAATGAAATTTTCCTTTATGTCAATTTGTCCACACTATACACATTTGCTTACTCTGATGAAGGAAAAAAAAATGTACACTCGAATTTGACAATCCTTTAAAGCTAGCACTCGGGTTTTTGGGACATGGGTCATAAACTTGGGTCCTGAAAAGTCAGGGCGTTACATTAATATTACAGAATTGGCTTCTATACGGCAGAGAGAAGGAGAACCGATATAAAAGTTTATAGACAGATGGAAGACATTAGGAGCCTCATGCAGGCAGTTGCCAGAAGAAAGGGAACAAGTCAAGATGTGCCTGAACTCTATGGAAATGTGCATCGCGTTTGGACTCACTAGCGCCGACATCAGAACTTTCTGTGATCTGGCTACTAAGGCTCATGCTTTAGAATTGATGACTTGTAAGATGCCAGCATGTCACCATGAAACAGTTAGGAGAGCACCTAGCAAGATGTCCGTAAACACCGTCGATCGTGACAAGAGAAGCAAAGATACAAGGGACTCCAAGGAAAGGAGGCCAGAACGAAAAGAAGAATGGAATCAGTCAAGAAGCAGATATAGCGGTAAGAGGCCCAAGATGCTTAATTCTCATGAGGGGTTTGCGTTCGACAGGGAAGATGTCGTTCCTATGATGAACCAACTGCTAAAAGCTTGCACGATAGAGTTACCAGAACCTAAACGCCCTGAAGATGTGACAAGAACAAGAGAGAGAGAGAGAGATTTTTGCTGCTATCATCGTCTAGTGGGGCATCCAACGGAGAATTGTTATACATTGAAATGTATAATACATCGAATGATATACACGAACGAAATAGTAATT
Source organism: Magnolia sinica (assembly GCF_029962835.1). Taxonomy (NCBI): domain Eukaryota; kingdom Viridiplantae; phylum Streptophyta; class Magnoliopsida; order Magnoliales; family Magnoliaceae; genus Magnolia; species Magnolia sinica. The sequence continues at coordinate 30,590,544 of NC_080587.1, forward strand.
GATAAAGAAAAAGAAAGGGGTACCATAGCAACAGTGAATATGCTCACGATCCGAGAAAAGGCTTGGGATACGAAAGAGAAAGAAAATCGTGATGCGATAAAGAAGGTAGCAGTGATTACACTACAATCAGGGAAGAAAATGACAAGCCCTATGAAGCAGAAAGCAGGGATCGCAAGAAAGGAAGTCATTGAAAGGCAAAGCAATGATGAGGAGGATGAAAATAAGAGTGAGACGGCAAAGGTGACTTATGATGTAGTAAATCATTTGAAGAGCGTACCAGCTCAGTTAAGCGTTTATGATGCGCTTAAGTTATTAGAGGAATTTTGGCAGAGCTTAGTGTAAGCATTGTCTAATCGTAATGTCAAAGAAACCTTATTGGCAGAGATGGGACGTGAAGAACACGATGAGCAAGAGAATTGCCTACCAGTCATTTCCTTCTCCGATGATGATTTGATCTGTGAGGTAGAGCATAATAGGCCACTAATGATAGAAGGCCATATCCATGAGAAGAGGTTAAGCGGATTATGATAGATAATGGGTCAGCGGTGAACCTCTTGCCACTCTCAATGTTGAGTAAGCTAGGTTACCGTTGTTCAGATTTATGCCCTAGTGGAATGATGATAAAGGGCTTTAATCAAGATGTGCAATGCACACTTGGTAAAATTATAGTAACACTGGAAATAGGAGAAATGATTACTGATGTTGTGTGCCATTTTATAAATGCAGTGACGACATACAATCTTCTCTTAAGAAGGCCATGGGTCCATCAATACAACATTGTACCCTCTACTCTGCATCAATGTTTCAAATACTGTAAAGATAGAATACAATATAAAGTAATGGCCGATGCAAAGCCATATACAGAGGCCGAGTCCTTCTTTGTGGATGCTAGTTACTATAAAGGGTTCACTAAAGAAGAAAGGAAGAATGATGAAAGCAATGTTCTAAAGGACATTCAAGTAAATAATGAAACCGAGAAGGCAGAATCATCTGTGTTGAAACATAAAAATCATGAATCACGAAGGAAGATTCAAGGTTAGAGACTAGACATGAGGTGAAGAAATGAAAATAAGCAGAGTGCGTTGATTAACAGTTGCGCTAGTCGCGCAACCAGATTCCCCCAAACAGGAGTTGCGCAACTAGTTAAATGAGTTCGCAGTAGTTGTGCGAGCAGCGCAACTTGTTACTGTTGTTATGAGGATTATGCAACAAATTAAGGTAGTTGTGTGAGTGGCGCAAACAGTTTAAAGTGAAAGCAACGGACTTTATCTTTGCGCAGAACGCGCAGCCGATTGTACCATTCCACCGACCTCGCAAACCAGCTTTTCTATTGCGCAGGTAGCGCAATCAAGAATAGAGAATGATCAAAATGAATGGTCAGATCTGATGCAAAGTGGGACCCATGGCACGAGACCAAGGGTTGGCACATGTGGGGGCCTATAAATACCCCACTCCCCCCTTCATTTGAGAGAGAAATTTTGGAAGGAGAGTGGAGCTTTGAAAGAAGTCTAAAGGTGAGGAGCAAAAGAAGGGATCCGTTGCGCGAGCGGCGCAACCCATTCAGCAAGTTGCGCAGACCGCGCAACCCACTCCTCTAGTTGCACTGACGGCGCAACTAGCACACCGATTGTGTAGGTCGCGCAACCAAGTCACTATGTGGCCAAGGGTAAATGGGGCCAAAGTGCTGCCGGAATTGCTGAAAGCATTCAAGTTCGATCTTCATTGCTTTAGACTCTCTCCTTTACACAAAGGATAAAGCTCAAAAGAGAGATTGGTTGATTAAATTCTACATTCCTCCCAAGTCCTAGGAGATGACCGAATTCACTGTTGAAATGCTGCCAAATTCACTGTCGAAATGCTGTCGAATTCAAGATTTGACATATAAGCTTTATTAATTGCAATTTGCTTATCTCAAATAGTCTATCTTGGAATCAAGGGATATTGAAGGGATGTGATAAACTCAGGATCAATAATACAATGATTGTTCTATGTATTCTCTTTGTTACATTTGAATAAAATAATTTCCCCAAATCAAATACGTTTGTTTCTTATTCGAAACAAAATGGCGACTCTGTTGGGGACTATTTTATTTCAATAATAACATTGACAGTGTCATAGAATCTTCATGGTATTGTTGGCGTCTTCTGACGCCAAAATGGCGACTCTCAGTGGGAACATCCCCCCTTCATCTCTAAGATAGATTATTTACTTTCTAAAAACTAATTATAATTACATTTTGTAACTGAAGGTTTCTGAATCCAACTACAAACTACAACTAATGACAACTTCCACGAGAAAAGTGAGCTTCTGTTTCACTCCGACCGGGTTTGTGATAGAATACATGCCAAGCCAACCTCGGGAATGCACGACTTGACTTCTTACAGCAAGAGCAGCCTGACTTGAGCCACAGTTGGAGTTGTATCTACTTCACCCTAGCCGCAGGAAGGAGATAAGGGCTGGACTGTAGTGATGTCTCGCAGGGCAAGAGTATGAAATGCAAGGACTCTTCGAATGAATCCGTCTTCACCGAGAGTTAAAGGACCTGTGACGCGCAATGCAGCTAAAATAAATTCTGAACTTGCTCCCCCTGTAATCTATCCTAAGCGAGTAATTCCGTAATTAACACGTGACTTTTCGACTTTGATCACCCCAAGGGTCAGATGGACGAGAGAACAGAAAGGTAAAGCATTGGTGACAGGTTCACTCGTATCCGTGTCACCCCAAACAGGCTCACCAATGACCGTATCGCCTCAATCAATTAATAGCACCGGAAGTATAAAGAGGTCAAATGAGACTCCATCCTCTCCTTTCTTCGTAAGCCCCATGAAAAGGCCTAGCTATATGTCCTAGAGGGGGGGTGAATAGGACAATGCCAAATAAAACTTATAACAGCGGAATTAAAAAGAATATGATAGCCAAAATAAATCACAATGCAAGAAAGTAAAATAACCTCAAAATTCAGATCTTGAGAGGTTGATACAAATGTTGTTCTAAGGACAACCTTACACCAAAACCAGAGTTTATGGTAGGACAACCTTATTTCTAGAAAGATCTTTGTATCAAATCTCAAACCAAAGAGAAATACAAAAATAAATACAAACTGAATTGAAATAAATTGTAATCACAAATGTATTGTTCTAGGGACAGCCATACACCATAAAAATGGTAGGGCAACCTTGCTGGAACAACTTTTAAAGGAAATTGAATATCAAGCTGATAAAGGAATAACAGAAAATAAATTCTAAACTATTACAAAATTCTCACAATGCTTGAATTAAATGATTACAACATTCACCACCAAACATACATCCCATAAAAGAATAATTAAAGATCAGAAGTATAAATCATTAAACCACAACACAATGGATTATAGTGGTTCGCCTGTGTGTTCACCAACTGTTAAACAACAGCCACACAGAATGCTACTCCACTCCTAATATCCTCACACAGGGGATATTAGCGTTCACTAACAAAATAGGTTTTCCCAGGTTCACCCAAAACCTTTACAATTGTGTCTTTGTCTGTGGGCTTACACAATTAAAAAACCCCACTTCTGAGTTTTCCTGGCTCTCCTTAGATAACCAATACAACAAGATTTTTCTAGCAAATCTTGAAAGAAACCAAAACAGAAAGGAATTTACAATTAAATGTAAAATACCTGATTATCTCCTTCGTTGTAACAGCCCGGTAGTCGAGTAGATGATTGAATGTCCAAGTTCAATGTCCAGTACTCAATTACAATGGTTCTAATTCTAATAGATTTTAAATTAAACCAAATAGGGCTTGCCTTAATTGATTTTGATTCCAAAGAAAGGGAATAACAATTCGTCTTATCAAATTAGATTGGAATAGCAGAAACAAAATCAATTAAATAAAGCTAAGGAAAGAGAATATTAAATAAGCACACTTAGCTTAGATGGAGCACAGAATTATCTCTCAGAAGTTCGACGAAGATTGGCTTGAATGGATTAATTAATTCGATGATTTCTTCTGAGATTCGTGCACTATTTATAGGTGAGCAGATCGCGTCTTCGACTGGTCTAGGGAGCTCTTCGACTAGTCGAAGCAATAACAGATATTTGAAAAATCAGGCGCGATACGCTTTGACCGTTCTACGACTGGTCGAAGGTCTCCTTCGACTGGTCGTAGGTCACCTTTGACTGGTCGAAAGTCTCCTTTGACTAGTCGAAGAACCTGAAAAACATCGCTGGATTTTGAGTCGAAGTTTTTCGACTGGTCGAAGATGCAGTGGACACTGTTCCTTCGACTGATCGAACAGATTCTTGGACTAGTCGAAGCCTAACAGATTTTATCCGAAATTTGTAACAAACTCACGACTGATCGAGGAATTTCTTAGACTGGTCGAAGCAACTCTAGGACTAGTCGAAGAAGGCCTAGGACTAGTCGAAGAACAGACCAAACTTATGTAAAATAAACATTCGATTTATGTATCCAAAGTGAACTACTTCTAAGGTCAACCTAAGGTCAGTCAAACCTCAACCATGAAGTAAGGACATTAAAACATTAGGAACTAGTGACCTTGAAGTATAAGCCTTGAAGTCTTGATGTAGTTCAATCTTAAAATCTTGATGTAACTCAATCTTGAAAGTGTCTTGAGTTCTTTACAAACTGCCTTATACTCTTCTGGAAGTCTTGCAGCTTAAGTCTTGTTTTGTGAGCAGTTCTTGCATTCAAGATTGATCCTTGTACTTGTGAGCTTTGCTTGTTGTGAGCTTAGCTTGTTCATGAATGTTGATCCTTGAGAGAGCTTCACTTATGCAAGTTATATATAACAGTGATTTTGGCACCACAAATTTGACAACAGACGGGGATATAAACTATAGCACTTACAATCTCCCCCTTTGTCAAATTAGTGACAAAACACATAACCAAAATAAACATAAAGTAAAACAACCGGTTAAAGAGTTATGAACCAGGTCATATAAACTGGCTTACCTGCAAATCAATATTCAATATTCAATATTCAACATTCAACCAGTTTCATTCAACTAGTTCAAACATACTCCCCTTGAGTAACATAACCAATGCTACTCCTCTCACAATCACATCGTTAAGAACAAACCATTCTCCCCCTTTTTATCACAAATGACAAAGGAAACAACAATAAAAGAGAACTAAATAAAGGGATATATGAGAGTAAACATGAGGAGTTATAAGAGTATAGTAAAACAGAGATAGAGATACTCAGCATAGCTTCACATAGAATAAATATCCAGCATAAAACATAGATAGTATCCAACTCAAAATCAGTCAACCAAGTGCTAAGTTATAAAGTTATTACAGACCAGAAGTCTCATATAAACTAGTCAGAACCAGAACCAGATGACGGAGCAGGAATAGAGGGATCAAGTTGGTGCATGCCTTTGTTCAATCGCCTAAAATATTTGTGCATGTACTTGAATTGTAAATCATGAGCAACAGACATGTTTTCCATCTTTACATTTATATTCTCAACTTTATCCTCTAATGCACTAAGATGAGCATCAACATCAGATGGTTCAAAATCTGGATCATTTGTTGAGTCAGAATCCAGTTCCTCAAAAATGTCATCCATATTAATGTCATCACCAGCTTCTTCATGACCACCACCACCACCACCACCTTGATCAGGAAGTAGATCCAGCTTCATCTTATTGATATTAGTATTGTTGAAGATCAGATGATGGATTGGTACCTCATCAACCGACATATCGACTAACATATGTGTAGCCAATACAGTTATTAAATAAGCAAAAGGAATGTCACTATGACCAGGATGGAGTCTAAACTGAAGAATGAAATGACAGATTACGGATGGTAAATAAATCTGAGTACCATTGGAAATAACATGGATAACAAGAACCATAAACGAAGTCAAGTCAGTTTTATTACCTGAACGAGGATACAGATTAGACACAAAGATTTTGTGAAGAATTCTGTACTTGGGTAACAAATACCTTGCGGGAAGCGCATTCCTTTTTTGTGTCCATTGAACATCCATGTTGCACAAGTCTCTAGTGAGCATGCATTTTTCAGACATTGAGGGTTTATCAGTTAAGTTATGGATAGGAATACCCTCATCATTCACAGGAATGTCCATAAGGGCTGAAATTAAATGACGATCAATGTCAAAAGGCCCTTCTCTAGTAGATATTTTAAAAGTTAAATTATCCTGTGAGAAAGCACTAATACATGTAAACATGGATTGGGCAATGGACCGGTATGCAGGCCCACCCCAATGTAATAAGTTAACCCAACCTACAGCTTCAAGCATAGGAAGGATGTCAAAAGGTGCAATATGATTAACATCAACAGGATGTTCAACAATAACATTACGTAATCTAATGTCCCTAACATAAGATGGATCATCATTGGGAACAAGAAGATGACGCTTAGAGATAATGGTCGATCTTGAGGAAGAAGAAGGACCACGGGAAGTAGTTTTTCTACCTCTAGAAGCCATTTGCAACAAGGATATCAAGGAAATAAGAAGTTGCAAAGGATTGAGAAGTAGGTTTATACAAAACAGATTTTTCAAAATCCAAACCCCAAATCTCAATGAAATCCAAAATACAAAGCTTAAAGCTTGAAAAGTAAACAATCTAGACACAAATCTGTAAGAAAAACGTGATTTGGAACACTAACCTTGAAGAACATGAAAGATCGGTTCGACAAGTCGAAGCACGGCTCCTTAGAGAAGAAAAACGAAATGAAGAAGAAAGCAAAAAATCCCCAAATTTTAAGTGATTCCCGAGTTCTATGACTGGTCGTAGATATCTACGACCGGTCGAAGGTCGACTGGTCGAGTATACTCACGACAGGTCGAAGAATGTCCAAAAATTCATATTTCTTGCAAATTATACAAAAATTGGAATTCAATCTAGCAAATATATACACTATAATACAAGTAGGCATAAATAATCATTTAAAATGCACATGCCAAGATCAAATTTCATCTTTTTGAACCTGCTTTTATCGAGGGGTTTTGTGAAAATGTCAGCTTGTTGATCTTCGGTAGGAATATATTCTAGAAATATAACTTTTTCTTCTACTAATTCCCTTATATAATGAAACCTAATGTCAATGTGCTTAGTACGAGAATGCTGAATAAGATTTTTTAAAATATTTATCGCACTGGAATTATCACAATGTAATAACATAGAATCATGTTTAATTCCATAATCACTTAGCATTCGTTGCATCCAAACAAGCTGTGTACATGCATTACCAGCTGCGATATACTCAGCTTCAGCTGTTGAAAGTGATATAGAATTTTGTTTCTTACTAAACCAGGAAACTAGACAATTTCCAATGTAAAAACAACCACCACTGGTTGATTTTATATCATCTAGATTACCAGCCCAGTCAGCATCCGAGTACCCAGCTAATTGGACACTGGTCTCATGAGGATACTAGAGACCGAGATTTACAGTACTTGCGACATATCTAATAATTCGCTTGACAACAATCAAGTGGGATTCTTTTGGATCAGATTGATATCTTGCGCAAATACCAACACTTAGAGAAATATCAGGTCTACTAGCAGTTAAATATAACAAACTACCAATCATACTCCGATAAAGTTTTGAGTCAACATTTTTACCATTAGAGTCTTTTGAGAGTTTCAGGGTAGTACTCATAGGAGTATCGAAATTCTTACCATTCTCAAATCCAAATCTCTTGATTAGATTCAAAGCATACTTAGATTGAGAAATGAATATTCCTTCAGGTTGTTGTTTTACTTGCAATCCAAAGAAATAAGTCAATTCCCCAACCATGCTCATTTCGAACTGTGATTTCATCAAATCTGCAAACTCAGTAGTCAAGTCAGTACAAGTTGATCCATAAATGATATCATCAACATAAATCTGCACCATTAAGATATGATCATTATGTTTTTTAACAAACAGAGTTTTATCAACAGATCCCATTTGAAAATTATGACTTAAAAGAAATTTCGTTAGTTTCTCATACCATGCCCTAGGTTCTTGTTTTAATCCATAAAGTACATTTTTAAGCCGATACACATAATCAGTATTTTTGGAATCTTCAAAACCCATTGGCTGTTCAACATAGACTTCTTCATGTAAATCACCATTTAGAAAAGCACTTTTCACATCCATCTGATAGATCTTTATCTTTCTAAAACATGCAATGGATATAAATAGTCTGATAGATTCAAGACGTGCTACTGGTGTAAAAGTTTCATCGAAATCAATCCCTTCAATTTGAGTATAACCTTGTACCACTAGTCTAGCCTTGTTTCTAATTATATTTCCACACTCGTCAGACTTATTTTTGAAAATCCATTTTGTTCCAATGATGTGTTTATCTTTAGGTCTTGGTACGAGATACTAAACATCATTTCTTACGAATTGGTTGAGTTCTTCTTGCATCGCAACAATCCAGTTCTCATCAGCAAGAGCTTCTTTTACGTTAGATGGTTCTATTTGGGATGTAAAACATACATAATTACATATATCCTCAAGTTGTCTACGGGTACGAACACCGGTGAGAGGGTTTCCAAGAATTTGTGTGGTTGGATGATCTTTAACAGTCCTCAACTCAGAATCAGCCTGATTCGATGAAGTATCGGGTTTATCAATGATTAGTACTTCATCATTATCTGAATTAGAAATTGGTGTGTTTAAGTGATCATCAATGACAACATTAATGGATTCTTGAATCACACCAGTCCTTTTGCTCAGAACCCTATAAGCTCGACTGTTTAAGGAATATCCTAGAAAAATACCTTCATCACTCTTCATATCGAATTTTTCTAAATTTTCACGATCACGTAAAATATAGCACTTGCTGCCAAAAACTCGAAAGTATTTAACAGTAGGCTTTTTATTGAACCACAATTCGTAAGCTGTTTTATTATTATCTTTGCTAGTGTAGACTCGGTTAATAATATAGCAAGCTGCGTTGACTGCTTCAGCCCAAAGATTTTTAGAGAGCTTCATGCTATTCAACATGACATTAGCCATTTCTTGAAGCACTCTATTCTTTCTTTCTACAATTCCATTTTGTTGTGGAGTTTTGGGAGCAGAGAATTCATGTAATATTCCTTGGTCGGTACAAAACTTCTCAAAATTGCTATTCTCAAATTCAAATCCATGATCACTACGAATTTTACTGATTTGAGAAGAATTTTCAGTTTGAATCCTTTTGAAAACTTTTCTTACTTCTTCAAGGTTTTCAAATTTATCCCTTAAGAAGACTACCCAAGTGAATCTGGTAAAGTCATCAACTATTACCAGGATATACTTTTTCCCACCACGACTTTCTGTTCTGGTAGGTACTATCAGATCCATGTGGAGAAGTTCGAGTGGTCTTGATGTGGTATTTGAATTCACCTTTTTGTGTGAGTTCGTTGTTTATTTGCCTATCTGGCACTCACCATATATTTTATCTAATTTCTGAAGTTTGGGTAAACCTCTTATAAGTTCTCGTTTGCTCAATCTATATAAATTTCGATAATGTACATGTCCAAGACGTTTGTGCCATAAATCAGTCTCGTCTGTATGGACCATGTAACATGCTTAATTAGATGAGCTGGATTCGCTAATAATATAGCAATTTTTAGACGTTCTACGTCCAGTTAATATTACAGAACCCTTATTGTTTAGTATCTCACAGTTTTGATTAGAAAACCGAACATTATGGTTATTATCACATATTTGAGATATACTAAGCAAGTTATGTTTTAAGCCTTCAACATTTAAAATATTTTTAAACACAGGAAGATTAAAAAGTTGAACCGTACCTTAGCCTATAATCTTGCAGTTGCTACCATCACCAAATGTGACTGAACCATCAGTCAAATCTTTCAGATCCGTGAATAAAGCTTTGTCACCTGTCATAAGCCTGGAGCATCCACTATCTAGGTACCACTTTGAATGACTTGTTGCTTTGAAAGCAGTGTGAGCAACCAAGCAGGTAACTTTAGGAACCCATTTCATAACTGTTTTGGGTTTAGGAACATAGTTGGTCTTCTTTTGTGTATATTTGTAGGAATGACCTATAGAGTTAGATTTTAAGAGCTCCTTGAGTAAATCAACTATCTTTTCAGCTAGTGGATTTCATTTCTGATTAAAGTTGACATGGCTGCCTCTAGGTTTTTGAAAAGTTTTTGAATTTCTAGAAAAATCTTGATAAGTACTTTTCCCTTTTGAGTTTGAGGACTCTCCTTTAACAAACATAGGAGGAGTATACTTTTGTTTAGGAGGTAAATTTTTATCATAGCCCAACCTGGATCGATCACCACATTTTCTTGATCCGGATAACAGTTTTTCTAACTTTGGATCACCTTGGGCATATTTCCATGTGTCCTTTACACTCAGAAGAGAAGATACTTCAGTTTTAAGTTTCTCAATTTCAGATTTTAAATCAATAATTAGGGAGTTTTTGAATTCCAAATCGCATTTTGAATTTTCAAAACAATCTGAAATTTGTGATTTTTCTAAGACAAGTGATTCAAAATATTTTTTGAGTTTAGAAAACTTTTCTTTTTGAAGTTTAAGTTTGACAGCAATTTTACAACTTTCCTTATATAGGGCATTGTAAGCGTCTTGAAGATCATCTTCATTTTCACATTCACTACTCAGATTTTCTTCCCTTGTTGAGTCATTATCTAAAAATGTGAATTTGGCTAGACTCATAAGAGCTTTAACCTCATTGCCCGACTCAGTTTCAGAATCTTCTGATTCAGAAGAACCTTCAGAATCAAATGATTCATCCCATGTAGCCAACATACCCTTCTTCTTGGGTTTGTCCCTTTTAGGACATCTATTTGCTAAGTGCTCATATTCTTGAAAGTTGTAACATTGACTATCTTTCAAAGATTTTCGAGATTTGGGTCTAAACTTCTTTTTATCATTTGATTTTTGAAAATCAACCCTTTTCTTGCTTTTGAAAATCTTGTAAAATTTCTTAGCTAAAAAAGCCATATCATCTTCTGAATCAGAATTTTCTTCTGAATTACATTTAGAAGATTTTAGTGCGATAGATTTACCTTTAGGAGCTTTAAAGTTTAACTCGTAGGTTTATAGAGAACCAACTAGTTCTTCTACCCTCATATTATCCGTATCACGAAGTTCCTGGATCACGGTTACTTTAGAATTGAACTGTTCAGGAAGTGAGCGTAATATTTTTGCACACACTTTACTTTCTGGGATTTTATCGCCAAGACCCCACATTGAGTTTACAATGTCATTCAATCTAGTGTAAAAGTCCATAAACATTTCATTTTCCTCCATATGAATTTCTTCAAATTTGGTTGTGAGGAGTTGGACTTTAGATTTTTTGACAATTGTAGTACCCTCGTGTGTCATTTCTAATATATCCCAAGCTTGCTTTGCAGTATCACAGGAAATGATTCTTTTGAACTCATCTGGTGATAGTGCGCAAGTAATTGCATTTAGTGCTTTAGCATTTACACTATTCTCACTTTTCTGAAGAGTGGTCCATTGGTAATATGGTGTGACTTTCATAGATTTTGAACCATCAACCCCAGTAACTTCCATGATAAGAGGTTTCCATTCAGTTGGTGTGGCTTGCCACACACTCTCATCCATTGATTTGAGGAAGATCCTCATTCTGGCTTTCCAATAGGCATAGTTGGAGCCATCAAAGGGTGGAGGCCTAGTGACTGAAAGGCTATCAAAATTTGACATCTTAAATAGCTTAAATCGTTAGCTCAGGAATTAAATCCAAGAATAAAAAAGAGCTATTAGGCTCTGATACCACTTGAAAAGGCCTAGCTATATGTCCTAGAGGGGGGGGGGTGGGGGGTGAATAGGACAATGCCAAATAAAACTTATAACAACGGAATTAAAAAGAATATGATAGCCAAAATAAATCACAATGCAAGAAAGTAAAATAACCTCAAAATTCAGATCTTGAGAGGTTGATACAAATGTTGTTCTAAGGACAACCTTACACCAAAAACCAGAGTTTATGGTAGGACAACCTTATTTCTAGAAAGATCTTTGTATCAAATCTCAAACCAAAGAGAAATACAGAAATAAATACAAACTGAATTGAAATAAATTGTAATCACAAATGTATTGTTCTAGGGACAGCCATACACCATAAAAATGGTAGGGCAACCTTGTTGGAATAACTTTTAAAGGAAATTGAATATCAAGCTGATAAAGGAATAGCAGAAAATAAATTCTAAACTATTATAAAATTCTCACAATGCTTGAATTAAATGATTACAACATTCACCACCAAACATACATCCCATAAAAGAATAATTAAAGATCAGAAGTATAAATCATTAAACCACAACACAATGGATTATAGTGGTTCGCCTGTGTGTTCACCAACTGTTAAACAACAGCCGCACAGAATGCTACTCCACTCCTAATATCCTCACACAGGGGATATTAGCGTTCACTAACAAAATAGGTTTTCCCAGGTTCACCCAAAACCTTTACAATTGTGTCTTTGTCTGTGGGCTTACACAATTAAAAAACCCCACTTCTGAGTTTTCCTAGCTATCCTCAGGTAACCAATACAACAAGATTTTTCTGGCAAATCTTGAAAGAAACCAAAACAGAAAGGAATTTACAATAAAATGTAAAATACCTGATTATCTCCTTCGTTGTAGCAGCCCGGTAGAACCAAATCAGAGTAGATGATTGAATGTCCAAGTTCATTGTCCAGTACTCAATTACAATGGTTCTAATTCTAATAGATTTTAAATTAAACTAAATAGGGCTTGCCTTAATTGATTTTGATTCCAAAGAAAGGGAATAACAATTCGTCTTATCAAATTAGATTGGAATAGCATAAACAAAATCAATTAAATAAAGCTAAGGAAAGAGAATATTAAATAAGCACACTTAGCTTAGATGGAGCACAGAATTATTTCTCAGAAGTTTGACGAAGATTGGCTTGAATGGATTAATTAATTCGATGATTTCTTCTGAGATTCGTGCACTATTTATAGGTGAGCAGATCCCGTCTTCGACTGGTCTAGGGAGCTCTTCGACTAGTCAAAGCAATAACAAATATTTGAAAAATCAGGCGCGATAAGCTTTGACCATTCTACGACTGGTCGAAGGTCTCCTTCGACTAGTCGTAGGTCACCTTTGACTGGTCGAAGAACACTCTAAACATCACTGGATTTTGAGTCAAAGTTTTTCGATCGTCAAAGATGCGATCGACACTGTTCCTTCGACTGGTCGAACAGATTTCTGGACTAGTCAAAGCCTAACAGATTTTATCCGAAATTTGTAACAAACTTACGACTGATCGAGGAATTTCTTAGACTGGTCGAAGCAACTCTAGGACTAGTCGAAGAAGGCCTAGGACTAGTTGAAGAACAGACCAAACTTATGTAAAATAAACATTCGATTTATGTATCCAAAGTGACCTACTTCTAAGGTTAACCTAAGGTCAGTCAAACCTCAACCATGAAGTAAGGACATTGAAACATTAGGAACTAGTGACCTTGAAGTATGAGCCTCGAAGTCTTGATGTAGTTCAATCTTGAAATCTTGATGTAGCTCAATCTTGAAAGTGTCTTGAGTTCTTTACAAACTGCCTTGTACTCTTCTTGAAGTCTTACAGCTTAAGTCTTGTCTTGTGAGCAGTTCTTGCATTCAAGATTGATCCTTGTACTTGTGAGCTTTGCTTGTTGTGAGCTTAGCTTGTTCATGAATGTTAATCCTTGAGAGAGCTTCACTTATGCAAGTTATATATAACAGTGATTTTGGCACCACAAATTTGACAACAGACAGGGATATAAACTATAACACTTACACCCTACCACATCGATATACTCTCGCCTCGCTCCGACTACCGCTTCGTCAAAAAGTGGAGAAGCTGCAGTATGTATGGCCGAGACAAATTAGGAAAATAGGTCGATTATGGAAAATCATATCAATGAGATGGCAGAAGCATAAAGAGCACTAATGGATGAATGCAGAAACCTCAGAGAGGCATTAGCGACGCTTGCACATAATGTAGCCCAGATAGCGGCTCCACCAATGACGGGTGCAGTAAATGGCCAAGAAAGCCATCCTGAAGGCTCTCAACTACAAGGGGCAGGTTCACGAGGGTCTGTTCTAGCCGCGAGAACTGTAACACAAGACGACGTAAGACAAGTCATCGAAGAAGCTATCAGAATAAAGAGAGCACGGAAATACTAGCCATTTCAGGTACTGAACGTCATATTCAAGGGAAGTAGAAGATATCCCCTTTTCAGCCAACTTCAAGCATCTAGATTTTTAAAAGTTTAATGGGGAAGGATCGTCAGAAGAGCACTTAATGCACTTCATCACTAGCATGGGAAATTTTTTTATGATACCTCAGTATTGTTTACGGTTATTCGGGTCGTCACTGACGCACAAAGCATTCCGATAGTATTCCAGTTTAGTTCCAGGGTCTATACGTACGTCGAAGCAGATGCCAGACGCCTTTATGTCAAACTTCTTCTCTTCAGAACGTGATATTAGTATTACGAAATTGGCTTCTGTGCGTTAAAGAGAAGGAGAACCAGTAGAAATGTTTATAGACAGATGGAAGACATTGGGAGCCTCGTGCAGGCAGTTAATGGAAGAAAAGGAACAAGTCAAGATGTGCCTAAATTCTATGGAAACGAGAATCGCATTTGGACTCACCAGCGCCGATACCAGAACCTTTCGTGACCTGGCCACCAAGGCCCATGCCTTGGAATTAATGACCCGTAAGATGCCTGCATTTCACCATCAAACAGTTAAGAGAGCGCCTAACAGGATGGTCGTAAATACAGTCGATCGTGACAAAAGAAGTAAAGATACAAGGGATTCAAGAGATAAGAGGCCATAACATAAAGAAGAATGGCAACAACCAAGAAATAGATGCGGCGGAAAAAGGCCCATGATGCTCAACTCTCATGAAGGGTTCGCTTTTAACAAAGAGGATGTCATTCTATGATGAATTAGCTGTTAAAAGCTGGCACAATAGAATTGCCAGAACCCAAATGCCCTGAAGATGTGACAAGAACCAAGGAAAGGAATTTCTGCCACTATCATCGTCTGGTAGGACATCCGGCGAAGAATTGCTATACCTTGAAGTGTATAATACAACGAATGATAAACAAGGGCGAAATAGTAATCGGTGAAGAAAAAAAAGGGGGTACTATGGCAACGGTGAATATGCTCACGATTCGAGAAAAGGCTCAAGATACGAAAGAGAAAGGGGATCGTAAGGCAACAAAGAAGGTAGCAATGATCACACTAAGGTCAGGAAAGAAGATAATAAGTCTTGTGAAGCAGAAGGCAGGGGCCACAAGAAAAGAAGTCATCAAAAGGAAGAACGATGATGACAGGAAAGAAAAAAAGAATGAGATGGCAAAGGTGACTTATGATGTAGTGAGTCATTTAAAAGGCATATCGACTCGACTAAGTGTCTACGATGCACTTAAATTGTCAGAAGAATTTCGACAGAGCTTGGTCCAATCATTGTCTGATCATGATGTCAGAGAGAATTTATTAGCAGAGATGGAATGCGTAGAACACGATGAGCAAGAAAACTGTCTACCGGTCGTTTCCTTTTCCGATGATGATTTGATCAGCGAGGTAGATCATAACCGACCATTAATGATAGAAGGTCATGTCTGTGGGAAGAAAGTTAAGCGAATTATGATGGATAATGGATCTGCAGTGAATCTCCAGCCACTTTCGATGTTGAGTAAACTGGGTTATCGCCGTTCAGATTTGTGCCCTAGTGGAATGATGATATAGGGGTTTCAACCAAGATGGACAACGCGCGCTCAGCAAGATTACAATAATGCTAGAAATCAAAGAATTGACTACTAATGTCGTATGCCATGTTATAAACGCCACGACGACATATAACCTCCTCTTGGAAAGACCATGGATACATCAGTACAATATTGTACCCTCTACTCTGCATCAATGCTTCAAATACTATAAAGGCGGAATACAGTATAAAGTACTGGCCGATGCGAAGCCATATACAAAGGCTGAATCCTTCTTTGCAGACGCTAGTTACTATAAAGGGTTCATTAAAGAAGAAAGGAAGAATGATGAAAGCAAAGTCTTAAACGACATTAAAATGAATGTGATTAAAGAAGAAACAGAGAAAGCGGGATCATCCAGAACTGCCGAGATCCCAGAACTGCGGAAGTAAAGAAGAAATTCTATTTTGTGCCGAAACATCTAAGATGACCAAGGCAATTGCCGCTGACCCTATTGTCACCCGAACAGTTAAAAATTTTACAGTCCAATTATACAATGCCATTGCCGTATGTTAAAAGGAATAAGCCATTTTTAACTGCTCCAGGAAGATTTCAAGTCAAGGCCAGTGCAAAGCATCAGGAACAAATAGAATTTTACGCTACAGTGGAAGCAAGGGCCAAAGAAGAGATCGAAAGTAATGTGTACCACGGTAGGCTGACATCGTAAGATCTTAAAAAATACAGTCTGACACGCAAGAAGATCATGAAAAATATAGGTTTTGATTATGAAGAACCCACTGGCTTGAATTATGGGAGAGGAATCCAAATTCCTATTAGAGTTAGTCAGGAAAAGTGAAAGAAATTTCAAGGACTGGGGGTAGAATCATTAGTAAACATGGTTACAGCCATGCAATCATCAGAAGAGGATCCCATGATGATTGAACACCCTAAAATGGCCCCAAAGAAGATACAAGACGGGGGGAAGATGACGATAGACAATTTGTGAGAGATAAATCTGGGTACAGAAGAAGAGCTAAGAAACACATTTATTAGTGTCAATCTTTCTGAACAAGAGTCTAAGGAATATGTTCGAATTCTCAAAGAGAATAAAGACATTTTCACTTGGACGTATGCAAAGATGCCAGGCTTGGAACCTTTCGTAGCAATGCACCGATTAAACATATATAAAGAGAAAAGACCGGTTAAACAAGCGCAGAGGTGATTCCATCTGGACTTGGTTCCTCTGATAGAAGAAGAAAGTGAATAAGTTAATAAAAGTTGGTTTTATCAGGGAAGTCAAATATCCCAAGTGGATATCAAACATTATCCCTGTGAAAAAGAAAAACGGACAAGTCAAGCTGTGCGTTGACTTCAGAGACCTAAACAAAGCCTGTCCGAAAGATGATTTTCCTCTCCCGATAATTGAATTGTTGATTGATAATATAACTCAGTATGCTATCATGTCCATCATGGATGGCTACGCAGGGTATAATTAGATTAGAATGGCACCTGAAGATGAAGAAGTGACAGCATTCAGGACGTCGTTGGGAATTTATTGCTATAAAGTTATGCCGTCTGGTCTCAAAAAAGCCGGGGCAACATATCAGAGGGCGATGCAGAATATCTTCGAAGACATGATGCACATGCATGTTGAATGCTATGTCGATGACTTGGTGGTCAGGTTAGGAAATCATCAGCAGCACCTGTTGAATGTTATGTCATTTGGCCTCAGTTTTCTGTCGGCTTAGAGAGAAACAGCTAAAGAAGAATCCAACCAAATGTGTGCTTGGAGTATCTTCAGGTAAATTTCTTTGTTTTGTTGTCTGGCATAGAGGCATTGAGATCGATCCAGGGAAAGTCTGAGCTATTCAAAATATGCCACCACCCAAAACATTAAAGGAATTCAAAAGTTTACAAGGAAAGCTAGCATACATTCACCGTTTCATTTCAAATCTAGTAGGGAGATGTCAGCTATTTTCCCATCTGATGAAGAAAGATATAGAATTTGTGTGGGACCAAGCTTACCAGAATACGTTTGACTCAATCAAAGATTTGCTGAAACATCCGCCGGTACTGACAGCTCCAATAAAAGGGAAGTCGCTGATTTTATATATATCCGTGGCTGAGAGTTCTTTAAGAGCTTTGTTAACTCAGGTGAACGAAGTTGGAAAAGAAACTACTCTTTATTATTTAAGCAGAACTCTAATGAGTGCAGAATACAACTATTCCCCGATCGAGAAAGAGTGTCTAACGACGATATT
This sequence comes from Magnolia sinica, assembly GCF_029962835.1. NCBI lineage: Eukaryota > Viridiplantae > Streptophyta > Magnoliopsida > Magnoliales > Magnoliaceae > Magnolia > Magnolia sinica. The sequence goes on from NC_080587.1 coordinate 30,608,502, forward strand.
TGCAGTGCAAAAGTTAAGACATTATTGTCTCTCTCACGACATAACTTTGATCTCAAGGGCAGATCCTATAAAGTTTTTTTATGAGAAGGCCAATGTTGTCTGGAAGATTGGCCAAATGGATGTTGTTGCTTTCGGAATATACTATTACGTATGAGTCGGTGAATGCAGTAAAAGAACAAGCAGTGGTAGACTTCCTTGCAGTCCATCCCGTAGCAGAACGCGAAATCATCAGTGATGACTTTCCAGATGAACAAGTTATGTTGGCTAAGTTGCAAAACCCGTGGCAGATGTATTTTAATGGTGCCGCTCGAGCATTAGGAGCGAGGGCAGGAGTGATATTCATTACTCCTCAAGGCACTTGCTACCTTACTCCTTCACGTTGCGCGTCACATGCACAAATAATGAGGCTGAGTATAGAGCTCTCATTATTGGAATGGAAATGGCTCAAGAAATGAAGAGAAAAACACTGCATATCTTTGGGGATCCTAAATTGATTATAAATCAATTGACGACTGAATTCAAGGTGAGAAAGCAATAACTTTTACCATACTGCCGGAAAGCACAACAATTGCTAGAACAATTCTATCATGTAGAAATCAAGCATATACCGTGGTCTGAAAATGCAAGAGCGGACACTTTGGACAGCCTGGCAGCAACTTTGTCCTGCCCGAATCGAAGCCCTCTCCAAATAACTATAGAAGAAAGAAGATTTTTACCATCTTCAGAGGTCATCAAAGAAATCGTCAAAACCCTTCTTGTATCATGTTTAGAGATAACGACAAACAATTGGCGTCGGCCTTTCATCGATTATCTCAAATATAACATCCTGCCAGAAGAGCCAGCGCAGAAAAAGCAAGTCAAGCAGATTCATCATATGCAGCAAAGTATTATACAGAAGATCTTATAATGGAATGATGCTATGTTACTTATACAAACAAGAAGCAAGTCAGACATTGCGAGAAGCACACTCTGGAGAATGTGGGGCACATCAGGCTGGCCGAAATTTATTCCATAGAATACATCGAATGGGATATTATTGGCTTTCCATGTTTAAAGATGTGAAAGATTATGTGAAGCGGTGTCATGAATGCCAGATTCATGGAGATGTTATATACATTCCTCCAAAAGACCTGCATCAGTCAGTTGCCTCTTGGCCCTTTTCAGTGTGGGGACTTAACGTCATTGGTCCAATAAATCCACCCTCATCCAAAGGAAAGCAATATATCTTGGTAGCAACAGATTATTTCTCCAAGTGGATGAAAGCAATGGAATTATGCAATGTCGAAGAAAGAGAGGTGGTTAATTTCATCCGGCATGCGATAATATACTGCCATGGTATTCCAAAGAAAATCGTTACAGATAATGGCACTCCCTTCAAAAATAGAGGCATGGAGAAGCTCTGCCAGAAGTTCAGTATTCATCATTCATTTTCAACACCTTACTATCCACTGGCTAATGGATTAACGGAGGCATTCAATAAAACAATAGTCAAGATACTGAAAAAGACAGTGATCGGGAGCAAACGTGATCGGGATGAAAGATTACAAGAAGCATTATGGGCATACAGAACTACTCATCTGACAGCAACAAGAGAAACACCATATTCGCTGGTCTATGGTGTCGAAGCAGTGATCCCTATTGAAATACAAGTAGCGTCATCAGAGTGGCAGTACATCAGTCCGTAACAAATGATGAAAATGCAAAAATAAGACTGAAAGAGCTAGATTTGCTTGATGAGAAACGCTTGGTGGCCCAACAGCGATTGCAATCATTTTAGGCGAGGGTATCAACCACCTTTGATAAACGAGTTAAATATTGCTCTTTCAAGAAAGGGGATATGGTGCTGATGTTGAAAAGACCTATAGTGGTCACCCCTCGAACATGGGGCAAATTTGAGCCTAAATGGGATGGGCCTTATATAATTAAAGAAGTATACTCCAATGGCAAAGACAGAGTCGTAAATCAAGATGGACAGGGTATCAGTATACCGGTCAACTCTCGCTTCATCAAAAGCTACCGTCCCTGAATATGCTACTGATTTTGATCAAGAATATTACTAGTATAATGATTCTATATTAAAAGGGGACAAGAATGAACAAGACCATGTCTATATATATCATTAGATGAATGAATAAAGAAGAAGTTTCTGAGCATATCAAGACTCTATATCAACAAGTATCGTGAAAAGAAAGTGACCATCGTTATCATCAAGTGAGATCTACAAAATCCTATCAAAATTGGTATTGTCACCATATTGATATATTAGAAACAACACAGACGGATCCTCTTGAAGATATTATCAGAAATGATGACGTATCAATCTCAGTCAGAGATGTATATCATTCTCGCAGCAACGATGATCACACCTACTATTGTCTTTTAAGATATGTTAAGGCAGTCTAGCCAAGCGCTAAAAAGGGCCACGCCCTAAAAGGGCCAGTTACGCATAAGACCTATCATTTCGCCATTCGGGTAGCAATGAGAAGCTAATGGCTCTATAAAGCCCGTGAAGGCCATCATATGCATACCTATGTGGGCAGCTGACAAAGCTAGTGACTAAAGACCAATGCCATCTATATAGCTTTTCGACAGTGTCACGGGGAACGGAGGAAAATGCCCTCCCGTGAATGGGCTCGACCTTACAGATGAAGGGAAAGCGGGCCGCAGTGTGAGCTGTTTGGGCCATGTCCATAGATAGGTCAACTATGCATAAGACCCCCCCAGATCTACGGTTTGATTTCAGTACTAACTCATGAGGAAGGGCTTAAACCTACTCATTGATGGACTGGCGGCCCTAGGTTTGTTACCCCAAAGGTAACCTTGTGAGCTCTGTGAACTCTAGAGAATTACCGTGGCCAACCCTATGCGTAAATCCAATCGAGTTCACGGCCCCGGTAGCTTCACTGGGCTCCTCTGATGGATCGCGGTTTGTGAACTCACCAGGCAGTGAGAAGTCCAGCGAACTCCTAAGAGTTACAGAGACCATCACGTAAGACCACCCGACTCCACTACTTAAGAGTATAAAAAACTGCGTGTGCTCCACTACTCAAGAGCTTAAACTGTGTGTGACTGACTGAATTAAAATTTAGTACCGCCAACTAAGACAAGGATCATCTAGGAAATCCCTTACTAACAAATCATAAGAGGATAAAGCAAAAGGCATGATACATCAATCACAAGAGCATCATTATCAAAACATTGTATAAACATTATGTAAATGAAACAAAAACATCATTATCAGAATATCATGAGATACTTGTATAGCTTGCAATTCTGAAAATATTTACAGTAGCCAAAAATAAAAAGGAGAAGAAATCAAAATTATACATCTCATAGTTCCCTTGTAATGCCTAGCACTGTTAAGTATTGTTACAAATTTTCCTGAAGATTAACTTGACCAGTCGCATGTTCCAGTCTGGCAGTCGAAATCATTCTTGCGGGATCTGGGAGACCAGCTAATTTCTCTTCCAAGGAGGAAATTAGTTCTTCATTCTTAATCAGTTCAGATCTTTCAGAGTCCACAAAATGAAGGTTGCACTCTATCTTTTCTTGCACTCTTTCAATGTTTAGATCCTCCTCTGAATTTTGCTTCTCCAATTGTGCGATTCTTGCTTCAGAAGAGAAATACGATCCTGTATAGCTATCTTATTACTAGCAAAAGTCTTCAGTTGCTCTTATAGAGATAATTGTTCTTGATCATGGCGAGACACAATCGAAGCAAGCTGAGAAACTTTCTCTTTGGAATATGCAAGCTGCTTCTTGTATTCCAAGATTTCAGGTGGAACAGTCACAATTTCAGCCTATGACAGAACGGCTATTTAATTATGAAACCTTAGAAGAGAACTACGTACAGAAGAAACATCGACTTTGGCCATCCGTGCAGCACTATCCAGGACATCTAAAGCGGCGACCAAATTGGACCATTGATCAGGATCCTTGAACATCTCAACAATAGTTAATATGGAGTTTCTGATCAATGTCAATTTGTATGCAGAAACCTTCTCAAAGGGTAGCACGTTTGATGAAGTTCCAATAGAGCCAAAACTGGCTGCCCCACTTTGAGGTACAGTTCCTATTAAGAGATAAGAAATATAAAGTTATAATAAAATTGTATGTACAGGCAATATAGAGAGTGCAAACAAGAAAAAGATATACTTTTTGCTAGTGCCGGAATAGTAAGCAGTTGCGTCTCCCTAGCAAGGGAAGGATCAAGTTTTACCATCTCAGCAAAAGATGGAGCCCTATCTTTAGTACTTGAAGCAACAGTGGTGGAAGTAAAATAGTTGGCTCCACCGAAAAAGCCGTCTCACGTTCAGTACTTGAAGCAACCGTGGTAGGAGTGGGCAAATCAGTTGGCTCCATTGGAAAAGCAATCCCGCTTGCCACCACTCGTGGAGGTGTTGAGAATCTCGGTGAGGCTGTTGGTGCAATGAGGGGCAAATTCAGTGGAGAAGCACTATCTGCCTCCGTATTTACAGCATGGTGACCTGAAATAGAATGTGTGGGATAAGAAAGAAGGGAAGAAAAAAAGTAAACAATGATAATAAGACTTTCTTATGTGGCGAATATCCGTATTCCCCATAATCTAGGAGTTCTCCTTCTTCTTCCCCTGCAATGGATGAAGCTTTTGCAGGTATAGCCTCAGTGGTAGGGAGGATATGTCCCTCATTAGTAGGAGCATCTTCTGCAGCTATATCATTTTCATTACCGACATCAACTTCTCCCTCATAATTATCATCTTGATCTTCTCCTTTCGTTTCATTGTCATCGAAAATAGTACGTCCAGATGAAGAAGTTGAGCTTCCGCTACTCGAATCTCCTTCACTCGACTCCTCAACGACAACTTGTTTCCCTTTGGAAGGGAGATACTGGTGACTCTCCGGTTGAGTATCTGCGGTGGCTAGAACTTGAGAAATAGTAGCAGCGGCCTCTTTCTGGGGAGAAGCTTGGGCGCGTGTTCGGGACCTTGTCATTAGAGAAGAAGTTGGCTACTTTTGAAGGAGATTAGTCCTGGAGACAGGAGAAGAAGTCGGCTGTTGCTGAGGATGAGTAGAAGAAGAGGGCTGGTCTTGAGGATTGGCAATATTCTCTAGCTGAGGGATGGTCCCTTCTAAAACCCCTTCTCTTCGTGGACGATGGAGAGGAATTAGTTCAAATTCACAAGTATCACCATATTTTATCCATCCTTCGAGAATATTTTTGGGTTTCACCTCACGAATAGGTTTGTCCACAGAGATCAGGACGCAATGATGACTAGCAGAGGAGGCATGAATGGTTTTTGCAATGAAGCCGACTCCCGCTTCAATGATGCGACCCTTGAGCCTGGGAGGTGAAAGCCATATGGGTCTAGTCACTGGCAGACTTTTCCTGACCAAGTAAGATTAGTGCACTCACCATCTCATATGATTGTATGACGCCCACGGGGTATGATCGCAGCCTGGAATAATAAAGGAAGAATTGGCCCAGCCCAATAATTACTTCCAAATTATTGCCCAATTAAATGGGCCAGTACCGTAGCTCCGCATTCTTCTAATAACCAGCCCACAGTCTTCTGGCACTGCCTGATCAAAGCTGAAATGATGGGCAAAACGGCAAGGATAATACGGCTCTCGCCATAACTCATTTCCTTCTCTCAGTAGGAGACTGCATGATCTGATCGATGTAAAAAATCCCCTTCTGCTAAAGAAAGTGATTCCGTGTCTATTTTCTCCGTGTCCATAATGTAACGAGGTAGGCTGAAGTGGAAGTAATTTATCTTAGCATCAAAGGAAATGGCATCTTTTGCCCAATCATAAGATCTCTTTGCCATGGATCTCTCTTGAAAAAAGTAAAGAGGGATCTGGGAAGGGTGGATGTAAGCCTTTTTTGGTACTTCGAAAGTTTAGGGGAAGTAGACACCAAGCCAACCAAGAAAATAATGCCATGGTATGTAAGTCAAAGCGGAACCGACAGAAGGGCTTTTTACATGGCATGCAATCTCTCCAAAGCCTCTGTAGATCGAGCAAAGATTGGGAGGAGCAAGAGAAAACTTGACTCCCTTAGCCATAGCACCTGTAGCAACAAATAATGATGGGCGGATGGCATCTGCTGATTTGGAACTTGGAAAAACCACTACGCTTAGCCAATAAGTGATGAATGCTGCAAGCTCCCCATAGATAGAATACTCATCATGACGTCTTATACCTTTCCTAAGACGTTCAAGCTCTCATGAATAGTTGCCATTAAACCTGAAAGAAGGGAGATAAGTAAATGAAATCAAGGTTACATATATATCAAGCTGTAATAAAAGGAGATTGAAGAAAAGGAAAATTACTTGAAAGCTCTGCTGAAGTGGGCCAGCCATTGCATGGGATGAATTTTGTGGATGTTAGGGAATTTAGACATTTCCTTGAAAAGTTCTGTGGTCGACTCCAAAATAGAGGGGATGCGAGCAGGGGAAGAGACGAAAGCCAATTCCTCATTGGTGGGGACAAATTCATCAAAGAATTTTTTAGTTATCGGCAAACCAGTAATCCTGTGAATGTCCCAAAGCATGATGCTCATTTCACCTTCAGGGAGATGGAAAGAATTGGTGGAAGGGCACTAATAGTTAAGAAATGCCTTCAAAATAGAAGATTCCTTGCAAAAGGGATACTACGTTGCTTCAACTGCATGGAAAATGTTGATCTTCAACAAAGTCCCAGCATGTTTGGCTAAAACTGTGGTGGGCTATTCAAAATAGTAATTGCGAGGAGTCAAAAGACCTCTCGGTCTAAATTCTTCTAAGCTCCAGATAAGGCGATGGTGGTTAAAACGTTGCTTAAGTGTCTCGTAAAAGCAAGTCGGATATAGACTATGAACATCGTAGGAAGGGATAAGGAAAATCATGGAATGGACATTGCCTATTTGCTGTCCTGGTTTCGGCGACTGCAGGATGCCTTCTAATAATTTGGTTCCTTAAACAACCAAGACTCTTGTAACATCTCGAAAAAATTCATGCAAGGACCCGAGTACCACCTCAAGCAGAAATTACCCAGGACTAAGATTAGCAAGTGCTAAACTAGGGTGCTTGTGAAATTAGCACTAATCACTTTAAATATGATCTACAAGACTCAAAACGTGTAGAATCATTGACGCTACATTACCTTGAAATCTAGAATCCGTCCTTAAAACCGGTTGCTCTCAGGAGCACACCGAAACTCCGTATCAGACCTGGACCGCACGTCGAAAGTCCGATTACCCTGAAACTATACGAATATGACCGCATTACTGGACTTAACAACCCCTTCAGAAATTAACTCCTAATTGTGTCTAGAAATGCACAACTTGAGCCTGGAGCAAAGTGTGTAAGAAACGTGAAAATATTTAGAAATAAAAATCTGAATTTAAGTAATCTGAGTCGTGTCGCTTGTGGGCCAAATATAAGGATACAGACCATCAGAATCTGACCTAAATACACCCTCAGATCAGGAGAAATGTCCCTCACATGTCGGTGTACTTGTGACCCTGATCAAGTGACCGTGACCGTTGAACTGAAACTGGTCCGCCACAGCTGATCTGTAAACTCAATCGAAACAAAAACTCAGCCTGACCTAGATCCATGGCCAGGGAGCTTAAGTCCAACCGCACATGGAAAAGGGGCCACTAGAAGTGCTCCGTTGGACAGGAACGCTCCATATTTGGATATAACCTAAGTATACCTTGGCCCTAGGGCCATTTTCATCAAACTTGGGCCTATATAAGGACCTTAAACCCTCTCTCTCTTACCCCATATGAATTTGAGAAAACCCTAGGAGAGAGAAGAGGAAAGAGAAAGGAAAAGCGTGGAAGTGAGAGAGTGAGTTGGAAGTTCTTGCTGGGATTCGATCCTGTTACTCCACGCACTTAGCCACCCCCTCTGTATCACAAATCCAGCATTTTCAACATGTACTTGGGTAAGAAAACCTAACTGTTTTAGGGTTTCATATAGTGTAAGTTATGAAATAGCTAACCTAATTTATACTATAGGTTGCCAATCTGCCGTAGACAAAGACTTAGCTTTAAAACTGAGTTCGTTACGAGTCTACCAGTGAAAGGTGCAGACTACAAATATATAGGTTATGGTTTTCAAGGCTTTCAATGTCAGTTAATGGTTTATTATTGATGTGGGTGCAATTTCACATGCCAAATACAATATTTGTATCGCGTTTCTGATATATATGAATTATATGAGTTTAGTGTATTCCATGTATATGTAGAAAGTATCGTATACGTATGGAATTTGAACATATGTTTGTCATGATTAATTGTCATGTGGTTATGCTAGTTGTATGTGTAACAACTCCTTGGTGAAAGGATTTGGCCCAGGATGTGTTAGGGCCAACATACGTCATGTATGTTGAAGTGTGTAGACTAAGTGTTTGTCAAAATGTCTGAGTGAACATGGAATCATGATTAATACTTGTTATGATAGATGTTTGTTAATACATGATTGTTGCATGCGTCCCAACTCCTATGCGAAGGAATTTGCTATAATATGCGTTTTAAGTAAATAAATCTATGTATGTTGGAATATGTAGTCTAAGTGTTGTAGAAATGTCTGAATGATCAGGCATGTAGTATTTGTACTTTACATGGGTGTTGAGATAAGATTCTCAACTGCCTTAACGATGTGTATGATTTCCTCCATGTAATTTGTATTCTTTGTCTGCTTTACGTAGACACTACATATGTGTGAATTCATGTTTTAGTTGAAATCCATCAAATGCTCACATGCTTGTATGATTGGTATTGTTGATTCATTACTGTTTTGATTAGCTTGTATGATTATCTGTTATAATTGAATGTGTCTGGGACTACGGAATAGTCTACGCAATCGGTAATAGGCACTGAATAGGTGGTTGAGGTTATCTTGCCATATAGGACGTGTTCGATGAACCCAAGTCGTACCTTGGTTGTCGGCAGTGGTTAGGCCACACAGAGTGCGTACGCACTTCATGTCGGTCAATTCAACATGCACTCGTACTAGTCGAGTTCGTCAAGTAACCCGATTGACCCAATGTATGTTCACCATATATGGACGCTACTGTTTGAATCTAAGGTACCAAACTTACCAGTGAAAACTCTCTAAAACCTTTGTACCTCGATCCACTAAGACTCATGAGTTGGGCATGGTGGTATGGGATACCGTGGTCGAGCTGCCGGCCTACACTGGGGTAACGAGCCGAATACGGTGGTATGGGACACTGTATTCGAGCTGTCAGCCTACACTGATAAAGTGACGAGCCTTTTGTAGTGACCTCGAGCGTACACTAAGACTACGTAGAGGAGACGAGCCCTTACGTAGCAACAGGAGTACACTAGGCCTGCACTGATAAGGTGACAAGCCCTTTGCAGTGACCTAGAACCACAACATCGTATGAGAATTGCTAGGATTGACGACCCTAGAATGGATCATTGTTTGGGAATTGATATAAGGAAGGTACCTTAGCTTCCCAATCCTGCTGTATGAAAAGGATTAATAGGAACTTGGTAATTACGCTCATGCACCACATTGCATATGCTGTTTGACGATGTGTAGAGAGCACGAGGAAGTGACTGACATGCGCGACCGTTAGATGAAGATTGCTGAGGGAGTGCAGGCGAGAGCATGCATCATTTATTCATACCATCCTGCATTAATCAGAGTATCTAGGGATGTTTGATTGTATTACTTTATCATTACCGCTTAACTGAATTGATAACATGTTAACCTTTACTTTATTGTTCCATTGAGTTGATCACTCACTCCCATGTTACAGGATGGTGTTTTAAACACCAACCAGACCCTATTGTAGGTTCAGACGATGGCGCAGCCTGCGAGGCGGAGCCAGACTTCGAGGATGATGAGGAGGCATTCTCATATATGCACTATTCAAGCGGGTTTACATAAACTGCTCTGATCGACGGGGCTTCAGGGTTATACTTATAGTGGACTGTTACATTTTTAATATTTTATTTTTTGAAATAATACATGTAATTATTGACCTGGCAATGCACACATACTTTGGGGACTTATACTAATTTGTAAACTTATATATATTCGTTTCAGTCTTTCACTTACGTATTACAACTGTCCCTGGATTATGTTTGCTGATTTGGCTTAATCTTATTCATGTTTTATGCACTAATACAGACAACATTTAATCATCATTAAATATGTTGCATAAGTAATGCGTTGGAACTCGGGAGTTGGACTTTTACTCAACCCCTAATTTTCAAGGCGTTACAAGTTGGTATCAGAGCATGATTTGGATTAAACCAGACCTCAATTATGGTCATATGACGTACACTGATGCATTTAGACCTAGGTAGGTGTAAGAAAAATGTAGAACCAATTGGTGAAATTTACCGAAAACGATCGCTGAGATTGGGTCTGAACACTACCGTGATTGCTTGAGGTGACCTCGGACCATTTTTAGACCATTAATTGATGGGTTTCGACCATAATTTACCCAATCCCATCCTTCAACACTCGAGGAAATACGCGATTACATCAAAAATTACTCGAAATGACCCGAAACGACTCAAAGCGGAGTCGAGGGACAAATCAAACAGTTCCAGGGGGACCTAGGGTGGTCCCCACATATTTTTACAGTCCTCGCCGGTTCCCCGAGGCCTCGTCGGCTGGCAGGCCGGCTCGGGCCGACACCCTTAGGGTGCTGTGTGGCCCACTGATGTATGTTGGGTCAATTTAAAACCCTCCAAACATGCCTCCCCTTCATAATCTACCCCTCCAAGCTTCCCTTTTTTCTTTAAAACTCTTTGGTTCTCTTCAAATCTCTCCTCCATTCACCCATTCCATCATTTTTCTTTAACACCTACACCCTCGCACCATTTTTCATCAAAACCCTCTCCTATCTCTCTCTTTTCCTTTAATTTGAGAGCACAAATCCCTCATTTGTGTCCCATATACCATCAAGTTCAACAACCCCTCCTTTTTCCACCTATCTTCTCTTTTTCATGGCCTTGTTCGAGCTTGTGACGACCATTTTCTCGATTTTCATGCTTCTTTCTCTCATAGGGAAGAAGATGACTCCTACGAATGAGGCCGAGCCTAGTCACTCTACTCGTTCAAGGAGGCCTAGAAGTGCTGATACTAGTACTAATGTCGATCGGGAGATAAGGACCAAGCGGGAGCTTGATCCCCAGGCTCCCCTCGAAAGGATTCTCCTGACGGATATGTCCCATGGGAGATTTCAGGGTCGCAGGGTCCTCTTTGAAGCTCATGTGGATGAGAGGCTCTTCGGGCAATATCTGGTGATGGACCGCTCGGTCGAAGACGGGTGGGGTCCTGTGTTTGAGGGTGAGTACCGTGCAAATACGAGCACAGTCTGAGCCTTCTACGCCCACATTCGAGAGCCTACATTGGAGCCCCTGCAGTTCAAGATCCCCGTTGGTAGAGATCGGGAGGCCACAATTGATGTTAGGCTGATAGCTCAGCTTATGAAGATGCCGCTTGGTGAAGTGGATGCAAGTGAGAAGAATTTGAAGAGTGTATGTGAAAGGGATTGCCGCACGTGATTCCTTTGTGGACAACTCGGCTCGCTGGAATCTGAACAACAGTCTCCTAGCGACCAATATGATGGATGACTTCCACCTGCTCCACCACATCTTCACGTATAACGTGTACCCTAGGTGGAGCAACTGCAACGAGTGCACCCGTCTGATGGTGGATTTTCTATACCAAGTGGGGTAGGGAGAGAAGTTGTGCATGCCTACGCACATTCTGCGATAGATAGTTCTTACTGCACGCTCCACTAGAGCGTCTGATTCGCTTCCATTTGGCCGACTCATATGCAAGATTGCACGGGAGTTTGGCTACACACTAGGGGCGGAAGTGCTGGTGCCGACCCATTACATCAACGAGGCTACTCTCAACTAGATGAAAATTAGGCCACAATAGCGATAAGCCCGCCTCGATGATAGTGAGGACGAGATGGCTAGTGAAGAGTATGATAGCGAGGAGGAAAGCAGAGAGGAGATAGAAGAAGAACAAGAGGAGGAAGTGGAGGCTCAAGACACGGATGAGAGCTCCCCACCTACGGCAACGGAGCATGACCCTGATTGGGCTGCTAGGGAAGATCGTCTAGTTCGACTTGAGGAGGGCCAGGCTGCCCTGCGATAGGAGATCATTGATACTTGGGCCCTTGTGAAGCACAAGTTCAAGAAGGTGACCTGCACCTTAAAAGCTATCATGTGTTGCCTGCAGGATAAGTACGTCCCTCCTCCGTCGTCAGACTCAGATGTCTAGTCATCCATGTCATTGCCCAGTAGTTTTCTTTGTTGCTGTCTTAGAATGTTTGTATTTTAATGTTTAAGTGCTTAGTAGTATTATAGGTAAATAGTGTGTTTGTGTTTTTTAGTTGTCTGAATGTTAGCAGCTTTACTTGTAATAGCTCATGTGCGTTTCCTGTCACGATTCATGTTATGACATATCTCATGTAATTGTGATAATTTTGGTAAATGAAATACATGAAGTTTCTTTAAACTGTGTGTAAATACTGTGTGGTTGAGGTTGTGAGCATGTTGAATCTGACCTAGGTTGCGCCCTATGTTGTATATAGGGAATGCCACCTAAGACTAAAGGGAGTACGACACATCTCACGCTTGATGATTCGTTTGACGGGGCACCTCCCCTAGGCGATAGCCATACGGACCCCAGTTCGGGCCTGTCTCCCACTGGCACCATGTCAGACTCTCAGTCGGCCACTGGCCCCACTAATGGGCCTACAACTGTTGTGTCACTAGTTCTAGAGCAGAACCGTGCGTCCTCCTCGATGCCACCTGTATCTCAATCAGCTCCCCCTACTAATAAGTTGGAGCAGATGATGTTGTTGATGTAGCAACAGCAACAGTTTTTGGCCACCATAGCGGGGATTTTTGCCCAGAGCATGGGTGTGGCTTCGCCTGCTCCTTTTTTGCCCCCTGCTAGGAATGCAAGTGTCAGCGAACACCTTGAGCGATTCCAGTGCTTATGGCCCCCTACCTTTGTGGGTACTCACAGACCCAAGGAGGCTGAGTATTGGCTTGACCTCATCTCTAAAATGTTAAAGCCGCTGCACTGCACAGAGCCCAAGCAGGTGGAGTTGGTCACCTTCATGTTCGAGAAGGAGGCTAGCTTATGTTGAGATAGTGTCCTCCGTATTGTTGCTGTTGGACATGTGTGGACATGGGTAGATTTTGAGGCATGCTTCCACGAGAAGTACTATCCCATCACCTACCGCCACGAGAAGGAGAGTGAGTTCCTTCGCCTCCGACGAGGAGGGATGACAATGGCTGAGTATGAGAACAGGTTCACAGTGTTGGGAAGGTACACCCCGTTGATTATGGCAGATGAGCCGATGCGTATGCGGCATTTTTCTGAGGGCTTGCGACCAGATATTCGGTCGAAGATGTGCTGCGCTAGTATACCTAGCTATTCTAAGTTAGTGAGCATATCCATGAGAGCCGAGCAGGACGGGGACATGCAGTCCCATATGCGAGCACCGATGGCTCCTAGGCCGAGACCTGAGATTCAGAGCAGACCATTCCTCAGGAAGAGGCCACAGGCAGATTCACCACCGAGGCTGATGGTTCCACCTGCCTCTGTGAAGTGACCTGATGTGTGGTGTGCCTACTACAAGAGGCTAGGCCACACGGAGGTGACTTGCTTTACCAAGATGAAGGATAATAGTTTCTCACCGCCCCAGAGGATCAACTGCCAGCTTCCCCAGACTATATCACCACCACCTCTACGCTCAGCACCAACTCATTCATCCTTTCAGCCACCTGTACCTCGATCTAGACCGCCCTAGCGACCTATGGCTCCTCAGCCCAACCGATCTCAGCAGGAGCGCGTCCATGCACTTACAGTAGAGGTGCCTGATTCTACAGCTACAGTACCTTTAGCCTTCGAGCTCACCACCCACATTGAAGGTACCCCTATATTTCTGTTGGTGGATACAGGATCCACTATATCCATGATATCATGTTCTACAGTCTAGCGCTTAGGGCTGAAGACGACTCCAATGGTTGGGGTGCGAGTTATCGCAGCACCAGGGACTTTTACAGATGCCACAAAAATGTGTGAGGGTTGCTTGATAGATTTAGGGAGCAAGACGATATACATTGATTTGATTGTCACCACGATATACCATTTTGATGTCATCCTTAGTATGGATTGGTTGACTGAAGTGAGGGCCGAGATTGACTGCAAGACCCGATTGGTGATAGCTTACGGGCCTGAGGGCACGCCCTTTACGTTCCCCGTGCAGGTCAGTTGCCCTTTTCGAGTCCTTTGTTATGCTTCCTTACTGAAGAATGTTGATGGCCCGGTACTTGAAGACACACTAGTGGTTCGAGAGTTTGAGGATGTGTTCAGTAAGATACCTGGACTACCTCCTCGGCGCGAGATCGACTTCACTATCGACCTCGTGCCCTATGCGACACTAATATCTCTTCCGACATATTGCATGGCTCCATGTGAGATGGAGGAACTGAGGAAACAGATCGATGATCTATTAGATGCTGGCTTCATACGACCAAGTGTGTCTCCTTGGGGAGCACACGTGTTATTTGTGAAGAAGAAGGACAGTTCACTGTGATTGTGTATTGATTATCGCAGGTTGAACTAAGTGACGGTGAAGAACAAGTATCCCTTGCCCAGGATAGATGATCTGTTCGAACAGTTAAAAGGAGCGCAGTATTTTTCAAAGATCGATTTACAGTCAGGGTATCATCAGTTGCGCGTTAGGGATGAGGATGTGTAGAAGACAGCTTTCACGACCAGTTTTGGGCACTACGAGTTTCTCGTGATGTCGTTCGATCTTACGAACGCTCCGGCTGTGTTCATGGACTTGATGAACAGGGTATTTTAGCCGTTTCTTTACCAATTCGTCATGGTATTTATTGATGACATCCTGATATACTCCAAGAGTCGGGAAGAGCACGAGGAACACCTGCGTGTAGTATTGGATACTCTAAGGAAGATCCAGTTGTTTGCATAGTACAAGAAGTGCGACTTCTGGAAAGAAGAAGTCAAGTTCCTGGGACATGTGGTGTCCAAGGAAGGGATAGCTGTGGACCATGGTAAGGTAGCCGCAGTTCAGGACTGGGAGCAGCCTGGTTTGGTTACCAAGGTGAGGAGTTTTCTTGGTCTGTCAAGTTACTATCAATGATTCATTTGGGATTTCTCGAAGATAGCTAGACATTTGTCTCAGTTGACACGAAAAGATTTGAAGTTCGCCTGGAATGAAAAGGTAGAAGCAGCTTTTCAGAGCTGAAGGACAGGTTGACGTCTGCCCCTGTGCTAGTATTGCCAGAGCAAGGGGTCAAGTATGTTATATATACAGACACGTCTCGTGTCGGTTTGGGTTGTGTCCTTATGCAAAAGGACATAGTGATTGCATATACCTCGAGACAGTTGAGGAAACACGAGGAGAATTACCCGACGCATGACCTGGAGTTGGCAGCCGTCATCGTCGCACTGAAGCTCTGGAGACATTACCTCTACGGAGAGGAGTTCGAGCTTTTTTGCGACCACAAGTGCCTCAGATACATTCACTCAGCGGGACCTGAATATGAGGCAGCGACGATGGATGGAGACATTGAAGGACTTCAAGTTTGAAGCTCTTACCATCCTGGCACGGCCAACCTTATGGCAGATGCACTGAGCCACAAGAAGGCATTGGCATTTGTGGCTCCATTGATGGTAGCAGAGTGGGACATGGTAGAGTTTGTGCGTGACTTTGAGCAGAAACTCACGGTGGAGGAGCTGTATGAGGGCATCGTACATATTCAAGTACAGCCCTTCATTGATGACAAGATCATCACGGCTCAGTCAGACGATGAGCTATTGGCGAAGATGAGAGGGCAGGTTAGTGCAGATGAGGATTCAGAGTGGAGCGTTGGAACGGATGGGGGCTTACATTACCGTGGCCGCTTATGCGTCCCGAACCTCCCTGACTTGAGGAAAGAAGTTCTTGAGGTCGCTCACGATTCTAGGATGGCTATGCATCCAGGCAATACGAAGATGTATCGTGACATGAAGAGGTCGTACTAGTGGGACAATATGAAGGCTCACATAGCAGATTACGTGTCCCGTTGCCAGCAGGTCAAGGCAGAGCATCGCCGACCTCCTGGTTCGCTTCAGCCCATGCCCATAGCTGAATGAAAGTGGGACTTCATCTCTATGGATTTCATCTCAGGGCTGCCGAAGACGAGGAAGGATTATGACTCCATTTGGGTGATCGTGGACCGGTTGATGAAATCGGCTCATTTCCTCCCTATCAGAGTTTTGAACTCTATAGACGAGTTGGCTAGGTTGTACATCAAGGAGATTGTACGTTTGCATAAAGTTCCCTTGGAGATCATGTCGGACCTAGACACGCGATTTACATCTATCTTCTAGACTCGTATCCAGGAAGCGATGGGTGTGAAGTTGAAGTTCAGTACCGCGTTCCACCCACAGACTGATGGGCAGACGGAACAGGTGAATCAGATTCTGGAAGATTGTTGTGGGCCTGTGTGCTGGATTTCAAGGATAGTTGGGATGACTGTCTTCCCTATGCAGAGTTCGCCTATAATAACAGCTTCTAGGAGAGTATTGGCATGGCTCCTGACGAGGCACTGTATGGGTGTCCGTGTAGGGCATCGCATTACTGGGCAGAGGTTGGCGAGGAGAGCTTCATTGGCCTAGATTTAGTTCAAGCGACTTCAGAGAAGGTCGATATTATCAGGTACTGACTTCTGACAGCACAGAGCAGACAGAAGAGCTACGCCGATACGAGGCAGCGACCACTAGAGTTCGAGGTCGAAGACCATGTGTTCCTCAAAGTTTTTCCTATGAAGGGAGTCCTTCGGTTTGGCAAGAAGGGGAAGGTTATGCCTCGATTCATTGGCCCATTCCAGATACTTGATCGAGTGGAGGTGGTGGCGTACCGCCTTGATTTGCCCACTCCACTTGCGGGTGTGCATAACTTATTTCATGTTTCTATGCTGAAGAAATATGTTCCCGATCCTTCCCACGTTATCAGATGGGAACAAGTGCAGTTGAGCGAGGATGCGACATATATACTACGGTCGACGCATATACGCATCACACGGAAGAAGAGGCTACTTGGGAGACAGAAGTCGAGGTTCAAAAGAACTACCCTCAGATTCTCGATGAGTACAAAAAGGTACAAATTTCTATGATGAAATTTTTCTTTAAGGGGGGTAGATTGTAACGTCTTGAAAAAATCCGTACAAGGACCCGAGTACTACCTCAGGCATAAATTACCCAGGACCAAGACCTTTAGAAAATTAGGTTAATATTAGCAAGTGCTAAACTAGAGTGCTTGTGAAATTAGCACTAATCACTTTAAATATGATCTGCAAGACCCAAAACATGCAGAATCATTAACACTACATTACCCTAAAATCTAGAATTCGTCCTTAAACCCGATTGCTCTTGGGAGCACACCGAAACTCCGTATCGGACTTGGACCGTACGTCGAAAGTCCGATTACTCTGAAACTATACGGATATGACCGCATTACTGGACTTGACAACTCCTTCATAAATCAAGTCCTAACTGTGTCTAGAAATGCACAACTTGAGCCCAGAGCAAAGTGTGTGAGAAACGTGAAAATATTTAGAAATAAAATTTGAATTTAAGTAATCTGAGTCGTGTCGCTTGCGGGTCAAATATAAGGATTCAGACTGTCAGAATCTGACCCAAATACACCCTCGGACCAGGAGAAATGTCTCACACATGTTGGTATACTTGTGACCTTGGTCGAGTAACCGTGACCATTAAACTGAAACTGGTCCGCCACAGCTGATCTATAAACCCGATCGGAACGAAAACTCAGCCTGACCTAGATCCATGGTCAGGGAGCTTAAGTCCGACCGCATGTGGAAAAGGGGCCACCAGAAGTGCTCCGTTGGACCGGAACAGTCCGTATTTGGATATAACCTAAGTATACCTTGGCCCTGGGGCCATTTCCATCAAACCTGGGCCTATATAAGGACCTTAAACCCTCTCTCTCTCACCCCATACGAATTTGAGAAACCCTAAGAGAGAGAGAAGAGAAAAGAGAAGGAAAAGAGTGGAAGTGAGAGAGTGAGTTGGAAGTTCTTTCTGGGATTTGATCCCGTTACTCCACGCACTTAGCTACCCCCTCTGTATCACAAATCTGGCATTTTCAACACGTAATTGGGTAAGAAAACCAAACCCTAATCTGTTTTAGGGTTTTAGATAGTGTAAGTTATGAAATAGCTAACCTAATTTATGCTATGGGTTGCCAATCTACCGTGGACAAGGATTTAGCTTTAAAACTGAGTTTGCTATGAGTCTACCGGCGAAAGGTGTAGACTATAAATGTATAGGTTATGATTTTCAAGGCTTTCAATGTTGGTTAATGGTTTATTATTGATGTGGGTGCAATTTCACATGAAAAATGCAATGTTTGTATTGCGTTTCTGATATATATGATCTATATTGAGTTTAGTATACCATGTATATGTATTAAGTATCGTATACGTATGAAATTTGAACGTGTGATTGCCATGATTAATAGTCGTGTGGTTATGCTAGTTGTATGTGTAACAACTCCCCGGCAAAAGGATTTGGCCCAGGGTGTGTTACAGCCAACATACGTCATGTATGTTGAAGTGTGTAGACTAAGTGTTTGTCGAAATATCTGAGTGAACATGGAATCATGATTAATACTTGTTATGATAGATGTTTGTTAATACATGATTTTTGTATGCATCGCAACTCCTATGCAAAGGGATTTGCTATAATATGCGTTTTAAGTAAATAAATCTATGTATGTTGGAATATGTAGTCTAAGTGTTGTAGAAATGTCTGAATGATCAGGCATGTAGTATTTGTACTTTACATGGGTGTTGAGATAAGATTCTCAACAGACTTAACAATGTGTATGATTTTCTCCATGTAATTTGTATTCTTTGTCTGCTTTACTTAGACACTGCATATGCGTGAATTCATGTTTTAGTTGAAATCCATCAAATGCTCACATGCTTGTATGATTGGAATTGTTGATCCATTACTGTTTTGATTAGCTTGTATGATTATCTGTTATAATTGAATGTGTCTGGGACTACAGAATAGTCTACGCAATCGGTAACAGGCACCGAATAAGTGGCTGAGGTTATCTTACCACATAGGACGTGTTTGATGAACCCAAGTTGTACCTTGGTTGTCAGCAGTGGTTAGGCCACACGGAGTGCTTACACACTTCATGTCGGTCAATTCAACATGCGCTCGTACTAGTCGAGCTCCTTAAGCAACCCGATTGACCCGATGTATGTTCACCATGTATGGACGCTACTGTTTGAATCGAAGGTACCAAACTTACCAGTGAAAACCCTCTAAAACCTTTATACCTCGATCCACTAAGACTCATGAGTCGGGTATGGTGGTATGGGACACCGTGGTCGAGGTACCGGCCTACACTGGGGTAACGAGCCTCCCCGTAGTGACTAGTGAGCAACCCAGACTTGTGAGCCAAATACGGTGGTATGGGACTCTGATTCGAGCTATCGGCCTACACTGATAAGGTGACGAGCCCTTTGTAGTGACCTCGAGCATACGCTAAGACTGCGTAGAGGATACAAGCCCTTACGTAGCAGCAAGAGTACACTAGGCCTGCACTGATAAGGTGACGAGCCCTTTGCAGTGACCTAGAACCATAACATCGTATGAGAATTGCTAGGATTGACGACCTAGAATGGATCATTGTTTGGGAATTGATATAAGGGAGGTACCTTAGCTTCCCAATCCTGCTGTATGAAAAGGACTAATAAGAACTTGGTAATTACGCTCATGCACCACATTGCATGTGCTGTTTGGTGATGTGTAGAGAGCACGAGGAAGTGACTGACATGCGCAACCGTTAGATGAAGATTGCTGAGGGAGTGCAGGCGAGAGCATGCATCATTTATTGATACCATCCTGCATTAATCAGAGTATCTAGGGATGTTTGATTGTATTGCTTTATCATTACTGTTTGACTGAATTGATAACATGTTAACCTTTGCTTTATTGTTCCACTGAGTTGATCACTCACTCCCACATTACGGGACGGTATTTTAAACACCAACTAGACCCTGTTGTAGGTTCAGACGATGGTGCAGCCTGCGAGGCGGAGCCGGACTTCGAAGATGATAAGGAGGCATTCTCATATATGCACTATTCAGGCGGGTTTACATAGACCGCTCTGATCGGCGGGGCTTCAGGGTTATACTTATAGTGGACTGTTATATTTTTGATATTTTATTTTTTAAAATAATACATGTAATTATTGACCTGGCAATGCACACATACTTTGGGGACTTATACTAATTTGTAAACTTATATATATTCGTTTCAATCTTTCGCTTGCGTATTACAACTGTCCCTGGATTATGTTTGCTGATTTGGCTTAATCTTATTCATATTTTATGCACTAATACAGACAACATTTAATCATTATTAAATATGTTGCATAAGTGATGCGTTGGAACTCGGGAGTTGGACTTTTACTCAACCCCCGATTTTTAGGGCATTACAACTCTATATCGGCCAATCTTTCTGCGGTCAGGTGATCTCTGGGTTCGCAGACTACCATGGAGTGATGGCGGTGAATATTGATTGGAATTGTGATGATGCCCTATTTGTAAGGGTTGTTAAATTTTATAGTACCTTGAAGGGCATGGACTGATTCCCAAGAATTGTGCAGTTTCTTCCTGTTGTGTTCTTTAATCTTCTCTTGGAACTCTTGGGCTTTGTTTCGACGATGCTTCTTGGGTCTAGAAGGAGGAGGGGTATCTTCTCTGGCTGGCAGCTTCTGACTGCTCGTCTGATGATGCGCCGTTGTTTTCAGCTATTCGTCCCAGTCTTATTCGAGACCGTGCCTTGGAGGCTTTTCTAGATCACCCATGGCGATAGCCTTATGAATGGGAGATAGCAGAGTCTCAATGCATTAGGAGAAGTCGAATGTGGGAAGTACTAGTTCCTTTATATAAGCGGGGCGTCTAGTCGTCGTTTTGAATTACTTATGCATGGGCTGAGTCGGAGATGGAGGTGATTCTGCTGCTTGAGGAGTTGCATTTGATAAGCTTTAGTGTTTGGCAGCTCTTGATGGGAAGGTTGATCAGAAGGAGGATCGATGATGATGAAGGTTCTTTTTGTGCGGGCCATGTTGAATAAAGATGAAAATTTGGCTAAATTTGGAAAACTAGCCGAAGTGGCGGTTACGCGGGAGGCGCAACAATTTAAGTCCTTCTATGAACAACAATGCATTGCATGGGTCGCACAATGGTTTCTGAGTTACGCGGACGGTGCAACGGTTCAAGGACTTCCGCGAACGAAAATTCATTGCGCGGGTCGTGCAACAACTATTGGTTGCGCGAGGAGAAAACCGAGAGACAAAGCTTCGCCGCTGCGGAGTGAAGTAACGAAGAAATAAGGAATGAATAACTATTTATAGAAGTTTGGGTCGAGTACCAAAATCAGGTGGCTGTTGCGCGGGTCACACAATGAACTTAAAGAAAGCAAAATTCAGAGAAGATTGATCCAGATTTTTGATTCAAAGGAACAAAGAACGGATTAAGGGGGCATCCATTGAAACATAAAAATCACGAATCATGAAGGAAGATTCAAGGTTAGAGACTAGACATGAGGTGAAGAAATGAAAAGAAGCAGAGTGCATTGATTAACAGTTGCATTAGTCGTGCAACCAGATTCCCCCAAACAAGAGTTGAGCGAGACGCGCAACCAGTTAAATAAGTTTGCAGTAGTTGCGCAAGCAGCGCAACCTATTACAGTAGCTATGAGGGTTGCGTAACAAATTAAGGTAGTTGCGCAAGTGGCGCAAACAGTTTAAAGTGAAAGCATCGGACTTTATCTTTGGGCGGAACGCACAGCCGATTGTACCATTCCGTCGACCACGCAAACAACTTTTCTGTTGCACGGGTAGTGCAATCAAGAACAGAGAATGATCAAACAAACGGTCAAATCTGATGTAAAGTGGGACCCATGGCACAGAAACCGAGGGTTGGCACATGTGGGGGCCTATAAATACCCCACTCCCCCTTCATTTGAGAGAGAAATTTTAGGAGAGTGGAGCTTTGAAAGAAGTCTGAAGGTGAGGAGCAGAAGAAGGGATCCGTTGCACGAGTCGTGCAACCCATTCAACAAGTTGCGCAATTGCGCAACCCACTCCTCTAGATACACTGACCGTGCAACCAACACACCGATTGTGCAGGTTGCGCAACCAGGTCACTATGTGTCCAAGGCTAAATGGGGCCGAAGTGCTCCCGGAATTGCTGAAAGAATTCAAGTTCGATCTTCATTGCTTCAGACTCTCTCTTTTACACGAAGGATAAAGCTCAAAAGAGAGATTGGTTGATTAAATTCGACATTCCTCCTAAGTCCTAGGAGATGACCGAATTAACTGTTGAAATGCTGCTAAATTCAAGATTTGACATATAAGCTTTATTAATTACAATTTGCTTATCTCAAATAGTCTATCTTGGAATCAAGGGATATTGAAGGGATGTAGATAAACTCAGGATCAATAATACAATGATTGTTCTATGTATTTTCTTTGCTACATTCGAATAAAATAATTTCCCCAAATCAGATGCATTTGTTTCTTATTCGAAACAATCTAGGACCGTCGAAGTCAAGAAGAAATTCTATTTTGTACTGAAGCATCTGAGACAGCCAGGACAACCTCCATTAACCCTATTGTCACTCGAACAGTTGAAAGTTCTACAATCCAATTATATGGTGCCACTACCATATGTTGAAAGCAACAAGCCATTTTCGACCGCCCCAGGAAGATTTCAAGTTACAGCTAGCGCAAAACACACGGAACCAATAGAATTCTATGCCACAGTGGAAGTAAAGATAAGAGGAGAGACTGAGGATAATGTATACTACGGTAAGCTGACGCCGCAAGATCTTAAAAGGTATAGTCTAGCAAGCAAGAAGATCATGAGAAACATGGGTTTCGACTACGAAGAACCCACCGGCCTGAAGCATGGAAAAGGAATTCAAATTCCTATTGGGGTTAACCAGGAAAAGCGGAGAAAATTTCAAGGACCGGGGGCAGAATCATTGGCGAATATGGTTACAACCGAGTGATCATCAGAAGAGAATCCTCAAACAATCGAACATTCTTAGGTACGGAACAGCTAAGTGGACATATAAGAAGCATTGTGGGCACATAGAATCTTAAGCGAAATACAAAAAAAAAAAAAGAAGAAGGAGAGGGAATATAGTGCTGGTGTCAAGAAGACCTATAGTGGTCACCCATCGAACAATAGGCATATTCGTTGGATCGCACGATTTAGAAAGATTAAAAATCCATATTGAAAAATGACGATCGAAGAGTTCCAACGTGCTTTTGGGATATGGAATGGGCTTTGAATTAGGCAATTCTGGTGCAGTTTGGAAGCTTGACAAGTTACCGTTGCAATGAGCCAAAATTGTCAAAATTCGAGCTCTGAAGAGAGAGTTATGAGGGTTACAATTGGACAAGGAGATTAAGGGAAAATTTAGGACCAATGACTGCCATCCCACTTACGGATGCCCATACGGTCTCAAAATACGACGATTCCAGTCAGAAATGCAAGAGCACTAAAGTACTTTTCAGATGACCAAAAATTGACCAAATTCGACATCAAATGATGGAGTTGCTGGCATCTCTGTTGGATTGCACAATTTGAGAAGATTAAAAATCCTTATAAAAAAATGACGATCGAAGAGTTCTAACGTTCTTTTGGAGAATCGAATGGTCGTTGAATTAGGCAATTTTGGTGCAATTTGGAAGCTTAACAAGTGACCATTGTAATGAGTTGAAATATGCAAAATTCGATCTCTGAAGAGAGAGTTATGAGGGTTACTATTGGACAAGAAGATGAAGGAAAAATTCAGGACCGACGACTGCGATCCCACTTACAAATGCCCAAATGGTCTCGGAATACGACGATTTCAGTCAGAAATTAAAGACCATTAAAGTAGCTTTCAAATGACCAAAAACCAACCCAATTCGACGTTAAATGATGTAGTTATTGGCGTCTCCGTTGGATCGCGTAATTTGGAAAAAGAGTAACAATCCATATTGAAAAATGACGATTGAAGAGTTTCAACGTGCTTTTAGGATATCGAACGGTCTTTGAATTCGGCATAATTGGGAAGCTTTACAAGTTACCATTGCAATGAGCTGTAATAGTCTAAATTCGAACTCTGAAGAGAGAGTAATGAGGGTTACTATTGCATAAGGATATGGAGGAAAAATTCAGGACCGATGATTGCGATCCCACTTACGGATGCCCAAATGGTCTCAGAATAGGATGATTCCACTCAAGAAACATAGAGCACTAAAGTACCTTTTAAATGACCAAAAATCGACCAAATATGACATCAAATGGAGTTATAGGCGTCTCCGTTAGATCGCGTGATTCGAAAAGATTAACAATCCATATAGAAAAATGACGATGGAAGAATTCCAACGTGCTTTTGGGATATCGATGGGCTTTGAATTAGGCAATTCTGGTGCAATTTGGAAGCTTGAAAAGTTACCACTGCAATGACCTGAACTAGTCTAAATTCGAACTCTGAAGAGAGAATTATGAGGGTTACTATTGGATAAGGAGATGAAGGAAAAATTGAGGACCGACGATTGCGATCCCACTTACGGAAGCCCAAATGGTCTCGGAATACATCGATTCCAGTCGAAAATGAAAGAACATTAAAGTAGCTTTCAAATAACCAAAAATTAAACCAATCCACATCAAATCATGAAGTTATAGGCGTATCTATTGGATCGCGCGATTTGGAAAGATCAACAATCCAATTTAAAAAAAGACAATCGAAGAGTTCCAACGTGATTTTTAGATACCGAATGGGCTCTGAATTAGGCAATTCTTGTGCAATTTGGAAGTTTGACAAGTTACCATTGCAATGATCAGAAATTGTCTAAATTCGATCTCTTAAGAGAGAGTTATTAGGGTTACTATTAGAGATGGAGATGAAGGAAAAATTTAGGACCGACGACTACCATCCCACTTACGGATGCCCAAACGGTCTCGGAATACGATGATTCCAGTCAGAAATGCAAGAGCACTGAAGTACCTTTCAGATGACCAAAAATTGATCAAATCTGACATCAAATGATAGAGTTGTTGGCGTCTCTATTGGATCGCACGATTTGAAAAGATTAACAATCCATATTATAAAATGACAATCGAAGAGTTCTAACGTGCTTTTGGGATATCGAATAGTCTTTAAATTAGGCAATTCAGTTGTAATTTGGAAGCTTGACAAGTTATCGTTGCAATGAGCTGAAGTAGTTAAAATTCGACCTCTGAAGAGAGAGTTATGAGGGTTACTATTGGACAAGGAGATGAAGGAAAAATTTAGGACCGACGACAGCGATCCCACTTAAGGATGCCCAAATGGTCGCGGAATATGACGATTCCAGTGAGAAATGAATGACCAATAAAATACCTTTCAAATGACCAAAAATCTACCCAATCTGACATCAAATGATGGAGTTATTGGAGTTATTGGCATCTCCGTTGGATCACGCGATTTGGAAAGATTAACAATCCAAATTGAAAACCGACGATCGAAGAGTTCCAACAAGCTTTTGATATATCAAACAGTCTCTGAATTAGGCAATTCCGGTCCAATTTGGAAGCTTGACAAGTTAGCACTGCAAAGAGCTGAGATATTCAAAATACAACCACTAAAGAGATATTTATGAGGGTTACTATTGGAGAAGGAGATGAAGGAAAAATTCAAGACCGACGACTGCGATCCCACTTATGAATGCCCAAATGGTCTCAAAATAGGATGATTCCAGTCAAGAAAGAAATTGCACTAAAGTACATTTCAAGTGACAAAAAATTGACCCAATCCAACATCAAATGATGGAGTTATTGGTGTCTCCGTTGGATCACAAGATTTGGAAAGATTAACAATCACATTGAAAAATGACGATCGAAGAGTTCCAACATGCTTTTGGGATATCGAATAGTCTCTGAATTAGGTAATTCTGGTGCAATTTGGAAGCATGACAAGTTACCATTGCAATGAGCTAAAATAGCTAAAATTTGACCTCTGAAGAAAGAGTTATGAGGGTTACTATTGAACAATGAGATGAAGGAAAAATTCGGTACTGACGACTACGATCCCACTTATGGATGGCCAAATGATCTCGAAATATGATAATTCCAGTCAGGAAACATAGAGCACTAAAGTACCTTTCAAATGATAAAAAATTGACCCAATCTGAAATCAAATGAAGGAGTTATAGGCATCTCTGTAGGATCACGCTATTTGGAAAGATTAACAATCCATGTTGAAAAATGACGATCGAAGAGTTTCAACGTGCTTCTGGGATATCGAACGGTCTCTGAATTAGGCAATTCTGGTGCGATTTGGAAGCTTGACAACTTACCATTGCAATGACCAGAAATATTCTAAATTCAACCTATGAAGTGAGAGTTATGAAGGTAACTATTGGATAAGGGGATGAAGGAAAAATTCAGGACCGACGACTGTGATCCCAATTATGGATGCCCAAACGGTCTCGGAATATGATGATTCCAGTCAGAAATAAAAGAACATTAAAGTACCTTTCAAATGACCAAAAATTGACCCAATCTGACATCAAATGATGGAGTTATAGGAGTCTCTGTTGGATCGGGAGATTTGGAATAATTAACTAACCATACTGAAAAATGATGATCGAAGAGTTCCAACGTGCTTTTGTGATATCAAATGGTCATTGAGTTAGGCAATTCTGGTGCAATTTGGAAGCTTGAAAAGTTACCATTGCAATGAGCTAAAATAGTCTAAATTCGAACTCTAAAGAGAGAGTTATGAGGGTTACTATTGGACAAGGAGATGAAGGAAAAATTCAAGACCGACGAATGCGATCCCACTTACGAACACCCAAATGGCTTTGAACTACGACGATATAGTCATAAATGAAAGACCATTAAAGTACCTTTCAAATGACTGAAAATGGACCCAATCTGACATCAAATGATGGGGTTATTGGTGTTTCTGTCGGATCGCATGATTTGGAAAGATTAACAATCCATATGGAAAAATGACGATTGAAGAGTGCCAAAGTGCTTTTGGGATATCGAATGGGCTCTGAATTTAGGACTAAAGATTACGATCCCACTTACAGATGCCTAAATGGTCTCGGAATACATCGATTCCAGTCAGAAATGAAAGAACTTTAAAATACCTTTCAAATGACCAAAAATCGATCCAATCCACATCAAATGGA
Source organism: Magnolia sinica (assembly GCF_029962835.1). Taxonomy (NCBI): domain Eukaryota; kingdom Viridiplantae; phylum Streptophyta; class Magnoliopsida; order Magnoliales; family Magnoliaceae; genus Magnolia; species Magnolia sinica. The sequence goes on from NC_080587.1 coordinate 30,635,783, forward strand.
GTTATAGGCATATTCGTTGGATCGCACGATTTAGAAAGATTAAAAATCCATATTGAAAAATGACGATCAAAGAGTTCCAACGTGCTTTTGGGATATGGAATGGGCTCTGAATTAGGCAATTCTGGTGCAATTTGGAAGCTTGACAAGTTACCATTGCAATGAGCCAAAATTGTCAAAATTCGAGCTCTGAAGAGAGAGTTATAAGGGTTACTATTGGACAAGGAGATTAAGGAAAAATTTAGGACCAATGACAGCCATCCCACTTACGGATGCCCATACGGTCTCAAAATACGACGATTCCAGTCAGAAATGCAAGAGCACTAAAGTACTTTTCAGATGACCAAAAATTGACCAAATTCGACATCAAATGATGGAGTTGCTGGCATCTCTGTTGGATTGCACAATTTGAGAAGATTAAAAATCCTTATAAAAAAATGACGATCGAAGAGTTCTAACGTTCTTTTGGAGAATCGAATGGTCGTTGAATTAGGCAATTTTGGTGCAATTTGGAAGCTTAACAAGTGACCATTGTAATGAGTTGAAATATGCAAAATTCGATCTCTGAAGAGAGAGTTATGAGGGTTACTAATGGACATGGACATGAAAGAAAAATTCAGGACCGACGACTGCGATCCCACTTATAGATGCCCAAATGGTTTTGTAATACGATGAATCCAGTCAGAAATGAAAGACCATTAAAGTACCTTTCAAATGACCAAAAATCAACCCAATCCGACATTAAATGATGTAGTTATTGGCGTCTCCGTAGGATCGCATGATTTGGAAAGATTAACAATCCATATTGAAAGATGACGATCGAAGAGTTCCAACATGCTTTTAGGATATCGAATGGTCTTTGAATTAGGCAATTCTAGTGCAATTTGGAAGGTAGACAAGTTACCATTGCATTGAGTTGAAATAGTCTAAATTCGACCTCTGAAGAGAGAGTTATGAGGGTTATTATTGGACGAGGAGATGAAGGAAAAATTTATGACCGATGATTGCGATCCCACTTACGGATGCCCAAATGGTCTCAGAATAGGATGATTCCACTCAAGAAACATAGAGCACTAAAGTACCTTTTAAATGACCAAAAATCGACCAAATATGACATCAAATGGAGTTATAGGCGTCTCCGTTAGATCGCGTGATTCGAAAAGATTAACAATCCATATAGAAAAATGACGATGGAAGAATTCCAACGTGCTTTTGGGATATCGATGGGCTTTGAATTAGGCAATTCTGGTGCAATTTGGAAGCTTGAAAAGTTACCACTGCAATGACCTGAACTAGTCTAAATTCGAACTCTGAAGAGAGAATTATGAGGGTTACTATTGGATAAGGAGATGAAGGAAAAATTGAGGACCGACGATTGCGATCCCACTTACGGAAGCCCAAATGGTCTCGGAATACATCGATTCCAGTCGAAAATGAAAGAACATTAAAGTAGCTTTCAAATAACCAAAAATTAAACCAATCCACATCAAATCATGAAGTTATAGGCGTATCTATTGGATCGCGCGATTTGGAAAGATCAACAATCCAATTTAAAAAAAGACAATCGAAGAGTTCCAACGTGATTTTTAGATACCGAATGGGCTCTGAATTAGGCAATTCTTGTGCAATTTGGAAGTTTGACAAGTTACCATTGCAATGATCAGAAATTGTCTAAATTCGATCTCTTAAGAGAGAGTTATTAGGGTTACTATTAGAGATGGAGATGAAGGAAAAATTTAGGACCGACGACTACCATCCCACTTACGGATGCCCAAACGGTCTCGGAATACTATGATTCCAGTTAGAAATCCAAGATCACTAAAGTACCTTTCAGATGACCAAAAATTGACACAATCCGACATCAAATGATGGAGTTCTTAGTGTCTCCGTTGGATCATGCGATTTGGAAAGATTAACAATCCATATTGAAAAATGACAATCGAAGATTTCTAACGTGTTTTGGGATATCGAACAGTCTCTGAATTAGGGAATTCAGTTGTAATTTGGAAGCTTGACAAGTTACCATTTGATTGAGCTGAAAGAGTCAAAATTCGAACTCTAAAGAGAGAGTTATGAGGGTTACTATTGGATAAGAAGATGAAGGAAAAATTCAGGATCGACGACTGCGATCCCACTTACGGATGCCCAAATGGTGTCGAAATACAACGATTCCAGTCAGAAATGAAAGACCATTAAATTACCTTTCAAATGAACAAAAATCTACCAATTTGACATCAAATGATGGAATTATATGCTCTCCATTGTATCACGCGATTTGGAAAGATTAACAATCCAAATTGAAAAATGACGATCGAAGAGTTCCAACATGCTTTTGGGGTATCGAACGGTCTCTGAATTAAGGAATTCTAGTGCCAGTTGGAAGCTTGACAAGTTAGCACTGCAAAGAGCTGAGATATTCAAAATACAACCACTAAAGAGATATTTATGAGGGTTACTATTGGAGAAGGAGATGAAGGAAAAATTCAAGACCGACGACTGCGATCCCACTTATGAATGCCCAAATGGTCTCAAAATAGGATGATTCCAGTCAAGAAAGAAATTGCACTAAAGTACATTTCAAGTGACAAAAAATTGACCCAATCCAACATCAAATGATGGAGTTATTGGTGTCTCCGTTGGATCACAAGATTTGGAAAGATTAACAATCACATTGAAAAATGACGATCGAAGAGTTCCAACATGCTTTTGGGATATCGAATAGTCTCTGAATTAGGTAATTCTGGTGCAATTTGGAAGCATGACAAGTTACCATTGCAATGAGCTAAAATAGCTAAAATTTGACCTCTGAAGAGAGAGGTAGGAGGGTTACTATTGGACAAGGAGATGAAGGAAAAATTCGGTACTGACGACTACGATCCCACTTACGGATGCCCAAATGATCTCGGAATAGGACAATTCCAATTACGAAACATAGAGCACTAAAGTACCTTTCAAATGACCAAAAATTGACCTAATCCAACATCAAATGAAGGAGTTATAGGCATCTCCGTAGGATCACGCTATTTGGAAAGATTAACAATCCATGTTGAAAAATGACGATCGAAGAGTTTCAACGTGCTTCTGGGATATCGAACGGTCTCTGAATTAGGCAATTCTGGTGCGATTTGGAAGCTTGACAACTTACCATTGCAATGACCAGAAATATTCTAAATTCAACCTATGAAGTGAGAGTTATGAAGGTAACTATTGGATAAGGGGATGAAGGAAAAATTCAGGACCGACGACTGTGATCCCAATTATGGATGCCCAAACGGTCTCGGAATATGATGATTCCAGTCAGAAATGAAAGAACATTAAAGTACCTTTCAAATGACCAAAAATTGACCCAATCTGACATCAAATGATGGAGTTATAGGAGTCTCTGTTGGATCGGGAGATTTGGAATAATTAACTAACCATACTGAAAAATGATGATCGAAGAGTTCCAACGTGCTTTTGTGATATCAAATGGTCATTGAGTTAGGCAATTCTGGTGCAATTTGGAAGCTTGAAAAGTTACCATTGCAATGAGCTAAAATAGTCTAAATTCGAACTCTAAAGAGAGAGTTATGAGGGTTACTATTGGACAAGGAGATGAAGGAAAAATTCAAGACCGACGAATGCGATCCCACTTACGAACACCCAAATGGCTTTGAACTACGACGATATAGTCATAAATGAAAGACCATTAAAGTACCTTTCAAATGACTGAAAATGGACCCAATCTGACATCAAATGATGGGGTTATTGGTGTTTCTGTCGGATCGCATGATTTGGAAAGATTAACAATCCATATGGAAAAATGACGATTGAAGAGTGCCAAAGTGCTTTTGGGATATCGAATGGGCTCTGAATTTAGGACTAAAGATTACGATCCCACTTACAGATGCCTAAATGGTCTCGGAATACATCGATTCCAGTCAGAAATGAAAGAACTTTAAAATACCTTTCAAATGACCAAAAATCGATCCAATCCACATCAAATGGAGTTATAGGCATATTCGTTGGATCGCACGATTTAGAAAGATTAAAAATCCATATTGAAAAATGACGATCAAAGAGTTCCAACGTGCTTTTGGGATATGGAATGGGCTCTGAATTAGGCAATTCTGGTGCAATTTGGAAGCTTGACAAGTTACCATTGCAATGAGCCAAAATTGTCAAAATTCGAGCTCTGAAGAGAGAGTTATAAGGGTTACTATTGGACAAGGAGATTAAGGAAAAATTTAGGACCAATGACAGCCATCCCACTTACGGATGCCCATACGGTCTCAAAATACGACGATTCCAGTCAGAAATGCAAGAGCACTAAAGTACTTTTCAGATGACCAAAAATTGACCAAATTCGACATCAAATGATGGAGTTGCTGGCATCTCTGTTGGATTGCACAATTTGAGAAGATTAAAAATCCTTATAAAAAAATGACGATCGAAGAGTTCTAACGTTCTTTTGGAGAATCGAATGGTCGTTGAATTAGGCAATTTTGGTGCAATTTGGAAGCTTAACAAGTGACCATTGTAATGAGTTGAAATATGCAAAATTCGATCTCTGAAGAGAGAGTTATGAGGGTTACTAATGGACATGGACATGAAAGAAAAATTCAGGACCGACGACTGCGATCCCACTTATAGATGCCCAAATGGTTTTGTAATACGATGAATCCAGTCAGAAATGAAAGACCATTAAAGTACCTTTCAAATGACCAAAAATCAACCCAATCCGACATTAAATGATGTAGTTATTGGCGTCTCCGTAGGATCGCATGATTTGGAAAGATTAACAATCCATATTGAAAAATGACGATCGAAGAGTTCCAACATGCTTTTAGGATATCGAATGGTCTTTGAATTAGGCAATTCTAGTGCAATTTGGAAGGTAGACAAGTTACCATTGCATTGAGTTGAAATAGTCTAAATTCGACCTCTGAAGAGAGAGTTATGAGGGTTATTATTGGACGAGGAGATGAAGGAAAAATTTATGACCGATGATTGCGATCCCACTTACGGATGCCCAAATGGTCTCAGAATAGGATGATTCCACTCAAGAAACATAGAGCACTAAAGTACCTTTTAAATGACCAAAAATCGACCAAATATGACATCAAATGGAGTTATAGGCGTCTCCGTTAGATCGCGTGATTCGAAAAGATTAAAATCCATATTTAAAAATGACGATCGAAGATTGCCAACGTGCTTTTTGGAAATTGAATGGTCTTTGAATTAGGCAATTCTGGTGCAATTTGGAAGCGTGACAAGTTACCATTGCAATGAGCTGAAATCGTCTAAATTTGACCTCTGAAGAGAGAGTTATTAGGGTTACTATTGGACAAGGAGATGAAGGAAAAATTGAGGACCGACGATTGCGATCCCACATACAGATGCCCAAATGGCCTCGGAATACGACGATTCCAATAAAAAATGAACGGCCATTAAAATACCTTTCAAATGACCAAAAGTTGACTCAATCCGACATCAAATGAGGGAGATATTGTTGTCTCGATATCGCGCGATTTGGAAAGATCAACAATCCAAATTAAAAAAAGACAATCGAAGAGTTCCAACGTGATTTTTAGATACCGAATGGGCTCTGAATTAGGCAATTCTTGTGCAATTTGGAAGTTTGACAAGTTACCATTGCAATGATCAGAAATTGTCTAAATTCGATCTCTTAAGAGAGAGTTATTAGGGTTACTATTAGAGATGGAGATGAAGGAAAAATTTAGGACCGACGACTACCATCCCACTTACGGATGCCCAAACGGTCTCGGAATACGATGATTCCAGTCAGAAATGCAAGAGCACTGAAGTACCTTTCAGATGACCAAAAATTGATCAAATCTGACATCAAATGATGGAGTTATAGGTGTCACCTTTGGATCACGCGGTTTGGACAAAGATTAACAATCCATATTGAAAACTGACAATCGAAGAGTTCCAACGGGCTTTTGGGATATCAAATGTTCTTTTAATTAGGCAATTCTGGTGCGATTTGGAAGCTTGACAGGTTACTATTGCAATTAGTTGAAATAGTCTAAATTCAACCTCTGAAGAGAGAGTTATGAGGGTTACTATTGGACAAAGAGATGAAGGAAACATTTAGGACCGACGACTGCGATCTCACTTACGGATGCCCAAATGGTCTCAAAAGTGAAAGACCAATAAAATACCTTTCAAATGACCAAAAATCGACCCAGTCCGACATAAAATGATGGTGTTATATGCTCTCCATTGGATCACGTGATTTGGAAAGATTAACAATCCATATTGAAAAATGATGATCGAAGAGTTCCAATATGCTTTTGGGATATCAAACGGTCTCCGAACTAGGCAATTCTAGTCCAAATGGGAAGCTTGACAAGTTACCATTGCAATGAGCTAAAATAGTCTAAATACAACCACTAAAGAGATATTTATGAGGGTTACTATTGGAGAAGGAGATGAAGGAAAAATTCAAGACCGACGACTGCGATCCCACTTATGAATGCCCAAATGGTCTCAAAATAGGATGATTCCAGTCAAGAAAGAAATTGCACTAAAGTACATTTCAAGTGACAAAAAATTGACCCAATCCAACATCAAATGATGGAGTTATTGGTGTCTCCGTTGGATCACAAGATTTGGAAAGATTAACAATCACATTGAAAAATGACGATCGAAGAGTTCCAACATGCTTTTGGGATATCGAATAGTCTCTGAATTAGGTAATTCTGGTGCAATTTGGAAGCATGACAAGTTACCATTGCAATGAGCTAAAATAGCTAAAATTTGACCTCTGAAGAAAGAGTTATGAGGGTTACTATTGAACAATGAGATGAAGGAAAAATTCGGTACTGACGACTACGATCCCACTTATGGATGGCCAAATGATCTCGAAATATGATAATTCCAGTCAGGAAACATAGAGCACTAAAGTACCTTTCAAATGATAAAAAATTGACCCAATCTGAAATCAAATGAAGGAGTTATAGGCATCTCTGTAGGATCACGCTATTTGGAAAGATTAACAATCCATGTTGAAAAATGACGATCGAAGAGTTTCAACGTGCTTCTGGGATATCGAACGGTCTCTGAATTAGGCAATTCTGGTGCGATTTGGAAGCTTGACAACTTACCATTGCAATGACCAGAAATATTCTACATTCGACATCTGAAGAAAGAGTTATGAGGGTTACTATTAGACAAGGAGATGAAGGAAAAATTCAGGACGGACGACTGCGATCCCACTTATGGATGCCCAAATGGTCTCGGAATATGATGATTCTAGTCAGAAATGAAAGACCATTAAAGTACCTTTCTAATGACCAAAAATTGACCCAATCCGACCTTAAATGATGGAGTTATAGGCGTCTCCGTAGGATCGAGCGATTTGGAAAGATTAGAAATATATATTGAAAAATGACGATCGAAGAGTCCCAACATGTTTTTGGGATATCAAACAGTCTCTGAATTAAGCAATTCTGGTCCATTTCGGAAGGTTGACAAGTAACTATTGCAATGAGCTAAAATAGTCTAAATTCGTACTCTAAAGAGAGAGTTATGAGGTTTACTATTGGAGAAGGAGATGAAGGAAAATTTCATGACCGACGGCAGCGATGTCGCTTACGGATGCCCAAATGGTTTGGAATACGACGATATAGTCATAAATGAAAGACCATTAAAGTACCTTTCAAATGACTGAAAATGGACCCAATCTGACATCAAATGATGGGGTTATTGGTGTTTCTGTCGGATCGCATGATTTGGAAAGATTAACAATCCATATGGAAAAATGACGATTGAAGAGTGCCAAAGTGCTTTTGGGATATCGAATGGGCTCTGAATTTAGGACTAAAGATTACGATCCCACTTACAGATGCCTAAATGGTCTCGGAATACATCGATTCCAGTCAGAAATGAAAGAACTTTAAAATACCTTTCAAATGACCAAAAATCGATCCAATCCACATCAAATGGAGTTATAGGCATATTCGTTGGATCGCACGATTTAGAAAGATTAAAAATCCATATTGAAAAATGACGATCAAAGAGTTCCAACGTGCTTTTGGGATATCGAATGGTCTCTGAATTAGGCAATTCTGGTGTGATTTGGAGGCTTGACAAGTTACCATTGCAATGAGCCAAAATTGTCAAAATTCGAGCTCTGAAGAGAGAGTTATAAGGGTTACTATTGGACAAGGAGATTAAGGAAAAATTTAGGACCAATGACAGCCATCCCACTTACGGATGCCCATACGGTCTCAAAATACGACGATTCCAGTCAGAAATGCAAGAGCACTAAAGTACTTTTCAGATGACCAAAAATTGACCAAATTCGACATCAAATGATGGAGTTGCTGGCATCTCTGTTGGATTGCACAATTTGAGAAGATTAAAAATCCTTATAAAAAAATGACGATCGAAGAGTTCTAACGTTCTTTTGGAGAATCGAATGGTCGTTGAATTAGGCAATTTTGGTGCAATTTGGAAGCTTAACAAGTGACCATTGTAATGAGTTGAAATATGCAAAATTCGATCTCTGAAGAGAGAGTTATGAGGGTTACTAATGGACATGGACATGAAAGAAAAATTCAGGACCGACGACTGCGATCCCACTTATAGATGCCCAAATGGTTTTGTAATACGATGAATCCAGTCAGAAATGAAAGACCATTAAAGTACCTTTCAAATGACCAAAAATCAACCCAATCCGACATTAAATGATGTAGTTATTGGCGTCTCCATTAGATCGCACGATTTGGAAAGATTAACAATCCATATTGCAAAATGACGATCGAAGAGTTCCGACATACTTTGGGATGTCGAACAGCCTTTGAATTAGGCAATTTTGGTCCAATTTGGAAGCTTGACAAGTTACCATTGCAATGAGCTGAAATATTCTAATTTCGACATCTAAAGAGAGAGTTATGATGGTTATCATTGGATAAGGAGACAAAGGAAAAATTTAGGACCGATGATTGCGATCCCACTTACGGATGCCCAAATGGTCTCGGAATAGGATGATTCCAATTAGGAAAGAAAGAGCATTAAAGTACCTTTCAAATGACAAAAAATTGACCTAATCTGACATCAAATGATGGAGTTGTAGGCGTCTCCGTTGGATCGCGCAATTTGGAAAGATTAACAATCCATACTGAAAAATGACGATCGAAGAGTTCCAACGTGCTTTTGGGATATCTAATGGTCTCTGAATTAGGCAAATTTGGTGCAATTTGGAAGCTGACAAGTTTCCATTGCAATGAGCTAAAATTGTCTAAATTCGACCTCTAAAGAGAGAGTTATGAGGGTTACTATTGGACAAGGAGATGAAGGAAAAATTCAGGACCGACGACTACGATCCCACTTACGGATGCCCAAATGGTCTCGGAATACGATGATTCCAGTCAAAAATGAAAGAACAATAAAGTACCGTTGAAATTACCAAAAATTGAAATAATCCATCATCAAATGATGGAGTTATAGTCATCTCTGTTGGATCGCGCGATTTGGAAAGTTTAACACTACATATTGTAAAATGACATCGAAGAGTTCCAACGTGCTTTTGACATATCTAATGGTATCTGAATTAGGCAATTCTGGTGCAACTTGGAATCTTGACAAGTTGCCATAGTCTAAATTCGACCTCCGAAGAGAGAGTTATGAGGGTTACTATTGGACAAGGAGATGAAGGAAAAATTCAGGACCGACGACTACGATCCCACTTACGGATGCCCAAATGGTCTCGGAATACGAGAATTCTAGTTAGGAAAGATAGAGCATAAAGTACCTTTCAAATGACCAAAAATTGACCTAGTCTGACATCAAATGATGGAGTAATAGGCGTCTCCATTGGATCGCGCGATCTGGAAAGATTAACAATCCATATTGAAAAATGACGATTGAAGAGTTCCAACATTTTTTTGGGATATCAAACGGTCTCTGAATTAGGCAATTCTGGTGGGATTTGGAAGCTTGACAAGTTACCATTGCAATGAGCTGAAATAGTCTAAATTCATACTCCGAAGAGAGAGTTATGAGGTTTACTATTGGACAAGGCGATGAAGGAAAAATTCAGGACCGACGACTACGATCCCACTTACGGATGCCCAAATGGTCTCGGAATACGAGAATTCTAGTCAGAAATCCAAGAGCACTAAAGTACCTTTTAGATGACCAAAAACCATCCCAATCCTCATTAAATGATGGAGTTATTGGCATCTCCGTTAGATCACGCGATTTGGAAAGATTAACAATCCATATTGGAAAATGACAATCAAAGAGTTCTAACGTGCTTTTAGGATATCGAACGTTCACTGAATTAGGCAATTCTGGTCCCATTTCGAAGCTTGTCAAGTTACCATTCCAGTGAGCTCAAAATTGTCTAAATTTGACCACTGTAGAAAGAGTTATGAAGGTTACTAATGGACAAGGAGATGAAGGAAAAATTTAAGACTGACGACCGCGATCCCACTTACGAATGCCCAAATGGCTTAGGAATATGACGATTCGACTTAGGAATGAAAGAGCACTAAAGTACCTTTCAGATGACCAAAAATTAACCCAATTTGACATCAAACGAGGGAGTTATGAGCATCTACTTTGGATCATGTGATTTGGAAAGATTAACAATCCAAATTGCAAAATCACGATCAAAGAGTTTTAACATGCTTTTGGGATATCAAACGGTCTCGAAATTAGGTAATTCTGGTGCAATTTGGAAGCATGACAAGTTACCATTGCAATGAGCTAAAATAGCTAAAATTTGACCTCTGAAGAAAGAGTTATGAGGGTTACTATTGAACAATGAGATGAAGGAAAAATTCGGTACTGACGACTACGATCCCACTTATGGATGGCCAAATGATCTCGAAATATGATAATTCCAGTCAGGAAACATAGAGCACTAAAGTACCTTTCAAATGATAAAAAATTGACCCAATCTGAAATCAAATGAAGGAGTTATAGGCATCTCTGTAGGATCACGCTATTTGGAAAGATTAACAATCCATGTTGAAAAATGACGATCGAAGAGTTTCAACGTGCTTCTGGGATATCGAATGGTCTCGAATTAGGCAATTCTCGTGCGATTTGGAAGCTTGACAACTTACCATTGCAATGACCAGAAATATTTCTAAATTCAACCTATGAAGTGAGAGTTATGAGGGTAACTATTGGATAAGGGGATGAAGGAAAAATTCAGGACCGACGACTGTGATCCCAATTATGGATGCCCAAACGGTCTCGGAATATGATGATTCCAAATGAAAGAACATTAAAGTACCTTTCAAATGACCAAAAATTGACCTAATCGACATCAAATGATAGAGTTATAGGCATCTCCATTGGATCGGGCTATTTGGAAAGATTATCACTCCATATTATAAAATGACGATCGAAGAGTTCCAACATCCTTTTGGCATATCGACCGGTCTCTGAATTTGGCAATTCTAGTGCAACTCGGAATCTTGACAAGGTGCCATTGCAATGAGCTGAAATAGTCTAAATTTGACTTCTGAAGAGAGAGTTATGAGGGTTACTATTGGACAAGGTGATGAATAAAAATTCAGGACCAACGATTGCGATCCCACTTACGGATGCCCAAATTGTATCAGAATACGACGATTCCTGTCAGAAATGAAAGAGCACTAATGTACCTTTCAAATTACCAAAAATTGACCTAATCCTACATCAAATGATGTAGTTATAGGCGTCTCCATTGGATCATGCGATTTGGAAAGATTAAAACTCCATTTCGAAGAGTTCCAACGTGCTTTTGGGATATCAAATGGTCTTTAAAATAGGCAATTCTGGTGCTATTTGGAAGCTTGACAAGTTACCATTGCAATGAGCTGAAAAAGTCTAAATTCGAACTCTAAAGGGAGAGTTATGAGGTTTACTATTAGACTAGAAGATGAAGGAAAAATTTTGGGCCGACGACTGCCATCCCACTTACGGTTGCGGAATGAAAAAGTAATAAATTACGTTCCATATGACCAAAAATCGACCAAATCCAACATTAAACGATGGAGTTATGGGCGTCTTCGTTGGATCGCATGATTTGGAAAGATTAATAATCCATATTGAAAAATGACGATCGAAGAGTTCCAACGTGCTTTTGGGATATCGATCGGTCTTTGAATTAGGTAATTCTGATCCCATTTGGAAGCTTGACAAGTTAACATTGCAACGAACTGAAATAATCTAAATTCGACCTTTGAAGAAAGAGTTATGAGGGTTACTATTTGACAACGAGATGAAGGAAAAATTTAGGACCAACGACTGCGATCCCACTTACGGATGCCCAAATGGTCTCGGAATACGACGATTCCAGTTAAAAATGCAAGATCACTAAAGTACCTTTCAAATGACCAAAAATTGACCAATCCAACATCAAATGATAGAGTTACTAGCATCTCCGTTGGATCACGGGATTTGGAAAGATTAACTATTCATATTGAAAAATGTCGATCGAAGAGTTCTAACATGCTTTTGGGATATTGAATGGTTTCTTAATTAGCAATTTTGGTTCAACTTGGATGCTTGACAAGTTACCATTGTAATGAGCTGAAATAGTCTAAATTCGACCGATAAAGGGGGAGTTATGTGGGTTAGTATTGGACAAGGAGAAGATGGAAAAATTCAGGACTGACGACAGCGATCCCATTAGGGATGCCCAAATGGTCTCAGAATACGACAATTCCCGTCAGAAATGAAGACCATTAAAGTACCTTTCAAATGACCAAAAATCAACCCAATCCAACCTCAAATGATGGAGTTATTTGTGTCTCCATTGGATCGTGCGATTTGGAAAGATTAACAATCCGTATTGAAAAATAAAGATCGAAGAGTTCCAACATGCTTTTGGGATATTGAATGGTCTTTGAATTAGGCAATTCTGGTGCAATTTAGAAGCTTGACAAGTTACCATTGCAATGAGCTAAAATAGACTAAATTTGAACTCTGAAGAGAGAGTTATGAGGGTTACTATTGGACAAGGAGATGAAGGAAAAATTTACGGCTGACGACTACGATCCCACTTACGGATGCGCAAATGGTCTCGAAATACAATGATTCTAGTTGGAAATGAAAGACCATTAAAATACCTTTCAAATGACCAAAAATTGACCCAATCTGACATCAAATGATGGAGTTATATGCTCTCCATTGGATCACGCGATTTGGAAAGATTAACAATCCATATTGAAAAATGACGATCGAAGAGTTCCAACATGCTTTTGGGATATCGAACGGTCTTTGAATTAGGCAATTCTGGTCCAATTGGGAAGCTTGACAAGTTACCATTGCAATGAGCTGAAATAGTCTAAATTCGAACTCTGAAGAGAGAGTTATGAGGGTTACTATTGGACAAGGATATGAAGGAAAAATTCAGGACCAACGATTGCGATCCCACTTATAGATGCCCAAAAGGTCTCGGAATTCGACGATTCCAGTCAGAAATGCAAGAGCACTAAAGTACCTTTCAGATGACCAAAAATCATCCCAATCCGTCTTCAAATGATGGAGTTATTGGCGTCTCCGTTGGATCACGCGATTTGGAGAGACTAACAATCCATATTGGAAAATGATGATCGAAGAGTTCCAACATGCTTTTGGGATATCGAACGGTCTCTGAATTAGGCAATTCTGGTCCAATTGGGAAGCTTGACAAGTTACCATTGCAATGAGCTGAAATATTCAAAATTGGAACTCAAAAGAGAGAGTTATGAGGGTTACTATTGGACAAGGATATGAAGGAAAAATTCATGACCGACGACTGCGATCCCACTTATGATTGTCCAAATGGTCTCGGAATATGACGATTCTAGTAAAAAATAAAAGACCAATAAAGTACCTTTTAAATGACCAAAAATTGACCCAATCTGACATCAAATGATGGAGTTATCGCCGTCTTTGTTGGATCGCGTGATTTAGGAAGATTAACAATCCATATTGAAAAATGACAATCGAAGAGTACTAACATCCTTTTGGGATATCGAACGGTCTCTGAATTAGGCAATTCTAGTGCCAGCTGGAAGCTTGACAAGTTACCATTGCAATGAGCTGAAATAGTGTAAATTCGACTTCTGAAGAGAGAGTTATGAGGGTTACTATTGGACAAGGAGATGAAGGAAAAATTCAGGACCAACGCAATCACTTATAAAAGCCCAAATGGTCCTGGAATACGATGATTCCAGTAAAAAATGAAAGACCATTAAAGTACCTTTCAAATGACTAAAAATCGACCCAATCCGACATGAAATGATGGAATGATATGCTCTCCATTGGATCACGCGATTTGGAAAGATTAACAATCCATATTGAAAAATGACGATCGAAGAGTTCTAACTTTCGAACGGTCTCTGAATTAGGCAATTCTGGTGCAATTTGGATGCTTGACAAGTTACCATTTGAATGAGCTGAAAGAGTCTAAATTCGAACTCTGAAGAGAGTGTGATGAGGGTTACTATTGGACAGGGAGGTGATGGAAAAATTCAGGATGGACGACTGCGATTACGGATGCCCAAATGGTGTGGGAATACGATGATTCTAGTCAGAAATGAAAGACCATTAAAGTACCTTTCAGATGACCCAGATGACTAAAAATCGACCCAATCCGACATGAAAAAATGGAGTTATGGGTATCTTCGTTGGATCACACGATTTGTAAAGATTAACAATCCATATTGAAAAATGACGATCGAAGAGTTCCAACATGCTTTTGGGGTATATTAAATGGTCTATGAATTAGGCAATTCTGGTGCAATTTGGAAGCATGACAAGTTACCATTGCAATAAGCTGAAATAGTCTAAATTCGACCTCTGAAGAGAGAGTTATGAGGGTTACTATTAGATAAGGAGATGATGGAAAAATTCAGTAAGACGACTGCGATCCCACTTTCGGATGCCCAAATGGTTCGGAATAGGACAATTCCAGTCAAAAATGAAAGAGCACTAAAGTACCTTTCAAATGACCAAAAATTAACCCAATCAGACATGAAATGATGGAGTTATAGGCATCTCCGTTAGATCGCGTGATTTTGAAAAATTTACAATCCATATTGAAAAATGATGAACGAAGAATCCAATGTGCTTTGGGGATAACGAACGGTCTCTCAATAAGGCAATTCTAGTGCAATTTGGAAGCTTGACAAGTTACCATTCTAATGACCTCAAATAGTCTAAATTCGACCTCTGAAGAGAGAGTTTTGAGGGTTACTATTGGACAAGGAGATGAAGGATACATTCAGGACCGATGACTGCGATCCCACTAACGGATGCCCAAATAGTCTCGGAATAGGACGATTCCAGTCATGAATGAAAGAGCATTAAATTACCTTCCATATCACAAAAAATTGGCCAAATCCGACATCAAACGATGGAGTTATGGGCGTCTCCGTTGGATCGCGCGATTTGGAAAGATTAACAATCCATATTGAAAAATGATGATCGAAGAGTTCCAACGTGCTTTTGGGATATCGAGCGGCCTCAGAATTAGGTAATTTTGGTCCCATTTGGAAGCTTGAGAAGTTACCATTCCAAATACCTGAAATAGTCTAAATTCGACCTCTGAAGAGAGAGTTATGAGGGTTACTATTGGACAAAGAGATGAAGGAAACATTTTGGACCAATGACTGTGATCCCACTTACGGATGCCCAAATGGTTTCGGAATACGACGATATAGTCATAAATGAAAGACCATTAAAGTACCTTTCAAATGACTGAAAATGGACCCAATCTGACATCAAATGATGGGGTTATTGGTGTTTCTGTCGGATCGCATGATTTGGAAAGATTAACAATCCATATGGAAAAATGACGATTGAAGAGTGCCAAAGTGCTTTTGGGATATCGAATGGGCTCTGAATTTAGGACTAAAGATTACGATCCCACTTACAGATGCCTAAATGGTCTCGGAATACATCGATTCCAGTCAGAAATTAAAGGCCATTAAAGTATCCTTCAAATGACCAAAAATTGACCCAATCCACATCAAATGATGCAGTTATAGGCATATTCGTTGGATCGCGCGTTTTGGAAAGATTAACAATCCATATTGAAAAGTGATGATTGAAGAGTTCCATCGTGCATTTAGGATATCGTATGGGCTCTGAATTAAGAAATTATGGCGCAATTTGGAAGCTTGACAAATTACCATTGCAATGAGCTAAAATAGTCTAAATTCGACCTCTGAAGAGAGAGTTATGAGGGTTACTATTGGACAAGGAGATGAAGGAAAAATTTAGGACCAATGACTGCGATCCCACTTACGGATGCCCAAATGGTCTCGGAATACGACGATTCCAGTCAGAAATGAAAGAGCACTAAAGTACCTTTCAAATGACCAAAAATTGACCCAATCTGACATTAAATGATGGAGTTATAGGTGTCTCTGTTGGATCGCGCGATTTGGAAAGATTAACACTCCATATTGTAAAATGACGATCGAAGAGTTCCAACGTGCTTTTGGCATATCGAACGGTCTCTGAATTAGGCAATTCTGGTGCAACTTGGAAGCTCGATGAGTTACCATTGCTATGAGCTGAAATAGTCTAAATTCGACCTCTCAAGAGAGAGTTACGAGGGTTATAGTTGGACAAAGGGATGAAGGAAAAATTCAGGACCGACGACTGCGATCCCACTTATGGATGCCCAATGGTCTCGGAATACGATGACTCCAGTTAGAAATGAAAGAGCACTAAAGTACCTTTCAAATTACCAAAAATTGACCCAATCTGACATCAAATGAAGGAGTTATAGGCATCTCTGTTGGATTGTGCGATTTGAAAAGATTAACACTCCATATTGTAAAATGACGATCGAAGAGTTCCAACGTGCTTTTGGAATATTGAACGGTCTCTAAATTAGGCAATTCTGGTGCAATTTGGAAGCTTGACAAGTTAACATTGCAATGTACTGAAATAGTCTAAATTCGACCTCTGAAAAGAGAGTTATGAGGGTTAGTATTGGACAAGGAAGTAAAGGAAAAGTTCAGGACTGATGACTCCGATCCCACTTACGGATGCCCAAATGGTCTCGGAATAGGACGATTCCAATCAGAAATGAAAGAGCACAAAGTACCTTTCAAATGACCAAAAATCAACCCAATCCGACATCTAATGATGGAGTTATAGGCGACTCTGTTAGATCACGCGATTTGGAAAGATTAACACTCCATATTGACGATCGAAGAGTTCCAACGTGCTTTTGGGCATATCGATCTCTGAATTAGGCCAAGTGCGATTTGGAAGCTTGACAAGTTACCATTGCAATGAGCTCGAAATAGTCTAAATTCGAACTGAAGAGAGTTATGAGGGTTACTATTGGATAAGGAGATGAAGGAAAAACTGGCCGATGCGATCCCACTTACGGATGCCCATACGGTCTCAAAATACGACGATTCGATTCCAAATGATGGAGTTATTGGAGCCATTAGATCACATGATTTGGAAAGATTAACACTCCAAATTAAAAAATGACGATTGAAGAGTTCCAACATGCTTTTGGGATATCGAATGGGCTCTGAATTAGGCAATTCTGGTGCAAGTTGGAAGCCTGACAAGTTACCATTGTACGGAGTTGAAATAATCTAAATTCGACCTGTGAAGAGAGAGTTATGAGGGGTAATATCGGACAAGTAGATGAAAGAAAAATTCAGGACCGACGACAGCCATCCAACTTACGGATGCCTAAACGGTCTCAGAATACTATGATTCCAATCAGAAATGCAAGAGCACTAAAGTACCTTTCGGATGACCAAAAATTGACCAAATCTGACATCGAATCATGGAGTTGTTGGCGTCTCTATTGGATCGCGTGATTTGAAAAGATTAATGATCCATATTTAAAAATGACAATAGAAGAGTTCTAACATGCTTTTGGGATATTGAATGATCTTTGAATTAGGCAATTCTGGTGCAATTTGGAAGCTTGACAAGTTACCATTGCAATGGCTGAAATAGCCAAATTCAACCTCTGAAGAGGGAGTTATGAGGGTTACTATTGGACGAGGAGATGAAGGAAAAATTCAGTACCGACGACTACGATCCCACTTAAGGATGCCCAAATGGTCTCGGAATACATCGATTCCAGTCAGAAATGAAAGAACAATAAAGTACCTTTCTAATGACCAAAAATTGACCTAATCCACATCAAATGATGGAGTTATTGGAGTTATTGGCATCTCCGTTGGATCACGCGATTTGGAAAGATTAACAATCCAAATTGAAAACCGACGATCGAAGAGTTCCAACAAGCTTTTGATATATCAAACAGTCTCTGAATTAGGCAATTCCGGTCCAATTTGGAAGCTTGACAAGTTAGCACTGCAAAGAGCTGAGATATTCAAAATACAACCACTAAAGAGATATTTATGAGGGTTACTATTGGAGAAGGAGATGAAGGAAAAATTCAAGACCGACGACTGCGATCCCACTTATGAATGCCCAAATGGTCTCAAAATAGGATGATTCCAGTCAAGAAAGAAATTGCACTAAAGTACATTTCAAGTGACAAAAAATTGACCCAATCCAACATCAAATGATGGAGTTATTGGTGTCTCCGTTGGATCACAAGATTTGGAAAGATTAACAATCACATTGAAAAATGACGATCGAAGAGTTCCAACATGCTTTTGGGATATCGAATAGTCTCTGAATTAGGTAATTCTGGTGCAATTTGGAAGCATGACAAGTTACCATTGCAATGAGCTAAAATAGCTAAAATTTGACCTCTGAAGAAAGAGTTATGAGGGTTACTATTGAACAATGAGATGAAGGAAAAATTCGGTACTGACGACTACGATCCCACTTATGGATGGCCAAATGATCTCGAAATATGATAATTCCAGTCAGGAAACATAGAGCACTAAAGTACCTTTCAAATGATAAAAAATTGACCCAATCTGAAATCAAATGAAGGAGTTATAGGCATCTCCGTCGGATCACGCGATTGGGAAATATTTACACGTCATATAGCAAAATGATGATCGAAGAGTTCCAACGTGCTCTTGGTATATCGAACGGTCTCTAAATTAGGCAATTCTGGCGTAACTTGGAAGCTTTACAAGTTGCCATTGCAATGAGCTGAAATATTCTAAATTCAACCTTTGAAGAGAGTGTTATGAGGGTCACTATTGGACAAGGAGATGAAGGAAAAATTCAGGACCAACGACTGCAATCCCAGTTATGGATGCCGCAAGGGTCTCGGAATACGACGATTCTAGTCAGAAATGAAAGAGCACTAATAAACCTTTCCAATTACCAAAAATCGACCCAATCCAACATCAAATGGTGGAGTTATAGGCGTCTCTGTTGGATCGGGAGATTTGGAATAATTAACTAACCATACTGAAAAATGATGATCGAAGAGTTCCAACGTGCTTTTGTGATATCAAATGGTCATTGAGTTAGGCAATTCTGGTGCAATTTGGAATCTTGACAAGTTACCATTAGAATTAGCTGAAATAGTCTAAATTCGACCTCTGAAGAGAGAGTTATGAGGGTTACTATTGGACAAGGTGATGAATGAAAAATTCAGGACCGACAATTGCGATCCCACTTACGAACACCCAAATGGCTTTGAACTACGACGATATAGTCATAAATGAAAGACCATTAAAGTACCTTTCAAATGACTGAAAATGGACCCAATCTGACATCAAATGATGGGGTTATTGGTGTTTCTGTCGGATCGCATGATTTGGAAAGATTAACAATCCATATGGAAAAATGACGATTGAAGAGTGCCAAAGTGCTTTTGGGATATCGAATGGGCTCTGAATTTAGGACTAAAGATTACGATCCCACTTACAGATGCCTAAATGGTCTCGGAATACATCGATTCCAGTCAGAAATGAAAGAACTTTAAAATACCTTTCAAATGATTTCAATTTTTATCGTGAAACCATCAATATGTTCGTGCCCATATTCATTAATCTAGTTACTTGAATTAATTTGGCCTCAGAGGTACAATGGTGACTTTTCCTTTAGAGACTTTGGTACAAGAGTTGGCTAAGAAGTGGTTTATTTCTTTTTGTCTTAAACATAAAGTATTAGGAGGGACCATTTAAGATCCAATCTATTTTTATAATTTGGTCTAATTTGAAATTGTCAATGTGTGGGCTGATTTTATTAAATTCAAACTGTTTCAAATGTTTGAACCGTATTTAGTAAGCTAAATTCTTGATATGGTTGGGTTTCTTTTTTCAATGATCTAAACTTTTCATATGATTTAGCCCATTTCTTGTGATCCAAACCATTGACATGCTCGGGCCATTTCAATGGATCAAAACCTTTGATGTTCTTGGGCCATTTCAGCGGATTTGTACTTCTTATATGATTCTGCCCATTCAGTTATCCAAATGCATCATATGATTAGTGTTGCTGTTAGTGATCTAAACTCATCATATGATTGAAGCCTCTTTCCATGACCCATCCCAATGGATATGTTAAGTTGATCTATCAATTCATAATATTTGAGGTTGGTTCTCAGTGATCCACATCGTTAATTTTGTAGGCCCCTCTTCAGTTCTATACACAATTCAAAAAATCATATTTCTTTTTACAATGATCCAAATTCATAGATTTGGCCTCTCTCTAGTGATCCAAACCTATGACATGCTTGGGCCATTTTAGCGGATCTAAACTTTTCATATGATTGGGCTCATATCGGTTGATCAAAATGGTTACTATGATTTGAGCAACTTTTAGTGCTCCAGACTCATCATATGATTGAGTTTGTTTTTAGTGATTGATGGTAATTGATATGCTAAGTTGATCCACTTCTTTCATTTGATTGAGTTGGTTCACAAAGATCCATATTGTTATTATTTCAGGGCCCTTATTCAGTGCTACAAACTGTTCAAATGATTGGACTTGTTTTTAATGATATAAACTATTCATCTGATTGCGTTTTTATTTTTATTTTTTTTAATTCTGTGTTCCAAACCATCTATATAGTTAGTCTTGTCCTCAACAATGTAATTAGTGGGTGTTGCATGCACCAAAATTGTTCGTGATTCAAATTGTTCTTATGATCAGGCTCGTTTTCAGTGACACAAACCTTTGATATGTCATATGTGTGCGCCTAATCAAGGGATCAAAGCTATTCATATGCTTGGCTGTTTTAAGTGATCTAAACCCCGTCATCTGATTGGATGAAAACCAAATGGAAAACTTAGGCTTCTGTTTACCAAGCCAATGAAGTAATGTTTTATACTCTTTGTTGGGTTACACAAGCACAAAGTTCATTATGGGAAATCTTGACATATCAATGTGCTCATTTTCAACAATCCAAACCATGAATATGCCAAGGCCCATGTTAGTGATCCAAATAGTCGGTGCGATACAACCATTAGTAGTAGCTCTTTAATTGTATTTTCACCCATTTGAGACAATTGGTGGGTGCATGAGTCATGCATAATGGGCCCATTTTCAATTATCAAAACCATTAATATCTCTTGTTTTGTCTTTACTGATAGAAACCGTTCTTATGGTTGGGTCCCTTTGCTGTGACCAAAACTATTAATCACTCAACTCGTTTCTAGTTATGTGTATTATTTATAGGAATGGTCCCATTTTTAGTAACCAAACCATTTGTAGGATGGGCCAACCTTTTCAAATGCTTAGGTCATTCGAAGTGATTCAATTGGGTTAACATTTTGAAATGCATGGGTCACTTGGAATGATCCAAATTACTCATATTACTGGCTCTTTTTAAGTGACCTAAACCTATCATATAATCTAGGCTTGTATTATTTAGTCCGTTTTCATTGATCCAAATCAATTGATAAGCGAAGGTCCATGTTTTAACTATCCATACAAAGTGATCCTACCCATTTATGTAACTTGGGCTATTTTAGTCATCCAAAACCTTCGTATTGTTGAGGTCGCTTTTGGTGATCCAAATTAATTGATATGCCAAGGCTCATGTTCAACAATCCAATCAAATGTTTTATACGTAGTTTAGTACATTGGTCTCCCATTTCTTTTTCGTATAGTCATACAGAGCTCCACCAAGGGTGGTGGCATTTGCTTGACTTGTGGGAAGAAAGCTGACAATCAATAATTTTCAAACAATATCCCTTATGCTTCCTAACATATGTATAATGTGTGTGGGAGATGCGAAGTCATTGATTACTTCTTCATTCACTGCATGTTTGCTTGAAAGGTGTGAAACTACTTTTTGAATGCTCTCCATACAAGCTTGGGTGAGGTCGAATTCTTTTGTGGACCTTCTATGGTCTTGGCATGTAGGAGGGGTGGGAAAAGTGGGGAAAGATTTGCAGAGATTGCTTTTTTCT
Source organism: Magnolia sinica (assembly GCF_029962835.1). Taxonomy (NCBI): domain Eukaryota; kingdom Viridiplantae; phylum Streptophyta; class Magnoliopsida; order Magnoliales; family Magnoliaceae; genus Magnolia; species Magnolia sinica. The sequence continues at coordinate 30,658,057 of NC_080587.1, forward strand.
ATGAGATGTTTTCAAAGTAGGAGCTCTTCGCATGTTGTGGTTGTTAGGGAAATAAAATGTAATGTTTGGGTTGCGCTTTTTATGTAAAGGCCATTAATCTTGCTAATATCTCATCTGATTCCCCTCAGTTGTAGAGGTGGGTTGTTTTCTTTAGCACATTTTGTTCGCCTTTAATAAGGTTTTCTTTCAAAAAGAAAAAAAAAAGAATGCAAATTGAAATGAGCCATAGCTAAAACTTTTTTTTAAAAAAATAATAAAATTATTGGGCTTTTTTTGTTTTCCAATCCACTAATGTCAACCATGAATATTTAATGAGTTCCATGTTTAGCTATTGATGTAATTGATGTTATACAACCCTTGCTGGATTTGTAAATGTGTTTTCACAAATTTGAGACAATTGAGTGCATGAGTCATGCACAATGGGTCCCTTTGCAATGACCTAAATCTAATCACTCGGCTCTCTTCTAGTAATGCGAATGATTTACAAGCATGGTTCTATTTTCGCTAACCATACCATTTATAGATGGGCCTACCTTTTGGATTATTGGTGCCATAAGAAGTGATCTAAGTGGGGCAACCTTTTGAAATGCTTGGGTTGTTTGGAGTGATCCAAATTTATCATGTTATCGGCTCTTTTTAAGTGATCCACACCATTTATATAATTTGGGCCATTTTAGTGATCCACACCCTTTTGTATAATTTGAGCCATTTTAGTGATCCACACTCCTCACATTATGGAGGTCATTTTCAATGATCCAAACCAAAGCAATTGATATGCAAAGGCCCATTTTTGAACAAGCAAGTAAAGTGATGCAAACCCTTAGTGTAATTTGGGCCATTTTAGTGATCCACACCCTTTATATAATTTGGGCCATTTTAGTGATCCATACGCTTCATATTATTGAGGTCATTTTCGGTGATCCAAATCAATTGATATGCAAAGGCCCATGTTTAAACAACCAAGCAAAGTGATGCAAACCCTTCACGTAATTTGGGCCATTTTAATAATCCACACCCTTTATATAATTTGAGCTATTTTAGTAATCCACACCCTTTATATAATTTGGGCCATTTTAGTGATCCACCCGCTTCATATTATTGAGGTCGTTTTCAGTGATCCAAATCAATTGATATGCAAAGGCGCATGTTTAAACAACCAAGCAGAGTGATCCAAACCCTTCACGTAATTTGGGTTATTTTATCGATACAAACCCTCTCGTATTATTGAGGTTGTTTTTAGCTTGTGTTTGTAGGATTGATATGCCACTACTGTCAAACCATGAATATGCTAAGGCCCTCGTTAGTGATCCAAATAGTCGGTGTGATACAATGCTTGGTGGAACTGTGATTGTATTTTCACCCATTTGTGACAATTGAGTACATAGGTTAGTACATTGGTCACCCATATCTTCTTCATATGGTCATATGGAGCTCCACAAAGGGTGGTAGCATTCACTTGACTTGTGAGAAGAAAGAGGGTGTGACAATCAATAATTTGCAAATAAGATCCCTTATCCTTCCTAACAGATGTATAATGTGTATGGGAGATGCGAAGTCAATTGATCACCTCTTCATTGACTGCATGATTGCTTGAAAGGTGTGGAACTACTTTCTCAATGCTCTCCATACAAGCTTAGGTGAAGAAGAACCAAAGAAGAAGAAGAAAAGTAAAAAGGAAAGAAGAATCTAAACAAAAGATGGTTCTTGAGCAAGATTTCCAAGTAGGTGAAAACTAAATAATGCCTCAAAATTTTGGTTAGAATGACCTTTTATCAATCAATGAAAGTCCATATATAGATTTCCTTATGATCTCTTAAAAATAGATTATTTGAAAATACCACTTATGAATGGTATTTTTGTTCGAGGCAAACTAATCTTCATGCTAAGGGTCTTTCCTGTTTTAGGAAACTCTTAATCTTAGTAAGGTTTGACAGTTTGCACATATAGCTAATTACACCCTAAACACACAATACACAACTCCACTAAATGCAATATCATTCACCTCCAATAGAAGGATAGTCAAATCCATACTCGAGGATGAGCCTATCCTAATCCTTTTTTTTTTTTCACCTTTTACTTAGATCTAAGCATACAAAAGATGTGAGGTTTTACATCCCAAAACCCGTTACGAGTTTGGGCGAATGACTTTGGTTGTGGGTTTGCTCCCCATAAACACGAGTTCGATTTCCCCTCCCCCGGTGGATTACCTGTCATGAGTTTGGGCAAACGACTTTGGTCATAAGTTTGTTCCCCACAGACACCAGTTCGATTTCCCTCCCTGTGGGGATTACCTATCACGAGTTTGGGCAAACAACTTTGGTCGTGGGTTTGCTCCCCACAGACACCGGTTCGATTCCCCTCCTTGTGGGGATTACCTATCACGAGTTTGGGCAAATGACTTTGGTCGTGGGTTTGCTCCCCACAAACTTGAGTTCGATTCCCCTCCCATGGATTACCTGTCACGAGTTTGGGTGAACAACTTTGGTTGTGTGTTTGCTCCCCACAGACACGAGTTCGATTCCCCTCCTCGTGGATTACCCATCATGAGTTTTGGCGAACGACTTTGGTCGTGGGTCTTCTCCCCATAGACACGAGTTTGATTCCCCTCCTCGTGGATTATCTGTCACGAGTTTTGGCGAACTGTCATGGGTTTTCTCTCTACAGATACGAGTTCGATTCCCCTCCTCATGGATTACCCGTCAGGGTGAACGACTTTGGTCATGGGTTTGCTCCCCACAGACACGAGTTTGATTCCCCTCCCCGTGGATTACCCGATGCACATGGTTGGTGATTGCGTACATTTGTAGGGAATAGTCTCGCCTTAAAGAAAGTTTTATTGTTAAAAAAAAAAAATCCTCACATCTGGAGAGACTCCTGAAATCCCAAGGGTCGCGGATCGCCGAGATACGACCGGTAGGACCGCGGGACCAAGAGAAATGAAATGCATACTCATACACACATGCACACACATAAACTCGGGTCGGGTCTTACAATTATGCATGTGTGGCTGAATTTTATTTCCCTTTGAGTATCGTTTGCCTTATAATTCTTATTGTTCCAGCTCTAACCTGTGTAGGCCTGGACCTGCATAGATTCCCCTTAATTGAATGTTTGGACTTTCATGTGGGATATGGAATTTGTGTAGTTGTTTCTGAACTAATGTGATCTTAAGCCTAAATTCTTGCATATCATATTTGAATTTCATGTCCTGCATCACAGTTAATCCTACTGATCTCTCATATGTTTTTTAATTGTATAGGTGGGTTGTTTTCTTTTGTGCATTTTGTGGGATTTTAATGAACCTCTCTCAAAAAGAAAAAAAGAAGGCAATTTGAAATGAGCCATAGCTAAATTCTTTTGTTGGTTTTAAGTTTTACTTCGACAAAAAATACAAAATGAAAAACAATTAGGAAGGACATAAAAAAGGAAGAAATGTAAAAAAGTAAAAAAAGTATGAAGAATCTAAAGTGAAGATGATTTTCGAGCAGGATTTCCTGATAGGTGAAAACTATATGCCCTAATATTTTTTTTGTTGGAATGACCTTTTATCAATAAATGAAACTCCATATTGATGCAGGACAATTAACCACTTGCTCTAAAAGCTCGAACTGTTAGCGTATGGCGAATTAATCCCAGGCCCCACATTGCATGGGGTAGGACATCGGCCGAACTCCCTTCATGGGCCCCAAATCACATGGGTCGCCCACCCCAAGCATGTCCCCGCATCCCATGGGCTACCCCACCTTTACAGCTGTTGTAGATTAGAATCTCCTGCACCTGGCTTACTGTTGGGCCCACCTTGCTGTTTTTATGGCATCCAACCCGCCCATCTTCATCACCCCACCATGAAAATTAGACCCCAAAATTCTAAATGGTTCATTTGTTATCCCTAATCGGAACACGAGCAATGGTTAAGGATCTGGATCAAGGATCGGAAATGCATACATATACAAGTTATTAAATTGAAACCCAAAAAAGATGGTAGGGATGATGAAGCACATGCCTTGAGCCATGTGATCCGAAAATGCATGGTCACACTTAAGAGTGCTTGGGCCAAATAATGAAGGGTTATGATCTGGTTGTCCATTCATCTTATGATGTAGATCTCTATTGGATCACATTCTCTTTATTTCTCAATCTATGTGTGCTGAGGATAGGTAGCTCCTCGTGCTTTAGAGCTAATGAAGAGGGCTAAGAGTCCTCTATTTTTAGATTTTTAGTTTTACTTGAAAGACTAAATTCTACAAGGACCCACTTTTCCTATTTACATTGACCAATTAATAAGATTTCTTAAATTGATTGGAGTTGATTTACTTAAACGCAAGGAAAAATGACATGTATGTGACTATAAACCAGACCTACACATTATACAGTTGACATTGATGATGATAATGACTATGGTGATGATGGTGACTACATCCATTTACAGTAACTATTTGGTTGGTTCAGGTTCAAGGTAATGGCATGTGTCCAGCGAGGAAGGTGCCTCTGAATTGTATTGTGGTATAACTGCCCAACTCCTATCTTTCCCATCAAAGGAATCAAAAGACGGCCTCCCACCGAAGTCTCCCAATGAAAAACCTTCTTCAAAACTCAGGCGTCTGCAACCTCTCATCAAAACTTGTATTTTTTTTCACCTTCAGAACTTTGCTAGAGTCATGCTTGTTTGTCATTTTTTTTTTTTTGTGAGAATTTGCTGGACACAATCTGTGTGTGTGCTGAGGATAGGTAGCTCCTCGTGCTTTAGAGCTAATGAAGAGGGCTAAGCCCTAAGAGTCCTCTATTTTAAGATTTTTAGTTTTACTTAAAGACTAAATTCTGCAAGGACTCACTTTTCCTATTTACATTGACCAATTAATAAGATTTCTTAAATTGATTGGAGTTGATTTACTTAAACACAAGGAAAAATGACATGTATGTGACTATAAACCAGACCTACACATTATGCGGTTGACATTGATGATGACGACGACTATGGTTTATGGTGAGTACATCCATCTATAGTAACTATTTGGTTGGTTCAGGTTCAAGGTAATGGCATGTGTCCAGTGAGGAAGGTGCCTTTGAATTGTATTGTTGTATAACTGCCCAACTCCTATCTTTCGCGTCAAAGGAATCAAAAGACGGCCTCCAACCAAAGTCTCCCAATGAAAAACCTTCTTTAAAACTCAGGCGTCTGCAACCTCTCATCAAAACTTGTATTTTTTTTTTCGCCTTCAGAACTTTTCTAGAGTCATGCTTGTTTGCCTTCTTTTTTTTTTTTTGTGAGAATTTGCTGGACACAATCTATGTGTGCTGAGGATAGGTAGCTCCTCGTGCTTTAGATCTAATGAAGAGGGCTAAGAGTCCTCAATTTTAAGATTTTTAATTTTACTTAAAGACTAAATTCTACAAGGACTCACTTTTCCTATTTACATTGACCAATTAATAAGATTTCTTAAATGATTGGGAGTTGATTTACTTAAACACAAGGAAAAATGACATGTATGTGACTATAAACCAGACCTACACATTATACAGTTGACATTGATGATGATGATGACTATGGTGATGATGGTGACTACAGTCCAATAACGGCTACTTTTTTTTGTTCTTTTTAGGGTCCGATTTTTCACTTTCTTTTAATATACTTCTTTCTTCCAAACTCTTCCTAAATCATTTTATAGCAATTTTCAATAACTCTTAGCTTGAAATTATAGGTAAAAACAACTTATATTAACGATTTTCTTGATTCGAAGCTCCGTGGCTGTAGGCCATTTTCCAGAAATTCCTCAAAAATAAGTATTTATACTTTCTATTCAATGTGTTGTTGTTTTAATGGTAGAATGTGATGTGTTAATCATAATAGAACATGTTAATGTCCATTTTACAGATTTTGGATGTGATTTTATATTTTTTTTATTTTTTTCTATTTACAAAAATTCGAAAAATCATTTTTTATTTAATGCGTTGCTGTTTTAATTGTAGAATATGATGTGTTAATCATAGTAGAACATATTAATGTCCATTTTACAGATTTTGATGTGATTTTATATTTTTTTATAATTATTTTCTATTTACGCACTATTTTTGGCCTTTTTTTTTAAATTCAAAAAATTATTTTTTGTTTAATGTGTTGCTGTTTTAATGGTAGAATATGGTGTGTTAATCATAGTAGAACATATTAATGTCCATTTTACAGTTTTTGGAAATGATTTTATATTTTTTTTTATATATATTTTCTATTTACACACTATTTTTGACTTTTAAAAAAAAAATTTTGAAAAATCATTTTTTATTTAATGTGTTGCTATTTTAATGGTAGAATATGATGTGTTAATCATATTAGAACATATTAATGTCCATTTTACAGATTTTGGATGTGATTTTATATATATATTTTTTTATTTTCTATTTACGCACTACTTTTGGCCTTTTTTCTTTTAAAATTCAAAAAATCATTTTTTATTTAATGTGTTGCAGTTTTAATGGTAGAATATGATGTGTTAATCATAGTAGAAAATATTAATGTCCATTTTACAGATTTTGGATGTGATTTTATATTTTTTTATAATTATTTTCTATTTACGCACTATTTTCGGCCTTTTTTTAAAAAAAATTCGAAAAATCATTTTTTATTTAATATGTTGTTGTTTTAATGGTAGAATATGATGTGTTAATCATATTATAACATATTAATGTCCATTTTACAGATTCTTATTGTGATTTTATAATTTCTTATATTGGGCAGGTTTTGGAGCTTCTTAGGGTTTAGAACATAAAATTATCTTTATTGATTAGTATATAAATTTCGAATAGCGAGTAGACTCACAATCTCACATAGACATAGGTTATATCTAATCTATATCTAGTATCTATCTACCTGAAATGTCTAGGTCTGGCCAACAAGTGAGGATATTGGATGGCAACATTGTCAGAGAGTTGGTGGTACTAAGTACCAAATGAAGTGCAACTATTGCAATAGACTAGTAACTAGTAGAATTACGCGTATCAAACAACATTTGACACATTGAAATGGTCAAGTTACGGGATGTACTAGAGTACCGAAAGAGATAATGATTTTAATGCAAGCCAGTCTGGATGAGTCAAAGGGTAAACATGCTGGCTGGATCTAAACAAAAGATGGATCTTGAGCAAGATTTCCAAGTAGGTGAAACTAAATAATGCCTCAAATTTTTGGTTGGAATGACCTTTTATCAATCAATGAAAGTCCATATATAGATTTACTTATGATCTCTTAAAAATAGATTGTTTGAAAATACCACTTATGAATGGTATTTTTGTTCAAGGCAAAGTAATCTTCATGCTAAGGGTCTTTCCTGTTTTAGGAAACACTTGATCTTAGTAAGGTTTGACAGTTTACACATATAGCTAATTACACCCTAAACACACAATACACAACTTCACTAAATGCAATATCATTCACCTCCAATAGAAGGATAGTCAAATCCATACTCGAGGATGAGCCTATCCTAATCCCTTTTTTTTTCCCTCCTTTTACTTAGATCTAAGGATACAGAAGATGTGAGGTTTTACTTCCCAAAACCTGAGCGAATGACTTTGGTCGTGGGTTTGCTCCCTATAAACACGAGTTCGATTCCCCCCCCCCCTCGGTGGATTACCTGTCACAAGTTTGGGCAAACGACTTTGGTCATAAGTTTGCTCCCCACAGACACCAGTTCGATTCCCCTCCCTGTGGGGATTACCTTGGGCAAAATGGTTTGGTTGTGGGTTTACTCCCCACAGACACCAGTTCGATTCCCCTCCTTGTGGGGATTACCTGTCCCGAGTTTGGGCAAACGACTTTGGTCGTAGATTTGCTCCCCACAGACTTGAGTTCGATTCCCCTCCCCATGGATTACCTATCACGAGTTTGGGCGAACAACTTTGGTCGTGTGTTTGCTCCCCACAGACACGAGTTCGATTCCCCTCGTGGATTACCCATCATGAGTTTTGGCGAACGACTTTGGTCGTGAGTTTTCTCCCCATAAACATGAGTTTGATTCCCTTACCTGTGGATTATCTGTCACGAGTTTTGGTGAACTGTCATGGGTTTGCTCTCCACAGATACGAGTTCAATTCCCCTCCTCGTGGATTACCTATCAGGGTGAACAACTTTGGTCATGGGTTTGCTCCCCACAGACACGAGTTTGATTCCCCTCCCCGTGGATTACCCGATGCATGTAGTTGGCGGGTGATTGTGTGCATCTGCAGGGAATAGTCTTGCCTTAAAGAAAGTTTTATTCTTTTTTTTTTTTTTAAATAAAATTTAAAAATCCTCACATCTAGAGACTCCTGAAATCTTAACCCTCAATTTCATTATTTATCCTCATTGACGAAAGGATTAGGGTAAGTTCCCATGAGTGTGCACACTTCCCTTCAATAAGCAAAATCACATACCACTTTACACAAGGGTTGATTAGGCGTGGAATCAAAGTAATAATGGTCGATCCTTAATTAGGATTAAGACAAATAAGAACGGTCAGACTCTTATCTGAACATGAAGTTAGGCTCAGATAAGGACACTACTTGGATTAGGAAGTTACTCACAACAAAATGTTTCTCTAGCTGAAAATAAGGCATCATTTAAAATAGACAAATTTTATGCATCACCTACAAAAGGATTCTGCGCTAGAATCAAACATTAGAAAATTTTGAACAACTAAGAAATAAATTGATAAGAAGAATACCATAACAGTATATACTCTGAAATAAAATCAATACATCAAAGTCTTTGCTCCTTAAATCCCAATCTAAACTTGTATTCTCAAAGTGACTGGCTGATAATGAATAAAGATAAAGATTAAACATGATATATATATATATATATATATATATATATATATATATATATATATATATATATATATATATTGTTTAGGTCTAGTTGTTAAACAACATCTGGATTCTTAAATGGGTCGGGTATGGGCGCCCTTAAACCTGACCCAACCTAACCATATGCACTCCTTATTTCACTAATAGGCGGTTGTCTCACTGTACTGATTTGGAGGGCTCAGGAATGTTTAAACCTTTTTCAAAATAGCAACTATGTATTGTGCCACTTTGATAATTTGCATATCAAGAACCCAATTAGACATGATTTTTGATTGGGTTGAAAATGTGAGACATGAACCTGACCTAATTTAATAATTTGCCCAATAAATGAGGCCTACACCCATTAAAATCGGGTCAGATTCACTAGGTAAACCCAACCCCCTGGGGGAGCCTACTATTTAATTTTTAGTGGGAGTATCTTGATAATCGGACATAAATGATGGACAACTTTTATATCCCATTGGTCTACACATGTGATGCCTAGTAGACAACATTGCCTTATATGGGCTTGGCCTTAGCAAACCTCTTGGAAAAGTTTGTTGATATGGCTGCAGATGGGTTGGGTTTGGGTCGGTTCCTAGTGCCCATACCTGGGCTTAGCTAACCGGGTTTGGTTCTCCCGGAGCCGCTATAGCATTGAAGAATTGGATACACTTGAGTTTTGGTACCCATTAGGTCTTTAGATCTAGTTATTGAGTTGGGTACAGGATTGGACAATGGCTGAACATTGAGTCAGTTGATGTTGCAGGACATGAAATTAAACATGATGTGTGAGATTTCAGGCTTAAAATCACCTAAGTTCAGAAACAATTACACAAATTCCATATCCCACGTAAAAAGTCCAAACATTCAAGTAAAGGGGAATCTATGCGGGTCCAGGCCTACACAGGCTAAGACTGGACCAATAAAAATTATAAACCAAACAATGTTCAAAGGGAAATATAAATCAACCACACATGCATAGCAAACAGTCCCTAATCCAAGGGAGTCCCCAATCTCAATTCCACATAAAAAGTCCAAACATTCAAGTAAAGGGGAATCTATGCTGGTTTAGGCCTACACAGGTTAAGATTGGACCAATAAAAATTATAAACCAAACAATGCTCAAAGGGAAATAGAAATCAACCATACATGCATAGCAAACAGTCCCTAATCTAAAGGATTCCCCAATCTCAATTCAAGGAACCCTAGGGTGAAAAAAGGGGTAAATAAATTAGGGCTAATGCAAACTAAGGCTAGGGTTTAGGAAATAGGAATGAAAAGAGGAAAACCTGACACGAGGACAGCTCCTGCGTGCAGATGGTGGCCCGGGGCTGACGCACATGCACGGGTTGGCCGGCCACACGTGCGATAGAAGCCCGCCTTCCCAAAGTGACACCTAGGCCTTGGTCGGCCAGGGGAGACTTCCAATCCCTCCAAGTTTGACGACGATTCGATGTAAGGTCCAGGCGTAGTGATCCGCCGAAGTTTCAGCCCTCCTACAAGTCCAGATTTTAGAAACTGGCTGTAGGGGGATGAATTGTTGCAAAAGCTGAGAAATTCAAAGCAATAATGATGATAGAAGATGAGATATATGGATGGAAGATGGTAGGGACGGATGGGGATAGATGTGGCTTCGCACTACGGTAGTTAGCCCTTCGAAAAGAGAGGGCTTCGCGCCCACTTGAATTTTTTCACAACTTAAAAACTCAGAGAGTAGAAAAAAACTTGCAGGAATTTTTATTAAACTTGAATAAATCAAAAGAACTACAAGGGGTGCCTATTTATAGGGAAAACCTCATATCCTAAAACTCGCGCCATGTGCGCAACCTATTACTTGGCGATGAAGTAAACCAAAACAAAAACTAACCAAAGAAATCTAAAGCGTTCATGATATTTTAAATAATATAAATAATCAAAACCTAAAATATGAATATAATCCAACTAGTGGGCCCCGATCATGAGATCTCATGATGGACTTTATTTGATTATCGAGCCTACTCCAATGAACCAAAACTCCTTCTAACTAGGAGGCCCTTTCTAGACGTCGTCATCGAGCCAGATTGATGGTGGGGCCCTCCCTCTCCTTGCGTACGTGCGTAGGGGACGGCGTGCGTGCGTGTGTGTGCGTGATGTCCCCATCAGTTGAGTTTTCAGATTTCTGAACTATGCTACAACATGAGAGGTTTTCTAACAGTTGTTGCAAGGTTTTCAGGATGAGGTGGTGTCGGATAAGAAGGCGGTTGGTGGGATTCTCGAGGAAAGGGTGAAATTGGTGTGGGTGCTGCTTTTAAACCATGCTTGTTTGTATCCTTGAATCCAAATGCTTCCAAGTCTTGCCATATATCTTTTGTTTCCCTGTGCATAATAATATGGTGCTCATACGATACGGGGCATTTGTATTGCCATAAAGGTTTTATCTCATAAGGATGATGTATCTGATACTAGGAATTTGTTTTGCCTCAATCGGAATTGCATAATGAAATTTATTATAGTAGTATGAATTGTTTAAGCTCTTAACTGTATGAATTGTGGTGATCTAATATGCTGATTCTATTCTCACACAATGATGGTAACTAATGTATATTCTGTTTTAGGTAAACTGATTTTATTTTCAGTTTATGGCCGGTCTGCTCGAATTGAAACTTTTAAGATTAACCTAAGTAGTTGATTTTTATGCAACTTTTATGATCCTGCCCTACTAAGTAGTTTATTTTGTCCAAAATGCACAAGGACAGTGAAGATGTTCTCTGTCAAGTAGACATGGATAGATTTTCTTTTCACAAGTCTTGTTGACTACCTCGAACTTGCAGATACTAGTGGAGGATTTTGTTTTTAGATCTTAGCTAATAAGTTGTTTTGATATCTACAACCAATGTGGATGTTTCCAACACAATGAAAATGGCCATTTGGTAATATTCTGGAGATCCAATGTAGTTTGGCTATATTCCCCTATCATCTTTGTATTTGACAGTATTTCCTTAGTTTCATTTGTTGAACCTCTTCTTTTACAAGAGAGGCTTATCTGAATCAGAAATACATTTTCTTGAGGAACTATTCAACTTACTTTTTAGTTGCGAGTTCCTTTATACATTTTTTTTTGTAGCATCTTTTAAAGTTTAGAGTCATGAATTCATTATTAGAATATGGGATAATTGTTTCAGTTTTCTAGAATTCTGATGAAAGGTTTCTGTATGTTGATTATTTTGTGCAATATCTTCAGATTAACCTAGAGACAAAATTGTATAATTCTTTTACAGCAAAAAATAAATTTCTCATTTTCCTAACCTAGTCATCTTTTTGGTTGCCACATGACTGATAAATTGAGTGGAAGTTTTCTCAAGTATGATTCTTTTACAGCAAAAATTAAATTTCTCATATTCCTAAGCTAGTCATCTTTATTGACTGCCGCATGACTGAAAAATATGAGCAGAAGTTTTCTCGAGGTGTTTTTCTTGACCCCATCATTTCTTTCATTCTCCTACCTCTGGAGAGTGGCCTCCACACTCCACAGCATTTGGAAAGCACCAATCCCTATTAGACTATCAGTGTTTAACAGGAGCAGTGAGGTAGTGGATAGTAACTCTTTAGGTGGGAATTTTCATTCCATACCTAATCTAATTACCTCCGTTGAGATACCTCTTAAGGATTTTAGATTTTGGTACCTTCCATTAGATTGCTGTAATGAATGCTAGTTGAAATAGCTTCTCTACAAGGACAAACTTGAGTAATTCGATATGCTGCTGCATATCCTTTAATCGAGTAGTTAGTGTGCGCCTATTTATCACACTATGCCACAACTATTCTAGGGTCTGGGAATAAAAAAAATGTCGACCTGCTTCAATAACATAACCTATTCTGAATCTCTCTCATGGGTATCAACTAGTTCCAACTTGTAAGAGGTTGTACAGGTGGAACTTTTGTGTATAAGAAAAGCTATTGATATGAAGGCAGAGTGTGATGATCCATGATAATGTGCACAACCACCACAATCTAGACCATTCAAAACGTGTGCCTTATACATCGAAAAGTGAGTCCTAAGTTTAACAAACAGTTCTATGATGCTTTGCATGTCCAGTCAATCTGATTTTGGGGTATGTTCCATTTAAATTGAGGTCCATGACTTGGGCCTTTTGAATTGATGTATGGTGGGTATAAAATTGGTAGAGTTTTTGGAAATCCTCCAATCTAGGGTCACTGAGTGTATGGCCTTGGTTCTTGGGCTGGGTGCATTAAGTGATACCACACACATTATGGCAAATTAGACTTCGCAAACGCAATGTACCTCCTAGAAAGATTATTCTTTCAAATCATTGCATGTTATGCTAAGCCCAGCAAGCTGAAATCCTTGTAGGACATGGACTTTGCCAAATCCCAACTTACACTGCTAAGCCACAAAATATCTTGCCAATCATTAGATACTGTTTTCATGAAAGCATAAATGGCAGTGCATATTCTACTCTTTTCATGGGCTAGGTTGGCTGCTCAAATTTAGTACAATTTGTGTGGAAAACTCTATCTTACATCCGATCTGAATATTCTGTTGGTTGTGCCTGTGACAATCTGTTTTCTGTAGGATTTTGAAGAATTCGAATTTTAATAGTCTTGATTTCAATGTAATTCTGTTCAGATTACCCAAATCTAAATTTCAAAACTCAGATTTTAAGCCTAAAAGTAGGTTCCAAAAATCCCCGTAGGATTTGGATTTCACTAAAATCCAACTTACACTGCTAAGCCAGCCAATCCTTCCCCCAGTTGGAGGTTTAATCCTCACATCTGGATATTCCTAAAATTTTAACCTTTAATTTCAGAATTCGCTATTAAGCCTACGCATGTCCATTCCTTTCAAGCTTGATCCTGCTCCTATAGGTGTATGCTTATGACGCTTTACGACATAGTTCGATTCCCTCTTCGTGGATTTTCTGATGCACGTGTGTGGTGGGTGATTGTGTGCATCTGCAGGGAATGGTCTCGCCTTAAAGGGACTGGGACGCCCTGTCGTTATAAAAAAAAAAACTTTCTAAAACCCGTTACGAGTTTGGGCGAATGGCTTTGGTCGTGGGTTTGCTCCCCATAGACACGAGTGTGATTCCCCTCCCCGTGGATTACATATCACGAGTTGGGGCGAACGACTTTGGTCGTGGGTTTTCTCCCCATAAACACGAGTTTGATTCCCCTCCCTGTGGATTACCTGTTATGAGTTTGGGCGAATGACTTTGGTCGCGGGTTTGCTCCCCACAGACACGAGTTCGATTCCCCTTCTCGTGGATTACCCGTCATGAGTTTGGGTGAACGACTTTGGTTATGGGTTTGCTCCTCACAAACACAAGTTCGATTCCCCTCCTCGTGGATTACTCGATGCATGAGGTGTAATAGAGGAAGTTTTTTTTTTTTTTTTTTTTTTTTTTAAATTTTTTTGTTGTAAATCCTCACATTTGGAGACTCTTGAAACCCTCAATTCTGTGTTCACTATTATGCCTACGCCCATCCATTCCTTTCAAGATCCATCCCGCCCTTATAGGGGTAAGCTAGTGATGCTTAATGATTGAACGAGAGCTTCGTTTGTCAACCAATAACGGATTGACTCTGTTGTTGGCATTGCTCTATTTTTCTCTCCTTTCCTATCAGCGAGTTCCAAAGCATGCTGTCACTAATAGGGGGACATCATATCTGTTGAAAAACGGAGCCCTAATCTAGTAGGGCGCACTATAGCGCACTACAGGCGGCCATGGCTTCTAGCTCTCTTAATTAGGTCGTCATATTTTGTGATGGCGACTCTCGAAGTATGGGAGCTACTCTTAGACCAACAGAATTACATGAACGATATGGCGTTTCCGCGTTTCCAGTCAAAGCCTTCGACCCGAACTTCAATTTATAAATCTCATTTTTCTTCAAAGTGGATCTATTAGGGGCCAGACCAGCCTGACCCCCCGAAGGGGCTTATCATTTGGTGTTGGTGGACTGCTCTGATTGCCTATAAGTTGTTCGCCAGACCAAAAAGTCCATCTACATCCCCTATTTGAATTAGAAATCCCGCCTTGCCTCCTATCACTTCACTCGCTTCCCGTGATCATTTTCAGGTTTTGGTTTGTCCTTGAAGATGGGGTAAGGTCCCATGAATGTGCACATGACTTACTTTTTATTGGACTATCTTCAATAGGCAAAATGACACACCACTTTACACAAGGGTTGATTAGCCATGGAATCAAAGTAATAACTATCGATCTTTAATTAGGATCAAGACAAATAAGAACAGTTAGACTCTTACTTGAAGATGAAGTTAGGCTTGGATATGGATACTAGTTGGATTGGGAAGTCACTCATAACAAAATGTTCTTTTTTTTTAAAAGCTGAAAATACCCGGGCATCATTTAAAATAGACAAATTTTATGCATCATATTCAGAAGGATTCCGCGCCAGAATAAAAAACTAGGAAAATTTTAATGATTAAGAAATAAATTGATAGGAAGAATACCAAAGGACGATCTACTCTAAAATAACGTAGGCGATTTATTTTTCTCTGCTTCATTTGCAGTGTATTTTGCATGGATGACTCTTCTAACTTGTTTATATGTTGATTATTTTCAAAAAAGTAAGCCTTCATCGAAAATAAGCGATTATGATATAAATTGTAAGGAAACTTTTGCTTAACGAGGATGTGGGCAGTTGATGATGTTGGTTCTTTATTATTATTATCTTTTTCTATGGAAATACTTGGGGATGCAACGGCATTATGCTATCAGAGCCCTTGAGATATACCAGAAATCAGGGCAGCAGGTAGTTGTTCTCATCCAATTTGTCCATATGCCCTTTATCACTCACTACATGCTGATTTAAGTTGAAAATTTTTGCCTATTCGCCATGCCTTAAGCTACTTCCCTGTTGCAGGCTGAAAGGTTGTCTAAGTTTTATAAAGTATGTAAAATCCTTGATCGTGGGTGTGGAGAAAAGTTTATCAAGATTGAGCAGGTTTCAATTTTTATAGTGATGCCTCTTATAATAGATATTTCTTTCTTTGTATTCTGAAACACTTCTTACCAAGACTATGATAACACTTGTAACTTGATTGGATTATCACCGAGTCTCAACCTTAAGATCATGGGCTGGATCCTAGCTTATCTACTGAAGCACACGATTGCATGAAATTGGTAAAGAAAACTGACAAGTGATGGTGTCTTTATTTGTTTTTTTTTTTTTTTCCTTTTTAAATGACTGTTTCTCTTGGTCTTACTTTTGCCTTGATTTACATTACTAAATCCATAAGGGCTCTTCCATTTACCATAAACCTTTGGAACCTCATTGCCTCCCAAATCTTTGACTGAATTATGGATGGAGCATAACCCAAAAGTAAAAGTAAGCGGATATTGGAACCATCTGATTTTTTCAATTGGAACTAGGGCCACTCACTGTTTTATTCTTAACCTACATTTGATGAGTACCATTAATTGGATGTTTGGTTTGCTCGATCAGTACTTACTGTTTTATTCTTAACCATACATTTTTTAAGTACCATTAATTGGATGGTTTGGATTGCTTGATCAGTATGGTATTTGAGATATGCTCCATCCCATAATGTGCCCCACAATTTGGATGATTGGATGGTCTGGGTAGTACATGGGCACCACATTTGAGGAGGATGAGTCACCACCATTATCAAAGTGTTGGTGAACTATCATATGGGTGTAACCATCTGATTTTTTTTTTCCTCCTGTTTGGAAGGGATTCTTGGATGATCAATACATTACACACAGCTGCAGCAGTTGCAAGATGAGAGCAACCCAGATTTTGTTTTTGAAGTGGTGTCTCTCTTCTTTGATGATTCTGAGAAGCTTCATAATGATTTGAGTAGAGCTCTGTGAGGAATCTGCTTCTCTCTCTCTTGTTGGATATTGAAAAGCTCACTTTTTCTATGTTTTTCTTTTCTTGAAGAGATCAGCAGCCTTAGATTTCAAAAAGGTTGATGCCCATGTTCATCAGTTGAAGGGCAACAGCTCCAGGTATTTCACTCCATCCAAATATCCAATACATCATCTTTTGTTTCCATCTCTCTCAAGAAACCCAACTTCCTAATTCTATGACAAACCTACTTCTTTGATTATTTTATTTTTTTCTACTTGTTACAGTGCTTTTTTTTTTTTAAATTTTTAAATTTTTCTTCATAGGAAGCTATTGTTTTTGTTAGGATAAATACCTGGTTCATGAACTGTGTAATGTTAAATTTTGATCTGGAGTGCAGATTAGGAAAATAGAGAAAGATCTGTTATGTGTTGTTTTTTAGGAGCATGCACTTCCTGCATCCCACTCCCTCTGCTAGCAGAAACCGATCCTCATTGGAGATGGACGTGATTCATCTTCAATTTCGAGAATTTTACTTGTAGTAGCGGTTGTGGATAGCTAGCTGTAGCATGAAAAGAGTGGTCTATTTTTAATTAACCTTGTAGATCTTAGATTTATCTGGCTTCCCAGCTATTTTTTTTTCCTGGTTTTCTTCCTATAGCTGTGCCAACTTTCGAGTTGTTGTGCTGCTCTGCAAATTTAAATCTTCCATTTCCTTCCTGTTTTGACTCTGTTATCTTCATCAAATTCTTTCTAGAATATGATGAGCAGATGAGCTCTTGTTGCAAATTGTACTGTATAGGAGAAGGAGCGCTTGTGCTTCTTGTCAAGTTTCAGATACATTTTGTAATTGTATGAGTTCATCATCGTTCATTTCAATATGAATTTGATACATTCCGATGTTATTGACATTGAAATGATGTTGAATTCAATTAATATTATCTGGGACTTCATTTCTATGGAATGTATCAACGATACAAACCGATACAAATGATCCAAACCTTTGACATGCTTGGGCCATTTCAGTTGATTTGAATTTCTTATTTGTTTTGGACCATTCAGCGATCCAAATGCATCTTATGATTCGCGCTGATATTAGTGATCTAAACTCATCATATGATTGAAACCTCTTTCATTGACCCATCTCAATGAATATGTTACATTGATCCATCTATTCATAATATTTGAGGTTGGTTCTCAGTGATCCACATCGTTAATTTTGTAGGACCCTCTTCAGTTCTATACACAATTCAGGCAATCAGGTTTCTTTTTATAACGATCCAAATTCATATCATTTGGCCCATTTCTAGTGATCCAAACCTTTGAAATGGGCCATTTTGATGGATAAAAAACATTGAAATGCTTGGGCCATTCAGTCGATCCGAATTGTTGATATGATTTGAATCATTCAGTGATCCAATCTCATTATACAATTGATGCTGCTTTCCATGGTTTAGAAACGGCTTAGGGCCGTTTCTAATTAAAAAGGGTTTCCAACCGCTCCTGAATGTTCCTAAAACTGCCCCGCAAACCCTATTCTCTCTCGTTTTTTCTTCTCATTTCATCCAAGGTCGATTTCTTCTCTCTCTCTCTCTCTCTCTCTCTCTCTCTCTCTCTCTCTCGGTTTTCTTCTCATTTCTTCCGGTTAGTGTCTGCCAGCCTCCCACCCAACCCCTTTCAAAACTCCCATCTCCTTCCCATTTCCTTCCGAAATCTCAAACCCATTCTTGTCAAAACCCCCGTCAATGTCCGCACCTAGCTCCTTTCAAAACCCTAAACCCCTATAGATCGAATTCGGGTTGGCTTGGGTCGGGTTGAGGTTTCATTAGCTTGATTATCTTTAACATGCTCTCCGGTTTCTTTATAAGGCAGTTATGCTTTCATAATGATTAATGACTGTTCTGCCTAAAACTTCAGTTTCTTTCTTCTTCTTTTTTTTTTTTTTTATATTAAAAAGATGTTTTTGATATCTTACATAGAAGTCCAGGCAATAGAAATGGTTGACATATGACATGCTTCCTCGGTACTTGTTCATATGGCCTTTATGTGGCCTTCCAATCTCACATGCTATTTGAACATAGATCTTCTTAGTGAAGCAAGCCCACGAAGTCCCTTCCACAGTCCCAAAATCTTTACTTCACCACTGGCATTTCCTCTAATAGAGAACTGTGTGGGCTGTTTTGAGTTTTTTTGTGGTTGTCTTTGATCCAACCCTATACTTGCTTGCTACATTATATGCTTTTGCCCGATTGGCCATGATCAACAACTTGTTGTCACCCAATACCCTAATATGCTTGAAGAACTTTTAGCTAATGTGCCCCACATGGCGTATATTATTAATCTATTTGAGAATGTGGAACAATGTCCTATATTGTGTGATCCCATTGCCCCATCAAATTGTAAGGCTATTGCTCGTGGACTCCTTTGCTGAGGGGTTAGTGTATTTGGAAGAGTGTATTTGGTGTGCATTTGAATCCAACTCACACCAAATACACCAAAAGCCTCTTGTTTTTAAAACGCACCAAGACTTTGTTTTTCCAAGTCACATCGTTTCTGGTTCGTATGGATTTCAATGCATATCAAATATATGCTCCCAAACGGCCCCCAAGTCAACTTCCAGATGTATATTAATTATGATCTTTTGCATTGATTAGCTGTCGATGGTCCATTTATGAGTTCATCTGGTAGTATCACATATTTCAAGCAACTTGTTTAGGATGTTATTCTTGAATTTCAATTGTCTTGTTGCATGGTAATCTAACCTGATTTCTGAATGGGTCCAATTTATTAGATCTCTACTCGTTAAAATTAGGTTGAATTCGTGGATGAGATCTATCGGGTACCTTTGGCTTTAGGGACCCATTGACATGGTGGATACATGCATAGAGTCACCTTTGTTTACTCATGCCACTCTCCAAGGGAGCTCAAAAAGGCATTTCACTCCACTTACTTCCAAATCCTCTTAGGATTTCATTTACAGGCTCATTTACACCCATTTCATTTCATTTACATGCATTTAGTCCCATCCAAGCACACCTCAAATGCCATTTACTTCCATTTACTCCCAATTCCCCCTGTTTACCTCCATTTACTCACATCCAAACGACCCCTAAGAATGTTCAGAACAAGGAGAAACCAGCCCAAGTTTTGGTCGGGGCAGGTTGTCGAGGTCCTTGGGTTGTGTTCAAGTTGGGATAACGCCAGCTCAATTTGAATTTGGGTTGGGTTCAAGTTGGAATACCGCCAACTCAACTGTTGGGTTCACGTTGAGAAAATTCAGGTAGGGCGTGTATTTGGGTTGGGTGAAGTATGGAGGACTTTGAGTTGGGTTCAGGCTGGGCACCTTGGGTTAGAATTCTGGTCGGGTCGGGTTGCGGATTGGATCCTTTCAAGTATGAATGGACTCAGGTTAACTTCAACCCAACTCAATCCGCCCTAATTGCACCCTAATGTAGCATCATGCTCATATGATTTAATTAAAAAGGAATCTTTTTCTTCAACTTCTTTATCCAAACTGTTTCTTATTCCAATATGTCATGAACTTCTCGTAGCTTATTTGGATTCACATTCTACATATTTTTATCTACTCTGCAATATCTACTTCCAGAGGCTCTCTATCATGTCAACTATCCATTTATATAATAAGCAAGGGACTGAATTTTCTTAGAGAGAAGTCTTCTTTCTTAGCACAGCTCTTGCAGTATTTGCACTGGCTGGTGGTATCCTGGCTAACTTGGACTGTATGCAAGCTCTGCTGTGAATCTAGGAAACTGTCGGAAACTGCCACTACTGATTCACGAACATGCACCTATACAGGAAGGAGATCTAGTCCACACTTGCGTGGATGGAAAATTTCTCCTTGTTTACCCCATATGTGAGGAATATGATGATATGCAGATCATTTTTAATAACTAGGATTGTCCAATCACCTAAAATCCGGGCCCATGATGAGTTCATGATTGTCCACGATGTAAGAACGGTTTGGATTATCATATGAATACGCTACACGAGGATTGTAAATATATATTATTAAACATGGACAAGAAAACAAGAAATTTACTTGCAATATGTTTGGAGCACATTTTTCCTATAAGTATTAGACTCTTATGTTATTGGAGGCACTCCACATCAATATCTACTCGTGTACATGTTGCAGATTTTCTTCCACTAATCTTTTCATGTATTTTGTTTCTCTTTCTCTGCACTTCTGATGTACACTGTAAGTATGTTGTCTGATCCTGCTTGCATGTCTGAAGATTTTGGATCAATGTCAAGAGTCATGTGATGCTCGATCCATGGAAGGTGTTGAAGTGTTGGAAACTTGCCTGAAGTGCAACTTTGGTCCGCTATTCCATGGGTGGTTTTGTTGCTAGAACTGCAGTTGTCCACCCACATTTAAGGAAGTCAGCAGTTGAGACTGTTCTCACTCTTTCAAGTCGACAGCATGTTAGCTTCTTTACTCTCTTCGTTGTAGTTATAAATCTTATGCATCTTCTTCTTCTTCTTATTCCTGTCACTACATGCCTGACAAAATCGAGCAACTTATACAGGTTACCTCCTATGGAATTGATGCAGTTCTCTACATCAGAAACATGCTAGCTTGCCAAATTACCAATGTATGTTCTTTGTATCACTTGCCAAGAGTTATGCTTTTGGTGTGCCTTTATCATTATGCAGGTATTCTAGCTTGTCAGTATGGATATATGAGCAAACTAAAGAATATGTCAATGGACGGCTGAAAAATAAACGCGAGCAAACTAAAGAATATGTCAATGGACGGCTGAAAAATAAACGTGGCGATGCTTTCATCCAAGGGAATAATGGTAACATATGTTCATTTTTACTACTAAATGTGTTTTTTTACTTTTGATTGATGAGGGATGGGGACCAGGGATTGATGACTTACCCAAGTCACTCATCCAAGTTTCATCTGGAATCAGGACCAAATGAGTCAGTTGGAGTTGCTAAGTCAAAACACAATAATGAGGGCATATTTTGTCTCCGTTAATGCACTACATGCCAACTTGCCAAGTTACCAACATATGTTCTTGTTCTTATTATTGCATACTTAACTTTCTTTTCTTTTCTTTTTTCTAGTGTGGCGTTACTGAAGAGCATGAAGACGACAAGGCCAGATTGGCTTGTGGGTTTTGAGTTCCCAACTTGAATGAGTTGGGCTTGGACCTGTAACTAGACCCGCTGACAGGCCATGGCCAGATTTACCCTAGGTCGGGCTGGCCTTCGGCTCAACTGACCCAACCTGCTTTTGAGGTAGATTCAGACTATTCTATTGAGTAGCAGGTTGGGTTCTTGCTAGACATGGCCATTTACTTAAATGAGCTTGACTTGAACCCTACCCACTCACATAGGTTATTAATGAGTTGGGCTAGATGACCTGACTCAAAATCCGAAACAAAATAAAGAAAAGTATTGGTAAGTCCATTGTCTAGACCCTAAGATTTCTTAATGGGTTGGGTTCATTGGGTACCATTGTCTTTGAAATCTTAATAGGTCCAATTTATTGAACTTGAACTTATTCAAATCGGGTCGGGTTCATTGGGTACCTATTGACAACCCTACCAACCCACCCTAACATGATTCATGTGATAAACGGGTCATATTTAGGTCGGGGGCTCTACACTTTATTTTGTTATTTATTAATGGCTATACATTATTTTGCACTAGATTATCCTCATGGTGGACCAGCAAGCACTTTACTACACTTAAAACTTGTAGGAACTCAACCAGACCCACTTTTAAATTAGGCCAAAAATAGTAGTACTAGAAGTTGACCCAAGTACTAATATGAATCCAAGTCTAATGGGCCCACTCAATAAGCGGACCTAATTAGACTCTTAACGGTGAATAAGCATGGAGCTATATGTGGGGTCCTTAAATCATCATGGTAGGCCCTCACAAAGGCATTAAGTTGGACGCTAAAGATCATCCAGGGCAAGGGCTGAGTCAACTACTCATATTAAAACTAAAAGTGGCCCATGTATGGGCTTAAATAAGGAATCCCATTGGGCCCTAACGAAGGGTCCCACTAATAGTGTGAACCGTTCATGTGGCGTGGCCCCCCGTTGTTGGCCTTATGCACTAAAATGATCTGGTAAAACGGATGGGTGCCATGGCTATCAAGTACATACATCATGGTGGACCCCACGGCATGGGACACATTGTGTGGACAGTGTGGCCCACAACTGTGGGCCCCGTACAAACATCCTGGTGGGCCTAAGGAAGGCTACAAAGGTGGACGGCCACCCAACCCTAAGCCTCGGGTGGTTTGTTCACTTGACCCTCAGGTTCGACACGATTTTCGGACCCATACTTTAATACTATTTGAAAAAATGGATGGCGTGAATATACCACGATTTTTGGCGTGAATATACCACGATTTTCGGACCCATACATGGGTTTGGGGGCAATTCACCACCATGGTGGGCCCCATCTCAGTTTCAATGGCGTGTTAAATTCACCATTTCCTGTACCGTGGTCCACTTGGGATTAAGATCGGTTCACCAAATGATCGGGGAGATGGATGGATAGTGTGGATAAAACAAATATGGTGCGGTGGCCTCCTCATCATAGGTGAAACACATACATACGGTGGGCCCTCATTAGAGGACAACCTGGATAGACACATACAACGTGGTTAGGTTCATGTGGCGTGGCCCCCCCTTGGCCTTATGCACTAAAATGATCTGGTCAAACGGATGGGTGCCAGGGCTATCAAGTACATACATCATGGTGGACCCCACGTCATGGGACACATTGTGTGGACAGTGTGGCCCACAACTGTGGGCCCTGTACAAACATCCCGGTGGGCCTAAGGAAGGCTACAAAGGTGGACGTCCACCCAGCCCTAAGCCTCGGTTTGTTCACTTGACCCTCAGGTTCGCCACGATTTTCGGACCCATACTCTAATACTAGCTGAACAAATGGATGGCGTGAGTATACCATATATCATCTAGCTGGACGACCTGGATAAAACATTACATCATAGTGACCCTGCCCCCAAAAAAAAAAAAAACTATCGACCACTGCTTTTCACTCTTTTTAAAAGTCATTTGCTTCCTCCTACTTTATGGGATAAAAACATATTGACTAACTTTGCAGGGATACTTAATGCTAATTGATGGTATGTTGAACAAATTAAACACTACAAGTATTGTTTTATCTTGTTAATTTCAAGCAATATTGTCCTTATGAAGCTCCTGTGCTATATGGCTATGTATATTTGTTTACTTGCAGGTGCTCTTCTTCTAATAACTTATTTCTTTTAAAAGGATTTACCCTAAATAAGGTATCAATAGGTCAAATCGTAGAGTACCATTACCCCAGGCCTACTGAGGTTCGCATTGTTCTGGGTTTGGGCCTCTTTCATGTAAGACCTGAACCCAGGCACAATCGGGATTAGAATGATGCATGAGCTGAACATGGCATGCACTCATGCTACTACGTTAGTTAGTTGTCATCGTATCTGTATTACTCAGGCCCTTGTTGCAGTCTTGCTTTCAGTATTTAGCTTATAGATGTTTCCAAATAACTGTAGACATCTTATCTTGCATATGATGATAATGGCATTGTTAGTTCCTGTAACTATGCCTATCAAATTCTATTTTGATCTTCTGTTTTTCAGGCAAAAAGATACAGTTTTTAGGATCATACAAATGGCAGTGTAGTTCCTGTACTTGTCTCTCAAATTCTATTTTGATATTCTGTTTTTAAGCCGAAAGGATACAGTTTTCAGAATCATACCCGGTTTCTCTCAACAGATCTAGTTCCTATAAAATACACAATTTGTTTTATCTTTGCATGGTCTGGTCATAATCACTCAAGAACCATACATCTACATTTGAATTTTAAGGAGTACACTGCTTGGCCCGAATTACCGTCGTTTTCATTATACCAGCATTCCATACAGGCTGGTTCATTTCTCACTTGTATACCAATACAATAAGTCTGGTTGCTTGAACCATGGATGAATGCTGTTGCACAAAGATTACTGCATCGAGCAGTTCTAATCATTCGATAGTCAGCTTGCAAACTTTGGGTGGTCTAGGAGCTGGTATAATAGCTCTGAGGTACCCAGGGATACTGTATTGGGGCTTTACAAATGTGGATGAAATCCTACGCACGGGGAAGATTGCTTCAACACTTGGAATTTGGCTATTGACTCAATTGGTGGGGGCCAAAGTCTGCTCTTTGCAGGGGATCTGGGCTTGCGGGTGGTCTTTATGCCCCAAGCTTGATGATTGGTGCTGCTCTTGGTGCCGTGTTTGGGGCGGCTGCAGAAATCATCAATTCAGCCATCCCTGGAAATGCTGCTGTTGCCCAGCCACAGGCCTACGCTCTGGTAATATTTTCTAGTTGCTGTTTGGTTGACTCTAAACGGACATTCATCCATGCGATTTGTTGTTTGTTGGTATGAGTACGTGCATATAGATTTATATTTCCTGACCTCTCTATGCAGGTCGGGATGGCTGCTACATTAGCTTCAGTTTGTTCAGTTCCCTTGACATCAGTGCTACTTCTGTTTGAGCTGACAAAGGATTCCAGAATTTTGCTTCCAATCATGGTAATTTTCAGCCCAGAACTTGTTTAGAGAACTGGCATTTCTTTGTATTTTAAAAAGCTTCCTGTCACAATCTAAATCTGGTCAAGGATGTGTGAAGCTGTTTTAACTTTGAAGCTGCCTAGAGTAAATTGATTCTTCTTATGGAAGCTGGTCAATTGTTTTGAAGTTCCGTTGGCTAAATTTAACTTCCTAACATGGACAAGGTTGGTTACTTCGATTTTGAGTCCATTCTGCATTTACGGTGTAGCTTTGTTCTTTTTGTATGTCCAGAGAAGCACCTAGTTTTACACACACACACACACACACAAACACACACACACACACACACACATAATCAATCGATTTATTTATTTGGTGTTGACAATTTCACCTGATAGTGAGGCACCATCATGTGCCAAGCCCAAGGGGGGGGGGGGGGGGGGTTGTTGTCAGGTGGGCATCTGATCATAGAACTTCTTCAAGCAATCACAGAACTGATCCCAGATAGCTGATAAGGCTATGCTGATGCATGTGATGAATTTTTTTTTTATTTCGCGTTTGTCTAGTAGTTTTGTTCGTTATTTGTCCAAAGCACATGTGTAGCAGAACCTCTGAAGCGAGTGACTCATCCCACCATACGGCAGTCTAGGTTTATACGGCTAATCTGGGATTTTGTGTATCTTGGTTGCCAGAGACACCACTGACTTCCAATGTGAAGAAAATTTGTTCTGATAGAGTTTTGACTAGCCCGGGAACAATAATAACTGCAAAAGTTTTCCCCTCAATTTCACTAATTTCTCCAATCTTTCTATACCATATTCAAATAGGTACTTCTGCAACATCACTTTCCATCTTCCTAAGGAAAGAGGTGTATAAAAATGCATGGATTGATAAACAGAATTATGTAAATTCATTAAAAAAAAATTCATTCAAAACAAAATAATTTCTGCTGACAATCTTTATGCTGATTCATCAAGAGGGTCTGATAGTTTTTCGTGGGTGATGCATTAGGTATATTTGATGGGCATGTTTCGTTGTGTGTAGAATGGAGTTGCTTTTCCTCACTTCGATTTACCTGAGGCTTTTGATTGACTCCAGTAGCAGGTTTGGAGCTTTGAATTTCATGCAGTATGTCTGAGAAGTAAGAAATATTGTGGTTTACAAACAGGGGGCTGTCAGATTAGCAATATGGGTGCTGTCCGTAGCAAACCAGGCCAAGGAGAGGTGGGTTCGGGCTATAATGGCCATTTAAGTAAATGAGTCAAGCTTGAGTTGAACCCATGTGTCCACATAGGTTATTAATGGGTTGGGCTAGATAACCCGACTTGCTTTTAGATAACCCGACTTGCTTTTACCCAAAATCTGAAAAGAAGAGGAAGAAAAGTATAGATAAATCTGTTGTCTAGATGAAACATAACATGATTTCTTGGGTCATTTATTCAACTTAAACTCATTAAAATTGGACCAGCTTCATGGGTGGGGTTCTTTTGAGTACCTACTAACATCCCTAATTACCTTAACATGGCTCGTGTGATAAACGGTTCGGGTACCCATTGATAGCCCTATCAACCTTACATGACTCATGTGATAAATAGGTTAGATTTGTATACTTTGGGATGACCCACAAGCTAAGAGAGTCATAAAGCCTCAAGGAGGAAACGGTCCTAGCAAGGTCCAAGGTCGGCTTTCAACCACCTATGAGGACCCTATGGGCCTACCTTAGGGCCACCAAGGAGGACATCCAACCTCAATTGGGTCCCAAAAGGTTGCTCGCTACGCATATAAAGTAAAGTCCAAGGCCCAAATAATCCACGGCCTAGTGGGCCATACACTATGCCCAATACATAGGCAACATGGTGGGCCCTCAAGAAATGTTTGGACCCAACCATAAGGGTCATGAGTCCACTTATTGTGGTGGGCCTAATGGGTAGTCCATTATTCCAACATATGGGTGATCCTTATATTTAAAACAAGTAAGTTGGGCCTCACATCTCGGCCCAAGTATGGGTTTATTTTAATGGGCAAGCAAGGGCCTAACTACTTGAGTATTTGGCCCATAAAACCCATCATAATGACATGATAATATAGGCCCCAAAGGTCCAATGGGCGTATCAAAGAGTTTCAAGACAATGGGCCTAGGAAAACCTAACAAATAGCAAAGAAGACTAGTCCAATAAAAGCCCAATTGGAATGAGCCTTACATATACACTAATTAAACCCAAAATCTAATTAAAAATAAGGCAAGATATGTGTAACAATATCCCCAAATTTGGTGGACCATGTTGCCCTAAAACATTCATTTATGGGCAGCAACCATGGGCCTATTGCTGAAATTCCATCCCACCCACAATCTGGCATTGCTGGAAATTCAAAAAGTAATTAAATTATATGTTTATTTTAGTTCCTAGTGACCTATACATGTCAAGGGGGGGTCCACCAAATGAAGGGAGTGGATTAAATACATAAATCAGATGAGCTATGCTGCTGGACTGGACGTGCAGCAGCAGCCCAATGGGCTGGGCGTCCAATGGTGGGCAGCCTTATGGTCCTGGGTAATTGGCCCCAAACTCACCCAAATGGACTCCAAAAATGGAAACTACAGAGGGAGGTGGCTATGTCCCACATGGACCAAGGTTGGATGGAAGGTGGGACAATAAAACTCATCAAGGTGGGCCCACAAGTGGCCTGGACCGCCAGCCATGGCTGGACGCCCCAGCCTGGGTGTCCAAGCCTGGTGGGCCACTCCAGGCTTCACCATGGTTGGTACAGGGGCCCGATGGCCCTGAAACTTTGTAGGGTGGTCCTTCCATGCGTGGGACACACCTTCAAAAAATTTCGTAATTTTTGGATAACTAGAAGTATTTTAATTAATTTAAAGAAAACAGTCTGTATAGAAAACCTGTTAGACCTGGACGTCCCAACGTGGTGGGCCGGTCCAGCCCTTGCCACGGTGTGCACAGGGGTCCGTTGGCTCAAAATATTGGTAGGTGGGTCATACCATGGGTGGACCATACCTCCACAAAATTTCGTGATTTTTGGATACTCAAAAGTATTTTAATTAAATTTAGGAATACAATCTGTTCAGAAATTCTGCTAAGTGCAGAGTTCTGGATAGACCATGATTGAGCACCTAATGGGGTGGGCCCAAGATCTCCAAAAATTGGGAAAAATTGATTTTAACATCCCCACATATGTATAGTACAAGGTAGGGTCCACCAAAGTGGACCACCTATTCAAAAACTATTTTACATTTTAAGTTTTCCAGACTGTAATGTTGCTGGAATTTACAGCAGAAAATCCAGTAATGTCCACCTCACTTGGGCGACACCTTTGGGACCTCAATCAAGGTCAAATGAGGCTAAAATTTGGGGGACATCAAGATAAGATCCCCATATTTCAGAAAAGTATATTTGATGGGTATGAATAGTCCCCAAAACAGTCCCAAAATCAGGTCCAAAATCATTCATTCAATGGGTCTGAAATTTGGACAGCAACATATGCTGTCCATTTCCAGCCCATAAAAAAATATCCAAGGGAATTAATGCTTAAATAATATAAGTGGGGTCCACCTAGATGGACCACAAAAATTTCAAGACCCATTTCCAATCAAAGTTCTCCAAGAAAATCAAACATTTGAGGTCATCCAACCCATGCATGCAACATACATAGGGACGTCCAACCTAGTGGGCTTGGACGTCCCAAAAATCTAAGGGTCTGGGATGTTTGTGGCACATCAGTGAGCCACCAATCATCAGGAGAAAAATAGAGAGAGAGAGAGAGAGAGAGAGAGAGAGAGAGAGAGAGAGAGAGAGAGAGAGAGAGAGATCAACGGCCATAGGGGAGGATTCCGGTACTATGAATCCTCTACCATTACAATCACACATACATCCTTCATGTATAATGCATGCATGTGATCATACAATCCAAAGAAGTTGCTGATGCTATCTCTAACATGCACACAATGATTTATATGATCAAACAAAATCCTAGATCAGAGAAATTCATCATGATGGGTCCATAGAGAATGACCCACCATGGAAACGTGCATGCATGAAATAGGCCTTTGGCCTCTCATCATGGAGTGATGTAGGACCTCCACCATTGATTGGTGGGTCCTACATATTACCAAATGTTTTAGAAAGGAAATGCAAAAAAGAAAAGAAGGGAGAAGCTTCATATATATCACCCACCTTCAAAATCTTCCTCCAAACTTCAAGGGCTAGCTCCCAAGCTCCAAAAGAAGCAAGATCAATGGGTGAGATGAGTTTTCAATGGAGGGATTGAGAGGAAAAAGGAGGAGAAGGGGCTGAAAAATGGAAGAAGGTGTGGATGTCCCACCTCTTGCAAGGGAAAGAAAGAAATAAGAAAGGGAGAAATGAGAGGGAAAGAGAGAGAGGTTGTAAAAGTGCAATCATCACTCTCTCTCCTAGATAAGAGAAAAAACATTATAGCTTATGATGATATAAACTATGTTGCTAGGCTAGAGTAGGGATGGGTAGTGTGTGGGTAGTGGGTGGTGTAAGATATGGGAGTTTAGGTAGTGTATGGGTGGTGTGTGTTGCAATTTGCACAAAAAATGGTGACCACCTTAAAAAACTTGCTCTCTACACTAGGTGAGCCACATGATCATAATCAAGGGCTATAAATGAGATGTACACAACTTATGATCCACGCGTCGAATGGACGCACAAGACGCGGCGTTGGAACCGTAACGACGATGCGAACAAGATGACATAGGTTTCGGCTCGATCCGAGTCGGGTCTACATGACCGGACTTAAGGATGACCACAAACACTATCCGAGGGTTGTGGGTCGCTGGGATTCGACCGGTAGGACCATGAGAATAAGAGAAATGAAATGCACACTCATACACACATGCACACACACGCACTCAGGTTGGGTCTTACAGCTGCGAAGATGGTTCTCGGCATTGAGATTGAAAGAGTAGTAGGCTTTGGTTATCTCAGGCAGAATACCTTAGGTAGGTATTGATCAAGGATGTGATGAACCAGATAAAGCCGGAGAGCGTTCCCTACGCGTCTCTCCTCAAGTTTCCCTCAGGACATGTCCCAAAATAAATGAGGAAAAACATGATATATTTCATGAGCCTTATTTGAATGCGGTTATTAGTGCATGCCATGGTTTGTATTAGACCGGTTATTTCATAGGCTATCGGTGTTGTAAGCAAATACCCCGGCAATCAATATTAGGTAGCGGTGAGATGATAAGAAGATTATGTCTTTCCTTTTGAGAAGATATGAGCAAAGGGATGGAGAAGTTCAAGTTCTGTGCAACTTCTCTTGGCGATGACGAAAAAGAAGGATGGAGTGTGCACGAGAAACTATGATGTGATGCAGAGATAAGAAAAGAAGTCAAAAAGCTATACGGTTGAAGATTGAAGACATGATGGAGATTGTTGTTAGAAAAGATGTCTTCACATCTTCTGAGCGGCTCGACCGGTCGAGGGCCTGGCTCAATGGGTCAAGGGTCCACTCAACTGGTCGAGGTCCGCTTGACTCGAAGTCCAGCGAGCGCTGTATTTAGATATCTAGGCCGGTCGACCAGTCGAAGGTCAGGCTCGACCGGTCAAAGCCCTGACTCGACTAGTCGAGGGTTACACAGATTCTGCGCAGATTTTGCGCGAACTATGTAAATTTGATGCGGTTTTTGGAATTTTTCGAAGAGATGCGTAAGGGGAGTTTCCTAAACTATAAATAAGGGTCCCTAGGGCTATTTTAAACTATTCTAAGGCTTTATAAAGAGGTTCCAAGGGTTTCTAAAAGGGTTTTAGGGTTTCCAAAGGGTGTAGCAAGAATGAAATTTGAGGTTGTTCGAATCGGGTAAGTCCTTTCTCTTTGTAATTTCTATTTTCATAGTGGAATTTTGTTGCTTTGTGTCGTGGTTTTTCCCTGCAAGGGTTTTCCAGGTAAAATTGTTATGTTCTCTTGTAATTGCTTGGTGCTCTTGGATTGCTATCCTAGATCTAGATCTATGTGATTCTGCAACATAAATCCCAACAACACCTAATCCGCTCCCAGAAATGAATGATTATATATATACAGGTTAAATAGGTGAAACATGCACAATTTTATTTAAACAATATTTAAAAAATTAAACATTTTTAGTCATGGTTTGTAACTAAGGTTAAAAGATATTGTTAACTTCGGTTAAAAAAAACGAAAGCTAAAGATAATTTAGTCTCTATTGACATCAACCGAGATATAAAACCAGATTTAGCCTCGATTGTTGAGAATTAAGGTTAAAAATTGAATTTAGCCTTAGTTGATGCCAACATAGGCTAAATCCATCTTTAGCCTCAGTTTAACAAGGTTAAAAATAGATTTAGCTTCAATTGGAGGCAACCGAGGCTAAAATTTGGATTTAGTATCATTTGGAAACAATGAAGGCTAAAAACTTGCTTTAGCCTAATTTCGAAGAACTGAGACAATAACAACCTTTTTACCTCCTTGCCAAAACCAAGGCTAAAGTCTTTAGCCATGAGGTTGTAGCCTCAATTTGGGTAACTGAGCATAAAGGCTTTATCCTTAGTTTTTAATCTTTTTAGCCATACTTTTGAACTTAAGGCTAAAAGCCTTTTTTCTTGTAATCACAAGAAAAAAGTGGTGACTGAACGCCCACCAGTAAATACTTCCTAGGGCCCAATGCAATATTTACTTGCTATCTATTTTTATAGTTGGATGAGGGGAAAATACAAAATATTAGCTTGATTCAAAACTTTTGTACCCAATAAAGTTTCTAAGCCCTTGATTTTTTTCTTGAACATAGACCCAAATGTTACCTTTATATATATATAGGGAAAAGGTACTATGCGCTTGAGCTGACAAGACCCTCCCATGAGGTCGAGCTGTGTGGGCCCCACCGTGATGCGTTTCGAACATCTACCCCATCAGTCAGATGCACTATTCCATCGTGGGCCTAGGTCTCAAAAATCAAGTCAATCCGTGACTTGTGTGGGCCACACCACATACAGAAGTGGGGAGGGGCCGTGCACCATTAAAACTTCATAATCATTTTTTGGGCCCACCGAGATGTGGTTTGGAAATCCAGCCCATCCATTATGTGTGTCCCACTTGGATGAGGGTTCAGACCAAGTTTCAGCAGCATTCAAAACTCAGGTGGGCCCCACCAAATGCTTTTATATGTTTTAATGGTGCCTTCACATGATTTTAGATGGTATGGCCCACCTGAATTCTGTATAGCTGATTTTTAGGATATCCCATAATTTAGAGGGGACCCATCAAATGCACGGTGTTGATGGTCGACACGCATCACGGTGTGGCCCACACAGCTCGACCTCACGGGAGCTTATCGTGAGGTCGAGCGCATAGTACCTTTTCCCATATATATATATATATATATATGGCATTGTAAGAATTGAAACATGTCTTGATTTTTTAAACCCGTTTCACCAAATGAAGAGCTTTGTATCTGGCACATTGTGCCCTAGATAGTAATTGTGTGGATGGCATCATCTATACATGTGCGGGCTTAATTAAAACACTTATACACAATGTTACAGGTGACTATAGGCTGGGTTTAAATTTAAATTGGCTAGACTAGGTCTAACTTGGCCTAGCATTTTTTTTTTTGTCACACACACACACACCCACACACTCACACAGTGGTGGGTTCACCACCTGTGGGTACTCCAACCCTTGACCTGGTGTTGAAACTCTTGTGAGTCTACCATCGGGGCAGGAGTAAGGACCTAATCTTTAGACTTCACTAACATTACAGGGTCTAAAGCCCAAGCTTGGCATGGGCATAACATAAGCTATACCATAATTAATGAACTTGTGGGCCCACAAAGGGCCCTTAGTGTTGGAGGTGGCAATGTGTTGGGCTCAAATTGGATCTAGACTGTCTACATATCCCAATTTGATTGCTACACATGCCATGAATAGGGACCAATCCCAATCATGCTGGGCAGCCCTATCCTGTACAAGTGCCCTAAATATCTCAAGCCAAAAAAGCATATGTTATAATTAATGGTCACTCATAACATGTATACAGATTATGCGTATGAGCACATGAATGAGCATGATATTCGTTGCACTAAGCATATAGTCAGTGCCAACCTATGAGGATAAGTACACTATCATATTATCAAACATATCATATGATAATCGATTTTAAATGGCTTGATATATAGAGAGTGGGAACCATTCAGTAGGCCCCTCTAGCAATGTAAGGGTTTACATGGCATGGCCCACATGAGACTATAATCGGCCACAGACTTGGGCCTTTTGCATATAACATAATATAATAAAAAGGATAATTGGTAATGATATAATATATACATCAAGGTGGATCTTAGGATGGCTTAAACAAACACATACCCCATGTGGGGTCCACAATAAGCCCTGCGGACAAGTTGGGTGGCAACAAACATTACAATGGACTTATGGAAGTTTTCAATGGTAGGTACTCAATCCCCACTATTTCCTTTGGTGCGGCCCATTTGAGGGTCTCATCAGCCTTACCTATGGGCTCATGACCTAAAATGATATGGAAACATAAATGGACGGTATGGATGAAACAGATACGTCATCGTGGGTCCTGCTGTCAGATGGGGCAATGTGGACAAAATACAAACATCATGGTGGGTCCCGCTGTCGGATGGGCAGCGTGGATGAAATACAAAGATTAAGATGGGCGTTCTTGTGGGCCCAGCCGTTGGGGACAAGTTAATATTTGGGTTTTCCCTTTAGCCATGCCTGTGTGACTTGTGAACAGGTTCGATGGAAAATACATATATGGATAGGCCCTGAGGAGGTTTCAACGGCGGACACCATTCTCCCACTGATTCCTATGGTGTGGATCACCACAGGTCCAGACCTGTCTCATCTTTGGGCCTATGACTAAAATCATCGGGTGAAGAGGAGCGGATGGTGTGGATTAAACAACACATCGGGATGGGCTCTGCTTGGGCAGTGTGCCAAGGCACTTCCATGCAGTGTGGCCCACTCGAGTGGCCTCCACAGGTTTTTTGATCAACCTGACATTTCTGTTCACCATTCCTCGAGGTCTGTGAGACCTTGTTGGTAGGTCAGATGGCAAATAAACACCAGGTCTCATAAAGGTTTAAATGGTGGACATTATGTCCTCATTGTTTTTTGTGGTGTGGTCCACCTAATATCTGTACCGGGCTCATTTTTAGTCCTATAATCTAAAATAAGCTGGAGAAACATATGGACGGTGTGGATTTAACATATATATCACGGTGAGTTGCAGGAGTGGGGTCCACCTCTATAGGTTTTTTAAGCAGCAGCGTCCTTGAAAAATGGAAGGATTTGGACGCGGAGCCTTCAGCAGGAAGTTCCTGCGAAAGATGTTGGGTGGGGCCTACCACCATGTTTGTGTGAAATTTACTCTTTGTATCCGTTTGGCGAGTTCATTTTAGGACGAGAGAAAAAATGAGGTGGATCCAAAACTTAAGTGAGCCACAAGAGGGAAAATTGGGGAAAGATTGAAACCTTCCTTGGCTCTACCTTGATGTTTATATGCCATCCAAACGTTTATAAGGTCATTACCACTGGGATGAAGTGAAAATACAAAAAAATTAGTATGACGCAAAGCTTTTATGGCCATTAGAATGTTTCAACGGTTCTCATTGAATCCCCACTATTTCATCTCTGTGGCCCACTTTAGTTTTGGATCCACCTCATTTTTGGTATAATATCTTAAAATGAGCTCGCAAAGCAGATGAACGGATAGATTTCCCAGCATTCTGCTCCCGCAAAAGGTTTTCGCAAGAAATCCCCTTCCCAAGGATTTCTCAATCGGTTGACTTTGCCCACAATCTTGCTTATTAAGTAATCTTACTTAATACGCATGAAACAGGCCTGTAATGCTCGTCTCTCCATTTTTACTCCACGTGTCATGCGGGTATTGGATGAAGGGTGGTCGATCCCACCCGCTTACATTCTTTCTTTTTTTCGTTCTCCCGTTTAAAAAGAAAGAATGTAAGCGTCTCTCCTCTCCTCTCCTCGGCATCTGAGTCCGAGTCGTCCCAAGGAGCGTCTCTCCTCTCCTCTTCTCTCTCTGCTTTTTCTACGGTTTCAGAGCTCTCTATCTCCATCGATATTGGTCGATGGCCCACCGATCATCTTCCCATCCAACCTCCACGACCTTGAATCCGACGGATGTGATGACATCATCCGCCTCTCCGTCGAACCCCCAATTTCCATCTCCTCCTTCTCCCCTTCCCAGCCCGATGAATTCATCAAAGGTCGGCTCTCTATCTCTCTATTGCTCTCCCCACTCTAATTTCATTGACCTCTCTCTGTCTCTTATATTTTAATTTCTTATAAAAAGGTGTCGTCTTCAATCTCTCCGACAAGGACCTATTCTGCATCGAAGAGCAAGACATCTTCGATCACATCTATTATCTCGTCAAGGATTTCTCACATCTCAGCCCTAATTTCAAGTTCAATCTCGTCGAAAGTCTCCTATCCAATCTCAGTGTTCTCCTCCCCAATTTCGATTCACTCTCGCGGGCCACTTATCCGGCCCATTTTGAAGGCGATATGTTCCTGGACCGGCTTGCATCCTACCGCAATGCATTCAAGATCTACACGTTCTTTCTGCTTACGAACGTGAGGTCAAAGGAGTCTAATCAACATGCCAACAACAACCAGAAGGTGGTTCTTTTGTTTTAGAGGAAATGCCTGAACTAGTGGGCAGATGGGGTCCGTTTTTTGTTGACCTGACTGTTGGTATGGTGGACCTCACAGGGTTGATGCTACCAAAGGAACTCCCTCATGAGACAATCCTAGCCACTAATTATTGGCCTGCATATAGATATAAAAAAAAAACCCAACAATGTCCCATATGCCATGGGAGAAGTCCATCAATTGGATGACTGGCAATGCTGCATTGCAGAGTTTTTCTTTTAAGCTGCAATGCACACCATAGTGGGGCCCACATGTAAATAGTTTGGATCATCCATGGGCATGTGATGGGCCCTACTTATATACAAGGCTGCTCGACATGCATATTGGGATTCTTTAACTCTAACAATGCATGTTGATGGGCACCCTCACATAATTCACACATATTTTTCTTATGTTGGTTTAGGCAACGTCACGTATTCGCAAGAAACAGTCCTCAAATTCATGGAATTTGGAATCACAGAGGTGTCGGATTCTCAATTTGATTGCTAATTCTCTAGAGATCAACCTCGCATTGCTTTTCGGATCATCGGCTCCAGATGAGAATTATCTATCATTTGTTGTCAAGTAAGCAATAAAAAAGCTGTTAGCCTTCTTTTCCCTTTTTCTTCAATTCTTTTTTCTATGATTTTGATTTCAATTTGTGATTTTGTAGACATGCTTTCTC
The DNA here is from genome assembly GCF_029962835.1 of Magnolia sinica. Taxonomy (NCBI): domain Eukaryota; kingdom Viridiplantae; phylum Streptophyta; class Magnoliopsida; order Magnoliales; family Magnoliaceae; genus Magnolia; species Magnolia sinica. Next base: position 30,694,628 of record NC_080587.1, read on the forward strand.
TATGTTTGAGAATCAAGCCTCGTTGAAGGATGCTGACACGAAAGATGCTCTATGTTGCATAATTGGCACATGCGCTACCAAATACCACTACATAGTGTAGACTTGTGCCTTGATCTTACACCTAATCCACAAATTCGATTTTGTTTTGTCATGACCCTAAATCTAGTGTTGGTGATTTATGATTACTATACACCAAATTCTGGTTGACAACTTCCGTAGAACTCCGATTTTGGGACTTCCAACTATCCCATACTAAGTCCCATAAGCGGGATTCCACAAGGAGGATTTCTGAAAGTAAAGACGAGAAACACGTATCATTTCTCAAAATTTCATCATATTCAACATACATTACTGTGTATAATTGAGCACATCAAGGCAAAACCAAAACATAAACCATGTCATATTTACTATACCTAATGTACATATTCAGGGTATTACAGAAAAATATATACACTGATATGTACAAAACAAAAAGGATAACTGGAGTCTGTAGCCTCTACTCTTACAGCTCCCTACTCTCACCTGTAAAAACAAAGAAAGGAAAGCTTGAGCTATTAAGCCTAGTGAGTGCATCTGTGCAGTGAAAATGCATGTTTCATGTTATGCTTACATGATGCACAGGAATGCACAGACTTTTTGGATCGATAACAATAAAATAGAGATACAGTGCGTTATGCCACTTTTTATGTTCCTAATCATTTTTATATACAGAGGTAGGACTTCTACCCACTTGTAACATACATACTCTTTCAACGTTTCCACAACTTTTCACATTTCCCAATTAGATCACCAAAGTCTGAAACAGAGGTGAGACTCGCATATGATCGCTACCCACTTATATAGACTTTTCCACCATGGTCAACTACAGAGGTGGGACCACATAGTTCATGGGCCAAACTAGTCTAACCCACTTGTGTTGAACCTCACTATCTGCCTAACAGCAAGAAGTCATAAGTCGCCTGACAAAACGATAGTGGACAATTTACGAGCTCGTCACACACAACCTATCTTTGCTTGCCCATAAGCAGGTCATGTCAAACCTCTCAACTAATCGACACGCGTCAGTGGGAGTCGCTGCCTACTTTGGTATTTCGGCATTCCAGCGCTCTGTTCTTCCACCTGGTCTAAGCATTGGTTCTCTCCTAATGGTACCAATCGGGGTTTAGGGATTTTCACCCACGGACCCTCTAATCATGTCCTATCAAATTATACATTTCCGGTGTGGTGTCCAACTCAAGTTATAACAAAGTATGTTTAATCGCATTTCCAATCACCATATGCATAAGTCCACACACAAGTACAATATGTCATGGTTTTCAAGGCGAACATAGGACGACCTTCCTCATGTGGTCTCTTCATACATTTAAGTTCCTCATAGGGGTTTCATATAATACATCATGTATCTAGACCGTTTACATACTCATCATAGACACATCGTGTGTCGCAAAACAACCCCATCATAGACACATTGTGTGTCGCAACACAACCCACGATGATCACTATATCACCATACCATGAGAGGAATCATTCACTCTCAATCATATAATGATACAACGACTATGAATCATGCATATGATATGCACCTAACTTAGCCAATCTAAATCTAATTCGGGATTTATTCTGCTATAAGACTTCATGCCACAAGCATGTTTTTTTTCAAGAATTAACTACATCAAAAGGATGAAGGATATTTCTTTTAAACATTTTGTCAAACAGGTAGCGGGCGGACATTGTAAGGGACAAAGAGAGAAACCATTAGAAATACGTATGACTTTAAACAAAACTAAATCATCTCTATCATCTAATCTTCCATTAATAACCTAATCAACTAACTCAGAAAATCCAGCCATTCCTGTAAGAAAATCCAGCAATAACTTAATGGATTTAAATCAGAAAAGCTAGTCTGCTTAGGGCTTTAAAAGAAAATCCAACAACAAATTAACCAACTCCATTAGAACTTCCAGCAAGAACCTATCCCTAAATCAGAAATCTCATCTTTTATAGGGCTTTCAAGAAAATGCAACAATGCCTAATTCGAAATCAGAAATTCAGCAATACCTAACCCTAAATTAGAAATATTATCTTTTATAGGGCTTTCAAGAACATTCAGCAATACCTAATTCGAAATCAGAAAATTCAGCGAAAACCTAACCCTAAAATAGAAAATCCATCAATTATCTAACCATAAAACAGAAATTCCAGCAATCTATTAACCCTAAATGAAAAGCTAGCGAAAACCTAACCCTAAAACAGAAAATCCAGCAATTATCTAACCGTAAAACAAAAATTCCAGCAATCTATTAACCCTAAATAAAAAGCCAGCGAAAACCTAACCCTAAAATAGAAAATCCAGTAATTTTCTAACCCTAAATGAAAATCCAGCAAAAGGGTTTTGAAGGAAACCCCAACGTACACATATGCGTGCTCCTAATCTATGCACTCACCTGTAACTAGCAGAGGATTGAATCTCAACCTCAACTTCAATTTCTTTTTTTTTTTGTCTTTTTCTTCTCAACTTCACACTCAACAAGAAAGAGTGCTAGAAAATGGAATGTTGCAAGAGGGTTTTCATATGTATGGACTTGAAAATAGTTTTAAATTGGCTTTTATCTAAAAAAGGAGGGTTATGGGATGTTTTGTGATGATTTTGAAAAGTTTAAGCTTATGGTAGCAATAAACAAAATGTTATTTAAATGATTTGAAAGAAAGCATTCCAAGGATTTTAAAAAAATCGAGGTCATTTGAGTTAATTTATTAAAATATACATGTACATATCTATTCATAACTTACAATCCGGGTGTCCTATTGACATGCCGTTTTTGCCAATAATTCCGTAACTCAACTATGGAAACAACGGTTAGGCTCTCAGACCTAACGGATTTTGAAAACTCGATGTTGGGGCTCCGCCAGATAAAATAAGGACGTAGTTGTCATTTCTCAGATTGTTTAATTTGAAGTCTGTATCTTAAAATTCAGACATCGGGTTGAAATACGGCTTGCGGATCGATAACAGAAAAATAGTATAATCAAGTCAAAACATTCTCAAGGCCAATGTACCTACAGTCAATGGCTATCCAGTGTACAAATCAGATTTCGGGGCCTCGGGTCTTACAGGTCTTACAACTCTTCATTCCTTAAAAAATTTCATCCTCGAAATTTCAAAACATATTCGGTTATGTTATAACAGTACAATATAACAATAACCATATCATATTTATACGTACCTAAGAATCAAATAGATGAGGGTAACGACTGCGTATCTCTGCTTCCCGTTCCCAGGTTGCTTTTTTTAAAGAATGATAACCCCATTGGACTTTAACTAAGGGAATGATTTTAGTACGCAGAACTTATTCTTTTCTATCTACGATACATATTGGCTGCTCGATATAGGATGCATCTTCCCGAACTGCTAAGGATTGCTAGTCAATAATAGGTGCTATTATCTTTGGATCACATTTACAGAGCATCGAGACATGAAAAACGTTATGAACTCCAGATAATTAGGGTGGCAAAGCAAGACGATAAGCTATGGTGCCAACTCGTTCCACAATATCAAAGGGCCCTATAAACCTCGGGGCTAACTTTCCCTTAACACCAAATCGTACTACACCTTTCATTGGTGAAACTCGGAGATATACACAATCTCCCTCGACAAACTCTAAGGATTTATGCGGGCGATCTGCAAAACTCTTTTGCCGACTTTGAGCTGTAAGCATACGTTGTCAAATAAGATCAATCTTTTCAGACGTTTTTCAGACAACATCAGGACCTAAAAGACATCGCTCACCAATCTCAGTCCAACAACTTGGGGACCTATAAGGTCTACCATATAACGCCTCATAGGGTGCCATGCCAATAGTAGCCTGAAAACTATTATTATACGCAAATTCTGCTAACGGCAAGTGGTCGTCCCAACTACCAGAGAAATCTAAGGCATATGATTTGAGCATATCTTTGAGAATTTGGTTAACTCTTTCGGACTGCCCATCTGTTTGTGGATGCTATGCTGTGCTAAATTTTAAACTCGTCCCCATTGCTTTTGGAAAACTCTTCCAAAACTTTGATGTAAACCTTGGATCTCGGTTAGATACAATCGAAATAGGTACACCATGTAATCTAACAATTTCATTTATAAACAACGTTGCGAGTTGATCTTTAGACCAAGAAATACAAATAGAAAGAAAGTGGGCTGTCTTTGTCAAACGGTCTACAATAACCCATATAGCATCATGTCGATGTAAGGTTCTTGGTAAACCCACAATGAAATCTATAGTTACATGTTCCCACTTCCATACTGGTATCTCCAAAGGTTGCAATTCCCTTGCAGGCTTTTGATGCTCTGCCTTTACTCGTTTGTAAATGTCACACTTTGACACATGCCTAGCAACTTCATATTTCATTCCAGTCCACCAAAATTGCCTTTTCATGTCCTTATACATCTTTGTAGATCTTGGGTGGATAGTAAACTGAGTGCGATGTGCCTCATCCATAAGGGTCTTCTTCAATTCTGAGAATCTGTAACATATAATCTGCCCTGAAATCGAAGTCCACCATCCAAACCTATCTGCCACTCTGGTTGACTTTTCCCTATTATCACATCTTTACAAAACAAAGCCCATTGATCAAACTGTTGGGCTTTTATTACTTAAGATATCAAAGAGGGCTGAATAGTCAAGTTTGCTAATTGTACAACTGAGGACTGTAGAGTCATCTTAAAATCAAATTCAGCTATATCTTCTACCATTTTTCACTCTCGTATCATCAATTGTGCCACTTGGGCCCGTGGCTGACGACTTAAAGCATCCGCTACCACATTAGCTTTTCCTGGGTGGTACTGAAGATCAAAATCATAGTCTTTCATCAATTCCATCCCTCTCTGCCTCATATTCAATTCAGCTTGGGAAAAGAGGTATTTTAAACTCTTATGATCTGAAAAGAGTTTGAATCTAACCCCATACAAGTAACGCCTCTATACTTTGAGGGCAAAAACTACCGCTGCTAATTCTAGGTCGTGTGCGGGATAATTCTGCTCATGAGGCCTAAGTTAGCGAGATGCATATGCTACTACCTTGCCCTATTGCATTAGGGCACACCCTAAACCTATAAGTGAGGAAAATTTAATAAACAACGAATCCCTCGCTCTCAGATGGAAGAGTGAGAATCGGTGCCATCGTAAGACGAGTTTTTAGTTCCGCAAATGCCCGCTCACAGGCTCCACTCCAAACAAACATTGCATCCTTTCGAGTCAATCGAGTTAATGGGGTAGCTATACGAGAAAATCCTTTAACAAAACGTCTGTGATACCCCGCTAGACCTAAGAAACTCCGAATCTCAGATGCATTCTTCAACTGTTTCCATTACAAAACTGCTTCAACCTTAGCTTGATCAACTAAAACTCCATTCTTTGAAACTGTGTGCCCCAAAAATTTCACTTCTTCTTGCCAAAACTCACATTTTTCCAGTTTAGCATATAGCTGGTGGGCACGAAGGGTTTGCAACGTCATCTTTAAGTGACACTCATGATCTTCCCTTGTCTTTGAATATATTAAAATATCATCAATAAAAACAACAATAAACTGGTCCAAATAATGATGGAATACCTCATTCATCAACTGTATAAATACTGCAGGTGCATTAGTCAGATCAAATGACATGACCTGAAATTCAAATTGTCCATAACGAGTTACAAATGCTGTCTTCGGGATATCTTCCTCCCGAACCCGAATCTAATGATACCCAGACCGTAAATCTATCTTCGAGAAATACTGCACACCACTCAATTGATTGAATAAATCATCTATTCTCGGGAGTGGATACTTATTTCTAATCATCACCTTATTAAGTCCTCTATAATCGACACACAACCGTAAAGAACCATCCTTCTTCTTTACAAAAAGCACAGGTGCTCCCCAAGGTGAATTACTCGGGCGAATAAACTCCAAACGATGTAATTCATCTATCTGTCTTTGCAACTCTGCAACTCTAACGGTGCCATACGATAAGGGGCTCTGGATATAGGGGCAGTGCCAAGGATAAGATCTATTCAAAATTCTGTATGTCTAACGGGTGGCAAACCTGGAATTTCTTAAAAAATATCTGAAAAATCACGTACTACCAGCAACTGTTCAATACATATACCTTTGGACTCATTATGAATATAGGACATCAAAGTCTTTATAAACTTATCTTTAGGATTAGCCACAAACTGAAAGCGAGGCTAGTCAGGTACTTTATTAGTAGAACTAGAATGCGAAGAGCACGATGAGCAAGAAAGATGCTTACCAGTCGTTTCCTTCTACGATGATGATTTTGAAAAGGCCAAGCTATATGTCCTAGAGGGGGGGTGAATAGGACAGTGCCAAATTAAAACTTATAACAGCGGAATTAAAATGAATATGATAGCCAAAGTAAAACACAATGCAGTAAATTAAAATAACCTCAAAATTCAGATCTTGAGAGGTTGATACAAATGTTGTTCTAAGGACAACCTTACACCAAAAACAGAGTTTATGGTAGGACAACCTTATTCCTAGAAAGATCTTTGTATCAAGTCTCAAACCGAAGAGGAATACAATAAAAAATATAAACTGAATTGAAATAACTTGTAATTAAAAATGTATTGTTCTAGGGACAGCCATACACCATAAAAATGGCAGGGCAACCTTGCTGGAACAACTTTCAAATGAAATTGAAAATCAAGCTTATAAAGGAATAGCAGAAAATAAATTCTAAGCTATTACAACATTCACCACCATACATACATCCCACAAAAGAATAAAAAATTAGAAATATAAATCATTCAACCACAACACAAGGGTTTATAGTGGTTCGCCTGTGTGTTCACCAACTGTTAAACAACAGCCACACAAAAAGCTACTCCACTCCTAATATCCTCACACAGGGGATATTAGCGTTCACTAAAAATAGGTTTTTCCAGGTTTACCCAAAACCTTTACAATTGTGTCTTTGTCTGTGGGCTTACACAATTAAAAAAACCCCACTTCTGAGTTTTCCTGGCTTTCCTTAGATAACCAATATAACAAGATTTTTCTGGCAAATCTTGAAAGAAACCAAAATAATAGAAAGGAATTTACAATATGTAAAATACCTGAATATCTCCTTCGTTGTAGCAGCTCGGTAGAACCAAATCAAAGTAGATGATTGAATGTCCAAGTTCAATGTCCAGTACTCGATTACAATGGTTCTAATTCTAATAGATTTTAAATTAAACCAAATAGGGCTTGCCTTAATTGATTTTGATTCCAAAGAAAGGGAATAACAATTCCTCTAATCAAATCAGATTGGAATAGCAGAAACAAAATCAATTAAAATAAAGCTAAGGAAAGAGAATATTAAATAAGCACACTTAGCTTAGATGGAGCACAGAATTATCTCTCAGAAGTTCGACGAAGATTGGCTTGAATACTATAATTAATTCGATGATTTCTTCTGAGATTCGTGCACTATTTATAAGTGAGATGATCGGGTCTTCGACTGGTCTAGATTGCTCTTCGACTAGTCGAAGCCATAACAGATATTTGAAAAAATCGGCGGGATATACTTTGACCGTTCTACGACTGGTCGTAGGTCCTGTAAACCATCGCTAGACTTCGAGTCGAAGGTTTTACGACTAGTCGAAGATCAGTCGACACTGTTCCTACGACTGGTCGAACAGATTCTTGGACTAGTCGAAGGCTAACAGATTTTATCCGGAATTTGTAACAAACTCACGACTGGTCAAGGAATATCTTAGACTGGTCGAAGCAAGTCTAGGACTAGTCGAAGAAGACCTAGGACTAGTCGAAGAACAGACCAATCACATGTAAAATAAACATTCAGTTTATGTATCCGAAATGACCTACTTCTAAGGTCAACCTATGGTCAATCAAACCTCAATCATGAAGTATGGACATTGAAACATTAAGAACAAGTGACTTTGAAGTATGAGCCTTGTAATCTTGATGTAGATCAAACCTTGATGTAGCTCAATCTTGAAAGTGTACAAACTGCCTTGAACTCTTCTTGAAGTCTTGCAGCTTGAGTCTTGTCTTGTGAGCAGTTCTTTCATTTAAGATCTTGAGTCTTGTCTTGTGAGTAGTTCTTTCATTCAAGATTGATTCATGTACTTGTGAGCTTTGCTTGATGTGAGCTTAGCTTGTTCATGAATGTTGATCTTTGAGAGAGCTTCACTTAAGCAAGTTATATATAACATAACAGTGATTTTGTCATCACAAATTTGACAACAGACAGGGATAAAAACTATAGCACTTACAGATTTGATCTGCGAGGCAGAGCATAACAGGCCGCTAATGATAGAAGGCCATATTCGTGGAAAGAAGGTTAAGCAGATTATGATAGATAATGGGTCAGCGGCGAACCTCTTACCACTCTCGATGTTGATTAAACTAGGTTATCGTCGTTTTGATCTACGCCCCAGTGGAATGATGATACAGGGCTTCAATCAAGATGGGCAACATGCGCTTGGTAAAATTACAGTGACGCTAGAGATAAGAGAACTGACCATTGATGTCGTGTGCCACGTTATAAATGCGGTGACAACATAAAATCTCCTCCTAAGAAGGCCATGGATACATCAGTACGACATCGTACCCTCCACTCTACATCAATGCTTCAAATACTATAAAGATGGAATACAGTATAAAATAATGGTCGATGCGAAACCATATACAGAGGCCAAGTCCTTCTTTGCGGACGCCATTTATTATAAAGGTCGCTGAAAAAGAAAGAAAGAATGATGAAAGCAAAGTCCTAAAGGACATTTAAGTAAACATGATTAAAGAAGAAACAAAAAATACAAAATCATCCAAGACTGCAGAAGCAAGGAAGAAATTCTATTTTGTGCCGAAACATCTAAGACAACTAGGGCAACCGCCACTAACCCTATTATCACCTGAACAGTTGTAAATTTTGTAGTCCAATTACACAGTGCCATTGCCGTATGTTGAAAGGCACAAGCCATTTTCAACCGCTCCATGAAGATTTCAGGTCGAGGCTAGCGCAAGATATCTGGAGCCGATATAATTTCACGCCTTAGTGGAAGCAAAGGCAGAAGAAAAGACCAAGAATAACGCGTGCCGCAATGGTTGATATCACAAGACCTCAAAAAATACAGTTCGGCAAGTAAGAAGATCATGAAGAACATGGGTTTTGATTACGAATAACCTACCGGCTTGAATCATGGGAGAGGAATTCAAATTCCTAATGGGGTCAGTTAGGAAAAGCGAAGGAGATTTCAAGGATTGGGGGCAGAGTTATCGATGAATATGGTTATAGCGGAACAGCTATCGGAAGAGGATCCTAAAACAGTCAAGCATCTTGAAATGGCTCTGAAGCAGATGAAAGACGGGAGGCGGCCGACGATAGACAGTTTGTGAGGGATAAACCTAGGAACAGAGGAAGAGCCAAGTGGACAGAAGCAGTTGCATTATGCAATGTTAAAAAAAGAAGAAATGTGGTCAATTTCATCTGACATGCAATAATATACTGCCATGGTATTCCGAAGAAAATTATTACAGATAATGGCAATCCCTTCAAAAACAGAGGCACGGAAAAGCTATGTCAGAAATTCAGCATTCATCATTCATTTTCAACACCTTACTATCCACCAGCCAATGGATTAGTAGAGGCGTTCAATAAAACGATAGTCAAGATACTGAAGAAAACAGTGACAGGGAATAAGCGTGATTGGGATGAGAGATTACAAGAAGCATTATGGGCATACAGAACCACTCATTGCACGACAACAAAAACAACACCGTATTCGCTAGTTTATGATGTAGAAGCAGTAATCCCGATTGAAATACAAGTAGCGTCACTCAGAGTGGCAGTACATCAGTTTATAACAGATGATGAAAATGCAAGAATAAGGCTAAAGGAGCTGGATTTGCTTGATGAGAAATGCCTGGCAGCCCAGCAGCAGTTGCAATCATATCAAGCAAGGATATCGGCCGTCTTTGATAAACAAGTCAAATATCGCTCTTTCAAAATAGGGGATATGGTACTGATGTTGAAAAGACCTATAGTGGTCACCCATCGCACAGGGGGCAAATTCGAGCTTAAATGGGACGTGCCGTATATAATAAAAGAAGTGTATTCTAATAGAGCATACAGAGTCGTGGATCAAGATGGACAAGGTATCATTATACTGATCAATGCTCGCTTCATTAAAAGATACCGTCCCTGAAGACATTACTGATTTTGATCCTGAATATTATCAGCATAATGATTCTGTATCAAAAGGGGGCAAGAATAAACAAGACCATGTCAATGTATTGTCAGATGAATGAATAAAGAAGAAATTCGCGAGCATATCAAGACTATATACCAACAAGTATTGTGAAAAAAAAGTGACCATCGTCATCATCAAATGAGCTTTGCAAAATTTTATTGAAATTGGTATCGTCACCAAGCTAATATATTATGAACAACACATATGATTATCATTGAAGATATTGACAGAAGTGGTGACGTATCAATCTTAGGAAGAGATGTCTATCATCCTCGCGACAACGATGGTTATCTTTTAAGGCAGCCTAGCCAAGCCCTAAAAGGGCCACTATGCATAAGGCCTATTACTTCCACCATTCGGGTAGCAATGAGAAGTTAGTGACCCTAAAATGCCCGTGAAGGCCATCATATGCATACCCATGCGGACAGCTGATGGAGCCAGTGACTGAAAACCTAAAAGGCCAAAAAGTCCTCAACGGCCAGTCACGCGTGAGACCAATGCCGTCTACATAGTTTTCTGACAGCGTCACTGGGAACGGAGGAAAATGCCCTCCTGTGAATGAGTACGACCTTGCAGATGAAGAAAACGCGGGTCACAGTATGAGCTCTTTGGCCATGTCCATAGATAGGCCAACCGTGCATAAGACCCCCAGATCATTGGCTTGATTTTAGTATTAACTCGTGAGGAAGGGCTTAAACCTACTCATTGATAGACTGGCGACCCTAGATGTGGTACCCCAAAGGTTACCTTGTGAGCCCTGTGAACTCTAGAGAGTTACTGTGGCCAACCCTGTGCATAATTCCAACCGAGTTCACGGACCCATTAGCTTCACTGGGCCCCTCTGATGGATTGCGATTTGTGAACTCACCAGGCTATGAGAAGTCCAGTGAATTCCTAAGAGTTACAGAGACCATCATGTGAGACCCGACTCTACTACTCAAGAGTCTAAAAAACTGCGTGAGCTCCACTACTCAAGAGCTTAAACTGTGTGTAACTGACTAAATTGAAACTTAGCACCGCCAATAAAAAAATTATATAGCAAATCCCTCACTAACAAGCATAAAATGTTGGTGTTTTATAGTTAGTTCCTCATTAGATATTGTATCAAGGTTACTGCATAGATAAATATGTTTGAAATGATCTATGATGAAGAAATGCATAGAAGAATAAAATATCTAAAAATATTATTATGAATTCATATATTGAGAGTCAAAAGAAATAACTTGTTCAAAAAGCACATACACAAAAGAAATTACATGCTTAAAGTTCCTCTACAATTCCTACTATCCCCATATATTTTTGCAAGTCCTCCTTTAATTGCATCTGAGCTGCAGCATGTTTTGACTTTTCCTTGAGAATGATCTTTGCTTGATCAGGAATACCAGCCAATTTATCTTCCAATGACACAATCATCTCTTTGCTCTTGAGCAGTTCGGACTTCTCAGCATTAGCAGATTGAATATTGACTTATATCCTTTCTTCAATCTCCTTTATGGATGATTCCTTCTCGTGATCTTTCAACTCTAGCTGCGAGATCTCCTCTTTCAGAGCGGCAATGCGGTCTCGAATAACCACTCTGTCATCAGTATAAGTCTTTAGCTGTTCTTGAAGAACTAATTGTTCCTAGTCGAATTCAGAAATAGTGGAAGCAATAAGAGAAGCCTTTTCTTTGGACAGAGTCAGCTACTTTCCATATGCCAAGATTTCAAGAGCAATTGTAACATTCTACGCCAAGGCCAAAGAGATTATTGAATCACGGAACTTGAAAAGGGAATCACGCAAAGTGGAGATGTTGATCTTCACCATTCTTACAGAACTTTCTAGAATTTCAATAGCAATGTCCAAATCTGGCCATTGCTCAGGATCTTTGAAGATGTGAACTATTGCTGACAAAGAATTCTTCATCAAAAGCATCTTGTGAGCGGGGGGACCTTCGTGAAGGACAATAGTTCGGATGCAGTGGCCACAGACTCAGAACATGCCGCTCCATTGCAAGGAAGGGCTCCTATAGTATAAAGAAGGAAAGAATTCAGAAATAGTGATAGAAAGTTAGAAGAGGTATTAATATGTGCAACCAATATATATATATATATATATATATATATATATATCTATATATATATATATATATATATATATATATATATATATATATATATATATGTACCTGCCGCAAAATTATGACTAATGGGAGGAGGAATCTCCAGAACCGTAGAAGGACCAGCCTCTAACATGTCAGTGAAAGAAGGCGCTCTGGCCTCTGTACTCGAATCTCTAATGGTTGGAATCGGTAAATTAGTTGGCTCCATTGGGAAAGCAATTTCACATGCCACCGCTCGCGGAGGTATGGAGAATCTCGATGAGGATGTTGGTGCAACGGGGGGTAAATCCAGAGGAGAAGTATTATTTGCCTCTGTGTTAGTAGCATGATCACCTGAAATAGAATGTGTAAGATAAGAAAGGAGAAAAGAATAAAAATAAACAACAACAATAAGATTCTCTTACATGGCAAATAGCCGTATTCCCCGTATTCTAGGGGTTCTTCTTCTTCTTCCCTTGCAATAGGTGAAGCTTTTGCAGGTACAACCTTGGAGGTAGGGAGGATATGTCCCTCATTAGCAGGAACGTCTTCTGCAATTATATCATCTTCACCATTGATATCGATTTCTCCCTCCTCATAATCATCATCTTGATTTTCTCCATCTGTCTTGCTTTCATCGGAAATAGTTCATCCAAACGAAGAAGTTGAGTTTTCACCATTCGAATCCCCTTCACTGGACTCTTCAACAACAACTTGTTTTCCTTTGGAAGGAAGAGACTGGTGACTCTCCAGTCGAGTATCTGCGGTAGCCAAAAATGGAGAAGCAGTAGCAGTGGTCCCTTCTTGGGGAGAAGTTTGGGCGCGTGTTTGAGACCTTGTCATCGGAGAAGAAGTTGGCTGCTGTTGAGGGTAAACAGTCCTAGAAACAGGAGAAGAAGTTGGCTGCTGTTGCGGGTGAACAGTCTTAGAGACTGGAGAAGAAGTTGGCTATTGCTGAAGATGGGTAGAAGAAGATGGCTGATCTCGAGGATCGGTGATATTCTTTGGCTGAAGGAAAGCGTCTCCTATAATTTCTTCTCTTCGTGGACGATGGAGAGGAATTTGTTCAAATTCACGAGTATCACCATATGCTATCCATCCTTCAAGAGTGTTATCAGGCTTCACCTCACGAATGGGTTCGTCCACGGATATCTTGACACAGTTATGACTAGTAGAAGGGGCATGACTGGTCTCTGCGATGAAATTGACTCCCGCTTCAATGGTGTGACCCTTGAGCCCGGGAGAAGGAAGTCATAGGGGCTTAGTCACTGGTAGACCTTTTCTAACAAAGTATGATTGGTGCACCCACCATCTCATATGGTTGTATGACACCTTAGGAGTGCGATCGCAGCCTGGAATAATGAAGGAAGAATTAGCCCGGCCCAATAATTGCTTCCAAACCATTGCCCAATTAAATGGGCCAGTGCAGTAGCTCCATATGCTTTGAGTAACCAGCCCACAATCTTCTAACACTGCCTGATCGAAGCCGAATTGACGGGCAAAATGGCTAGGATAATACGGTTCTTGCCAAAACTCAGTCCCTTCCCTCAGCGGGAGACTGCATGATCTAATTGATAGAAAAAATCCCCTTTTTGCTGAAGAGAGCGATTCTGTGTCTGATTTCTCGGTATCTACAATGTAATGAGGTAAGTTGCAATGGAAGTAGTTTATCTTGGCATCAGAGGAAATGGTATCTTTTGCCCAGTCGTAAGATCTCTTTGCCATGGATCCCTTTTGAAAAGAGTAGAGATGGACTTGGGAAGGGTGGACATAAGCCTTTTCTGGTATTTTGAAAGTCCAGGGGAAGTAGACACCAAGCTAACCAAGAAAGTAATGCCATGACATGTAAGTTGAAGCGGAACCGACAGAAGGCCTTTTTATGTGGCATGCAATTTCTCCAAAGCCTCTGTAGATCGAGCAAAGAACGGGAGGAGCAAGAGAATACTTGACTCCCTCAGCCATAGCAGCCGCTACGACAAACACTAAAGGGCGAATAATATCTGCTGATTTAGAGCTTGGGAAGACCACCACGCTTAGCCAATAAGCAATGAATGCACGAGCTCCCCATAAAGAGAATACTCAGCACGATCTTTTATACCATTCCGAAGACGTTCAAGCCCTCGTGAGTGATTGCCATTAAACCTAGAAAAAAATAAATAAATGAAATTGAGATTATATAACAAGGTGCAATAAAGGAGTTAATTAAAGAGGAAGGAAATTACTTAAGAGCTCTGCTGAAGTAAGCCAGCCATTGCATGGGATAAATCTTATGGATGTTTGAAAATTTTGACATTTACCTGAAAAGTTCAGTGGTTGATTCTGAGATAGAAGGGATGCGGTTAGGTGAAGAGACGAAGGCAAGTTCCTCATTAGTAGAGACAAATTTGTCAAAGAATTTTTCGGTTATCGGCAAACTGGTAATCCTGTGAATATCCCAAAGCGTGACGCTCATTTCGCCTTTAGGGAGATGGAAAGAATTGGTGGAAGGGCACCAGTAATTAAGGAAAGCCTTCAAAATAGAAGATTCCTTGTAAAAGGGATGTGACGTTGCTTCAATTATGGTGAAAATGTTAATCTTCAACAAAGTCCCAGCATGTTTCACCAGAACTGCGGTAGCCCATTCAGAATAGTAATTGCGAGGAGTCAGAAGACCTCTTGTTTTGAATTCCTCTAGGCTCCAGATGAGGTGGCAATAGTTGAAACGTTGCTTGAGTGTTTCATAAAAGCAGGATGGATATAGACTATGAAGGTCGTAGGAAGGGACGAGGAAAATCATGGAATGGATATCGCCAATTTGTTGTCTCAGTTTCAACGGCTGTAGGATACGTTCTAATAGTCTTGCTTCCCTGAATAACCAAGACTCTGTGTAGGCCAATCTTTCTGCTTTCAAATGATCTTTAGGTTCATAGATCAGCATGGAGTGATGGTAGTGGATACTGACTGGAATTACTACGAAGACCTGCTTATAGGGGTTGTCAAGTTTTATGACACCCTAAACAGCACGGATCGATTCCCAGGAATTTTTGAGTTTTTTCCTATTATATTCTTTAATCTTCTCTTGAAACTCTTATGCCTTATTTCTATGAGTCTTCTTTGGTCTAGAGGGGGGAGGAGTATCTTCTCTAGCAGGCAGCTTTTAGCTAATCATCTGGTGATGCACTGTTGTCTTCGGTCATTCTTCCCAGTCGTATTCACGACCGTGTTTTAGGGGTATTTTAAGATCGCCCATCATGATGGCTCTATGGATGAGAGAAGGTAGTGTCTCGATGCGTTGAGTGAAGTCGAAGGTGGGGAGCACTGGTTCTTTTATGTAAGAAGGGCGCGTAGCAGTTGTTTTAAATCACTTGCGCGAGGGTTGAACTGGAGATAGGGATTCTGTTGCTTGGGATGCCGTGGCTCGAAAGGGTTTAGAGTTTTGCAATTCCTGGTGGGAAGGTTGATTGGATGAAGGATTGACAAGAACATAAGTTCTTTTGGTGTGGGCCATGATGGAGAAATCTGAAAATTTGTCTAAGTTTGGAAAGATAGCCGAAGTGATGGTTGCGTGGGTCGTGCAGTGGGATTTGAATTGCGCGGCCGGCGCAACGACTAAAGGTCCTTGCGCAAACTAAAATTTGTTGCGCGGGCCGCTCAACAAGTGCTAGTTACGCGAGTGAAAATGGAGAAACAGAGTTTCGCTGCTGCAAAGTGAAGAAGTGAAGAAATGAGAAATGCCTGACTATTTATAGAAAATGGGGTGGAGTACAGTACTCGGGTGCACGAGTTCAGAAATTCAAAATTTTATGAAGATTGATCCTGATTCTTTGATTCAAGGGGAACAATGAACAGATCAAGGGGGCATCTGTTGGAGCATAAAAATAATGAAGAAAGATTGAAGATCAGGAGATATATGAACAAAGACTGGAGATCAGAAATCAAACATGGAGTGAAGAGAAAGAACTCGATGCTTTGGTTGGCAGTTGCGCTGGTTGCGCAACCAGTAGTGGTTATGCGGACTGCTCAACTAATTGAAATAGTTGCGCAGATGGTGCAAATAGGCTAAAGAGATAGTGACAAAATTCATCTTTGTGCGGATCGCGCAACTGATTGCACATTGCGCGGATTGCACAACCTGCTTTTCTGTTGCGTGGGTAGCACAATCAAGAACAGAGGGTGATTAAGATGAACAGTCAGATCTGATGCAAAGTGGGCCCCATGGCATGAAGATCGAGGGTTGGCACGTGTGGAGGCCTATAAATACCCCTCTTCCCCTCTCATTTGAGAGGGAGAAGAATTCTATAAGAGGAGCAGAGCCCTGAAAGAAGATTGAAGGTGAGGAGCAAAGGAGATGATGAGTTGCACGAGCAGCGCAACTCGCTAATTGGTTGCGCGGACCGCACAATAGGCAAACCGGTTGCGTGGGTCGCTCAACCAGGTCACTATGTGACCAGTTCTAAAAGGGGTCGAGATGCTACCGAAATCTTCCAGTTCGTCCAGTTTGATTTTTATTGCTCCAAGGACAAGCTCAAAAAGGGAAGGAGTTAATCAACAGACATTCCTCCTATGGAGATGATCGAAACAGAGTTAAAGTGCTACCGAATTTGACATCCGGCTTGGGCATTGGAACTTTGTCAATTTCTGTATTTTAAATAATCTATCTTAGAATCAAGGGATATCCAAGGATGTAAATGAACTCAGTATTAATAATATGATGATTGTTCTAAATGAACTCTATCTCTGTTATATTTGAATAAGATAATATCCCAAATCAAATGCATTTGTTTCTTGTTCGAAACACTCATTCGGTGATCCAAACTCATTATACGATTGAGGTTGCTTTTCATGATCCAAACTCATTATATGTTTGAAGCTGGTTTTCATGATCCATGGTAATGGATACGTTAAGTTGATCCGTGCCCTAAATTTTGTATGTCCCTCTTCAGCTTTACAAATGATCCAAACTATTAATATGATTTGTCCCATTTCTAGTGATCCAAACCTTTGATATGCTTGGGCCACTTAAATGGATCAAAACCTTTGTCATGCTTGGTCCATTTCAGCGGATTTGAACTACTTATATTATTCGGCCCATTCTGTGATCCAAATGCATCATATTTAAAATCATCCTATGATTGAACCCTCTTTCCATGACCCATCCCAATGGATATGTTATGTTGATCCATCTATTCATAATATTTGAGGTTGGTTCTCAGTTATCCAAGATCCTTTTTAGTTCTTTACATAATTCAAACAATCAAGTTTCTTTTTACAACAATCCAAATTAATCACAATTAATTTGACGAAAAGCTCTACAGAAACTGCTGTGAATCTATTGAAATTTACATTATAATCTGGTGTTGGTGATCTAGCAGCTTTGGATTTATAGTTAGTTCATGGGTATCTGCAGGGGATATTTCTACAAGCACGGTGTGTTTATTCGATTATCTTAATTTGAGGTTTTTCTTCCATCAATATGATTCGCCAACTCTGCTGGAAGTTATACATCGGTGTTCTTTCTCCATTCTTTAACATAGTTAGACTATAAGAACTAAGTGTGCTGATTACTGCACACTTAGGATCATATTCATGCTTGTGACAAATTCGAAAGTGGAATGTCTTATAATTATAAGTTATGTCACATTTGAGAATTACAACCAGATTGCATTAAGAATTGTGATCACTATTTGATTCCACTTGTTCATTTCTGTGATAGTTACCATGGAACTTTTGGATCTCTAAACCCACTTTTTCAAATGATGTACCAATCCACAGTTCCTATAAGGATGCTAGTAACCTATTTTTAAACTAAAAAAACTTTCTCATGACTTCTAAAGCCTTATTATAGATTGACTTTTGATTTAAAACTATGTTCTTGTAGCTTAAGTACAAACATATAGGTATTCCGGTCAGGTGTTGAAATGAGGATGCTTTTCAATGCTTGTTGGATGCCAAGATCTCTGTCCAACAATTCAACCAGTTGATGTTTTACAATGCCCATTGGATGTGACATCCATGAAAAATTGTCTCATCACTTCTAAAGCCTTCCTGTAGATTGACTTTTGATTTAAAACTTTGTTCTTGTAGCTTAGGTACAAACATATAGGTATTTCGGTCAAGTGCTAAAATGAGGATGCTTTTCAATGCTTGTTGGATGCCAAGATCTCTGTCCAACAATCAAACTTATTGATGTTTTACAATGCTTTTTGGATGCAACATCCACTAAAAAATGTTAGGGGTGGAGGAATTTAGTCATAGAATATTTTGACCTTTTGCCATTGAATGCAGACTATTGAGGTATTTGCCTTCTCAACTGTCAATTGGTTAGCCACTAAGTTTAGACTTGGGATCTTTTCTTGTTTGAGACATTTGTTGCCTAGGTCAATTGCGTCAGGCCTTTTTTGGGGATCCAATCCATTCATTTTTAGGTATCATATTCAATGATCCGAACTATTGATATGATTGAGATGAATTTTTGTGATCCTTAGTGGTCTTACAATATAGTCCTTATTCTGTATTCCAAATCTTTTACATGATTGGGCATGTTTTCCATGATCCAAACCTTTATAACATGGACCCATTCAGAGATTAAAACTATTTGCATAATTGTTCAATTTGAACAAACCATTAATATGGTTGGATCTATTTACAATTATTTAAACTATTCATATGATTTGGCCTCTCTCTAGTGATCCAAACCTATGACATGCTTGGGCCATTTTAGTGGATCTAAACTTTTCATATGATTGGGCTCATATTGGTTGATCAAAATGCTTAATATGATTTGAGCAACTATTAGTGATCCAGACTCATCATATGATTGAGTCTGTTTTCAGTGATTGATGGTAATTGATATGCTAAGTTGATCCACATCTTTCATTTGATTGAGTTGGTTCACAAAGATCCATACTGTTATTATTTTAGGGCCCTTATTTAGTGCTACAAACTGTTCAAATGATTGGACTTGTTTTTAATGATATAAACTATTCATATGATTGCTTTTTTTTTTTTCCTGTGATCCAAACCATCTATATAGTTAGTCTTGTCCTCAACAATTCAATTAGTGGGTGTTGCATGCACCAAAATTGTTAGTGATTCAAATTGTTCTTATGATCAGGCTCGTTTTCAGTGACACAAACCTTTGATATGTGTGTGCCTAATCAAGGGATCAAAACTATTCATATGCTTGGCTGTTTTAAGTGATCTAAACCCCGTCATTTGATTGGATGAAAACCAAATGGAAAACTTAGGCTTCTGTTTACCCAGCCAATGAAGTAATGTTTTATACTCTTTGTTGGGTTACACAAGCACAAAAGTTCATTATGGGGAATCTTGACATATCAACGTGATCATTTTCAACAATCCAAACCATGAATATGCGAAGGCCCATGTTAATGATCCAAATAATCGGTGCGATACAACCATTAGTAGCTCTTTAATTGTATTTTCACCCATTTGAGACAATTGGTGGGTGCAAAACTTATGCATAAGCCCATTTTCAATTATCAAAACCATTAATATCTCTTGTTCTGTCTTTACTGATAGAAGCCGTTCTTATGGTTGGGTCCCTTTGCTGTGACAAGAACTATTAATCACTCAACTCGTTTCTAGTTATGCATATTAATTGTAGGAATGGTCCCATTTTTAGTAACCAAACCATTTGTAGGATGGGCCAACCTTTTCAAATGCTTAGGTCATTCGAAGTGATCCAATTGGGTTAACCATTTAAAATGCATGGGTTGTTTGGAATGATCCAAATTACTCATATTACCGGCTCTTTTTAAGTGACTTAAATCTATCATATAATCTAGGCTCGTATTATTTAGGCCATTTTCATTGATCCAAATCAATTGATATGAGAAGGCCCATGTTTTAACAATCCATACAAAGTGATCCAAACCATTTATGTAACTTGGGCTATTTTAGTTATCCAAAACCTTCGTATTGTTGAGGTTGCTTTCAGTGTTTAAATTATCGGTGACAATATCGAATTGTCGCCGATAATATCGGTATCGCTGGCTCAGTGAAACCGAAAACCCAATTTTTCGTTTCCCTTCCAGATATCATCGAAATATCACTGATAATATCAGTTTTTCGATATTTTCTAGATATCGCTAGCCAACTACCCCATTTTATCGATAAAAGGGCCACGTTTTCGGTGATGAAATCGTTGAAATCCAAGAAAAAGAAGAAGAAGAAGAAGAAGAAGAAGAAGAAAATACCTATTTTTTTTCACTCGGGTCGATTTAAAGAGAGAAATCCCCAAAACATTTGCATTTTCCGTCAAGATCCTTGGATGGCGACTTCTCCGGTTTGCCAGCCCCGAAACCCACTTGCAGGGCTATGAAAATCCAGAGACTCATAGAAATTTTTGAAAATTTGGTATTGAGGGGGAGGGATTTTCAGTTTTAGAGGAATTTGGGGAAGGATTTTTGATTTTTAACCTATTTTAAGGGGAAGTGGATTAGGTACGCGCAAGTTAATCGTGCGACTAATAACTTTGAAAAGTTTCCAAGTTCTATAGGTCCCACTGTGATATATGTGTTGTATCCACACGGTCCATCCGTTTGGAGAGATCATTTTATGGCATGATCCAAGGAATGAGGTAGATCAAAATCTTTAGTGAACCCCACCACAGAAAACTATGGAGAGAGTGACCGTACCGTTGAAACCTTCCTAAGGTCCAGTGGACTGTTTATTTGAGATCCAACCTGTTCATAAGTTAACAGTGGCATTAAGTAAGGCTACTAACAACTATCATCTTGATCGAAAACTTCTGTAGCCCTTATAAGTTTTTTATGGTAGGCATCACTCTGTCCACTATTTTCTGTGGTGGGGTCCACTCGAGATTTCGATCTGACTCATTCTTTGGCTAATGCCCTGAAATGGTATCTCCATATGTATGTATGGTGTGGATACAAAACATACATCATGGTGGGACCCACATAACTCGGTGACGTAACTTAGTCGCTATATGTCAGTAGCTAATCCACATCCATTTCAAATAAATGGGTTGCGTATGCACACCCTTAGCGTACTGGGATGCTTAGGTGGGGTCCACCATGAAATTTTTTGAAAAATCCACCTTGTCCATCTGTATTTTTAGATCATTTTAGGACATGAGCCCAAAAACCAAGTGTATACAAAACTCAAGTGGGCCACAGGAGAGGAAACAGTGAAGATTGGTGACCATTGTTTAAACATTCATGTAACCACAAAAGTTTCGTATTAGGCTAAACTTTTTGTGCTTTCACTTCATCTCAATGGGAATGAACTTATAAACGGTTTGGATGGCATATAAACATCAAGGTGGAGCCTGGGAAGGTTTGAAGGGTAGCAAACTCTTTCTACAGTTTTCCTTCTTGTATGGCCCACTTTAGTTTTGGATTCACCTGAAGCTTGGTATCAAGTCCTAAAATGATCTGGAAAAATGGATGGATGGGGTGGATTTTTCAGAAATATCATGGTGGGCCCCACCTAAGCATCCCAGCGCAGGAAATTCCTGCAAAAGCCTTCCCACATGGATGTGTACTAAGTAACTCAGTACGCTCTTATGGTACTTAGTAAACTCTGTTGGGCCCACTCTGAATTCATGTGGTTTATCTACACCGTCCATCCATTTTTTTTCATATCGTTTTAAGGGTTGAGCCCAAAATCAAAGTATATCAAAATCTCAAGTAGACCATACTAAAGGAAACAATGGAAGTATTGATTTCCACCGTTGAAACCTTTTTAAGGCCCCTAGTGATATTTATTTGTCATCCAAACTTTTCATAAGATCACACAGACACGGATGAAGGATAAACACAAATATCATCTTAATCTAAAACTTTTGTGGGCCCCCAATAACTTTTCAATGGTAGACTTCAATTCATGCTGTTTCAAGTGGTGTGGTCTATTTGAGCTTTGGCTATGATTAATTTTTGGTTTAAAGACCTAAAATTATATGATAAAATGGATGGACGGAGTTGATACAATGCATGAACAACGGTGGGGCCCACAGAGTTTACTCAGTATGCTTAGAGTTACTCAGTACGCAGTCCGCTTCCTTTGGCACGAAATCGGATTAGCTACTCCCACTGCCACTAGCCAATGGCTGGTGGTCGGTGCTTTGTGGACCCCACCATGATGTACATTTTCATCCATCTCGTCCATCTATTTTTCTAGATCATGTTATTGTATCAGACAAAAAATGAAGTATATACCAATCTCAAGTGGACCACATTACAGAAACAGTTTTGAATGACGTCGACCATTAAAAACTTTTTGGGGGCCATAAAAGTTTTGGATGAAGTTGATCTTTGTTTTTTCCCTTCATCTAGGTCCGTATGACTTAATATACAGATTGAATGTCAAATAAACAATACAGTAGGTCTTAGGGAGGTTTTAATGGTGGATATCGAATCACTATTGTTTACCCGTGGTGTGGTCCACCTGAGATTTATATCCCTTTCATTTTTTATAGGAATGGTCCTATTTTTAGTAACCAAACTATTTGTAGGATGGGCCAACCTTTTCAAATGCTTAAGTCATTCGGAGCACCGACCACCATCCATCGGGCTGGTGGCAGGGGAGTAGCCTATCCATTTTCAGCACGGAATCGCCGGTGTACATGGATACAGATTAGATACCACCATGTTGAGTAGTGAGTTGGCTACTGAAGTGACATCACCAGGTTTTGTGGGCCCCACTATGATGTATGTGTTATATCCACACCATCCACCATTTTTAGATATCATTTTAGGGTATGAACCAAAGAATGAGGCAAATAAAAATCTGTAAGCTTGCATTTGTATTATATAAACTTATTTTGGTTACTATTTGAGTGATTTCTTACGACAACTCATGCCTTTTGGCCCCCATTAAATGGAAACTTATTATTTAATGCATTCTTTTTGTAATTTTTTCATTCCTGGATATGTAAATATATGTATTTAGGCATGTCCTGAAGTTTCACTGAAAAATTCCATCGTTTTCTCCATGTTTCCCCCATTTTCCCTGCATTTCCAATTATCGACGATATTATCGGGGATAAAGATATTATATCTTTATCTCCGGCTAGCAAAACTTGTAGCGATACCGACAACTCGAACACTGGTTGCTTTTGGTGATACAAATTAATTGATATGCTAAGGCTCATGTTCAACAATCCAATCAAATGTTTTATACATAGTTTAGTACATTGGTCTCCCATTTCTTTTTCATATGGTCATTCAGAGCTCCACCAAGGGTGGTGGCATTCTCTTGACTTGTGGGAACAAAGTTGACAGTCAATAATTTTCAAACAATATCCCTTATGCTTGTGGGAGATGCGAAGTCATTGGTCACCTCTTCATTCACTGCATGTTTGCTTGAAAGGTGAGGAACTTCTTTCTGAATGCTCTCCATACAAGCTTAGGTGAGGTCGAATTCTTTTGTGGACCTTCTATGGTCTTAGCATGTAGGAGAGGTGGGAAAAATAGGGAAAGCTTTGCGGAGATTGCTTTTTTATAGGAGATGTTTTCAAAGTAGGAGTTCTTCACAGTTGTGGTTGTTAGGGAAATAAAATGTAATGTTTGGGTTGAGCTTTTTATGTAAAGGCCATTAATCCTGCTAATATCTCATCTGATTCCCCTCAATTGTAGAGGTGGGTTGTTTTCTTTAGCACATTTTGTTCGCCTTTAATAAGGTTTTCTTTCAAAAAGAAAAAAAGAAGAATGCAAATTGAAATGAGCCATAGTTAAAACTTTTTTTTTTTAAATAAAAAAATAAAAAAATTATTGGACCTTTTTTGTTATCCAATCCACTGATGTCAACCATGAATATTTGATGAGGTCCATGTTTAGCTATCAATGTCATTGATGTTATACAACCCTTGCTGGATTTGTAAATGTGTTTTCACAAATTTGAGACAATTGAGTGCATGAGTCAGGCACAATGGGTCCCTTTGCAATGACCTAAATCTAATCACTTGGCTCTCTTCTAGTAATGTGAACGATTTACAAACATGGTTCTATTTTCACTAACCATACCATTTATAGGATGGGCCAACCTTTTGGATAATTCATACAAACTCTCTCGTATTATTGAGGTTGTTTTTAGCTTGTGTTTGTAGGTTTGATATGCCACTACTGTCAAACCATGAATATACTAAGGCCCTTGTTAGTGATCCAAATAGTCAGTGTGATACAACCCTTAATGGAACTGTGATTGTATTTTCACCCATTTGTGATAGTTGGGTACATAGGTCCGTACATTGGTCACCCATATCTTCTTTGTATGGTCATGTAGAGCTCCACAAAGGGTGGTAGCGTTCAATTGACAATCAATAATTTGCAAATAAGATCCTTTTCCTTCCTAACATATGTATAATGTGTATAGGAGATGCAAAGTCAATTGATCATCTCTTCATTGACTGCATGATTGCTTGAAAGGTGTGGAACTACTTTCTCAATGCTCTCCATACAAGCTTAGGTGAAGAAGAACAAAAGAAGAAGAAGAAGAAGAAGAAGAAGAAGAAGAAAACTAAAAAAGAAAGAAGAATCTAAACAAAAGATGGTTCTTGAGCAAGATTTTCAAGTAGGTGAAAACTAAATAATGCCTCAAATTTTTAGTTGGAATGACCTTTTATTAATCAATGAAAGTCCACATATAGATTTACTTATGATCTCTTAAAAATAGATTATTTGAAAATACCACTTATGAATGGTATTTTTGTTTGAGGCAAACTAATCTTCATGCTAATGGTCTTTCCTATTTTAGGAAACTCTTAATCTTAGTAAGGTTTGACAGTTTACACATATAGCTAATTACACCCTAAACACACAATGCACAACTTCACTAAATGTAATATCATTCACCTCCAATAGAAGGATAGTCAAATCCATACTGGAGGATGAACCTATCCTAATCCTTTTTTTTTTTTCACATTTTACTTAGATCTAAGGATACAAAAGATGTGAGGTTTTACTTCCCAAAACCTGTCACGAGCTTGGGTGAACGACTTTGGTCGTGGGTTTGCTCCCTATAAACATGAGTTTGATTTCCCCTCCCCCGGTGGATTATCTGTCACGAGTTTGGGCAAACGACTTTGGTCATAAGTTTGCTCCTCACAGACACCAGTTCGATGCCCCTCCTTGTGGGGATTACCTATCATGAATTTGGACAAATGGCTTTGGTCGTGGGTTTGCTCTCCACAGACACCAGTTCGATTCCCCTCCTTGTGGGGATTACCTGTCACGAGTTTGGGCAAACAACTTTGGTCGTGGGTTTGCTCTCCATAGACTTGAGTTCAATTCCCCTCCCATGGATTACCTGTCATGAGTTTGGGTGAACAACTTTGGTTGTTGTTTGCTCCTCATAGACACGAGTTCGATTCCCCTCCTCTTGGATTACCCATCATGAGTTTTGGCGAACGACTTTGGTCATGGGTTTTCTCCCCATAGACACGAGTTTGATTCCCCTCATTATGGATTATCTGTCATGAGTTTTGACGAACTGTCATGGGCTTGCTCTCCACAGATACGAGTTCGATTCCCCTCCTCGTGGATTACTCGTCAGGGCGAATGACTTTGGTCATGGGTTTGCTCCCCACAGACACAAGTTTGATTTCCCTCCTCATGGATTACCCGATGCAGGTAGTTGGCTGGTGATTACGTGCATCTGCATGGAATAGTCTCGCCTTAAAGAAAGTTTTATTCTTTAAAAAAATAAAAATAAAAAATACTCACATCTAGAGACTCCTGAAATCTTAACCCTCAATTTCATTATCTATCTTCATTGACGAAAAGATTAGGGTAAGTTCCCATGAGTGTGCACACGGCTTCCCTTTTATTGGACTATCTTTAATAAGCAAAATCACATACCACTTTACACAAGGGTTGATTAGCCATGGAATCAAAGTAATAATGGTCGATCCTTAATTAGGATTAAGACAAATAAGAACGGTCAGAATCTTATCCGAAGATGAAGTTAGGCTCAGATAACGACACTACTTGGATTAGGAAGTTACTCATAACAAAATGTTTCTCTAGCTAAAAATATTGAGGCATCATTTAAAATAGACAAATTTTATGCATCATCTACAAAAGGATTCTGCGTTAGAATCAAACACTAAAATTTTTTGAACAATTAGGAAATAAATTGATAAGAAGAATACCATAAGACTATTACTCTGAAATAAAATCAATACATCAAAGTCTTTGCTACTTAAATTCCAATCTAAAATTGTATTCTCAAAGTGGTTGGCTGACAATGAATAAACTTAAACATGATATATATATATATATATTGTTTGGGTCTAGTTGTTAAACAACAACTGGATTCTTAAATGGGTTGGGTATGGGTGCCCCTAAAGCTGACCCAACCTAACCATATGCACTCCTTATTTCACTAATAGGCGATTGCCTCACTGTACTGATCTGGAGGGCTCAGGAATGCTTAAACCTTTTTCAAAATAGCAACAATGTTTTGTGCCACATTGATAATTTTCAAATCAAGAACCTAATTAGACATGATTTTTGATTGGGTCGAAAATGTGAGACATGTACTTGTAAATGAGGCATATACCCATTAAAATCGGGTCAGATTCACTAAGTAAAGTTCGTTGGTCCTGAATATTTCCTTCATCTCCTTGTCCAATAATAACCCTCATAACTCTCTCTTCAAAGTTCGAATTTAGACCATTTCAGCTCATTGCAATGGTAACTTGTCAAGATTCCAAATCGCACCAGAATTTCCTAATTCAGAGACCATTCAATATCCCTAAAGCACATTAGAACTCTTCGATCGTCATTTTTCAATATGGATTGTTAATCTATCCAAATAGCGTGATCCAACGGAGATACTAATAACTTCATCATTTGATGTCAGATTGGGTCAATTTTTGGTCATTTAAAAGGTACTTTAGTACTCTTTATTTCCTGACTGAAATCGTCCTTTTCCGAGACCATTAGGGCATCCGTAAGTGGGATCGCAGTCGTCGGTCCTGAATTTTACCTTCATCTCCTTGTCTAATAGTAACCCTCATAAATCTCTCTTCAGAGGTCGAATTTGGAATATTTCAGCTCATTGCAAGGGTGACTTGTTAAGCTTCCAAATTGGATGAGAATTGCCTAATTCAGAGACCATTCGATATCCCAAAAGCATGTTGGAACTCTTCGATCGTCATTTTTCAATATGGATTGTTAATCTTTTCAAATTGCGTGATCCAATGGAGACGCCTATAACTCCATCATTTGATGTCGGATTGGGTCGATTTTTGGTCTTTTGAAAGGTACTTTAATGGTCTTTCATTCGTCACTGGAATTGTCGTATTCCGAGACCACTTGGGCATCCGTAAGTGGGATCGCAGTCGTCAGTCCTGAATTTTTCCTTCATCTTCTTGTCCAATAGTAACCCTTATAACTCTCTCTTCAGAAGTCAAATTTAGACTATTTCAGCTCATTGCAATGGTAACTTGTCTAGCTTCCAAATTGCACCAGAATTGCCTAATTTAGAGACCATTTGATATCCCAAAAGCATGCTGGAACTCTTCGATTGTCATTTTTCAATATGGATTGTTAATCTTTCTAAATTTGTGTGATCTAACGGAGATGCATATAACTCCATCATTTAAGGTTGGATTGAGTCAATTTTTGGTCATTTGAAAGGTACTTTAATGGTCTTTCATTTCTGACTAGAATTGTCGTATTCCGAGACCATTTGGGCATCCGTAAGTGGGATCGCAGTCGTCGGTCCTGAATTTCATCTCCTCGTCCAATAGTAACCCTCATAACTCTCTCTTCAGAGTTCGAATTTAGACTATTTCAGCTCATTACAATGATAACTTGTCAAGCTTCCAAATTGGACTAGAATTGCCAAATTCAGAGACCATTCGATATCCCTAAAGCATGTTGGAACTCTTCGATCATCATTTTTCAATATGGATTGTTAATCTTTCCAAATCGCGCGATGTTTCAATATAGAGACGCATATAACTCCATCATTTGATGTCGGATTAGGTCGATTTTTGGTCATTTGAAAGGTTCTTTAGCACTCTTTGATTTTTGACTGGAATCATCGTATTCCGAGACAAATTGGGCATCCGTTAGTGGAATTGCAGTCGCCGATTTTGAATTTTTCCTTCATCTCCTTGTCTAATAGTCACCCTCAATACTCTCTCTTCTGAGGTCGAATTTAAACTTCTAAATTGGACCAAAATTGCCTAATTCAGAGGCCATTCGATATCGCAAAAGCACGTTGGAACTCTTCGATCGTCATTTTCCAATATGGATTTTTAATGTTTTCAAATCGCATGATCCATCGGAGACACCGATATCTCCATCATTGGATGTTGGATTGGGTCAATTTTTGGTCATTTGAAAGGTGCTTTAATGGTCTTTCATTTCTGACTGGAATCGTCGTATTCCGAGACCATTTAGGCATCCGTAAGTGGTATCATAGTCGTCGGTCTTGAATTTTTCCTTCATCTCCTTGTCCAATAGTAACCCTCATAACTCTCTCTTTAAAAGTCGAATTTAGACTCTTTCAGCTTGTTGTAATGGTAACTTGACAAGCTTCCAAATTACACCAGAATTGCCTAATTCAGAGACCATTCGATATCCCAAAAGCATGTTGGAATTCTTCGATCGTCATTTTTCCATATGGATTGTTAATCTTTCCAAATCATGTCATCCAACGGAGATGCCAATAACTCCGTCATTTGATGTCAGATTGGGTCCATTTTTGGTCATTTGAAAGGTAGTTTAATGGTCTTTCATTTCTGACATAATCGTCGTATTCCGAGACCATTTGGACATCCATAAGTGGGATCGCAGTCGTCGGTCCTGAATTTTTCCTTCATCTCCTTGTCCAATAGTAACCCTCATAACTCTCTCTCTTCAAAGGTTGAATTTAGACTATTTCAACTCATTGCAATGGTAACTGGTCAATCTTCCAAGTTGCACTAGAATTGCCTAATTCAGAGACCATTCGCTATGCCAAAAGCATGTTGGAACTCTTCGATCGTCATTTTTCAATATGGATTGTTAATCTTTCCAAATCACGTGATCCAATGGAGACACAAATAACTCCATCATTTGATGTCAGATTGGGGTGATTTTTGGTCATCAGAAAGGTAATTTAGTGCTCTTGCATTTCTGACTGGAATCGACGTATTCCGAGACCTTTTGGGCATCCGTAAGTGAGATCGCAGTCGTCGGTCCTGAATTATTCCTTCATCTCCTTGTCCAATAGACCTCATAACTCTCTGTCTTCAAAGGTTGAATTTAGACTATTTCAACTCATTGCAATGGTAACCGGTCAATCTTCCAAGTTGCACTAGAATTGCCTAATTCAGAGACCATTCGCTATGCCAAAAGCATGTTGGAACTCTTCGATCGTCATTTTTCAATATGGATTGTTAATCTTTCCAAATCACGTGATCCAACGGAGACACAAATAACTCCATCATGTGATGTCAGATTGGGGTGATTTTTGGTCATCAGAAAGGTAATTTAGTGCTCTTGCATTTCTGACTGGAATCGACGTATTCCGAGACCTTTTGGGCATCCGTAAGTGAGATCGCAGTCGTCGGTCCTGAATTATTCCTTCATCTCCTTGTCCAATAGACCTCATAACTCTCTGTCTTCAAAGGTTGAATTTAGACTATTTCAACTCATTGCAATGGTAACCGGTCAATCTTCCAAGTTGCACTAGAATTGCCTAATTCAGAGACCATTCGCTATGCCAAAAGCATGTTGGAACTCTTCGATCGTCATTTTTCAATATGGATTGTTAATCTTTCCAAATCACGTGATCCAACGGAGACACAAATAACTCCATCATTTGATGTCAGATTGGGGTGATTTTTGGCATCAGAAAGGTAATTTAGTGCTCTTGCATTTCTGACTGGAATCGACGTATTCCGAGACCTTTTGGGCATCCGTAAGTGAGATCGCAGTCGTCGGTCTTGAATTATTCCTTCATCTCCTTGTCCAATAGACCTCATAATTCTCTCTCTTCAAAGGTTGAATTTAGACTATTTCAACTCATTGCAATGGTAACTGGTTAATCTTCCAAGTTGCACTAGAATTGCCTAATTCAGAGACCATTCGCTATGCCAAAAGCATATTGGAACTCTTCGATCGACATTTTTCAATATGGATTGTTAATCTTTTTAAATTGCGTGATCCAACGGATACGCCAATAACTCCATCATTTGATTCAGATTGGGTCGATTTTTGGTCATTTGAAAGGTACTTATATTGCTCTTTCAATTCAGACTGGAATTGTCGTATTCCAAGACCATTTGGGCATCCGTAAGTGGGATCGCACTCATTGGTCCTGAATTTTTCCTTCATCTCCTTGTCCAACAGTAACCCTCATAAGTCTCCCTTTAGAGGTTGAATTTAGACAATTTT
The DNA here is from genome assembly GCF_029962835.1 of Magnolia sinica. NCBI lineage: Eukaryota > Viridiplantae > Streptophyta > Magnoliopsida > Magnoliales > Magnoliaceae > Magnolia > Magnolia sinica. The sequence continues at coordinate 30,725,313 of NC_080587.1, forward strand.
AGCTCATTGGAAAGGTAACTTATCAAGCTTCCAAATTCCTCCAAAATTGCCTAATTAACAGACCATTCGATATCCCAAAAGTACGTTGGAACTCTTCGATCGTCATTTTTCAATATGGATTGTTATTCTTTTCAAAGTACGTGATCCAACGGAGACACCATTAACTCTATCATTTGATGTTGGATTGTTTCAATTTTTGGTCATCTGAAAGGTACTTTGTGCTCTTGCATTTCTGACTGGAATCATTGTATTCTGAGACCATTTGGGCATCCGTAAGTGGGATCGCAGTCGTTGGTCCTAAATTTTTCCTTCATCTCCTTGTCCAATAGTAACCCTCATAACTCCCACTTTAGAGGTCGAATTTAGACTATTTCAGCTCATTACAATAGTAACTTGTTAAGCTTCCAAATTGCTCCAGAATTGCCTAATTAAGAGACCATTCGATATCCCAAAAGCACGTTGTAACTCTTCAATCGTCATTTTTCAATATGGATTGTTAATCTTTCCAAATCCCGAGATCTAACGGAAACACCTATAACTCCATCATTTGATGTCGGATTGTATCAATTTTTGGTCACCTGAACGGTACTTTAGTGCTCTTAGATTTCTAACTGGAATCGTTGTATTCCTAGACCATTAGGGCATTCGTAAGTGGGATTGCAGTTATTGGTCTTGAATTTTTCCATCATCTCCTTGTCCAATAGTAACCCTCATAACTCTCTCTTCAGAGGTCGAATTTAGACAATTTCATCTCATTGAAATGGTAACTTGTTAAGCATCCAAATTGCTCCAGAATTTCCTAATTCAGAGACCATTCGATATCCCAAAAGAATGTTGGAACTCTTTAATCGTCATTTTTCAAAAAGGATTGTTAATCTTTCCAAATCGCGCGATCCAACGGAGACGCCTATAACTCCATCATTTGATGTTGGATTGGGTCAATTTTTGGTCATTCGAAAGGTACTTTGATAGTCTTTCATTTTTGACTGGAATCATCATTTCCTAGACCATTTGGGCATCCATAAGTGGGAACGCAGTCGTCGGTCCTGAATTTTTCCTTCATCTCCTTGTCCAATAGTAACCCTCATAAATCTCTCTTCAGAGGTCGAATTTTGAATATTTCAGCTCATTGCAATGGTAACTTGTCAAGCTTCCAAATTTGACTAGAATTGCCTAATTCAGAGACTTCTATATCCCAAAAACATGTTGGAAGTCTTTGATCATTATTTTTCAATATGGACTGTTAATCTTTCCAAATCGCGTGACCCAACGTAAACGCCTATAACTCCATCTGATGTCAGATTGGGTCAATTTTTTGTTATCTGAAAGGTACTTTAGTGCTCATGCATTTTGATTAGAATCGTCGTATTCCGAGACCATTTGGGCATCCGTAAGTGGGATTGCAGTGGCCGGTCCTGAATTTTTCCTTCATCTCCTTGTCCAATAGTAACCCTCATAACTCTCTCTTCAGAGGTCGAATTTAAACTATTTCAGCTCATTGCAATGGTAACAACTCAAGCTCCTAAATTGCACCAGAATCTTTCCAAATCGTGCGATCCAATGGAGACGCCTATAACTCCATCATTAGGTGTCGGATTGGGTCTATTTTTGGTCATTTGAACAGTACTTTAATGGTCTTTCATTTCTGACTGGAATCGTCGTATTCTGAGACCATTTGGGCATCTGTAAGTGGGATCGCAGTCGTCGGTCTTGAATTTCTCCTTCATCTCCTTGTCCAATGGTAACCTCATAAATCTCTCTTCGGAGGTCGAATTTAGACTATTTCAGCTCATTGCAATGATGACTTGTAAAGCTTCTAAATTTTACTAGAATTGCCTAATTCAGAGAGCATTCGATTTCCCAAAAGCAGGTTGGAACTCTTCGATCATCATTTTTCAATATGGATTGTTAATGTTTCCAAATCGTGCGATCCAACGGAGATGCCAATATCTCCATCATTGGATGTTGGATTGGGTCAATTTTTGGTCATTTGAAAAGTACTTTAATGGTCTTTCAGTTCAGAGTGGAATCGTCGTATTCTGAGACCATTTGGGCATCCGTAAATGGTATCACAGTCGTCGGTCCTGAATTTTTCCTTCATCTACGTGTCCAATAGTAACCCTCATAGCTCTCTTTCTTGAGAGGTCGAATTTATAATATTTCTGCTCATTGCAATCGTAACTTGTCAAGCTTTCAAATTGGGGTAGAATTGCCTAATTCAGAGACTGTTCGATATCTCAAAAGCATGTTGGAACTCTTCGGTTGTCATTTTTAAAAAAAATATGGATTGTTAATCTTTTCAAATCACGTGATCCAATGGAGATGCCAATAACTCCATCATTTGATGTTAGATTAGGTCAAGTTTTGGTCATCTAAAAGGTACTTTAATGCTCTTGCATTTCTGACTGTAATTGTCATATTCCGAGACCATTTGGGCATTCGTAAGTGGGATCGCAGTCGTCGGTTCTGAATTTTCCTTCATCTTCTTGTCCAATAGTAACCCTCATAACTCACTCTTCAAAGGTCAAATTTAGACTATTTCAGCTCATTGTAATGGTAACTTGACAAGCTTCCAAATTATACAAGAATTGCCTAATTCAGAGACCATTCGATATCCCAAAAGCACGTTGGAATTCTTTGATCGTCATTTTTCAATATGGATTGTTAACCTTTCCAAATCATGCGATCCAACGGAGACACCGATAACTCCATTATTTGATGTCGGATTGGGTCCATTTTTGGTCATTTGAAAGGCAGTTTAATGGTCTTTCATTTCTGACTAGAATCGTCATATTCCGAGACCATTTGGGCATCCATAATTGGGATCGCAGTCGTCGGTCTTGAATTTTTCCTTCATCTCCTTCTCCAATAACAACCCTTATAACTCTCTCTTCAGAGTTCTAATTTAGACTATTTCAGCTAATTGCGATGGTAACTTATTAAGCTTCCAAATCGCACCAGAATTGCCTAATTCAGAGACCGTTCGATATCCCAAAAGCACGTTAGAAATCTTCGATCGTCATTTTTCAATATGGATTGTTAATCATTCTAAATCGCACGATCCAATGGAGACGCCTATTACTCCATCATTTGATGTCAGATTGGGTCAATTTTTGGTCATTCGAAAGAATCTTTGATAGTCTTTCATTTCTGACTGGAATCGTCATATTCCGAGACCATTTGGGCATCCATAAGTGGGAACACAGTCGTCGGTCCTGAATTTTTCCTTCATCTCCTTGTCCAATAGTAACCCTTATAAATCTCTATTTAGAGGTCAAAATTTGAATATTTCAGCTCATTGCAATGGTAACTTGTCAAGCTTCCAAATTGGACTAGAATTGCCTAATTCAGAGACCATTTTATATCCTAAAAACATGTTAGAAGTCTTCGATCGTCATTTTCCAATATGGATTGTTAATCTTTCCAAATCACGCGATCCAACGTAAATGCCTATAACTCCATTTGATGTTGGATTGGGTCAATTTTTTGTTATCTGAAAGGTACTTTAGTGCTTATGCATTTCTAATTAGAATTGTCGTATTCCGAGACCATTTGGGCATCCGTAAGTGGGATCACAATGGTCGGTCATGAATTTTTCCTTCATCTCCTTGTCCAATAGTAACCCTCGTAACTCTCTCTTCAGAGGTCGAATTTAAACTATTTCAGCTCATTGCAATGGTAACGAGTCAAGCTCCCAAATTGCACCAGAATCTTTCCAAATCGCGCGATCCAATGGACATGCCTATAACTCCATCATTAGATGTTGGATTGGGTTTATTTTTGGTCATTTGAATGGTACTTTAATGGTCTTTCATTTCTGAATGGAATCGTCGTATTTTGAGACCATTTGGGCATCCGTAAGTGGGATCGGTCGGTCCTAAATTTCTCCTTCATCTCCTTGTCCAATGGTAACCTCATAACTCTCTCTTCGGAGGTCGAATTTAGACTATTTCAGCTTGTTGCAATGATGACTTGTCAAGCTTCTAAATTTTACCAGAATTGCCTAATTCAGAGAGCATTCGATATCCCAAAAGCAGGTTGGAACTCTTCGATCGTCATTTTTCAATATAGATTGTTAATGTTTCCAAATCGTGCGATCTAACGGAGATGCCAATATCTCCATCATTGGATGTCGGATTGGGTCAATTTTTGGTCATTTGAAAGGTACTTGAATGGTCTTTCATTTCAGAGTGGAATCGTCGTATTCCGGGACCATTTGGGCATCCGTAAGTGGTATCATAATCGTCGGTCCTGAATTTTTCCTTCATCTACGTGTCCAATAGTAACCCTCATAACTCTCTCTCTTCAGAGGTTGAATTTATAATATTTCTGCTCATTGCAATCGTAATTTGTCAAGCTTTCAAATTGGAGTAGAATTGCCTAATTCAGAGACTGTTCGATATCCCAAAAGCATATTGGAAATATTCGGTTGTTTTTTTTAATATGGATTGTTAATCTTTTCAAATCACGTTATCCAATGGAGATGCCAATAACTCTATCATTTAATGTTAGATTAGGTCAATTTTTGGTCATCTAAAAGTTACTTTAGTGCTCTTGCATTTCTGACTACAATCGTCGTATTCCGAGACCATTTGGGCATCCGTAAGTGGGATCGCAGTCGTCAGTCCTGAATTTTCCTTCATCTCCTTGTCCAATAGTAACCCTCATAACTCACTCTTCAACAGTCTAATTTAGACTATTTTAGCTCATTGTAATGGTAACTTGACAAGCTTCCAAATTACACCAGAATTGCCTAATTCAGAGACCATTCGATATCCCAAAAGCACGTTGGAATTCTTCGATCGTCATTTTTCAATATGGATTGTTAATCTTTCCAAATTGTGTGATCCAACGGAGATGCCTATAACTCCATCATTTAAGGTCGGATTGGGTCAATTTTTGGTGATTTGAAAGGTACTTTAATGGTCTTTCATTTTTGACTGGAATCATCGTATTCCGAGACCATTTGGGCATTCGTAAGTGGGATCGCTTTCGTCGGTCCTGAATTTTTCCTTCATCTCCATGTCCAATAGTAACCATCATTACTCTCTCTTTAGAAGTTGAATTTAGACTATTTTAGCTCATTGCAATGGTAACTTGTCAAGCTTCCAAATTGCACCAGAATTGCCTAATTCAGAGACCGTTCGATATCCCAAAAGCATGTTGGAACTCTTTGATCATCATTTTCAATATGGACTGTTAATCTTTCCAAATCGCGTGATCCAACGGAGACACCAATAACTCCATCATTTGATGTCAGATTGGTGGGATTTTTGGTCATCTGAAAGGTAATTTAGTGTTCTTGCATTTCTGACTGGAATCGATGTACTCTGAGACCATTTGTGCATCCGTAAGTAGGATCACAGTCGTTGGTCTTGAATTATTCCTTCATCTCCTTGTCCAATAGCAACCCTCATAACTCTCTCTTCAAAGGTTGAGTTTAGACTATTTTAGCTCATTGCAATGGTAACTGGTCAAGCTTCCAAGTTGCACCAGAATTGCATATTTCAGAGACCGTTTGCTATCTCAAAAGCATGTCGGAACTCTTCGATCGTCATTTTTCAATATGGATTGTTAATCTTTCCAAATCGCGCGATCCAACGGAGACGCCAATAAGTCCAACATTTGATGTCAGATTGGGTCACTTTTTGGTCATCTAAAAGGTACTTTTGTGCTCTTGCAATTCTGACTAGAATCGTCGTATTCCGAGACCATTTGGGCATCTGTAAGTGTGATCATAGTCATTGGTCCTGAATTTTTCCTTCTTCCCTTTGTCCAATAGTAACCATCTTAACTCCTACTTTAGAGGTCAAATTTATTCTATTTCAGCTCATTACAATGGTAACTTGTTAAGCTTCCAAATTGCACTAGAATTGCCTAATTAAGAGAACGTTCGATATCCCAAAAGCATGTTGGAACTCTTCGATCGTCATTTTTCAATATGGATTGTTAATCTTTCCAAATCGCATGATCCAATGGAGACGCTAATAACTCCATCATTTACTGTCGAATTGGGGTGATTTTTGGTCATCTGAAAGGCAATTTAGTGTTCTTGCATTTTTTACTGGAATTGACGTATTCCGAGACCATTTGGGCATCCGTAAGTGAGATCGCAGTTGTCGGTCATGAATTATTCCATCATCTCGTTGTCCAATAGCAACCCTTATAACTCTCTCTTCAAAGGTCCAATTTAGACTTTTTTAGTTCAATGCAATGGTAACTGGTCAAGCTTCCAAGTTGCACCAGAATTGCCTAATTCAGAGACCATTTGCTATCCCAAAATCATGTTGGAGGTCTTCGATCATCATTTTTCAATATGGATTGTTAATTTTTCCAAATCGCGTGATCTAACGGACATGCATATAACTCCATCATTTGATGTCAGACTGGGTCAATTTTTGGTCATTCGAAAGGTACTTTAATGGTTTTTCATTTCTGACTGGAATCGTCGTATTTCGAGACCATTTGGGCATCCATAAGTGGGATTGCAGTCGTCGGTCCTAAAATTTTCCTTGATCTCCTTGTCCAATAGAAACCCTCATAACTCTCTCTTCGGAGGTCGAATTTAGAATATTTCAGCTCATTGCAATGGTAACTTGTCAAGCTTCTAAATTGGATCAGAATTGCCTAATTCAGATATCATTCGATATCCCAAAAGCATGTTGGAACTCTTCGATCGTCATTTTTCAATATGGATCGTTAATTATTCTAAATCGCACGATCCAATGGAGATGCCTATAACTCCATAATTTGATGTCAGATTGGGTTAATTTTTGGTCATTTGAAAGGTACTTTAATGGTCTTTCATTTTTGACTGGAATCATCTTATTCCGAGACCATTTGGGCATCCATAAGTGGGATCACAGTCGTCGGTCCTAATTTTTTCCTTCATCTCCTTGTCCAATAGTTAACCCTCATAACTATCTCTTTAGAGGTCGAATTTAGACTATTTCAGCTCATTACAATGGTAACTTGTCAAGCTTCCAAATTGCTCCAGAATTGCCTAATTAAGTGACCATTCGATATCCCAAAAGCATGTTGGAACTCTTCGATTGTCATTTTTCAATATGGATTATTAATCTTTCCAAATCGCGAGATCCAATGGAGACGCCTATAACTCCATCATTTGATGTTGAATTGGGTCAATTTTTTGTCATTTGAAAGGTACTTTAATGGTCTTTTGTTTTTGACTGGAATCGTCGTATTCCGAGACCATTTGGGCATCCGTTAGTGAGATCGCAGTCGTTGGTCCAGAATTTTTCCTTCATCTCCTTGTCCAATAGAAACCCTCATAACTCTCTCTTCAGAGGTCGAATTTAGGCTATTTCAGTTCATTGCAATGGTAACTTGTCAGACATCCAAATTGGACCAGAATTGCCTAATTCAGAGACCATTCGATATACCAAAAGAACGTTGGAAGTCTTCGATTGTCATTTTTCAATATGGATTGTTAATCTTTCCAATTAGCGCGATCCAACAGAGACACCTATAACTCCATAATTTGATATCGGATTGGGTCAATTTTTTGTCATTTGAAAGTTACTTTAGTGCTCTTTCTTTCTTGATTAGAATCGTCCTATTCAGAGACAATTAGGGCATCCGTACGTGGGATGGCAGTCCTCGGTCCTGAATTTTTCCTACATCTCCTTGTCCAATAATAACCCTCATAAATCTCTCTTTAGAGGTTAAATTTAGAATACTTCAGCTCATTGCAATGGTAACTTGTCAAGCTTCCAAATTGGACCAGAACTGCCTAATTAGAGACTGTCCGATATCCCAAAAGTAGGTTGGAGCTCTTCGATTGTCATTTTTCAATATGGGTTGTTAACTTCCCAAATCGCGCGATCCAACAGAGACGCCTATAACTCCACCATTTTATGTCGGATTGGGTTGCTTTTTGGTCATTAGAAAGGTACTTTAATGGTCTTTCATTTCTGACTGGAATCGTCGTATTCTGAGACCATTTGGGCATCCGTAAGTGGGATCGTAGTCGTCGGTCCTGAATTTTTCCTTCATCTCCTTGTCCAATTGTTACCCTCATAACTCTCTCTTTAGAGGTCAAATTTAGACTATTTCAGCTTATTGCAATGGTAACTTGTCAAGCTTCCAAATTGCATGAGAATTGCCTAATTCAGAGACCGTTCGATATCCCAAAAGTATGGTGGAAGTCATTTTTCAATATGGATTATTAATCTTTCCAAATATCGCGATCCAACGGAGACACATAAAACTCCATCATTTGAATCCGGATTGGGTCAATTTTTGGTCATTCGAAAGGTATTTTAATGGTCTTTCATTTCTGACTGGAATCGTCGTATTCCGAGACCATTTGGGCATCCGTAAGTAGGATCGCAGTTGTCGGTCCTAAATTTGTCCTTCATCTCCTTGTCCAATAGTAACCCTCGTAACTCTCTCTTTAGAGGTTGAATTTAGACTATTTCAGCTCATTGCAATGGTAACTTGTCAAGCTTCCAAATTGGACCACAATTGCTTAATTCAGAGACCGTGCGATATCCCAAATGCAGGTTGGAACTCTTCGATTGTCATTTTTCAATATGGATTGTTAATCTTTCCAAATCACGCGATCCAATAGAGACACTTATAACTCCATCATTTGATGGATTGGGTCAATTTTTGTCATTTGAAAGGTACTTTAATGGTCTTTGATTTCTGACTGGAATCGTCGTATTCCGACACCATTTGGGCATCCGTTAGTGGGATCGCAGTCGTTGGTCCTAAGTTTTTCCTTGATCTCCTTGTCCAATAGTAAACCTCATAACTCTCTCTTCAGAGGTTGAATTTAGAATATTTCAATTCATTGCAATGGTAACTTGTCATGCTTCCAAATTGCTCCATAATTGCCTAATTAATTGACCATTCGTTATACCAAAAGCACGTTGGAACTCTTCGATCGTCATTTTTCAATATGGACTGTTAATCTTTTCAAATCGCGCGATCCAATGGAGACGCCAATAACTCCATCATTTGATGTCAGATTGTTTCAATTTTTGGTCATCTAAAAGGTACTTTAGTGCTCTTGCATTTTTGACTGGAATCGTCGTATTCCTAGACCATTTGGGCATCCATAAGTGGGATCGCAGTTGTTGGTCCTGAATTTTTCCTTCATCTCCATGTCCAATAGTAACCCTCATAACTCTCTCTTTAGAGGTCGAATTTAGACTATTTTAGCTCATTGCAATGCTAACTTATCAAGTTTCCAAATTGCACTAGAATTACCTAATTCAGAGGCCATTCGATATCCAAAAAGCATGTTGGAACTCTTCGATCGTCATTATTCAATATGGTTTGTTAATCATTACAAATCATGCGATCCAATGGAGACGCTTATAACTCAATCATTTGATGTCAGATTGGGTCAATTTTTGGTCATTCGAAAGGTACTTTAATAGTCTTTCATTTCTGACTGGAATCATTGTATTCCGAGACCATTTGGGCACCCGTAAGTGGGATAACAGTCGTCGGTCCTGAATTTTTTCTTGATCTCCCTGTCCAATAGTAACCATCATAACTCTCTCTTCAGAGGTTAAATTTAGAATATTTCAGCTCATTGCAATGGTAACTTGTCAAGCTTCCAAATTGGAGTAGAATTGCCTAATTCAGAGACCGTTCAATATCCCAAAAGCATGTTGGAAGTCTTCGATCGTTATTTTTCAATATGGATTATTAATCTTTCCAAATAGCGCGATCTAATGGAGACACATATAACTCCAACATTTGAAGTCGGATTGGGTCAATTTTTGGTCATTCAAAAGGAACTTTAATGGTCTTTCATTTCTGACCAGAATCGTCGTATTCCGAACCATTTGGGCAACCGTAAGTGGGATCGCAGTCGTCGGTCTTAAATTTTTCCTTCATCTCCTTATGCAATAGTAACCCTCGTAACTCTCTCTTCAGAGGTCGAATTTATAATATTTCAGCTCTTTGCAGTGGTAACTTGTCAAGCTTCCAAATTGGACCAGAATTGCCTAATTTAGAGACCGTTTGATGTCCCAAAAGCATGCTGGAAGTCTTTGATCATCATTTTTCATTATGGATTGTTAATCTTTTCAAATCGCGTGATCCAACGAAGATGCATATAAATCCATCATTTGAGGATTGGGTGGATTTTTGGTCATTTGAAAGGTGCTTTAATGGTCTTTCATTTCTAACTAGAATCGTCGTATTCCGAGACCATTTGGGCATCCGTTAGTGGGATCGCAGTCGTTGGTCCTGAAATTTTCCTTTATCTCCTTATCCAATAGAAACCCTCATAACTCTCTCTTCAGAGGTCGAATTTAGAATATTTCAGCTCATTGCAATGGTAACTTGTCAAGCTTCCAAATTGGACTAGAATTGCCAAATTCATATGCCGTTCGATATCCCAAAAGCATTTTGGAAATCTTCGATCGTCATTTTTGAATATGGATCATTAATTATTCCAAATCGCACGATCCAATGGAGATGCCTATAACTCCATCATTTGATGTCTGATTGGGTCAATTTTTGGTCATTTAAAAGGTACTTAGTGCTCTTTCTTTCCTGACTGGAATCGTCGTATTCCAAGACCATTTGGGCATCCGTAAGTGGGATTGCAGTCGTCAGTCATGAATTTTTCCTTCTCCTTGTCTAATAGTAATACTCATAACTCTCTCTTCAGAGGTTGAATTTAGAATATTTCAGCTCATTGCAATGGTAACTTGTCAAGCTTCCAAATTGGACCAGAATTGCCTAATTCAGATATCGTTCAATATCCCAAAAGCATGTTGGAACTCTTCAATCGTCATTTTTGAATATGGATCGTTAATTATTTAAAATTGCATGATCCAATGGAGATGCCAATAACTCCATCATTTGATGTTTGATTGGGTCAATTTTTGGTCATTTGAAAGGTACATTAAAGGTCTTTCATTTCTGATTGGAATCATCATATTCTGAGACCATTTGGGCATCCGTAAGTGGGATCACAGTCATCGGTCCTATATTTTTTCTTCATCTCCTTGTCCAATAGTAACCCTCATAACTATCTCTTTAGAGGTCGAATTTAGACTATTTCAGCTCATTGCAATGGTAACTTGTCAAGCATCCAAATTGCTCCAGAATTGCCTAATTAAGTGACCATTCGATATCCCAAAAGCACGTTGGAACTCTTCGATCGTCATTTTTCAATATGGACTATTAATCTATCCAAATCGCGCGATTCAACGGAGACGCCAATAACTCCATTTGATGTTGGATTGTTTCAATTTTTGGTCATCTGAAAAGTACTTTAGTGCTCTTGCATTTCTGACTGGAATCGTTGTATTCCTAGACCATTTGGGCATCAGTAAGTGGGATCGCAGTTGTTGGTCCTGAATTTTTCCTTCATCTCCTTGTTAAATAGTAACCCTCATAACTCTCTCTTCAGAGGTTGAATTTAGAGTATTTCAACTCATTGCAATGGTAACTTGTCAAGCTTCCAAATTGCACCAGAATTACCTAATTCAGAGACCATTCGATATCTAAAAAGCATGTTGGAACTCTTCGATCGTCATTTTTCAATATGGATTGTTAATCTTTACAAATCATGCGATCCAACGGAGACGCCTATAACTCAATCATTTGATGTCGGATTGGGTCAATTTTTGGTCATTTGAAAGGTACTTTAATAGTCTTTCATTTCTTACTGGAACCGTCGTATTCCGAGACCATTTGGCCACCCATAAGTGGGATCACAGTCGTCGGTCCTGAATTATTCCTTGATCTTCCTGTCCAATAGTAACCCTCATAACTCTCTCTTCAGAGGTCAAATTTAGAATATTTCAGCTCATTGCAATGGTAACTTGTCAAGCTTCCGAATTAGTGCAGAATTGCCTAATTCAGAGAGCATTCGATATCCCAAAAGCATGTTGGAACTCTTCGATCATCATTTTTTAATATGGATTGTTATTATTTTCAATTAGCACGATCCAACATAGACGCCAATGACTCCATCATTTGATGTCGGATTGGGTTAATTTTTGGTCATCAGAAAGGTACTTTAGTGTTCTTGCATTTCTGACTGGAATTATCGTATTTTGAGACCATTTGGGCATCCGTAAGTAGGATTGCAGTCGTCGATCCTAAATTTTTCCTTCATGTCCTCGTCCAATAGTAACCCGTATATCTCTCTCTTCAGAGCTCGAATATAGACCATTTCAGATCATTGTAATGTTAACTTGTCAAGCTTCCAAATTGCACTAGAATTGCCTAATTTAGAGCCCATTCGATATCCCCAAAGCACGTTGGAACTCTTCGATCATCATTTTTCAATATGGATTGCTAATCTTTCCAAATCAGACCAGAATTGCCTAATTAAGAGACCGTTTGATATTCCAAAAGTAAGTTAGAACGCTTCGATCGTCATTTTTCAATATGGATTGTTAATCTTTCTAAATCGCGCGATCCAACAGAGATGCCTATTACCCCATCATTTGATGTCGGATTGGGTCAATTTTTGGTCATTTAAAAGTTTCTTTAGTGCTCATTTTTTCCTTACTGGAATCGTCGTATTTTGAGACCATTTGGGCATCCGTAAGTGGGATCGTAGTTGTTGGTCTTGAATTTTTCCTTCATCTCCTTGTCCAATAAAAACCCTCATAACTCTCTCTTCAGAGGTCGAATTTAGACTATTTCAGGTCATTGCAATGGTAACTTGGAAAGCTTCCAAATTTGACCAGAATTGCCTAATTTAAAGACCATTCGATATCCTAAAAGCCCATTGGAAGACTTCGATTGTCATTTTTCAATATGGATTGTTAATCTTTCCAAATAGCATGATTCAACGGAAACACCTAAAACTCCATCATTTGATGTCGGATTGGGACAATTTTTGGTCATTTAAAAGGTACATTAGTGCTCTTTCTTTCCTGACTGGAATCATCCTATTCAGAGACCATTGGGGCATCCATAAGTGGAATCGCAGTCACCGGTCCTGATTTTTTCCTTCAGGACCAGAACTGCCTAATTTAGAGACTGTCCGATATCCCAAAAGCAGGTTGGAACTCTTTAATCGTCATTTTTCAATATGGATTGTTAATCTTTCCAAATCGTGCGATCCAATGGAGACGCCTATAAATCCATCATTTGATGTCGGATTGGGTTAATTTTTGGTCATTTAAAAGGTACTTTAATGGTCTTTCATTTTTGACAGGAATTGTCATATTCCGAGACCATTTGGGCATCCGTAAGTGGGATCGCAGTCGTAGGTCCTGAATTTTTCGTTTATCTCCATGTCCTATAGTAACCCTCATAACTCACTCTTCAGAGGTTGAATTTAAAATATTTTAGCTCATTACAATAGTAACTTGTCAAGCTTCCAAATTGGACCAAAATTGCGTAATTTAGAGACCGTTAGATATCCCAAAAACATGTTGGAACTCTTTGATCATCATTTTTCAATATGGATTATTAATTATTCTAAATCGCACGATCCAACAGAGACGCCTATAACTCCATCATTTGATGTTGGATTGGGTGGATTTTTGGTCATTTGAAAGGTACTTTAATGGTCTTTCATTTTTGACTGGAATCGTCGTATTCCGAGACCATTTGGGTATCCGTAAGTGGGATTGCAGTCGTCGGTCCTGAAATTTTCCTTCATCTCCTTGTACAATAGTAACCCTCATAACTCTCTCTTCAGCGGTCGAATTTAGAATATTTCAGCTCATTGCAATGGTAACTTGTTAAGCTTCCAAATTGGACCAAAATTGCCTAATTTAGATACCGTTCGATATTGCAAGAGCATGTTGGAACTCTTCGACCGTCATTTTTCAATATGAATTGTTAATTATTCCAAATCATACGATCCAATGGAGATGCCTATAACTGAATCATTTGATGTCGGATTGGGTCAATTTTTGGTCATTTGAAAGGTACTTTAATGGTCTTTCATTTCTTAGTGGAATCGTCGTATTCCGAGACCATTTGGGCATCTGTAAGTGGAATCGCAGTTGTCAGTCCTAAATTTTTCCTTCATCTCCTTGTTCAATAGTAACCCTCATAACTCTGTCTTTAGAGGTCGAATTTAGACTATTTTAGCTCATTGCAATGGTAACTTGTCAAGCTTCCAAATTTCTCCAGAATTGCCTAATTAAGTGACCATTCGTTATCCCAAAAGCACGTTGGAACTCTTCGATCATCATTTTTCAATATGGACTGTTAATCTTTTCAAATCGCGAGATCCAATGGAGACGCCATTACTCCATCATTTGATGTCGGATTGTATCGATTTTTGGTCATTTGAAAGGTACTGTGCTCTTGCATTTTTGAATGAATCGTCGTACTCCTAGAGCATTTGGGTATCCGTAAGTGGGATCGCAGTCGTTGGTCCTGAATTTCTCCTTCATCTCCTTATCCAATAGTAACCCTCATAACTCTCTCTTTAGAGTTCGAATTTAGGCTATTTCAGCTCATTGCAATGGTAACTTGTCAAGGTTGCAAATTGCACCAGAATTACCTAATTCAGAGACCATTCGATATCCCAAAATTGCACCAGAATAACTCTCTCTTGCATGTTGGAAATCTTCGATTGTCATTTTTCAATATGGATTGTTAATCTTTCCAAATCGCGTGATCCAATGGAGACGCCTATAACTTAATCATTTGATGTTGTATTGGGTCAATTTTTGGTCATTTAAAAGGTACTTTAATAGTCTTTCGTTTCTGAATGAAATCGTCGTATTCCGAGACCATTTGGGCACCCATAAGTGGGTTCATGCCGTCAGTCCTGAATTTTTCCTTGATCTCCCTGTCCTATAGTACCCTCATAACTCTCTCTTAAGAGGTCGAATTTAGAATATTTCAGCTCATTGCAATGGTAACTTGTCAAGCTTCCAAATTGGACCAGAATTGCCTAATTCAGAGACTGTTCGATATCCCAAAAGCATGTTGGAACTCTTCGATCGTCATTTTTCAATACGGATTGTTAATTATTCCAAATTGCATGATCCAATAGAGATGCCTATAACTCCATCATTTGATGTCAGATTGGGTGCATTTTTGGTCATTTGAAAGGTACTTTATTGGTCTTTCATTTTTGACTGGAATCATCGTATTCCGAGACCATTTGGGCATCCGTAAGTGGGATCGCAGTCGTCGGTCCTGAATTTTTCCTTCATCTCTTTGTAAAATAGTAACCCTCATAACTCTCTCTTCATAGGTCGAATTTTGAATATTTCAGCTCATTGCAATGGTAACTTGTCAAGCTTCCAAATTGGAGCAGAATTGCCTAATTCAGAGAGCGTTCGATATCCCAAAAGCATGTTGGAACTCTTCGATCGTCATTTTTTAATATGGATTGTTAATGTTTTTAAATCACGTGATCTAATGGAGATGCTAATAACTCCATCATTTGATGTCAGATTGGGTCAATTGTTGGTCATTTGAAAGGTACTTTAATGGTCTTTGATTTCTGACTGGAATCATCGTATTCTGAGACCATTTAGGCATCCGAAAGTGGGATCATAGTTGTCGGTCCTGAATTTTTCCTCCATCTCCTTGTCCAATAGTAACCCTTATATCTCTCTCTTCAGAGGTCAAATATTTACTATTTCAGATCATTGCAATGGTAACTTGTCAAGCTTCCAAAGTGCACTAGAATTGTCTAATTCAGAGCCCATTCGATATCTCAAAAGCACATTGGAACTCTTCATTCGTCATTTTTTCAATATGGATTGTTAATATTTCTAACTCGCATGATCCAATAGAGACACCTATTACCCCTTCATTTGATGTCGGATTGGGACAATTTTTGGTCATTTGAAAGGTACTTTAGTGCTCTTTCTTACTTGACTGAAATCGTCATATTCCGAGACCATTTGAGCATCCGTAAGAGGGATCGCAGTCGTCGGTCCTGAATTTTTCCTTCATCTCCTTGTCCAATAGTAACCCCCATAACTCTCTCTTCAGAGGTCGAATTTAGAACATTTCAGCTCATTGCAATGGTAACTTGTCAAGCTTCCAAATTGGACAAGAATTGCCTAATTTATAGACCATTCGATATCCCAAAAGCACATTGGAAGTCTTCGATCGCCAGTTTTCAAAATGGATTGTTAATCTTTCCAAATAGCACGATCCAATGGAGATGCCTATAACTCTATCATTTGATGTCTGATTGGGTCAATTTTTTATCATTTGAAAGGTACTTTAATGGTCTTTCATTTTTGACCGGAATCTTCGTATTCCGAGACCATTTGGGCATCCCGTAAGTGGGATCGCAGTCATTGGTCCTAAATTTTTCCTTCATCTCTTGTCCAATAGTAACCCTCATAACTCTCTCTTTAGAGGTCAAATTTAGACTATTTTAGCTCATTGCAATGGTAACTTGTCAAGCTTCGAAATTGCTCCAGAATTGCCTAATTAAGTGACCATTTGATATCCCAAATGCACGTTGGAACTCTTCGATAGTCATTTTTCTATATGGACTGTTAATCTTTCTAAATCACGTGATCCTATGGAGATGCCAATAACTCCATCTTTTGATGTCAGATTGTATCAATGTTTGGTCATCTGAAAGGTACTTTAGTGCTCTTGCATTTCTGATTGGAATCGTCGTATTCCTAGACCATTTGGGCATTCGTAAGTGGGATCGCTGTCGTTGGTCCTGAATTTTTCCTCCATCTCCTTATCCAATAGTAACCCTAATAACTCTCTCTTCAGTGGTCAAATTTAGAATATTTCAGCTCATTCCTATGGTAACTTGTCAAGCTTCCAAATTGGACCAGAATTGCCTAATTCAGAGACTGTTCGAATCCCAAAAGCTTATTGGAACTCTTTGATCGTCATTTTTCAATATGGTTTGCTAATTATTCCAAATTGCACGATCCAATAGAGACTCCTATAACTCCATCATTTGATGTCGGATTGGGTGGATTTTTTGTCATTTGAAAGGTACTTTATTGGTCTTTTATTTCCGACTGGAATCGTCATATTCTGAGACTATTTGGTCATCCGTAAGTGGGATCGTAGTCGTCGGTCTTGAATTTTTCCTTTATCTCCTTGTCTAATAGTAACCCTCATAACTCTTTCTTCAGAGGTCGAATTTAGACTATTTCTGATCATTGCAAAGGTAACTTGTCAAGCTTCCAAATTGGACCAGAATTTCCTAATTAGAGACCGTTCGATATCCCAAAAGCATGTTGGAACACTTCGATCGTCATTTTTCAATATGGATTGTTAATCTTTCCAAATCACGCGATCTAACGGAGACGCCTATAACTCAACATTTGATGTCAGATTGGGTCAATTTTTGGTCATTCAAAAGGTACTTTGATAGTCTTTCATTTCTAACTGGAATCGTCATATTCCGAGACCATTTGGGCACCCGTAAGTGGGATCACAGTCGTCGGTCCTGAATTTTTCCTTGATCTCGCTGTCTAATAGAAACCCTCATAACTCTCTCCTCAGAGGTCGAATTTAGAAAATTTTGGCTCATTGCAATGGTAACTTGTGAAGCTTCCGAATTACATGAGAATTGCCTAATTCAAAGACCATTCGATTTCCCAAAAGCATGTTGGAAGTCTTTGATCGTCATTTTTTGATATGGATTCTTAATCTTTTTAAATCACACGATCCAACGGAGATGCTATAACTCCATCATTTGATGTCGGATTGGGTCAATTTTTTCTCATTTGAAAGGTACATTAGTGTTGTTTCTTTCCTGACTGGAATCGTCCTATTCAGAGACCATTGGGGCATCCATAAGTGGGATCGCAGTCATCGGTCATGAAATTTTCCTTCATCTCCTTATCCAATAGTAACCCTCGTAAATCTCTCTTTAAAGGTCAAATTTAGAATACTTTCGTTCATTGCAATGGTAACTTGTCAAGCTTCCAAATTGGACTAGAATTGCCTAATTTAGAGACCGTTCGATATCCCAAAAATAGGTTGGAACTCTTCGATTGTCATTTTCCAATATGGGTTGTTAATCTTTCCAAATTGCGCGATCCAACGGGGACGCTTATAACTCCATCATTTTATGTCGGATTAGTTCTATTTTTTATCATTCGAAAGGTACTTTAATGTGGAATTACGGTAAAGACTGCTTTAGTTGAAGTAGGAATATATCAATATGTCCTTGAGGGGGGTGAATAGGACTTTTAAAGTTTTTATGGTTTATTTAAAATCCTATTGCACTAATCCTAACAACAAGCTCATATTAGGATTACTTCAAAAGTAACTCTACTAGCTTCCAAGCCCGGTAGAGGATCCAATCACAAACTATTTAATAAGTGAATAATATGCAAACTAGTTTATGATGGATATGACTGTGTATGTGTTTGAGGTGTGATCTCAGCTATTTACATATGAAAATATTAAAACAAATCACACAAATAAAAGAATAGCAATCTCAAATACAATCATTTTTATAGTGGTTCGACTACTTATCTACTCCACTCTCGGTAACTGCACTCAACCCTTGAGTGTACCTGATTTCACTAAGGAGGTTTCATAGCGGTTCACCTCAAACCTAAGGTTTTAAATCAGGTTCACCTTCAACCTTTACAACCTACACTGAGGCTGACTGTTTATGCTCTCACGAGCAAGGGTCAACACAACAAACCCACTTTTAGGCACATTGGCCAAGGATCTTCCATAAGACCGTAACTGAGGTTTCACATGGTTCACCTCTAACCTAAGGTTTTAGACAGGTTTACCTTCAGCTGAATGTTTATGCTCTCCACAGAGCAAGGGTCCACAGAATGCACCCACTACGTACACTTCCATCGGATGCCTCCTACGAGGGCTTGCAAGGGTGCGAAACACCTTAGACCCAATCCTACAGAGGAATGATCAAAGGGTCCTTTGGACTCTAGTTACTTACAGATAAGTGGATGAGTCCCATTCAGTGTATTGACGAAGATCTTCTCTTTATTGATGAAGAATCTTCGACTTCCTTGATTCGTAATACAGATGATGTACCAATATGAGGCTTCGGGTTGGGTCAAGGTTAAGACAGAATCCTACTCTATAAAATGTTTTTCTATACGGAAGATAGAGTGATTCCGGTTATACATTCAAGGCATCTCAGCTTAATAATTTACCATTAAGGTAGTAGCTGGAGGATCCTTGAATGCGGAAGTTCATTCCCCAATCCACTCTATTAAATGTCAATGATGAGGGTGGATTGGAGGATGAACTTCCCTGAGAGAAAGGGCTTTGGGTATATGATTTAAGGTAAAACACTTAAAAGCACTCTCTTCTTTCTCTACCAGTAACAATAGACAAGCTCTTTTTATTTAGGTAAAAGGTTCCAACGGATATAAAACGGTCACATTTATGACAGAGTTCGATATCATCGAGCACGGTCGATATCATCAAGCGTATACTCTCGATAGCATCGTTTGGCCGCTCGATGAACCAAGCCCAAATGTCATACGCTTTTGAAACCTTTTGCCAGCTGGTCGAGGGAATCGATACAAGCGTTGATGTCATCGAATTTCGAACTCCAATATTATCGATACTAGGATCGATTCCTCGACACATGAAAATGAGAGAAACTTGCTATGAAATATTTCAGGTTTACAAGAATGACCAAGGGACCTTCGAGATCATTGGAATTTGAATGTCGATGATATCGATAGTGTGTCGATGCATCGATATATCCAAAGGATTTTCGTTTAAGCTTGCTAGACAATTTCTGTCCCTATTCGATGCTATCAAAACCGTACCGATATCATCGATATTTGAATATCGATTCTATCGAGTGCCCCTCGATTGCAGATAAACAATCTTGAAATAATTGCTGGAGAACTTAGGCGCCAATGATCGATAACATCGAGAGTCTTCCGATATCATCGAGATTTGAACTTCGATGGTATCGAGAACGACTTCAATATATCGATGCACATGTGATTTTCTTAAGTAAAAACAGGGGCGCCAGAGATCTGTCTGTCGATATTATCGAGTCACCTTCGATGGACTCGAGATTCAAATATCGATGATATCGATAGGTATATCGATACATCGATAAATCAGTCAGTTGTCATTAACTAGCACAAATTCTTCCTTACTTATTTACTCCCCCTGAGTAGCACACACATATATATTGTAAAAATTAGTGTTACTACCCTTCAATCCATATCCATTCCAATCAATCCAAACTACTTGAAATCTTCTCCCCCTTTTTGTTACAATATGACAAAGGAAGCAAAAAAGAAATGGAAAAGGATAATAAACAGAAGTAAGAAAAAGATTAACTAGTCAAGATTTAAGCAAATTAAAGTCCACAAATCATTAACCAGTTCAAATTCCACAAACAAAGGTCAGTCAACCAATTTGAAGTAAAAACAGAGTTCACACACCAACAAAAGTAAAATAGTATTAGAGTTACTATACACCAAAGGATAAAACACTTAATCAGATCCAGATGAAGGAGCAGGTATGGTAGGTTCAAGTTGATGAAGGCCCTTGTTTATATGCCTAAGATACTTGTGCATATATTTAAACTATAAATCATGGGCCACATTCATATTCTCTACCTTCTCCTCTAGAGCACGAAGGCGAGCATCAAATTCAGATGACTCATAGTCAGGATCATTAGCAGAATAAATTCAATTTCATCAAAAATATCATCTATAGTTATATCATCAGGAGGAAGATCACCAGCTTCTTCTACAATCCCTGCTTCAGCTCCTCCAACACCAACATCCACTTGGCTAGGAGCCAATTCCAACTTTATTTTGTTAATATTCGAAATGTTAAAAATAAGATGATGGATAGGAGCCTCTCTAACCGGCATAGCAACTAACATGTGATTAGCTAACACAGTTATAAGATAGGCAAATGGAATATCACTATGACCTGGATGGAGACAAAACTGAATGACGGAATGACATATCAATGAAGGAAGACAAACTTTAGTACTAGAGATAATAGAATGCAAAACCCAAACCATAAACGAAGTCAGTTCAGTTTTGTTACCTGAACGAGGATACAGATTTGAAATAAAGATTCTTTGGAGAACTCTGTATCTGGGTAACAAATACTTTGAGGGGAGCGCATTCCCTTTATGAGTCCATTGCACATTCATATTACATAGATCTCTAGTGAGCATGCATTTTTTCGATTCTGAGGGTTTTTCAGCTAAAGTATGAATATGAATACCCTCATCGTTGACAGGTATATCCATAAGGCCCGAAATCAGATGGCGGTCTACTTCAAATAGACCTTCTCTAGCATCAATTTTAAATGATAAATTCTCAATCTAAAAATTGGAGATACATGCAAACATGGACTGCGCAATAGATTGGTATGCAGGCCCACCTCAATGTAAGATGTTAGCCCATCCTACGACTTGAAGAAGTGGGAGAATACTAAAAGGAACAATGTGGTTAGGATCAACAGGTCGCTTAACAATGACATTCCGTAAACGCAAATCCCACACATATGAGGGATCATCTTCGGGTGACCGAAGATGACGTTAAGTGATAGGGGTTGATTGAGAAGAAGATGGACTACGGGAAGTTTTCTTTTTCCCTCTAGCATCCATTTTCAATAGAATAATCAAATAAACAATTAACTACAAAAGATGTGAAGTGGGGTTTTGATAGATCGGATTTTCAAGATAAAACCCCAAAATTGCAATGAATGACAAAATAAATTACTCCAAAAATGAAAATGAAGTAATATTGACTAGAATCTACAAGAAAAACGCAAAAGACACACTAACCTTGAAGATTTAGTACGACCGGTCGGGCGTCGGCTCGTTGGAGAGGAATAAGAAATAAGGAAGATAAAGTTTTCCCCAATTTTAAAATGTCCAGCACGTTACACGACTGGTTGTGGGATGTCCACGACCGTTCGTGCTACGATTGGTCGTGTATTGACTAAAATATTCATTTTTCATAAAAATTTAAAATTTAAACCAATAAATTATCAAATATATATACACTATGATACAATTATGCATTAATATTCAATTTAGATTGCACATACCAAGATCAAACTTCAATTTATTAAACCTACTTTTGTCGAGCGGCTTAGTAAAAATGTCAGCAAGTTGTGTCTCGGTAGGAGTGTATTCCAAAGATATCAGCTTTTCTTCCACTAATTCACGAATGTAATGATACCTAATGTCAATGTGCTTGGTACGTGAATGCTGAATTGAATTTTTTAAAATATTTATAGCACTGGAATTATCACAATATAATATCATTGATTCCTGTGCAATTCTATAATCGCTTAGCATACGTTTCATCCAAACAAACTGAGTACATGCATTTCCTGCTGTGATGTATTCAGCCTTAGTAGTTGAGAGCGATATAGAACTTGCTTCTTGCTAAACCAAGAAACTAAAGAATTTTCAATATAGAAACAACCACCACTGGTTGATTTCCTGTCATCAATATTACCAGCCCAATCAGCATCTGAGTACCTAGCCAATTAAACACTAGTATCATATGGATACTAGAGACTCAATTTAGTAGTACTTGTGACATATCGCATAATCCTCTTAACAACAATTAAATGTGACTCTTTAGGATCAGACTGATATCTAGCGCAAGTACCAACACTTAAAGCAATATCAGGTCTACTAGCAGTTAAATAAAGTAAACTGCCAATCATACTACGGAATAATTTAGGATCCACATTTTACCTGTAGAGTCCTTTGAGAGTCTTAAAGTTGTACTTATAGGAGTATCAAAATTCTTACCATTCTCAAATCTGAACTTTTTGATTAAGTTCAGAGCATATTTGGTTTGAGAAATAAAAATGCCATCAGATTGTTGTTTCACTTGCAATCCTAAGAAATAATTCAATTCCCCGACCATGCTCATTTCAAACTTAGATTTCATTAAATCTGCAAACTCAACAGTCATGTTAGAACAGGTAGATCCATAAATAATATCATCAATGTAGATCTACACTATCAAGATGTGATCATTAAGTTTTTTAACAAAAAGAGTCTTATCTACACTCCCCATTTGAAAATCATGACTTAGTAAAAACTTAGTCAATTTTTTGTACCATGCCATAGGAGCTTGTTTTAAACCATAGAGAGCCTTTTTAAGGCGATAGACATGATCAGTCACCCTCATAACTCTCTCTTCAGAGATCAAATTTAGAAAATTTCAACTCATTACAATGGTAACTTGTCAAGCTTCCAAATTGGACCAGAATTGCCTAATTGAGAGACTGTTCGCTACCCCAAAAGCATGTTGGAACTCTTCGAACGTCATTTTTCAATATGGATTGTTTATTATTCCAAATCACGCGATCTAATAAAGAGGCCTATAACTCCATCATTTGAGGTCGGATTAGGTCAATTTTTAGTCATTTGAAAGGTACTTTAACGGTCTTTCATTTCTGACTGGAATCATTTTATTCCGAGACCATTTCAGCATCCGTAAGTGGGATCGCAGTCGTCGGTCCTGAATTTTTCCTTCATCTCCTTGTCTAGTAGTAACCCTTATAACTCTCTCTTCAGAGGTAGAATTTAGAATATTTCAGCTCATTGCAATGGTAACTTGTCAAGCTTCCAAGTTGCACTAGAATTGCCTAATTCAGAGACCATTCGATATCCCAAAAGCATGTTGGAACTCTTCGATCGTAATTTTTTAATATGGATTGTTAATCTTTTCAAATCACACGATCTAACAGAGACGCCTATTACTCCATCATTTGATGTCAGATTGGGTTGATTTTTTGTCATTTGAAAGGTACTTTAGTGCTCTTTCTTTCCTAACTGGAATCGTCGTATTCTGAGACCATTTGGGCATCCGTAAGTGGGATCGCAGTTGGCGGTCCTGAATTTTTCCTTCATCCTCATGTCCAATAGTAAGCCTCATTAGTTTGCCTTTAGAGGTCGAATTTAGAAAATTTCAGCTCATTCCAATGGTAACTTGTCAAGCTTCCAAATTGGACTAGAATTGCCTAATTGAGAGACCGTTCACTACCCCAAAAGCATGTTGGAACTCTTCAATAGTCATTTTTCAATATGGATTGTTTATTATTCCAAATCGGGCGATCCAATGGAGATGCCTATAACTCCATCATTTGATGTCGGATTGGGTCAATTTTTGGTCATTTGAAAGGTACTTTAATGGTCTTTCATTTCTGACTGGAATCATTTTATTCCGAGACCATTTGGGCATCTGTAAGTGGGATTGCAGTTGTCGGTCTTGAATTATTTCTTCATCTCCTTGTCCAATGTAACCCTCATAACTCTCCCTTAATAGGTCAAATTTAGACTATTTCAGTTCATTCTAATGGTAACTTGTCAAGCTTCCAAGTTGCACCAGAATTGCCTAATTCAGAGGCCATTCGATATCCCAAAAGCATGTTGGAACTCTTCGATCATCATTTTTCAATATGGAACGTTAATCTTTCCAAATCATGCGATCCAACATAGACGCCTAGTACTCAATCATTTGACGTCAGATTGGGTCAATTTTTGGTCATTCAAAAGTTACTTTAATGGCCTTTCATTTCTGACTAGAATCGTCGTATTCCGAGACCATTTGGGCATCCGTAAGTGGAATCGCAGTTGTCAGTCCTGAAATTTTCCATCATCTCCTTGTCCAATAGTAACCCTCATAACTCTCCCTTCATAGGTCGAATTTAGAACATTTCAGCCCATTGCAATGGTAACTAGTCAAGCTTCGAAATTGGACTAGAATTGCCTAATTGAGAGACCGTTCGCTATCCCAAAAGCATGTTGGAACTCTTCGATCGTCATTTTTCAATATGGATAACAAATCACGCGATCCAACAAAGACGCCAATAACTCCATCATTTGATGTCGGAATGGGTTAATTTTTGGTCATTTGAAAGGTACTTTAGTGCTCTATGTTTCCTGACTGGAATCATCCTATTCCGAGACCATTTGGGCATCTGTAAGTGGGATCGTAGTCGTCGGTCTTGAATTATTTCTTCATCTCCTTGTCCAATAGTTACCCTCATAACTCTCTCTTCATAGGTCGAATTTAGATTATTTCAGCTCATTGTAATGGTAACTTGTCAAGCTTCCAAGTTACACCAGAATTTCCTAATTCAGAGACCATTCGATATCCCAAAAGCATGTTGGAACTCTTCGATCGTCATTTTTCAGTATGATTGTTAATTTTTCCAAATCATGCGATCCAACATAGATGCTTATTACTCAACATTTGACGTCAGATTGGGTCAAATTTTGGTCATTCAAAAGTTACTTTAATGGACTTTCAATTCTGACTGGAATCGTCGTATTCTGAGACCATTCGGGCATTTGTAAGTGGAATCGCAGTCATCAGTCCTGAATTTTACCATCATCTCCTTGTCCAATAGTAACCCTCATAACTCTCTCTTCAGAGGTCAAATTTAGAAAATTTCAGCTCATTACAATGGTAACTAGTCAAGCTTCCAAATTGGACCTGAATTGCCTAATTGAGAGACCGCTCGTAACCCTAAAAGCGTGTGGGAACTCTTCAATCGTTATTTTTCAATATGGATTGTTAATTATTCCAAATCGCGTGATCCAACGGAGACGCCTATAACTCCATCATTTGTTTTCGGATTGGGTCGATTTTTGGTCATTTGCATGGTACTTTAACGGTCTTTCACTTCTAACAGAATCATTTTATTCCGAGACCATTTGGGCATCCGTAAGTGGGATCGCAGTCGTTGGTCCTGAATTTTTCCTTCATCTCCTTGTCGTATAGTAACCCTCATAACTCTCTCTTCGGAGGTCTAATTTAGAATATTTTAGCTCATTCCAATGGTAACTTGTTAAGCTTCCAAGTTGCACAAGAATTGCCTAATTCAGAGACCATTCGATATCCTAAAAGCATGTTGGAACTCTTCGATCGTCATTTTTTAATATGGATTGTTAATCTTTCCATTTCAAGCGATCCAACGGAGACGCCTATTACTCCATCATTTGATGTCGGATTGGGGTCGATTTTTTGTCATTTGAAAGGTACTTTAGTGCTCTTTCTTTCCTAACTGTGATCGTCATATTCTAAGACCATTTGGGCATCCGTAAGTGGGATCGCAGTCGTTGGTCCTGAATTTTTCCTTCATCTCCTTGTCCAATAGTAACCCACATTAGTCTGTCTTCAGAGGTCAAATTTAGAAAATTTCAGCTCATTGCAATGGTAACTTGTCAAGCTTCCAAATTAGATCAGAATTGCCTATTTGAGAGACCGTTCGCTATCCCAAAAGCATGTTGGAACTCTTCGATCGTCATTTTTCAATATGGATTGTTAATTATCCCAAATCGCGTGATCCAACGAAGATGTCAATAACTCCATCATTTGATGTCGGATTGGATTAATTTTTAGTCATTCGAAAGGTACTTTAATGCTTTATGTTTTCTGGATGGAATCGTCCTATTCCCAGACCATTTGGGCATCTGTAAGTGGGATCGCAGTCGTCGGTCTTGAATTATTTCTTCATCTCCTTGTCCAATAGTAACCCTCATAACTCTCTTTTCATAGCTCAAATTTAGACTATTTCCGCTCATAGTAATGGTAACTTGTCAAGCTTCCAAGTTGCGCCAGAATTGCCTAATTCAGAGACCATTCGATATCCCAAAAGCATGTTGGAACTCTTTGATCGTCATTTTTAAATATGGATTGTTAATCTTTACAAATCACGGAATTCAACCGAGACGCCTATTACTCCATCATTTGACGTCAGGTTGGGTTAATTTTTGGTCATTCAAAAGTTACTTTAATGGTCTTTTATTTCTGATTGGAATCGTCGTATTTCGAGACCATTCAGGCATCCGTAAGTGGAATCGCAGTCGACAGTCCTGAATTTTTCCATCATCTCCTTATCCAATAGTAACCCTCATAACTCTCTCTTTAGAGGTCGAATTTAGAAAATTTCAGCTCATTGCAATGGTAACTTGTCAAGCTTCCAAATTGGACCAGAATTTTCTAATTGAGAGACCGTTTGCTACCCTAAAAGCATGTGGGAACTCTTCGATCGTCATTTTTCAATTTGGATTGTTAATTATCCCAAATTGCGCGATCCAACGGAGACGCCTATAACTCCATCATTTGATGTCGGATTGGGTCAATTTTTTGGTCATTTGAATGGTATTTAATGGTCTTTCATTTCTGACTGGAATCATTTTATTCCGAGACCATTTGGGCATCCGTAAGTGGGATCACAGTCGTCGGTCCTAAATTTTTCCTTCATCTCCTTGTCCTATAGTAACCCTCATAACTCTTTCTTCCGAGGTCTAATTTAAAATATTTCTGCTCGTTGCAATGGTAACTTGTCAAGCTTCCAAGTTGCACAAGAATTGCCTAATTCAGAGACCATTCGATATCGTAAAATCATGTTGGAACTCTTCGATCATCATTTTTTAATATGGATTGTTAATCTTTCCAAATCACGCAATCCAACGGAGACGCCTATTACTCCATCATTTGATGTCAGATTGGGTCAATTTTTTGTCATGTGAAAGGTACTTTAGTGCTCTTTCTTTCGTAATTGAAATCGTCATATTTTGAGACCATTTGGGTATCCGTAAGTCGGATTGCACTCGTCAGTCTTGAATTTTCCCTTTGTCTCCTTGTCCAATAGTAACCCTCATTAGTCTATCTTCAGAGGTCGAATTTAGAAAATTTTAGCTCATTGCAATGGTAACTTGTCAAGCTTACAAATTGGACCAGAATTGCCTAATTGAGAGACCGTTCGCTATCCCAAAAGCATGTTGGAAGTCTTCAATCGTCATTTTTCGATATGGATTGTTAATTATCCCAAATCGCGCGATCTAACGA
Source organism: Magnolia sinica (assembly GCF_029962835.1). Lineage (NCBI taxonomy): Eukaryota > Viridiplantae > Streptophyta > Magnoliopsida > Magnoliales > Magnoliaceae > Magnolia > Magnolia sinica. Next base: position 30,753,041 of record NC_080587.1, read on the forward strand.
AGACGCCAATAACTCTATCATTTGATGTCGGAATGGGTTAATTTTTGGTCATTTGAAAGGTACTTTAATGCTCTATGTTTCCTGACAGGAATTATCCTATTCCGAGACCATTTGGGCATCCGTAAGTGGGATCGCATTCTTCGGTCTTGAATTATTTCTTCATCTCCTTGTCCAATAGTAACCCTCATAACTCTCTCTTCATAGGTCAAATTTAGACTATTTCAGATCATTGTAATGGTTACGTGTCAAGCTTCCAAGTTGCACTAGAATTGCCTAATTCAGAGACCATTTGATATCCCAAAAGCATGTTGGAACTCTTCAATCGTCATTTTTCAATATGGATGATTAATCTTTCGAATTCACGCGATCTAACATAGACACCTATTACTCCATCATTTGACGTCAGATTGGGTCAATTTTAGGTCATTCAAAAGTTACTTTAATGGTCTTTCATTTTCACTGGAATTGTCGTATTCCAAGACCATTCGGACATCCGTAAGTGGAATCGCAGTCGTAAGTCCTGAAGTTTTCCATCATCTCCTTGTCCAATAGTAACCTCATAACTCTCTCTTTAGAGGTCGAATTTAGAAAATTTCATCTCATTGCAATGGTAACTAGTCAACTTTCAAATTGGACTAGAGTTGCCTAATTGAGAGACCATTCGCTACCCTAAAAGCGTGTGGGAACTCTTCGATCATCATTTTCCAATATGGATTGTTAATTATTCCAAATCGTGCAATCCAACGGAGACGCTATAACTCTATCATTTGATGTCGGATTGGGTTGATTTTTGGTCATTTGAATGGAACTTTAATGGTCTTTCATTTCTGACGGAATCATTTTATTCCGAGACATTTGGGCATCCGTAAGTGGGATCACAATCGTCGGTCCTGAATTTTTCCTTCATCTCCTTGTCCTATAGTAACCCTCATAACTCACTCTTTAGAGGTCTAATTTAGAATCTTTAGCTCATTCCAATGGTAACTTGTCAAGTTTCCAAGTTGCACAAGAATTGCCTAATTCAGAGACCATTCGATATCCTAAAAGCATGTTGGAACTCTTCGATTGTCATTTTTTAATATGGATTGTTAATCTTTCCATTTCACACGATCCAATGGAGACGCCTTTTACTCCATCATTTAATGTCGGATTGGGTCGATTTTTTGTCATTTGAAAGGTACTTTAGTGCTCTTTCTTTCCTAACTAGAATCGTCGTATTCTAAGACCATTTGGGCATCCATAAGTGGGATCGCAGTCGTTGGTCCTGGATTTTTCCTTCATCTCCTTGTCCAATAGTAACCGTCATTAGTCTGTCTTTAAAGGTTGAATTTAGAAAATTTCAACTCATTGCAATGGTAACTTATCAAGCTTCCAAATTGGACCAGAATCGCCTAATTGAGAGATCGTTCGCTATCCCTAAAGCATGTTGGCACTCTTCAACCGTCATTTTTCAATATGGATTGTTAATTATAGCAAATCGCGTGATCCAATGAAGACGTCAATAACTCCATCATTTGATGTCGGATTGAGTCAATTTTTGGTCATTTGAAAGGAACTTTAGTGCTCTATGTTTCCTTGCTGGAATCGTCCTATTCTGAGACCATTTGGGCATCCGTAAGTGGGATCACAGTCATCGGTCTTGAATTATTCCTTCATCTCCTTGTCCAATAGTAACCCTCACAACTCTCTCTTCATAGGTCGAATTTAGACTATTTTAGCTCATTGCAATGGTAACTTGTCAAGCTTCCAAATTGCACCAGAATTGCCTAATCCAGAGACCGTTCGATATCCCAAAAGCACATTAGAACTCTTCGATCATCATTTTTCAATATGGATTGTTAATCTTTCCAAATCGCGTGATCCAATGGAGACGCCAATAACTCCATCATTTGACGTCGAATTGGGTCGATTTTTGGTCATCTGAAAGGTACTTTAGTGGTCTTTCATATCTGACTGGAATCGTCGTATTCTGAGACCATTCGGGCATCCGTAAGTGGGATCGCAGTCATCAGTCCTGAATTTTACCATCATCTCCTTGTCCAATAGTAACCCTCATAACTCTCTCTTCCGAAGTCGAATTAGAAAATTTCAGCTCATTGCAACGGTAACTTGTCAAGCTTCCAAATTGGACGAGAATTGCCTAATTGAGAGACCGTTCGCTACCCCAAAAGCATGTTGGAACTCTTCGATTGCCATTTTTCAATATGGATTGTTTATTATTCCAAAGTGGAGACACCTATAACTCCATCATTTGATGTCGGATTGAGTCGATTTTTGGTCATTTGAAAGGTACTTTAATGGTCTTTCATTTTTGATAGGAATCATTTTATTCCGAGACCATTTGGGCATCCGTAAGTAGGATCGTAGTTGTCGGTCCTGAATTTTTCCTTCATCTCCTTGTCCAATAGTAACCCTCATTAGTCTGTCTTCAGAGGGCGAATTTAAACTATTTCAGCTCATTGCAATTGTAACTTGTCAAGCTTCCAAATTAGACCAAAATTGCCTAATTCAGAGATCGCTCGATATCCCAAAAGCTCATTGGAACTCTTCGATCATCATCTTTCAATATGGATTATTAATCTTTCCAAATCGCGCGATCCAATGGAGACGCCAATAACTCCATCATTTGAAGTCAGATTGGGTCGATTTTTGGTCATCTGAAAGGTCCTTTAGTGCCCTTGCATTTCTAACTGGAATCGATGTATTCTGAGACCATTTGGGCATCCATAAGTTGGATGGCAGTCGTCGGTCCTGAAGTATCCCTTCATCTCCTTGTCCAATAGTAACCCTCATAACTCACTCTTCATAGGTCGAATTTAGACTAATTCAGCTAATTGAAATGGTAACTTGTCAGCTTCCAAACTGCACTAAAATTGGCTAATTCAGAGACCATTAGATATCCCAAAAGCACGTTGGAACTCTTCGATCGTCATTTTTCATTATGAATTGTTAATCTTTCCAAATCGCTCGATCCAACGGAGACGCCTATAACTCCGTCATTTGATGTTGGATTGAGTCAATTTTATGTCATTTGAAAGGCACTTTAATGGTCTTTCATTTTTGACTTGAATCATTGTATTCCGAGACCGTTTGGGCATCCGTTAGTGGGATCGCAGTCGAATTTTTCCTTTATCTCCTTGTCCAATAGTAACCCTCAGAACTCTCTCTTCATTGTTCTAATTTAGACTATTTCAGGTCATTGTAATGGTAACTTGTCAAGCTTCCAAGTTGCACTAGAATTGCCTAATTCAGAGACCGTTCGATATCCCAAAAGCACGTTGGAGCTCTTCGATCGTCATTTTTCAATTTGGATTGTTAGTCTTTCTAAATCACGCGATCCAACAGAGATGCCTATTACTCTATCATTTGGTGGTAGATTGGATCAATTTTTGGTCATTTGAAAGGTACTTTAGTCCTCTTTCTTTCCTGACTCGAATCGTCATATTCTGAGACCATTTGGGCATCCGTTAATGGGATCGCAATTGTCGGTCCTAAATTTTTTCTTCATCCCCTTGTCTAATAGTAACCCTCATAACTCTTTCTTCAGAGGCCGAATTTAGATAATTTTAGCTCATTGCAATGGTAACTTGTCAAGCCTCCAACTTGGACCAGAATTGCCTAATTCAGAGACCGTTCGATATCCCAAAAGCATGTTGGAACTCTTCAATCATCATTTTTCAATATGGACTGTTAATCTTTCAAAATAGCCATATCCAATGAAGACGCCAATAACTCTATCAATTAATGTCGGATTGGATCAATTTTTGGTCAACCGAAAGGTACGTTAGTGTTCTTGCATTTCTGACTAGAATCGACGTATTCCGAGACCATTTGGGCATCCGTAAGTTGGATTGCAGTCTTTTGTCCTGAGTTATTCCTTCATCTCCTTGTCCAATAGTAACCCTCATAACTCTATCTTCATAGGTCAAATTTAGAGTATTTTAGGTCATTGCAATGGTAACTTGTCAAGCTTCCAAGTTGCACCAGAATTGCCTAATTCAGAGACCATTCGATATCCCAAAAGCATGTTGGAACTCTTCAATCGTCATTTTTCAATATGGATTTTAATCTTTCCAAATTGCATGATCCAACGAAGATGCCAATAACTCCATCATTTGAAGTCGGATTGGGTCGATTTTTGGTCATCTGAAAGGTACTTTAGAGCTCTTGCATTTCTGACTGGAATCATCGTATTCTGAGACCATTTGGGCATCCGTAAATGGGATCGCAGTGGTCGGTCCTGAATTTTTCCTTCATCTCCTTGTCTAATAGTAAGCCTCATAACTCTCTCTTTAGAGGTTGAATTTAAGCTATTTTAGTTCATTGCAATGGTAACTTGTCAGCTTCCAAATTGCACCAAAATTTCCTAATTCAAAGACCGTTAGATATCCCAAAGGCATGTTGGAACTCTTCGATCGTCATTTTTCAATATGGATTGTTAATCTTTCCAAATCGCGTGATCTAACGAAGACGCATATAACTCCATCATTTGATGTCGGTTTGGGTCAATTTTTTGTCATTTGAAAGGTACTTTAATGGTCTTTCATTTCTGACTGGAATCGTCGTATTCCGAGACCATTTGGCCCTCCGTAAGTGGGATCGCAGTCATCGGTCTAGAATTTTTCTTTCATCTCCTTGTTCAATTATCACCCTTATAACTCTCTCTTCATTGTTTGAATTTAGACTATTTCAGCTCATTGCAATGGTAACTTGTCAAGCTTTCAAATTGCACCAAAATTGCCTAATTCAGAGACCATTCGATATCTAAAAGAACGTTGGAACTCTTCAATCGTCATTTTTCATTATGGATTGTTGATCTTTCTAAATCATGTGATCCAACAGAGACGCCTATAACTCCATCATTTGATGTCGGATTGGGTCAATTTTTGGTCATTTGAAAGGTACTTTAATGGTCTTTCATTTCTAACTGAAATCGTCGTATTTTGAGACCATTTGGGCATCCGTAAGTGTGATCGCAGTCGTTGGTGCTGAATTTTTCATTCATCTCCTTGTCCAATACTAACCCTCATAACTCTCTTTTCAGAGTTCAAGTTTAGACTATTTCAGTACATTACAATGGTAACTTGTTAAGCTTCCAAATCGCACCAGAATAGCCTAATTTAGAGACCGTTTGATATCCCAAAAGCACGTTAGAACTCTTCGATCGTCATTTTTCTATATCAATTGTTTATCTTTGTAATTCAGGCAATCCAATGGAGATGCCTATACTCCATCATTTGGTGGCAGATTGGGTCAATTTTTGGTCATTTGAAAGGTACTTTATGCTCTTTCTTTCCTAACTGGAATCGTATTCTGAGACCATTTGTGCATCCGTAAGTGGGATCGTAGTTGTCGGTCCTGAATTTTTCCTTCATCTCCTTGTCTAAAAGTAACCCTCATAACTCTTTCTTTAGGGGTCGAATTTAGATTATTTCAGCTCATTGCAATGGTAACTTGTGGAGCTTCCAAATTGGACCAGAATTGCCTAATTTAGAGACCGTTCGATATCCCAAAAGCATGTTGGAACTCTTAGATCGTCATTTTTCAATATGGATTGTTAATCTTTCCAAATCGCTCGATCCAACAGAGCTGTTGATAACTTCATCAATTGATGTCAGATTGGGTCGATTTTTGGTCAATTGAAAGGTACTGAATTGGAATCGACGTATTCCGAGACCATTTGGGCATCCGTAAGTTGGATCGAAGTTGTCTATCCTGAATTATTCCTTCATCTCCTTATCCAATTGTAACCCTCGTAACTCTCTCTTCATTGGTTAAATTTATACTATTTCATCTCATTGCAATGGTAACTTGTCAAGCTTCCAAGTTGCACCAGAATTGCCTAATTCAGAGACCATTCGATATTCCAAAAGCATGTTGGAACTCTTCGATCGTCATTTTTCAATATTGACTGTTAATCTTTCCAAATCGCGCGATCCAATGAAGATGCCAATAAATCCATCATTTGACGTCGAATTGGGTCAATTTTTGGTATCTGAAAGGTACTTTAGTGCTCTTGCATTTCTGACTGGAATTGTCGTATTCCGAGACCATTTGGGCATCCGTAAGTGGGATCGCAGTGGTCGGTCTTGAAATTTCCCTTCATCTCCTTGTCAATAGTAACCCTCATAACTCTCTCTTCAGAGGTCAAATTTAGACTATTTTAACTCATTGCAATGGTAACTTGTCAGCTTCCAAATTGCAACAAAATTGGCTAATTCAGAGACCATTAGATATCCCAAAAGCACGTTGGAACTCTTCGATCGTCATTTTTCAATATGGATTGTTAATCTTTCCAAATCGCACGATCTAACAGAGACACATATAAATCCATCATTTAATGTTGAATTGGGTTAATTTTTGGTCATTTGAAAGGAACTTTAATGGTCTTTCAATTCTGACTAGAATCGTCGTATTCCGAGACCATTTGGGCCTCCATAAGTGGGATCGCAATTGTCGATCCTGAATTTTTTCTTCATCTCCTTGTTCAATAGTAACCCTCATTACTCTCTCTTCATTGTTCGAATTTAGATTATTTCAGCTCATTGCTATGGTAACTTGTCAAGCTTCCAAATTGCACCAAAATTGACTAATTCAGAGACCATTCGATATCCCAAAAGCATGTTGGAACTCTTCGTTGGTCATTTTTCAATATGGATTGTTAATCTTTCCAAATCACGTGATCTAACAGAGACACCTATAACTCCATCATTTGATGTTAGATTGGGTCAATTTTTGGTCATTTGAAAGGTACTTTAATGGTCTTTCATTTCTGACTGGAATCGTCATATTTCGAGACCATTTGGGCATCCGTAAGTGGGATCGCAATCGTCGGTCCTGAAATTTTCCTTTATCTCCTTGTCGAATACTAACCTTCATAACTCTCTCTTTAGAGTTCACGTTTAGACTATTTCAGCTCATTGCAATGGTAACTTGTTAAGCTTCCAAATCGTACCAGAATTGCCTAATTCAGAGACCGTTCGATATCCCTGTTGGAGCATAAAAATAATGAAGAAAGATTGAAGATTAGGAGATATATTAAGAAAGACTAGAGATCAGAAATCAAACATGGAGTGAAGAACTCAGTGCTTTGGTTGGCAGTTGCGTGGGTCGCGCAACTAGTAGTGGTTGCGCAGACCGCACAACTAATTGAAATCGTTGCACAGATGGTGCAAATAAGCTAAAGAGATAGTGACAAATGTCATCTTTGCACGGAAGATCAAGAGATATATGAAGAAAGACTGGAGATCAGAAATCAAACATGGAGTGAAGAAATGAGAAAGAACTCAGTGCTTTGGTTGGCTGTTGTGCGGGTCGCACAACCAGTAGTGGTTGCACGGACCACACAACTAATTGAAATAGTTACGCAAATGGTGCGAATAGGCTAAAGAGATAGTGACTAATTGAAATAGTTGCGCGGATCGTGTAACTGATTGCATGTTGCGTGGATCCTGCTTTTTTGTTACGTGGGTAGCGCAATTAAGAACAGAGGGCGATTAGGATGAACGGTCAGATCTGATGCAAAGTGGGCCCCATGGCACGAAGATTGAGGGTTGACATGTGTGAAGTCCTATAGGGAGAAGAATTCTGGAAGAGGAGCAGAGCCCTGAAAGAAGATTGAAGGTGAGGAGTAAAGGAGAAGATGAGTTGCGTGAGCCACGCAACTCGTTAATTTGTTGCGCGGATCGCACAACAGACAAACCGGTTACGCGGGTCGCGTAACTAGGTCAATATGTGACCAGTTCTAAAAGGGGTCGGGATGCTGCCGAAATCTTCCATTTCATCCAGTTTGATTTTTATTGCTCCAAGGATAAGCTCAAAAAGGGAAGGAGTTAATCAACACGACATCCCTCCTATGGAGATGACCGAAATAGAGTCGAAGTGTTGCCGAATTTAACATCCGGCTTGGACATTGGAACTTTGTCAATTTCTATATTTTAAATAATCTATCTTAGAATCAAGGGATATCCGAGGATAAATGAACTTAGTATTAATAATATGATGATTGTTCTTAATGAACTCTGTCTCTGTTATATTTGAATAAGATAATATCCCAAATCGAATGCATTTGTTTCTTGTTCGAAACAAAATGGTGACTCGACTGGGGAAGATTTATCTTATTTAACATTAACATTGTGATAGTTTAAGAACTTTCATCATAGTTTGACATCTTTCCGATGCCAAAATGGTTACTCTCAGTGGGAACATCCCCCCTCATCTCTAAGATGGATTATTCGATTCTTCAAACACTAATTATAGTTATACTTTATAATTGAAGGTTCTAAATCCAACTATAAATTACAACCAATGGTAACTTCCGCAATAAAAGTAAGCTTCGGTTTCACACCGACTGGATTCGTGATAGAATACGCATCGAACCAAACCCCGGAGTACATGGCTCGACTTCCTACAAGTGAAAACAACCTGACTCAAGCAACAACTAGGGTCATATCAGCTTCGTCTCAACCACCAAAAGGAGATAAGGGCTGGATGTCGTAATGTCTCGCAGGACGAGAACAAGAAATGCAAGAAGCCCCCAGATAGATCTGCCTTCGCTAAGAGTTAAGAGGGTCGATAACGCGCAAAACAGCTAGAAGGAATCTTGAACTCGCTTCTCCTGTGATATATCATGAGCGAGTAGTTCCGCAGTTAACATCACACGACTTCCTAGCTTTTGTCACCCTAAGGGTCAGATGGACGACAAAGCAGAAAGGTAAGGCGTTAATGGCAAGTTCACTAGTGTCTGTATCGCCCCAATCGATCAATGGCATCGGAAGCATAGAGAAGTCAAATGAAACTCCTCCCTCTCCTCTCTTCATAAGTCCCATCACATCGACGTATTCCCGCCCCATTCCAACTACAACTTCGTCAAAGAGTGGAGAAGCCGTAGTACATATGGCCGGGACAAACCAGGATAACATGCTGACTACGGAGGATCGCGTGAATGAGATGGCAGAGGCACAAAGAGTATTAATGGAGGAATATAGGAACCTCAGAGAGGCCTTAGCAACCCTCGGACATAATGTAGCCTAGATAACGGTTCCTTCGATGATGGGCATAATGAATGGACAAGAGAACCAGCCTGAAAGCTTTCAACCGTAGGGGACAGGATGACTAGGGTCTGTCCTAGCAACAAGAACCAAGACACAAGAGGTGGTAAAACAAGTCATCGAGGAAGCTGTTAGAGTGGAGAGAGAATGTGATAATACTGACCGTTTCATATACTGAACGCCATATCCAAGAGAGGTAGAAGATATCCCATTTTCAGCCAACTTCAAACATCCAGATTTTCAGAAGTTTAATGGGGAAGGATCACCAGAGGAACACTTAATACACTTAATTACTAGTATGAGAAATTTTTCTACAATACCGCAATATTGCTTGCGATTGTTCGGGTCATCCCTGACAAACAAAGCATTTCGATGGTATTCCAGCTCGGCCCTGGGGTCGATACGTACTTGGGAACAAATGTAGGATGCCTTCATGTCAAACTTCTTCTCTTCAGAGCGTGATGTTAGTATCACGAAATTGGCTTTGGTGCGACAGAGAGAAGGAGAACCGGTAGAAAAGTTTATAGATAGATGGAAGACATTGGGAGCTTCATGTAGGCAGCTGCCAGAAGAAAAGGAACAGGTCAAAATGTGTCTGAACTCCATGTAAACAGGAATCACGTTTGGACTTACCAGCGCTGATATCAGAACTTTCCGTGACTTGGCCACTAAGGCTTATGCTCTAGAGCTGATGACTCAGAAAATGCTAGCGTTTCATAATGAGACAGCTAGGAGGGCACCTAATAGGATGGCTGTAAATACCGTCGATCGTGACAAGAGAAGCAAAGATACAAGGGACTCAAGGGAAAAGAGGCCAGAATGAAAAAAAGAACGGAATCAGCCGAGAAGCAAATACAATGGAAAAAGGCCTAAGATGCTCAATTCTCACGAGGGGTTTGCTTTCGATAGAGAAGATGTTGTTCCTATGATAAATCAATTACTAAAAGCCAGCATAATAGAACTATCAGAATCCAAACGCCCTAAAGATGTGAAAAGAACAAGTGGGAGAGAGATTTTTGCTGCTATCATCACCTAGTAGGGCATCCAACAGAGAATTGTTATACATTGAAATGTATAATACAACGAATGATAGAAAGGGGCGAAATAGTAATTGGCAAAGAAAAAGAAAGGGGTACGATGGCGATGGTGAATATGCTTCGATCCGGGAAAGGGCCCGAGAAGTGAAAGAGAAAGAGGACCGTAAGGTGACAAAGAAGGTAGTAGTGGTTACATTATGATCGAGGAAGAAGATAACAAGCCATGTGAAGTAGAAAGAGGGGATGACAAGAAGAGAGGTTGTTGAAAGGCAAAATGATGATGATGAGAAAGAAAAGAAGAATGGACGGTGAAGGTGACCTATGATGTAGTAAGCCATTTGAAGGGCATACCGGCTCGGCTAAGCATATAAGATGCACTTAAGTTGTTAGAGGAATTTTGATAGAGCTTGGTCCAAGCATTGTCCAATCATGATGTCAGAGAAACTTTATTAGCAGAACTAGAATGCAAAGAGCATGATGAGCAAGAAAGCTGCTTACTAGTCGTTTCTTTCTCTGATGATGATTTGATTTGCGAGGCAAAGCATAACAGGCCGCTAATGATAGAAGGCCATATTCGTGGAAAGAAGGTTAAGCGGATTATGATAGATAATGGGTCGGCGGTGAACCTCTTACCACTGTCGATGTTGAGTAAACTAGGTTGTCGTCATTCTGACCTACGTCCCAGTGGAATGATTATAAAGGGCTTCAATCAAGATAGGCAACATGCGCTTGGTAAAATTACAGTAACGCTAGAGATAGGAGAACTGACCACTGATGTCATGTGCCACGTTATAAACGTGGTGATGACATACAATCTCCTCTTAGGAAGGCCATGGATACATCAGTAAGGCATCGTACCCTCCACTTTGCATCAATGCTTCAAATACTATAAAGGTGGAATATAGTATAAAATAATGGCCGATGCGAAACCATATACAGAGGCCGAGTCCTTCTTTGTGGATGCCAGTTATTATAAAGGGTTTGCTGAAAAAGAAAGAAAGAATGATGAAAGCAAAGTCCTAAAGGACATTCAAGTAAACGTGATTAAAGAAGAAACAGAAAATGCAGAATCATCCAGGACTGCAGAAGCAAGGAAGAAATCCTATTTTGCACCAAAACATCTGAGACAACCAGGACAACCGCCACTAACCCTATTATCGCTTGAACAGTTGTAAATTTTACAGTCCAATTACACAGTGCCATTGCCGTATGTTGAAAGGCACAAGCCATTTTCGACCACTCCAGGAAGATTTCAGGTCGAGGCTAGCGCAAGATATCTAGAGCCGATAGAATTTCCCACAAAGGCAGAAGAAAAGACCAAGAATAATGCGTGCCACAGTAGGCTGACACCGCAAGACCTCCAAAAATACATTCAAGCAAGTAAGAAGATCATGAAGAACATGGGTTTTGATTACGAAGAACCCACCGGTTTGAATCATGGGAGAGGAATTCAAATTCCTATTGTGGTTGGTCAGAAAAAGCAAAGGAGATTTCAAGGATTGGGGGTAGAGTCATCGGTGAATATGGTTATAGCTGAACAGTTATCGAAAGAGGATCCTAAAATAGTCAAGCATCCTGAAATGGCTCCTAAGTAGATGGAAGACGGGAGGCAGCCGACGATAGACAGTTTGTGAGGGATAAACCTGGGAACAGAGGAAGAGCCAAGTGGACAAAAGCAATTTCAATACGCAATGTTAAAAGAGATATGGCCAATTTCATCCGAATGCAATAATATAGTGTCATGGTATTCTGAAGAAAATTATTACAGATAATGGCACTCCCTTCAAAAATAGAGGCACAGAAAAGCTATGTCAGAAATTCAGCATTCATCATTCGTTTTCAACACCTTACTATCCACCGGCCAATGGATCAGCAGAGGCGTTCAATAAAATGATAGTTAAGATACTGAAGAAAACAGTGATAGGGAATAAGCGTGATTGGGATGAGAGATTACAAGAAGCATTATGGGCATACAGAACCACTCATTGCGCAACAACAAAAGGAACACCGTATTCGCTAGTTTATGATATAGAAGCAGTAATCCCAATTGAAATACAAGTAACGTCACTCAGAGTGGCAGTACATCAATTTATAATAGATGATGAAAATGTAAGAATAAGGCTAAAGGAGCTGGATTTTCTTGATGAGAAATGTCTGGCAGCCCAACAGTGGTTGCAGTCATATCAAGCAAGGATATCAGCCGTATTCGATAAACAAGTCAAATATCGCTCTTTCAAAAAAGGGGATATGGTAGTAATGTTGAAAAAACCTATAGTGGTCACCCATCGCACAGGGGGAAAATTCGAGCCTAAATGGGACGGGCCGTATATAATAAAAGAAGTGTACTCCAATGGAGCATATAGAGTCGTGGATCAAGATGGACAAGGTATCAGTATACCGATCAATGCTCGCTTCATCAAAAGATATCGTCCCTGAAGACATTACTAATTTTAATCCAGAATATTATCAGCATAATAATTCTACATCAAAAGGGGGCAAGAATAAACAAGGCCACATCTATGTATTGTCAGATGAATGAATAAAGAAGAAATTTGCGAGCATATCAAGACTATATACCAACAAGTATTGTGAAAAGAAAGTTACCATCGTCATCATCAAGTGAGCTCTGCAAGATTCTGTTGAAATTGGTATCATCAATAAGTTGATATATTATGAACAACACATGTGATTATCGTTGAAGATATTGACAGAAGTGGTGATGTATCAATCTCAGGCAGAGATGTCCATCATCCTGGCAACAATGATAACTACCTACTATTATCTTTTAAGGCAGCCTAGCCAAGCCCTAAAAGGGCCAGCTACGCATAAGGCTTATTACTTCTGCCATTCGGGCAGCAATGAGAAGTCAATGGCCCTAAAAAACCTGTGAAGGCCATCATATGCATATCCATACGGGCAGTTGACGGAGCCAGTGACTAAAAAACCTAAAAGGCTAAAAAAGTCCTCAACGACCAGTCACACATGAGACCAATGCCATCTGTATAGCTTTCCGATAGCGTCATGGGGAACGGAGAAAAATGCCCTCCCGTGAATGGGTTCGACCTTGCAGACGAAGAAAACGTGGGCCACAGTGTGAGCTCTTTAGCCATGTCCATAGATAGGCCAACCGTGCGTAAGACCCCAAGATCTTTAGCTTGATTTCAGTATTAACTCATGAGGAAGGGCTTAAACCTACTCATTGATGGACTGGCGGCCCTAGATGTGGTACCCCAAAGGTCGCCTTGTGAGCCCCGTGAACTCTAGAGAGTTACTGCGGCCAACCCTGTGCATAATTCCAATAGCCCTAATAGCTTCACTGGGTCCCTCTGATGGATAGTGGTTTGTGAACTCACTAGGCTGTGAGAAGTCCAGTGAACTCCGAAGAGTTACAAAGACCATCACGTGAGACCCGACTCCACTACTCAAGAGTCTAAAAAACTGCATGGCTCCACTACTCAAGAGCTTAAACTGTGTGTAACTGACTAAATTGAAACTTAACACCGCCAATAATAAAAAAAATCATATAGCAAATCCCGCACTAACAAGCATAAAATATTAGTGTTTTATAGTTAGTTCCTCATTAAATATTATATCAAGATTACTGCATAGATAAATATGTTTGAAGTGATCTATGATGAAGAAATGCATAGAAGAATAAAATATCTCAAAATATTATCATGAATTCATATATTGAGAGTCAAAAGAAATTACTTGTTCAAAAAGCACATACACAAAAGAAATTACATGCTTAAAGTTCCTTTGCAATTCCTACTATCCCCATATATTTTTGCAAGTCCTCCTTTAATTGCATCTGAGCTACAGCATGTTTTGACTTTTTCTCAAGAATGATCTTTGCTTGATCAGGAATACCAGCCAATTTATCTTCCAATGATACAATCATCTCTTTGCTCTTGAGCAGTTTGGACTTCTCAGCATTAGCAAATCGAATATTGACTTGTATCCTTTCTTCAATCTCCTTTATGGATGATTCCTTCTCGTGATCCTTCAACTCTAGCTGTGAGATCTCCTCTTTCAGAGCAGCGATGCGGTCTTGAATAACCACTCTGTCATCAGTATAAGTTTTTAGATGTTCTTGAAGAACTAATTGTTCCTAGTCGAATTCAGAAATAGCGGAAGCAATAAGAGAAGCCTTTTCTTTGGACAGAGTCAGCTGCTTTCCATATTCCAAGATTTCAGGAGCAATTGTAACATTCTCCACTGAGGCCAAAGAGATTATTGAATCATGGAACTTGAGAAGGGAATCACGCAAAGTGGAGATGTTGATCTTCGCCATTCTTGCAGAACTTTCTAGAATTTTGATAGCAATGTCCATATCTGGCCATTGCTCAGGATCTTTGAAGATGTGAACTATCGCTGACAAAGAATTCTTCATCAAAAGCATCTTGTGGGCGGGGACCTTCGTGAAGGACGACAGTTCGGATGCAGTCGCCACAGACTCAGAACTTGCCGCTCCACTGCGAGGAGGGGCTCCTATAGTATAAAGAAGGAGAGAATTCAGAAATAGTGATAGAAAGTTAGAATATATACAGCTCTTGGTAAAGCAACCAATATATATGTACCTACTACAGAAGTATGACTAATGGGAGGAGGAATCTCTTGAACCGTAGAAGGACCAGCCTCTAACATGTCAGTGAAAGAAGGCACTCTGGCCTCTGTACTCGAATCTTAGTAGTTGGAGTTGGTAAATCAGTTGGCTCCATTGGGAAAGCAATTTCGCATGCCACCGCTCGTGGAGGTATGGAGAATCTCGGTGAGATTGTTGGCGCAACGGGGGGTAAATCTAGAGGAGAAGTATTATCTGCCTCCATGTTAGTAGCATGATCACCTGAAATAGAATGTGTAAGACAAGAAAGGAGAAAAGAACAAAAGTAAACAACAACATTAAGATTCTCTTACATGGCGAATAGCCGTATTCCCCGTAGTCCAGGGGTTCTTCTTCTTCTTCCCCTGCAATAGGTGAAGCTTTTGCAGGTACAACCTTGGAGGTAGGGAGGATATGTCCCTCATTAGCAGGAACATCTTCTGTAATTATAACATCTTCACTACTGATATCGATTTCTCCCTCCTCATAATCATCATCTTGATTTTCTCCCTCTATCTTGCTTTCATCAAAAATAGTCCGTCTAGACAAAGAAGTTGAGTTTTCACCATCCGAATCCGCTTCAATGGACTCTTCAACAACAACTTGTTTTCCTTTGGAAGGAAGAGACTAGTGACTCTCTAGTTGAGTATCTACAGTAGCCAAAACTGGAGAAGCAGTAGTAGTGGTCCCTTCCTAGGGAGAAGTTTGGCTGCATGTTCGAGACCTTGTCATTGTTGAGAGTCAAATATTGCATAATTTTCCCCATTTATATCTTAGTTTTATGAACATGAATCCGCTTAATATTCTATTTTACTCATGTATGTGTTACAAGGTGAATTTAAGTGCTTGGATTGAAAAAGGGTGCTAAAATCATGGATTTGATGCTCAAGAATCACCGAGGCAAGGGATGGATATTAAGAGATCAAGATTAAAGAATTCACATGCCAAAGATCTAAGAAAACCAAGTGAGGAATGAAAAGAATCGAAGATTTAAAGTGAAGAATCCTGAAATCATCCTAAAAAGTGTATTTTGAATCTCTGAAGTCTATTTTAGAAAACTATGCAGCAGAAAATCTATTTTAAACAAACTGTGTAGCAAGAATTCTATTTTGGGAAAATATGTATATTTGAGGCAGTTTGTAGGGTTTTTCAAGTTTGTACGAAAATTGGAGTTCCCCACTTATAAATAATACTTCCTAGGGCATTCCTAAACCTCATTCAAGGCATCTCAAAGCAAAATTTAGGGTTTTTAAGGAGTTTTTAGTTTTATTAAAGCTTTATAAGTTTTTTTTATTTATTTTAGATCTTTTCTATTTTACATTTTTTTCTTTCTTGTTGCTTTTTATTTCTGTAATTTAATAATGTTTTTCTAGGTTCCTTCTAGCCCAAGCTAGAAGGGAAGCACATGGGTTTAATAATTCTTTAAGATTATGATGATTGACTGTTTTAATGATGAGAAGAATGGTATATGCATGTTATCTATTATTTAGGTTTTGTTTTTTATCCTCTTATGAGATCCATATGTTTCCATCATATGAGATCCACATTGATGGATAGGCTTATCCTAGATCAATCAGATTTCCTAGATAGGAGAGGTTCTCAACCTGTTATATTTCTTTGATTTTCAATATCTCATTGATATTGAATTCTTAAAATCACTGACGCTTGAGAATATATATCAATGGTGCAAATCCATGATTTTCTAATGTTTTATATCACTTATTAAAATATTTAAACTATTTTATTTTCTGATTAGGCTGACCATAGTGCTCAGATCCTAGTTGTGTTATCCAAGTCATCATGATTTTGGAACATTAACCTATGTGTGGAACTTTGAAGCTTGGGTGTTATTTTATTCAGTTGAATTACATCTATTTAAAAATCTCAAAATCAAATCATCAGTTTAGTTTTTATTACTTAGTTTGTTTTGCATTTGATTTTTTCCTTCTCACAATTCATCTTCTTATGGGATCGACCCTGTATTCACGGGATACTACTTACAAACCTCTACACTTGGAGGCAAGCAATAAAGTTTTTGGCGCTGTTGCCGGAGAGAGACTGAGATAGATCAGATTTGTGCAAGATATTTAAGGTAAGTTTTCTTCTAAGGTAAGTTCTCTTCTAAACCCTCCAAATTTTCTGTAGATTTTTTTTTTCTTTTTCTTTGAAAGTAAATTCAATTGGGTCTTTCAAGCACTAACTATGACATAAGGTTGCCTTGCTTGGGATTTTATCACCCAATTGCTATGGTTGTCCTAGAGTTGCTGTTTGATCAAAAAGATCATCCACTGAATCTATTTTCTAGATTAGTATAGTTTAATTTCTACATTAGTTTTACTTTTGTTGATTTATTTATTTATTATTTGTTTTTCATGGACTGAACCCTCATGGTTAGCCTTGCCACTTGGGCTGTTGATTTATTTTTACTTTATGGATTGAACCCTCATGGTCGGCCCTGCCACCTGGGTTGTTGGTTAAGTTTTTATTTTTATTTTAAGTATCATACTTGCTATTTGAATTAGTAGTATTTGCTGTGTGGTGTGGATGGTTTATGTCCCGTTGGAGTAAAGATCAAAACAATCAACTCTCCTCCGAAGGCGGACTAGTTCCAAGCCTTGATCATTCACTTAGAAGAGGCACTCAACATCAATTGGATTCCATGACAGACCCAGTTGATAATTCAAATCTAAATCTGCCAGATCCAACAATAAATCAAAACAGAGAAAATCAACCTAATCTTCCTCTTGAGGATGAAAATGAAGTTCATAGGAATGTGTTAAACCAACCACGGACTTTACGTGAACATTTATAGCCCGAGAGATCAACTTTACTATCTTGTATAGTGTTCCCTACTCACACAGGGAACATTGATTTTAAACCAAGTGTGACTCAATTAATTCCTAAATTTTATGGCTTGGATTCTGAAAGCCCCTACTTGCACCTCAAGGACTTTAAGGAAGTAATTGCAACGTTACAAATAAATAATGGCAATAGGGATGTACTTAAGCTTAGGTTATTCTTATTTTCTCTAAAGGATTGGGCCAAAGCATGGCTCAACTCTCTAAGACCAAATACCATCACTTCATTGCAAGCCTTAAGTAGAGAGTTTTTGAAAAAGTTCTTTCCCGAGTATAAAACAAATGCACTAAAACAAGAAATCATGTCATTCTCCCAAAAGGGGAATGAACTATTTTTTCAAGCTTGGGAGTGCTTCAAAGACATTCTAATTACTTGTCCACATCATGGTTATGAACCATGACACGTGATTGATGCTTTCCGAAAGGGGCTCACCATGGATAGCCGTTAGTTCATAGAGATGATGTGTGGTGGAACCTTTCTTGACAAAGATCATAATGAGGCTTGAGATTTTCTAGATATGTTAGCAGAGAATACGCAAACATGGGATGTCTCTACTAAATCAGACCAAACTAGACCCATTCCTAGAGAGAAAGCGGGTATGTATGTCCTAAGAGAGGAAGACGACCTTAATGCAAAATTCATTACATTGGCTAGAAAGGTTGAAGCCTTGGAAATTAGGAAGGTTGATATGGTTAAAGCAAACACTTAGGTAATTTTTGTAGCATTTGTGGTGGTACAGACCATGACACAAAAAATTGTCTAATAATCTCAGTTGTACAAAATATCACGCATGAGCATGATCAAGTAAATGCTATAAATAACTACCAAAGGTTAGTTATGCAACCAATGGAAAAAATATAATCCAAATTGGCGTAACCATTCCATTCTTAGTTGGTGGAATGGACCACAATTAATGTGCCTAATGCATCTCAAATCCTCCACAAAATAACTTCTTTGGGACACCTAATAATGCACCATATGTGCCCCCACCAAAGCGATTATCTGTGGAGAATGCATTGACCACATTCATGAACTCTTAAGCTCAAATGAATCAGTCTCTAATCCAATCAAATCAGGAATTAAAGACAGCTATGGCTAGGATTGAGACTTAACTAAATTCTAGGGAAAAAGACACCATTCGTTCTCAACCTGTACCAAACCCTAGAAGAAAAAAAATTTCATTGGAGAATCAAATCCAAGTGAGCTACATCATGAACAAGCTAAGGCCATCATTAGCTTGAGAAGTGGAAAAGAGGTCAATAACAAGATAATGCAACCGGTAGAAATAACAGAACATGAGCCACTGTCTCAAGAAAATGATGAACCAGCTATGGTACAAGAGCCGCAACAACAAAAGGATAAAGAGACGAAGTCATATGAGCCTCCAGTTTCGTTCCCATCTAGACTTTGGAATCCAACTGTCCCCATGAAATATCAAGAGGTGTTGGTTGTGCTTCAAAAGGTTATTGTCAATATTCCTCTACTTGATGTCATTAGACAAATTCCATCATATGCTAAATATCTCAAAGTCTTGTGCACTGTAAAGAGGAAATTACATGTGCACAAAAAGGCTTTCCTTACTAAGAAAGTGAGTGCTATCATTCAACAAAGGGTTATACCCAAATACAAAGACCCGGGAAGTCCCACTATCCTTGTATTATTGGGAATTTCTAAATTGAGCATGCTTTGCTAGATTTGGGTGCAAGTGTTAACTTAGTAACTTATTCATTTATAAACAAATGGGGTTAGGCGGGCTTAAACCAACCACGATTACACTTCAACTCGCTGACCGTTCTATTATGGTACCATTGAGAATTTTAGAGGACGTGCTAGTCCAAGTGGAGAAATTCTACTTTTCCGTGGATTTTATTGTACTAGACACTGAACCGTGTGTAAATGCTAGTGCTCAAGTTTCATCATTTTAGGTTGCCCATTCCTAGCAACTTCAAATGCAATCATAAATTGCAAGAATGGAATGATGAACTTGTCTTTTGGTAACATGACTCTAGAGCAAAATATTTATAATCTATATAAGCAGCCCATTGATAATAATAAGATCCATGAGCTAAATTTCATGGATTGCTTGATAGAAGAAGAGGAATTGGAACCTAGTTTGACTAAGGAATTAATTCAAGTGATTGTGGACTTGAAAAATTCTGATTTAGAAAAAGTGCTTGTTGAAATTTTTGATGATAATGAGAGCACGACCACCCAGAACATTGGTATGTACCAATGGAGACTGCGCACTCAAATCCTATTTACCGAGGACTCGCAACCTCTGCCATCACCAACCAATGTTCCAAAGCTTGATTTAAAACCACCACCAAATGAGCTTAAGTATGTATAATTTAGGTGAAAATAAAACTTATCCTATGGTGATCTCTTCATTTTTAGAGAAGGATCAAGAGATTAAATTGTTGAAAGTTCTAAGGGACCACAAAGGAGCCTTGGGCTGGACCATTTCTGACATCAAGGGTATAAGCCCTTCCATATGCACCCATCGGATCCAACTCGATGAGGACGCCAAACCAATTAGACAACCTCAAAGGCGTCTCAATCCAAACATGATGGAAGTTATATAAAATGAGGTGATCAAATTATTGGATGTGGGAATCATCTACCCAATATCCGATAGTGTTTAGGTGAGCCCAACTCAAGTAGTCCGAAAGAAATCCGGAATAACTATTGTGTATAATTCTAATAATGAACTCATACCAACACGTGTCACCACTGGTTGGCGTGTTTGCATTGACTATAGAAAATTGAACCAGGTCACAAAGAAGGACCATTTTCCTTTACCATTTATTAATCAAGTTTTAGAGAGGGTAGCAGGTCACTCCTTTTATAGTTTTCTTGATGGATATTTTGGATATAACTAAATAGAGATAACCCTGGAAGACCAAGAGAAAACCATGTTCACTTATTCATTTGACACGTTTTCTTTCAAACGGATGCCATTTGGATTGTGTAACGCCCCAACAACTTTTCAATGGTGTATTTTTTCAAATATGGTTGGGAAGTTTCTTGAGGTTTTCATGGACGACTTCTCTGTATTTGGGAGTAGTTTTGAGAAATGCCTCAACAATTTATCTCGTCTTGTCTAGGTGTGAAGAGAAACACCTTGTCTTAAATTGGAAGAAATGTCATTTCATGGTTCAAAAGGGAATTGTTTTGGGACATGTTATCCCCAAAAATGGAATCGAGGTAGATCGCTCAAAACTCGACATTATAGCTAATCTATCTATCCTCTGAACTGTTAGAGATATTAAATCACTTATAGGGTATGCTGATTTTTATAGAAGATTCATCAAGGACTTTAGTGCCATTATTAGACCCTTGACTAATCTTCTTCAAAAGGATGTTCCATTTAAGTGGACAGATCAGTGTGCAAGTACCTTTAATAAATTTAAATCATTCCTTACCGCTGCACTTATCATGCATCCACTAGATTGGACACTTCCTTTTGAACTAATGTACGATGCAAGTGATTATGTCATAGGGGATGTTTTGGGCCAAAGGAAAGCTAAACGGCCCAACGTTATTCATTATGCGAGTAGAACTCTAAACTCAGCCCAAGTGAACTACTCAACAACTGAAAAAGAGTTACTTGCAGTAGTTTTTGCTTTAGATAAGTTTAGGTCCTACTTGCTAGGATCCAAAGTGGTCATTTTCACGGACCACTTGGCTTTGAAATATTTGCTATTTAAGAAGGATGTAAAGCCGAGACTTTTGAGATGGATCCTCCTATTCCAAGAATTTGACTTAGAGATAAAAGATAAGAAAGGAGTAGAAAATGTAGTGGCCGATCACCTTTCTAGATTGGTGTTAGATGATTCCACTGAGGAGATGCATATCTAAGACACTTTTCCTAATGAACATTATTTGCGATCTCCAAATTGCCTTAGTATGCGGATATAGTGAACTATCTTGTAACGGGAAAAATGTCATATTATTGGAAGTCACGAGATAGGATGCGTTTTGAAACCAAGGTTAGGAACTTCTTTTGGAATGACTCATATTTATATAAATATGGGACTGATCAGATTTTTATACGTTGTGTCTTAGAGGATGAAATTTAGAGTGTTATTTCCTTTTGTCACATGGAAGCATGTGATGGCAATTTTTCTGCTAAGAAAACATTGCAAAAATCCTGCAGTGTGGTTTTTACTGGCCACCATGTTTAAAGACACCCATGCTTTCTGTATTGCTTGTGATAGATGTCAAAGGTTAGGAAGAGTGTCCTGACACAATATGATGCTTTTATCCCCAATTTTACCATTGGAGATTTTTGATTATTGGGGTATTAATTTTATGGGCCCATTTTCATCTTCTTTTGGATTTCTTTATATATTGGTTGGTTTGGACTATGTTTCAAAGTGGATTGAGGCAATTCCAAGTAGGACCAATGACAACAAAGTGGTCATACGATTCCTCGAGGAAAATATTTATTCTAGATTTGGAACTCCAAAGGCCATCATCAGTAATGGCGGGTCTCACTTTTGCAATAGGACATTTGAGGCTTTAATGAAGAAATATGGCATCAAGCATAAAGTGAGCACCCCATACCACCCACAAATGAGTGTGCAAGCTGAGATTTCTAATTGGAAAATTAAACACATTTTAGAGAAAACTATAAGGTCGGATAAAAAGGATTGGTCCTTCAGACTATCTAATGCTTTATGGACTTATAGGACTGCTTATAAGACCCCGATTGAAATGTCTCCATATAGATTGGTGTATGGGAAGGCTTGCCACGTGCATGTGGAATTGGAATATGGAGCCTACTGGGCAATAAAGAAATTAAACTTTGATATGGACCAAGCAAGTGGGCAAAGGAAATTAGAGTTGAATGAATTAGAGGAGGGAGTGACTCCTATGAAAATTCTAAAATCTATAAAGAGAGGACCAAAGCTTTTCATGATAAAAATATCCTGAGGAAGAATTTTGAACCTCAGCAAAAGGTCCTATTGTAAAATTCTTATCTCTAGTTCTTTCTGAGAAAGTTAAGATTAAGATGAACAGACCCCTTCATTGTGAAGAATGTTTATACTCATGGGGCTGTTGAATTTGAGAATCTATGTAATGGCAATGTGTATAAGGTTAATGGTCAGAGATTGAAGCCTTATGTGGAAAACTTTCATTTGGGAGAGGAGTCTTTCCCTTTTCATGAGCTAGAATTTCAGAATGATGCTCCTAGTCTGACGGAGCATTTCTGTAGGATTTGTATCATATTCAATTCTTTTTAGTGTCACATAGCAGGTGAGTTTTTCATGGTAGGTACTATCCACCCTTTCTTTTATTTTTATTGTTCTCTACATTACATTATCATTACATTGGGGACAATGTAGATTTTAGGTTGGGGGTGTGGATAGTCATCCATGTGAAGGTTTTTTTTTTTTGTTTCAGTTTATTTTATTATTATTTTTATTATTTTTAGGTTTCAGTTAAGTTTAAGTTTATTTTTTTAGGTTTATGGGAAAAAAATTTTAAATTTTTTTCAACATTTTTAAAATAATATTTTTATATATAAGAATATGAACATGATATTTTACGAATTCCAAAAGGCAAATTTAATACTTAATCTAGGCCGATAGTAGTCAGAATTCTGATAACTGAAAATTATAGACTTGAGTTCAATTATCTAATCACTAGTTTAAAGTGAGTTGTAATTTAATGTACTGAATTCACAATACACCCTAGTTAACTAAGTGAGGAATATGATATGTGAACTAGAATAACAAATTTTGATTCAAACAAGGTTGAATGAACTAGTACCATTGATATATGCTTAAAAAAGAGAATATTGAAAAAATGATGAAAAAGAAAATTTTTATTATAGAGTATGAATGCAATGACCATAAAAATCGTGTCAGTAATCCAGAGTAAGCATACCTAATTATCCATTACTGTTACCATTACAAGTACGATACCTTAGGTTATGAAGCAAACCCGGTGGGAATGTTCATCTAAGGGTGGTCTATAATAATGAGGATATGATGATAAAAGAAGAAATAATATGAAGAAAATAAGATAACTAGAGATTTCATATTCTTGGGATGATTAAAAGGAGTTAGGATAGGGAACATGCATATTTCTCAAAGTTAGACTAGTGTCACGGAGCACCTAAGGATAATGGATCATAACTATTCTAAATTTTGATTAGGTCTTTGAACTCATCGAGATTATACTTAACTTCATACTTAGGGTAAGTATTTTTTTATTTTGAAATTCATATGATGAATGGAGGCATAATTGTATAAATTTCTGAGTGTTAAACTATTTTTCATGTTTTCAATATTTGTGGGTAACATTTCTGGAAACCCTCACGAGACTATAACTCATCCACTAGGGGAAACCTAAGGGCTTAAAGGCTTGTTGCATATGCTAAATGTAATCGAGATTACCTGCGACAGTAGTGTACTTAGAATTTTTTTCATTTTAATTTTATTTTTAGAATTAATTTTTCTTCGCTTATTTTGCTCGGGACTAGCAAAATGCTGGTTGGGGGGTGTGTTGAGACTCAAATATTGCATAATTTTTCCCATTTATATCTTGATTTTATGAACATGAATCCACTCAATATTCTATTTTACTCATGTATGTGTTGCAAGGTAAATTTAAGTGCTTGGATTGAAAAAGGGTGCTAAAAGCATGGATTTGATGCTCAAAAATCACCAAGGCAAGGGATGGATCTTAGGAGACTAAGATTGAAGAATTCACATGCCAAAGATCCAAGTGAGGAATGAAAAGAATTGAAGATTTGAAGTGAAGAATCTTGAAATCATCCTGAAAAGTGTATTTTGAAGCTCTGAAGTCTATTTCGAAAAACTACATAGTAGGAAATCTATTTTAGACAAACTGTGTAGCAAGAAGTCTATTTTGAGAAAATATGTATATTTGAGGCGGTTTCTAGGGTTTTTCAACTTTGTACGAAAATTGGTGTTCCCTACTTATAAATAGAGCTTCATAGGGCATTTCTAAACATCATTCAAGACATCCCAAAGAAAAATTTAGGGTTTTTAAAGATTTTTTAGTTTTATTAAAGCTTTATAAGTTTTTTTATTTTTATTTTGGATCTTTTCTATTTGCATTTTTTTTCTTTCTTGTTGCTTTTATTTCAGCAATTTAATTATGTTTTTCCAAGTTCCTTCTAGCCCAAGCTAGAAGGGAAGCACATGGGTTTAATAATTCTTTAAGATTATGATGATTGATTATTTTAATGATGAGAAGAATGGTGTATGCATATTATCTATTATTTAGGTTTTGTTTTTTATCCTCTTGTGAGATCCATATGTTTCCATCATATGAGATCCACATTGAGGGATAGGTTACCCTAGATCAATCAGATTTCCTAGATAGGAGAGGTTCTCAACCTGTTATATTTCTTTGATTTTCATTATCTCATTGATATTGAATTCTTAAAATCACTGACGCTTGAGAATATATATCAATGGTGCAAAATCCATGATTTTCTAATATTTTATATCACTTATTAAAATATTTAAACTATTTTATTTTCCAATTAGGCTGACCATAGTGCTTAGATCCTAGTTGTGTTATCCAAGTCATCATGATTTTGGAATATTAACCTATGTGTGAAACTTTAAAGCTTAGGTGTTATTTTATTCAGTTGAATTACATCCATTTAAAAATCCCAAAATCAAATCATCAGTTTAGTTTTTATTACTTAGTTTGTTTTGCATTTGATTTTTTCCTTCTCACAATTCATCTCCCTGTGGGATCGACCCTGTATTTACGGGATACTACTTACAAACCTCTACACTTGGAGGCAAGCAATCAGTCATCGGAGAAGAAGTTGGCTACTGCTAAGGGTGAACAGTCTTAGAAACAAGTGAAGAAGTTGGCTGCTGCTGAGGGTGAATAGTCCCAGAAATAGGAGAAGAAGTTGGCTACTGTTGCGGGTGAACAGTCTTAAAGATTGGAGAAGAAGTCGGCTGTTGCTGAAGATGGGTAGAAGAAGATGGCTAATCTTGAGGATCGGCGATATTCTCTGGTTGAAGAGAAGCTCTCCTATAATTTCTTCTCTTTGTGGACGATGGAGAGAAATTTGTTCAAATTCACGAGTATCACCATATGCTATCCATCCTTCGAGAGTGTTATCAGGCTTCACCTCATGAATGGGTTCATCCACGGATATCTTGACGTAGTTATGACCAGCAGAAGGGGCATGACTGGTCTCTACGATGAAACAGACTCCCACTTCAATGGTGCAACCCTTGACCCCGGGAGGAGAAAACCATAAGGGCCTAGTCACTGGTAGACCTTTTCTAACCAAGTATGATTGGTGCACCCACCATCTCATATGGTTGTATGACACCCTAGGAGTGCGATCGTAGCCTAGAATAATGAAGGAAGAATTAGCTTGACCTAATAATTGCTTCCAAACCATTGCCCAATTAAATGGGCCAGTGCCGTAGCTCTTCATTCTTCAAGTAAGCAGCCCACAATCTTCTGGCACTGCCTGATCGAAGCCAAATTGATGGGCAAAACGGCTAGGATAATACGGTTCTTGCCAGAACTCAGTCCCTTCCCTCAGCAGGAGATTGCATGATCTAATTGACAGAAAAAATCCCCTTTCTGCTGAAGAGAGCAATTCCGTGTCTGATTTCTCCGTATCTACAATGTAACAAGGTAGGCTTAAATGGAAGTAGTTTATCTTGGCATCAGAGGATATGGTATCTTTTTTCCAGTTGTAAGATCTCTTTGCCATGGATCTCTTTTGAAAAAAGTAGAGAGGGACTTGGGAAGGGTGGACATAAGCCTTTTTCGGTACTTCAAAAGTCCAGGGGAAGTAGACACCAAGCCAACCAAGAAAGTAATGCCACGGCATGTAAGTTGAAGTGGAATTGACAGAAGGGCTTTTTATGTGGCATGCAATTCCTCCAAAGCCTCTGTAGATCGAGCAAAGAATGGGAGGAGCAAGAGAATACTTGACTCCCTCAGCCATAACACCCGCTACGACAAAGAATGAAGGGCGAATGGTATCTGCTAATTTAGAGCTTGGGAAGACCACCATGCTTAGCCAATAAGTAATGAATGCTGCAAGCTCCCCATAAAGAGAATACTCAGCATGATATTTTATACCCTTCCGTAGACGTTCAAGCTCTCATGAGTAATTGCCATTAAACCTAGAAGAAAAAAAGAAAATAATAAGTAAATGAAATTGAGATTATATATCAAGGTGCAATAAAGGAGTTAAGTAAAGAGGAAGGGAATTACTTAAGAGCTTTGATGAAGTGAGCCAGCCATTGCATGGGATGAATCTTATGGATGTTCAGAAATTTCGACATTTTCCTGAAAAGTTCGGTGGTTGATTCTAAGATAAAAGGGATGCGGTCAGGTGAAGAGACGAAGGTAAGTTCCTCATTGATAGGGACAAATTTGTCAAAGAATTTTCTGGTTATTGGCAAACCAGTAATCCTGTGAATATCTCAAAGCGTGATGCTCATTTCGCCTTTAGGGAGATGGAAAGAATTGGTGGAAGGGCACCAGAAATTAAGGAAAGCCTTCAAAATAGAAGATTCCTTGTAAAAGGGATGCGACGTTGCTTCAATTGCAGTGAAAATGTTAATCTTCGACAAAGTCCCAGCATGTTTCGCTAGACCTACAGTGGCCCATTCAGAATAGTAATTGCGAGGAGTCAGAAGACCTCTTGTTCTGAATTCCTCTGGGCTCCAGATGAGGTGGCGATAACTGAAACATTGCTTGAGCGTTTCATAAAAGCAGGTTGGATATAGACTATGAAGGTCGTAGGAAGGGACAAGGAAAATCATGGAATGTATATCGCCAATTTGCTGTCTCGGTTTCGTTGGCTGCAAGATACATTCTAATAATCTCGGTTCCCTGAATGACCAAGACTCTGTGTAGGCCAATCTTCCTGTGGTCAGATGATCCTTGGGTTCACAAATCAGCATGGAGTGATGGCGGTGGATACTGACTGGAATTACTACAAAGCCCTGCTTATAGGGGTTGTCAAATTTTATGACACCCTGAACAGCACAGATCGATTCCCAGGAATTATGGAGTTTCTTCCTATTATGTTCTTTAATCTTCTCTTGAAACTCCTGAGCCTTATTTCTGCGAGTCTTCTTTATTCTAGAGGGGGGGAGGAGTATCTTCTCTAGTAGGTGGCTTTTGGCTGATCGTTTGGTGATGCGCCGTTGTCTTCAGCCATTCTTTTCAGTCATATTCACGACCGTGTTTTAGGGGTATTTTAAGATCGCCCATCGTGATGGCTCTATGGATGGGAGATGGTAGTGTCTCGATGCGTTGAGTGAAGTCAAAGGTGGGGAGCACCGGTTCTTTTAGTAAGCAGGGCGCGTAGCGGTTGTTTTAAATCGCTTGTGCGTGGGTTAAACTGGAGATAGGGATTCTATTGCTTGGGATGCCGCAGCTCAGAAGAGTTTAGAGTTTGGCAATTCCTAGTGGGAAGGTTGATTGGAGGGAGGATTGACAAGAACATAACTTCTTTTGGTACTGGCCATGATAGAGAAATTTGGAAATTTGGCTAAGTCTGGAAAGATAGCCAAAGTGATGGTTGCGCGGGTCGCGCAACGGGATCTGTGTTGCGCGGGTGGCGCAACGACTAAAGGTCCTTACGCGAATGAAAATTCGTTGCATGGGTCGAGCAATAAGTGCCGGTTATGCGGGGTGAAAATGGAGAGACAAAGTTTCATCGCTGCAAAGTGAAGAAGTGTAGAAATGAGAAATGCCTGACTATTTATAGAAAATGGGGTCGAGTACGGTACTCGGGCACCCGTTGCGAGGCTCGCGCAACGAGTTCAGAAAATTCATAAATTCATGAAGATTGATCTTGATTCTTTGATTCAAGGGGAACAAAGAATGGATCAAGGGGGCATCAGTTAGAGCATAAAAATAACAAAGAAAGATTGAAGATCAGGAGATATATGAAGAAAGACCGGAGATCAGAAATCAAACATGGAGTGAAGAAATGAGAAAGAACTCAGTGCTTTGGTTGGCAGTTGTGTGGGTTGCGCAACTAGTAGTGGTTGCGCGGACCACACGACTAATTGCATTAGTTGCGTAGAAGGTGCAAATAGGCTAAAGAGATAGTGACAAATGTCATCTTTACGCAGATCACGCAACTGATTGCACGTTGCGCGGATCGCACAAACCTGCTTTTCTGTTGTGCCGGTAGCGCAATTAAGAACAGAGGGTGATCAGGATGAATGGTCAGATCTAATGCAAAGTGGGCCCCATGGCACGAAGATCGAGGGTTAGCAAGTGTGGAGGCCTATAAATACCCCTCTTCCCCTCTCATTTGAGAGGGGAGAAGATTCTGGAAGAGGAACAGAGCCCTGAAAGAAGATTGAAGGTGAGGAGCAAAGGAGAGGATGAGTTGCGCGAGCTGCGCAACTTGCTAATTTATTACACGGACCGCGCAACAGACAAACCGGTTGCACGGGTTGCATAGCCAAGTCACTATGTGACCAGTTCTAAAAGGGGTTGGGATGCTTCCGAAAAAAGGGAAGGAGTTAATCAACATGACATTCCTCATATGTAGATGACTGAAACAGAGTCGAAGTGCTGCCGAATTTGACATCTGGCTTGGACATTGGAACTTTGTCAATTTCTGTATTTTAAATAATCTATCTTTAAATCAAGGGATATCCAAGGATGTAAATGAACTCAGTATTAATAATATGATGATTGTTCTTAACGAACTCTGTCTCCGTTATATTTGAATATAAGATAATATCCCAAACCGAATGCATTTGTTTCTTGTTTGAAACAATCCCAAAAGCACGTTAGAACTCTTTGATCGTCATTTTTCAATATGGATTGTTAATCTTTCCAAATCACATGATCTAATGGAGATGGCTATTACTCCATCATTTGATGGCGGATTGGGTCGATTTTTGGTCATTTGAAAGGTACTTAAGTCCTCTTTCTTTCCTGACTGGAATCATCGTATTCCGAGACCATTTGAACATCCGTAAGTGGGATCGCAGTTGTCGGTCCTGAATTTTTTCTTCATCTACTTGTCCAATAGTAACCCTCATAACTCTCTCTTTAGAGGTCGAATTTAGACTATTTCAGCTCATTGCAATGGAAACTTGTCAAGCTTCCAAATTGGACCAGAATTGCCTAATTTAGAAACCATTCGATATCCTAAAAACATGTTGGAACTCTTCAATCGTCATTTTTCAATATGGATTGTTAATCTTTCCAAATCACCCAATCCAATGGAGACACTAATAACTCCATCATTTAATGTCAGATTGGGTTGATTTTTGGTCAACTAAAAGGTACTTTAGTGCTCTTGCATTTCTGACTAGAATCGACGTATTCCAAGACGATTTGGGCATCCGTAAGTTGGATCACAGTCGTCGGTCCTGAATTATTCCTTCATCTCCATGTCCAATAGTAACCCTCATAACTCTCTCTTCATAGGTCGAATTTAGACATTTCAGCTCATTACAATGTGAACTTGTCAAGCTTCCAAGTTGCACCAGAATTACCTAATTCAGAGACCATTCGATATCCCAAAAGCATGTTGGAACTCTTCGGTCATCATTTTTTAATATGGATTGTTAATCTTTCCAAATCGTGTGATCCGATGGAGACACCAATATCTCCATCATTTGATGTCGGATTGGGTCAATTTTTGGTCATTCAAAAGTTACTTTAATGGCCTTTCATTTCTGACTAGAATTGTCATATTCCGAGACCATTTGGGCATTCGTAAGTGGGATCGCAGTCGTCAGTCCTGAATTTTTTCTTTATCTCCTTGTCCAATAGTAACCCTCATAACTCTCTCTTTAGAGGTCAAATTTAGAAAATTTCAGCTCATTGCAATGGTAACTTGTCAAGCTTCCAAATTGGACCGGAATTGCCTAATTCAGAGACCGTTCACTATCCCAAAAGCATGTTAAAACTCTTCGGTTGTCATTTTTCAATATGGATTGTTAATCTTTCCAAATCATGCGATCTAACGTAGACGCCTATAACTCCATCATTTGATGTCGAATTGGGTCGACTTTAATGGTCTTTCATTTCTGACTGGAATCATCGTATTCTGAGATCATTTGGGCATCTGTAAGTGGGATTGTGG
The DNA here is from genome assembly GCF_029962835.1 of Magnolia sinica. Taxonomy (NCBI): domain Eukaryota; kingdom Viridiplantae; phylum Streptophyta; class Magnoliopsida; order Magnoliales; family Magnoliaceae; genus Magnolia; species Magnolia sinica. The sequence goes on from NC_080587.1 coordinate 30,783,686, forward strand.
TCATCGGTCCTGAATTTTTCCTTCATCCCCTTGTCCAATAGTAACCCGTATAACTCTCTCTTCAGAGGTCGAATTTAGAATATTTTAACTGATTGCAATGGTAAATTGTCAAGCTTCCAAATTGGAGCAGAATTGCCTAATTCCGAGACCGTTCAATATCCCAAAAGCATGTTGGAACTCTTCATCGTAATTTTTCAATATGGATTGTTAATCTTTTCGAATCACGCGATCTAACGGATACGCCAACAACTCCATCATCTGATGTCATATTGGGTTAATTTTATTTCATCTGAAAGGTACTTTAGTGCTCTTGCATTTCAAACTGGAATCGTCGTATTCCGTGGCCAATTGGGCATCTGTAAGTTGGATGGAAGTCGTCGGTCACAAATTTTTCCTTCATCTCCTTGTCCAATAGTAACCCTTATAACTCTTTCTTCAGAGGTCGAATTTAGACTATTTCAGCTCATTGTAATGGTAACTTGTCAAGCATCCAAATTGCACTAGAATTGCCTAATTTATCGCACTTCGATATCCTAAAAGCACGTTGGAACTCTTCGATTGTTATTTTTCAATTTGGATTGTTAATATTTCCAAATTGCGCGATCCAATGGATACGCCTATAACTCCATCATTTGATGTGGATTGGGTCAATTTTTGGTCATTTGAAAGGTACTTTAATGGTCTTTCATTTCTGACTAGAATCGTTGTATTCCGAGACCATTTGGGCATCCGTAAGTGGGATCGCAGTCGTCGGTCCTAAAATTTTCCTTCATCTCCTTGTCTAATAGTAACCCTCATAACTATCTCTCTTCAGAGGTCGAATTTAGACTATTTCAGCTCATTACAATGGTAATTTTTCAAGCTTCCAAATTGCACTAGAATTGCCCAATTCAAAGACCATTCGATATCCCAAAAGCACGTTGGAACTCTTTGATCATCATTTTTCAATATGGATTGTTAATCTTTCCAAATCGCACGATCCAACGGATTCGGCAATAACTCCATCATTTGATGTTGGATTGGGACGATTTTTGGTCATTTGAAAGGTATTTTAATGGTCTGTCATTTTTTACTAGAATCGTCGTATTCCAAGACCATTTGGGCATCTATAAGTGGGATCGCGGCCGTCGGTCCTGAATTTTTCCTTCATCTCCTTGTCCAATAGTAACCCTCATAACTCTCTCTTCATTATTCAAATTTAGACTACTTCAGCTCATTGCAATCGTAACTTGTCAAGCTTCCAAATCGCACTAGAATTGCAAAATTCAGAGACCGTTTGATATCCCAAAAGCATGTTGGAACTCTTTGATCGTCATTTTTCAATATGGATTGTTAATCTTTTCAATTCATTCGATCCAACGGATACGCCAACAACTCCAACTTTTGATGTCGGATTGGGTCAATTTTTGGTCATCTAAAAGGTACTTTAGTACTCTTGAATTTCTGACTCGAATCGTCGTATTCCGAGACCATTTGGGCATCCGTAAGTGGGATGGCAATCATCGGTCCTGAATTTTTCCTTCATCTCTTTGTCCAATAGTAACCCTCATAACTCTCTCTTCAGAGGTCGAATTTAGACTATTTCAACATATAACAATGGTAACTTGTCAAGCTTCCAAATAACACCAGAATTGCCTTATTCAGAGCCCATTCGATATCCTAACAGCACGTTAGAACTCTTCGATCGTCATTTTTCAATTTGGATTGTTAATCTTTCCAAATTGAGTGATCCAACAGAAACGCCTACAACTCCACCATTTGATGTGGATTGGGTCGATTTTTGGTCATTTGAAAGGTACTTTAGTTGTCTTTCATTTTTGGCTGGAATCGTCGTATTCCGAGACCATTTGGGCATCCATAAGTGGGATCGCAGTCGTCTGTCCCGAATTTTTCCTTCATCTCCTTGTCCAATAGTAACCCTCATAACTTTCACTTCAGAGTTCAAATTTAGACTATTTCAGCTCATTGTAATGGTAACTTGTAAACCTTCCAAATCGCACCAGAATTGCATAATTCAGAACCGTTCGATATCCTAAAAGCATGTTGGAACTCTTCGAATGTCAATTTTCAATATGGAATGTTAATCTTTCCAAATAGCGTGATCCAACAAAGACGCCTATAACTCCATCATTTGATGTCAGATTGGGTCAATATTTGGTAATTTAAAAGGTACTTTAGTGCCTTTCATTTTTGACAGGAATCGTCCTATTCCGAGACCATTTGGGCATCCATAGGTGGGATCGCAATCGTCGGTCCTGAATTTTACCTTCATCTCCTTGTCCAATAGTAACCCTCATAAATCTCACTTCAGAGGTCGAATTTAAAATATTTCAGATTATTGCAATGGTAACTTGTCAAGCTTCCAAATTAGACCTGAATTGCCTAATTCAGAGACCGTTCGATATCCTAAAAGCATATTGGAACTCTTCCATCATCATTTTTCAATATGGATTGTTAATCTTTCCAAATCTCGTGATCCAACAGAGACACCTATAACTCCATCAGTTGATGTCGAATTGGGTCGATTTTGGTCATTTGATAGGCACTTTAATCGTCTTTCATTTCTGATTAGAATCGTCGTATTCCAAGACCATTTGGGCATTCGTAAGTGGGATCGCAGTTGTCGGACCTGAATTTTTCCTTCATCTCCTAGTCCAATAGTAAACCTCATAACTCTCTCTTCAGAGGTCGAATTTAGACTATTTTGGCTTATTGCAATGGTAACTTGTCAAGCTTCCAAATTGTACCAGAATTGCCTAATTCAGAGACCATTATATATCCTAAAAGCAGGTTGGAACTCTTCGATCATAATTTTTCAATATGGATTGTTAATCTTTCCAAATCATGGGATCCAATGGAGATGCCTATTACTCCAACATTTAATGTCAGATTGGGTCAATTTTTTGTCATTTGAAAGGTACTTTAGTGCTCTTTCTGTCCTAATTGGAATTGACGTATTCTGAGACCATCTGGGCATCCGTAAGTGGGATCATAGTCATCGGTCCTGAGTTTTTTCTTCATCACCTTGTCCAATAGTAACCCTCATTACTCTCTCTTCAGAAGTCGAATTTAGACTATTTCAGCTCATTGCATTGGTAACTTGTCAAGTTTCCAAATTGGTCAAAAATTGCCTAACTCAGAGACCGTTTGATATCCCAAAAGTATGTTGGAACTCTTCGATTGTCATTTTTCAATATGGATAGTTAATATTTCCAAATCACGTAATCCAACAGAGATGCCAATAACTCCATCATTTGATGTCGGATTGGGTCGATTTTTGGTCGTTTGAAAGGTACTTTAGTGCTAATGCATTTTTGACTGGAATCGACGTATTCCGTGACCATTTGGGCATCCGTAAGTGGGATTGCAGTCATTGGTCCTAAATTTTTCCTTCATCTCCTTGTCCAATAGTAACCCTCATTACTCTCTCTTCAGAGGTTGAATTTAGACTATTTCAACTCATTGCAATGGTAACTTGTCAAGCTTCCAAGTTGCACCAAAATTGCCTATTTCAGAGACCATTCGATATCCCAAAAGCATGTTGGAACTCTTCGATCATCATTTTTCAATATGGATTGTTAATCTTTTCAAATCACGCAATCCAATGGAGACGCCAATAACTCCATCATTTGATGTCGAATTGGGTTGATTTTTGGTCATAAGAAAGGTACTTTAGTGCTCTTGTATTTCTGACTGGAATCGTCGTATTTTGAGACCATTTGGGCATTCGTAAGTGGGATTGTAGTCGTTAGTCATGAATTTTTCCTTCATCTCCTTGTCTAATAGTAACCCTCATAACTCTCTCTTTAGAGGATAAATTTAGACTATTTCAGCTTATTGCAATGGAAACTTGTCAGCTTCCAAATTATACCAAATTTGCCTAATTCGGAGTCCATTAGATATCCCAAAAGCACATTGGAACTCTTCGATTGTCATTTTTCAGTATGGTTTGTTAATCTTTCCAAATCACGTGATCCAACGGAGACGCCTACAACTCCATCATTTGATGTTAGATTAGGTAAATTTTTGGTCCTTTGAAAGGTACTTTAATGGTCTTTCATTTCTGACAAGAATCATGGTATTTTGAGACCATTTGGGCATCCATAAGTTGGATCGCAGTCGTCCGTCCTGAATTTTTCCTTCATCTCCTTGTCCTATAATAACCCTCATAACTCTCTGTTCAGAGTTCAAATTTAGACTATTTTAGCTCATTGCAATGGTAACTTGTCAAGCTTCCAAATCGCACCAGAATTTCCTAATTCAGAGATCGTTCGATATCCCAAAAGCACGTTGGAACTCTTCGATTATCATTTTTCAATATGGATTGTTAATCTTTCCAAATCACACGATCCAATGGAGACGCCTATAACTCCATCATTTGATGTTGGATTGGGTTGATTTTTGGTCATTTGAAAGGGACTTTATGCTCTATCTTTCCTGACTGGAATTGTCGTATTCCAAGACCATTTGGGCATCCGTAAGTGGGATCACAGTCGTCGGTCCTGAATTTTTCCTTCTTCTCCTTGTCTAATAGTAACCCTCATAACTCTCTCTTCAGAGTTCACATTTTGACTATTTTAGTTCATTGCAATGGTAACTTGTTAAGCTACCAAATCACACCAAAATTGCCTAATTCAGAGACCGTTCGATATCCCAAAAGCACGTTGGAACTCTTTAATCGTCATTTTTCAATACGGATTGTAAATCTTTCCAAATCGCGCGATCTAATGGAGACGCCTATTAGTCCATTATTTGATGTCGGATTGGGTTAATTTTTGGTCATTTGAAAGGTACTTTAGCGCTCTATCATTCCTGACTAGAATTGTCGTATTCCGAGACCATTTGGGCATCCGTAAGTGGGATCACAATCGTTGGTCCTAAATTTTTCCTTCATCTCCTTGTCCAAAAGTAACCCTCATAACTCTCTCTTCAGCGGTTAAATTTAGACTATTTCAGCTCATTGCAATTGTAGCTTGACAAGCTTCCAAATTGCACCAAAATTGCCTAATTTAGAGATCGTTCGATATCCCAAAAGCACGTTGGAACTCTTCGATCGTCATTTTTCAATATGGACTGTTAATCTTTCCAAATTGCTCGATCCAATGGAGACTCCTATAACTCCATCATTTGAGGTCGGATTGGGTAATTTTTGGTCATTTGAAAGGTACGTTAATGGCCTTTCATTTCTGACTAGAATCGTCATATTCCGAGACCATTTGGGCATCCGTAAGTGGGATCGTAGTCGTCCATCCTGAATTTTTCCTTCACTCCTTGTCCAATAGTAACCCTCATAACTCTTTCTTAAGAGTTCAGATTTAGACTATTTCAGCTCATTGCAATGGTAACTTGTCAAACTTCCAAATCACACCAGAAGATTGAGAGATAGAAAGAAAATTGGAAAAGATGCAGAATGAAGTAGCTTAAGGGAGGTTTGCGCTGGTTCGCACAACGAAATCCAGAACTGGTTCTTTGTAAAAAAATCTAAGGCATTGAAAGGTGGGTCCCATGGCACCAAAATCGAGGTTCCACACGTGCGATGGTCTATAAATACCCCCTCCTCTCCTTCATTTGGACAGATTGAAGATTTTGGAGAGGAAGCATAGCAAAGAGGAAGACTGAAGGTGAGAGGGAGAAGGTTCTGGTGGTTTGTATGGAGCCACACAAGCCATATCGGTTGCGCGGTCCACATAACTAGATTGCCGAGCAGTCTATGAAGTTAGGGGGCTGACATGCGGCCGAAATGGTCAGTCTCTAGATTTCTTCTGTTTGAGCCTCGAGAGCCAGAAATCAGCAGCAGGGATCTATGTCATATTCTTCTTAAAGAGATGATCAAATCACAAGATGAAACGCTGCCGGATTTGATATCTGACTTAGATATTTGAACTTTGTCAATTTGTACATTTCAGATAATCTATCTTAGAATCAAGGGATGTTTGAGGATGCAAATGAACTCAGTGTTAATAAGATGTGATGATTATCTTCAAATACTCTCTCTCTTCGTTATGTTTGAATAAGATAATCTCCCAAATTGAATGCATTTGTTTCTTGTTCAAAACAGAAAGGTATTTTTTGTGCTCTTACATTTCTGACTGGAATTGTAATATTCTGAGACCATTCGGGCATCCGTAAGTGGGATGGCAGTCGTCGGTCCTGAATTTTTCCTTCATCTCCTTGTCCAATAGTAACCCTCATAACTCTCTCTTCAGAGTTCGAATGTAGACTATTTCAGCTCATTGCAATGGTAACTTGTCAAGCTTCCAAATTGCACCAGAATTTCCTAATTCAGAGATCGTTCGATATCCCAAAAGCATGTTGGAACTCTTCGATCGTCATTTTTCAATTTGGATTGTTAATCTTTCCAAATCACGCGATCCAATGGAGATGCCTATTACTCCATCATTTGATGTTGGATTGGGTTGATTTTTGGTCATTTGAAAGGGACTTTATGCTCTATCTTTCCTGACTAGAATTATCGTATTCCAAGATCATTTGGGCATCCGTAAGTGGGATCACAGTCGTCGGTCCTGAAATTTTCCTTCTTCTCCTTGCCTAATAGTAACCCTCATAACTTTCTCTTCAGAGTTCACATTTTGACTATTTCAGTTCATTGCAATGGTAACTTGTCAAGCTTCCAAATCGCACCAGAATTGCCTAATTCAGAGACTGTTCGATCTCCCAAAAGCACGTTGGAACTCTTCAATTGTCATTTTTCAATACGAATTGTAAATCCTTCCAAATCGTGCGATCTAATGGAGACGCCTATTAGTCCATTATTTCATGTTGGATTGGGTTAATTTTTGGTCATTTGAAAGGTACTTTAGTGCTCTATCAATCCTGACTGGAATTGTCGTATTCCGAGACCATTTGGGCATCCGTAAGTGGGATCACAGTCGTTGGTCCTGAATTTTTCCTTCATCTCCTTGTCCAAAAGTAACCCTCATAACTCTCTCTTCAGAGGTTAAATTTAGACTATTTCAGCTCATTGCAATTGTAACTTGACAAGCTTCCAAATTGCACCAAAATTGCCTAATTTAGAGACCGTTTGATATCCCAAAAGCATGTTGGAACTCTTCGATCATCATTTTTCAATATGGATTGTTAATCTTTCTAAATCGCTCGATCCAACGGAGACGCCTACAACTCCATCAATTGATATCAGATTAGGTCAATTTTTGGTTATTTGAAAGGTACTTTAATGGTCTTTCATTTCTGACTAGAATCGTTCTATTCCGAGACCATTTGGGCATCCGTAAGTGGGATCGTAGTCGTTCATCCTGAATTTTTCCTTCATCTCCTTGTCCAATAGTAACCCTCATAACTCTTTCTTCAGAGTTTGAATTTAGACTATTTCAGCTCATTGCAATGGTAACTTGTCAAACTTCCAAATCACGCCAAAAGATTGAGATATAGAAAGAAAATTGGAAAAGAAGCAGAATGAAGTAGCTTAAGGGAGGTTTGTACCGGTTCGCACAACGAAATCCAGAACTGGTTCTTTGTAAAAAAATCTAAGGCATTGAAAGGTGGGTCCCATGGCACCAAAATTGAGGTTTCACACGTTCAAGGGTCTATAAATACCCCCTCCCCTCCTTTATTTGGACGGATTGAAGATTTTGTAGAGGAAGCATATCAAAGAGGAAGACTGAAGGTGAGAGGGAGAAGGTTCTGGTGGTTTGCGCGGACCCACACAAGCCATATTGGTTACGCGGTCCACGCAACTAGATTGCCCAACAGTCTATGAAGTTAGGGGGCCAACATGCAGTTGAAATGGTCAGTCTCCAAATTTCTTCTGTTTGAGCCTCGAGAGCCAGAAATCAGCAGTAGCGATCTATGTCATATTCCTCTTAAAGAGATGATCAAATCACAAGATGAAACGCTGCCGGATTTGATATCTGACTTAGATATTTGAACTTTGTCAATTTGTACATTCTGGATAATCTATCTTAGAATCAAGGGATGTTTGAGGATGCAAATGAACTCAGTGTTAATAAGATGTGATGATTATCTTCAAATACTCTCTCTCTTCATTATGTTTGAATAAGATAATCTCCCAAATTGAATGCATTTGTTTCTTGTTCGAAACAGAAAGGTACTTTTTGTGCTCTTGCATTTCTGAGTGGAATTGTCATATTTTGAGACCATTTGGGCATCCGTAAGTGGGATGGCAGTCGTCGGTCCTGAATTTTTCCTTCATCTCCTTGTCTAATAGTAACCCTCATAACTCTCTCTTCAGAGTTCGAATTTAGACTATTTCAGCTCATTGCAATGGTAACTTGTCAAGCTTCCAAATCGCACTAGAATTTCCTAATTCAGAGATCGTTCGATATTTTAAAAGCATGTTGGAACTCTTCGATCGTCATTTTTCAATTTGGATTATTAATCTTTCCAAATCACGCGATCCAATGGAGACGCCTATTACTCCATCATTTGATGTTGGATTGGGTTGATTTTTGGTCATTTGAAAGGGACTTTATGCTCTATCTTTCCTGACTAGAATTGTCATATTCCAAGACCATTTGGGCGTCCGTAAGTGGGATCACAGTCGTCGGTCCTGAATTTTTCCTTCTTCTCCTTGACTAATAATAGTAACCCTCATAACTCTCTCTTCAGAGTTCACATTTTGACTATTTCAGTTCATTGCAATGGTAACTTGTCAAGCTTCCAAATCGCACCAGAATTGCTTAATTCAGAGATTGTTCGATATCCCAAAAGCACGTTGGAACTCTTCGATCATCATTTTTCAATATGGATTGTAAATCTTTCCAAATCGCGCGATCTAATGGAGATGCCTATTAGTCCATTATTTCATGTCGGATTGGGTTAATTTTTGGTCATTTGAAAGGTACTTTAGCGCTCTATCATTCCTGATTGGAATTGTCGTATTTCGAGACCAATTGGGCATCCGTAAGTGGGATCACAGTCGTTGGTCCTGAATTTTTCCTTCATCTCCTTGTCCAAAAGTAATCCTCATAACTCTCTCTTTTGAGGTTAAATTTAGACTATTTTAGGTCATTGCAATTGCAACTTGACAAGCTTCCAAATTGCACCAAAATTGCCTAATTTAGAGACCATTCGATAGCCCAAAAGCACATTGGAACTCTTCGATCGTCATTTTTCAATATGGATTGTTAATCTTTCCAAATTGCTTGATCCAACAGAGACGCCTATAACTCCATCATTTGAGTTCGGATTGGGTAGATTTTTGGTCATTTGAAAGGTACTTTAATGGTCTTTCATTTCTGACTAGAATCGTTGTTTTCCGAGACCATTTGGGCATCCGTAAGTGGGAACGTAGTTGTCCATCCTGAATTTTTCCTTCATCTCCTTCTCCAATAGTAACCCTCATAACTCTTTCTTCAGAGTTCGAATTTAGACTATTTCAGCTCATTGTAATGGTAACTTGTCAAACTTCCAAATCACACTAGAATTGCCTAATTCAGAGACCGTTCGATATCCCCAAAGCACGTTAGAACTCTTCGATCGTCATTTTTCAATATGGATTATTAATCTTTCCAAATCATGCGATCCAACGGAGACACCGATTACTCCATAATTTGATGTCGGATTAGGTCGATTTTTGGTCATTTGAAAGGTACTTTAGTGCTCTTTCTTTCATGACTGGAACCATCGTATTCCAAGACCATTTGGGCATCCGTAAGTGGGATCACAGTTGTCGGTCCTCAATTTTTCCTTCATCTCCTTATCTAATAGTAACCCTCATTACTCTCTCTTCAGAGGTCGAATTTAGACTATTTCAACTCATTGCAATGGTAACTTGTCAAGCTTCCAAGTTGCACCAAAATTGCCTAATTCAGAGACCATTCGATATCCCAAATGCATGTTGGAACTCTTCAATCATCTTTTTTCAATATGGATTGTTAATCTTTCCAAATCATGCGATCCAACGGAGACGCCAATAACTCCATCATTTGATGTCGAATATGGTCAGTTTTTGGTCATAAGAAAGGTACTTTAGTGCTCCTGTATTTCTGACTAGAATCGTCGTCTTTCGAGACCATTTGGGCATTCGTAAGTAGGATCGTAGTCGTCGATCCTGAATTTTTCCTTCATTTCCTTATCCAATAGTAACCCTCATAACTCTCTCTTTAGAGGTCAAATTTCGACTATTTCAGCTCATTGCAACGGAAACTTGTCAACTTCCAAATTGTACCAAATTTGCCTAATTCAGAGACCATTAGATATCCCAAAAGCACGTTGGAACTCTTCAATTGTCATTTTTTCAGTATGGATTGTGAATCTTTCCAAATCGCTTGATCCAACGGAGACGCCTACAACTCCATCAAATGACATCAGATTAGGTCAATTTTTGGTCATTTGAAAGGTACTTTAATGGTCTTTCATTTCTGACAAGAATCGTGGTATTCCGAGACCATTTGGGCTTCTGTAAGTTAGATCGCAGTCGTCGGTCCTGAATTTTTCCTTCATCTCGTTGTCCAATAGTAACCCTCATAACTCTCTCTTCAGAGTTTGAATTTAGACTATTTCAGATCATTGCAATCGTAACTTGTCAAACTTCCAAATCACACCAGAATTGCCTAATTTAGAGGTCATTTGATATCCCCAAAGCACATTAGAACTCTTCGATCGTCATTTTCCAATATGGATTATTAATCTTTCCAAATCACGTGATCCAATGGAGACTCTTATTACTCCATAATTTGATGTCGGATTGGGTCAATTTTTTGAAAGGTACTTTAGTGCTCTTTCTTTCACGACTGGAACCGTCGTATTCCAAGACCATTTGGGCATCCGTAAGTGGGATCGCAATTGTTGGTCCTAAATTTTCCTTCATCTCCTTATCCAATAGTAACCGTCATTACTCTCTCTTCAGAGGTTGAATTTAGACTATTTCAGTGCATTGCAATGGTAACTTGTCAAGCTTCTAAATTGGACCAGAATTGCATAATTCAAAGACCGTTTGATATCCCAAAAGCATGTTGGAAGTCTTCGATCGTCATTTTTCAATATGGATTGGTAATCTTTCCAAATCGCGTGATCCAACGAAGACGCCAATAACTCCATCATTTAATGTCGGATTGGGTCAATTCTGGTCATTCAAAAGTTACTTTTTGGTCTTTCATTTCTGATTGGAATCGTTGTATTCCGAGACCATTTGAGCATCCGTAAGTGGGATCGCAATCGTCAGTCCTGAATTTTTCCTTCATCTCCTTGTCCAATAGTAACCCTCATAACTCTCTCTTCAGAGGTCGAATTTAGAAAATTTCAGCTCATTGCAATGCTAACTTGTCAAGCTTCCATATTCGATGAAAATTACCTAATTCACAGAACGTTCGCTATCCCAAAAGCATGTTAGAACTCTTCGATCGTCATTTTTCAATATGGATTGTTAATTATTCCAAATTGCGCGATCCAACGGAGACGCCTATAACTCCATTTGATGTCAGATTGGGTTGATTTTTGTTCATTTGAAAGGTACCTTATGCTCTATCTTTCCTAACTGGAATTATCGTGTTCCGAGACCATTTGGGCATCCGTAAGTGGGATCACAGTTGTCAGTCTTGAATATTTCCTTCATCTCCTTGTCCAATAGTAACCCTCATAACTCTCTCCTCAGAGTTCAAATTTAGACTATTTCAGCTCATTACAATGGTAACTTGTCAAGCTTCCAAATCGCACCAGAATTACCTAATTCAGAGACCGTTCGATATCCCAAAAGGACGTTAGAACTCTTCGATCGTCATTTTTCAATATGGATTGTTAATCTTTCCAAATTGGGTGATCCAATGGAGACGCCAATAACTCCATCATTTGATGTCAGATTGGGTCAATTTTTGGTCAACTGAAATGTACTTTAGTGCTCTTGCATTTTTGACTGGAATCGACGTATTCTGAGACCATTTAGGCATCCGTAAGTTGGTCACAGTCATCAGTCCTGAATTATTCCTTCATCTCCTTATCCAATAGTAACCCTCATAACTCTCTCTTCATAGGTTGAATTTAGACTATTTCAGCTCATTGCAATGGTAACTTGTCAAGTTTCCTAGTTGCACCAGAATTGCCTAATTCAGAGACCATTCGGTATCCCAAAAGCATGTTGGAAGTCTTCGATCGTCATTTTCCAATATGGATTATTAATCTTTCCAAATCGCGTGATCCAACGAAGACGCCAATAACTCCATCATTTGAGGTTGGATTGGGTCAATTTTTGGTCTTTCATTTCTAACTGGATTCATTGTATTCCGAGACCATTTGGGCATACGTAAGTGGGATTGCAGTCGTCAGTCCTAAATTTTTCCTTCATCTCCTTGTCCAATTGTAACCCTCATAACTCTCTCTTCAGAGGTCGAATTTAGAAAATTTTAGCTCATTGCAATGCTAACTTGTCAAGCTTCCAAATTTAACAAAAATTACCTAATCCACAGACCGTTCGCTATCCCAAAAGCATGTTGAAACTCTTCGATCGTCATTTTTCAATATGGATTGTTAATTATTCCAAATAGCACGATCCATTGGAGATGCCTATAACTCCATTTGATGTCAGATTGGGTCAATTTTTAGTCATTTGATAGGTACTTTAATGGTCTTTCTTTTCTGAATGGAATCATCATATTTCGAGACCATTTGGGCATTCGTAAGTGGTATCGCAGTCATCGGTCTTGAATTTTTCCTTCATCTCCTTGTCCAATAGTAACCCTCTTAACTCTCTCTTCAGAGTTCGAATTTAGAATATTTCAGCTCATTGCAATGGTAACTTGTCAAGATTCCAAAATGGAGCAGAATTGCCTAATTCAGAGACCGTTCAATAACCCAAAAAGCACATTGGAACTCTTCATTCGTTATTATTAAATTTGGATTGTTAATCTTTCCAAATTGCGCGATCCAACAGATACGCCTTAAACTCCATCATTTGATTTGGATTGGATCGATTTTTGGTCATTTGAAAGGTACTTTAATGGTCTTTCATTTTTGACTGGAATCATTGTATTCCGAGACCATTTGGGCATCCGTAAGTGGGATCGCAGTCGTCGGTCCTAAATTTTTCCTTCATCTCCTTGTCTAATAGTAACCCTCATAACTCTCTATTTAGAGGTCGAATTTAGACTATTTCAGCTCATTGCAATGGTAACTTGTCTAACTTCCAAATTGCACCAGAATTGCCTAATGCAAAGACCATTCGATATCCCAAAAGCACGTTGGAACTCTTCGATCGTCATTTTTCAATATGGATTGTTAATCTTTCTAAATCGTGTGATCCAACGGAGACGTAAATAACTCCATCATTTGATGTCAGATTGGGTCGATTTTGGGTCATTTGAAAGGTATTTCAATGGTCTTTCATTTCTGACTGGAATCGTCGTATTCCGAGACCATTTGGGCATCCGTAAGAGGGATAGCAGTTGTCGGTCCAGAATTTTTCCTTCATCTCCTTGTCCAATAGTAACCCTCATAACTCTCTCTTTATTGTTTGAATTTAGAATATTTCAGCATTTGAGAATAGTATCATCCGCACGGAAGTGTTCCGATGTAGCTATAATTGTGTCAGAAAGTGTAATCTGCGCTGTATGGCGGTATGTCTCCAAACAATAGCACGAGCCCAAGCATTGTAAAAATCACGAATGGACAGCAGGCTTGTGATTGTGAATCTCCCTGTATTCTAAGGTAATTTCTCAAGAAAGAAGAGTTGTTGGGCTGTTTCAAAGTAATGATGAGGGGAAGGATGCTGAGGATTAGAGTGTGGACGCAAAAATCTCATCTTGTGAATTCTACCCGCTATTTGACAAAGCCCATTTTCTCCTAAATATCCTGTTAGGATCCTCAGCTCTCTTGTAACCCAATCGTCCGTTGCAACAAAGGTATTTTGTCGATCAAAGGGTTCATAGTGTAAAATCGACCAACGACGGCGTAAATTGATAGGGATAATGGTTTGATTGCCGGTGAAAGGGTTATAGAGATCCAAGGTTTCTTCATTTATCTCCACATGTTTCTAAGGATAAAGAAGAGGTTGCTTCAGCCTAGAAGAGGATAGACGGTTCTTTCTTCTAGAAGAGGAACCTGGAGAATGGGCCATAGAGAAAAGAAGTTTCAAGTCTTCAAAGTACTTGAGGAAAAGAAAATCACAAGCTGAAAGATTTTCTAAGTCTTCGCGCAATCAAAGTTGGTTGCGTGGGTCAGCGCAAAGGCCAGAAGACTTCTCACAAATCGGGATCTATTGTGTGGGTTCGCGCAAGTGGGATTCATTGCGCAGAAAATTGCAAAGGAGCAGAGGTTCGCTACAGTGTAAGTATGTGGAAAGTGATTGAAGGGTTGGAGTATTTATAGGACATGCGGACCAGTGTGGTACGCGAGTTTCCATTGTGCGGACCCGTGCAAACCCTGTTAGAGCGATTATTTTGATCCTTTTCTTTGATTTTAGGGAAACAAAGATAGGATCAAGGGGGCATCTATTGAGGCATAAAAATGATGGTGAAGAAAGGAATGAAGCAAGAGAAGATTGAGAGATAGAAAGAAAATTGGAAAAGAAGCAGAATGAAGTAGCTTAAGGGAGGTTTGCGCCGGTTCGCATAACGAAATCCAGAACTGGTTCTTTGTAAAAAAATCTAAGGCATTGAAAGGTGGGTCCCATGGCACCAAAATCAAGGTTCCACATGTGCGAGGGTTTATAAATACCCCCTCCCCTCCTTCATTTGGACGGATTGAAGATTTTGGAGACGAAGCGTAGCAAAGAGGAAGATTGAAGGTGAGAGGGAGAAGGTTCTGGTGGTTTGCGTGGACCCACAAGCCATATCGGTTGCGTGGTCCACACAACTAGATTGCCGAGCAGTCTATGAGGTTAGGGGGTTGACATGCGGCCGAAATGGTCAGTCTCCAGATTTCTTCTGTTTGAGCCTCGAGAGCCAGAAATCAGCAGCAGGAATCTATGTCATATTCCTCTTAAAGAGATGATCAAATCACAAGATGAAACGCTGCCGGATTTGATATCTGACTTAGATATTTGAACTTTGTCAATTTGTACATTCTAGATAATCTATCTTAGAATCAAGGGATGTTTGAGGATGCAAATGAACTCAGTGTTAATAAGATGTGATGATTATCTTCAAATACTCTCTCTCTTCGTTATGTTTGAATAAGATAATCTCCCAAATTGAATGCATTTGTTTCTTGTTCGAAACAAAAAGGTAGTTTTTGTGCTATTGCATTTCTGACTGGAATTGTCATATTCTGAGACCATTCGGGCATCCGTAAGTGGGATGGTAGTCGTCGGTCCTGAATTTTTCCTTCATCCCCTTGTGCAATAGTAAATCTCATAACTCTCTCTTCAAAGGTCGAATTTAGACTATTTCAGCTCATTGCAACGGTAACTTGTGAAGCTTCCAAATTGCACTAGAATTGCCTAATTCAGGGACCATTCGATATCCCAAAAGCACGTTGGAACTCTTCGATCATCATTTTTCAATTTGGATTGTTAATCTTTCCAAATCACGCGATCCAATGGATACGCCTATAACTCTATCATTTGATGTGGATTGGGTTGATTTTTGGTCATTTGAAAGGTACTTTAATGGTCTTTCATTTCTGACTGGGATCATTGTATTTTGAGACCATTTGGGCATCCGTAGGTGGGATCGCAGTCGTTGGTCCTAAAATTTTTCTTCATCTTCTTGTCCAATAATAACCCTCATAAATCACTCTTCAAAGGTCGAATTTAGAATATTAGCTCATTGCATTGCTAACTTGTCAAGCTTCGAAATTGGACAAGAATTGCCTAATTCAGAGACCGTTCGATATCCCAAAAGCATGTTGGAACTCTTTGATCGTCATTTTTCAATATGGATTGTTAATCTTTCCAAATCACACGATCCAATGGAGATGCCAATAACTCCATCATTTGATGTCGAATTGGGTCAATTTTTTGTCAACTGAAAGGTACTTTAATGCTCTTGCATTTCTAACTAGAATCGACGTATTCCGAGACCATTTAGGCATTCGTAAGTTGGATCGCAGTCGTCGGTCCTAAATTATTCCTTCATCCCCTTGTCCAATAGTAACCCTCATAACTCTCTCTTTATAGGTCGAATTTAGACTATTTCAGCTCATTACAATGGTAATTTGTCAAGTTCCCAAGTTGCACCAGAATTGCCTAATTTAGAAACCAATCGATATCCCAAAAGCATGTTGGAACTCTTCGATCATCATTTTTCAATATGGATTGTTAATCTTTTCAAATCACGTGATCCAACGGAAACGCCTACAACTCCATTCAATTTTTGGTAATTTGAAAGGTACTTTAATAGTCTTTCATTTCTGATTAGAATCATCGTATTCCGAGACCATTTGGGCATCCATAACTGGGATCGCAGTCGTCGGTCTTGAATTTTTCCTTCATCTCCTTGTCCAATAGTAACCCTCATAACTCTCTCTTCAGAGGTCGAATTTAGAATATTTCAGCTCATTGCAATGGTAATTGTCAAGCTTCCAAGTTAGGGGGCCGACATGCTACCACAGTCTCCAGATTTGTTCTGTTCGAGCCTTGAGAGCCAGAAATCTGCAGCAGGGATCTATGTCATATTCCTCTTAAAAAGATGATCGAATCACAAGATGAAATGCTGCTGGATTTGATATCTAACTTAGATATTTGAACTTTGTCAATTTGTACTTTCTAGATAATCTATCTTAGAATCAAGGAATGTTTGAGGATGCAAATGAACTCAGTGTTAATAAGATGTGATGATTGTCTTCAAATACTCTCTCTCTTCGTTATGTTTGAATAAGATAATCTCCCAAATCAAATGCATTTGTTTCTTGATCGAAACAAAATGGTGACTCTGCTAGGGACTTATTTTATTTTATTTTATTTAACATTAACATTGAGACAGTTATGGGACTTTCATCATAGTTTGGCATCTTTCTGATGCCAAAATGGTGACTCTCAGTGGGAACATCCTCCCCTTCATCTCTAAGATAGAGTATGTGATTCTTCAAATGCTAACTATAGTTATGTTTCATGTCTGAAGGTTTCTGAATTCAACCACAAGTTACAACCAATGGAAACTTCTGTAAGAAAGGTGAACTTCCGTTTTACTCTGACTGGATTCACAATAGAGTATACACCGAACTAAGCCCTTGCATGCATGACTTAACTTCCTGCAAGAGAAAACAACATGACTCGAGCGACAGCCGGGGTTGTATTTGCTTCACCTTAACCGCTAGAAGGCAATAAAGGTTGGACTATCGTAATGACTTACAGAACGAGAGCACAAAATGCGAGAAGCCCTAGAATGGATCTACCTTCACCAAGAGTTAGGGGGCCGATAACACGTAATACAGTTAGGAAGAATCTTGAACTCGCTCTTCTGCGATATATCCCGAGCAAGTAGTTCTGCAGTTGGCATCGCATGACTTCCCTGCTTTAATCCCACCAAGGGTTAGATGGATGAGACAACAGAAAGGTAAAGTGTTAATGGAAAGTTCACCCATATCTGTATCACCCCAAACAAGTTCACCGATGTCTGTATCTCCCCAATCGGTCAATAGCACCGAAAGCGTGCAGAAGTCAAATGGAACTCCATACTCCCCTCCCTTTGTAAGTCCTATTACATCAACATATTCTCGCCCCACTCCAACCACGACTTCATCAAAGAGTATAGAAGCTGCAGTACATATGACTGGGACAAATCAAGACAATATGCTGACTAAACAGGATCATATCAATGAGATGGCAGAAGCACAAAGAGCATTAATGGATGAGTGCTGAAACCTCAGAAAGGCCTTAGCGACTCTTGCATATAATATAGCCTAGATAGCGGCTCCTCTGATGATGGGCACAATGAATGGACAAGAAAATCATCTTGAAAATTCTCAACCACGGGGTGCAGGATCGCGAGGGTCTGTTCCAGCTGCGAGAACTGTAACACAAGACGAAGTGAGACAAGTCATTGAAGAGGCTGTCAGAGTAGAAAGAGAACGTGAAAACATTGGCTGTTTCAGATACTGGACGCCGTATCCAAGAGAGGTAGAAGATATCTCGTTCCCATCCAACTTCAAGCATTTGGATTTTTCAAAGTTTAATGGAGAAGGATCACCAGAAGAACATTAATGCACTTCATTACTAGCATGGGGAATTTTTCTACGATACCACAGTATTGCTTGCGATTGTTCAGGTCGTCATTGACACACAATGTATTCCGATGGTATTCCAGCTTAGCCCTAGGGTCGATACGTACGTGGGAACAAATCCAGGACGCCTTTAAGTCAAACTTCTTCTCTTCAGAGCATAATGTTAGTATTACAGAATTAGCTTCCGCATGGCAGAGAGAAGGAGAACCAGTAAAAAGGTTTATAAACAAGTGGAAGACATTGGGAGCCTCGTGTTGGCAGTTGCCAGAAGAAAGGGAACAGGTCAAGATGTGCCTGAACTCTATGGAAACAGGAATCGCGTTTGGACTCACCAGCATGGACATTAAAACTTTCCGTGACCTGGCCACTAAGGCTTATGGTTTGGAATTAATGACTCGTAAGATGACAGCATTTCACCATGAGACAGCTAGGAGAGCACCTAGCAGGATGTCCATAAATACCGTTGATCATGATAAGAGAAGCAAAGATATAAGGGACTCTAGGGAAAATAGGACGGAACGAAAAGAAGAGTGGAACCAATCGAGAAGCAGATACAGTGGAAAAAGGCCCAGGATGCTCAATTCTCATGAGGGGTTTGCGTTCGATAGGGAAGATGTTGTCCCTATTATGAATCAGTTGCTGAAAGCCGGTACGATAGAGTTATTAGAACCCAAACACCCTGAAGATGTAACAAGAACTAGAGAGAGAGATTTTTACCACTATCATCGCTTAGTGGGACATCCAACAGAGAATTGCTATACACTGAAATGTATAATACAATGAATGATAGACAGAATTGAAATATTAATTGGAAAAGAAATGGAAAGGGGCACAATGGTGATGGTGAATATGGTTACAGCCAAGCAATTAACAGAAGAGGATCCTCAAACAGTTGAGCATCCTGAAATGGCATCGAAGCAGATGGAAGATGGGGGGCAGCCAACAATAGACAGTTTACGAGAGATAAACCTGGGTACTGAAAAAGAACCAAGAAACACGTTCAGCTTCTCAAAGAAAACAAAGATGTCTTCACCTCGATGTATGCAGAGATGCCTGGTTTGGAGCCTTGCATAGCAATGCACCGATTAAATATCTCTAAAGAGAAAAGGCCGGTTAAACAAGCGCAAAGGCGATTTCATCCGGACTTAGTTCCCCTGATAGAAGAAGAAGTGAATAAGTTGATAAAGGTCAGGTTTATCAGGGAGGTCAAATATCCCAAGTGGATGTCGAACATTGTCCCGGTGAAGAAGAAGAGTGGACAAGTCAGGGAGTGCGTCGACTTCAAAGAGCTAAATGAAGCCTGTCTGAAAGATGATTTTTCTCTCCCGATAACTGAATTACTGATTGATAGTACAACTAAGTATGCTATCATGTTCTTCATGGATGGCTACGTGGGGATTAATCAGATTAGAATGGCACCTGAAGATGAAGAAGCGACAACATTCAGGATGTCATTAGGAATTTATTGCTATAAAGTTATGCCGTTTGGTCTCAAAAATGCCAGGTGTTATATCAAGGGCGATCAGAATATCTTCCAAGACATGATGCACAAGCATGTTGAATGCTATGTCGATGACTTGGTGGTCAGGTCAGGAGATCATCAGGAGCATCGCGAACATTTGGCATCAATTTTTTGTTGGCTCAGAAAGAAACAGCTGATGATGAATCCAGATAAATGTGCGTTTGGAGTATCTTCAGGTAAATTTCTCGGTTTTGTTGTCTGGCATAGGGGCAATGAGATTGATCTAGGGAAAGTCTGAGCTATTCAGAATATGCCGCCACCAAAAACACTAAAGGAATTGAAAAGTTTGCAAGGAAAGCTGACATACATTCACCTTTTCATTTCAAATCTAGCAGAGAGATGTCAGCCGTTTTCCCATCTGATGAAGAAAGATACAGAATTTGTGTGGGACCAAGCTTGCCAGAACACGTTTGACTCAATCAAAGAATTGTTGAAATAGCCGCCGGTGCTGACAGCTCCAATAAAAGGGAAGCCACTGATTTTGTATATATCTGCGGTCGAGAATTCTTTAGGAGCGTTGTTAGCTCAGGTAAATGAAGCTAGGAAAGAAACTGCTCTTTATTATTTAAGCCGAACTTTGATGGGTGCAGAATGCAACTACTTCCCGATTGAGAAAGAGTGTCTGGCGTTGATATTTGTGGTTCAGAAATTGAGACATTATTGTCTCTCCCATGACATAACTTTGATCTCAAGAGTAGATCCGATAAAGTTTTTTATGACAAGGCCAATGTTGTCTGGAAGATTGGCTAAATGGATGCTGTTACTTTCGAAATATACTATTACATATGAGCCGACAAAAGCAGTGAAAGGACAAGCAGTGGCAGACTTCCTTGCAGCACACCCTATAGCAGAATGTGAAACCATTAATGATGACTTTTCGGATGAACAAGTTATGTTGGCTGAGTCGCAAAGTCCATGGCAGATGTATTTTGATGGTGTTGCCCGAGCATCAGGAGCAAGGGCAGGAGTGATATTCATTACTCCTCAAGGTGATTTGTTACCGTACTCCTTCAAGTTGGGCACTACATGCACAAATAATGAAGCTGAGTACAGAGCCCTCATTATTGGAATGGAAATGGCTCAAGAAATGGAAATCAAAATGCTGCATATCTTTAGATTCTAAGTTAATTATAAATCAATTGACGACTGAATTTGAGATAAGAAAGCAAGAATTTTTGCCATACTTCCGAAAAGCTCAGCAGTTGCTAGAACAATTCTGTCATGTCGAAATCAAGCACATACCACGATTTGAAAACATGAGAGCAGATGCTTTGGCTAGCTTGGCGGCGGCTCTATCCCGATCGAATCGAAGCCCTCTCCAAGTAACTATAGAAGAAAGAAGATTTTTACCATCTTCAAAGGTCATTAAAGAGATGATCAAAACACTTTTTATATCGTGTTTAGAGATAACGACAAATGATTGGCGTCAGCCTTTCATTGATTATCTCAAATATAACATCCTGCCAGAAGATCCAGTGTAAAGACAACAGATCAAACAACGGTCAAGCAGATTCATCATATGTAGCCAAGTATTGTACAGAATATCTTACAATGGAATGCTGTTATGTTGTTTAGATGAACAAGAAGCACGCTAGATGTTGCGAGAAGCACACTCTGGAGAATGTGGGGTTCATCAAGTTGGCTGGAATCTATTCCATAGAATACATTGAATGGGATACTATTGGCCCACCATGTTTAAAGATGTAATAGATTATGCGAAGAGATGTCATGAATGTTAGATCCGTGGAGATGTTATACATGTTCTTCCAGAAGACCTGCATCAGTTAGTCGCCTCTTGGCCCTTCTATGCTTGGGGACTTGATGTCATTAGTCCTATAAATCTGCCTTCATCCAAAGGAAAGCAGTATATCTTAGTAGTGATAGATTATTTCTCCAAGTGGACAGAAGTGGTTGCATTATCCAACGTTGAGGAAAAAGATGTGGTCAATTTCATTTGGCACGAGATAATATACTGCCATGGTATTCCAATAAAAATTGTCACAGATAATGACACTCCCTTAAAAAACAGAGGCATGGAAAAGCTGTGTCAGAAATTCAGCATTCATCATTCATTCTCAACACCTTACTATCTACCGGCCAATGGATTAGCAGAGGCGTTTAATAAAACAATAGTCAAGATACTAAAGAAAACAGTGACAAAAAACAAGCGTGATTGGGATGAAAGGCTACAAGAAGTATTATGGGCATACAAAACTACCCACCGGACAGCAACAAGAGCGACACCGTATTCGCTGATCTATGGCGTAGAAGTAGTGGTCCCAATTGAAATACAAGTAATATCACTCAGAGTGGTAGTACATTAGTTCATAACAGATGATGAAAATACAAAAATAATGCTGAAAGAGCTAGATTTTCTTGAATAGAGACGCCTGACAGCCCAACAGCGATTGCAATCATATCAGGCAAGGATATCGGCCTCCTTTGATAAACGAGGAAAATATCGCTCTTTCAAAAAAGGGGATATGGTGCTAATGTTGAAAAGACCTATAGTAGTCAGCCGTCGAACAGGGGGTAAATTTGAACCTAAATGGGATGGGCCGTATATAATAAAAGAAGTATACTCCAATGACGCATACAAAGTCATAGATCAAGATGGAGAAGGTATCAATATACCGGTCAATGCTCGCTTCATCAAAAGATACTATCCTTGAAGATGCTACTATTTTGATCCAGAATATTATCAGCATAATGAAATTATATCAAAAGGGGGCAAGAATAAACAAGACTATGGCTATATACCATCAAATGAATGAATAAAGAAGAAATTTACAAGCATATCAAGACTAATGTATCAATAAGCATTGTGAAAGGAAAGTGAACATCAAGCGAACTCTGTAAAATTTTGTTGAAATTGGTATCGTTACCAAGCTGATATATTATAAACAACACAGACGGATCCTCTTGAAGATATTATCATAAGTGGTGACGTATTAGTCTCAGTCAAAGATGTCTATCATTCTCGCAGAATGATGTCTTTTAAGGCATTTTAAGGCAGTCTAGCCAAGCCCTAAAAGGGTCAAGCCTTAAAATGGCCAGCTATGCATGAGACCTATCATTTTCACCATTCGGGTAGTAATGAGAAGTTAGTAGCCCTAAAAAGCCCATGAAGGCCATCATATACATACCCATGCGGGCAGCTGATGGAGCCAATGACTAAAAGCCTAAAAGGCCAAAAAGTCCTCAACGGCTAGTCATGCGTGAGACCAATGCCGTCTGTATAGCTTTCCAGCAGCGTCACGAGGAACGGAGGAAAATGCCCTCTCGTGAATGGGTTCGACCTTGTAGACGAAGGAAAAGCGGGCCGTAGTGTGAGATCTTTGGCCATGTCTATAGATAGGCCAACCATGCATAAGACCCCCCAGATCTTTGGTTTGATTTTAGTATTAACTCATGAGGAAGGGCTTAAACCTACTCATTGACGGACTGGCGGCCCTAGATTTGGTACCCCAAAGGTCGCCTTGCGAGCTCTACAAACTCTAGAGAGTTACCGCGGCCAACCCTGTGAGTAATTCCAACTGAGTTCACGGCCCTGGTAGCTTCACTGGGACCCTCTGATGGATCACGATTTGTGAACTCCCCAGGCTGTGAGAAGTCCAGTGAGCTCCTAAGAGTTACAGAGACCATCACGTGAGACCCGACTCTACTACTCGAGAGTCTAAAAAACTGTGTGGGCTCCACTACTCAAGAGCTTAAACTGTGTGTGACTGACTAAATTGAAATTTAGTACCGCTTATCAAAACAAGAATCATATAGGGAATTCCATACTGACAATCATAATAGGTTAATGTTGTCATTTCGATTCTTCATCCAATATCATGTCAAGATAATTGCACATATAGATATGCTTGAAATTTATCATGATTTGGATATTTATGAATACTTCAATATTGTCGATAATATGAATTAGGAATAAGAAAAGAAGCTACATGTAAGTAAATGTGCAATACGGAGATGATGTAAGAATATATGGCCATGTATTCTTACAATTGAAATATGTTAAGATATGTCAATCATTTGATATAATGATAAGAATCATAAAGTTCCATATACAAAATGTATTTCTTCTAAAAGAAAATAAAATCACAATTATATTTAGTCGAATCAAAATATCCCATGTTTGGTATCTCTTACTTTGAAGTTAAATATTTCAAAATATATTTATTCTTTCGAAGAGGATGAGTCTTCAATGATAATATGCTTATCCTTTCGAGGTGGATGGCGATGTCCTGACATTTCTTGCCTTTCTGATGAAGGAGAATTATTTCGTAATATCTGCAAAGGCGGAGAAGGGTGCAACTGTGAGGAATCATTATTCTTTGAATGAAATTCATGAGTATTCGTGAAAGGAGTACCGAAAACTATCCATCCTTCAAAGGCATCAGCAGGCTTTGCTTCATAAATAGCGTTTTCTAAAGAGATCTTCATACCAAGTTGATCTGGAAAGGGGGGAGGGCTCGTTTCTTCAAAATAACCGATGCCCTAGTCTTTCTGGTAATCCCTAAGGCAAGAAGGGGGAATCCACATGGCATGATCTACTAGATGATAATTGTCTACCAAGTAATGTTAGTGAACCCACCATCACATCCAGCAGTAAGAAGCACTAACTAGATAATTATAGACAGGAATTATGAAATGTGATCCAGTCTGAACGATCAAGAGCTGCTTCCATATTAAGGCCCAATTATATGGCCTAATGCCATAACTTTTCATCGCTCTTGTGACAATGTCACGAGTCTCAGGTATGGCTTGATCAAAGTCAAACTGACGAGCAAACCTACTAGGGTAGTTTGGTTCGCGCCAAAATACGCTACCTTCTCTCCATGGAAGAGTACTAGATCTGATAGAAACAAGGAATGTTCACTGAATGAGATAGAATCATCATCAATAGCGTCTACGTCTTCAAGATAGTTGGTCAATGGAAATTGGTGAAAGTCAATGGGATCATTGCTCTTTATTCTTCTAGAAATCCATCCACTTGATTCCTTAATCATATCTCTTAATTGGAAATGTTGAAGAGGAAGCCGATCGGGGTTCGAGTATGCCCTTCCAGAGTTAGCAAATGTCCAAGGAAAGTATACTCCTAGCCAACCTATGAAGAAATGCCGAGGAGCACAGATAGAAGAGGCTTCAAGGACAGGATCTTTTGAACCAGAAATAATATCTCCGAAGGCACGATAGAGAGAACACTGTTTTGACAAGAAAATAAATACTTTTGATTTGGGGGATTTATTCAATGTTAAGAAAAAAAGAACAAGAGAACAATGATCACATTTATCTGAGTTCATTTACATCCTCGGATTCCCTTAATTCTGAAAACAAAGTACAATTAATGCAATGTAATGAATGAAAGAGAAGACAGTCCGATAGAAATTTCGGCAGCATTCCGACTCTTGTTTCAGTCATCTCCTAGTACTTAGGAGGAATGTCGATCTGATCAACTAGTCTTAGGCTTGAAATCAGTCCTGAGCATCCTTCCAGTTATTCTTCCTTGAACCCTCCTTGAAATGGGAAGCAGTTTTCTCAAACGGGCTTGAGAACTTGCCCAGAGTGTAAGATTACAGGGTTGCCACCATCTGATCAGCTTGAAACTTTACACATGGCCTTGGGACCACAAACTAGCCATACACATCAAATTTCAACTCCTGGATCTCTATGAAAATGGCCAAACTGATAGATCAGTCCCTGAAATCCTGATTTGGGGCCCGCCTGATATCAGGATATGCTTCAAACTCGGTCTCAACGCGTTAAATAACCTGACAATGCAGATAGGCGGAGCAGATTCCTCACGAACATCATGCTGAAGTCCACATGCACGTCGCATGTACATTATGTACAAGTGCACAAGCCATGCACAAGATTTCCCAAAGTCGATCAGCTCCTGCTGATCAATGTCTTCTTCTCAAACTCAAAAACTCCAACAACGTCTTCATTGTCCCTCTGCAATTTTCTCAGTGTGGCCCAATCCTCATCCAAATCATTAATCTGGACCGTCCATTCACTCCAGAGCGTGGGTATTATCCTCGCCTAGGTGAGCTTTTGACCCCATGCAAAGTGTTGCAGAATCTTAACCGTTGAGTGTAAGATGGACGGCGGAGTAGATAAGCTCGTGGGCCACACTGTTTTTTACTCCAAAAACACTCCTTCCGGATGGTTTTTTGTCCTAAATCCAATGGACGGACTGGATTTTCCAAAAAACTTCAGTAAGTGAACAACCAAACCTCACAGAGTCGACGCATGTCGACTCTGTTGCAAAACAGAGGTTCCATCTTTTTACGGTGGGCCACCATCATGCAGTGAAAGGTGGATCTGAACCGTTCATCAGGAGAGGGGGAAAAACCCATCAAAACCATGTTAAGCTTTCGTGGCCATCTTCTTCCTTATGATTGTTACATCATCACAAAGAGACCGTTCGACTACTGTTTCAGTTTGATTGTCTCAGTGGGCCACGTCACTGGATGATCAAAGTTCACCATTCATGGTTAAAATCTTAAGAGGAATCCAGTGAATGGTGTGGATTCCTCAAAAGATAGCTATACTATGCATCACTAACAACACAGTGAAAGGTAATGAAATCCTCTGTTTACGCCAGACTGAAAGTCTGGTCGGTTGCGCGGTTCGCACAATGGAATTCTTCCCTCGGATAGCATAATGTTACTATATGGCTTGCAGGAATCATCACTTAGATAAATTCCCGCTTCTGTTGCGTGGGTCGCACAACAGGCAGACCGTACAACAATAGTCTTCTTACGTGGAAGGTAGAATTGCAGTTTTCATTGTGCGGGTCACACAACAGTGACTTCCATTGCACGATCCGCGCAATAGTGACTTCCGTTGCACGGGTCGCGCAACAGTTACTTCTCGCTCTTTCCTCTCTTCTTCTTCTTCATTTCTTGGCCCACCAAAATGATCTAACCCTTCAACTGTAGCAGGGGAAGGGTATTTATAGACCCACTACTCTTGCAAAGTGGTGATCACCACTACTTATCCCTTTACATATGGACATCTTCTTTTCTTAAACCATGGTGTCCACCAAGCTCCCTCTTAAATGGTGGTGTACAACCTCTCTCCCTTAAAATCACACCTGTGCACCCCTTTTTACCAAACTACCCTTTTCAATCCCTTTTACCAAAATACCTAAACTACCCTTGGACATGGAGTTTTACCAGAATACCTAAACTACCCCCAAAGACTAATTTTTACCAAAATACCTAAACTTCCCCCCGGACATGGATTTTTACCAAAATACCTAAACTATCCCCGGACATGGATTTTTACTAAAATACCTAAAATACCCAGGGCATGGATTTTTACCAAAATACGGAGTGCACAACCCTGGAAAAGATCCGCACCATAGAATTCTCTGACCATTGCAATGGAATATTTTTTATGCCTCAACAAACATAGAACTGGAGGAGCTAGCGAATATTTCTGGCCTTTTGCCATTGCTCCTGTGACCATGAAGAATGAGGGCCTAATAGCATCTTCTTAATCAGGATCAGGGAATATCACTAAGCTCAAACAATAAGCAAGAAAGGTGGCTAATTCGCAGGAAGGACTGTATACCGCAGAATGTTCTGTTTTCTTACGAATGTCCTTAAGTTCTGAATGGTTGTGGCCTGCAAAGCTGTCAAAATGAAAAGACAATACTTCAGCAAAAAATTATGTAAAGAATGGGATTATGAAGAAAAGAAGTTGAGAGGAAAGGAGTATACTGTAATTTTTGAGAAAACTGAGCTAATCATTCAAGAGAAGAGATGCGGTCAGGATGAGGGAAGGCGGCTAGTGCACTGAAAAGTTCAAGGGTAATTTTAGAAATTTTATATACACTTCCTTCAGACACATGAACAAGTTCTTCATTGGAAGGTATATATGCATCAAAGATATCACCCATGATGGGAAGACCAGCCGTACAAAATAAATCTCATAAAGTGATACTTATTTCTCTAAGGGGAAGATGAAATGAATTGGTGGTTGGAGACCAATGATCAAGAAAGCATTTGAGAATAGTAGCATCCGCATGGAAGTGTTTCGATGTAGCTATAATTATGTCAGAAAGCGTAATCTGCTCCGGTATGGCGGTATGTCTCCGAACGACAGCATGAGCCCAAGCACTGTAAAAATCATGAATGGACAACAGGCCTGTGATTGTGAATGTCCCTATATTCCAAGGTAATTTCTCAAGAAAGAAGAGTTGTTGGGCTTTTGCAAAGTAATGATGAGGGGAAGGATGCTGAGGATTAGAGTGTGGATGTAAAAATCTCATCTTGTGAATTCTACCCGCTCTTTGACAGAGCCCATTTTCTCCTAAATATCCTGTTAGGATCCTCGGCTCTCTTGTAACCCAGTCGTTCGTTGAGACAAAGGTATTTTGTCGGTCAAAGGGTTCACAGTGTAAAATTGACCAATGACACCGTAAATTGTTAGGGATAATGGTTTGATTACCAGTGAAAGGGTTATAGAGATCCAAGGTTTCTTCATTTATCTCCACATGTTTCCAAGAATAAAGAAGAGGTTGCTTCAACCTATAAGAGGATGGACTGTTCTTTCTTCTAGAAGAGGAAGCTGGAGAACGGGCCATGGAGAAAAGAAGTTTCAAGTCTTCGAAGTACTTGAGGAAAAGAAAATCACAAGCTAAAAGATTTTCTAAGTCTTCGCGCAATCAAAGTCGGTTGCATGGGTCAGCGCAAAGGCCAGAAGACTTCGTGCAAAACGGGATCTGTTGCGCGGGTTCACGTAAGTAGGATTCATTATGCGGAAAAATCGTAAAGGAGCAAAGGTTCGCTACAGTGTAAGTATGTGGAAAGTGATTGAAGGGCTGGAGTATTTATAGGACGTGTGAACGAGTGTGGTATGCGAGTTTCCATTGTGTGAACCCGCGCAAACCCTGTCAGAGCGATTATTTTGATCCTTTTCTTTGATTTTAGGGAAACAAAGATAGGATCAAGGGGGCATCTATTGAGGCATTAAAAATGATGATGAAGAAAGGAATGAAGCAAGAGAAGATTGAGAGATAGAAAGAAAATTGGAAAAGAAGCAGAATGAAGTAGCTTAAAGGAGGTTTGCGCGGGTCGGCACAACCGATGTCCATTCCGCGGGACCGCACAACCGAAATATTAGTTGTGCGGGTTCACACAATGAAATCTAAAACTAGTTCTTTGTAAAAAAATCTAAGGCATTGAAAGGTGGGTCCCATGGCACCAAAATCGAGGTTCCACACGTGCGAGGGTTTATAAATACCCCCTCCCCTCCTTTATTTGGAATGATTGAACATTTTGGAGAGGAAGCAGAGCAGAGAGGAAGACTAAAGGTGAGAGGGAGAAGGTTCCGGAGGTTTGCACGGACCCGTGTAAGCCATATCAGTTGCACGGGTCTGTGCAACCAGACTGCCCTGCAGTTTATGAAGTTAGGGGGCCAACATGCTACCAAAATGGTCAGTCTTCAGATTTCTTCTATTCAAGCCTCGAGAGCTAGAAATCAGCAACAGGGATCTATGTCATATTCCTCTTAAAGAGATGATCAAATCACAAGCCGAAACTCTGCCCGATTTGTTATCTGACTTGGATATTTGAACTTTGTCAATTTGTACATTCTAAATAATCTATCTAAGAATCAAGGAATGTTTGAGAATGCAAATGAACTCAGTGTTAATAAGATGTGATGATTGTCGTCACATACTCTCTCTCTTCGTTATGTTTGAATAAGATAATCTCCCAAATTGAATGCATTTGTTTCTTGTTCGAAACAAAAAGGTACTTTAGTGCTCTTGCATTTCTGACTGGAATCGTCATATTCTGAGACCATTCGGGCATCCGAAAGTGGGATGACAGTCGTCGGCCTTGAATTTTTCCTTCATCTCCTTGTCCAATAGTAACCCTCATAACTCTCCCTTCAAAGGTTAAATTTAAATTATTTCAGCTCATTGCAATGGTAACTTGTTAACCTTCCAAATTGCACTAGAATTGTCTAATTTAGAGACCATTCGATATCCCAAAAGCACGTTGGAACTCTTCGAACATCATTTTTCAATTTGGATTGTTAATCTTTCCAAATTGTGCGATCCAACGGATACACCTATAACTCCATCATTTGATGTGGATTAGGTCGATTTTTGGTCATTTGAAAGCTACTTTAATGGTCTTTCATTTCTGACTAGAATCGTTTTATTCTGAGACCATTTGAGCATCCGTAAGTGGGATTGCAGTCGTCAGTCCTAAATTTTTTCTTTATCTCCTTGTCCAATAATAACCCTTATAAATCACTCTCTAAAGGTTGAATTTAGAATATTTCAGCTCATTGCAGTGCTAACTTGTCAAGCTTCCAAATGGCACTAGAATTGCCTAATTCAGAGATCGTTCGATATCCCAAAAGCATGTTGGAATACTTCGATCGTCATTTTTCTATATGGATTGTTAATCTTTCCAAATCATGTGATCCAACGGAGATGATAATAACTCCATCATTTAATGTCGGATTGGGTCAATTTTTGGTCAACTAAAAGGTAATTTAGTGCTCTTGCATTTCTAACTAGAATCGACGTATTTCAATACCATTTAGGCATTCGTAAGTTGGATCACAGTTGCCGGTCCTGAATTATTCCTTCATCCACTAGTCCAATAGCAACACTCATAACTCTCTCTTCATAGGTCGAATTTACACTATTTCAGCTCATTGCAATGGTAACTTGTCAAGCTCCCAAGTCGCACCAAAATTGCCTAATTCAGAGATCATTCGATATCCCAAAAGCATGTTGGAACTCTTCGATCGTCATTTTTCAATATGGATTGTTAATCTTTTCAAATCGCGCGATCCAACAGAGATGCCTACAACTCCATTATTTGATATCAAATTGGGTCGATTTTTGGTCATTTAAAAGGTCCTTTAATGGTCTTTAATTTCTGACTGGAATCATTGTATTCCGAGACCATTTGGGCATCCATAAATGGGATCACAGTCATCGGTCCTGAACTTTTCCTTCATCCCCTTGTCGAATAGTAACCCTCATAACTCTCTCTTCAGAGGTTAAATTTAGAATATTTCAGCTCATTGCAATGGTAACTTGTCAAGCTTCCAAATTGGAGCAGAATTGCCTAATTCAGAGACTGTTTGATATCCCAAAAGCATGTTGGAACTCTTCAATTGTCATTTTTCAATATGGATTGTTAATCTTTTCGAATCGCGCGTTCCAACAGAGACACCAACAACTCCATCATTTAATGTCAGATTGGGTCAATTTTTGGTCATCTGAGAGGTACTTTAATGCTCTTGTATTTTTGACCGGAATCATTGTATTCTGAGACCATTTGGGTGTGCATAAGTGGGATCGCAGTCGTCAGTCCGAAATTTTTCCGTCATCCCCTTGTCCAATAGTAACCCTCATAACTCTCTCTTCAGATGTCGAATTTAGAATATTTCAACTCATTGCAATGATAACTTGTCAAGATTCCAAATTGCACCAAATTGCTTAATTCAGAAACCGTTCGATATCCTAAAAACATGTTGGAACTCTTCGATCGTCATTTTTCAATATGGATTGTTAACCTTTTTGAATCGCGCGATCCAACGTAAACGCCAACAACTCCATCATTTGATGTCAGATTCGGTCAATTTTTGGTCATCTGAAAAGTACTTTAGTGCTCTTGTATTTCTGACCGGAATCGTCGTATTCCTAGACCATTTGGGCATCCGTAAGTGGGATGGCAGTCGTCGATCCTGAATTTTTCCTTCATCTCCTTGTCCAATAGTAACCCATATAACTCTCTCTTCAGATATCGAATTTAGACTATTTTAGCTCATTGCAATGGTAACTTGTCAAGCTTCCAAATTGCACTAGAATTGACTAATTCAGATCCCATTCAATATCCCACAAGCACGTTGGAACTCTTCAATCGTCATTTTTCAAATTGGATTGTTAGCGTGATCCAACGGATTCGCCTATAACTCCATCATTTGATGTGGATTGGATCAATTTTTGGTCATTTGAAAGGTACTTTAATGGTCTTTCATTTCTGACTGGAATGGTTGTTTTCTAAGACCATTTGTGCATCCGTAAGTGGGATCGCAGTCGTTGGTCTTGAATTTTTCCGTCATCTCCCTATCCAATAGTAACCCTCATAACTGTCTCTTCAGATATCAAATTTAGACTATTTCAGCTCATTGCAATGGTAACTTGTCAAGCTTCCAAATTGCACCAGAATTGCCTAATTCCCCATTTGATATCCCAAAAGTACGTTGGAACTCTTCGATCGTCATTTTTCAATTTGGATTGTTAATCTTTCCAAATCACGCGATCCAATGGATACGCCTATAACTCCATCATTTGATGTGGATTGGATTGATTTTTGGTTATTTTAAAGGTACTTTAATGGTCTTTCATTTGTAACTGGAATGGTTGTATTCCGAGACCATTTGGGCAATCCGTAAGTGGGATCGCAGTTGTCGGTCCTAAAATTTTCCTTCATCTCCTCGTCCAATTGTAACCCTCATAACTCTCTCTTCAAAGGTCAAATTTAGACTATCTTAGCTCATTGCTAACTTGTCGAGCTTCCAAATTACACCAGAATTGCCTAATTCAAAGACCTTTCGATTTCCCAAAAGCAAGTTGGAACTCTTCGATCATCATTTTTCAATATGGATTGTTAATTATTCCAAATCGCGTGATCCGATGGAGATGCTTTTAACTCCATCATTTGAGGTTGGATTGGGTCAATTTTTGGTCATTTGAAATGTACTTTAATGGTCTTTCATTTCTGACCAGAATCGTCGTATTCCGAGACCATTTGGGCATCCGTAAGTGGGATCGTAGTCGTCCGTCCTGAATTTTTTCTTCATCACCTTGTCCAATACTAACCCTCATAACTCTCTCTTCAGAGTTCGAATTTAGACTATTTCAGCTCATTACAATCGTAACTTGACAAGTTTCCAAATCGCACTAGAATTGCCTAATTCAGAGACCGTTCGTTATCCCAAAAGCACGTTAGAAGTCTTCGATCGTCATTTTTCAATATGGATTGTAAATCTTTCCAAATCACGCGATCCAATGGAGACGCCTATTACTTCATCATTTGATGTTAGATTATGTCGATTTTTGGTCATTTGAAAGGTACTTTAGTGCTCTTTCTTTCCTGACTGGAACCATCGTATTCCGAGACCATTTGGGCATCCGAAAGTGGGATCGTAGTTGTCGGTCCTGAATTTTTCCTTCATCTCCTTGTCCAATAGTAACCCTCATTATTCTTTGTTCAGAGGTCAAATTTAGACTATTTCAGCGCATTGCAATGGTAACTTGTCAAGCTTCCAAATTTGACCAAAATTGCCTAATTTAAAGACCGTTCACTATCCCAAAAGCATGTTGGAACTCTTCGATCAACATTTTTCAATATGGATCATTAATTATTCCAAATCACATGATCCAATGGAGACGCATATAACTCTATCATTTCATGTCGAAGTAGGTCGATTTTTGGTCATTTGAAATGTACTTTAATGGTCTTTCATTTATGACTGGAATCGTTGTATTCCGAGAACATTTGGGCATCCGTAAGTGGGATCGCAGTCGTTGGTCCTGAATTTTTCCTTCATCTCCTTGTCCAATAGTAACCCTCATAACTCTCTCTTCAAAGATCAAATTTAGACTATTTCAATTCATTACAATGGTAACTTGTCAAGCTTCGAAATTGCACCAGAATTGCCTAATTCAAAGCCCATTCAATATCCCAAAAGCACGTTGGAACTCTTCGATCGTCATTTTTCAATTTGGATTGTTAATCTTTATAAATCGAGCGATCCAACGGATACACCTATAACTCCATCATTTGATGTGGATTGGATCGATTTTTGGTCATTTGAAAGGTACTTTAATGGTCTTTCATTTCTGACTGGAATGGTTGTATTCTGAGACCATTTGGGCATCCATAAGTGGGAACGCAGTCGTCGGTCCTGAGTTTTTCTGTCATCTCCTTGTCTAGTAGTAACCCTCATTACTCTCTCTAAAGAGATCGAATTTAGACTATTTCAGCTTATTGCAATGGTAACTTGTTAAGCTTTAAAATTGCACCAGAATTACCTAAATCAGAGCCCATTCGATATCCCAAAAGCACGTTGGAACTCTTCGATCATCATTTTTGAATTTGGATTGTTAATCTTTCCAAATCACGTGATCCGATGGAGACACATATAACTCCTTCATTTGATGTTGGATTGGGTCAATTTTTGGTTATTTGAAAGGTACTTTAGTGCTCTATGTTTCCTGACTGGAATCATCCTATTCCGAGTCCCTTTGGGCATCCATAAGTGGGATCACAGTCATCAATCCTAAATGTTTCCTTCATCTCCTCGTCCAATAGTAACCCTCAGAACTCTCTCTTCAGAGGTTGAATTTAGACTATTGCACCTCAATGCAATGGTAACTTGCTAAGCTTCCAAATTGCATCAGAATTGCCTAATTCAAAGACCATTCGATATCCCAAAAGCACGTTGGAACTCTTCGATCGTCATTTTTCAATATGGATTGTTAATCATTCCAAATCGCACGATCCAACAGAGACGCCAATAACTCCATCATTTGATGTCGGATAGGGTCGAATTTTGGTCTTTTGAAAGGTATTTTAATGGTCTTTCATTTCTGACTAGAATCATTGTATTCCAAGACCATTTGGGCATCCGTAAGTGGGATTGCAGTCGTCGGTCCTGAATTTTTCCTTCATCTCCTTATCCAATAGTAACCCTCATAACTCTCTCTTCAAAGGGTAAATTTAGACTATTTCCATTCATTGCAATGGTAACTTGTCAAGCCTCCAAATTGCACCAGAATTGCCTAATTCAAAGACCATTCGATATCCCGAAAGCACGTTAGAACTCTTCGATCGTCATTTTTTAATATGGATTGTTAATTTTTTTAAATCACGCGATCGAACTGAGACACCAACAACCTCTGAAAGGTACTTTAGCCTTCTTGCATTTCTAACTGGAAACGTCGTATTCTGAGACCGTTTGGGCATCTATAAGTGGGATGGTAGTCGTCGGTCCTAAATTTTTCCTTCATCTCCTTGTCCAATAGTAACCCTCATTACTCTCTCTTCAAAGGTCAAATTTAGGCTGTTTCAGTTTATTGCAATGGTAACTTATCAAGCTTCCAAATTGCACCAGAATTGCCTAATTTATAGCCCATTCGATATCCCAAAAGCACATTGGAACTCTTCGATCGTCTTTTTTTAAATTTGGATTGTTAATCGTTTCAAATCATGCGATCCAATGGATACACCTATAACAGCATCATTTGATGTGGATTGGATTGATTTTTGGTCATTTGAAAGGTACTTTAATGTTATTTCATTTATGACTGGAATCAATCTATTCCGAGACCATTTTGGGCATCCGTAAGTAGGATCACTGTTGTCGGTCCTGAATTTATTCGTCATCTCCTTGTCCAATAGTAACCCTAATAACTCTCTCTTCAGAGGTCAAATTTAGACTACTTTAGCTTATTGCAATGGTAACTTGTCATGCTTCCAAATTGCACTAGAATTGCCTAATTCAAAGACCATTCGATATCCCAAAAGCACGTTGGCACTCTTTGATCGTCATTTTTTAATATGGATTGTTAATCTTTCCAAATCGTGCGATCCGATGGAGACGCCAATAACCCCATCATTTGATGTCGGATTGGGTTGATTTTTAGTCATTTGAAAGAAACTTTAATGGTCTTTCATTAATGACTGGAATCATTGTATTCCAAGACCATTTGGGCATCCGTAAGTGGGATCGTAGTCGTTAGTCCAGAATTTTTCCTTCATCTCCTTGTCCAATAGTAAACCTCATAACTCTCTCTTCATAGTTTGAATTTTGACTATTTCAGCTCATTGCCATGGTAACTTTCCAAGCTTCCAAATTGAACCATAATTGCCTAATCAAAGACCATTCGATATCCCCAACGCACGTTGGAACTCTTCGATCGTCATTTTTCATTATGGATTGTTAATTATTGCAAATCACGCGATCCAATGGAGATGCCTATAACTCCATCATTTGATGTAGGATTGGGTTAATTTTTTATCATTTGAAAGGTACTTTAATGGTCTTTCATTTCTGACTGGAAACATCGTATTCTGAGACCATTTGGGCATCCATAATTGGGATCGTAGTCGTCGGTCCTGAATTTTTCCTTCATCCCCTTGTCCTATTGTAACCCTCATAACTTTCTCTTTAGAGGTCGAATTTAGAATATTTCAGCTCATTGCAATGGTAACTTGTCAAGCTTCCAAATTGGAGCAGAATTGCCTAATTCAGAGACTGTTCGATATCCCAAAAGCACGTTGGAACTCTTCGATCGTCATTTTTCAATATGGATTGTTAATTCTTTTGAATCATGTGATCCAATGGAGACGCCAGCAACTCCATCATTTGATGTCAGATTGGGTCAATTTTTGGTCATCTGAAAGGTACTTCAGTGCTCTTGTATTTCTAACCGGAATCGTCGTATTCCGAGACCATTTGGGCGTCCGTAAGTGGGATGGCAGTTGTCGGTCCTAAATTTTTCATTCATCTCCTTGTCCAATAGTAACCCTCATAACTCTCTCTTCAGAGGTTGAATTTAGACTATTTCAGCTCATTGCAATGGTAACTTGTCATGCTTCCAAATTGCAACAGAATTGCCTAATTCAGAGCCCATTCATATCCTAAAAGCATGTTGGAACTCTTCGATCGTCAGTTTTCAATTTGGATTGTTAATCTTTCCAAATCGCGTGATCCAATGGAGATGCCTATAAATCCTTCTTTTGATGTCGGATTGGGTCAATTTTTATTCATTTGAAAGGTACTTTAGTGCTCTATGTTTCCTGACTGGAATCGTCCTATTCCGAGACCATTTGTGCATCCGTAAGTGGGATCGCAGTCGTCGGTCCTAAATTTTTCCTTCATCTCCTCGTCCAATATTAACCCTCATAACTCTCTCTTCAGAGGTCGAATTTAGAATATCTCAGCTGAATGCAATGGTAACTTGTCAAGCTTCCAAATTTAACCAGAATTGCCTAATTCGAAGACCATTCAATATCCCAAAAGCATGTTAGAACTCTTCGGTCGTCATTTTTCAATATGGATTGTTAATCTTTCCAAATAATTCGATCCAACGGAGACGCCGATAATTCCATCATTTAAGGTCGGATTGGGTTGATTTTTGGTCATTTGAATGTTATTTTAATGGTCTTTCATTTCGGACTGGAATCATCGAATTCTGAGACCATTTAGGCATTTATAAGTGGGATCGCAGTCGTCGGTCTTAAATTTTTCCTTCATCTCCTTGTCCAATCGTATCCCTCATAACTCTCTCTTCAGAGTTCAAATTTAGACTATTTCAGCTCATTGCAATGGTAACTTCTCAAGCTTAAAAATTACACCAAAATTGTCTAATTCAATGACCGTTCGATATCCCAAAAGCATGTTGGAACTCTTCGATCGTCATTTTTCAATATGGATTGTTAATCTTTCCAAATAACGCGATCCAATGGAGACGCCTATAACTCCTTCATTTGATCTCAGATTGGGTCAATTTTTGGTCATATGAAAGGTACTTTAGTGGTCTATGTTTCCCGACTTGAATCATCCTATTCCGAGACCATTTGGGCATCCATAAGTGGGACCGCTGTCATCAATCCTGAATTTTTCCTTCATCTCCTTGTCCAATAATAACCCTCATAACTCTCTTTTAAGGGGTTGAATTTTGACTATTTCAACTCATTGCAATGGTAAGTTGTCAAGCTTCCAAATTGCACCAAAATTGCCTAATTCAAAGACCATTCGATATCTAAAAGCACGTTAGAACTCTTCGATTGTCTATTTTCAATATGGATTTTTAATCTTTTTAAATCGTGCGATGCAACAGAGACGCCAACAACTCCATCATTTGATGTCAGATTTAGTCAATTTTTGGTCATCTGAAAGGTAAAGTGCTCTTGCATTTTTGACTGGAATCGTCATATTCAGTGACCATTTGGGCATCCGTAAGTGGGATGGCAGTCGTCGATCCTGAAATTATCTTTCATCTCCTTGTCCAATAGTAACCCACATAACTCTCTCCTTAGAGGTCGAATTTAAACTATTTCAGCTCATTTTAATGGTAACTTGTCATGCTTCCAAATTGCACCAGAATTGCCTAATTTAGAACCCATTCGATATCCAAAAAGCACGTTGGAACTCTTCAATCATCATTTTTAATTTCGATTGTTAATCTTTTCAAATCACGTGATCCAACGGGGACGCTAATAACTCAATCTTTTGATGTTGGATTGGGTCAATTTTTGGTCATTTGAAAGGTATTTTAATGGTCTTTCATTTCTGACTGGAATCGTCGTATTCAGAGACCATTTGGGCATTTGCAAGTGGGATCGCAGTCATTGGTCCTGAATTTCAACTTCATCTCCTTGTCTAATAATAACCCTCATAACTCTCTTCCGAGTTCAAATTTAGACTATTTCAGCTCATTACAATAGTAACTTGTCAACCTCCCAAATCACACCAAAATTGCCTAATTCAAAGACCGTTCAATATCCCAAAAGCACGTTGGAACTCTTCGATCACCATTTTTCAATATGGATTATTAATCTTTCTAAATAGTGCGATCCAACGGAGATGCCTATAACTCCTTCATTTGATGTCGGATTGGGTCAATTTTTGGTCATTTGAAAGGTACTTTAGTGCTTTATGTTTTCTGACTGGAATCATCCTATTTCGAGACCATTTGGGCATCCATAAGTGGGATCGCAGTCGTTGGTCCTGAATTTTTTCTTCATCTCCTTGTCCAATAGTAACCCTCATAACTCTCTCTTCAGAGGTCGAATTTAGACTATTTTAGCCCATTGCAATGGTAACTTGTCAAGCTTCAAAATTGCACCAAAATTGCCTAATTCAGAGACCATTCGATATCCTAAAAGCACATTGGAACTCTTCGATCGCCATTTTTCAATATGGATTGTTAATCTTTCCAAATCATGCGATCATACGGAGATGCCTATAACTCTATCATTTGATGTCAGATTGGTCGATTTTTGGTCATTTGAAAGGTACTTTAATGGTCTTTCATTTCTGACTGAAATCATCGTATTCTGAGACCAATTGGGCATCTATAATTAGGATCATAGTCGTCGGTCTTAAATCTTTCCTTGATCCCCTTGTCCAATAGTAACCCTCATAACTCTCTCTTCAGAGGTCGAATTTAAACTATTTCAGCTCATTGCATTGGTAACTTGTAAAACTTCTAAATTGCACTAGATTGCCTAATTTAGAGCCCATTCAATATCTCAAAAGCACATTGGAACTCTTCGATCGTCATTTTCCAATTTGGATTGTTAATCTTTCCAAATCACGTGATCCAATGGAGACACCTATAACTCCTTCATTTGATGTCGAATTGGGTCAATTTCTAGTCATTTGAAAGGTACTTTAGTGCTCTATGTTTCCTTACTAGAATCGTCCTAGTCCGAGACCATTTGGGCATCCGTAAGTGGGATTGCAGTTGTTGGTCCTAAATTTTTCCTTCATCTCCTCGTCCAATAGTAACCCTCATAACTCTCTCTTTAGAGGTCGAATTTAGACTATTTCAGCTCAATACAATGGTAACTTGTCAAGCTTCCAAATTACACCAGAATTGCCTAATTCAAAAACCATTCGATATCCCAAAAGCACGTTGGAACTCTTCGATCGTCATTTTTCAATATAGATTGTTAATCTTTCCAAACCGCGTGAACCAACGGAGACGCCAATAATTCCATCATTTGATGTCAGATGGGTCGATTTTTGGTCATTTGAAAGGTTTTTATGGTCTTTCATTTCTGACTAGAATCGCCATATTCCGAGACCGTTTGGGCATCCGTAAGTGGGATCGCAATCATCGGTCTTTAATTTTTCCTTCATCTCCTTAGCCAATACTAACCCTCGTAACTCTCTCTTCAGAGTTTGAATTTAGACTATTTCAGCTCATTGCAATGACAACTTGTTAAGCTTTCAAATTGCACCAGAATTGCCTAATTCAGAGACCGTTTGATATCTCAAAAGCACGTTGGAACTCTTCGATCGTCATTTTTCAATATGGATTGTTAATCTTTCCAAATAGCATGATCCAATAGAGACGCCTATAACTCTTTCATTTGATGTCGGATTGGGTCAATTTTTGGTCATTTGAAAGGTACTTTAGTGCTTAATGTTTCTTGATAGGAATCATGCTACTCCGACACCATTCAGGCATCCGTAAGTGGGATCGCAGACGTCGGTCCTGAATTTTTGCTTCATCTCCTTGTCCAATAGTAACCCTCATAACTCTCCCTTTAGAGGTCGAATTTTGACTATTTCAGCTCATTGCAATGGTAACTTGTCAAGCTTCCAAATTGCACCAGAATTGCTTAATTTAAAGACCATTCGATATCCGAAAAGCATGTTAGAAATCTTTGATCATCATTTTTCAATATGGATTGTTAATCTTTTTAAATCGCGCGATCCAATAGAGACGCGAACAATTGCATCTTTTAATGTCGGATTTGCTCAATTTTTGGTCATCTGAAAGGTACCTTAGTGCTCTTGCATTTCTGATTGGAATCGACGTATTCCAAGACCAATTGGGCATTTGTAAGTTGAATCGCAATCATCAGCCCTAAATTTTTCCTTCATCTCCTTGTCCAATAGTAACCCCTATAACTCTCTCTTCAGAGGTCAAATTTAGAAAATTTCAGCTCATTTCAATGGTAACCTGTCAAGCTTCCAAATTGGATCCGAATTGCCTAATTAGGAGACCGTTCGCTATCCCAAAAGCATGATGGAACTCTTCGATAGTCATTTTTCAATGTGGATTGTTAATTATTCTAAATCGAGCGATCCAACGGAGACGCCTATAACTCCATCATTTTATTTCGGATTGGGTCGATTTTTGGTCATTTGAAAGGTTCTTTAATGGACTTTCTTTTTTGACTGGAATCATTGTATTCCAAGACCATTTGGGCATCCATAAGTGTGATCACCGTTGTCAGTCCTGAATTTTTCCTTCATCCCCTTGTCAATTAGTAACCCTCATAACTCTCTCTCAAGAGGTCAAATTTAGAATATTTCAGCTCATTGCAATGGTAACTTGTCAAGCTTCCAAATTGGAGCGGAATTGCCTAATTCAGAGACTGTTCGATATCACAAAAGCATGTTAGAACTCTTCGATCGTCATTTTTTAATATGGATTGTTAATATTTTTGAATCATGCAATCTAATAGAGACACTAACAACTCCACCATCTGAAAGTTACTTTCGTGCTCTTGCATTTCTGACCGAAATCGTCGTATTCTAAGACCATTTGGGCATCCGTAAGTGGGATGGCAGTCGTCGGTCCTAAATTTTACCTTCATCTCCTTGTCTAGTAGTAACCGTCATAACTCTCTCTTCAGAGGTCAAATTTAGACTATTTCAGTTCATTGCAATGGTAAGTTGTCAAGCTTCCAAATTGTACCAGAATTGCCTAATTCAATGACCATTCGATATCCCAAAAGCATGTTCGAACTCTTCGATCGTCATTTTTCAATTTGGATTGTTAATCTTTTCAAATCACGCGATCCAATGGATACGCCTATAACTCCATCATTTGATGTTGATTGGATCGATTTTTGGTCATCTGAAAGGTACTTTAATGGTCTTTCATTTCTGACTAGAATGATTGTATTCCGAGACCATTTGGGCATCCGTATTTGGGATCGCAGTCGTCTGTCCTAAATTTTTCCTTCATCTCCTCATCCAGTAATAACTCTCATAACTCTCTCTTCTGAGGTCGAATTTAGAATATTTCAGCTCATTGCAATGGTAACTTGTCAAGCTTCCAAATTGCACCAGAATTGACTAATTCAATGACCATTCGATGTCCAAAAAGCACATTGGAACTCTTCGATCGTCATTTTTCAATATGGATTGTTAATTATTCCAAATCACGCGATCCAATGAAGACGCCTATAACTCCATTATTTGATGTCGGATTGGGTCAATTTTTGGTCATTTGAAAGGTACTTTATTGGCCTTTCATTTCTGGATAGAATCATCGTATTCCGAGACCATTTGGGCATCCATAATTGGGATCGCAGTCATCGGTCCTGAATTTTTCCTTCATCTCCTTGTCCAATAGTAACCTTCATAACTCTCTCTTCAGTGGTCGAATCTAGACTATTTTGAACACATTAGAATGGTTACTTGACAAGCTTCCAAGTTGGACCGAAAATGGCATATTTCGAGACCGTTCGATATCCCAAAAGCATGTTGGAATTCTTCGATCATCATTTTACAATTTGGATTGTAAATCTTTCCAAATCGCATAATCCAATGGAGAGCTCATAACTCCCTCATTTGATGCCAGATTGGGTAAATTTTTGGTCAACTGAAAGGTACTCTTACATTCTGACCGGAATCATCGTATTTTGAGACCATTTGGGCAACCGTAAGTGGGATGGCAGTCGTCGGTCCTAAATTTTTTCTTCATCTCCTTGTCTAATAGTAACCCTCATAACTCTCTCTTCAGAGTTTGAATTTTGACTATTTCAGCTCAATGCAATGGTAACTTGTCAAGCTTCCAAATCGCACTAGAATTGCCTAATTTAAAGACCATTCGATTTCCCAAAAGCACATTGGAACTCTTCGATCATCATTTTTTAATATGGATTGTTAATCTTTCCAAATCGCGTGATCCAACGGAGACGCCAATAAATCCATCATTTGATGTTGGACTGGGTTGATTTTTGGTCATTTGAAAGGTATTTTAATGGTCTTTCATTTCTCACTGGAATCATCACATTCCGAGATCATTTGGGCATCCGTAAGAGGGATCGCTGTCATCGGTCCTGAATTTTTCCTTCA
The DNA here is from genome assembly GCF_029962835.1 of Magnolia sinica. NCBI lineage: Eukaryota > Viridiplantae > Streptophyta > Magnoliopsida > Magnoliales > Magnoliaceae > Magnolia > Magnolia sinica. The sequence continues at coordinate 30,826,182 of NC_080587.1, forward strand.
TCTCCTTGTCCAATAGTAACCCTCATAACTCTCTCTTCAGAGGTCGAATTTTGACAACTTCAGCTCATTGCAATGGTGACTTGTCAACCTTCCAAATTGCACCAGAATTGCCTAATTCAAAGACCATTCGATATCCCAAAAGCATGTTAGAACTCTTTGATCGACATTTTTTTATATGGATTGTTAATCTTTTCAAATCGCGCGATCTAATAGAGACGCCAACAACTCCATCATTTGATGTTGGATTTGGTCAATTTTTGGTCATCTGAAAGGTACTTCTGTGCTCTTGCATTTTTGACTAGAATCGTCGTATTCCGAGACCATTTCGCCATCCGTAAGTGGGATGGCAGTCGTCGGTCCAAAATTTTTCCTTCATCTCCTTGTCCAACAGTAACCCTCATAACTCTCTCTTCAGAGATCGAATTTAGAGTATTTTAGATCATTGCAATGGTAATGCGTAAAAGTTCCAAACTGCACTAGAATTGCTTAATTCAGAGCCCATTCGTTATCCCAAAAGCACATTGGAACTCTTCGATCATCATTTTCCAATTTGGATTGTTAATCTTTCCAAATCACACGATCCAACGGAGACACCTAAAACTCCTTCATTTAATATCGAATTGGGTCATTTTTTGGTCATTTGAAAGGTACTTTAGTGCTCTTTGTTTCCTGATTGGAATCGTCCTATTCCGAGACCATTTGGGCATCCGTAAGTGGGATCACACTCATCGGTCCTAAATTTTTCCTTCATCTCCTCGTCCAATAGTAACCCTTATAACTCTCTCTTCAGAGGTTGAATTTTAACTATTTCAACTTAATGCAATGGTAACTTGTCAAGCTTCCAAATTGCACTAAAATTGCTTAATTCAAAGACCATTCGATATCCCAAAAGCTCGTTGGAACTCTTCGATCGTCATTTTTCAATATGGATTGTTAATCTTTCCAAATCGCGTTATCCAATGGAGATGCCAATAACTCCATCATTTGATATTGGATTGGGTCAATTTTTGGTCATTTCAAAGGTATTTTAATGGTCTTTCATTTCTGACTGGAATCGTCGTATTCCAAGACCATTTAGGCATCCGTAAGTGGGATCGCAATCATTGGTCCTGAATTTTGCCTTCATCTCCTTGTCCAATAGTAACCCCTATAAATCTCTCTTCAGTGGTCAAATTTAGAAAATTTCAGCTCATTTCAATGGTAACCTGTGAAGCTTCCAAATTGGAATAGAATTGCCTAATTCAGAGACCGTTTGCTATCCCAAAAGCATGATGGAACTCTTCGATAGTAATTTTCTAATGTGGATTGTTAAATATTGTAAATTGAGCGATCCAACGGAGACACCTATAACTCCATCATTTGATTTCAGATTGGGTCAATTTTTGGTCATTTGAAAGGTTCTTTAACAGACTTTCATTTTTGACTGGAATCATCGTATTCCAAGACCATTTGGACATCTATAAGTGTGATCGTCGTCGTCAGTCCTGAATTATTCCTTCATCCCCTTGTCAATTAGTAACCCTCATAACTCTCTCTTAAGAGGTCAAATTTAGAATATTTCAGCTCATTGCAATGGTAACTTGTCAAGCTTCCAAATTGGAGCAGAATTGCATAATTCAGAGACCGTTCGATATCCCAAAAGCATGTTGGAACTCTTCGATCGTCATTTTTCAATATGGATTGCTAATCTTTTCGAATCGGTTGATCTAACGGAGACGCCAACAACTCCATCATTTGATGTCGGATTGGGTCAATTTTTGGTCATCCGAAAGGTACTTTAGTGCACTTGCATTTCTGATCAGAATCATCATATTCCGAGACCATTTGGGCAACTGTAAGTGGGATGGCAGCCGTCGCACCTAAAATTTTCCTTCATCTCCTTGTCCAATAGTAACCTTCATAACTCTCTCTTCAGGGTTCGAATTTAGACTATTTCAGCCTAATGCAATGGTAACTTGTCAAGCTTCAAAATCGCACCAGAATTACCTAATTAAAAGACCATTCGATATCCCAAAAGCACATTGGAACTCTTTGATCATCATTTTTCGATATGGATTGTTAATCTTTCCAAATTGCACGATCCAACAGAGACGCCAATAACTCCATCATTTGATGTCGAACTGGGTCAATTTTTGGTCCTATGAAAGGTATTTTAATGGTCTTTCATTTCTCACTGGAATCGTCACATTCCGAGACCATTTGGGAATCCATAAGAGGGATCGCTGTCATCGGTCCTGAATTTTTCCTTCATCTCCTTGTCCAATAGTTACCCTCATAACTCTCTCTTCAGAGGTCAAATTTAGAATATTTCAGCTCATTGCAATAGTAACTTGTCAGCTTCCAAATTGCACCAAATTTGGGCATCCGTAGTTGGTATCACTGTCGTCAGTCCTGAATTTTTCCTTCAGCTTCTTGTCTAACAGTAACCCTCATAACTCTCTCTTTAGAGGTCGAATTTTGACTACTTCAGCTCATTGCAATGGTAACTTGTCAAGCTTCCAAATTGCACTAGAATTGCCTAATTCAAAGACTATTCGAAATCCTAAAAGCACGTTAGTACTCTTCAATCGTCATTTTTAATATGGATTGTTAATCTTTTCAAATCGTGCGTTCTAATAGAGACGCCATCAGTGCTCTTGCATTTGATGTCGGATTTGGTCATTTTTGGTCATCTGAAAGGTACTTCAGTGCTCTTGCATTTCTGACTGGAATCGTTGTATTTCGAGACCGTTTGGGCATCCATAAGTGGTATGGCAGTCTTCGGTCCTAAATTTTTCCTTCATCTCCTTGTCCAATAGTAACCCTCATAACTCTCTCTTCAGAGGTCGAATTTAGCCTATTTTAGGTCATTACAATGGTAACTTTTCAAGCTTGCAAATTGCCCCAAAATTGCCTAATTCAGAGCCCATTCGATATCCAAAAAGCACGTTGGAACTCTTCAATTGTCTTTTTCTAATTTGGATGTGTTAATCTTTCATTTGATGTGGAATGGTTAAATTTTTGGTCATTTGTTAATCTTTCTAAGTCGCGCGATCCAATGGATACACCTATAACTCCATCATTTGATGTGGAATGGTTCAATTTTTGGTCATTTGAAAGGTACTTTAATGTTCTTTCATTTCTAACTGGAATCGATGTATTCCGAGACCATTTGGGCATCCGTAAGTGGGATCGCAGTTGTCGGTTCTCAATTTTTACTTCGTCTCCTTGTCCAATAGTAACCCTAATAACTCCCTCGTCAGAGGTCCAATTTTGACTATTTTAGCTCATTGCAATGGTAACTTGTCATAATTCCAAATTGTACCAGAATTGCCTAATTTAAAGACCATTCGATATCTCAAAAGCACATTGGCACTCTTCGATCATCATTTTTCAATATGGATTGTTAATCTTTTCAAGTCATGCGATCCGACGGAGACGCCAATAACCCCATCATTTGATGTTGGATTGGGTCACTTTTTAGTCTTTTGAAAGGTAGTTTAATGGTCTTTCATTTATGACTAGAATCGTCATATTCTAAGACCATTCTGGCATCCGTAAGTGGGTTCGCAGTCGTTGGTCCTGAATTTTTCCTTCATCTCCTTGCCCAATAGTAACCCTCATAACTCTCATTTCAGAGTTCGAATTTAGACTATTTCAGCTCATTGTAATGTTAACTTTTCAAGCTTCCAAATCGCACCAGAATTGACTAATTTAAAGTCTATTCGATATCCGAAAAGCACATTGGAACTCTTTGATTGTCATTTTCCAATATGGATTGTTAATCTTTCCAAATTGCGTGATCCAACGGAGACGCCTATAACTCCATTTGATGTCGGATTGGGTCAATTTTTGGTCATTTGAAAAGTACTTTAGTGCTTTATGTTTCCTGACTGGAATAATCCTATTCCGAGACCATTTGGGATCCGTGAGTGGGATCGCAGTCGTTGGTCCTAAAATTTTCCTTCATCTCCTCGTCTAATTGTAACCCTCATAACTTTCTCTTCAGAGGTCAAATTTAGACTATTTCAGCTCAATGCAATGGTAACTTGTCAAGCTTCCAAATTGCACCAGAATTGCAGAATTTAAAGACCATTCAATATCCCAAAAGCATGTTGGAACTCTTCGATCGTTATTTTTCAATATGGATTGTTAATCTTTCAAAATCACGTGATCCAACGGAGACGCCAATAGCTCCATCATTTAATGGCAGATTGGGTCAATTTTTGGTCATTTGAAAGTGAAGAGGCCTAGCTATATGTCCTAGAGGGGGGGTGAATAGGACAATGCCAAATAAAACTTATAACAGTGGAATTAAAAAGAATATGATAGCCAAAATAAATCACAATGCAAGAAAGTAAAATAACCTCAAAATTCAGATCTTGAGAGGTTGATACAAATGTTGTTCTAAGGACAACCTTACACCAAAAACTAGAGTTTTTGGTAGGACAACCTTATATCTAGAAAGATCTTTGTATCAAATCTCAAACCGAAGAGGAATACAGAAATAAATACAAATTGAATTAAAATAAATTGTAATCACAAATGTATTGTTCTAGGGACAGCCATACACCATAAAAATGGCAGGGCAACCTTGCTGGAACAACTTTTAAAGGAAATTGAATATCAAGCTGATAAAGGAATAGCAGAAAATAAATTCTAAACTATTACAAAATTCTCACAATGCTTGAATTAAATGATTACAACATTCACCACCATACATACATCCCACAAAAGAATAATTAAAGATTAGAAGTATAAATCATTCAACCACAACACAAGGGATTATAGTGGTACGCCTGTGTGTTCACCAACTGTTAAACAACAGCCACACAGAAAGCTACTCCACTCCTAATATCCTCACACAGGGGATATTAGCGTTCACTAACAAAATAGGTTTTCTTAGGTTCACCCAAAACCTTTACAATTGTGTCTTTGTTTGTGGGCTTACACAATTAAAAAACCCCACTTCTGAGTTTTCCTGGCTCTCCTCAGATAACAAATACAACAAGATTTTTCTGGCAAATCTTGAAAGAAACCAAAACAGAAAGGAATTTACAATTAAATGTAAAATACCTGATTATCTCCTTTGTTGTAGCAGCCCAGTAGAACCAAATCAAAGTAGATGATTGAATGTCCAAGTTCAATGTCCAGTACTCAATTACAATGGTTCTAATTCTAATAGATTTTAAATTAAACCAAATAGGGCTTGCCTTAATTGATTTTGATTCCAAAGAAAGGGAATAACAATTCCTCTTATCAAATTAGATTGGAATAGCAGAAACAAAATCAATTAAATAAAGCTAAGGAAAGAGAATATTAAATAAGCACACTTAGCTTAGATGGAGCATAGAATTATCTCTCAGAAGTTCGACGAAGATTGGCTTGAATGGATTAATTAATTCGATAATTTCTTCTGAGATTCGTGCACTATTTATAGGTGAGCAGATCGCGTCTTCGACTGGTCTAGGGAGCTCTTCGACTAGTCAAAGCAATAACAGATATTTGAAAGATCCGGCGGGATAAGCTTTGACCGTTCTACGACTGGTCGAAGGTCTCCTTCGACTGGTTGTAGGTCACCTACGACTGGTCGAAGGTTTCCTTCGACTAGTCGAAGAACCTAAAAAACAACGCTGGATTTTAAGTCGAAGTTTTTTGACTGGTCGAAGATGCAGTCGACAATGTTCCTTCGACTGGTCGAACAGATTCTTGGACTGGTCGAAGCCTAATAGATTTTATCCGAAAATTGTAACAAACTCAGGACTGATCGAGGAATTTCTTAGACTGGTCGAATTAACTCTAGGACTAGTCGAAGAAGGCCTAGGACTAGTCGAAGAACAGACCAAACTTATGTAAAATAAACATTCGATTTATGTATCCAGAATGACCTACTTCTAAGGTCAACCTATGGTCAGTCAAACCTCAACCATGAAGTAAGGACATTGTAACATTAGGAACTAGTGACCTTGAAGTATGAGCCTTGAAGTCTTGATGTAGTTGAAATCTTGATGTAGCTCAATCTTGAAAGTGTCTCTTTACAAACTGCCTTGTACTCTTCTTGAAGTCTTGCAGCTTGAGTCTTGTCTTGTGAGCAGTTCTTGCATTCAAGATTGATCCTTGTACTTGTGTGCTTTGCTTGTTGTGAGCTTAGCTTGTTCATGAATGTTGATCCTTGAGAGAGCTTCACTTATGCAAGTTATATATAACAGTGATTTTGGCACCACAAATTTGACAATAGACAGGGATATAAACTATAGCACTTACAATCTCCCCCTTTGTCAAATTAGTGACAAAATACATAACCAAGATAAACATAAAGTAAAATTACTAGTTAAAGAGTTATGAACCAGGTCATATAAACTAGCTTACCTGCAAATCAATATGCAATATTCAACATGAACCAGGTCATATAAACTGGCTTACCTGCAAATCAATATGCAATATTCAACATTCAACCAGTTTCATTCAACATACTCCCCTTGAGTAACATAACCAATGCTACTCCTCTCACAATCACATCGTTAAGAACAAACCATTCTCCCCCTTTTTGTCATAATATGACAAAGGAAACAACAATAAAGGAGAACTAAATAAAGGGATATATGAGAGTAAACGTGAGGAGTTATTAAAGTATAGCAAAACAGTGATAGAGATACTCAGCATAGCTTCACATAGAATAAATATCCAGCATAAAACATAGATAGTATCCAACTCAAAATCAGTCAACCAAGTGCTAAGATATAAAGTTATTACAGACCAGAAGTCTCATATAAACTAGTCAGAACCAGAACCAGATGACGGAGCAGGAATAGAGGGATCAAGTTGGTGCATGCCTTTGTTCAATCGCCTAAGATATTTGCGCATGTACTTGAATTGTAAATCATGAGCAACAGACATATTTTCCAACTTTACATTTATATTCTCAACTTTATCCTTTAATGCACTCAGACGAGCATCAACATCAGATGGTTCAAAATCTGGATCATTTGTTGAGTCAGAATTCAGTTCCTCAAAAATGTCATCCATATTAATGTCATCACCAGCTTCTTCATGACCACCACCACCACCACCACCTTGTTCAGGAAGTAGATCCAGCTTCATCTTATTGATATTAGTATTGTTGAAGATCAGATGATGGATTGGTGCCTCATCAACCGGCATATCAACTAATATATGTGTAGGCAATACAGTCATTAAATAGGCAAAAGGAATGTCACTATGACCAGGATGGAGTCGAAACTGAAGAATGAAACGACAGATTAAGGATGGTAAACAAATCTGAGTACCATTGGAAATAGCATGGATAACACGAACCATAAACGAAGTCAAGTCAGATTTATTACCTGAACGAGGATACAGATTGGACACAAAGATTTTGTGAAGAATTCTGTATTTGGGTAACAAATACGTTGCGGGAAGCGCATTCCCTTTTTGTATCCATTGAACATCCATGTTGCACAAGTCTCTAGTGAGCATGCGTTTTTCAGACATTGAGGGTTTATCAGTTAAGTTATGGATAGGAATACCCTCATCATTCACAGGAATGTCCATAAGGGCTGAAATTAAATGACAATCAATGTCAAAAGGCCTTTCTCTAATAGATATTTTAAAAGTTAAATTATCCTGTGAGAAAGCACTAATACATGTAAACATGGATTGGGTAATGGACCGGTATGCAGGCCCACCCCAATGTAATAAGTTAACCCAACCTACAGCTTCAAGCATGGGAAGGATGTCAAAAGGTGCAATATGATTAACATCAACAGGATGTTCAACAATAACATTACGTAATTTAATGTCCCTAACATATGATGGATCATCATTGGGAACAAGAAGATGACGCTTAGAGATAACGGTCGATCTGGTGGAAGAAGAAGGACCACGGGAAGTAGTTTTTCTACCTCTAGAAGCCATTTGCAACAAGGATATCAAGGAAATAAGAAGTTGCAAAGGATTAAGAAGTGGGTTTACACAAAACAGATTTTTCAAAATCCAAACCCCAAATCTCAATGAAATCCAAAATAGAAAGCTTTAAGCTAGAAAAGTAAACAATCTAGACACAAATCTGCAAGAAAAACGTGATTTGGAACACTAACCTTGAAGAACATGAAAGATGCGTTCGACAAGTCGAAGCACGGTTTCAAAGAGAAGAAAAGTAAAATGAGGAAGAAAGTAAAAATCTCCAAATTTAAGTGATTCACGAGTTCTACGACTGGTCGTGGGTATCTACGACCGGTGGTAGGTCGACAGGTTGAGTATACTCACGACAAGTCGAAAAATGCCAAAAAAAAATTCATATTTCTTGCAAATTATACAAAAATTGGAATTCAATCTAGCAAATATATACACTATAATACAAGTAGGCATAAATAATCATTTTAAAATGCACATGCCAAGATCAAATTTCATTTTTTTGAACCTGCTTTTATCGAGAGGTTTTGTGAAAATGTCAGCTCGTTAATCTTCAGTAGGAATATATTCTAGAGATATAACTTTTTCTTCTACTAATTCCCTTATATAATGAAATCTAATGTCAATGTGCTTAGTACGAGAATGCCGAATAGGATTTTTTAAAATATTTATCGCACTGGAATTATCACAATGTAATAACATAGAATCCTGTTTAATTCCATAATCACTTAGCATTCGTTGCATCCAAACAAGCTGTGTACATGCATTACCAGCTGCGATATACTCAGCTTCAGCTGTTGAAAGTGATATAGAATTTTGTTTCTTACTAAACCAAGAAACTAGACAATTTTCAATGTAAAAACAACCACCACTGGTTGATTTTCTATCATCTAGATTACCAGCCCAGTCAGCATCTGAGTACCCAGCTAATTAGACACTGGTCTCATGAGGATACCAAAGACCGAGATTTACAGTACTTGCGACATATCTAATAATTCGCTTGACAACAATCAAGTGAGATTCTTTTGAATCAGATTGATATCTTGCGCAAATACCAACACTTAGAGAAATATCAGGTCTACTAGCAGTTAAATATAAGAGAAATATTAGGTCTACTAGCAGTTAAATATAAGAGAAATATCAGGTCTACTAGCAGTTAAATATAATAAACTACCAATCATACTCCAATAAAGTTTTGAGTCAACATTTTTACCATTAGAGTCTTTTGAGAGTTTCAAGGTAGTACTCATAGGAGTATCAAAATTCTTGCCATTCTCAAATCCAAATCTCTTGATTAGATTCAAAGCATACTTAGATTGAGAAATGAATATTCCTTCAGGTTGTTGCTTTACTTGCAATCAAGGAAATAAGTCAATTCCCAACCATGCTCATTTCGAACTATGATTTCATCAAATATGCAAACTCAGTAGTCAAGTCAGTACAAGTTGATCCATAAATGATATCATCAACATAAATCTGCACCATTAAGATATGATCATTATGTTTTTTAACAAACAGAGTTTTATCAACAGATCCCACTTGAAAATTATGACTTAAAAGAAATTTCATTATTTTCTCATACCATGCCCTAGGTGCTTGTTTTAATCCATAAAGAGCCTTTTTAAGCCGATATACATAATCAGTATTTTTGGAATCTTCAAAACCCATTGGCTGTTCAACATAGACTTCTTCATGTAAATCGCCATTTAGAAAAGCACTTTTCACATCCATCTGATAGATCTTTATCTTTCTAAAACATGCAATGGATATAAATAGTCTGATAGATTTAAGACGTGCTACTGGTGCAAAAGTTTCATCGAAATCAATCCCTTCAATTTGAGTATAACCTTGTACCACTAGTCTAGCCTTGTTTCTAATTATATTTCCACACTCGTCAGACTTATTTTTGAAAATCCATTTTGTTCCAATGATGTGTTTATCTTTAGGTCTTGGTACGAGAGACCAAACATCATTTCTTACGAATTGGTTGAGTTCTTCTTGCATCGCAACAATCCAGTTCTCATCAGCAAGAGCTTCTTTTACGTTAGATGGTTCTATTTGGGATGTAAAACATACATAATTACATATATCCTCAATTTGTCTACGGGTGTGAACACCAGTGAGAGGGTTTCCAAGAATTTGTGTGGTTGGATGATCTTTAACAGTCCTCAACTTAGAATCAGTCTGATTCGATGAAGTATCGGGTTTATCAATGATTAGTACTTCATCATTATCTGAATTAGAAATTGGCGTGTTTAAATGATCATCAATGACAATATTAATGGATTCTTGAATCACACCAGTCCTTTCGTTCAGAACCCTATAAACTCGACTGTTTAAGGAATATCTTAGAAAAATACCTTCATCACTCTTCGTATCGAATTTTCCCAAATTTTCACGATCACGTAAAATATAGCACTTGCTGCAAAAAACTCGAAAGTATTTAACAATAGGCTTTTTATTGAACCACCATTCGTAAGCCGTTTTATTATTATCTTTGCTAGTGTATACTCGGTTAATAATATAGCAAGTTGTGTTGACTGCTTCAGCCCAAAGATTTTTAGAGAGCTTCATGCTATTCAACATGACATTAGCCATTTATTGAAGCACCCTATTCTTTCTTTCTACAATTCCATTTTGTTGTGGAGTTTTGCGAGCAGAGAATTCATGTAATATGCCTTGGTCGGTACAGAACTTCTCAAAATTGCTATTCTCAAATTCAGATCCATGATCACTATGAATTTTACTGATTTGAGAAGATTTTTCAGTTTGAATCCTTTTGAAAACTTTTCTTACTTCTTCAAGGGTTTCAGATTTATCCCTTAAGAAGATTACCCAAGTGAATCTGGTAAAGTCATCAACTATTACCAGGATATACTTTTTCCCACCACGACTTTCTGTTTTGGTAGGTCCTATCAGATCCATGTAGAGAAGTTCGAGTGGTCTTGATGTGGTATTTGAATTCACCTTTTTGTGTGAGTTCTTTGTTTATTTTACCTATCTGGCACTCACCACATATTTTATCTAATTTCTGAAGTTTGGGTAAACCTCTTATAAGTTCTCGTTTGCTCAATCTATATAAATTTCGATAATGTACATGTCCAAGACGTTTGTGCCATAAATCAGTCTCGTCTGTATGGACCATGTAACATGTTTGATTAGATGAGCTGGATTCGCTAATAATATAGCAATTTTCAGACGTTCTACGTCCAGTTAATATTACAGAACCCTTATTGTTTAGTATCTCATAGCTTTGATTAGAAAACCGAACATTATGGTTATTATCACATATTTGAGATATACTAAGCAAGTTATGTTTTAAGCCTTCAACATATAAAACATTTTTAAACACAGGAAGATTAAAAAGTTGAATCGTACCTTGGCCTATAATCTTGCAGTTGCTACCATCACCAAATGTGACTGAACCATCAGTCATATCTTTCAGATCCGTGAATAAAGCTTTGTCACCTGTCATATGCCTGGAGCATCCACTATCTAGGTACCACTTTGAATGACTTGTTGCTTTGAAAGCAGTGTGAGCAACCAAGCAGGTAAATTTAGGAACCCATTTCATAACTGTTTTGGGTTTAGGAACATAGTTGGTCTTCTTTTGTGTATACTTGTTGGAATGACCTATAGAGTTAGATTTTAAGAGCTCCTTGAGTAAATCAACTATCTTTTCAGCTAGTGGATTTCGTTTCTGATTAAAGTTGACATGGCTCTTCTAGGTTTTTGAAAAGTTTTTGAATTTTGAGAAAAATCTTGATAAGTACTTTTCCCTTTTGAGTTTGAGGATTCTCCTTTAACAAACATAGGAGGAGTATACTTTTGTTTAGGAGGTAGATTTTTATCATAGCCTAACCCGGATGGATCGCCTCATTTTCTTGATCCGGATAAAAGTTTCTCTAACTTTGGATCACCTTGGGCATATTTCCATGTGTCCTTTAGACTCAGAAGAGAAGATACTTCAGTTTTAAGTTTCTCAATTTCAGATTTTAAATCAATAATTAGGGAGTTTTTGAATTCCAAATCGCATTTTGATTTTTCAAAACAATCTGAAATTTGTGATTTTTCTAAGACAAGTGATTCAAAACAATTTTTGAGTTTAGAAAACTTTTCTTTTTGAAGTTTAAGTTTGACATCAATTTTACAACTTTCCTTATATAGAGCATTGTAAGCGTCTTGAAGATCATCTTCATTTTCACATTCACTACTCAGATTTTCTTCACTTGTTGAGTCATTATCTGAAAATGTGAATTTGGCTAGAGTCATAAGAGCTTTAACCTCATTGCCCGACTCAGTTTCAGAATCTTCTGATTCAGAAGAACCTTTAGAATCAGATGATTCATCCCATGTAACCAACATACCCTTCTTCTTGGGTTTGTCCCTTTTAGGACATCTATTTGCTAAGTGCCCATATTCTTGATAGTTGTAACATTGACTATCTTTCAAAGATTTTCGAGATTTGGGTCTAAACTTCTTTTTATCAGTTGATTTTTAAAAATCAACCCTTTTCTTGCTTTTAAAAATCTTGTAAAATTTATTAGCTAAAAGAGCCATATCATCTTCTGAATCAGAATTTTCTTCTGAATTACATTTAGAAGATTTTAGTGTGATAAATTTACCTTTAGGAGCTTTAAAGTTTAACTCGTAGGTTTGTAGAGAACCAACTAGTTCTTTTACCCTCATATTATCCGTATCACGAAGTTCCTGGATCGCGGTTACTTTAGAATTGAACCGTTCAGGAAGTGAGCGTAATATTTTTGCACACACTTTACTTTCTGGGATTTTATCGCCAAGACCCCACATTGAGTTTACAATGTCATTCAATCTAGTGTAAAAGTCCATAAACATTTCATTTTCCTCCATATGAATTTCTTCAAATCTGGTTGTGAGGAGTTGGACTTTAGATTTTTTGACAATTGTAGTACCCTCGTGTGTCATTTCTAATATATCCCAAGCTTGCTTTGCAGTATCACAGGAAATGATTCTTTTGAACTCATCCGGTGATACTGCGCATGTAATTGCATTAGTGCTTTAGCATTTGCACTACTCTCACTTTTCTGAAGAGTGGTCCATTGGTAATATGGTGTGTCTTTCATAGATTTTGAACCATCAACCCCAGTAAGTTCCATGATAGGAGGTTTCCATTCAGTCACTGTGGCTTGCCACACATTTTCATCCATTGATTTGAGGAAGATCCTCATTCTGGCTTTCCAATAGGCATAGTTGGAACCATCAAAGGGTGGAGGCCTTGTGACTGAAAGGCTATCAAAATTTGACATCTTAAATAGCTTAAATCGTTAGCTCAGGAATTAAATCCAAGAATTAAAAAAGAGTTATTAGGCTCTGATACCACTTGAAGAGGCCTAGCTATATGTCCTAGAGGGGGGTGAATAGGACAATGCCAAATAAAACTTATAACAGCGGAATTAAAAAGAATATGATAGCCAAAATAAATCACAATGCAAGAAAGTAAAATAACCTCAAAATTCAGATCTTGAGAGGTTGATACAAATATTGTCTAAGGACAACCTTACACCAAAAACCAGAGTTTATGGTAAGACAACCTTATTTCTAGAAGGATCTTTGTATCAAATCTCAAACCGAAGAGGAATACAGAAATAAATACAAACTGAATTAAAATAAATTGTAATCACAAATGTATTGTTCTAGGGACAGCCATACACCATAAAAATGGCAAGGCAACCTTGCTGGAACAACTTTTAAAGGAAATTGAATATCAAGCTAATAAAGGAATAGCAGAAAATAAATTCTAAACTATTACAAAATTCTCACAATGCTTGAATTAAATGATTACAACATTCACCACCATACATACATCCCACAAAAGAATAATTAAAGATTAGAAGTATAAATCATTCAACCACAACACAAGGGATTATAGTGGTTCACCTGTGTGTTCACCAACTGTTAAACAACAGCCACACAGAAAGCTACTCCACTCCTAATATCCTCACACAGGGGATATTAGCGTTCACTAACAAAATAGGTTTTTCCAGGTTCACCCAAAACCTTTACAATTGTGTCTTTGTTTGTGGGCTTACACAATTAAAAAACCCCACTTCTGAGTTTTCCTAGCTCTCCTCAGATAACCAATACAACAAGATTTTTCTGGTAAATCTTGAAAGAAACCAAAACAGAAAGGAATTTACAATTAAATGTAAAATACCTGATTATCTTCTTCGTTGTAGCAGCCCGGTAGAACCAAATCAAAGTAGATGATTGAATGTCCAAGTTCAATGTCCAGTACTCGATTACAATGGTTCTAATTCTAATAGATTTTAAATTAAACCAAATAGGGCTTGCCTTAATTGGTTTTGATTCCAAAGAAAGGGAATAACAATTCCTCTTATCAAATTAGATTGGAATAGCAGAAACAAAATCAATTAAATAAAGCTAAGGAAAGAGAATATTAAATAACCACACTTAGCTTAGATGGAGCACAGAATTATCTCTCAGAAGTTCGACGAAGATTGGCTTGAATGGATTAATTAATTCGATAATTTTTTTTGAGATTCGTGCACTATTTATAGGTGAGCAGATCGCGTCTTCGACTGGTCTACGGAGCTCTTCGACTAGTCGAAGCAATAACAGATATTTGAAAGATCCGGCGGGATAAGTTTTGACCGTTCTACGACTGGTTGAAGGTCTCCTTCGACTGGTCGTAGGTCACCTACAACTGGTTGAAGGTTTCCTTCGACTGGTCGAAGAACCTAAAAAACAATGCTGGATTTTGAGTCGAAGTTTTTCGACTGGTCGAAGATGCAGTCGACACTGTTCCTTCGACTGGTAGAACAGATTCCTGGACTAGTCGAAGCCTAACAAATTTTATCCGAAAATTGTAACAAACTCAGGACTGATCGAGGAATTTCTTAGACTGGTCAAAGCAACTCTAGGACTAGTCGAAGAAGGCCTAGGACTAGTCGAAGAACAGACCAAACTTATATAAAATAAACATTTGATTTATGTATCCAGAATGACCTACTTCTAAGGTCAACCTATGGTCAGTCAAACCTCAACCATGAAGTAAGGACATTGAAACATTAGGAACTAGTGACCTTGAAGTATGAGCCTTGAAGTCTTGATGTAGTTGAAATCTTGATGTAGCTCAATCTTGAAAGTGTCTCTTTACAAACTACCTTGTACTCTTCTTGAAGTCTTGCAGCTTGAGTCTTGTCTTGTGAGCAGTTCTTGCATTCAAGATTGATCCTTGTACTTGTGAGCTTTGCTTCTTGTGAGCTTAGCTTGTTTTAAGTTTAGCTTGTTCATGAATGTTGATCCTTGAGAGAGCTTCACTTATGCAAGTTATATATAACAGTGATTTTGTCACCACAAATTTAACAACAGACAGGGATATAAACTATAGCACTTACAGAAAGGTATTTTAATGGTCTTTCATTTCTGACTGGAATCATCGTATTCAGAGACCATTTGGGCATCCGTAAGTGGGATCACAGTCGTCGATCCTGAATTTTTCCATCATCTCCTTGTCCAATAGTAACCCTCATAACTCTCTCTTCAGAGGTCAAATTTTGACTATTTCAGCTCATTACAATGGTAACTTGTCAAGCTTCCAAATTGCACCAGAATTTCCTAATTCAAAGACCATTCGATATCCCAAAAGCACGTTAGAACTCTTCGATCTTCATTTTTTAATACGGATTGTTAATCTTCTCAAATCGCGCGATCCAACAAAGACGCCAACAATCCATCATTTGATGTCAGATTCGGTCAATTTTTGGTCATCTGAAAGGTACTTTATTGCTCTTCTATTTTTGACTGGAATCGTCATATTCTGAGACTATTTGGGCATCCGTAAGTGGGAAGGCCGTTGTCGATCCTAAAATTTTCCTTAATCTCCTTTTCCAATAGTAACCCTCATAACACTCCCTTCAGAGGTCTAATTTTGACTATTTCGGATCATTGGAATGGTAACTTGTCAAGCTTCCAAATTGCACCAAAATTGCCTAATTCAGTGCCCCTTCGATATCCCAAAAGCACGTTGGAACTCTTTGATCATCTTTTTTCAATTTGGATTGTTAATCTTTCCAAATCGCGCGATCTAATGGATACACCTATAACTCCATCATTTGATGTGGATTGGATCGATATTTGGTCATTTGAAAGGTACTTTAATGTTCTTTCATTTCTGACTAGAATCGATGTATTCCGAGACCATTTAGGCATCCGTAAGTGGGATCACAGTCTTTGGTCTTAAATTCAGAGCCCCTTCGATATTCTAAAAGCACGTTGGCAATCTTCGATCGTCATTTTTCTATATGGATTGTTAATCTTTCCAAATTATGTGATTCAACGGAGATGCCAATAACCCCATCATTTGATGTCAGATTGGCACGATGTTTAGTCATTTAAAAGGTACTTTAATGGTCTTTCATTTATGACTGTATTTTTGTATTCCGAGACCATTTGGGCATCCATAAGTGGGATCGCAGTCGTCAGTACGGAATTTTTCCTTCATCTCCTTGTCCAAATGTAACCCTCATAACTCTCTCTTTAAAGTTCGAATTTAGACTATTTTAGCTCATTGCAATGGTAACTTTTCAAGCTTCCAAATTACACCAGAATTGCCTAATTCAAAGACCATTCGATATCCCAAAAGCACGTTGGAACTCTTCGATTGTCATTTTTCAGTATGGTTTATTAATTATTCCAAATCTCATGATCCAACGGAGACTCCTTTAACTCTATCATTTGATGTCGAATTGGGTCACTTTTATGTCATTTGAAAGGTACTTTAATGTTCTCTCATTTCTGCCTGGAATCATCGTATTTCGAGACCATTTGGGCATCTATAATTGGGATCACAGTCGTTGGTCCTGAATTTTTCCTTCATCCCCTTGTCCAATAGTAACCCTCATAACTCTCTCTTCAGAGGTCAAATTTAGAATATTTCAGCTCATTGCAATGGTAACTTGTCAAGCTTCCAAATCGCACAAGAATTGCCTAATTCAGAGACTGTTCGATATTCCAAAGCACGTTGGAACTCTTCGATCGTCATTTTTTAATATGGATTGTTAATCTTTCCAAATAGCACGATCCTGCGGAGACGCCTATAACTCCTTCATTTGATGTCAGATTGGGTCAAATTTTGGTCATTTGAAAGGTACTTTAGTGCTCTATGTTTCCTAACTGGAATTGTCCTATTCCGAGATCATTTGGGCATCCGTAAGTGGGATCGTAGTCGTCGGTACTGAAATTTTCCATCATCTCCTTGTCCAATAGTAACCCTCATAACTCTCTCTTCAGAGGTCGAATTTTGACTATTTTAGCTCATTACAATGGTAACTTGTCAAGCTTCATAATTGCACCAGAATTGCCTAATTCAAAGACCATTCGATATCCCAAAAGCACGTTAGAACTCTTCGATCATCATTTTTAAATATGGATTGTTAATCTTTTTAAATCGCGCGATCCAACAGAGACACCAACAACTCCATCATTTGATATCGGATTTGGTCAATTTTTGGTCATCTGAGAGGTACTTTAGTGCTCTTGTATTTCTGACTAGAATTGTCGTATTCCGAGACCGTTTAGGCATCCGTAAGTGGGATGGAAGTCGTCGGTCCTGAATTTTTCCTTCATCTCCTTGTTCGATAGTAACCCTCATAACTCTCTCTTTAGAGGTCGAATTTAGAGTATTTCAGCTCATTGCAATGGTAACTTGTCAAGCTTCCAAATTGCACCAAAATTGCCTAATTCAGAGCCCATTCGATATCCCAAAGCACGTTGAAACTCTTTGATCGTCATTTTTTAATTTGGATTGTTAATCTTTCCAAATCATCCAATCTAACGAATACGCCAATAACTCCATCATTTGATGTGGATTGGGTCAATTTTTGGTCATTTGAACGGTACTATAATGTTCTTTCATATATGACTGGAATCGTTGGATTCCAAGACCATTTGGGCATCTGTAAGTGGGATCGCAGTCATCGGTCCTGAATTTAGTAACCCTCATAACTCTCTTTTTAGAGTTTGAATTTTGATAATTTTAGGTCATTACGATGATAACTTGTCAAGCTTCCAAATTGCACTAGAATGCCCTAATTTAAAGACCATTCACTATCCCAAAAGCACGTTGGAACTCTTCGATCGTTAATTATTCCAAATCACATGATCCAACGGAGACACCTATAACTCCTTTATTTGATGTCGGAATGGTCAATTTTTGGTCATTTGAACGGTACTTTAATGGTCTTTCTTTTCTGACTGGAATCATCGTATTCCGAGACCATTTGGGCATCCATAATTGGGATCGTAGTCGTCGGTCCTGAATTTTTCCTTCATCTCCTTGTCCAATAGTAACCCTCATAACTCTCTCTTTAGAGGTCGAATTTTGACTATTTCAGCTCATTGCAATGGTAACTTGTCAAGCTTCCAAATTGCACCAGAATTGCCTAATTCAGAGCCCATTCGATATCCCAAAAGCACGTTGGAACTCTTCGATCGTCATTTTCCAATTTAGATTGTTAATCTTTTCAAATCACGTAATCCAAGGAATACGCCTATAATGTCATCATTTGATGTGGATTGGATTAATTTTTGGTCATTTGAAAGTTACTTTAATGGTCTTTCATTTCTGACTGGAATGGTTGTATTCCGAGACCATTTGGGCATCTGTAAGTGGGATCGCAATCGTCGGTCCTGAATTTTTCCGTCATCTCCCTGTCTAATAATAACCCGTATAACTCTCTCTTTAGAGATCGAATTTAGACTATTTCAGTTCATTGCAATGGTAACTTGTCAAGCTTCCAAATTGTACCAGAATTGCCTTATTTAGAGCCCATTCGATATCCCAAAAGCACATTGGAACTCTTTAAATATGAATTGTTAATCTTTCCAAATCGCGAGATCCAATGGAGATGACTATAACTCCTTCATTTAATGTCAGATTGGGTCAATTTTTGGTCATTTGAAAGGTACTTTAGTGCTCTATGTTTCCTGACTGGAATCGTCCTATTTCGAGACCATTTGAGCATTCGTATGTGCGATCGCAGTCGTCGGCGCTAAATTTTTCCTTAATCTCCTTGTCCAATATTAACCCTCATAACTCTCTCTTTAGACATCGAATTTACACTATTTCTACTCAATGCAATGGTAACTTGTTAAGCTCCCAAATTGCACCTGAATTGCCCAATTCAAAGACCATTCGATATCCCAAAAGCGCGTTGGAACTCTTTGATCGTCATTTTTCAATATGGAGACGCTAATAACGTCATCATTTGATGTCGGATTGAGTCGATTTTTGGTCATTTGAAAGGTATTTTAATGGTCATTCATTTCTGACTGGAATCGTCGTATTCCGAGACCATTTGGACATCTGTATGTGGGATCACACTCGTCGGTCCTAAATTTTTCCTTCATCTCCTTGTCCAATAGTAACTCTAGTAATTCTCTCTTCAGAGGTCAAATTTAGACTATTTCAGCTCATTCTAATGGTAACTTGTCATGCTTCCAAATTGTACCAGAATTGCCTAATTCAAAGACCATTCGATATCCAAAAAGCATGTTGGCACTCTTCTGTCATCATTTTTCAATATAGATTGTTAATATTTTCAAATCACATGATGCGATGGAGACACTAATAACCCCATCATTTGATGTCACATTGGGTCAATTTTTGGTCATTTGAAAGGTACTTTAATGGTCTTTCATTCATGACTGGAATCGTCGTATTCCGAGACCATTTGGGCATCTGTAAGTGGGATCGCAGTCGTCGGTCCTGAATTTTTCCTTCATCTCCTTGTCCAATAGTAACCCTCATAAGTCTCTCTTCAGAGGTCGAATTTAGAATATTTCAGCTCATTGAAGTGCTAACTTGTCAAGCTTCCTAATTGGACTAGAATTGCCTAATTCAGAGACCGTTCAATATCCCAAAAACATGTTGGAACTCTTCGATCGTCATTTTTCAATACGGATTGTTAATCTTTCCAAATCATGTGATCCAATGGAGCGCCAATAACTCCATCATTTGATGTCGCATTGGGTCCATTTTTGGTCAATTGAAAGGTACTTTAGTGCTCTTGCATTTTTTACTGGAATCGACGTATTCCGAGACCATTTGGGCATTCGTAAGTTGGTCACAGTCATCGGTCCTGAATTATTCCTTCATCTCCTTGTCCAATAGTAACCCTCATAACTCTCTCTTTAAAGGTCGAATTTAGACTATTTTCACTTATTACAATGGTAACTCTTCAAGCTTCCATGTTGCACTAGAATTACCTAATTTACAGACCATTCGATATCCCAAAAGCATGTTGGAACTCTTCGATCGTCATTTTTCAATATAGATTGTTAATCTTTCTAAATCACATGAGCCAACGGAGACGCCAATAACTCCATCATTTGATGTCAGATTTGGTCAATTTTTGGTCATTCAAAAGTTACTTTAATAGTCTTTCATTTCTGACTCGAATCATCGTATTCCGAGAATATTTTGGCATCCGTAAGTGGGATCGCAATTGTTGGTCTTGAATTTTTCCTTTATCACCTTGTCCAATAGTAACCACCATAACTCTCTCTTCATTGTTCGAATTTAGATTATTTCAGCTCATTGCACCGGTAACCAGCCAAGCTTCCAAATCGCACCAGAATTGCCTAATTCAGAGACCGTTCGATATCCCAAAAACACGTTGGAACTCTTCGATCGTCATTTTTCAATATGGATCATTACTCTTTCCAAACGTGCGATCCAACGGAGATGCTTATTATTCCATCATTTGATGTCAGATTGGGTCAATTTTTGGTCATTTGAAAGGTACTTTAGTGTTCTTTCTTTCCTGACTGGAATCGTCCTATTCCGAGACCATTTGGGCATCAGTATGTGGGCTTGCAGTTATCAGTCCTAAATTTCTCCTTCATCTTCCTGTCCATTAGTAACCCTCATAACTCTCTCTTCATTGTTCGAATTTAGACTATTTCAACTCATTGCAATGGTTACTTGTCAAGCTTCCAAATTACACCAGAATTCCCTAATTCAAAGACCATTTGATATCCTGAAAGCACGTTGGAACTCTTCGATCGTCGTTTTTCAATATGGATTGTTAATTATTCCAAATTACGCGATCCAATGGAGACGCCTATAACTCCATCATTTGATGTCAAATTGGGTTGATTCTTGGTCATTTGAAAGTTACTTTAATGGTCTTTCAGTTCTAACTGGAATCATCATATTTCGAGACTATTTGGGCATCCATAATTGCGATCGCAGTCCTCGGTCCTGAATTTTTCCTTCGTCCCCTTTTCCAATAGTAACCCTCGTTACTCTCTCTTCAGTGGTCGAATTTAGAATATTTCAGCTCAATGCAATTGTAACTTGTCAAGCTTCCAAAATGCACCAAAATTGCCTAATTCAGAGCCCTTTCGCTATCCCAAAAGCACGTTGGAACTCTTGGATTGTCATTTTTCAATATGGATTGTTAATCTTTTCAAATAGCGCGATCCAACGAAGACGCCAATAACTTCATCATTTAATGTCGAATTGGGTTGATTTTTAGTCATTTGAAAGGGATGGAAAAGGGTAGTTTGGTAAAAAGGGGTGCATAGGTGTGATTTTAAGGGAGAGAGGTTGTACACCACCATTTTAAGAGGGAGCTTGGTGGACACCATGGTTTAAGAAAAGAAGATGTCCATATGTAAAGGGATAAGTGGTGGTGATCACCACTTTGTAAGAGTAGTGGGGCCTATAAATACCCTTCCCTGCTTCAGTTGAGGGGTTGGATCATTTTGGTGGGCCAAGAAATGAAGAAGAAGAAGAGAGGAGAGAGAGAGAGAGAGAGCTGCTATTGCACGGCCCATGCAAGGAGAGAAGAGAGGAAGAGCGAGAAGTCACTATTGCGCGACCCACGCAATGGAAGTCACTATTGCGCGACCCGAGCAACGAAAACTGCAACTCTACCGCCTGCGCAATAGAAGCGGGAATTCGTCTAAGTGATGATTCCTGTAGGCCATATAGTAATGTTATGCTATCCGAGGGAAGAATTCCATTGCGCGAGCAGCGCAACCAATCGGACTTTCAGTCGGGCGTAAACAGAGGATTCCATTGCCTTTCATTGTGTTGTTAGTGATGCACAGTATAACTATCTTTTAAGGAATCCACACCATTCACTGGATTCCTCTTAAGATTTTGACCATGAATGGTGAACTTTGATCATCCGGTGACGTGGCCCACTGAGATAATCAAACTGAAACAGTATCCAAACGGTCTCTTTGTGATTGATGTAACAATCATAAGGAAGAAGATGGCCATGAAAGCTCAACATTGTTTTGATGAGTTTTTCCCCCTCTACCTGATGAACGGTTCAGATCCACCTTTCACTACATGATGGTGGCCCACAGCAAAGAGACGGAAACTCTGTTTTGCAATAGAGTACGTCGGCTCTGTGAGGTTTGGTGGTTCACTTACTGAAGTTGTTTGGAAAATCCACCCTATCCACTGGATTTAGGATGAAAAACCATCTGAAAATTTGGAGTAAAAAACGGTGTGGCCCACGAGCTTATCTACTCCGCTGTCCATCTTACACTCAACGGTTAAGATTCTGTAACACTTTGCATGGGGTCAAAAGCCCACCTAGGCGAGGGTAATACCCATGCTCTGGAGTGAATGGACGGTCTAGTTTAATGATTTGGATGAGGATTGGGTCACACTGAGATAATTACAGAGGGACAATGAAGACGCTGTTGGAGTTTTTGAGTTTGAGAAGAAGACATCGGTCAGTAGGCACTGACCGACTTTGGGAAATCTCGTGCACGGCTTGTGCACTTGTACATGATGTACATGAGGCATGCATGTGGACTTCAGCATGATGTTCGTGAGGAATCTGCTCCATGTATCTGCATTGTCAGCTTATTTAATGCGTTAATACCGAGTTTGAAGCATATCCAGATATTAGGCGGGCCCCAAATCAGGATTTTAGGGGTTGATCTATCAGTTTGGCCATTTCCATAGAGATCCAGGAGCTAAAATTTGATGTGTACAACTAGTTTGTGATCCCAAGGCCACGTGTAAAGTTTCAAGTTGATCAGATGGTGGCAACCTTGTAATCTTACACTCTTGGAAAGTTCTCAAGCCCGTTTAACAAAACCGCTTCCCATTTCAAGGAGGGTTCAAGGAAGAATGACTGGACGGATGTTTATGACTAATTTCAAGCCTAATACTGGTTGATCAGATCGACATTCCTCTTAAGTACTAGGAGATGACTGAAACAAGCGTCGGAATGCTGCCGAAATTTCTATCGAACTGTCTTCTCTTTCATTCATTACATTGCATTAATTGTACTTTGTTTTCAGAATTAAGGGAATCTGAGGATGTAAATGAACTTAGATAAATGTGATCATTGTTTTATCGTTCTTTCTTTGCTATCATTGAATAAATCCCTCAAATTAAAAGTATTTGTTTTGTTGTCGAAACAAAATGGCGACTCTGCTGGGGACTTTATTATTCAATGATGACTTAGAAAATATCAAGAGAACATTATCACTTTTTGGCGTCTGAATAGATGCCAAAATAGCGACTCTCAGTGGGAACATCCTCCCCTTCATCTCTAAAAACAAAGTGCGATTTTATTTAAATAAATTAACTAACACTGTTCTGAATGACAGGTATACTATAGCGATCTATCTCCTAGCTGATATGGTTGTCTACTTCACATCTAATAGATATCTACCAAAAGGTATCAAAGAAGATCAGATCAGTTGCGGTCAAAGACAAACAATGCCAGGTAATGTCCAAAGCAATTTCTGTTTCACCGGCAGCGCAATAAAACAATGAAGGATGGATGATAGTATGTTAACGCACAAAAGTATACGAAGTTTCCATCATACATTGTCTTTGAGAAATGAGAAGATATTGGAGACAAGAAAGAAAGAAAGAAGAAAGAAGAATAAAAAGAAAGGATATATAAAGAAGAATGAGACCTGCACAAAAGTTATAGGGTACTACTTGTACAGGGACAACGGTGATTAGATCAAGTTGACAAAGAAGGCTGAGATTTGGTGAAAGGAATATCATCCTGCCGAGTATAGATATCAGTACATTCGAAGTGTGCAGAAAATTGAAAATTCACTAACAAGGTGTTCATCATCCTTCACCAGTGTTACCGAAGACCTTACCCTTCTAACAGCAATTACCGTGAGTAACAGTAAACCTTGAGGAAAGCCTTCAGATGAGAAGTTAGTTTGACTGAGTCAGGCATTGCTCACCAACAAGTAGACGAATCAATTAATGAATTAATGAATTCATTGGTCCATAGAGAACCCAGGGGGCATCGTCACAACTTGCCAGAGTAGAAAAGCGAGTTAAAATTGCCATTTGAAAAGCACTAGAGTGAAGCTGCTCAACTCTCATATGAATTAGTTGCTTGAAAGTCTTGAAAGAGTAGCAGCAAATATTACCGAAGAAAGAAAGCAAAACAAAGGATTGTCGAAGGTAAATAGTTGAAATTCCGCTAAAGAGAACATCGGTAATTTTACAAGTAAGAAAGTAAAGAAAGGGTTCGGACAATTCAAGGATTACATGAAACATATAGTCGAAGAAGGATGATATACTGCTTATGAGGAATCAATCGTTAGCTGCAGAGGTATTCAAACTACTATAGTTAAAGTATTAAAGGAAATAAAGGAAAGAAGAAAAGAAGAATAGGCAAGAAGAAAGCAAGACAAGTATGACCATCATGTGGGCAAATTTTCATACCTGTCAGTTCAGAAAAATATATCATCCCTGAATATCAAGAGGATTCAAAGCGTGTTGATTCAAAAGATTTATGGCACAATTATTTAGGGGGCAGACAAGGGCATACAAAATATGTTATCCTTGAAGATAAGCTACAATTTTGATGCTTCCAAAATAAAAAAGGGCCAAGATAAGCAAAGTCTAAGAATGACAAAATCTCAGAATCCCAAGTGAGGTAATCATTGATTCCTCGAGATGATAGTTGTTTATTTACTTGTTTATAACAATTTTGCAGGTTAAAGTTGGGGCAAAAGCAAGCATTGATGATTGCTATCAAGCATTGGCGATTATCGCCAACAAGTAGAGGAGCGAAAGGATTGCGAAAGACAAGGAGATACAATTAAAGAAGAAGGAAAAGTGAATGGCTTGAAGGACAAGTTACAGAAGACGATTGATAAAGGCAAAATTGCTAAGGTGTACAACATAAAAGAAGAAATAAGAGTACACAAGCCTGATTAGTTCGAGACCAGGGGCAAAGCTAATCTTGAGCAAAAGTATGAAATGATGTGGCGTCAGCATATTTGTTAAAGGTGACAACATCGTGATTTTGATTACAAAGATTCCCAGAGCAATGCTTCCTAATCAAGGGGGCAAGACAGGTGAGTAAGAAACTGTGAAATGTATTT
This sequence comes from Magnolia sinica, assembly GCF_029962835.1. Classification (NCBI taxonomy): domain Eukaryota; kingdom Viridiplantae; phylum Streptophyta; class Magnoliopsida; order Magnoliales; family Magnoliaceae; genus Magnolia; species Magnolia sinica. Next base: position 30,851,472 of record NC_080587.1, read on the forward strand.
CTCACCATAGAATATATTTCTTTTATGTATATGAATAAAATGCAGGCTTTCAAGCATATCAAGTCATCACCAAAGCAAGACAGGCTTTCGAGCATATCAAGTCATCGCCAAATGAAAAGCATTGATGATCACTGACAAGCGTGGATGATCGCGGCCAAGCATTGACAATTGCTAATGGTGCCAAAGATTTTTGTCAGAATCACCAGGTACCGATGATTATCGCCCAGATTGGCAACTATCGCTGTCGTCATCAATCACTTATCAAAATTGCTATAATCGCCAAGCTGATACACTATTTCAAGCATAATATGAATGTTCTCAGAACATTATCAGCAGTAGCGAAATATCAATTATTGATCCGAAATGTCAATTATTGATCTGAAATATCAATTATTGATCATCTTTTGGCAGTGGAATAAACTATACAGCCAACCACATATAAAGTGATGACAGTGACAGGTGCTTATCATTCAAGGCAACCTAGCCAAGCCTATATGGCCAACTACGCATAAGGCCTATCAAGATCACCATTCGGGCAGCAGTGAGAAGCCAGTGGCCCTAAAAAGCCTGTGAAGGCCATCGTACGCATACCTATGCGGGCAGCCGACGAAGCTACCGACTAAAAGCCTAAAAGGCGAAAAAGTCCTTAACGGCCAGTCACGCGTAACGCCTATGCCATTTGTATAGCTTCCGACAGTGTCACGGGGAATGAAGGAAAATGCCTCCCGTGAATGGGCTCGACCTTGCAGACGAAGGAAAAGCGGGCCGCAGTGTGAGCTCTTTGGCCATGTCCATAGATAGGCCAACCATGCGTAAGACCCCCCAGATCTTTAGCTTGATTTCAGTACTAACTCATGAGGAAGGGCTTAAACCTACTCATTGACGGACTGACAGCCCAGGATTTGGTACCCCAAAGGTCGCCTTGTGAGCTCTGTGAACTCTAGAGAGTTACTGTGGCCAACCCTGTGCATAATTCCAACCGAGTTCACGGCCTCAGTAGCTTCATTGGGCCCCTCTGATGGATCGCGGTTTGTGAACTCACCAGGCAGTGAGAAGTCCAGCGAACTCCTAAGAGTTATAGAGACCATCATGTAAGACCACCCGACTCCACTATGCAAGAGTCTAAGAAACTGCGTATGCTCCACTACTCAAGAGCCTAAACTGTGTGTGTAGGTGTCAGTCTAGTAGTCTCAGTTAAGTCAAGTCCAGTCTAGTTCAATCTAGACTAGTTACTCTAGTCCAGTCTAGTTCAATCTAGACTAGTCCAGTCCAGTCCAGTCTAGTTCAATCTAGACTAGTCAAGTCAAGTCCAGTCTAGTTCAATTTAGACTAGTCTAGTCAGGTTAAGTCATGCTGCAGATACATATTTCACTTTAGAGATGCTCACATAGGAAAAGCATAAATTAAGTTTAGCATTCAAAATACTGCAGATACATATTTCAATTTAGATATGCTCAAATATGCAAAGCATAAACTATGTGCAACATTCAAAATGCCGTAAATATATATTTCATTTTAGATATGCTCAAATATGCAATTGCCTAATGAAAATTTTAAATGTTGAGTAAACAACATGAAAAAAAATGCGTTCCTCTTGAATCAGGTTCAAATTAGAGCATCAGCAAATACCTTCAAAAATATTGGCAATTATCTACTCAAAAGTTCAAGTCTTCAAGATCAACTACTAGCCTTCAATTGCAATATACGTATTCTTTTGACAATGATCGAAATTCTTTAAAAGGAACAGTAAAGATTATCCATCCTTCAGGAGTATCAGCAGACTTTACTTCAAAAATATTATCTTCTGAAGAAATCTTTATGCGACATTGATCGGGAAAGGGGGCAGGATCTATGTCTTCAAACTAATCTATGCCTTAGTCTTTTTTATAATTTCTTATACGCAACGAAGAAATTCATATGCTGAGTATTTTGAATAATGATATCGCAAGACTTTAAGTACCAGATCTGATGGAGATAAAAAACAAACAGAATCATCGTTAGTAACTTCTATGACCTTTGGAAAGTTATTAAATGGAAATTGAAAAGAAGTCTTGTCTATTTTTCAGAATCAGCAAAGGTCCAAGGAATGAAGAAATGCCAAGGAACACAAGCTCGAAACAATTCAGCAAAAAGACTCAGCGGTTGAACCTTTGGAGCTGGAAATGATATCTCCAAAAGTGCAATATGATAAGCAAAGAATACAATGCGAAGCATAATGACAGAGCGAATATCACAATCAGCCTAAAAGATAGAAGAAGCTTTCAATATATTTAAATAATTATCAATGCTTCATGAAGCTAAATTGAAAAATTATAATGTATTGAGATACTAATTCCAATTAATTTGGCAGGAAAGACTATCATTTAAAAGCTTGGGTAATGCAGATCATGAATAAAGGAAACAATCGAAAAAGTTATTGCGGTAGGAACAACATTAAAGAACAACCCTAGATACAGAGTTGAAGGAAAGAATCTCTGGAGTTGATCAAAGAGACCGTTGTAGTAGCAGCGGTGTTGTAAGATAGCTCTCTGGTCAAGATACACAGGGACAAAGTCATCACAGCTGTTGCATAGATATGTTTCGATGAAAAGAGAATTTTATCTTCTCTAATGAAACATCCGCTCGACACTACTGGCTGGGGGCATTCAAATCTTCCGTTTGAGCACAATCATTAAGTCTTCCATTTGAACGTGAGCATTCAAATCTTCCGTTCGAGCGCAAACATCTAGTCATCCGTTTGAACGTGAGCATTCAAATTTTCCATTCGAGCACAATCATCAAGTCTTCTGTTTGAACGTGAGCATTCAAATCTTCCGTTCGAGCGCAATTGTTCAAGTCTTTCATTCAAATATGAGCATTCAAAACTTCCGTTTGAGCGCGAGCATTCCAGTCTTCCGATCGAATGCAATCAGTCAAGTCTTCTGGTCAAGTATGATCATCTAGTCTTCCGTGCAAGCATGATCATCCAGTCATCCTTCAGTTGCAATTCATTCAAGATTCTTCAGGCAGAGGAAGATCAATCCTCCATTTGATTTAAGGAATTAATCAAAGAAGGACCGAGGGGGCATCTGTTGAGGCATAAAAAATATTCCATTGCAGTGGTCAGAGAATTCCATGGTGCGGATCTTTTCCAGGGTTGTGCACTCCGTATTTTGAAAAAAATTAGCTTCGGGGGTATTTTGGTAAAAATCCATGTCCTGGGGTATTTTAGGTATTTTATAAAAATTCATGTCCAAGGGTATTTTAGGTATTTTGGTAAAAATCAGCTTCAGGGGTATTTTGGTAAAAATCCATGTCCAAGGGTATTTTAGGTATTTTGGTAAAAAACCATGTCCGGGGGGTAGTTTAGGCATTTTGGTAAAAATCAGTCTCTAGGGGTAGTTTAGGTATTTTGGTAAAATTCCATGTCCAAGGGTAGTTTAGGTATTTTGGTAAAAAGGATTGAAAAGGGTAGTTTGGTAAAAAGGGGTGCACAGGTGTGATTTTAAGGGAGAGAGGTTGTACACCACCATTTAAGAGGGAGCTTGGTGGACACCATGGTTTAAGAAAAGAAGATGTCCATATGTAAAAGGATAAGTGGTGGTGATCACCACTTTGTAAGAGTGCCGGGGCCTATAAATACCCTTCCCCTGCTTCAGTTGAAGGGTTGGATCATTTTGGTTGGCCAGGAAATGAAGAAGAAGAAGAGAGGAAATAGCGAGAAGTCATTGTTGCGCGACTCGCGCAACGTAAGTCACTGTTGTGCTACCCGAGCAACGAAAACTGTAATTCTACCGTTCGCGCAACAGAAGTCACTGTTGCGCGACCCGCGCAATGAAAACTACAATTCTACAGTCCGCGCAAGACGACTGCTGTTGCGCGGTCTGCCTGTTGTGCGACCCGCGCAATAGAAGCGGGAATTCATCTAAGTGATGATTCCTGCAAGCCATATAGTATCGTTATGCTGTCCAAGGGAAGAATTCCATTGTGCGAACCGCGCAACTGACCAGACTTTCAGTCGGGCGTAAACAGAGGATTCCATTGCCTTTCACTGTGTTGTTAGTGATGCACATTATAGCTATCTTTTGAGGAATCCACACCATTCACTAGATTCCTCTCGAGATTTTAACCATGAATGGTGAACTTTGATCATCCGGTGACGTGGCCCACTGAGACAATCAAACTGAAACAGTATCCAAACGGTCTCTTTGTGATTGATGTAACAATTATAAGGAAGAAGATGGCAATGAAAGCTCAACATGGTTTTGATGGGTTTTTCCCCCTCTTCCTGATGAACGGTTTAGATCCACCTTTCACTACATGATGGTGGCCCACAGCAAAGAGACAGAACCTCTGTTTTGCAACAGAGTCGACGTACGTCGACTCTGTGAGGTTTGGTGGTTCACTTACTGAAGTTGTTTGGAAAATCCACTTCATCCATTGGATTTAGGATGAAAAACCATCTGAAAAGGAGTGCTTTTGGAGTAAAAAACGGTGTGGCCCATGAGCTTATCTGCTCCGTCGTCCATCTTACACTCAACGGTTAAGATTTTGCAACACTTTGCATGGGGTCAAAAGCTCACCTAGGTGAGGGTAATACCCACGCTCTGGAGTGAATGGACGGTCCAAATTAATGATTTGGATGAGGATTGGGCCACACTAAGAAAATTGCAGAGGGACAATGAAGACGTTGTTGGAGTTTTTGAGTTTGAGAAAGACTTTGGGAAATCTCATGCACGGCTTGTGCACTTGTACATGATGTACATGCGATGTGCATGTGAACTTCAGCATGATGCTCGTGAGGAATCTGCTCCGCCTATCCGCATTGTCAACTTATTTAACGCGTTGAGACCAAGTTGAAAGCAAATCCAGATATCAGGCGGGCCCCAAATCAGGATTTCAGAGGTTGATCTATTAGTTTGGCCATTTCCATAGATATCCTGGAGCTAAAATTTGATGTGTACAGCTAGTTTGTGGTCCTAAGGCCACGTGTAAAGTTTCAAGTTGATCAGATGGTGGCAACCCTGTAATCTTACACTTTGGGCAAGTTCTCAAGCCTGTTTAACAAAACTGCTTCCCATTTCAAGGAGGGTTCAAGGAAGAATGACTGAAAGGATGTTCAGGACTGATTTCAAGGCTAAGACTAGTTGATCAGATCGACATTCCTCCTAAGTACTAGGAGATGACTGAAACAAGCATCGAAATGCTGCCAAAATTTCTATCGGACTATCTTCTCTTTCATTCATTACATTGCATCAATTGTACTTTGTTTTCAGAATCAAGGGAATCCAAAGATGTAAATGAACTCAAATAAATGTGATCATTGTTCTTTCATTCTTTCTTTGTTATCATTGAATAAATCCCCCAAATCAAAAGTATTTGTTTTCTTGCCGAAACAATCACAGTCGCCGGTCCTAAATTTTTCCTTCATCTCCTTATCCAATTGTAACCCTCATAACTCTCTCTTCAGAGGTCAAATTTAGAATATTACAGCTCAATACAATGGTAACTTGTCAAGCTTCCAAATTGGAGCAGAATTGCATAATTTAGAGACCGTTCGATATCCTAAAAGCAGGTTGGAACTCTTCGATCGTCATTTTTCAATATGGATTGTTAATCTTTTCAAATCGCGCGATCCAACAGATACGCTAACAACTCCATCATTTAATGTCGAATTGTGTCAATTTATGGTCATCTGAATGGTACTTTAGTGCTCTTGCATTTGTGACTGGAATCGTCTTATTCCGAGACCATTTGGGCAACCGGAAGTGGCATGTCAGTCGTCGATCCTAAATTTTTCATTCATCTCCTTGTCCAATAGTATCCCTCATAACTCTCTCTTTAGAGATCGAATTTAGACTATTTCAGCTCATTTCAATGGTAACTTGTTAAGCTTCCAAATCGCACCAGAATTGCCTAATTCAAAGACAATTCGATATCCCAAAAGCACATTGGAACTCTTCGATCGTCATTTTTCAATATGGATTGTTAATTATTCCAAATTGTGCGATCCAATGGAGATGCCTATAACTCCATCGGATTGGGTCAATTTTTGGTCATTTGAAAGGTACTTTAATGGTCTTTCATTTCTGGCCAGAATCATCATATTTCGAGATCATTTGGGCATCCATAATTGGGATCGCAGTCATCGGTCTTGAATTTTTCCTTCATCCCCTTATCCAATAGTAACCCTCATAACTCTCTTTTTAGAAGTCGAATTTAGAATATTTCAGCTCAGTGCAATGGTAACTTGTCAAACATTCAACTTGGAGGAGAATTGAATAAGTCAGAGACCGTTCGATATCCCAAAAGCAGGTTGGAACTCTTCGATCATCATTTTTCAATATGGATTGTTAATCTTTTTGAATCATGCAATCCAATGGAGATGCCAACAACTCCATCATTTAATGTCGGATTTTGTCAATTTATGATCATCTGAAGGGTACTTTAGTGCTCTTGCATTTGTGACCGGAATCGTCGTATTCCGAGACAATTTGGGCAACTGTAAGTGGGATGGCAGTCGTCAATCCTAAATTTTTCCTTCGTCTCCATGTCCAATAGTAACCCTCATAACTCTCTCTTCAGAGTTCGAATTTAAACTATTTCAGCTCATTGCAATGTTAACTTGTCAAGCTTCCAAATCACACCGGAATTGCCTAATTCAAAGACCATTTGATATCCAAAAAGCACATTGGAACTCTTCGATCATCATTTATCAATATGGATTGTTAATCTTTCCAAATTGCACGATCCATCGTAGATGCCAATAACTCCATCATTTGATGTTGGAATGGGTCAATTTTTGGTCATTTGAAAGGTATTTTAATGGTATTTCATTTCTCACTGGAATCATCGTATTCTGAGACCATTTGGGCATCCGTAAGTGGTATCACTGTCGTTGGTCCTAAATTTTTCCTTCAACTTCTTGTCTAATAGTAACCCACATAACTCTCTCTTCAGAGGTCGAATTTTGACTACTTCAGCTCATTGCAATGGTAACTTGTCTAGCTTCCAAATTGCACCAGAATTGCCTAATTCAAAGACCATTCGATATCCCAAAAGCACGTTAGAACTCTTCGTTCATCATTTTTTAATATGGATTGTTAATCATTTCAAATCACGGGATCCAATAGAGACGCCAACAACTCCATCATTTGATGTCGGATTTGGTCAATTTTTGGTCATCTTAAAGGTACTTCAGTGCTCTTGCATTTCTGACTGGAATTGACGTATTCCGAGACCGTTTGGGCATCCGTAAGTGGGATGGCAGTCATCGGTCCTAAATTTTTACTTCATCTCCTTGTCCAATAGTAACCCTCATAACTCTCTCTTCAGAGGTCAAATTTAGCCTATTTCAGCTCATTGTAGTGGTAACTTGTCAAGCTTCCAAATTGCACTAGAATTGCCTAATTCAAAGCCCATTCGATATCCAAAAAGCACGATGGAACACTTCGATTGTCTTTTTTTAATTTGGATTGTTAATCTTTCCAAATCACGTGATCTAACGGATATGCCTATAACTCCATCATTTGATGTGGAATGGTTCAATTTTTGGCCATTTGAAAGGTACTTTAATGTTCTTTCATTTCTGACTGGAATCGATGTATTTCGAGACCATTTGGGCATCCGTAAGTGGGATCGCAGTCGTCAGTCCTCAATTTTTCCTTCATCTCCTTGTCCAATAGTATCGATAATAACTCTCTCTTTAGAGGTCGAATTTTGACTATTTCAGCTCATTGCAATGGTAACTTGTCATGCATCCAAATTGCACCAGAATTGCCTAATTCAAAGACCATTCGATATCTCAAAAGCACGTTGGCACTCTTCGATCGTCATTTTTTAATATGGATTGTTAATCTTTCCAAATAATGCGATCCAACGGAGACGCCAATAACCCCATCATTTGATGTTGGATTGGGTCGATTTTTAGTCTTTTGAAGGGTACTTTAATGGTCTTTCAATTTTTACTGGAATCGTCGTATTCCGAGTCCATTTGGGCATCCGTAAGTGGGATCGCAGTCGTCGGTCCTGAATTTTTCCTTCATCTCCTTGTCCAATAGTAACCCTCATAACTCTCTCTTTAGTGTTCGAATTTAGACTATTTCAGCTCATTGCAATGGTAGCTTTTTAAGCTTCCAAATTGCACCAGAATTGCTTAATTCAAAGTCCATTCGATATCCCAAATGCACGTTGAAACTCTTCGATTGTCATTTTTCAATATGGATTGTTAATCTTTCCAAAACGTGCGATCCAACGGAGATGCCTATAACTCCATTTGATGTCGGCTTGGGTCAATTTTTGGTCATTTGAAAGGTACTTTAGTGCTCTATGTTTCCTAACTGGAATCATCCTATTCTGAGACCATTTGGGCATCCGTAAGTGGTATTGCAGTCATCAGTCCTAAATTTTTCCTTCATCTCCTCGTCCAATAGTAACCCTCATAACTCTTCAGAGGTCGAATTTAGACTATTTCAGCTCATTGCAATGGTAACTTGTCAAGCTTCCAAATCACACCAGAATTGCCTAATTCAGAGACCATTTGATATCCCAAAGCACGTTGGAACTCTTCGATCGTCATTTTTAAATATGGATTGTTAATCTTTCCAAATAGCATGATCCTACCGAGACGCCTATAACTCCTTCATTTGATGTCGGATTGGGTCAATTTTTGGTCATTTGAAAGGTACTTTAGTGCTCTATGTTTCCTAACTGGAATTGTCCTATTCCAAGATCATTTGAGCATCCGTAAGTGGGATCGTAGTTGTCGGTACTGAATTTTTCTTTCATCTCCTTGTCTAATAGTAACCATCATAACTCTCTCTTCAGAGGTCAAATTTTGACTATTTCAGCTCATTGCAATAATAACTTGTCAAGATTCCAAATTGCACCAGAATTGCCTAATTCAAAGACCATTCGATATCCCAAAAGCACGTTAGAACTCTTCAGTCGTCATTTTTAAATATGGATTGTTAATCTTTTCAAATTGCGCGATCCCACAGAGACGCCAATAACTCCATCACTTGATGTCGAATTAGGTCAATTTTTGGTCATTTGAAAGGTACTTTAGTGCTCTTGCGTTTCTGATTAGAATTGTCATATTTCGAGACCATTTTGGCATTTATAAGTGGGATGGTAGTCGTCGGTCCTGAATTTTCCCTTCTTCTCCTTGTCCGATAGTAACCCTCATAACTCTCTCTTCAGAGGTCGAATTTAGACTATTTTAGCTCATTGCAATGGTAACTTGTCAAGCTTCCAAATTGCCCCAGAATTGCCTAATTCAGAGTCCATTCCAGATCCCAAAAGCATGTTGGAACTCTTCGATCGACATTTCTAAATATGGATTGTTAATCTTTCCAAATAGTTCGATCCTACGGAGATGCCTATAACTCCTTCATTTGATGTCGGATTGGTTCAATTTTTGGTCATTTGAAAGTTACTTTAGTGCTCTATGTTTCCAAATTGGAAATGTCCTATTCCGGGATCATTTGGGCATCCGTAAGTGGGATCGTAGTCATCGGTACTGAATTTTCCTTCATCTCCTTGTCCAATAGTAACCCTCATAACTCTCTCTTCAGAGGTCTAATTTTGATTATTTCAGTTCATTGCAATGGTAACTTAGCAAGCTTCCAAATTACACCAGAATTGCCCAATTCAAAGACCATTTGATATCCCAAAAGCACGTTAGAACTCTTTGATCGTCATTTTTAAATATGGATTGTTATTCTTTTCGAATCTCGCGATCCAACAGAGACACCAACAACTCCATCACTTGATGTCGGATTTAGTCAATTTTTGGTCATCTGAAAGGTACTTTAGTGCTCTTGCATTTCTGACTAGAATCGTCGTATTCTGAGACCGTTTAGGCATCCGTAAGTGAGATGGCAGTCGTCGATCCTGTTTCGTCAAGAAATTTCGATTTGGGGATTTATTCAATTATAACAAAGAAAGAACGAGAGAACAATGATCACATTTATCTGAGTTCATTTATATCCTCGGATTCCCTTGATTCTGAAAATAAAGTACTATTAATGCAATGTAATGAATGAAAGAAAAGACAGTCCAATAAAAATTTAGGGAGCATTCCGACGCTTGTTTCAGTCATCTCCTAGTACTTGGGAGGAATGTCGATCTGATCAACCAGTCTTAGGCTTGAAATCAGTCATGAGCATCCTTCCAGTCATTCTTCCGTGAACCCTCCTTGAAATGGGAAGCAGTTTTGTTAAACGGGCTTGAGAACTTGCCCAGAGTGTAAGATTACAGGGTCGCCACCATTTGATCAGCTTAAAACTTTATACGTGGCCTTGGGACCACAAACTAGCTGTACTCATCAAATTTTAGCCCCTATATCTCTATGGAAATGGCCAAACTGATCAGCCCCTGAAATCTTGATTTGGGGCCTGCCTGATATCAGGATATATTTCAAACTCGGTCTCAACGCGTTAAATATAGTGGCCAAGCGGATGGATGGAGTAGATTTCCCACAAACATCAAGCTGGAGCCCACATGTACATTGCATGTACATGGTGCACGAGTGCACAAGCCGTGCACCGTTATAGCCAAAGTCGGTGAGCACCTGCTGACCGACGCCTTCTTCTCAATTCAAATAAACGCTATAGTGTCACACTGTCCATTTGTAATTTTCTATACCGTCCATTGTGTACAGAAGAGACATTTAACCCTTGCCAAGGTGGCATTTTGAAACCATGCAGGCTGTTGCAATGTCCTAACCATTGAACATGAAATAGACGGTGGAGTAGACAAACTCGTGGACTGCACCGATTCCGCTCCAAAAATAATCCTTTCTGGATGATTTTTCGTCCTGAAACCCATGGACGGAATGGATTTGCCACCTGGCTTCAATAAATGGACCAACACATTTCACAGAGTCGATGTGCGTTGACTCTGTTCGTAACAGAGGTTTCGTTCCTTCGTTGTGGGCCACCATCATGGAGTGAAAGGTGGATCTGAACCATTTCTCCGGTAGAGGGAGAAATACCATTCAGAACCATGTTGATATTTCTTGGCCATGTACTTCCTAATGATCGCTACATCGATTGCAAAGAGACCGTTCGGCTGCTGTTTCAGCTTGATTGTCCCAGTGGGCCACATCATAAGATGATCAAAACTCACCTTTCACAGTTGAAATCTCGAGAGTAATCCAGTGAACGGTTTGGATCTCTCAAAAGATATCTATACTGTGCATCACTAACAACATAGTGAAAGGCAATGAAATCCTCTGTTTACGCCCGAATGAAAGTCCGGTCGGTTGCGCAGTTTGTGCAACGGAATTCTTCCCTCGGACAACATAACGTTACTATATGGCTTGTAGGAATCATCAGTTAGATGAATTCCCACTTCTGTTTTGCGGGTCGTGCAATAGGCAGATCGCGCAACTGCAGTCTTCATGCGCAGACGGTAGAATTGCAGTTTTCATTGCGCGGGTCGTGCAACTTCTTCATTTTCTGGCCCACCAAAATGATTCAACCTTTTAACTGAAGCAGGGGAAGGGTATTTATAGGCTCCACTACTCTTATAAAGTGGTGATCACCACCACTTATTCCTTTACATATGGACATTTTCTTTTCTTAAACCATGGTGTCCACCAAGCTCCCTCTTAAACGGTGGTGTACAACCTCTCTCCCTTAAAATGACACCTGTGCACCCCTTTTTACCAAACTACCCTTTTAAATCCTGTTTACCAAAATACCTAAACAACACTTTGACATGAAATTTTACCAAAATACCTAAACTACTCCCATAGACTAATTTTTACCAAAATACCTAAACTACCCCTCGACATGAATTTTTACCAAAATACCTAAACTACCCCCGGACATGGATTTTTACCGAAATACTCCGGAAGTTGATTTTTACCAAAATACCTAAAATATCCCTGGACATGGATTTTTACCAAAATACCTAAAATAATCCCAGGCATGGATTTTTACCAAAATACCGCAAAAGTTGATTTTTACCAAAATAAGGAGTGCACAACCCTGAAAAAGATCCGCACCATGGAATTCTTTGACCACTACAATGGAATATAATTTATGCCTCAACAGGTCCTGAATTTTTCCTTCATCTCCTTGTCCTATAGTAACCCTCATAACTCTCTCTTCAGAGGTCGAATTTAGACTTTTTTAACTCATTGCAATGGTAACTTATCAAGCTTCCAAATTGCACCAGAATTGCCTAATTTAGAGCCCATTCGATATCCCAAAAGCACGTTGGAACTCTTCGATCGTCATTTTTTAATTTGGGTTGTTAATCTTTCCAAATCGTGTGATCTAACGGATACGCCAATAACTCCATAAGTGGATTAGGTCAATTTTAGTCATTTGAAAGGTACTTTAATGATATGACTGGAATCATCGGATTCTGAGACCAATTGGGCATCCGTAAGTGGGATCGCAATCGTCGGTCCTGAATTTTTCTTTTATCTCCTTGTCCAACAGTAACCCTCATAACTCTCTCTTCAAAGTTCGAATTTAGACTATTTTAGGTCATTTTAATGATAACTTGTTAAGCTTCAAAATTGCACTAGAATGCCCTAATTCAAAGGCCATTCGATATCTCAAAAGCACGTTGGAACTCTTCGATCGTCATTTTTCAATATGGATTGTTAATTATTCCAAATCACGCGATCCAATGGAGACGCCTATAACTCCTTCATTTGATGTCGGATTGGTCAATTTTTGGTCATTTGAAAGGTACTTTAATGGTCTTTCTTTTCTGACTGGAATCATCGTATTCCGAGACCATTTGGGCATCCATAATTAGGATCGCAGTCGTCGGTCCTGAATTTTTCCTTCATCTCCTTGTCCAATAGTAACCCACATAACTCTCTCTTCAGAGGTCAAATTTTGACTATTTCAACTCATTGCAATGGTAACTTGTCAAGCTTCCAAATTACAGTAGAATTGCCTTATTCAAAGCCCATTCGATATCCCAAAAGCATGTTGGAACTCTTCAATTGTCATTTTTCAATATGGATTGTTAATCTTTCCAAATAGTGCGATCCAACAGAGAGGCCTATAACTCCTTCATTTGATGTCGGATTGGGTCAATTTTTGGTCATTTGTAAGGTAGTTTTTAGTGCTTTATGTTTCCTGACTAGAATCGTCCTATTCCGAGATCATTTGGGCATCCGTAAGTGGCTTCGTAGTCATCGGTCTTGAATTTTACCTTCATCTCCTTGTCCAAAAGTAACCCTCATAACTCTCTCTTCGGAGGTCGAGTTTTGACTATTTCAGCTCATTGCAATGGTAACTTGTCAAGCTTCCAAATTGCACCAGAATTGCCTAATTTGAAGACCATTCGATATCCCAAAAGCAAGTTAGAACTCTTCGAACATCTTTTTTCAGTATGGATTGTAAATCTTTTCAAATCGCACGATCCAACAGAGACGCCAATAACATCATCATTAGATGTTGGATTGGGTCAATTTTTGGTCATCTGAAAGGTACTTTAGTGCTCTTGTATTTCTGACCGGAATTGTCGTATTCCAAGATAATTTGGGCATCCGTAAGTGGGATGGCAGTCGTCAGTCCTAAATTTTTCCTTCATCTCCTTGTCTAATAGTAACCCTCATAACTCTCTCTTCAAAGATCGAATTTAGACTATTTCAGATTATTGCAATGGTAACTTGTCAAGCTTCCAAATTGCACCAGAATTGCCTAATTAAGAGCCCATTCGATATCCCAAAAGCACGTTGGAACTCTTCGATTGTCATTTTTCAATATGGATTGTTAATCTTTCCAAATCGCACGATCCAATGGAGACGCCTATAACTCCTTCATTTGATGTCGGATTGGGTCAATTTTTGGTCATTTGAAAGGTACTTTAGTGCTCTATGCTTCCTGAGTGGAATCGTCCTATTCCGAGACCATTTGGGCATTCGTAAGTGGGATTACGGTCGACGATGCTAAATTTGTCCTTCATCTCCTTGTCCAATATTAACCCTCATAACTCTCTCTTCAAAGGTCGAATTTAAACTATTTCAGCTCAATGCAATGGTAACTTGTCAAGCTTCCAAATTGCACCTGAATTGCCTAATTCAAAGACCATTCGATATCCCAAAAGCATGTTGTAACTCTTTGATCGTCATTTTTCAATATGGAGACGCCAATAACTCCATCATTTGATGTCGGATTGAGTCGATTTTTGGCCATTTGAAAGGTATTTTAATGGTCATTCATTTCTAACTAGAATCGTCGTATTCCGAGACCATTTGTGCATCTGTATGTGGGATCGCAGTCGTCGGTCCTAAATTTTTTCTTCATCTCCTTGTCTAATAATAACCCTAATAACTCTCTCTTCAGAGGTCAAATTTAGACTATTTTAGCTCATTACAATGGTAACTTGTCATGTTTCCAAATTACACCAGAATTGCCTAATTCAAAGACCATTCGATATCCAAAAAGCACATTGGCACTCTTCGATCGTCATTTTTCAATATGGATTGTTAATCTTTCCAAATTGTGTGATCCAACGAAGATGCCAATAACTCCATCATTTGATGTTGGATTGGGTCAATTTTTGGTCATCTGAAGGGTACTTTAATGGTCTTTCATTTGTGACTGGAATTGTCATATTCCGAGACCATTTGGGCATCCGTAATTGGGATCGCAGTTGTCAGTCCTGAATTTTTCCTTCATCTCCTTGTCCAATAGTAACCCTCATAAGTCTCTCTTCAGAGGTCGAATTTAGAATATTTTAGTTCATTGAAGTGATAACTTGTCAAGCTTCCTAATTGGACTAGAATAGCCTAATTTAGAGGCCATTCAATATCCCAAAAGCATGTTGGAAGTCTTCGATCACCATTTTTCAATATGGATTGTTAATCTTTCCAAATCACGCGATCCAACAGAGTGCTAATAACTCCATCATTTGATGTCGCATTGGGTTAATTTTTAGTCAACTACAAGGTACTTTAGTGCTCTGGCATTTTTTACTGGAATCGACGTATTCCGAGACCATTTGGGCATTCGTAAGTTGGATTGCAGCTGTCGGTCCTAAATTAGTCCTTCATCTCCTTGTCCAATAGTAACCCTCATAACTCTCTCTTCAAAGGTCGAATTTAGACTATTTCTGCTCATAGCAATGGTAACTTGTCCAGCTTCCAAGTTGTACTAGAATTGCCTAATTTACCGACCATTCGATATCCCAAAAGCATGTTGGAACTCTTCGATCGTCATTTTTCAATATGGATTGTTAATCTTTCCAAATCGTGTGATCCAATGGAGACGCCAATAACTCAATCATTTGATGTCAGATTTGTTTAATTTTTGGTCATTCGAAAGTTACTTTAATGGTCTTTCATTTCTGACTGGAATTGTCGCATTCTGAGAACATTTCGGCATCCGTAAGTGGGAACGCAGTCATCATCCTGAATTTTTCCTTCATCTCCTTGTCCTCTCACTTTAGATGTCGAATTTAGAAATTTTCAGGTCATTGCAATGGTAACTTGTCAAGCTTCAAATTGGACTAGAATTGCCTAATTCAGAGACCGTTCGATATCCCAAAAGCTTGTTGGAACTCTTTGATCGTCATTTTTCAATATTAACTATTAATTATTCCAAATTGCATGATCCAATAGAGATACCTATAACTCCATCATTTGATGTCGGATTAGGTCGATTATTGGTCATCCGAAAGGTACTTTAGTGCTCTTGCATTTCTGAGTGGAATTGTCATATTCCAAGACCATTTGGGCATTCGTAAGTGTGAAGGCAGTCGTCGGTCCTGAATTTTTCCTTCATCTCCTTGTCCAATAGTAACCCTCATAACTCTCACTTCTGATGTCGAATTTAGACTACTTCAGCTAATTATAATGGTAACTTGTCAAGCTTCCAAATTGCACCAGAATTGCCTAATTCAGAGCCCATTCGATATCTCAAAAGCACGTTGGAACTCTTCGATCGTCATTTTTCAATATGGATTGTTAATCTTTCCAAATCTCGTGATCCAACAGAGACACTAATATCTCCATCATTTGATGTTGGATAGGGTTGATTTTTGGTCATTTGAAAGTTATTTTAATGGTCTTTAATTTCTGACAGGAATCGCCGTATTCGAAGACCATTTGGGCATCCGTAAGTGGGATCGCAGTCGTCGGTCTTGAATTTTTCCTTAATATACTTTCCAAAAGTAACCCTCATAACTCTCTCTTCATTATTCGAATTTATACTATTTCAGCTTACTGCAATGGTAAGTTGTCAAGCTTCCAAATTGCACGAGAATTGGCCAATTCAAAAACCATTCGATATCCCAAAAGCACGTTAGAACTCTTTGATCGTCATTTTTCAATATGGATTGTAAATCTATACAAATTGCGTGATCCAACAGAGACACCAACAAGTCCATCATTTGATGTCAGATTTGGTCAATTTTTGGTCATCTGAAAGGTACTTTAGTGCTCTTGCATTTCTGACAGGAATCATCGTAATCCGAGACCATTTGGGCATCCATAAGTGGGATGACAGTTGTCGGTCCTAAAATTTTCCTTCATCTCCTTGTCCAATAGTAACCCTCATAACTCTCTCTCTTTAGAGGTCGAGTTTAGACTATTTCAGCTTATTGCAATGGTAACTTGTCAAGCTTCCAAATTGCATCAGAATTGCCTAATTCAATGCCCATTTGATATCCTAAAAGAACATTAGAACTCTTCGATCGTTGTTTTTTAATTTGGATTGTTACTCAGTCCAAATTGCGCGATCCAACGGATACGCCTATAACTCCATCATTTGATGTGGATTGGGTCTATTTTTAGTCATTAGAAAGGTACTTTATTGCTCTTTCATTTCTGACTGGAATCGATGTATTTCGAGACCATTTGGGCATCCGTAAGTGGGATCACAACGTTGGTCCTGAATTTTTCCTTCATCACCTTGTCCAATAATAACCCTCATAACTGTCTATTCATTGTTCGAATTTAGACTATTTTAGCTCATTGCAACGGCAACTTGTCAATCTTCCAAATCACACTAGAATTGTCTAATTTAGAGACCGTTCGATATCCCAAAAACACGTTGGAACTCTTCGACCATCATTTTTCAATATGGATCGTTACTCTTTCCAAATCGTGTGATCGAATGGAGACGCCTATTAATCCATCATTTGATGTCGGATAGGGTTGATTTTTGGTCATTTGAAAGGTACTTTAGTGTTCTTTCTTTCCTGATTGGAATCGTCCTGTTCTGAGACCATTTGGGCATCAGTATGTGGGATCACAGTCGTCGGTCCTGAATTTCTCCTTCATCTCCCTTTCCAATAGTAACCCTCATAACTCTCTCTTCATTGTTCGAATTTAGACTATTTCAGCTCATTTTAATGGTTACATGTCAAGCTTCCAAATTGCACCAGAATTGCCTAATTCAAAGACCATTCGATATCCCAAAAGCACGTAGGAACTCTTCGATCGTCATTTTTCAATATGGATTGTTAATTATTCCAAATCGTGCATTCCAACGGAGACGCCTATAACTCCATCATTTGATGTCGGATTGGGTTAATTCTTGGTCATTTGAAAGGTACTTTAATGGTATTTCATTTCTGACTGGAATCATCATATTCCGAGACCATTTGGGCGTCCATAAATGGGATCGCAGTCCTCAGTCCTGAATTTTTCCTTCATCCCCTTTTCCAATAGTAACCCTCGTAACTCTTTGTTCAGAGGTCGAATTTAGAATATTTCAGCTCAATGCAATTGTAACTTGTCAAGCTTCCAAATTGCACCAGTATTGCTTAATTTAGAGCCGTTTCGATATCCCAAAAGCACGTTGGAACTCTTGGATTGTCATTTTTCAATATGGATTGTTATTCTTTCCAAATAGCGTGATCTAACGGAGACGGCAATAACTCCATCATTTGATGTCGGATTGGGTTGATTTTTAGTCATTTGAAAGGTTCTTTAATAGTCTTTCATTTCTGATTGGAATCATTATATTCCGAGACCAATTGGGCATCCGTAAGTGGAATCGCAGTCGTCGGTCCTAAAATTTTCCTTCATCTCCTTTTCCAATAGTAACCCTCATAACTCTCTCTTTAGAGGTCAAATTTAGAATATTACAGCTCAATGCATTGGAAACTTGTCTAGCTTCCAAATTGGAGCAGAATTGCATAATTCAGAGACCGTTCGATATCCCAAAAGTAGGGCGAAACTCATCGATCGTCATTTTTCAATATGGATTGTTAATCTTTTCGAATCGCGTGATCCAACAGAGACGCCAACAAGTCCATCATTTAATGTCGGATTGTGTTAATTTATGGTCATCTGAAAGGTACTTTAGTGCTCTTGCAATTCTGACCAGAATTGACGTATTCCGAGATAATTTGGGCATCCGTAAGAGGGATGGCAGTCGTCGGTCCGAAATTTTTCCTTCATCTACTTGTCCAATAGTAACCCTCATAACTCTCTCTTCAGTGATCGAATTTAGACTATTTCAGCTCATTGCAATGGTAACTTGTCAAGCTTCCAAATTGCACCAGAATTGCCTAATTCAAAGACCATTCGATATCCCAAGAGCACGTTAGAACTCTTCGATCATCTTTTTTCAATATGGATTGTAAATCTTCTTAAATCGCCCGAGACACTAACAACTCCATCATTTGATGTCAGATTGGGTCAATTTTTAGTCATCTAAAAGGTACTTTAGTGCTCTTGCAATTCTGACCAGAATTATCGTATTTCGAGACAATTTGGGCATCCATAAGAGGGATGGCAGTCGTCAGTCCTAAATTTTTCCTTCATCTCCTTGTCCAATAGTAACCCTCATAACTTTCTCTTCAGTGATCGAATTTAGACTATTTTAGCTAATTGCAATGGTAACTTGTCAAGCTTCCAAATTGCACCAGAATTGCCTAATTCAGAGCCCATTCAATATCCCAAAAGCACGGTGGAACTCTTCGATCGTCATTTTTCAATTTAGATTGTTAATCTTTCCAAATAGCGCAATCCAATGGATATGCCTATAACTTCATCATTTGACGTGGATTGGATCGATTTTTGTTCATTTGAAAGGTACTTTAAATGGTCTTTCATTTCTGACTGGAATGGTTGTATTCTGAGACCATTTGGGCATCTGTAAGTGGGATTGCAGTCGTTAGTCCAGAATTTTTCCGTCATCTCCCTGTCCAATATTAACCTTCATACCTCTCTCTTCAGAGATCGAATTTAGACTATTTAAGCTCATTGCAATGGTAACTTGTCAAGCTTCTAAATTGCACCAGAATTACCTCATTCAAAGACCATTCAACATCCCGAAAGCACGTTGGAACTCTTCGATCGTCATTTTTCAATATGGATTGTTAATCTTTCCAAATCGAGCGATCCAATGGAGACACCATAACTCCTTCATTTGATGTCAGATTGGGTCAATTTTTGGTCATTTGAAAGGTACTTTGTGCTCTATGTTTCCTGACTAGAATCATCCTATTTCGAGACCATTTGGGCATTCGTAAGTGGGATCGCAGTCGTCGGTGCTAAATTTTTCCTTCATCTCCTCATCCAATATTAACCCTCATAGCTCTCTCTTTAGAGGTCGAATTTACACTATTGTAGCTCAATGTAATCGTAACTTGTCAAGCTTCCAAATTACACCTGAATTGCCTAATTCAAAGACCATTTGATATCCCAAAAGCACGTTGGAACTCTTCGATCGTCATTTTTCAATATGGAGACGCCAATAACTCTATCATTTGATGTCGGATTGAGTCAACTTTTGGTCATTTGAACGGTATTTTAATGGTCATTCATTTTCGACTGGAATCGTCATTTTCTTAGACCATTTAGGCATATGTATGTGGGATTGCAGTCGTCAGTCCAAATTTTTCCTTCATCTCCTTGTCCAATAGTAACCCTAATAACTCTCTCTTCAGAGGTCAAATTTAGACTATTTCAGCTCATTAAAATGGTAACTTGTCATGCTTCCAAATTGCACCGGAATTGCCTAATTCAAAGAACATTCGATATCGAAAAAGCACGTTGGCACTCTTCGATCGTCATTTTTCTATATGGATTGTTAATCTTTCCAAATCACACGATTCGACGGAGACGCCAATAACTCCATCATTTGATGTCAGATTGGGTTGATTTTTGGTCATTTGAAAGGTACTTTAATGGTCTTTCATTTATGATTGGAATCGTCGTATTCCGAGACCATTTGGGCATCCGTAAGTGGGATCGCCATCGTCGGTCCTGAATTTTTCCTTTATCTCATTGTCCAATAGTAACCCTCATAAATCTCTCTTCAATGGTCGAATTTAGATTATTTCTACTCATTGCAATGGTAACTTGTCAAGCTTCCAAATTGCACTTGAATTGCCTAATTTACAAACCATTCGATATCCCAAAAGCATGTTGGAACTCTTCGATCAACATTTTTCAATATGGATTGTTAATCTTTCCAAATCGCGTGTTCCAACGGAAATGCCAATAACTCCATCGTTTGATGTCGGATTTGCTCAATTTTTAGTCATTCAAAAGTTACTTTAATGGTCTTTCATTTCTGACTGGAATCGTCGTATTCCGAGAACATTTCGGCATTCGTAAGTGGGATCGCAGTCGCCAGTCCTGAATTTTTCCTTCATCGCCTTGTCCAATAGTAACCGTCACAACTCTCTCTTTAGATGTCGAATTTAGAAAATTTCAGCTCATTGCAATGGTAACTTGTCAAGCTTCCAAATCAGACTAGAATTGGCTAATTCAGAGACTGTTCGCTATCCCAAAAGCTTGTTGGAACTCTTTGATCGTCATTTTTCAATATAGATTGTTAATTATTCCAAATCGCATGATCCAACGGAGATACCTATAACTCCATCATTTGATGTCGGATTGGGTCGATTTTTGGTCATTTGAAAGGTACTTTAATGGTCTTTCATTTCTGACTGGAATCATCGTATTCCATGACCATTTTGACGTCCATAAGTGGGATCGCAGTCGTCGGTCTTGAATTTTTCCTTCATCCCCTTATCCAATAGTAACCCCCATAACTCTCTCTTCAGATGTCGAATTTATAATATTTCATCTCATTGCAATGGAAACTTGTCAAGCTTCCAAATTGAAGTAGAATTGCCTAATTCAGAGACCGTTCGATATCCTAAAAGCTTGTAAGAACTCTTTGATCGTCATTTTTCAATATGGATTGTTAATCTTTTCTAATCATGCGATCCAATGGAGACACCAACAACTCCATCATTTAATGTTGGATTGGGTCAATTTTTGGTCATCCGAAAGGTACTTTAGTGCTCTTGCATTTCTGAGTGGAATCGTCATATTCCGAGACCATTTGGGCATCCGTAAGTGGGAAGGCAGTCGTTGGTCCTGAATTTTTCCTTCTTTTCCTTGTCCAATAGTAACCCTCATAACTCTCTCTTCAGAGGTCGAATTTAGTGTATTTCAACTCATTGCAATGGTAACTTGTCAAGCTTCCAAATTGCACCAGAATTGCCTAATTCAGAACCCATTCAATATCCTAAAAGCACGTTGGAACTCTTCGATCGTCATTTTTCAATATGGATTGTTAACCTTTCCAAATCTCGTGATCCAATGGAGATGCTAATAACTCCATCATTTGATGTTGGATAGGGTTGATTTTTGGTCATTTGAAAGGTAGTTTAATGGTCTTTGATTTCTGACTGGAATCATCATATTCCGAGACCATTTGGGCATCCGTAAGTGTGATCGCAGTCGTCGGTCTTGAATTCCTTAATAGCCTTGTCCAAAAGTAACCCTCAAAACTCTCTCTTCATTGTTCGAATTTAGACTATTTCAGCTTATTGCAATGGTAACTTGTCAAGCTTCCAAATTGCACCAGAATTGGAAAATTCAAAAACCATTCGATATCCCAAAAGCACGTTAGAACTCTTCGATCATCATTTTTCAATATGGATTGTTAATCTATTCAAAATGCATGATCCAATAGAGATGCCAACAACTCCATCGTTTGATGTCAGATTTGGTCAATTTTTGGTCATCTGAAAGGTACTTTAGTGCTCTTGTATTTTTGACTGGAATCGTCGTATTCCGAGACCATTTGGGCACCCACAAATGGGATGGCAGTCGTCGGTCCTTAATTTTTCCTTCATCTCCTTGTCCAATATTAATGCTCATAACTCTCTCTCTTTAGAGTTTTGAGTTTAGACTATTTTAGTTCATTGCAATGGTAACTTGTCAAGCTTCTAAATTGCACCAGAATTGCCTAATTCATAGCCCATTCGATATCCCAAAAGAACGTTGGAACTCTTCGATCGTCGTTTTTTAATTTGGATTGTTAATCTTTCTAAATTGTGCGATCCAACTGATACGCCTTTAACTCCATCATTTGATGCTGATTGGGTCGATTTTTAGTCATTAGAAAGGGACTTTACTATTCTTTCATTTCTGACTGGAATTGATGTATTCTGAGACCATTTGGGCATCCGTAAGTGTGATGGCAATCGTTGGTCCTGAATTTTTCCTTCCTTCATCACCTTGTCCAATAATAACCCTCATAACTCTCTTCATTGTTCAAATTTAGACTATTTTAGCTCATTGCAAAGGTAACTTGTCAAGCTTCCAAATTGCACGAGAATTGCCTAATTCAGAGACCGTTCGATATCCCAAAGCACGTTGGAACTCTTCGATCGTCATTTTTAAATATGGATTGTTAATCTTTCCAAATAGCGCGATCCTACGGAGACGCCTAAAACTCCTTCATTTGATGTCGGATTGGGTCAATTTTTGGTCATTTGAAAGGTACTTTAATGCTCTATGTTTCCTAACTGGAATTGTCCTATTTCGAGATCATTTGGGCATCTGTAAGTGGGATCGTAGTCGTCGGTACTAAATTTTTCCTTCATCTCCTCGTCCAATAGTAACCCTCATAACTCTCTCTTCAGAGGTCGAATTTGTCTATTTTTGCCCATTACAATGGTACTTCTCAAGCTTCCAAATTGCACCAGAATTGCCTAATTCAAAGACCATTCGATATCTCAAACGCACATTGGCACTCTTCGATCGTCATTTTTCAATATGGATTGTTAATTTTTCCAAATAATGTGATCCAATGAAGACGCCAATAACCCCATCATTTGATGTTGGATTGGGTCTATTTTAAGTCTTTTGGAGGGTACTTTAATGCTCTTTCATTTTTTACTGGAATCGTCGCATTCCGAGACCATTCGTGCATACATAAGTGGGATCGTTGTTGTCGGTCCTGAATTTTTCCATCATCTCCTTGTCCAATAGTAACGCTCATAACTCTCTCTTCAGAGTTCGAATTTAGACTATTTCAGTTCATTGCAATGGTAACTTTTCAAGCTTCCAAATTGCACTAGAATTGCTTAATTCAAAGTCCATTCGATATCCCAAAAGCACATTGAAACTCTTCGATCGTCATTTTTCAATATGGATTGTTAGTCTTTCTAAATCATGCGTTCCAATGGAGATGCCTATAACTCCATTTGATGTCGGATTGGGTCAATTTTTGGTCATTTGAAAGGTACTTTAGTGCTTTATGTTTCCTGAGTGGAATCATCCTATTCCGAGACCATTTGGGCATCCGTAAGTGGGATCGCAGCCGTCAGTCCTAAATTTTTCCTTCATCTCCTCGTCCAATAGTAACCCTCATAACTCTCTCTTCAGAGGTCGAATTTAGACTATTTCAGCTCATTGCAATGGTAACTTGTTAAGCTTCTAAATTGCCCCAAAATTGCCTAATTCAGAGACCATTCGATATCCCAAAGCATGTTGGAACTCTTCGATCGTCATTTTTAAATATGGATTGTTAATCTTTTCAAATCGCGTGATCCAACAGAGACGCCAATAACTCCATCACTTGATGTCAGATTGGGTCAATTTTTGGTCATTTGAAAGGTACTTTAGTGCTCTATGTTTCCTAACCTGAATTGTCCTATTCTGAGATCATTTGAGCATCCGTAAGTGGGATCATAGTCGTCGGTACTGAATTTTTCCTTCATCTCCTTGTCCAATAGTAACCATCATAACTCTCTCTATAGAGGTCGAATTTTGACTATTTCAGCTCATTGCAATAGTAACTTGTCAAGATTCCAAATTGCACTAGAATTGCCTAATTCAAAGACCATTTGATATGCCAAAAGCACGTTAGAACTCTTCGATCGTCATTTTTAAATATGGATTGTTAATCTTTTCAAATCACGTGATCCAACAGAGACGCCAACTACACCATCACTTGATGTTGGATTAGGTCAATTTTTGGCCATCTGAAAGGTACTTTAGTGCTCTTGCATTTTTTACTAGAATTGTCATATTCCGAGACCGTTTTGGCATCCGTAAGTGGGATGGCAGTCGTCGGTCCTGAATTTTTCCTTCTTCTCCTTGTCCGATAGTAACCCTCATAACTCTCTCTTTAGAGGTCGAATTTAGACTATTTCAGCTCATTGCAATGGTAACTTGTCAAGCTTCCAAATTGCACCAAAATTGCCTAATTCAAAGCCCATTCGATATCCCAAAAGCACGTTGGAACTCTTCGATCGGCATTTTTAAATATGGATTGTTAATCTTTCCAAATAGCGTGATCCTACGGAGATGCCTATAACTCCTTCATTTGATGTTGGATTAGGTCAATTTTTGGTCATTTGAAAGGTACTTTAGTGCTCTATGTTTCGTAATTGGAATTGTCCTATTCCGAGATCATTTGGGCATCCGTAAGTGGGATCGTAGTCTTCGGTACTGAATTTTTCCTTCATCTCCTTGTCCAATAGTAACCCTCATAACTCTCTCTTCAGAGGTCAAATTTTGACTATTTCAGTTCATTGCAATGGTAACTTGTCAAGCTTCCAAATTGTACCAGAATTGCCTAATTCAAAGACCATTCGATATCCCAAAAGCATGTTAGAACTCTTCGATCGTCATTTTTAAATATGGATTGTTAATCTTTTCTAATCGCGCGATCCAACAGAGACGCCAACAACTCCATCACTTGATGTCGGATTTAGTCAATTTTTTGTCATCTAAAAGGTACTTTAGTGCTCTTGCATTTCTGACTAGAATCGTCGTATTTTGAGACCGTTTAGGCATCCGTAAGTGGGATGGCAGTCGTCGATCCTGTTTCAACAAGAAAATAAATGTGTTTCGATTTCAGTTTTTATTCAATGATAACAAAGAAAGAATGAGAGAACAATGATCACATTTATCTGAGTTCATTTACATCCTCGGATTCCCTTGATTCTGAAAACAAAGTACAATTAATGCAATGTAATGAATGAAAGAGAAGACAGTCCGATAGAAATTTCGGCAGCATTCCGACGCTTGTTTCAGTCATCTCCTAGTACTTAGGAGGAATGTCAATCTGATAAACCAGTCTTAGGCTTGAAATCAGACCTAAGCATCCTTCCAGTCATTCTTCCTTGAACCCTCCTTGAAATGGGAAGCGGTTTTGTTAAACGGGCTTGAGAACTTGCCCAGAGTATAAGATTACAGGTCGCCACCATCTGATCGGCTTGAAACTTTATACGTGGCCTTGGGACCACAAACTAGCTGTACACATCAAATTTCAGCTCCTGGATCTCTATGAAAATGGCCAAACTAATAGATCAGCCCCTGAAATCCTGATTTGGGGCCTGCCTGATATCAGGATATGCTTCAAACTCGGTCTCAACGTGTCAAATAAGCTGACAATGCACAAGCAATGCACCGTTATAGCCAAAGTCGGTCAGCGCCTACTAACCAACATCTTCTTCTCAATTCAAATAAACGCTACAGTGTTACACTGTCCATTTGCAATTTTCTTAGTGCGGCTCACTCCACATTCAAATCATTGATCTGTACCGTCCATTGTGTACAGAAGGGATATTTAACCCTTATCAAAGTGGCATTTTGAAACCACGCAGGTTGTTGCAATGTCCTAACCATTGAACATGAAATAGATGGCGGAGTAGACAAACTTGTGGACTGCACCGATTCCACTCCAAAAATAGTCCTTTTCGGATGATTTTTCATCCTGAAACCCATGGATGGAAAGGATTTTCCACTTGGCTTCAATAAGTGGACCAACACATTTCACAGAGTCGATGTGCGTCGACTCTGTTCGTAACAGAGGTTCTGTTCCTTCGTTGTGGGCCACCATCATGGAGTGAAAGGTGGATCTGAACATTCATCCGGTGGAGGGAGGAAAACCATTCAGAACCATGTTAATCTTTCTTAGCCATGTACTTCCTCATGATCGCTACATCGATTGCAAAGAGACCGTTCGACTGCTGTTTTAGCTTGATTATCTCAGTCGGCCACATCATAAGATGATCAAAACTCACCTTTCACGGTTAAAATCTCGAGAGTAATCTAGTGAACGGTTTGGATCTCTCAAAAGATAGCTATATTGTGCATCACTAACAACACAGTGAAAGGTAATGAAATCCTCTGTTTACGCCTGACTGAAAGTCCGGTTGGTTGCGCGGTTTGCGCAACGAAATTCTTCCCTTAGACAGCATAACGTTACTATATGGCTTGCAGGAATCATCACTTAGACGAATTCCCACTTTTGTTGCCCGGGTCGCGCGCGGGTCGTGCAACAGCGACTTCCGTTGTGCGGGTCGCGCAACAGTGACTTCTCACTCTTTCCTCTCTTCTTCTTCTTCATTTTCTAGCCCACTAAAATGATCCAACCCTTCAACTGAAGCAGGGGAAGGGTATTTATAGGCCCCACTATGCTTACAAAGTGGTGATCACCACCACTTATTCCTTTACATATGGACATTTTCTTTTCTTAAACCATGGTTTCCACCAAGCTCCCTCTTAAACGGTGGTGTACAACCTCTCTCCCTTAAAATGACACCTGTGCACCCCTTTTTACCAAACTACCCTTTTTAATCCCGTTTACCAAAATACCTAAACTACCCTTTAACATGGAATTTTACCAAAATACCTAAACAACCCCCATAGACTAATTTTTACCAAAATAGCTAAACTACCCCGGGACATGAATTTTTACCAAAATACCTAAACTACCCCCGAACATGGATTTTTACCAAAAGACCCTGGAAGCTGATTTTTACAAAAATACC
Organism: Magnolia sinica; assembly: GCF_029962835.1. NCBI lineage: Eukaryota > Viridiplantae > Streptophyta > Magnoliopsida > Magnoliales > Magnoliaceae > Magnolia > Magnolia sinica. The sequence continues at coordinate 30,878,472 of NC_080587.1, forward strand.
TAAAATACCCCTGGACATGGATTTTTACAAAAATACCTAAAATACTCCCGGGCATAGATTTTTACCAAAATACCCTTGAAGCTGATTTTTACCAAAATACGAAGTGCACAACCCTGGAAAAGATCCGCACCATGGAATTCTCTAACCACTACAATGGAATATATTTTATGCCTCAACAGGTCCTGAATTTTTCCTTCATCTCCTTGTCCGATAGTAACCCTCATAACTCTCTCTTCAGAGGTCGAATTTAGACTATTTCAGCTCATTGACAATGGTAACTCGTCAAGTTTCCAAATTGCACTAAAATTGCCTAATTCAAAGCCCATTCAATATCCCAAAAGCACGTTGGAACTCTTCAATCGTCATTTTTTACTTTGGGTTGTTAATCTTTTCAAATCGTGCAATCTAACGGATACGCCAATAACTCCATCATTTGATGTGGATTGGGTCAATTTTTAGTCATTTGAAATGTACTTTAATGTTAATTCATATATGACTGGACTTGTCGAATTCCGAGACCATTTGGGCATCCGTAAGTGGGATCGCAATCGTCAGTCCTGAATTTTTCTTTCATCTCCTTGTCCAACAGTAACCTTCATAACTCTCTCTTCGAAGTTTGAATTTAGACTATTTTATGTCATTTCAATGATAACTTGTTAAGCTTCTAAATTGCACTAGAATGCCCTAATTCAAAGGCCATTCGATATCTCAAAAGCACGTTGGAACTCTTTGATCGTCATTTTTCAATATGGATTGTTAATTATTCCAAATCATACGATCCAATGGAGACGCCTATAACTCCTTCATTTGATGTCGGATTGGTCAATTTTTGGTCATTTGAAAGGTACTTTAATGGTCTTTCTTTTCTGATTGGAATCATCATATTCCGAGACCATTTGGGCATCCATAATTGGGATCGCAGTCGTCGGTCCGGAATTTTTCCTTCATCTCCTTGTCTAATAGTAACCCACATAACTCTCTCTTCAGGGGTCAAATTTAGACTATTTCAGCTCATTGCAATGGTAACTTATCAAGCTTCCAAATTGCACCAGAATTGCCTTATTCAAAGCCCATTCGATATCCCAAAAGCACGTTGGAACTCTTCGGTCGTCATTTTTCAATATGGATTGTTAATCTTTCCAAATAGTGCTATCCAATGAAGAGGCCTATAACTCCATCATTTGATGTCGGATTGGGTCAAATTTTGGTCATTTGAAAGGTACTTAAGTGCTCTATGTTTCCTGACTGGAATCGTCCTATTCCGAGATCATTTGGGCATCCGTAAGCGGGTTCGTAGTCGTCGGTCCCAAATTTTTCCTTCATCTCCTCGTCAAATAGTAACCCTCATAACTCTCTCTTCAGAGGTCGAGTTTTGACTATTTCAGCTCATTGCAATGGTAACTTGTCAAGCTTCCAAATTGCACCAGAATTGCCTAATTTAAAGACCATTCGATATCCCAAAAGCACATTAGAACTCTTCGATCATCTTTTTTTAGTATGGATTGTAAATCTTTTCAAATCACGCGATCCAATAAAGACGCCAATAACACCATCATTTGATGTCGGATTGGGTCAATTTTTGGTCATCTGAAAGGTACTTTAGTGCTCTTGCATTTCTAACTGAAATCGTCGTATTCCGAGACAATTTGGGCATCCGTAAGTGGGATGGCACTCGTCGGTCCTAAATTTTTCCTTCATCTCCTTGTCCAATAGTAAACCTCATAACTCTCTCTTTAGAGATCGAATTTAGACTATTTCAGCTCATTGTAATGGTAACTTATCAAGCTTCCAAATTGCACTAGAATTGCCTAATTAAGAGCCCATTCGATATCCCAAAAGCACGCTGGAACTCTTCGATTGTCATTTTTCAATTTTGATTGTTATTCTTTCCAAATCGCCCGATCCAATGGATACACTTATAACTTCGTCATTTGATGTAGATTGGATTGATTTTTGGTCATTTGAAAGGTACTTTAAATGGTCTTTCATTTCTGACTGGAATGGTTCTATTCCAAGACCATTTGGGCATCCGTAAGTGAGATTGCAGTTGTCGGTCCTAAATTTTTCCATCATCTCCCTGTCCAATAGTAACCCTCATAACTCTCTTCAGAGATCGAATTTAGACTATTTCAGCTCATTGCAATGGTAACTTGTCAAGCTTCCAAATTGCATTAGAATTGCCTTATTCAGAGCCCATTCTATATCCCAAAAGCACGTTGGAACTCTTCGATCATCATTTTTCAATATGGATTGTTAATCTTTCCAAATTGCACGATCCAATGGAGACGCCTATAACTCCTTCATTTGATGTTGGATTGGGTCAATTTTTGGTCATTTGAAAGGTACTTTAGTGCTCTATGTTTCCTGAGTGGAATCGTCCTATTCCGAGACCATTTGGGCATTCGTAAGTGGGATCGCAGTCGTTGATGCTAAATTTTTCCTTCATCTCCTCATCCAATATTAACCCTCATAACTCTCTCTTCAGAGGTCGAATTTACACTATTTCAGCTCAATGCAATGGTAACTTGTCAAGCTTCCAAATTACACCTGAATTGCCTAATTCAAAGACCATTCGATATCCCAAAATCATGTTAGAACTCTTTGATCGTCATTTTTCAATATGGAGACGCCAATAACTCCATCATTTAATGTCGGATTGAGTCAATTTTTTGTCATTTGAATGGTATTTTAATGGTCATTCATTTCTGACTGGAATCGTCGTATTCCGAGACCATCTGGGCATCTGTATGTGGGATCACAGTCGTCGGTCCTAAATTTTTTCTTCATCTCCTTGTCCAATATTAACCCAATAACTCTCTTCAGAGGTCAAATTTAGACTATTTCAGCTCAATGCAATGGTAGCTAGTCATGTTTCCAAATTGCACCAGAATTGCCTAAATCAAACACCATTCGATATCTAAAAAGCACGTTGGCACTCTTTGATCGTCATTTTTCAATATGGATTGTTAATCTTTTCAAATTGCGTGATCCAACAGAGACGCCAATAACTCCATCATTTTATGTCGGATTAGGTCAATTTTTGGTCATTTGAACGGTACTTTAATGGTCTTTCATTTATGACTGGAATTGTCATATTATGAGACCATTTGGGCATCCGTAAGTGGGATCGCGGTCATCGGTCCTGAATTTTTCCTTCATCTCCTTGTCCAATAGTAACGCTCATAAGTCTCTCTTTAGAGGTCGAATTTAGAATATTTCAGCTCATTGAAGTGCTAACTTGTTAAGCTTCCTAATAGGACCAGAATAGCCTAATTCAGAGACCGTTTAATATCCCAAAAGCATGTTGGAACTCTTCGATCGTCATTTTTCAATATGGATTGTTAATCTTTCCAAATCGCATGATCCAACGGAGACGCCTATAACTCCAAAATTTTATGTCGGATTGGGTCGATTTTTTGTCATCTGAAAGGTACTTTAGTGCTCTTTAATTTCTGATTGGAATCGTGGTATTCGTATACCATTTGAGCATCTGTAAGTGGGATCGCAGTCGTCGGTCCTGAATTTTTCCATCATCTCCTTGTCCAATAGTAACCCTCATAACTCTCTCTTCAAAGGTCAAATTTAGACTATTTTTACTTATTGCAATGGTAACTTGTCCAGCTTCCAATTTGCACTAGAATTGCCTAATTTACAGACCATTCGATAACCCAAAAGCATGTTGGAACTCATCGATCGTCATTTTTCAATATGGAGACGCCAATAACTCCATCATTTGATGTCAGATTTGGTCAATTTTTAGTCATTCGATAGTTACTTTAATGGTCTTTCATTTCTGACTGGAATCATTGTATTTCGAGAACATTTCGACATCCGTAAGTGGGATCGCAGTCGTCAGTCCTGAATGTTTCCTTCATCTCCTTGTCCAATAGAAACCCTCATAACTCTCACTTTAGATGTCAAATTTAGAAAATTTCAGGTCATTGCAATGGTAACTTGTCAAACTTCGAATTGGACCAGAATTGCCTAATTCAGAGACCGTTCGCTATCCCAAAAGCAAGTTGGAACTCTTTAATCGTCATTTTTCAATATGGATTGTTAATCTTTCCAAATCGCGCGATCCAACGGAGACGCCTATAACTCCATCATTTGATGTTGGATTGGGTCAATTTTTGGTCATTTGAAAGGTACTTTAGTGCTCTTTCATTTCTGACTGGAATCGTCATATTCCGAGACCATTTGGGCATCCGTAAGTGGGATCGCAGTCGTCGGTCCTGAATTTTTCCTTCATCTCCTTATCCAATAGTAACCCTCATAACTCTCTCTTCAGAGGTCAAATTTAGACTATTTCAGCTCATTGCAATGGTAACTTGTCAAGCTTCCAAATTGCACAAGAATTGCCTAATTCAGAGACCGTTCGACATCCCAAAAGCATGTTGGAACTCTTTGATCGTCATTTTTCAATATGGATTGTTAATCATTCCAAGTCACGTGATCCAATGAAGACGCCAATAACTCCATCATTTGATGATGGATTGGGATGGTTTTTGGTCATCTGAAAGGTACTTTAGTGCTCTTGCATTTTTTACTGGGATCAACGTATTCCGAGACCATTTGGGCATCCATAAGTGGGATCGCAGTCGTCGGTCCTGAATTTTTCCTTCATCTCCTTGTCCAATAGTAACCCTCATAACTCTCTCTTCAGAGTTCGAATTTAGAATATTTTAGCTCATTGCAATGGTAACTTGTCAATCTTCCAAATTGCACCAGAATTGCCAAATTCAAAGACCATTCGATATCCCAAAAGCACGTTGGAACTCTTCACTCGTCATTTTTCAATATAGATTGTTAATCTTTCCAAATTGCGCGATCCAACAGAGATGCCAACAACTCCATCATTTGGTGTCAGATTTGGTCAATTTTTGGTCATTTGAAAGGTACTTTAGTGCTCTTGCATTTCTGACTGGAATCGTCGTATTCCAAGACCATTTGGGCATCCATAAGTGGGATCGCAGTCGTCGGTCCTAAATTTTTCCTTCATCTCCTTGTCCAATAGTAACCCTCATAACTCTCTCTTTAGAGGTCGAATTTAGACTATTTCAGCTCATTGCAATGGTAACTTGTCAAGCTTCCAAATTGCACCAGAATTGCCTAATTCAGAGCCCATTCGATATCCCAAAAGAACGTTGAAACTCTTCGATCGTCATTTTTTAATTTGGATTGTTACTCTGTCCAAATTGCACGATCCAGTGGATACGCCTATAACTCCATCATTTGATGTGGATTGGGTCGATTTTTAGTCATTAGAAAGGTACTTTATTGTTCTTTCATTTCTGATTGGCATCGATGTATTCCGAGACCATTTAGGCATTCGTAAGTGGGATTGCAATCGTTGGTCCTGAATTGTTCCTTCATCACCTTGTCCAATAGTAACCCTTATAATTCTCTCTTCAATGTTCGAATTTAGACTATTTTAGCTCATTGCAACGGTAACTTGTCACGCTTCCAAATCGCACCAGAATTGCCTAATTCAGAGACCGTTCGATATCCCAAAAACACGTTGGAACTCTTCGATCATCATTTTTCAATACGGATCGTTACTCTTACCAAATTGTGCGATCCAACGGAGACGACTATTAATCCATCATTTGATGTCAGATAAGGTCAATTTTTGGTCATTTGAAAGGTACTTTAGTGTTCTTTCTTTCCTGATTGGAAGCGTCCTGTTTCGAGACCATTTGGGCATCAGTATGTGGGATCATAGTCGTCGGTCCTGAATTTCTCCTTCATCTCCCTTTCCAATAGCAACCCTCATAACTCTCTCTTCATTATTCGAATTTAGACTATTTCAGCTCATTGCAATGATTACTTGTCAAGCTTCCAAGTTGCACAAGAATTGCCTAATTCGAAGACCATTCGATATCCCAAAAGCATGTTGGAAATCTTCGATCGTCATTTTTCAATATGGATTGTTAATTATTCCAAATCACGCGATCCAACGGAGACACCTATAACTCCATCATTTGATGTCCGATTGGGTTATTTCTTGTTCATTTGAAAGGTACTTTAATGCTTTTCATTTCTGACTGGAATCATCATATTCCGAGACCATTTGCGCGTCCATAAATGAGATCGCAGTCCTCAGTCCTGAATTTTTCCTTCATCCCCTTGTCCAATAGTAACCCTCGTAACTCTCTATTCAGAGGTTGAATTTAGAATATTTCAGCTCAATGCAATTGTAACTTGTCAAGCTTCCAAATTGCACCAGTATTGCTTAATTCAGAGCCCTTTCGATATCCCAAAAGCACGTTGGAACTCTTGGATTGTCATTTTTCAATATGGATTGTTAATCTTTCCACATAGCGTGATCCAAGGGAGACGCTAATAACTCCATCATTTGATGTTAGATTTGGTTGATTTTTAGTCATTTGAAAGGTTCTTTAATGGTCTTTCATTTCTGATTGTAATCGTTATATTCCGAGACCAATTAGGCATCTGTAAGTGGGATCGCGGTCGTCAGTCCTAAAATTTTCCTTCATCTCCTTGTCCAATAGTAACCCTCATAACTCTCTCTTCAGAGGTTGAATTTAGAATATTACAGCTCAATGCAATGGAAACTTCTCATGCTTCCAAATTGGACCAGAATTGCCAAATTCAGAGACCGTTCGCTATCCCAAAAGGATGTTGGAACTCTTTGATTGTCATTTTTCAATATGGATTGCTAATTATTCCAAATCGCATGATCCAATGGAGATACCTATAACTCCATCATTTGACGTTAGATTGGGTCGATTTTCGGTCATTTGAAAGGTAATTTAATGGTCTTTCAATTCTGATTGGAATTATTGCATTCTGAGACCATTTGGGCATCCATAAGTGGGATCGCAGTCGTTGGCCCTAAATTTTTCCTTCATCTCCTTGTCCAATATAACCCTCATAACTCTCTCTTCAGAGTTGAAATTTAGACTATTTCAGCTCATTGCAATGGTAACTTGTGGCGCTTCTAAATTGCACCAGAATTGCCTAATTCAAAGACCATTCGATATCCCAAAAGCACATTAGCACTCTTCGATCGTCATTTTTCAATATGGATTGTTAATATTTCTAAATCACGCGATTCGACGGAGACGCCAATAACTCCATCATTTGATGTCGGATTGGGTCGATTTTGGGTCATTTGAAAGGTACTTTAATGGTCTTTCATTTATGACTGGAATCGTCGTATTCCGAGACCATTTGGGCATCCGTAAGTGGGATCGCCGTCGTCGGTCCTGAATTTTTTAGTCGTCACATTGTCCAATAGTAACCCTCATAACTCTCTCTTCAAACGTGGAATTTAGATTATTTCCACTCATTGCAATGGTAACTTATCAAGCTTCCAAGTTGTACTTGAATTGCCTAATTTATAGGCCATTAGATATCCCAAAAGCATGTTGGAACTCTTCGATCGTCATTTTTCAATATGGATTGTTAATCTTTCTGAATCGTGTGTTCCAACAGAGACGCCTATTACTCCATCATTTGAGGTCAGATTGGGTCAATTTTTGGTCATTTAAAAGTTACTTTAGTGGTCTTTCATTTCTGACTGGAATCATCGTATTCCGAGACCAAACAGTGGGTTTTCAGCGAGCACCGAGCACCATTCAAACATTCTAGTGGAAGTATTGTATCAGCCTAAATTTACCGTGTTTTTACTTCATCCAAGTGGGAATAACCTTATAAGCATTTTGGATGACATATAAACATCAAGGTGGAGCCCAAAAATGTTCCAACGGTACGAATTTCTTTCCCCAATTTTCCATGTCGTGAGATCCACTCGAGTTTTTAATTCTCCTGATTTTTAGTCGTATGTCATTAAATGAGATCGTAAAAGGGATGGATGGAGTGGATTTCTAACAAACATAGCAGTGGGTCCCACCCACCTTCCTTGCGCACGAACTTCCTGCAAATGGCTTTGCAGGAAATCCGCGTCCGTGGGTTGCCTGGTCTACCCTCCACTACCAATCTTGTTGGTGTGTCAACGTCACCAAGCTTTATGGTCCCGGCCCACTTGGAGACATGTGTTATATCCACACCATCCATCCATTTTTTGAAATCATTTGAGGGCATGGGCCTAAAAATGAGGAAGATCCAAGGCTCAAGTGGACTGCACTGCAGAATAGAATGGAAACAATGACACCCACAGTTGAAATCATACTAGGGCCCACAAAAATGTTTATTAGGGTAGCACACTAAGAAATTACCCAGGTAACACCTAATCCGGTCCATGGTGCGAGTAAGGGAGTTGGCCGGCTCAGGTGGGTCCCACCATGACATGTTTATGAAGTCTACTCCCACCACCTAGTCCCTGGCCTAGTTTTAGGCCCAAACATAAAAACGAGCCCCATCCATGATTTCATTGAGTCATACCAATTGAAACGAATGAAAGGGGACGCCACCCTTGATTTATTTATTTTTACGAGGAAAACCCTACGATGTGGATGAAATCCACTTGGACCATTATATTAATTTCTTATCCCACTTTAGACTTAGGCCCAAAACATCATATATATTATTCTTTGATTCAGATGCCCCACCCAAAGAAAGCAGCTGGTAAAGAGATATCCAATGTTGATTCCTTGTAATAAAATCCACTCAGACCCTTAGATGCCACAACAAAATTTAGGCCTCACCACAAAAAATCATGCCCATTAGTATTTCATCACTATATTTAGGCCTCACCAGTATTGCTTAATTCAGAGCCCTTTCGATATCCCAAAAGAACGTTGGAACTCTTCGATCATCATTTTTTAATTTGGATTGTTAATCTTTCTAAATTGCGAGATCCAACTGATATGCTCATAACTTCCTCGTTTAATGTCGGATTGATGTCAGATTTGGTCATTCGAAAGTTACTTTAATGGTCTTTCATTTCTAACTGGAATTGTCGTATTCCAAGAACATTACGGCATTCGTAAGTGGGATCGCAGTCGTCAGTCCTGAAATTTTCCTTCATCGCCTTATCCAATAGTAACCCTCATAACTCTCTCTTTAGATGTCGAATTTAGAAAATTTCAGCTCATTGCAAGGTAACTTGTCAAGCTTCCAAATTGGACCAGAATTTCCTAATTCAGACACCGTTTGCTATCCCAAAAGCATGTTGGAACTCTTTGATTGTCATTTTAAAATATGGATTACTAATTATTCTGAATCGCATGATCCAACTGAGATACCTATAACTCCATCATTTGATGTCAGATTGGGTCAAGTTTTGGTCATTCGAAAGGTACTTTAATGGTCTTTCACTTCTAACTGGAATTATCGTATTCCGAGACCATTTTGACATCCATAAGTGGGATCGCATTCATCGGTCTTGAATTTTTCCTTCATCCCCTTGTCCAATAGTAACCCCCATAACTCTCTCTTCAGATGTCGAATTTAGAATATTTAATCTCATTGCAATGGAAACCTGTCAAGCTTCCAAATTGAAGCAAAATTGGCTAATTCAGAGACCGTTCGATATCCCAAAAGCTTGTTAGAACTCTTCAATCATCATTTTTCAATATGGATTGTTAATCTTTTCCAATCGCACGATCCAACGGAGACGCCGACAACTCCATCATTTGATGTCAGATTCGGTCAATTTTTGGTCATCCGAAAGGTACTTTAATGCTCTTGTATTTCTAAGTGGAATCGTCATATTCCGAGACCATTTGGGCATCCGTAAGTCGGAAGGTAGTCGTCGGTCCTGAATTTTTCCTTCATCCTTGTCCAATAGTAACCATCATAACTCTCTCTTTAGAGGTCGAATTTAGACTATTTCAGCTCATTGCAATTGTAACTTGTCAAGCTTCCAAATTGCACCAGCCTAATTTAGAGCCCATTCGATATCCTAAAAGCACGTTGGAACTCTTCGATTGTCTTTTTTTAATACGGATTGTTAACCTTTCCAAATCTCGTGATCCAATGGAGATGCTAATAACTCCATCATTTGACATTTGATAGGGTTGATTTTTGGTCATTTGAAAGGTAGTTTAATGGTCTGTGATTTCTGATTGGAATCGTCGTTTTTCGAGACCATTTGGGCATCCGTAAGTGGGATCACAATCGTCGGTCTTAAATTTTTCCTTAATATCCTTGTCCAATAGTAACCCTCATAACTCTCTCTTCAGAGGTCGAATTTAGACTATTTAAGCTTAATAGCAATGGTAACTTGTCAAACTTCCAAGTTTCACCAGAATTGCCTTATTCAGAGACCATTCGATATCCCAAAAGGATGTTGGAACTCTTCGATCGTCATTTTTCAATATGGATTGGGAATCTTTCCAAATCGCGCGATCCAACGGAGATGCTAATAACTCCATCATTTGATGTCGGATTGGGTCAATTTTTTGTCATCTGAACGGTACTTTAATGCTCTTGCATTTCTGACTGGAATCATCGTATTCCGAGACCATTTGGGCATCCATAAATGAGATGGCAGTCGTCGGTCCTAAATTTTTCGTTCATCTCCTTGTCCAATAGTAACCCTCATAACTCTCTCTCTTTAGAGGTCGAGTTTAGACTATTTCAGCTTATTGCAATGGTAACTTGTCAAGATTCTAAATTACACCAGAATTGCCTAATTCAGAGCCCATTCAATATCCCAAAAGAACGTTGGAACTCTTCGATCATCGTTTTTTAATTTGGATTGTTAATCTTTCTAAATTGCGAGATCCAACTGATATGCCTTTAACTCCATCATTTGATGCGGATTGGGTCAATTTTTAGTCATTAGAAATGGACTTTATTGTTCTTTCATTTCTGACTAGAATCGATGTATTCCGAGACCATTTGGGCATCCATAAGTGGGATCATAATCGTTGGTCATGAATTTCTCCTCCATCACCATGTCCAATAGTAACCCTCATAACTCTCTCTTCATTATTCGAATTTAAACTATTTTAGCTCATTGCAATGGTAACTTGTCAAGCTTCCAAATCGCACCAGAATTGCCTAATTCAGAGACCGTTCGATATCCCAAAAACACGTTGGAACTCTTCGATCATCATTTTTCAATATGGATCGTTAGTCCTTCCAAATCGTGCGATCCAACGGAGACACCTATTAATCCATCATTTGATGTCGGATAGGGTCAATTTTTGGTCATTTGAAAGGTACTTTAGTGTTCTTTCTTTCCTGATTGGAATCGTCCTGTTTATAGAGACCATTTGGGCATCAGTATGTAGGATCACAGTCGTCGGTCCTGAATTTCTCCTTCATCTCCCTTTCCAATAGTAACCCTCATAACTCTCTCTTTATTGTTCGAATTTAGACTATATCAGCTCATTGCATTAGTTACTTGTCAAGCTTCCAAATTGCACCAGAATTGCCTAATTCAAAGCCCATTCGATATCTTAAAAGCACGTTGGAAGTCCTCAATCGTCATTTTTCAATATGGATTGTTAATTATTCCAAATCACGTGATCCAATGGAGACACCTATAACTCCATCATTTGATGTCGGATTGGGTCGATTTTTGGTCATTTGAAAGGTACTTTAATGCTCTTTCATTTCTGACTGGAATCATCATATTCCGAGACCATTTGGGCATCCGTAAGTGGGATCGCAGTCGTCGGTCCTAAATTTTTCCTTCATCTCCTTGTCAAATAGTAACCCTCATAACTTTCTCTTCAGAGGTTGAATTTAAACTATTTCAGCTAATTGCAATAGTAACTTGTCAAGCTTCCAAATCGCTTCAGAATTGCCTAATTTAAAGACCATTCGATATCCTAAAAGCTCGTTGGAACTCTTCGATTGTCATTTTTCAAGATGGACTGTTAATTTTTTCCAAATCGTGTGATCCAAAGGAGACGCCTATAACTCCATCTTTTGATGTCGGATTAGTTCAATTTCTGGTCATTTGAAAAGTATTCTAATGGTCTTTCGATTCTGACTGGAATCATCGTATTCCGAGACCATTTGGGCATTTGTAAGTGGGATCTTAGTCGTCGGTCCCCAATTTTTCTTTCATCTCCTTGTCCAATAGTCATAACTCTCTCTTCAGAGGTCGAATTTAGACAATTTTAGCTCCTTAGAGTGGTAACTTGTCAAGATTCCAAATCGCACCAGAATTGCCTAATTCTGAGACCATTCAATATCCCAAAAGTATGTTAGAACTCTTCGATCGTCATATTTCGATATGGATTGTTAATCTTTCCAAATCACGCGATCCAATGGAGAGCATATAACTCCATCATTTGATGTCGGGATTGGGTCGATGTTTGGTCATTTGAAAGGTACTTTAATGGTCTTTCATTTGTGACCGAAATCGTCATATTGAGAGACCATTTGGGCAACCGTAAGTGGGATGGCAGTCATCGGTCCTAAATTTTTCCTTCGTCCCCTAGTCCAATAGTAACCCTCATAACTCTCTCTTCAGAGTTTGAATTTAGACTATTTCAGCTCATTGTAATGGTAACTTGTCACGCTTCCAAATCATACCAGAATTGTCTAATTCAACGACCATTCGATATCCTAAAAGAACGTTGGAACTCTTCAATCATCATTTTTCAATATGGATTGTTAATTATTCCAAATTGCACGATCCAATGGAGACGCCTGTAACTGCATCATTTGATGTCGGATTGAGTCGATTTTGTTCACTTGAAAGGTACTTTAATGGTCTTTCATTTCTTACTAGAATCATCATATTCCCACACCATTTGGGCATCCATAAGTGGGATCGCAGTCGTCGGTCCTGAATTTTTCCATCATCTTCTTGTCCAATAGTAACCCTCATAACTCTCGCTTCAGAGTTCGAATTTAGACTCTTTCAGCTCATTCAAATGGTAACTTGTCAAGCATCCAAATTGCACCAGAATTGCCTAATTCAGAGACCGTTCGAAAGTTAGAACTCTTCGATCGTCATTTTTCAATATGGATTGTTAATCTTTCCAAATCACGTGATCCAAAGGAGACACCAATAACTCCATCATTTGATGTCAGATTGGGTCGATTTGTAGTCATCTGAAGGGTACTTTAGGGCTCTTGCATTTCTGACTAGAATTGACATATTCTGAGACTATTTGGGCCTACATAAGGTGGGATTGCAGTTGTCGGCCCTGATTTATTTCTTCATCTGCTTGTCCAATAGTAACCCTCGTAACTCTCTTCATATGTCGAATTTAGATTATTTCAGCTCATCGCAATGGTAACTTGTCGAGCTTCCAAGTTGCACCAGAATTGCCTACTTCAAAGACCATTCGATATCCCAAAAGCATGTTGGAACTCTTCGATCGTCATTTTTCAATATAGATTGTTAATCTTTTCAAATCACGCGATCCAATGAAGCCGACAATAACTCCATCATTTGAGGTCAGATTGGGTCAATTTTTGGTCATCTGAAAGGTACTTTAGTCCTCTTTCATTTTTGACAGGAATCATCGTATTTCGAACCATTTGGGCATCCGTAAGAGGGATGACAGTCGTCGGTTCTGAATTTTTCTTTCATCTCCTTGTCCAATAGTAACCCTCATAACTCTCTCTTCAGAGGTCGAATTTAGAATATTTCAGTTCATTTCAATGGTAACTTGTCTAGCTTCCAAATTACACCAGAATTGCCTAATTTAGAGCCCATTCGATATCCCAAAAGCATGGTGGAACTCTTCGATCGTCATTTTTCAATTTAGATTCTTAATCTTTCCAAATCGCGTGATCCAATGGATACGCCTAAAACTCATCATTTGATGTGGATTGGATCGATTTTTGGTCATTTGAATGGTACTTTAAATGGTCTTTCATTTCTGACTTGAATGGCTGTATTTTGAGACCATTTGCGCATCCGTAAGTGGGATTGTAGTCGTTAGTCCTGAATTTTTCCGTCATCTCCCTGTCAAACAGTAACCCTCATAACTCCCTCTTCAGAGATCAAATTTAGACTATTTCAGCTCATTGCAATGGTAACTTGTCAAGCTTCTAAATTGCACCAAAATTGCCTTATTCAAAGACCATTTTATATCCCAAAAGCACGTTGGAACTATTCGATCGTCATTTCTCAATATGGATTGTTGATCTTTCCAAATCGAGCGATCCAATGGAGACGCCTATAACTCCTTCATTTGATGTCAGATTAGGTCAATTTTTGGTCATTTGTAAGGTATTGTAGTGCTCTATGTTTCATGACTGGAATCGTCCTATTCCGAGACCATTTGGGTATTCGTAACTGGGATCGTAGTTGTCGGTGCTAAATTTTTCCTTCATCTCCTCAACCAATATTAACCCTCATAACTCTCTCTTCAGAGGTCGAATTTACACGATATCAGCTCAATGCAATGGTAACTTGTCAAGCTTCCAAATTACACTTGAATTGCCTAATTCAAAGACCATTCGATATCCCAAAAGAATGTTGGAACTCTTCGATCATCATTTTCCAATATGGATTGTGAATCTTTCCAAATCGCAAGATGTAACGGAGACGTAATAACTCCATCATTTGATGTCGGATTGGGTCAATTTTTGGTCATCTAAAAGGTACTTTAATGCTCTTGCATTTCTAACTGGAATCATCGTATTCTGAGACCATTTGGGCATCCGTAAGTGGGATCGCAGTCGTCGGTCCTAAATTTTTCCTTCATCTCCTTGTCCAATAGTAACCCTAATAATTCTCTCTTTAGAGGTCAAATTTAGACTATTTCAGCTCATTGCATTGGTAACTTGTCATGCTTCCAATTTGCAACAGAATTGCCTAATTTAAAGACCATTCGATATCCAAAAAGCACGCTGTCACTCTTCGATTATCATTTTTCAATATGGATTGTTAATCTTTCCAAATCGCACGATTCGATGGAGACGCCAATAACTCCACCATTTGATGTCAGATTGGGTCAATTTTTGGTAATTTGAAAGGTACTTTAATGGTCTTACATTTATGACTAGAATCGCCGTATTCGGAGACCATTTGGGCATTTGTAAGTGGGATCGCCGTCGTTGCTCCTGAATTTTTCCTTCATATCCTTGTCCAGCAGTAACCCTCATAACTCTCTCTTCAAAGTTCAAATTTAGACTATTTCAGCTCATTGCAATGGTAACTTGTCAAGCTTCCAAGTTTCACTAGAATTGCCTAATTCAGAGACCATTCGATATCCCAAAAGGATGTTGGAACTCTTCGATCGTCATTTTTCAATATGGATTGTTAATCTTTCCAAATCGCGTGTTCCAACGAAGACACCAATAACTCCATCATTTGATGTCAGATTTGGTCAATTTTTGGTCATTCGAAAGTGACTTTATTGATCTTTCATTTCTGACTGGAATCGTCGTATTCTGAGAACATTTCAGCATTCGTAAGTGGGATCGCAGTCATCAGTCCTGAATTTTCCCTTCATCGCCTTGTCCAATAGTAACCCTGATAACTCTCTCTTTAGATGTCGAATTTAGAAAATTTCAACTCATTGCAATGGTAACTTGTCAAGCTTCTAAATTGAACCAGAATTGCCTAATTCAGAGACCGATCGCTACCACAAAAGCATGTTGGAACTCTTTGATCGTCATTTTTCAATATGGATTGTTAATTATTCCAAATCGCATAATCCAATGGAGATACCTATAACTCCATCATTTGATGTTGGATTGGGTCGATTTTTGGTCATTTGAAAGGTACTTTAATAGTCTTTCATTTCTGACTGGAATCATCGTATTCCAAGACCATTTTGACATCCAATAAGTGGGAACGCAGTCATCGGTCTTGAATTTTTACTTTATCCCCTTATCCAATAGTAACCCCCATAACTCTCTCTTCAGATGTCGAATTTAGACTATTTCAGCTCTTTGCAATGGTAACTTGTCAAGCTTCCAAATTGCACCAGAATTGCCTAATTCAGAGACCATTCGATATCCCAAAAGCATGTTGGAACTCTTCGATTGTCATTTTTCAATATGGATTGTTAATCTTTCCAAATCGTGCGATCCAACGGAATCGCCATTAACTCCATCATTTGATGTTTGATAGGGTCGATTTTTGGTCATTTGAAAGGTACTTTAATGGTCTTTCATTTCTGACTGGAATCGTCGTATTCCAAGACCATTTGGGCATCCGTAAGTGGGATCGCAGTCATCGGTCTTGAATTTTTCCTTAATATCCTTGTCCAAAAGTTACCCTCATAACTCTCTCTTCATTGTTCGAATTTAGACTATTTCAGCTTATTGCAATGGTAACTTGTCAAGCTTCCAAATTGCACCAGAATTGGCAATTTCAAAAACCATTCAATATCCCAAAAGCAAGTTAGAACTCTTCGATCGTCATTTTTCAATATGGATTGTTAATCTATTCAAATTGTGCGATCCAACAGAGATGCCAACAACTCCATCATTTGATGTCGGATTGGGTCAATTTTTGGTCATCTGAAAGGTACTTTAGTGATCTTGCATTTCTAACTAGAATCGTCGTATTCCGAGACCATTTGGGCATCCGTAAGTGGGATCGCAGTCGTCGGTCCTAAATTTTTCCTTCATCTCCTTGTCCAATAGTAACCCTCATAACTCTCTCTTTAGAGGTCGAATTTAGACTATTTTAGCTCATTGCAATGGTAACTTGTCAAGCTTCCAAATTGCACCAGAATTGCCTAATTCAGAGACCGTTCGATATCCCAAAAGCACGTTGGAACTCTTCGATCGTCATTTTTCAATATGGATTGTTAATCTTTCCAAATCGCACGATCCAATGAAGATGCCAATAACTCAATCATTTGATGTCGGATTGGGTCAAAGTTTGGTCATCTGAAGGGTACTCTCGGGCTCTTGCATTTCTCACTGGAATTGACGTATTTCGAGACCATTTGGGCATCCATAAGTTGGATCGCAATCGTTGGTCCTGAATTTTTCCTTTATCACCTTGTCCAATAGTAACCCTCATAACTCTCTCTTCATTGTTCGAATTTAGACTATTTCAGCTCATTGCAACGGTAACTTGTCAAGCTTCCAAATCGCACAAAAATTGCCTAATTCAGAGACCGTTCGATATCTGAAAGCACGTTGGAGCTCTTCGATCATCATTTTTAAATATGGATTGTTAATCTTTCTAAATAGCGCGATCCTATGGAGATGCCTATAAATCCATCATTTGATGTCGGATTTGATCAATTTTTGGTCATTTTAAAGGTACTTTAGTGCTCTTTCATTTCTGAATGGAATCGTCGTAATCCAAGACCACTTGGGCATCCGTAAGTGGGATCACATCTATCGGTCCTGAATTTTTCTTTCATCTCCTTGTCCAATAGTAAACCTCATAACTCTCTCTTCAGAGGTCGAAGTTAGACTATTTCAGCTCATTGCAATGGTAACTTGTCAAGCTTCCAAGTTGCACCAGAATTGCCTAAGTCATAGACCATTCATTGTCCCAAAAGCATGTTGGAACTCTTCGATAGTCATTTTTCAATATGGATTGTTAATCATTCCAAATCACACGATCTAATAGAGACGCCTATCAATCCATCATTTGATGTCAGATTGGGTCAATTTTTGGTCATTTGAAAGGTACTTTAGTGCTCTTTCATTTCTGACTAGAATCATCGTATTCCGAGACCATTTGGGCATCCATAAGTGGGATCGCAGTCATCGGTCCTGAATTTTTCCTTCATCTCCTTGTCCAATAGTAACCCTCATAACTCTCTCTTCAGAGGTCGAATTTAGACTATTTCAGCCGATTGCAATGGTAACTTGTCAAGCTTCAAAATTTCACTAAAATTGCCTAATTCAAAGACCATTAGACATCTAAAGAGCACGTTGGAACTCTTCGATCGTCATTTTGCAATATGGATTGTTAATCTTACCAAATCGGGTGATCCAACGGAGACGCATATAACTCTATCATTTGACGTCAGATTTGGTTGATTTTTGGTCATCTGAAAGATACTTTAATGACCGTTCATTTCTGACTGGAATCGTTGTATTCCGAAACCATTTGGGCATCCGTAAGTGGGATCGTAGTCGTTATTCCTAAATTTTTCCTTTAACTCCTTGTCCAATAGTAACCCTTATAACACTCTCTTCAGAGGTCAATTTTAGAATTTCAGCTCATTGCAATGGTAACTTGTCAAGCTTCCAAATTGCACTAGAATTGCCTAATTCAGAGACCATTCGATATCCCAAAAGCATGTTGGAACTCTTCGATCGTCATTTTTCAATATGGATTGTTAATCTTTCCAAATCGCGTGATCCAACGGAGACGCCAATAACTCCATCATTTGATGTCGGATTGGGTCAATTTTTGGTCATCTGAAAGGTACTTTAGTGCTCTTGCATTTCTGACTGGAATCGTCGTATTCCGAGACCATTTGGGCATCCGTAAGTGGGATCGCAGTCATCGGTCCTAAATTTTTCCTTCATCTCCTTGTCCAATAGTAACCCTCATAACTCTCTCTTCAGAGTTTGAATTTAGACTATTTCAGCTCATTGCAATGGTAACTTGTCACGCTTCCAAATAACACCAGAATTGCCTAATGCAAAGACCATTCGGTATCCCAAAAGAACGTTGGAACTCTTCGATCATCATTTTTCAATATGGATTGTTAATTATTCCAAGTCGCACGATCCAACAGAGACGCCTGTAACTCCATCATTTGATGTTGGATTGGGTCGATTTTGTTCACTTGAAAGGTACTTTAATGGTCTTTCTTTTCTGACTGGAATCATCATATTTCGAGACCATTTGGGCATCCATAAGTGGGTTCGTAGTCGTCAGTCTTGAATTTTCCTTCATCTCCTTATCCAATAGTAACCCTCATAACTCTCTCTTCAGAGGTCGAATTTAGACTATTTTAGCTCATTGCAATGGTAACTTGTCAAGCTTCCAAGTTGGACCAAACCTGCCTAATTCAGAGACCATTCAATATCCCAAAAGCAAGTTGGAACTCTTCGATCGTCATTTTTCAATTCGAATTGTTAATCTTTCCAAATTGTGCGATCCAACGGTACTGCTAATAACTCCATCATTTCATGTCGGATTGGTTCGATATTTGGTCATCTGAATGGTACTCAAGTGCTCTTGCATTTCTGATTGGAATCGACGTATTCCGAGACCATTTGGGCATCCGCAAGTGGGATCGCAGTCATCGGTCCTCAATTTTTCCTTCATCTCCTTGTCAAATAGTAACCCTCATAACTTTCTCTTCAGAGGTTGAATTTAGACTGTTTCAGCTCATTGCAATAGTAACTTGTCAAGCTTCCAAATTGCGCAACAATTGCCTAATTCGGAGACTATTCGATATCCCAAAAGCATGTTGGAACTCTTCGATCGTCATTTCTCAATATGGATTGTTAATCTTTCTAAATCGCACGATCCAACGGAGACGCATATAACTCCATCATTTGATGCCGGATTGGGTCAATTTCTGGTCATTTGAAAAGTACTTTAATGGTCTTTCATTCTTGAAAGGAACCATTGTATTCCGAAACCATTTGGGCATCCGTAAGTGGGATCGCCGTCGTCGGTCCTGAATTTTTCCTTCATCTCCTTGTCCAATAGTAACCCTCATAACTCTCTCTTCAGAGGTCGAATTTAGACTATTTCAGCTCATTGCAATGGTAACTTGTCAAGCTTCCAAATCGCACGTTGGAACTCTTCAATTGTCATTTTTCAATATGGATTATTAATCATTTTCCAAATCACGCTATCCAAAGGAGGCCCATACAATTCAATCATTTGATGTCGGATTAGGTCAATTTTTGGTCATTTGAAAGGTATTTTAATGGTCTTTCGATTCTGACTGGAATCGTCGTATTCCGAGACCTTTGGGCATTTGCAAGTGGGATCGTAGTCGTCGGTCCCCAATTTTTCTTTCATCTCCTTGTTCAATAGTAACCCTCATAACATTCTCTTCAGAGGTCGAATTTAGACAATTTTAGCTCATTAGAATGGTAACTTGTCAAGCTTCCAAATTGCACCAGAATTGCCTAATTCTGAAACCATTCGATATCCCAAAAGCATGTTGGAACTCTTCGATCGTCATTTTTCAATATGGATTGTTAATCTCTCCGAATCGCGCGATCCAATGGAGACGCTAATAAGTCCATCATTTGATGTCGGATTGGGTTAATTTTTGGTCATTTGAAAGGTACTTTAATGGTCTTTCATTTCTGACTGGAATCATCGTATTCCGAGACCATTTGGGCATCCGTAAGTGGGATCGCAGTCGTCGGTCCTGAATTTTTCCTTCATCTCCTTGTCCAATAGTAACCCTCATAACTCTCTCTTTAAAGGTCAAATTTAGACTATTTCAGCTCATTGCAATGGTAACTTGCCATGCTTCCAAATTGCACCAGAATTACCTAATTTAAAGACCATTCGATATCCAAAAAGCACGTTGGCACTCTTTGATTGTCATTTTTCAATATGGATTGTTAATCTTTCCAAATCGCATGATCCGATGAAGATGCTAATAACTCCATCATTTGATATCGGATTGGGTCGATTTTTGGTAATTTGAAAGGTACTTTAGTGCTGTTTCATTTCTCACTAGAATCATCGTATTCTGAGACCATTTGGGCATCCGTAAGTGGGATCATAGTCATTGGCCCTGAATTTTTCCTTCATCTCCTTGTCCAATAGTAACCCTCATAACTCTCTCTTCAAAGGTCGAATTTAGACTATTTTAGCTCATTGCAATGGTAACTTGTCAAGCTTCCAAATTGCACTAGAATTGCCTAATTCAGAGACCATTTGATATCCCAAAAGCATGTTGGAACTCTTCGATCGTCATTTTTCAATATGGATTGTTAATCTTTCCAAATCGCGTGATCCAACGGAGACGCACATTACTCCATCATTTCATGTCAGATTGGGTCAATTTTTGGTCATCTGAAAGGTACTTTAGTGCTCTTTCATTTCTGACTGGAATCATCGTATTCCGAGACCATTTGGGCATCCGTAAGTGGGATCGCAGTCGTCGGTCCTAAATTTTTCCTTCATATCCTTGTCCAATAGTAACCCTCATAACTCTCTCTTCAAAGTTCGAATTTAGACTATTTTAGCTCATTGCAATGGTAACTTGTCAAGCTTCCCAATTGGACCAGAATTGCCTAATTCAAAGACCATTCGATATCCCAAAAGCATGTTGGAACTCTTCGATCGTCATTTTTCAATATGGATTGTTAGACTTTTATATTGCATGATCCAATGGAGACACCAATAACTCCATCATTTGATGTCGGATTGGGATGATTTTTGGTCATTTGAAAGGTACTTTAATGGTCTTTCGTTTCTAACTAGAATCATCGTATTCTGAGACCATTTAGGCATCCGAAAGTGGGATCGCAGTCATCGATCATGAATTTTTCCTTCATCTCCTTGTCCAATAGTAACCCTCATAACTCTCTCTTCAGAGGTCGAATTTAGACTATTTCATCTCATTGCAATGGTAACTTGTCAAGCTTCCAAATTGCACCAGAATTGCCTAATTCAGAGACCATTCGATATCCCAAAAGCATGTTGGAACTCTTCGATCGTCATTTTTCAATATGGATTGTTAATCTTTCCAAATCGCGTGATCCAATGAAGATGCCTATAACATCATCATTTGATGTTGAATTGGGTCAATTTCTAGTCATTTGAAAGGTACTCTAATGGTCTTTCATTTCTGACTGGAATCGTCGTAAGTGAGATCGCAGTCGTTGGTCTTGAAATTTTTCCTTCATCTCCTTGTCCACTAGTAACCCTCATAACTCTCTCTTCAGAAGTTAAATTCAGATAATTTTATCTCATTACAATGGTAACTTGTCAAGCTTCCAAATTGCACCAGAATTGCCTATTTCAAAGACCATTCGATATCCCAAAAGCACGTTGGAAATCTTCGATCGTCATTTTTCAATATGGATTGTTAATCTTTTCAAATCATGCGATCCAACAGAGGCGCCTATAACTCCATCATTTGATGTCAGATTCGACTGATTTTTGGTCATTTGAAAGGTACTTTAATGGTCTTTCATTTTTTACGGGAATTGTCGTATTCCGAGACCATTTGGGCTTCCGTAAGTGGGATCGCAGTCGTCGGTCTTGAATTTTTCCTTAATATCCTTGTCCAAAAGTAACCCTCATAACTCTCTCTTTATTGTTCGAATTTAGACTATTTCAGCTTATTGCAATGGTTACTTATCAAGCTTCCAAATTGCACCAGAATTGGCAAATTCAAAAACCATTCGATATCCCAAAAGCACGTTAGAACTCTTCGATCATCATTTTTCAATATGGATTGTTAATCTATTTGAATTGCGTGATCCAACAGAGATGCCAACAACTCCATCATTTGGTATCGGATTTGGTCAATTTTTGGTCATCTGAAAGGTACTTTAGTGCTCTTGCATTTCTGACTGGAATCGTCATATTCTGAGGCCATTTGGGTATCCATAAGTAGGATGACAGTCGTCGGTCCTAAATTTTTCCTTCCTCTCCTTGTCCAATAGTAAGCCTCATAACTCTCTCTCTTTAGAGGTCGAGTTTAGACTATTTCAGCTTAATGTAATGGTAACTTTTCATGCTTCTAAATTGTTCCAGAATTGCCTAATTCAGAGCCCATTCGATATCCCAAAAGAACGTTGGAACTCTTCGATCATCATTTTTTAATTTGGATTGTTGATCTTTCTAAATTGTGCGATCCAACTGATACGCCTTTAACTCCATCATTTGATGTGGATTGGGTCAATTTTTAGTCATTAGAAAGGGACTTTGTTATTCTTTCATTTCTGACTGGAATCGATGTATTCCGAGACCATTTGGGCATCCGTAAGTGGGGTCGCAATCATTGGTCCTGAATTTTTCCTTCATCACTTTGTCCAATAGTAACCCTCATAACTCTCTTCATTGTTTGAATTTGGACTATTTCAGCTTATTGCAACGGTAACTTGTCAAGCTTCCAAATCGCAACAGAATTGCCTAATTCAGACACCGTTCGATATCCCAAAGCATGTTGGAACTCTTTGATCATCATTTTTAAATATGGATTATTATTCTTTCCAAATAGTGCGATCCTATGGAGACGCCTATAACTCCTTCATTTGATGTTAGATTGGGTCAATTTTTGGTCATTTGAAAGGTACTTTAGTGCTCTATGTTTCTAACTGGAATTGTCCTATTCCGAGATCATTTGGGCATCTGTAAGTGGGATCGTAGTCATCGGTACTCAATTTTCCCTTCTTCTCCTAGTCCGATAGTAACTCTAATAACTCTCTCTTCAGAGGTCGAATTTTGACTATATTTAGCTCATTGCAATGGTAACTTGTCAATCTTCCAAATTGCACCAGAATTGCCTAATTCAAAGACCGTTCGATATCCCAAAAGCACATTAGAACTCTTCGATCGTCATTTTTCAATTTGGATTGTTAATCTTTCCAAATCACCCGATCCAACAGAGACGCCTATAACTCCATCATTTGATGTCGGATTGGGTCGATTTTTGGTCATTTGAAAGTTAATTTAGTGCTCTTTCAATTCTGACTGGAATCATGGTATTCGTAGACCATTTGGGCATTCGTTAGTGGGATCGTAGTCGTTGGTCCTAAATTTTTCCTTCATCACCTTATCCAATAGTTACTTTCATAACTCCCTCTTCAGAGGTCGAATTTAGATTATTTCAACTCATTGAAATGGTAAAATGTTAAGCTTCCAAATAGCATAGGAATCGCCTAATTCATAGACCGTTCGATATACCAAAAGCACGTTGCAACACTTCGATCATCATTTTTCAATATGTATTGTTAATCTTTCCAAATTGTGCGATCGAACGGAGATGCCTATAACTCCATCATTCATGTTGGATTGGGTCGATTTTTGGTAATTTGAATGTTATATTAGTACTCTTTCATTTCTGACTGGAATCATCGTATTCCGAGACCATTTGGGCATCCGTAAGTGGGATCGCAGTCGTCGGTCCTGAATTTTTCCTTCATCTCCTTGTCCAATAGTAACCCTCATAACTCTCTCTTCAGAGGTCAAATTTAGACTATTTTAGCTCATTGCAATGGTAACTTGTCAAGCTTGCAAATTGCACTAGAATGCCTTAATTTAAAGACCATTCGATATCCTAAAAGCACATTGGAACTCTTCGATTGTCATTTTTCAATATGGATTGTTAATTATTCCAAATCACGCGATCCAATGGAGACGCCTATAACTCCTTCATTTGATGTTGGATTGGTCAATTTTTGGTCATTTGAAAGGTACTTAATGGTCTTTCTTTTCTGATTGGAATCATCGTATTCCGAGACCATTTGGGCATCTGTAAGTGGGTTCGTAGTCGTCGGTCCCGAATTTTTCCTTCATCTCCTTGTCCAATAGTAACCCTCATAACTCTTTCTTCAGAGGTCGAATTAAGACTATTTCAGCTAATTGCAATGGTAACTTGTCAAACTTCCAAGTTTCAACAGAATAGCCTAATTCAAAGACCATTCGATTTTCCAAAAGCATGTTGGAACTGTTCGATCGTCATTTTTCAATATGGAATGTTAATCTTTCCAAATCGTGCCATCCAATGGAGACGCTAATAACTCCATCATTTGATGTTGGATTGGGTTGATTTTTGGTCATCTGAAATGTAATTTAGTGCTCTTGCATTCCTGACTGGAATCGTCATATTTCGAGACCATTTGGGCATGCATAAGTGGGATTGCAGTCGTCGCTCTTAAATTTTTCCTTCATTTCCTTATCCAGTAGTAACACTCATAACTCTCTCTTTAGAGGTCAAATTTAGACTATTTCTGCTCATTGCAATGGTAACTTGTCAAGCTTCCAAATTGCATCAGAATTGCCTAATTCGGACAACGTTCGATGTCCCAAAAGCGCGTTGGAACTCTTCAACCGTCATTTTTCAATATGGATTGTTAATCTTTCCAAATCACGCGATCCAATGGAAATGCCCATAACTCCATCATTCCATGTCGGATTGGGTCGATTTTTGGTCATCTGAAAGGAACTTTAGTGCTTTTCATTTCTGAATAGAATCGTCATATTCCGAGACCATTTGGGCATACGTAAGTAGGATCGCAGTCGTCGGTCCTGAATTTTTTCCATCATCTCCTTTGTCCAATAGTAACCCTCATAACGCCCTCTTTAGAGGATGAATTTACACTATTTCAGGTCAGTGCAATGGTAACTTGTTAATCTTCCAAATTGCACCAAAATTGCCTAATTCAAAGACCGTTCGATATCCCAAAAGCACGTTGGAACTCTTCGATCGTCATTTTTCAATATGGATTGTTAATCTTTCCAAATCGCGCTATCCAAAGTAGACACCTATAACTCCATCATTTGATGTCAGATTGGGTCGATTTTTTGTCATCTGAAAGGTACTTTAGTGCGAGACCATTTGGGCAACTATATGTGGGATCACAATCATCGGTCCTAAATTTTTCCTACATCTCCTTGTCCAATAGTAACCCTAATAACTCTCTCTTTAGAGGTCAAATTTATTCTATTACAGCTCATTGCAATGGTAACTTGTCATGCTTCCAAATTGCTCTAGAATTGCCTAATTCAAAGACCATTCGATATCCAAAAAGCACGTTGGCACTCTTCGATCGTCATTTTTCAATATGGATTATTAATCTTTCCAAATCGCGTGATCCAACGGAGACGCCAATAACTCCATCATTTGATGTCAGATTTGATCAATATTTGGTCATTTGAAAGGTACTTTAATGGTCTTTCATTTATGACTAGAATCGTCATATTCATAGACCATTTGGGCATTCGTAAGTGGGATCGCCATTGTCGGTCCTGAATTTTTCCTTCATCTCATTGTCCAATAGTAACCCTCACAACTCTCTCTTCAAAGGTCGAATTTAGATTATTTTCGCTCATTGCAATGGTAACTCATCAAGCTTCCAAGTTGCACTTAAATTGGCTAATTTACAGACCATTCGATATCTAAAAGCATGTTGGAACTCATCGATCGTCATTTTTCAATATGGATTGTTAATCTTTCCAAATCGCACGATCCAACAGAGACGCTTATAGTTCCATTATTTTATGTTAGATTGGGTCAATTTTTGGTCATTTGAAAGGTACTTTAATGGTCTTTCGTTTTTTACTGGAATCATCGTATTCCGAGAACATTTCGGCATTCGTAAGTGGGATCACAGTCGTCAGTCCTGAATTTTTCCTTCATCGCCTTGTCCAATAGCAACCCTCATAACCCTCTCTTTAGATGTCGAATTTAGAAAATTTCAGCTCATTGCAATGGTAACTTGTCAAGCTTCCAAATTGGACTAGAATTGCCAAATTCAGAGACTGTTCGCTATCCCAAAAGCATGTTGGAACTCTTTGATCGTCATTTTTCAATATAGATTGTTAATTATTCCAAATCGCATGATCCAACAGAGATACCTATAACTCCATCAGTTGTTGTCGGATTTGGTTAATTTTTGGTCATTTGAAAGGTACTTTAATGGTCTTTCATTTCTGACTAGAATCATCGTATTCCGAGACCATTTTGGCATCCATAAGTGGGATCGCAGTCATCGGTCTTGAATTTTTCCTTCATCCCCTTGTCCAATAGTAACCCCCATAACTCTCTCTTCAGATGTCAAATTTAGAATATTTCATCTCATTGCCATGGAAACTTGTCAAGCTTCCAAATTGAAGCTGAATTGCCTAATTTAGAGACCTTTTGATATCCCAAAAGATTTTTAGAACTCTTCGATTGTCATTTTTCAATATGGATTGTTAATCTTTTCCAATCGTGCAATCCAATGGAGACGCCAACAACTCCATCATTGGATGTCGGATTGGGACAATTTTTGGTCATTCGAAAGGTACTTTAGTGCTCTTGCATTTTTGAGTGGAATCGTCATATTCTGAGACCATTTAGGCATCTGTAACCCTCATAACTCTCTCTTCAAAGGTTGTATTTAGAGTATTTCAGTTCAATGCAATGGTAACTTGTCAAGCTTCCAAATTGCACCAGAATTGCCTGATTCAGAGCCCATTCGATATCCTAAAAGCACGTTGGAACTCTTCAATCGTCATTTTTTAATATCGATTGTTAACCTTTCCAAATCTCACGATCTAATGGAGACGCTAATAACTCCATCATTTGATGTTGGATAGGGTTGATTTTTGGTCATTTTAAAGGTATTTTAATGGTCTTTGATTTCTGACTGGAATCATCGTATTCTGAGACCATTAGGGCATCCGTAAGTGGGATCGCAGTCGTCGGTCTTGAATTTTTCCTTAATATCCTTGTCCAAAAGTAACCCTCATAACTCTCTCTTCATTGTTCGAATTTAGACTATTTCAGCTTATTGCAATGGTAACTTGTCAAGCTTCCAAAGTGCACCAGAATTGGCAAATTCAAACACCATTCAATATCCCAAAAGCACGTTCGAACTCTTCGATCCTCATTTTTCAATATGGATTGTTAATCTATTCAAATTGCGTGATCCAATAGAGATGCCAACAACTCCATCATTTGGTGTTGGATTGGGTCAATTTTTGGTCATTTGTAAGGTACTTTAGTGCTTTATGTTTCCTGATTGGAATCGTCTTATTCCGAGACCATTTGGGCATTCGTAAGTGGGATTGCAGTCACCGGTCTAAATTTTTCCTTCATCTCCTCGTCCAATATTAACCCTCATAACTCTCTCTTCAGAGGTTGAATTTACACTATTTTAGCTCAATGCAATGGTATCTTGTCAAGCTTCC
Organism: Magnolia sinica; assembly: GCF_029962835.1. NCBI lineage: Eukaryota > Viridiplantae > Streptophyta > Magnoliopsida > Magnoliales > Magnoliaceae > Magnolia > Magnolia sinica. The sequence goes on from NC_080587.1 coordinate 30,906,076, forward strand.
AAATTACACCTGAATTGCCTAGTTCAAGACCATTCGATATCCCAAAAGCACGTTGGAACTCTTCGATCATCATTTTTCAATATGGAGATGCCAATAACTCCATTATTTAATGTCGGATTGAGTCAACTTTTGGTCATTTGAAAGGTATTTTAATGGCCATTCATTTTTTACTAGATTCGTCGTACTCCGAGACCATTTGGGCATCTGTATGTGGGATCGCAATCGTCGGTCCTAATTTTTTCCTTCATCTCCTTGTCCAATAGTAACCCTAATAACTCTCCCTCTCTTTAGAGGTCAAATTTAAATTATTTCAGCTCATTGCAATGGTAACTTGTCATGCTTCCTAATTGCACTAGAATTGCCTAATTCAAAGATCATTCGATATCCAAAAAGCACGTTGGCACTCTTCGATCGTCATTTTTCAATATGGATTGTTAATCTTTCCAAATCGCACGATCCAATGGAGACGCTAATAACTCCATCATTTGATGTCAAATTCGGTCAATATTTGGTCATTTGAAAGGTACTTTAATGGTCTTTTATTTATGACTGGAATTGCCGTATTCCGTGACCATTTGGCCATCCGTAAGTGGGATCGCCGACGTCGGTCCTGAATTTTCCCTTCATCTCATTGTCCAATATTATCCCTCATAACTCTCTCTTCAAAGGTCAAATTTAGACTATTTTCGCTCATTGCAATGGTAACTTGTCAAGCTTCCAAGTTGCACTAGAATTGCCTAATTTACAGACCATTTGATATCCCAAAAGCATGTTAGAACTCTTCGATCGTCATTTTTCAATATGGATTGTTAATCTTTCCAAATCGCATGTTCCAACGAAGACGCCAATAATTCCATCATTTGATGTCAGATTTGGTCAATTTTTGGTCATTTGAAAGTTACTTTAATGGTCTTTTATTTCTGACTAGAATCGTCGTATTCCGAGAACATTTAGGCATTCGTAAGTGGGATGCAGTGGTCAGTCCTGAATTTTTTCCTTCATCGCCTTGTCCAATAGTAACCCTCATTACCCTCTCTTTAGATGTCGAATTTAGAAAATTTCAGATCATTGCAATGGTAACTTGTCAAGCTTCCAAATTGGACTAGAATTGCCAAATTCAGAGACTGTTTGCTATCCCAAAAGCATGTTGGAACTCTTTGATCATCATTTTTCAATATGGATAGTTAATTATTCCAAATCGTGAGATCCAATAGAGATACTTATAAATCCATTAGTTGATGTCGGATTGGGTCAATTTCTGGTCATTTGAAAGGTACTTTAATGGTCTTTCATTTCTGACTGGAATCATCATATTCCGAGACCATTTTAGCATCAATAAGTGGGATCGCAGTCGTCGGTCTTGAATTTTTCCTTCATCCCCTTGTCCAATAGTAACCCCCGTAACTCTCTCTTTAGATGTCAAATTTAGAATATTTCATCTCATTGCAATGGAAACTTGTCAACCTTCCAAATTGAAGCAGAATTGCCTAATTCAGAGACCGTTCGATATCCGAAAAGATTTTTAGAACTCTTCGATCATCATTTTCAATATGGATAGTTAATCTTTTCCAATCGTGCGATCCAACGGACACGCCAACAACTCCATCATTTGATATCAAATTGGGTCAATTTTTTGTCATCCAAAAGGTACTTTAGTGCTCTTGCATTTCTGAGTGGAATCGTGATATTCCAAGACCATTTGGGCATCCGTAAGTGGGAAGGCAATCGTCGGTCCTGAATTTTTCCTTCATCTCCTTCTCCAATAGTAACCCTCATAACTCTCTCTTCAGAGGTAGAATTTAGACTATTTCAGTTCATTGCAATGACAACTTGTCAAGCTTCTAAATTGCACTAGAATTGCCTGATTTAGAGCCCATTCGATATCCTAAAAGCATGTTGGAACTCTTCGATCGTCATTTTTCAGTATGGATTGTTAACCATTACAAATATCATGATCCAATGGAGACACTAATAACTCCATCATTTGATGTTGGATAGGGTTGATTTTTGGTCATTTGAAAGGGATTTTAATGGTCTTTGATTTCTGACTGGAATCGTCGTATTCCGAGACGATTTGGGCATCCGTAAGTGTGATCGAAGTCATCGGTCTTGAATTTTTCCTTATTATCCTTGTCCAAAAGTAACCCTCATAACTCTCTCTTCATTGTTCGAATTTAGACTATTTTCACTTATTGCAATGGTAACTTGTCAAGCATCCATATTGCACCAGAATTGGCAAATTCAAAAACTTCGATATCCTAAAAGCACGTTCGAACTCTTCGATTGTCATTTTTCAATATGGATTGTTAATCTATTCAAATTGCGCGATCCAACAGAGATGCGAACAACTCCATCATTTGGTGTTGGATTGGGTCAATTTTTGGTCATTTGTAAGGTACTTGAGTGCACTATGTTTGCTGACTGGAATCTTCCTATTTCGAGACCATTTGGGCATTCGTAAGTGGGATCGCAGTCACCGGTGCTAAATTTTTCCTTCATCTCCTCGTCCAATATTAACCCTCATAACTCTCTCTTCAGAGGTCGAATTGACACTATTTCAGCTCAATGCAATGGTAACTTCTCAAGCTTCCAAATTACACCTGAATTGCCTAATTCAAAGACCGTTCAATATCCGAAAAGCACGTTGGAACTCTTCGATCGTCATTTTTCAATATGGAGACACCAATAACTCCATCAATTGAAGTCAGATTGAGTCAACTTTTGGTCATTGGAAAGTTATTTTAATGGCCATTCATTTTTGACTGGAATCGTCGTATTTCGAGACCATTTGGGCATCTGTATGTGGGATCACAATCGTCGGTCCTAAAACTTTCCTTCATCTCCTTGTCCTATAGTAACCCTAATAACTCTCTCTTTAGAGGTCAAATTTAGACTATTTCAGCTCATTGCAATGGTAACTTTTCATGCTTTCAAAATGCACCAGAATTGCCTAGTTCAAAGACCATTTGATATCTAAAAAGCACGTTGGCACTCTTCGATCGTCTTTTTTCAATATGGATTGTTAATCTTTCCAAATCATGCGATCTAACGGAGACGCCAATAACTCCATCATTTGATATCGGATTTGGTCAATATTTGGTCATTTGAAAGGTACTTTAATGGTCTTTCATTTATGACTGGAATCGTCGTATTTTGAGACCATTTGGGCATCCGTAAGTGGGATCGCCGATGTCAGTCCTGAATTTTTCCTTCATCTCATTGTCCAATAGTATCCCTCATAACTCTCTCTTCAAAGGTCGAATTTAGACTATTTTCGCTCATTGCAATGGTAACTTGTCAAGCTTCCAAGTTGCACTAGAATTGCCTAATTTATAGACCATTCGATATCTTAAAAGCCTGTTAGAAATCTTCGTTCGTCATTTTTCAATATGGATTGTTAATCTTTCCAAATTGCGTGGTCCAATGGAGACGCCAATAACTCCATCATTTGATGTCAGATTTGGTCAATTTTTGGTCAATTGAAAGTTACTTCAATGGCCTTTCATTTCTGACTGGAATTGTCGTATTCCGAGAACATTTCGGCATTCGTAAGTGGGATCGTAGTCGTCAGTCCTGAATTTTTCCTTCATTGCCTTGTCCAATAGTAACCCTCATAACCCTCTCTTTAGATATCGAATTTAGAAATTTTCAGTTCATTGCAATGGTAACTTGTCAAGCTTCCAAATTAGACTAGAATTGCCAAATTCAGAGACCGTTCATTGTCCCAAAAGCATGTTGGAACTCTTTGATTGTCATTTTGCAAGATGGATTGTTAATTATTCCAAATCGCATGATCCAAAGGAGATACCTATAACTCCATCAGTTGATGTCAGATTGGGTCAATTTTTGGTCATTTGAAAGGTACCTTAATGGTGTTTCATTTCTGAATAGAATCATCGTATTTCGAGACCATTTTGGCATCCATAAGTGGGATGGCAGTTGTCGGTCTTGAATTTTTCATTCATCCCCTTGTCCAATAGTAACCCCATAACTATCTCTTCAGATGTCGAATTTAGAATATTTCATCTCATTGCAATGGAAACTTGTTAAACTTCCAAATTGAAGCAGAATTGCCTAATTGTGAGACTGTTCGATATCCCAAAAGCTTTTTAGAACTCTTCGATCGTCATTTTTCAATATGGATTGTTAATCTTTTCCAATCACGCGATCTAATGGAGACACCAACAACTCCATCATTTGATGTCGGATTGGGTAACTTTTTGGTCATCCGAAAGGTTCTTTAGTGCTCTTGCATTTCTAAGTGGAATCGTCATATTCCGAGACCATTTGGGCATCCGTAAGTGGGATGGCATTCGTCGGTCCTAAATTTTTCCTTCATCTCCTTGTCCAATAGTAACCCTCATAACTCTCTCTTCAGAGGTCGAATTTAGACTACTTCACCTCATTGCAATGATAACTTGTCAAGCTTCCAAATTGCACCAGAATTGCCTGATTCAGAACCCATTCGATATCCTAAAAGCACATTGGAACTCTTCGATCGTCATTTTTTAATATCGATTGTTGACCTTTCCAAATCTCGTGATCCAACAGAGACGCTAATAACTCCATCATTTGATGTTGGATAGGGTTGATTTTTGGTCATTTGAAACGTATTTTAAAGGTCTTTGATTTTTGACTGGAATCGTCGTATTCCGAGACCATTTGGGCATCCGTAAGTGGGATCGCAGTCATCGGTCTTGAATTTTTCCTTAATATCCTTGTCCAAAAGTAACCCTCATAACTCTCTCTTCATTGTTCGAATTTAGACTATTTCAGCTTATTGAAATGGTAACTTGTCAAGCTTCCAAATTGCACCAGAATTGGCAAATTTAAAAACCATTCGATATCACGAAAGCATGTTAGAACTCTTCGATCGTCATTTTTCAATACGGATTGTTAATCTATTCAAATTGCGCGATCCAACAGAGATGCTAACAACTCCATCATTTGGTGTCGGATTGGGTCAATTTTGGTCATTTGTAAGGTACTTTAGTGCTCTATGTTTCTTGACTGGAATCATTCTATTCCGAGACCATTTGGGTATTCATAAGTAAGATCGCAATCACCGGTGCTAAATTTTTCCTTCATCTCCTCGTCCAATATTAACCCTCATAACTCTCTCTTCTGGGGTCGAATTTACACTATTTCAGCTCAATGCAATGGTAACTTGTCAAGTTTCCAAATTACACCTGAATTGCCAAATTCAAAGACCATTCGATATCCCAAAAGCGCGTTGGAACTCTTCGATCATCATTTTTCAATATGGAGACGCCAATAACTCCATCATTTAATCTCAAATTGAGTCAACTTTTGGTCATTTGAAAGGTATTTTAATGGCCATTCATTTTTGACTGGAATCGTCGTATTCCGAGAACATTTGGGCATCTGTATGTGGGATTGCAATTGTCGGTCCTAAATTTTTCCTTCATCTCCTTGTCCAATAATAACCCTAATAGCTCTCTCTTTAGAGGTCAAATTTAGATAATTTCAGCTCATTGCAATGGTAACTTGTCATGCTTCCAAATTGCTCCAGAATTGCCTAATTCAAAGACCATTCCATATCCAAAAAGCACGTTGGCACTCTTAGATCGTCATTTTTCAATATGGATTGTTAATCTTTCCAAATCATGTGATCCAATGGAGATGCCAATAACTCCATCATTTAATGTCAGATTTGGTCAATATTTGGTCATTTGAAAGGTACTTTAATGGTCCTTCATTTATGACTAGAATCGTCGTATTCCAAGACCATTTGGGCATTCGCAAGTGAGATCGCCGACGTTGGTCTTGAATTTTTCCTTCATCTCCTTCAGAGACCGTTCAATATCCGAAAAGCTTTTTAGAACTCTTCGATCGTCATTTTTCAATATGGATTGTTAATCTTTTCGAATCGTGCGATCCAACAGAGACGCCAACAAATCAATCATTTGATGTCAGATTGGGTCAATTTTTGGTCATCCGAAAGGTACTTTATTGGTTGCACTGGGGAGCATATAACTCTTCATCATTTGACCAGAATTCACACTATTTTTCAATATTTGGTCATTTGAAAGGTACTTTAATGGTCTTTCATTTATGACTGGAATCGTCGTATTCCGAGACCATTTGAGCATCCGTAAGTGGGATCACTGACGTCGGTCCTGAATTTTTCCTTCATGTCATTGTCCAATAGTATCCCTCATAACTCTCTCTTCAAAGGTCGAATTTAGACTATTTTTGCTTATTGCAATGGTAACTTGTCAAGCTTCCAAGTTGCCCTAGAATTGCCTAATTTATAGACCATTTGATATTCTAAAAGCATGTTAGAACACTTCAATCGTCATTTTTCAATATGGATTGTTAATCTTTCCAAATCACCTGTTCCAACGGAGATGCCAATAACTCCATCATTTGATGTTGGATTTGGTCAATTTATGGTCATTCGAAAGTTACTTTAATGGTATTTCATTTCTGACTGGAATCGTCGTATTTCGAGAACATTTCGGCATTCGTAAATGGGATCGCAGTCGTCAGTCCTGAAATTTTCCCTCATCGCTTTGTCCAATAGTAACCCTCATAACCCTCTCTTTAGATGTCGAATTTAGAAAATTTCAGATCATTGCAGTGGTAACTTGTCAAGCTTCCAAATTGGACTAGAATTTCCAAATTCAGAGACCATTCGCTATCCCAAAAGCATGTTGGAACTCTTTGATTGTCATTTTTCAATATGGATTGTTAATTACTTTAAATCGCATGATCCAATGGAGATACCTATAACTCCACCAGTTGATATCGGATTGGGTCAATTTTTGGTCATTTAAAAGGTACTTTAATGGTCTTTCATTTCTAACTGGAATAATCGTATTCCAAGACCATTTTGGCATCCATAAGTGGGATCGCAGTTGTCGGTCTTGAATTTTTCCTTCATCCCCTTGTCCAATAGTAACCCCCATAACTCTCTCTTCAGATGTCGAATTTAGAATATTTCATCTCATTGCAATGGAAACTTGTCAAGCTTCCAAATTGATGCAGAATTGCCTAATTCAGAGACCGTTCGATATCCCAAAAGATTTTTAAAACTCTTCGATGGTCATTTTTCAATATGGATTGTTAATCTTTTCCAATCGCGCAATCCAATGGAGACATCAACAACTCCATTGTTTGCTATTGGATTGGGTCAATTTTTGGTCATCTGAAAGGTACTTTAGTGCTCTTGCATTTCTGTGTGGAATCGTCATATTTCGAGACCATTAGGGCATTCGTAAGTGGGAAGGCAGTCGTCGGTCCTAAATTTTTCCTTCATCTCCTTCTCCAATAGTAACCCTCATAACTCTCTCTTCAGAGGTTGAATTTAGACTATTTCAGCTCATTGCATTGGTAACTTGTCAAGCTTCCAGATTACACCAGAATTGCCTGATTCAGAGCCCATTCGATATCCTAAAAGCACGTTGGAACTCTTCTATCGTCTTTTTTCAATATGGATTGTTAACCTTTCCAAATCTCATGATCCAACAAAGACGTTAATAACTCCATCATTTGATATTGGATAGGCTTGATTTTTGGACATTTGAAAGGTATTTTAATGGTCTTTGATTTCTAACTGGAATTGTCGTATTCTGGGACCATTTGGGCATCCGTAAGTGGGATCACAGTCGTCGGTCTTGAATTTTTCCTTAAATCCTTGTCCAAAAGTATCCCTCATAACTCTCTCTTCATTGTTCGAATTTAGACTATTTCAGCTTATTGTAATGGTAACTTGTCAAGCTTCCAAATTGCACTAGAATTGGCAATTTTAAAAACCATTCGATATCCCAAAAGCACGTTAGAACTCTTCGATCGTCCTTTTTCAATATGGATTGTTAATCTATTCAAATTGCACGATCCAACAGAGATGCCAACAACTCCATCATTTGGTGTTGGATTGGGTCAATTTTTGGTCATTTGTAAGGTACTTTAGTGCTCTATGTTTCCTGACTGGAATCGCCATATTCTGAGACCATTTGGGCATTCATAAGTGAGATCGCAGTCACCGTTGCTAAATTTTTCCTTCATCTCCTCGTCCAATATTAACCCTCATAACTCTCTCTTCAGAGGTCGAATTTCCACTATTTCCACTCAATGCAATGGTAACTTGTCAAGCTTCCAAAATATACCTGAATTGCCTAATTCAAAGACCATTCGATATCCCAAAAGCACATTGGAACTCTTCGATCGTCATTTTTCAATATGGAGATGCCAATAACTCCATCATTTGATGTTGGATTGAGTCAACTTTTGGTCATTTGAAAGGTATTTTAATGGCCATTCATTTTTGACTGGAATCGTCGTATTCCATGACCATTTGGGTATCTGTATGTGGGATCGCAATCGTTGGTCCTAAATTTTTCCTTCATCTCCTTGTCCAATAGTAACCCTAATAACTCTCTCTTTAGAGGTCAAATTTAGACTATTTTAGCTCATTACAATGGTAACTTGTCATGCTCCAAATTGCACGAGAATTGCCTAATTCAAAGACCATTCGATATCCAAAAAGCACGTTGGCACTCTTCGATCGTCATTTTTCAATATGGATTGTTAATCTTTCCAAATCGCGTGATCTAACAGAGATGCCAATAACTCCATCATTTGATGTCAGATTTGGTCAATATTTGGTAATTTAAAAGGTACTTTAATGGTCTTTCATTTATGACTGGAATTGTTGTATTCCGAGACCATTTGGGCATCCGTAAGTGGGATCACTGATGTTGGTCCTGAATTTTTCCTTCATCTCATTTTCCAATTGTATCCCTCAAAACTCTCTCTTCAAAGGTCGAATTTAGACTATTTCCGCTCATTGCAATGGTAACTTGTCAAGCTTTCAAGTTGCACTAGAATTTCCTAATTTATAGACCATTCGATATCCCAAAAGCATGTTAGAATCTTCATCATTTGACTGGAATTCCCACTATTTTTCAATATTTGGTCATTTGAAAGGTACTTTAATGGTCTTCCGTTTATGACTGGAATCGTTATATTTCGAGACCATTTAGGCATCCGTAAGTGGGATGGCCTACGTCGGTCCTGAATTTTTCCTTCATCTCATTGTCCAATAGTATCCCTCATAACTCTCTCTTCAAAGGTCAAATTTAGACTATTGCCGCTCATTGCAATGGTAACTTGTTAAGCTTCCAAGTTGCACTAGAATTGCCTAATTTGCAAACCATTCGATATTCTAATAGCATGTTAGAACAATTCGATCGTCATTTTTAAATATGGATTGTTAATCTTTCCAAATCACGTGTTCCAACGGAGTCGCCAATAACTCCATCATTTGATGTTGGATTTGGTCAATTTTTGGTCATTCAAAAGTTACTTTATTGGTCTTTCATTTCTGACTGATTGTCGTATTCCAAGAACATTTCGGCATTCGTAGGTGGGATCGCAGTCGTCAGTCCTGAATTTTTCCTTCATTGCCTTGTCCAATAGTAACCCTCATAACCCTCTCTTTAGATGTCGAATTTAGAAAATTTTAGCTCATTGCAATGGTAACTTGTCAAGCTTCCAAATTACACCAGAATTGCCTAATTCAGAGACCATTCGATATCCCAAAAGCATGTTGGAACTCTTCGATCGTCATTTTTCAATATGGATTGTTAATCTTTCCAAATCGCACGATCCAACGGAGTTACCTATAACTCCCTCAGTTGATGTCGGATTGGGTTAATTTTTGGTCATTTGAAAGGTACTTTAATGGTCTTTCATTTCTAACTGGAATCATCGTATTCAGAGAACATTTTGGCATCCATAAGTGGGATCGCTGTCGTCGGTCTTAAAATTTTCCTTCATCCCCTTGTCCAATAGTAACCCCCATAACTCTCTCTTCAGATGTCAAATTTAGAATATTTCATCTCATTGCAATGGAAACTTGTCAAGCTTCCAAATTGAAGCAGAATTGCCTAATTCAGAGACCGTTCGATATCCCAAAAGCTTTTTAGAACTCTTCGATTGTCTTTTTTAATATGGATTGTTAATCTTTTCCAATCAGGTGATCCAATGGACACGCAACAACTCCATCATTTGATGTCGGATTGGGTCAATTTTTGGTCATTGGAAAGGTACTTTAGTGCTCTTGCATTTCTGAGTGGAATCGTCATATTCCGAGACCATTTGGGCATTCGTAAATGGGAAGGCAGTCGTCGGTCCTGAATTTTTCCTTCATCTCCTTCTCCAATAGTAACCCTCATAACTCTCTCTTCAAAGGTCGAATTTAGACTGTTTCAACTTATTGCAATGTTAACTTGTCAAGCTTCCATATTGCACTAGAATTGGCAAATTGAAAAACTTCGATATCCCAAAAGCACGTTAGAACTCTTCAATCGTCATTTTTCAATATGGATTGTTAATCTATTCAAATTGCGTGATCCAAGAGAGATGCCAACAACTCCATCATTTGGTGTTGGATTAGGTCAATTTTTGGTCATTCGTAAGGTACTTGAGGGCTCTAAGTTTCCTGATTGGAATCGTCCTATTCCGAGACCATTTGGGCATTCGTAAGTGGGATCACAGTCGCCGATGCTAAATTTTACCTTCATCTCCTTGTCCAATATTAACCCTCATAACTCTCTCTTCAGAGGTTGAATTTACACTATTTCAGCTCAATGCAATGGTAACTTGTCAAGCTTCCAAATTACACCTGAATTGCCTAATTCAAAGACCATTCGATATCCCAAAAGCACGTTGGAACTCTTCGATCGTCATTTTTCAATATGGAGACGCCAATAACTCCATCATTTGATGTCAGATTGAGTCAACTTTTGGTCATTTGAAAGGTATTTTAATGGCCATTCATTTTTGACTGGAATCGTCGTATTCCGAGACCATTTGGGCATCTGTATGTGGGATCGCAGTCGTCAGTCCTAAATTTTTCCTTCATCTCCTTGTCCAATAGTAACCCTAATAACTCTCTCTTTAGAGGTCAAATTTAGACTATTTCAGCTCATTGTAATGGTAACTTGTCATGCTTTCAAATTGCACCCGAATTGCCTAATTCAAAGACCATTCGATATCCAAAAAGTACGTTGGCACTCTCCGATCGTCATTTTTCAATATGGATTGTTAATCTTTCCAAATTGCGCGATCCAACAGAGATGCCAATAACTCTATCATTTGATGTCGGATTTGATCAATATTTGGTCATTTGAAAGCTACTTTAATGGTCTTTCATTTATGACTGGAATCATTGTATTCCGAGACCATTTGGGCATCCGTAAGTGGGACCGCCGACGTCAGTCCTGAATTTTTCCTTCATCTCATTGTCCAATAGTATCCCTCATAACTCTCTCTTCAAAGGTTGAATTTAGACTATTTCCGTTCATTGCAATGGTAGCTTGTCAAGCTTCCAAGTTGCACTAGAATTGCCTAATTTACAGACCATTCGATAAGCCAAAAAGCATGTTTGAACTCTTTGTTCGTCATTTTTGAATATGGATTGTTATTCTTTTCAAATCGCCTGTTCCAACGGAGACACCAATAACTCCATCATTTGATGTCAGATTTGGTCAATTTTTGGTCAATTGAAAGTTACTTTAATGGTCTTTCATTTCTGACTGGAATTGTCGTATTCCAAGAACATTTCGGCATTCGTAAGTGGGATCGCAGTCGTCAGTCCTGAATTTTTCCTTCATTGCCTTGTCCAATAGTAACCATCATAACCCTCTCTTTAGATGTCGAATTTAGAAAATTTCTGCTCATTGCAATGGTAACTTGTCAAGCTTCCAAATTGGACTAGAATTGTCAAATTCAGATACCGATCGCTATCATAAAAGCATGTTGGAACTCTTTAATCTTCATTTTTCAATATGGATTGTTAATTATTCCAAATCAGATGATCCAATGGAGTTACCTATAACTCCTTCAGTTGATGTCGGATTGGGTCAATTTTTGGTCATTTGAAAGGTATTTTAATGGTCTTTCATTTCTCACTGGAATCATCGTATTCCGAGACCATTTTGACATCCATAAGTGGGATCGCAGTCGTCGGTCTTGAATTTTTCCTTCATCCCCTTGTCCAATAGTAACCCCCATAACTATCTCTTCAGATGTCAAATTTAAAATATTTCATCTCATTGCAATGGAAACTTGTCAAGCTTCCAAATTGAAGCAGAATTGCCTAATTCAGAGACCGTTCGATATCCGAAAAGATTTTTAGAACTCTTCGATCGTCATTTTTCAATATGGATTGTTAATCTTTTCCAATCGTGCGATCCAATGGAGATGCCAACAACTCCGTCATTTGATGTCGGATTGGGTTAATTTTTGGTCATCCGAAAGGTACTTTAGTGCTCTTGCATTTATGTGTGGAATCGTCATATTTCGAGTCCATTTGGGCATCCGTAAGTGAGAAGGCAGTCGCCGGTCCTGAATTTTTCCTTCATCTCCTTCTCCAATAGTTACCCTCATAACTCTCTCTTCAGAGGTCGAATTTAGACTATTTCAGCTCATTGGAATGGTAACTTGTCAAGCTTAACAGAATTGCCTGATTCAGAGCCCATTCGACATCCCAAAAGCACTTTGGAACTCTTCGATCGTCATTTTTCAATATCGAGACAACGGAGACGCCTATTACTCCGTCATTTGATGTCGGATTGGGATGATTTCTGGTCATCTGAAAGGTATTCTAGCGCTCTTTCATTCTGTCTGGGATCGATGCATTCCGAGACCTTGGGCATCCGTAAGTAGGATCGAAGTTGTCGGTCCTCAATTTTTCCTTCATCTCCTTGTCCAATAGTATCCCTCATAACTCTCTCTTCAGAGGTCAAATTTAGACTATATCAGCTCACTGTAATGGTAACTTGTCAAGCTTCCAAATTGCACCAGAATTGCCTAATTCAGAGACCATTCAATATCCCAAAAGCACGTTGGCAATCTTCGATCGTCATTTTTAAATATGAATTTTAATCTTTCCAAATTGCGCGATCCAACAGAGTCACCAATAACTCCATTATTTGATGTTGGATTTGGTCAATATTTGGTCATTTAAAAGGTACTTTAATGGCCTTCCTTTTATGACTGGAATTGTCGTATACCGAGACCATTTGAGCATTTGTAAGTGGGATCGCCGACGTCGGTCCTGAATTTTTCCTTCGTCTCATTGTCCAATAGTATCCCTCATAACTCTCTCTTCAAAGGTCGAATTTAGACTATTTCCGCTCATTGTAATGGTAACTTGTCAAGCTTCCAAGTTGCACTAGAATTGCCTAATTTACAAACCAATCGATATCCCAAAAGCATGTTAGAACTCTTCGATCGTCATTTTTCAATATGCATTGTTAATCTTTCCAAATCGTGTGTTCCAACGGAGACGCCAATAACCCCATCATTTGATGTTCGATTTGGTCAATTTTTGGTCATTCGAAAGTCACTTTAATGGTCTTTCATTTCTGACTGGAATCGTCGTATTCCAAGAACATTTCGGCATTCGTAAGTGGGATCGTAGTCGTCAGTCCTGAATTTTTCCTTCATCGCCTTGTCCGATAGTAACCCTCATAACCTTCTCTTTTGATGTCGAATTTAGAAAATTTCAGCTCATTGCAATGGTAACTTGTTATGCTTCCAAATTGGACTAGAATTGCCAAATTCAGAGATCGTTCGCTATCCCAAAAGCATGTTGGAACTCTTTGATCATCATTTTTCAATATAGATTGTTAATTATTCCAAATCACATGATCCAATGGAGATACCTATAACTCCATCAGTTGATGTCAGATTGGGTCAATTTTTGGTCATTTGAAAGGTACTTTAATGGTCTTTCATTTCTGACTAGAATCATCGTATTCCGAGACCATTTTGGCATCCATAAGTGGGATCGCAGTCGTCGGTCTTGAATTTTTCCTTCATCCCCTTATCCAATAGTAACCCCCATAACTCTCTTCTGATGTTGAATTTAGAATATTTCATCTCATTGCAATGGAATCTTGTCAAGCTTCCAAATTGAAGCAGAATTGCCTAATTCAGAGACCGTTCGATATCCGAAAAGCTTTTTAGAACTCTTCGATCGTCATTTTTCAATATGGATTGTTAATCTTTCTAAATCTCATGATCCAATGGAGATGCTAATAACTCCATCATTTGATGTTGGATAGGGTTGATTTTTGGTCATTTGAAAGGCATTTTAATGGTCTTTGATTTCTGACTGGAATCATCGTATTCCAAGACCATTTGGGCATCCGTAAGTGGGATCGCAGTCGTCGGTCTTGAATTTTTCCTTAATATCCTTGTCCAAAAGTAACCCTCATAACTCTTTCTTCATTGTTCGAATTTAGACTATTTCAGCTTATTGCAATGGTAACTTGTCAAGCTTCCAAATTGCACAAGAATTGGCAAATTCAAAACCATTTGATATCCCAAAAGCACATTAGAACTCTTCGATTGTCATTTTTCAATATGGATTGTTAATCGATTCAAATTGTGTGATCCAACAGAGATGCCAGCAACTCCATCATTTGGTGTTGGATTGGGTCATTTTTTGGTCATTTGTAAGGTACTTTAGTGCTCTATGTTTCCTGACTGGAATCATCCTATTCCAAGTCCATTTGGGCATTCGTAAGTGGGATTGCAGTCGCCGGTGCTAAATTTTTCCTTCATCTCCTCGTCCAATATTAACCCTCATAACTCTCTCTTCAGAGGTCGAATTTACACTATTTCTACTCAATGCAATGGTAACTTGTCAAGCTTCCAAATTACACCTAAATTGCCTAATTCAAAGACCATTCGACATCCCAAAAGCACGTTGGAACTCTTTGATCGTCATTTTTTAATATGGAGACAACAATATCTCCCTCATTTGATGTCAGATTGAGTCAACTTTTGGTCATTTGAAAGGTATTTTAATGGTCGTTCATTTTTTACTGGAATCGTCGTATTCCGAGACCATTTGGGCATCTGTATGTGGGATCGCAATCGTTGGTCCTAAAATTTTCCTTCATCTCCTTGTCCAATAGTAACCCTAATAACTCTCTCTTCAGAGGTCAAATTTAGACTATTTCAGCTTATTGCAATGGTAACTTGTCAAGCTTCCAAATTGCACTAGAATTGCCTAATTCAGAGACTGTTCGATATCCCAAAAGCATGTTGGAACACTTCGATCGTCATTTTTCAATATGGATTTTAATCTTTCCAAATTGCGCGATCCAACGGAGACACCAATAACTCCATCATTTGATGTCAGATTTGGTCAATATTTGGTCATTTGAAAGGTACTTTAATGGCCTTCCATTTATGACTGGAATCGTCGTGTACCGAGACCATTTGGGCATCCGTAAGTGGGATCACCGACGTCGGTCCTGAATTTTTCCTTCGTCTCATTGTCCTATAGTATCCCTCATAACTCTCTCTTCAAAGGTCGAATTTAGACTATTTCCGCTCATTGCAATGGTAACTTGTCAAGCTTCCAAGTTGCACTAGAATTGCCTAATTTACAGACCAATCGATATCCCAAAAGCATGTTAGAACTCTTCGATCGTCATTTTTCAATATGGATTGTTAATCTTTCCAAATTGCGTGTTCCAACGGAGATGCCAATAACCCCATCATTTGATGTCCAATTTGGTCAATTTTTGGTCATTCGAAAGTTACTTTAATGGTCTTTCATTTCTGACTAGAATCGTCGTATTCCAAGAACATTTCGGCATTTGTAAGTGGGATCGCAGTCGTCAGTCCTGAATTTTTCCTTCATCGCCTTGTCCGATAGTAACCCTCATAACCTTCTCTTTTGATGTCGAATTTAGAAAATTTCAGCTCATTGCAATGGTATCTTGTCAAGCTTCCAAATTGGACTAGAATTGCCAAATTCAGAGACCGTTCGCTATCCCAAAAGCATGTTGGAACTCTTTGATCGTCATTTTTCAATATGGATAGTTAATTATTCCAAATCACTTGATCTAATGGAGATACCTATAACTCCATCAGTTGATGTCGGATTGGGTCAATTTTTGGTCATTTGAAAGGTACTTTAATGGTCTTTCATTTCTGACTAGAATCATCGTATTCCGAGACCATTTTGGCATCCATAAGTGGGATCGCAGTCGTCGGTCTTGAATTTTTCCTTCATCCCCTTGTCCAATATTAACCCCCATAACTCTCTCTTCAGATGTTGAATTTAGAATATTTCATCTCATTGCAATGGAAACTTGTCAAGCTTTCATATTGAAGCAGAATTGCCTAATCAGAGACTGTTCGATATCCCAAAAGATTTTTAGAACTCTTCGATCGTCAATTTTCGATATGGATGTTAATCTTTCCAAATCTCATGATCCGACGGAGATGCTAATAACTCCATCATTTGATGTTGGATAGGGTTGATTTTTGGTCATTTGAAAGGTATTTTAATGGTCATTGATTTCTGACTGGAATCATCGTATTCCGAGACCATTTGGGCATCCGTAAGTGGGATCGCAGTCATCGGTCTTGAATTTTTCCTTAATATCCTTGTCCAAAAGTAACCCTCATTGCTCTCTCTTTATTGTTCGAATTTAGACTATTTCAGCTTATTGCAATGGTAACTTGTCAAGCTTCCAAATTGCACCAGAATTAGCAAATTAAAAAACCATTCGATATCCCAAAAGCACATTAGAACTCTTCGATCGTCATTTTTCAATATGGATTGTTAATCGATTCAAATTGTGCGATCCAACAGAGATGCCAACAACTCCATCATTTGATGTCAGATTTAGTTGATTTTTGGTCATATGTAAGGTGTATTGATCTTTCATTCGTGACCAGAATGGTCCTATTCCAAGACCATTTGGGCATCCGTAAGTGGGATCGCAGTCGTCGGTCCTGAATTTTTCCTTCAATATCCTTGTCCAATAGTAACCCTCATAACTCTCTCTTCAATGTTCGAATTTAGACTATTTCAGCTCATGGCATTGGTGACTTGTCAAGCGTTCCAATTGGACCAGAATTGCCTAATTCAAAGACCGTTCGATATCCCAAAAGCAGGTTGGAACTCTTCGATCGTCATTTTTCAATATGGATTGTTAAACTTTTCTTATGGCGCGATCCAATGGAGACGACTATTACTCCATCATTTGATGTCAGATTGGGTCAATTTTTGGTCATTTGTAAGGTACTTTAGTGCTCTATGTTTCCTGACAGGATTCGTCCTATTCTGAGACCATTTGGGCATTTGTAAGTGGGAACGCAGTCGTCAGTGCTAAATTTTTCCCTCATCTCCTCGTCCAATATTAACCGTCATAACTCTCTCTTCAGAGGTCGAATTTACACTATTTCTGCTCAATGCAATGGTAACTTGTCAAGCTTCCAAATTACACCTGAATTGCCTAATTCAAAGACCATTCGACATCCCAAAAGCATGTTGGAACTCTTCGATCGTCATTTTTCAATAAGGAGACAACAATATCCCAGCGTGATCCAATGTAGAAGCTCATAACTCCATCGTTTGATGTCTAACTTAGTCAATTTTTTGGCCATCTGAAAGGTACTTTACCACTCTTTCATTCCTGACTTGAATCGTCGTATTCCGAGACCATTTGGGCATCCATATGTGGGATCGCAATCGTTGGTCCAAAATTTTTCCTTCATATCCTTGTCCAATAGTAACCCTAATAACTCTCTCTTTAGAGGTCAAATTTAGACTATTTTCGCTCATTGCAATGGTAACTTGTCATGCTTCCAAATTGCACCGAATTGACTAATTTAAAGACCATTCGATATCCAAAAAGCATGTTGGCAATCTTCGATCGTCATTTTTAAATATGGATTTTAATCTTTCCAAAATGCGTGATCCAACAGAGTCACCAATAACTCCATCATTTGATGTCGGATTTGGTCAATATTTGCTCATTTGAAAGGTACTTTAATGGCCTTCCTTTTATGACTGGAATCGTCATATACCGAGACCATTTGGGCATCCGTAAGTGGGATCGCGGACGTTGGTCCTGAATTTTTCCTTCGTCTCATTGTCCAATAGTATCCCTCATAACTCTCTCTTCAAAGGTCGAATTTAGACTATTTCCACTCATTGCAATGGTAACTTGTCAAGCTTCCAAGTTGCACTAGAATTGCCTAATTTACAGACCAATCGATATCCCAAAAGCATGTTAGAACTCTTCGATCGTCATTTTTCAATATGGATTGTTAATCTTTCCAAATCGTGTGTTCCAACGGAGACGCCAATAACTCCATCATTTGATGTTAGATTTGGTCAATTTTTGGTCATTCGAAAGTTACTTTAATGGTCTTTCATTTCTGACTGGAATCGTCGTATTCCAAGAACATTTCGGCATTCGTAAGTGGGATCGTAGTCGTCAGTCCTGAATTTTTCCTTCATTGCCTTGTCCGATTGTAACCCTTATAACATTCTCTTTTGATATCAAATTTAGAAAATTTCAACTCATTGCAATGGTAACTTGTCAAGCTTCCAAATTGGACTAGAATTGCCAAATTCAGAGACCGTTCGCTATCCCAAAAGCATGTTGGAACTCTTTGATCGTCATTTTTCAATATGGATTGTTAATTATTCTAAATCACATGATCCAATGGAGATACCTATAACTCCATCAGTTGATGTTGGATTGGGTCAATTTTTGGTCTTTTGAAAGGTACTTTAATGGTCTTTCATTTCTGAGTAGAATCATCGTATTCCGAGACCATTTTGGCATCCATAAGTGGGATCGCAGTCATCGGTCTTGAATTTTTCCTTCATCCCCTTGTCCAATAGTAACCCTCATAACTCTCTCTTCAGATGTTGAATTTAGAATATTTCATCTCATTGTAATGAAAACTTGTCAAGCTTCCATATTGAAGCAGAATTGCCCAATTTAGAGACCGTTCGATATCCCAAAAGCTTTTTAGAACTCTTCGATCGTCATTTTTCGATATGGATTGTTAATCTTTCCAAATCTCGTGATCCAACGGAGATGCTAATAACTCCATCATTTGATGTTGGATAGGGTTGATTTTTGGTCATTTGAAAGGTATTTTAATGGTCTTTGATTTCTGACTGGAATCATCGTATTCCGAGACCATTTGGGCATCCGTAAGTGGGATCGCAGTCGTCGGTCTTGAATTTTTCCTTAATATCCTTGTCCAAAAGTAACCCTCATAACTCTCTCTTCATTATTCGAATTTAGACTATTTCAGCTTATTGCAATGGTAACTTGTCAAGCTTCCAAATTGCACCAGAATTGGCAAATTCAAAAACCATTCGATATCCCAAAAGCACGTTAGAACTCTTCGATCGTCATTTTTCAATATGGATTGTTAATCTATTCAAATTGTGCGATCCAACAGAGATGCCAACAACTCCATCATTTGGTGTTGGATTGGGTCAATTTTTGGTCATTTGTAAGGTACTTTAGTGCTCTATGTTTCCTGACTGGAATCGTCCTATTCCGAGACCATTTGGGCATTCGTAAGTGGGATCGCAGTCGCCGGTGCTAAATTTTTCCTTCATCTCCTCATCCAATATTAACCCTCATAACTCTCTCTTCAGAGGTCAAATTTACACTATTTCTACTCAATGCAATGGTAACTTGTCAAGCTTCCAAATTACACCTGAATTGCCTAATTAAAAGACCATTCGACATCCTAAAAGCACGTTGGAACTCTTCGATCATCATTTTTCAATATGGAGACAACAATATCTCCCTAATTTGATCTCGGATTGAGTCAACTTTTGGTCATTTGAAAGGTATTTTAATGGCTGTTCATTTTTTACTAGAATCGTCGTATTCCGAGACCATTTGGGCATCTGTATGTGGGATCACAATCGTCAGTCCTAAATTTTTCCATCATCTCCTTGTCCAATAGTAACCCTAATAACTCTCTCTTTAGAGGTCAAATTTAGACTATTTCAACTCATTGCAATGGTAACTTGTCACGCTTCCAAATTGCACCAGAATTGTCTAATTCAAAGACCATTCGATATCCAAAAAGTACGCTGACAATCTTCGATTGTCATTTTTAAATATGGATTTTAATCTTTCCAAATTGTGCGATCCAACAGAATCACTAATAACTCCATCATTTGATGTCGGATTTGGTCAATATTTGGTCATTTAAAAGGTACTTTGATGGCCTTTCATTTATGACTGGAATCGTCGTATACCGAGACCATTTGGGAATCCGTAAGTGGTATCGCCGACGTCGGTCCTGAATTTTTCCTTCGTCTCATTGTCCAATAGTATGCCTCATAACTCTCTCTTCAAAGGTCAAATTTAGACTATTTCCACTCATTGCAATGGTAACTTGTCAAGCTTCCAAGTTGCACTAGAATTGCCTAATTTACAGACCAATCGATATCTCAAAAGCATTTTAGAACTCTTCGATCGTCATTTTTCAATATGGATTGTTAATCTTTCCAAATCGCGTGTTCCAACTGAGACACCAAAAACTCCATCATTTGATGTCCGATTTGGTCAATTTTTGGTCGTTCGAAAGTTACTTTAATGGTCTTTCATTTCTGACTGGAATCGTCGTATTCCAAGAACATTTCGGCATTCATACGTGGGATCGCAGTCGTCAGTCCTGAATTTTTTCTTCATCGCCTTGTTCGATAGTAACCCTCATAACCTTCTATTTTGATGTCGAATTTAGAAATTTCAGCTCATTGTAATGGTAACTTGTCAAGCTTCCAAATTGGACTAGAATTGCCAAATTCAGAGACCATTCGCTATCCCAAAAGCATGTTGGAACTCTTTGATCGTCATTTTTCAATATGGATTGTTAATTATTTCAAATCACATGATCCAACGAAGATACCTATAACTCCATCAGTTGATGACGGATTGGATCAATTTTTGGTCATTTGATGGTACTTTAATGGTCTTTCATTTCTAAGTAGAATCATCGTATTCTGAGACCATTTTGGCATCCATAAGTGGGATCTCAGTCATCGGTCTTGAATTTTTCCTTCATCCCCTTGTCCAATAGTAACCCCCAGAACTCTCTCTTCAGATGTTGAATTTAGAATATTTCATCTCATTGCAATGGAAACTTGTCAAGCTTCCAAATTGAAGGAGAATTGCCTAATTCAGAGACCGTTCAATATCGCAAAAGCTTTTTAGAACTCTTCGATCGTCATTTTTCGATATGGATTGTTAATCTTTTCCAATCGTGCGATCTAACGGAGACGCCAACTACTCCATTATTTAATGTCGGATTGGGTCAATTTTTGGTCATTCGGAAGGTACTTTAATGCTCTTACATTTCTGAGTGGAATCGTCATATTCCGAGACCATTTGGGCATCCGTAAGTGGGAAGGCATTTGTCGATCTTGAATTTTTCCTTCATCTCCTTCTCCAATAGTAACCCTCATAACTATCTCTTCAGAGTTTGAATTTAGACTATTTCAGCTCGTTGCAATGGCAACTTGTTAAGCTTCCAAATTACACCAGAATTGCCTGATTCAGAGCCCATTCGATATCCTAAAAGCACGTTGGAACTCTTCGATCGTCATTTTCCAATATGGATTGTTAACCTTTCCAAATTTCGTGATCCAACAGAGACGCTAATAGCTCCATCATTTGATGTTGGATAGGGTTGATTTCTGGTCATTTGAAAGGTATTTTAATGGTCTTTGATTTCTGACTGGAATCGTCATATTCCGAGACCATTTGGGCATCTGTAAGTGGGATCGCAGTCGTCGGTCTTGAATTTTTTCTTAATATCCATGTCCAAAAGTAACCCTCATAACTCTCTCTTCACTATTCGAATTTAGACTATTTCAGTTTATTGCAATGGTAACTTGTCAAGCTTCCAAATTACATTAGAATTGGCAAATTCAAAAACCATTCGATATCCCAAAAGCACGTTAGAACTCTTCGATCGTCATTTTTCAATATGGATTGTTAATCTATTCAAATTGTGCGATCCAACAGAGATGCCAACAACTCCATCATTTGATGTCGGATTTGGTCAATTTTTGGTCATCTGAAAGGTACTTTAGTGCTCTTGCATTTCTGACTGGAATCATCGTATTCCGAGACCATTTGGGCATCCATAAATGAGATGGCAGTCGTCGGTCCTAAATTTTTCCTACATCTCCTTGTCCAATACTAACCCTCATAACTCTCTCTTCAGAGGTAGAATTTACACTATTTCAGCTCAATGCAATGGTAACTTGTCAAGCTTCCAAATTACACCTGAATTGCCTAATTCAAAGACCATTCGATATCCCAAAAGCACGTTGGAACTCTTCGATCGTCATTTTTCAATATGGAGACGCCAATAACTCCATCATTTGATGTCAGATTGAGTCAACTTTTGGTCATTTGAAAGGTATTTTAATGGCCATTCATTTTTTACTGGAATCAACGTATTCCGAGACCATTTGGGCATCTATATTTGGAATCGCAATAGTCGTTCCTAAATTTTTCCTTCATCTCCTTGTCCAATAGTAACCCTAATAACTCTGCCTTTAGAGGTCAAATTAAGACTATTTCAGCTCTTTGCAATGGTAACTTGTCATGCTTCCAAATTGCACCAGAATTGCCTAATTCAAAGACCATTCGATATCCAGAAAGCACGTTGGCACTCTTCGATCGTCATTTTTCAATATGGATTGTTAATCTTTCCAAATTGCGCAATCCAATGGAGATGCCAATAACTCCATCATTTGAATTTTGATTTGGTTAATATTTGGTCATTTGAAAGGTACTTTAATGGCCTTTCATTTATGACTGGAATCGTCGTATTCCGAAACCATTTGGGTATTCGTAAGTGGGATCGCAGACGTCGGTCCTGAATTTTTCCTTCGTCTCATTATCCAATAGTATCCCTCATAACTCTCTCTTCAAAGGTCGAATTTAGACTATTTTCGCTCATTGCAATGGTAACTTGTTAAGCTTCGATGTTGCACTAGAATTGCCTAATTTACAGACCATTCGATATCCCAAAAGCATGTTAGAACTCTTCGATCGTCATTTTTCAATATGGATTGTTAATCTTTCCAAATCACGTATTGCAACGGAGACACCAATAACTCCATCATTTGATGTCAGATTTGGTCAATTTTTGCTCATTCGAAAGTTACTTTAATGGTCTTTCATTTCTGACTGGAATCGTCGTATTCCGAGAACATTTTGGTATTCGTAAGTGGGATTGCAGTTGTCAGTCCAGAATTTTTCCTTCATCACCTTGTCCAATAGTAACCCTCATAACTCTCTCTTTCGATGTCGAATTTAGAAAAGTTTAGCTCATTGCAATGGTAACTTGTCAAGCTTCCAAATTGGACTAGAATTGCCAAATTCAGAGACTGTTGGCTATCCCAAAAGCATGTTGGAACTCTTTGATCGTCATTTTTCAATATGGATTGTTATTTATTCCAAATCGCATGTTCCAACAGAGATACTTATAACTCCATCAGTTGATGTCAGATTAGGTCAATTTTTGGTCATTTGAAAGGTACTTTAATGGTCTTTCATTTCTGACTGGAATCATCGTATTCCGAGACCATTTTGGCATCCATAAGTGGGATCGCATCGTCGGTCTTAAAATTTTCCTTCATCCCCTTGTCCAATAGTAACCCCCATAACTCTCTCTTCAGATGTCAAATTTAGAATATTTCATCTCATTGCAATGGAAACTTGTCAACCTTCCAAATTGAAGTAGAATTGCCTAATTCAGAGACCGTTCGATATCCCAAAAGCACATTGGAACTCTTCGATCGTCAACTTCCAATATGGATTGTTAATCTTTCCAAATCGTGCGATCCTATGGAGACGCCAATAACTCCATCATTTCATGTCGGATTGGGTCAATTTTTGGTCATCCGAAAGGTACTTTAGTGGTCATGCATTTCTGAGTGGAATTGTCATATTCTGAGTCCATTTGGGCATCTGTAAGTGGGAAGACCGTCATCGGTCCTGAATTTTTTCTTCATCTCCTTCTCCATTAGTAACCCTCATAACTCTCTCTTCAGAGGTCGTATTTAGACTATTTCAGATCATTGCAATGGTAACTTGTCAAGCTTCCAAATTGCACTAGAATTGCCTGATTCAGAGCCCATTCGATAACCTAAAAGCACGTTGGAACTCTTCGATCATCATTTTTCAATATGGATTGTTAACCTTTCCAAATCTCGTGATCCAACGGAGATGCTAATAACTCCATCATTTGATGTTGGATAGTGTTGATTTTTGGACATTTGAAAGGTATTTTAATGGTCTTTGATTTCTGACTGGAATCGTCGTATTTCGAGATCATTTGGGAATCCGTAAGTGAGATCGCAGTCGTTGGTCTTGAATTTTTCCTTAAGATCCTTGTCCAAAAGTAAACCTCATAACTCTCTCTTCATTGTTCAAATTTAGACTATTTCAGATTATTGCAATGGTAACTTGTCAAGCTTCCAAATTGCACCAGAATTGCAAATTCAAAAACCATTCGATATCCCAAAAGCACGTTAGAACTCTTCGATCGTCATTTTTCAATATGGATTGTTAATCTATTCAAATTACATGATCCAACAAGATACCAACAACTCCATCATTTGGTGTTGGATTGGGTCATTTTTGGTCATTTGTTAGGTACTTTAGTGCTCTATGTTTCCTGACTGGAATCGTCCTATTCCGAGACCATTTGGGCATCCGTAAGTGGGATTGCAGCAGTCGGTCTTGAATTTTTCCTTCATCGCCTTTTCCAATGGTAACCCTCAAAACTCTCTCTTCAGAGGTCGAATTTAGACTATTTCAGCTCATTGCAATGGTAACTTGTCAAGCTTCCAAATTACACCAGAATTGCCTAATTCAAAGACCGTTCGATATCCCAAAAGCACGTTGGAACTCTTCGATCGTCATTTTTCAATATGGATTGTTAATCTTTCCAAATCGCATGATCCAACGGAGACGCTAATAACTCCATCATTTGATGTCAGATTGGGTCGATTTTTGGTCATCTGAAAGGTACTTTAGTGATCTTGCATTTCTAACTGGAATCATCGTATTCCGAGACCATTTGGGCGTCTGTAAGTGGGATCGCAGTCGTCGGTCCTAAATTTTTCCTTCATCTCCTTGTCAAATAGTAACCCTAATAACTCTCTCTTTAGAGGTCAAATTTAGACTATTTCAGCTCATTACAATGGTAACTTGTCATGCTTCCAAATTGCACCAGAATTGCCTAATTCAAAGACCATTCGATATCCAAAAAGTACGTTTGCACTCTTCGATCCTCATTTTTCAATATGGATTGTTAATCTTTCCAAATCGCACGATCCAACGGAGACGCCAATAACTCCATCATTTGATGTCGGATTTGGTTAGTATTTGGTCATTTGAAAGCTACTTTAATGGTCTTTCATTTATGACTAGAATCGTCATATTCCGAGACCATTTGGGCATCCGTAAGTGGGATGGCTGATGTCGGTCCTGAATTTTTCCTTCATCTCATTGTCCAATAGTATCCCTCATAACTCTCTCTTTAAAGGTCAAATTTAGACTATTTCTGCTCATTGCAATGGTAACTTGTCAAGCTTCCAAGTTGCACTAGAATTGCCTAATTTACAGACCATTCGATATCCCAAAAGCATGTTAGAACACTTCGATCATCATTTTTCAATATGGAATGTTAATCTTTCCAAATCACGTGTTCTAATGGAGACGCCAATAACTCCATCATTTGATGTTGGATTTGGTCAATTTTTAGTCATTCGAAAGTTTCTTTAATGGTCTTTCATTTCTGACTGGAATCGTCGTATTCCAAGAACATTTTAGCATTTGTAAGTGGGATCGCAGTCGTCAGTCCTGAATTTTTCCTTCATCGCCTTGTCCAATAGTTACCCTTATAACTCTCTCTTTAGATGTCAAATTTAGAAAATTTCAGCTCATTGCAATGGTAACTTGTCAAGCTTCCAAATTGGACTAGAATTGCCAAATTCAGAGACCGTTCGCTATCCCAAAAGCATGTTGGAACTCTTTGATTGTCATTTTTCAATATGGATTGTTAATTATTCCAAATCGCATGACCCAACAGAGATACTTATAACTCCATCAGTTGATGTCGGATTGGGTCAATTTTTGGTCATTTGAAAGGTACTTTAATGGTCTTTCATTTCTGACTAGAATCAATGTGTTCCGAGACCATTTTGGCATCCATAACTGGGATCGCAGTCGTCGGTCTTGAATTTTTCCTTCATCCCCTTGTCCAATAGTAACCCCCATAAGTATCTCATCAGATGTCAAATTTAGAATATTTCATCTCATTGCAATGGAAACTTGTCAAGCTTCCAAATTGAAGCAGAATTGCCTAATTCAGAGACTGTTCGATATCCCAAATGCTTTTTAGAACTCTTCGATCGTCATTTTTCAATATGGATTGTTAATCTTTTCCAATCGCGCGATCCAATGGAGACGCCAACAACTCCATCATTTGATGTCAGATTACGTGAATTTTTGGTCATCCAAAAGGTACTTTAATGCTCTTGCATTTCTGAGTGGAATCGTCATATTCTGAGACCATTTGGGCATTCGTAAGTGGGAAGGCATTCGTCTGTCCTGAATTTTCCTTCATCTCCTTATCTAATAGTAACCCTCATAACTCTCTCTTTAGAGGTCAAATTTAGACTATTTCAGCTCATTGCAATGGTAACTTGTCAAGCTTCCAAATTGCACCAGAATTGCCTGATTCAGAGCCCATTCGATATCCTAAAAGCACGTTGGAATTCTTCGATCGTCATTTTTCAATAGGGATTATTAACCTTTCCAAATCTCGTGATCTAACGGAGACGCTAATAACTCCATCATTTGATGATGGATAGGGTTGATTTTTGGTCATTTGAAAGGTATTTTAATGGTCTTTGATTTTTGACTGGAATCGTCGTATTCCGAGACCATTTGGGCATCCGTAAGTGGGATCACAGTCATCGGTCTTGAATTTTTCCTTAATATCCTTGTCCAAAAGTAACCCTCATAACTCTCTCTTCATTGTTCGAATTTAGACTATTTCAGCTTATTGCAATGGTAACTTGTCAAGCTTCCAAATTGCACCAGAATTGGCAAATTCAAAAACCATTCGATATCCCAAAAGCACGTTAGAACTCTTCGATCGTCATTTTTCAATATGGATTGTTAATCTATTCAAATTGCATGATCCAACATAGATGCCAACAACCCCATCATTTAGTGTCGGATTGGGTCAATTTTTGGTCATTTGTAAGGTACTTTAGTGTTCTATGTTTCCTGACTGGAATCGTCCTATTCCGAGACCATTTGGGCATTCGTAAGTGGGATCGTATTCGTCGGTCCTCAATTTTTCCTTCATCTCCTTGTCCAATAGTAACCCTCATAACTCTCTCTTCAAAGGTCGAATTTAGATTATTTCAGCTCATTGCAATAGTAACTTGTCAAGCTTCCAAATTACACCTGAATTGCCTAATTCGAAGACCATTCGATATCCTAAAAGCACGATGGAACTCTTCGATCGTCATTTTCAAAATGGATTGTTATTCTTTCCAAATTGCATTATCCAACGAAGACGCCTAAAACTCAAACATTTAATGTCAGATTGGGTCGATTTTTTGTCATTTGAAAGGTACTTTAGTGCTCTTTCATTTCTGACTGCAATCGTCATATTCCGAGACCATTTGGGCATTCGTAAGTGGGATCGCAGTCGTCAGTCCTAAATTTTTCCTTCATCTCCTTGTCCAATAGTAACCCTCATAACACTCTCTTCAGAGGTCAAATTTTGACTATTTCAGCTAATTGCAAAGGTAACTTGTCAATCTTCCAAATTGTACCAGAATTGCCAAATTCGAAGACCATTCGATATACCCCAAAAGCATGTTGGAACTCTTCGATCGTCATTTTTCAATATGGATTGTTAATCTTTACAAATCGTGTGATCCAACGAAGATACCCATAACTCCATTTTTTCATGTCGGATTGGGTCGATTTTTAGTCATCTGGGTCATCTGAAAGGTACTTTAGTGCTCTTTCATTTCTGACTGGAATCGTCGTACTCCGAGACCATTTGGGCATCTGTAAGAGGGATCATAGTCGTCGGTCCTAAATTTTTTCATCATCTCCTTGTCCAATAGTAACCCTTATAACTTTCTCTTCAGAGGTCGAATTTAGACTATTTCAGCTCATTGCAATGGTAACTTGTCAAGCTTCCAAATTACACCAGAATTGCCTAATTCAGAGACCATTCGATATCCCAAAAGCACGTTGGAACTCTTCGATCGTCATTTTTCAATATGGATTGTTAATCTTTCCAAATCGTGCGATCCAATGGAGATGCCTATAACTCCATCATTTGATGTCAGATTGGGTCAATTTTTGGTCATTTGAAAGGTACTTTAATGGTCTTTCATTTTTTACCAGAATCATGGTATTCTGACACCTTATGGGCATCCGTAAGTGGGATCGCAGTCGTTGATCCTGAATTTTTCCTTCACCTCCTTATCCAATAATAACCATCATAACTCTCTTTAGAGGTCGAATTTAGACTATTTTAGCTCATTGCAATGGTAACTTGTCAAGCTTCCAAATTGCACTAGAATTGCCTAATTCAAAGACCATTCGATATCCCAAAAGCACGTTGGAACTCTTCGATCGTCATTTTTCAATATGGATTGTTAATCTTTCCAAATCGCGTGATCCAACGGAGACGCCTATAACTCCATCATTTGATGTCGGATTGGGTCAATTTTTGGTCATTTGAAAGGTACTTTAATGGTCTTTCATTTCTGACTGGAATCGTTGTATTCCGAGACCATTTGGGCATTTATAAGTGGGATCGCAGTCGTCGGTCTTGAATTTTCCCTACATCGCCTAGTCCATTATTAACCCTCATAACTCTCTCTTCAAAGGTCCAATTTAGACTATTTCCGCTCATTGCAATGGTAACTTGTCAAGCTTCCAAATAGCACTAGAATTGCCTAATTCAAAGACCATTCAACATCCCAAAAGCATGTTGGAACTCTTCGAATGTCATTTTTCAATCTGGATTGTTAATCTTTCCAAATCGCACAATTAAATGGAGATGCCAATAACTCCATCATTTGATGTTGGATTGGGTCGATTTTTGGTCATTTGAAAGGTACTTCAATGGTCTTACATTTTTTAGTAGAATCATCATATTTCGAGACCATTTGGGCATCCGTAAGTGGGATCGCAGTCATCGGTCCTAAATTTTTCCTTCATCTCCTTGTGCAATAGTAACCCTCATAACTCTCTCTTCAGAGGTCGAATTTAGAATATTTCAGCTCATTGGATTGGTAATTGTTAAGCTTTCTAATTGCACTCGAATTGCCTAATTCAGAGACCATTCGATGTCCCAAAAGCATGTTGGAACTCTTCGATCGTGATTTTTCAATATGGATTGTTAATCTGTTCAAATCAAGCGATCCAATGGAGATGCCTATAACTCCATCATTTGATGTTGGATTGGGTCAATTTTTGGTCATTTGTAAGGTAGTTTAATGGTCTTTCATTTCAGACTGGAATAATCATATTTCGAGACCATTTGGGCATCCATAAGTGGGATCGCAGTCGTCGGTCCTGAATTTTCCCATCATCTCCTTGTCCAATAGCACCCCTCATAACACTCTCTTCAGAGTTGGAATTTAGACTCTTTCAGATCATTGCAATGGTAACTTGTCAAGCTTCCAAATTGCACCAAAATTGCCAAATTTTGAGACAGTTCGATATCCCAAAAGCACGTTGGAACTCTTCGATCGTCATTTTTCAATATGGATAGTTAATCTTTCTAAATCGAACTATCCAATGGAGACGACTATAACTCCATCATTTGAAGTCGGATTGGGTCGATTTTCGGTCATCTGAAAGGTACTTTGGTGCTCTTGCATTTCTGACTTGAATCGTCGTATTTCGAGACCATTTGGGCATCCGTAAGTGGGATCGAAGTCGTCGGTCCTGAATTTTCCCATCATCTCCTTGTCCAATAGTAACCAACATGACTCTCTCTTCAGAGGTAAAATTTAGACTATTTCAGCTCATTGCAATGGTAACTTGTCAAGCTTCCAAATTGCACCAGAATTGCCTAATTCAGAGACCGTTCGATATCCCAAAAGCACGTTGGAACTCTTCGATCGTCATTTTTCAATATGGATTGTTAATCTTTCCAAATCGTGCGATCCGACAGAGACGCCTATAACTCCATCATTTCATGTTGGATTGGGTCGATTTTTGGTCATCTGAAAGGTACTTTAGTGCTCTTTCATTTCTAACTTGAATCGTCCTATTCCGAGACCATTTGGGCATCCGTAAGTGGGATCGCAGTCGTCGGTCCTGAATTTTTCCATCATCTCCTTGTCCAATAGTAACCCTCATAACTCTCTCTTCAAAGGTCAAATTTAAACTATTTCAGCTCATTGCAATGGTAACTTGTCAAGCTTCCAAATTGCACCAGAATTGCCTAATTAAAAGGCCATTCGATATCCCAAAAGCACGTTGGAACTCTTCGATCGTCATTTTTCAATATGGATCGTTAGTCTATTTCCAAATCACGCGATCCAACGGAGATGCCAATAACTCCACCATTTGATGTCGGATTGGCACGATTTCTTCTGACTGGAATCATCGTATTCCAAGACCATTTGGGCATTCGTTAGTGGGATCGCAGTCGTCGGTCCTGAATTTTTCCTTCATCTCCTTGTCCAATAGTAACCCTTATGACTCTCTCTTCAGAGTTCAAATTTAGACTATTTCAGCTCATTGCAATGGTAACTTTTCAAGCTTCCAAAATGAACCAGAATTGCCTAATTCAGAGACCATTCGATATCCCAAAAGCACATTGGAACTCTTCAATCGTCATTTTTCAATATGGATTGTTAATCTTTCCAAATCGCTCGATCCAATGGAGAGGCCTATAACTCCATCATTTGATGTCGGATTTGGTCAATTTTTGGTCATTTGAAAGGTACTTAAATGGTCTTTCATTTCTGACTTGAATCGTCGTATTCCGACACCATTTGGGCATCCATAAGTGGAATCGCAGTTGTCGATCCTGAATTTTTCCATCACCTCCTTGTCCAATAGTTACCCTCATAACTCTCTCTTCAAAATTTGACTTTAGACTATTGCAGCTCATTCAAATGGTAACTTGTCAAGCTTCCAAATCACACCAGAATTGCCTAATTTAGAGACCGTTCGATATCCCAAAAGCATGTTGGAACTCTTCGATCGTCATTTTTTAATATCGAATGTTAATCTTTCCAATACGCGCGATCCAATGGAGACACCAATAACTCCATCATTTGATGTCGGATTGGGATGTTTTTTGGTCATTTGAAAGATACATTAGAGCTCGATTGAATCGTTGTATTATGAGACCATTTGGGCATCCGTAAGTGTGATCGCATTCGTCGGTCCTAAATTTTTCCTTCATCTCCTTGTCCAATAGTAACCCTCATAACTCTCTCTTAAGAGGAGGAATTTAGACATATTTTAGCTCATTGCAATGGTAACTTGTCAAGCTTCCAAATTGCACCAGAATTGCCTAATTCGGAGACCATTCGATATCCCAAAAGCATGTTGGAACTCTTCGATCGTCATTTTTCAATATGGATTGTTAATCTTTCCAAATCGCACGATCCAATGGAGACGCATATAACTCCATCATTTGATGTCGGATTGGGTCAATTTTTGGTCATTTGAAAGGTACTTTAATGGTCTTTCATTTCTGACTGGAATCGTCGTATTCCCACACCATTTGGGCATCCATAAGTGGGATCGCAGTCGTCGATCCTGAATTTTTCCATCACCTCCTTGTCCAATAGTAACCCTCATAACTCTCTCTTCAGAGTTCGAATTTAGACTCTTTCAGCTCATTCAAATGGTAACTTGTCAAGCATCCAAATTGCACCAGAATTGCCTAATTCAGAGACCGTTCGAAAGTTAGAACTCTTCGATCGTCATTTTTCAATATGGATTGTTAATCTTTCTAAATCGTGTGATCCAATGGAGACGCCTATAACTCTATCATTTAATGTTAGATTGGGTGGATTTTTGGTCATTTGAAAGGTACTTTAGCGCTCTTTCATTTCTGACAAGAATCGTCCTATTCCGAGACCATTTGGGCATCCGTTGTTAGGATGGCAATCGTCGGTCTTGAATTCTTCCTTCATCTCCTTGTCTAATAGTAACCCTCATAACTCTCTCTTTAGAGGTTAAATTTTGACTATTTCAGCTCATTTCAATGATACTTGTTAAGTTTTCAAGTTGCACCAGAATTGCCTAATTCAGAGACCGTTCGATATCCCAAAAGCACATTCGAACTCTTCGATCATCATTTTTCAATATGGATTGTTAATCTATCCAAATTGCACGATCCAATAGAGACACTTATAGTTCCATTATTTTATGTCAGATTGGGTCATTTTTTGGTCATTTGAAAGGTACTTTAATGGTCTTTCATTTTTTACTGGAATCGTCGTATTCCGACACCATTTGGGCATCCGTAAGTGGGATCGCCGTCGTCGATCCTGAATTTTTCCATCATGTTCTTGTCCAATAGTAACCCTCATAACTCTCTCTTTAGAGTTCAAATTTAGACTCTTTC
The DNA here is from genome assembly GCF_029962835.1 of Magnolia sinica. Lineage (NCBI taxonomy): Eukaryota > Viridiplantae > Streptophyta > Magnoliopsida > Magnoliales > Magnoliaceae > Magnolia > Magnolia sinica. Next base: position 30,938,569 of record NC_080587.1, read on the forward strand.
AGCTCAATCGAATGGTAACTTGTCAATCTTCCAAATTGCACCAGAATTGCCAAATTCAAAGACCATTCGATATCCCAAAAGCACGTTGGAACTCTTCACTCGTCATTTTTCAATATAGATTGTTAATCTTTCCAAATCGCGCGATCCAATGGAAATACCAATAACTCCATCATTTGCTATCGGATTGGGTCAATTTTTGGTCATTTGAAAGGTACTTTAGTGCTCTTTCATTTCTGACTGGAAATGTCATAGTCCGAGACCATTTGGGCATCCATAAGTGGGATAGCAATCGTCAGTCCTGAATTTTTCCTTCATCTCCATGTCCAATAGTAACCCTCATAACTCTCTCTTCAGAGGTCGAATTTAGACTATTTCAGCTCATTGCAATGGTAACTTGTCAAGCTTCCAAATTGCACTAGAATTGCCTAATTCAGAGACCATTCGATATCCCAAAAGCATGTTGGAACTCTTCGATCGTCATTTTTCAATATGGATTGTTAATCTTTCCAAATCACGCGATCCAATGAAGACGCCCATAACTCCATCATTTAATGTCAGATTGAGACGATTTTTGGTAATTTGAAAGGTATATTAATGCACTTTCATTTCTGACTAGAATCAATGTATTCTGAGACCATTTGGGCATCCGTAAGTGGGATCGCAATCGTCGGTCCTGAATTTTTCCTTCATATCCTTGTCCAATAGTAACCCTCTTAACTCTCTCTTCAGCGGTCGAATTTAGACAATTTCAGCTCATTGCAATGGTAACTTGTCAAGCTTCCAAATAGCATCAGAATTGCCTAATTCGGACAATGTTCGATATCCCAAAGGCGCATTGGAACTCTTCGACCGTCAGTTTTCAATATGGATTGTTAATCTTTCCAAATTGCGCAAACCAATGGAGATGCCCATAACTCCATCATTTGATGTCGGATTGGCCGATATTTGGTCATCTGAAAGGTACTTTAGTGCTCTTTCATTTCTGACTAGAATCGTCGTATTCCGATACCATTTGGGCATACGTAAGTAGAATCGCAGTCGTCGGTCCTGAATTTTTTCCATCATCTCCTTTGTCCAATAGTAACCCTCATAACGCCCTCTTCAGAGGATGAATTTATACTATTTCAGCTCATTGCAATGGTAACTAGTCAATCTTCCAAATTGCCCCAGAATTGCCTAATTCAAAGACCATTCGATATCCCAAAAGCCTGTTGGAACTCTTCAATCGTCATTTTTCAATATGGATTGTTAATCTTTCCAAATCACGCGATCCAATAGAGACGCCCACAACTCCACCATTTGACGTCGGATTGGATTGGATTTTTGGTCATTTGAAAGGTACTTTAGTGCTCTTTCATTTCTGATCGGAATAGTCGTATTTCGAGACCATTTGGGCATCCGTAAGTGGGATCGCAGTCGTCGGTCCTGAATTTTTCCTTCATCTCCTTGTCCAATAGTAACCCTCATAACTCTCTCTTCAGAGGTCGAATTTAGATTATTTCAACTCATTGCAATGGTAACTTATCAGGCTTCCAAATAGCACTAGAATTTCCTAATTCAGAGCCCATTCGATATCCCAAAAGCACGTTGGACTCTTCGATCATCATTTTTTAATTTGGAGTGTTAATCTTTCCAAATCATGTGATCTAATGGATAAGCCAATAACTCCATCATTTGATATGGATTGGGTCAATTTTTATTCATTTGAAAGGTACTTTAATGTTCTTTCATATATGACTGGAATCGTCAGATTTCGAGACCATTTGGGCATCCATAAGTGGGATCGTAGTCATCGGTCCTGAATTTTTCCTTCATCTCCTTGTCCAATAGTAACCCTCATAACTCTCTCTTCAAAGTTCAAATTTAGACTATTTTAACTCATTGCAATGATAACTTGTCAAGCTTCCAAATCGCACTAGAATGCCCTAATTCAAAGACCATTCGATATCCCAAAAGCATGTTGGAACTCTTCGATCGTCATTTTTCAATATAGATAGTTAATATTTCCAAATCGCGCGATCCAACAAAGACGCCTATAACTCCATCATTTGATGTTAAATTAGGTCAATTTTTGGTCATTTGAAAGGTACTTTAATGGTCTTTCATTTTTTACTAGAATCATCTTATTCGGAGACCATTGGAACAACCGTAAGTGGGTTCGTAGTCGTCGGTCCTGAATTTTTTCTTCATCTCCTTGTCCAATAGTAACCCTCATAACTCTCTCTTCAGAGGATGAATTTTGACTATTTCAGCTCATTACAATGGTAACTTGTCAAGCTTCCAAATTGCACCAGAATTGCTTAATTCAAAGACCATCTGATATCCCAAAAGCACGTTAGAACTCTTTAATCATCTTTTTTCAATATGGATTGTAAATCTTTTTAAATCGCACGATCCAATAGAGACACCAACAACTCCATCATTTGATGTCGGATTGGGTCAATTTTTTGTCATCTAAAAGGTACTTTAGTGCTTTTGCATTTTCGACCGAAATCGTTGTATTCCGAGACAATTTCGGCATCCGTAAGTGGGATGGCAGTCGTCAGTCCTAAATTTTTCCTTCATCTCCTTATCTAGTAGTAGCCCTCATACCTCTCTCTTTAGAGAACGAATTTAGACTATTAAAGCTCATTGGAATGGTAACTTGTCAAGCTTCCAAATTGCACCACAATTGCCTAATTTAGAGCCCATTCAATTTCCTAAAAGCACGGTGGAACTCTTTGATCGTCATTTTTCAATTTAGATTGTTAATCTTTCCAAATCACATGATCCAATGGATTCACCTATAACTTCATCATTTGATGTGGATTGGATCGATTTTTGGTCATTTGAAAGGTACTTTAAATGGTCTTTTATTTTTGACTGGAATGGTTGTATTTTGAGACAATTTGGGCATCCGTAAGTGGGATTGCAGTTGTCAGTCCTGAATTTTTCCATCATCTCCCTGTCCAATAGTAGCCCTCATAACTCTCTTCAGAGATCGAATTTAGACTATTTCAGCTCATTGTAATGGTAACTTGTCAAGCTTCCAAATTGCAACAGAATTGCCTTATTCAAATACCATTCGATATCCCAAAAGCACGTTGGAACTCTTCAATCGTCATTTTTCAATATGGATTGTTAATCTTTCCAAATCAAGCGATCCAATGAAGACGCCTATAACTCCTTCATTTGATATTGGATTGGGTCAATTTTTGGTCATTTGTAAGGTACTATAGTGCTCTATATTTCCTAACTAGAATCGTCCTATTCTGAGACCATTTGGGCATTCATAAGTGGGATCGTAGCCGTCGGTGCTAAATTTTTCCTTCATCTCCTCATCCAATATTAACCTCATAACTCTCTCTTCAGAGGTCGAATTTACACTATTTTAGCTCAATGCAATGGTAACTTGTCAAGCTTCCAAATTACACCTAAATTGCCTAATTCAAAGACCATTCGATATCCCAAAAGCACGTTGGAACTCTTCGATCGTCATTTTTCAATATGGAGACACCAATAAATCCCTCATTTGATGTCGGATTGAGTCAACTTTTGGTCATTTGAAAGGTATTTTAATGGTCATTCATTTTTTCTAGAATCGTCGTATTCCAAGATCATTTGGGCATTTGTATGTGGGATCGTAGTCGTTGGTCCTAAATTTTTCCTTTATCTCCTTGTCCAATAGTAACCCTAATAACTCTCTCTTTAGAGGTCAAATTTAGACTATTTCAGCTCATTGCAATGGTAACTTGTCAAGCTTCCAAATTGCACTAGAATTGCCTAATTCAAAGACCATTCAATATCCGAAAAGCACGTTGGCACTCTTCGATCGTCATTTTTCAATATGGATTGTTAATCTTTCCAAATCGCGCGATCCGATGGAGACGCCAATAACTCCATCATTTGATGTCAGATTGGGTCGATTTTTGGTCATTTTAAAGGTACTTTAATGGTCTTTCATTTATGACTGGAATCGTCGTATTCCGAGACCATTTGGGCATCCGTAAGTGGGATCACCATCGTCGGTCTTGAATTTTTCCTTCATCTCATTGTCCAATAGTAACCCTCATAACTGTCTCTTCAAAGGTCAAATTTAAACTATTTCCACCCATTGCAATGGTAACTTGTTAAGCTTCCAAGTTGCACTAGAATTGCCTAATTTACAGACCATTCGATATCCCAAAAGCATGTTGGAACTCTTCGATCGTCATTTTTCAATATGGATTGTTAATCTTTCCAAATCACGTGTTCCAACGGAGACGCCAATAACTCCATCATTTGATGTCGGATTTGGTTAATTTTTGGTCATTCGAAAGTTACTTTAATGGTCTTTCATTTCTAACTGGAATCGTCGTATTCTGAGAACATTTCGGCATTCGTAAGTGGGATCGCAGTCATCAGTCCTGAATTTTTCCTTCACCTCCTTTTCCAATAGTAACCCTCATAACTCTCTCTTTAGATGTCGAATTTAGAAAATTTTAGCTCATTGCAATGGTAACTTGTCAAGCTTCCAAATTAGACCAGAATTGCCTAATTCAGATACCGTTCGCTATCCCAAAAGCATGTTGGAACTCTCTGATCGTCATTTTTCAATATGGATTGTTAATTATTCCAAATCGCATGATCCAACGGAGATACCTATAACTCCATCATTTGATGTCAGATTGGGTTGTTTTTTGTTCATTTGAAAGGTACTTTAATGGTCTTTCATTTCTGACTGGAATTATCGTATTCCGTGACCATTTTGACATCCATATGTGGGATCAAAGTCGTCGGTCTTAAATTTTTCCTTCATTCCCTTGTCCAATAGTAACCCCCATAACTCTCTCTTCAGATGTCATATTTAGAATATTTCATCTCATTGCAATGGAAACTTGTCAAGCTTCCAAATTTGAAGAAGAATTGCCTAATTCTGAGACCGTTCGATATCCCAAAAGCTTGTTGGAACTCTTCGATCGTCATTTTTCAATATGGATAGTTAATCTTTTCCAATCACGTGGTCCAACGGAGACGCCAACAACTCCATCATTTGATGTCGGATTGGGTCATTTTTTAGTCATCCGAAAAGTACTTCAGTGCTCTTGCATTTCTGAGTGGAATCATCATATTCCGAGACCATTTGGGCATCCGTAAGTGGGAAGGCAGTTATCAATCCTGAATTTTTCCTTCATCTCCTTGTCCAATAATAACCCTCATAACTCACTCTTTAAAGGTCGAATTTAGACTATTTCAGCTCATTACAATGGTAACTTTTCAAGCTTCCAAATTGCACCAGAATTGCCTGATTCAAAGCCCATTCGATATCCTAAAAGCACTTTGGAACTCTTCGATCGTCATTTTTCAGTATGGACTGTTAACCTTTCCAAATCTCGTGATCCACCGGAGACTCTAATAACTCCATCATTTGATGTTGGATAGGTTTGACTTTTGGTCATTTGAAAGGTATTTTAATGGTCTTTGATTTCTGACTAGAATCATCGTATTCCGAGACCATTTGGGGATTCGTAAGTGGGATCACAGTCGTCGGTCGTGAATTTTTTCGTAATATCCTTGTCCAAAAGTAACCCTCATAACTCTCTCTTCATTGTTCGAATTTAGACTATTTCAGCTTATTGCAATGGTTACTTGTCAAGCTTCCAAACTGAAGCAAAATTGCCAAATTTAAAAACCATTCGATATCCCAAAAGTACGTTAGAACTCTTTGATCATCATTTTTCAATATGGATTGTTAATCTATCCAATCATGTGATCCAACGGAGATGCCTATAACTCCATCATTTGCTGTCGGATTGGGTCGATTTTTTATCATCTGAAAGGTACTTTAGTGCTCTTGCATTTCTGACTGGAATCATCGTATTCCGAGACCATTTGGGCATCCATAAATGAGATGGCAGTCGTCGGTCCTAAATTTTTCCTTCCTCTCCTTGTCCAACAGTAACCCTCATAACTCTCTCTCTTTAGAGGTCGAGTTTAGAATATTTTGTCTCATTGCAATGGTAACTTGTCAAGCTTCCAAATTGCATCAGAATTGCCTAATTTAGAGCCCATTCGATATCCCAGAAGAACGTTGGAACTCTTCGATCATCGTTTTTTAATTTGGATTGTTAATCTTTCCAAATTGTGCGATCCAACTAATACACCTATAACTCCATCATTTGATGCTGATTGGGTCAATTTTTAGTCATTAGAAAGGCACTTTATTATTCTTTCATTTTTTACTGGAATCGATGTATTCTGGGACCATTTGGGCATCCGTAAGTGGGATCGCATTCGTTGGTCCTGAATTTTTCCTTCATCACCTTGTCCAATAGTAACCCTCATAACTCTCTCTTCATTGTTCGAATTTAGACTACTTTAGCTCTTTGCAACGGTAACTTGTCAAGCTTCCAAATCGCACCAGAATTGCCTAATTTAGAGACCGTTCGATATCCGAAAGCACGTTGGAACTCTTCGATCATCATTTTTAAATATGGATTGTTAATCTTTCCAAATAGCGTGATCCTATGGTGACACCTAAAAATCCTTCATTTGATGTCGGATTGTGTCAATTTTTGGTCATTTGAAAGGTATTTTAGTGCTCTATGTTTCCTAACTGGAATTGTCCTATTCCGAGATCATTAGGGCATCTATAAGTGGGATCGTAGTCGTCGGTACTGAATTTTTCCTGCATCTCCTCATCCAATAGTAACCCTTATAACTCCCTCTTCAGAGGTCAAATTTGGCTATTTCAGCCCATTGCAATGGTAACTTGTCAAGCTTCCAAATTGCACCAGAATTGCCTAATTCAAAGACCATTCGATATCCCAAAACTACTTTAGAACTCTTCGATTGTCATTTTTAAATATGGATTGTTAATTATTCCAAATCATGTGATCCAATGGATACGTTTATACCTCTATCATTTGATGTTGGATTCGGTTGATTCTTGCTCATTTGAAAGGTACTTTAATGGTCTTTCATTTTTTACTGGAACCATCATATTTCGAGACCATTTGGGCATCCATAATTGGGATCGCAGTCCTTGGTCCAAAATTTTTCCTTCATCCCCTTTTTCAATAGTAACCCTCGTAACTCTCTCTTCAGAGGTCGAATTTAGAATATTTCAGATCAATACAATTGTAACTTGTCAAGCTTCCAAATTGCACCAAAATTGCCTAATTCAGAGCCTTTTCGATATGCCAAAAGCACGTTGGAACTCTTGGATTGTCATTTTTTAATATGGATTGTTAATCTTTCCAAATAGCGCGATCTAACAGAGATGCCAATAACTCCATCATTTGATGTCGAATTAGGGTGATTTTTAGTCATTTGAAAGGTTCTTTAATGGTCTTTCATTTCTGACTGGAATCGTTATATTTCGAGACCAATTGGGCATCTGTAAGTGGGATCACAGTCGTCGGTCCTAAATTTTACCTTCATCTCCTTGTCCAATACTAACCTCATAACTCTCTCTTCGGAGGTTGATTTAGAATATTACAGCTCAATGCAATGGTAACTTGTCAATCTTCCAAATTGGAGCAGAATTGCATAATTTAGAGACCGTTCGATATCCCAAAAGCAGGTTGGAACTCTTTGATCATCATTTTTCAATATGGATTGTTAATGTTTTTGAATTGCCCGATCCAACAAAGATGCCAACAACTCCATCATTTAATGTCAGATTGTGTCAATTTATGGTCATCTGAAAGGTACTTTAGTGCTCTTGCATTTGTGACCGGAATCGTCGTATTCCGAGACCATTTGGGCAACCGTAAGTGGGATGGCAGTCGTCGGCCCAAAATTTTTCCTTCATCTTCTAGTCTAATAGTAACCCTCATAACTCTCCCTTTAGAGTTCGAATTTAGACTTTTTCAGCTCATTGCAATGGTAACTTGTCAAGCTTCCAAATAGCACCAGAATTGCCTATTTTAAAGACCATTTGATATCCCAAAAGCACGTTGGAACTCTTCGTTCATCATTTTTCAATATGGATTGTTAATTAATCTAAATTGCATGATCCAACGGAGACACTTATAACTCCATCATTTCATGTCGGATTGGGTCGATTTTTGGTCATTTAAAAATGGTCTTTCATTTCTAGCTAGAATCATCATATTTCGAGAGCATTTGGGCATCCATAATTGGGATCACTGTCATCGGTCCTGAATTTTTCTTTCATCCCCTTGTCCAGTAGTAACCCTCATAACTCTCTCTTCAGAAGTCAAATTTAGAATATTTCAGCTCAATGCAATGGTAACTTGTCAAGCTACCAACTTGGAGCAGAATTGCATAATTCAGAGACCGTTCATTATCCCAAAAGCAGGTTGGAACTCTTCGATCGTCATTTTTCAGTATGGATTGTTAATCATTTTAAATCATGCAATCCAACAGAGACGCTAACAACTCCATCATTTAATGTCAGATTGTGTTAATTTATGGTCATCTGAAAGGTACTTTAGTGCTCTTGCATTTGTGACCGAAATCGTCGTATTGCGAGACCAATTGGGCAACCGTAAGTGGGATGGCAGTTGTCGGTCCTAAATTTTTCCTTCATATCCTTGTGTAATAGTAACCCTCATAACTCTCTCTTCAGAGTTCGAATTTAGACTATTTCAGCTCCTTGTAATGGAAACTTGTCAAGCTTCCAAATCGAATCAGAATTGCCTAATTCAAAGACCATTCGATATCCCAAAAGCACGTTGGAACTCTTCGATCATCATTTTTCAATATGGATTGTTAATCTTTCCAAATCACGCGATCCAACAAAGATGCTAATAACTCCATCATTTGATGTCGGATGGGGTTAATTTCTGGTCATTTAAAAGGTATTTTAATGGTCTTTCATTTCTCACTGGAATCATCGTATTCCGAGACCATTTGAGCATCCATAAGTGGGATCGCTGTTGTCGGTCCTGAATTTTTCCTTCATCTCTATCTAACAGTAACCCTCATAAATCTCTCTTCAGAGGTCGAATTTTGACAACTTCAGCTCATTGCAATGGTAACTTGTCATGCTTCCAAATTGCACCAGAATTGCCTAATTCAAAGACCATTCGATATCCCAAAAGCACGATAGAACTCTTCAATCGTCATTTTTAAATATGGATTGTTAACCTTTTCAAATTGCACAATCTAATAGAGACGCCAACAACTTCGTCATTTGATGTCGGATTTGGTCAATTTTGGTCATCTGAAAGTTACTTCAGTGCTCTTACATTTCTGACTAGAATCGTCTTATTCCGAGACCGCTTGGGCATCCGTAAGTGGGATGGCAGTCGTCGGTCATAAATTTTTCCTTTATCTCCTTGTCCAATTGTAACCCTCATAACTCTCTCTTCAGAGTTTGAATTTAGACTATTTCAGCTCATTGCAATGGTAACTTGTCAAGCTTCCAAATTGCACCAGAATTGCCTAATTGAGAGCCCATTCGATATCCAAAAAGCACGTTGGAACTCTTCGATTGTCTTTTTTTAATTTGGATTGTTAATCTTTCCAAATCACATGATCCAATGAATACGCCTATAACTCCATCTTTTGATGTGGAATGGTTCAATTTTTGGTCATTTGAAAGTTACTTTAATGTTCTTTCATTTTTTACTAGAATTGATGTATTCCGAGACCATTTAGGCATTCGTAAGTGGGATTGTAGTCGTCACTCCTCAATTTTCACTTCATCTCCTTGTCCAATAGTAACCCTAATAACTCTCTCTTCAGAGGTCGAATTTTTACTATTTCAGCTCATTGCAATGGTAACTTTTCAAGCTTCCAAATTGCACTAGAATTGTTTTAATTCAAAGTCCATTCGATATCCCAAAAGCACGTTGAAACTCTTCGATCGTCATTTTTCAATATGGATTAATCTTTCCAAAATGTACGATCCAACAGAGACGCCAATAACTCCATCATTTAATGTCGGATTGGGTTGATTTTTGGTCTTGTGAATGGTACTTTAATGGTCATTCATTTTTATTGGAATCGTCGTATTCCGAGACCATTTGGGCATCCGTAAGTGGGATTGCAGTTGTCAGTCCTGAATTTTTCCTTCATCTCATTGTCTAATAGTAACCATCATAACTCTCTCTTCAGAGTTCGAATTGAAACTATTTCATCTCATTGTAATGGTAACTTTTCAAGCTTCCAAATTACACCAGAATTGCTTCATTCAAAGTCCATTCGATATCCCAAAAGCACATTGAAATGCTTTGATCGTCATTTTTCAATATGGATTAATCTTTCCAAAAAGCATGATCCAACGGAGACGCTAATAACTCCATCATTTAATGTCGGATTGGGTTGATTTTTGGTCATTTGAAAGGTACTTTAATGGTCTTTCATTTCTAACTGGAATCATCGTATTCTGAGACCATTTGGGCATCCGTAAGTGGGATCGCAGTCGTCGATCCTGAAATTTTCCTTCATCTCCTTGTCCAATAGTAACCCTCATAACTCTCTCTTCAGAGGTCGAATTTTGACTAGTTCAGCTCATTACAATGGTAACTTGTTGACCTTCCAAATTGCACCAGAATTGTTTAATTCAGAGCCCAATTGATATCCTAAAAGCACATTGGAACTCTTCGATCATCATTTTTTAATTTGGATTGTTAATCTTTCCAAATCGCTTGATCCAAAGGATACGCCAATAACTCCATCATTTGTTGTGGATTGGGTCAATTTTTTGTCATTTGAAAGGTACTTTAATGTTCTTTCATATATGACTTGAATCGTCGGATTCCGAGACCATTTGGGCATCCATATGTGGGATTACAGTTGTTGGCCCTGAATTTTTCCTTCATCTCCTTATCCAATAGTAACCTTCATAACTCTCTCTTCAGAATTCGAATTCAGACTATTTTAGCTCATTGCAATGATAACTTTTTAAGCTTCCAAATTACACTAAAATGCTCTAATTCGAAGACCATTCAATATCCTAAAAGCATGTTGGAACTCTTCGATCGTCATTTTTCAATATGGTTTGTTAATTATTCCAAATCACACGATCCAACCGAGACGTGTATAACTCCTTCATTTGATGTCGGATTGGCAATTTTTGGTCATTTTAAAGGTACTTTAATGGTCTTTCATTTCTGACTAGAATCATCGTATTTTGAGACCATTTGGGTATCCATAATTGGGATCGCAGTCGTCGGTCCTGAAATTTTCCTTCATCTCCTTGTCCAATAGTAACCCTCATAACTCTCTCTTCAAAGTTTGAATTTAGAATTTTTTAGCTCATTGCAATGGTAACTTGTCAAGCTTCTAGATCGCTCCAGAATTGCCTAATTCAGAGACCGTTCGATATCCCAAAAGCACATTGGAACTCTTCAATCTTCATTTTTCACTATGGATTGTTAATCTTTCTAAATAGCGCGATCCAATGGAGACTCCCATAACTCCTTCATTTGATGTCGGATTGGGTCAATTTTTGGTCATTTGAAAGGTACTTTAGTGCTTTATGTTTCCTAACTGGAATCGTCGTATTTCGAGATCATTTAGGCATCCGTAAGTGGGTTCATAATTGTCGGTCCTGAATTTTACCTTCATCTCCTTGTCCAATAGTAACCCTCATAACTCACACTTCAGAGGTCAAATTTTGACTATTTCAGTTCATTCATTGGTAACTTGTGAAGCTTCCAAATTGCACCAGAATTGCCTAATTCAAAGACGATTCGATATCCCAAAAGCACGTTAGAACTCTTCGATCATCATTTTTCAATATGGATAGTAAATCTTTTCAAATCGCGCGATCCATCAGAGACACCAACAACTCCATCATTTGATGTCAGATTGGGTCAATTTTTGGTCATCTGAAAGGTACTTTAGTGCTCTTGCATTTCTGACTGGAATCGTCGTATTCCGAGACAATTTGGGCATCTGTAAGTGGGATCGCAGTTGTCAGTCCTAAATTTTTTGTTCATCTTCTTGTCTAAATCATGCGATCCAATGGATACGCCTATAACTTCTTCATTTAATGTGGATTGGATCGATTTTTGGTCATTTGAAAGGTACTTTAAATGGTCTTTCATTTCTGACTGGAATGGTTGTATTTCGAGACCATTTGGGCATCCATAAGTCAAATTGCAGTTGTCAGTCCTGAATTTTTTTGTCATCTCCCTGTCCAATAATAACCCTCATAACTCTCTCTTCAGAGATCGAATTTAGACTATTTCATCTCATTGCAATGGTAGCTTGTGATGCTTCCAAATTGCACCAGAATTGCCTAATTCAGAGCCCATTCGATATCCCAAAAGCACGTTGGAACTCTTCGATCATCATTTTTATATTTGGATTGTTAATCTTTGCAAATCACACGATCGAATGGATTCGCCTATAACTTCATCATTTGATGTGGATTGGATCAATTTTTGGTCATTTAAAAGGTACTTTAAATGGTCTTTCATTTCTGACTTGAATGGTTGTATTCCGAGACCATTTGGGCATTTGTAAGTGGGATTGCAGTCGTCAGTCCTGAATTTTTTTTGTCATCTCACTGTCCAATAGTAACCCTTATAACTCTCTCTTCAGAGATCGAATTTAGACTATTTCAGCTCATTGCAATGGTAACTTGTCAAGCTTCTAAATTGCACTAGAATTGCCTAATTCAAAGCCCAATCGATATTCCAAAAGCACGTTGGAACTCTTCTATCGTCATTTTTCAATTTGGATTGTTAACCTTTCTAAATCACACGATCTAATGGAGATGCCTATAACTCGTTCATTTGATGTCGGATTGGATCAATTTTTGATCATTTGAAAGGTACTTTAGTGCTCTATTTTCCAGACTAGAATCGTCCTATTCCGAGACCATTTGGGCATTCGTAAGTGGGATCGCAGTCATTGGTCTTAAATTTTTCCTTCATCTCCTCGTCCAATATTAAGCCTCATAAGTCTCTCTTCAGAGGTCAAATTTATATTATTTCAGCTCAATACAATGGTAAGTTGTCAAGCTGCCAAATTACACCAGAATTGCTTAATTCAAAGACCATTCTATATACCAAAAGCACGTTGGAACTCTTCGATCGTCATTTTTCATTATGGAGACACTAATAACTCCATTATTTGATGTCGGAATGGGTTGATTTTTAGTCATTTGAAAGGTATTTTAATGGTCATTCATTTCTGAGTCGAAACGTTGTATTCCGAGACCATTTGGGCATCGGTAAGTGGGAAGGCACTCGTCGGTCCTGAATTTTTCCTTCATCTCCTTGTCCAATAGTAACCCTCATAACTCTCTCTTCAGAAGTTGAATTTAGACTATTTCAGCTCATTGCAATGGTAACCTGTCAAGCTTCCAAATTGCACCAGAATTGCCTAATTTAGAGCCCATTCGATATCCCAAAAGCATGTTGGAACTCTTCGATCGTCATTTTTCAATATAGATTTTTAATCTTTCCAAATTGCGTGATCCAATGGAGACACCAATAACTCCATCATTTGATGTCGGATTTGCTCAATTTTTTGTCATTCGAACGTTACTTTAATGGTCTTTCATTTCTAACTGGAATCGTCGTATTCCGAGAACATTTCGGCATCCGTAAGTGTGATTGCAGTCGTCAGTCCTGAATTTTTCCTTCATCTCCTTGTCCAACAGTAACCCTCATAACTCTCTCTTCAGATGTCAAATTTAGAAAATTTTAACTCATTGCAATGGTAACTTGTCAAGCTTCCAAATTTGACAAGAATTGCCTAATTCAGAGACTGTTTGCTATCCCAAAAGCATGTTGGAACTCTTCGATCATCATTTTTCAATATTGATTGTTAATTATTCCAAATCGCATGATCCAATAGAGATACCTATAACTCCATCATTTGATGTCGGATTGGGTTGATTTTTGGTCATTTGAAAGGTACTTTAATGGTCTTTCATTTTTGATAGGAATCATCGTATTCCGAGACCATTTTGGCATCCGAAAGTGGGATCGTAGTCGTCGGTCTTGAATTTTTCCTTCATCCCCTTGTCCAATAGTAACGCTATAATTCTCTCTTTAGAGGTCAAATTTAAAATATTTCATCTTATTGCAATGGTATCTTGTCAAGCTTCTAAATTGAAGTAGAATTGCCTAATTCAAAGACCGTCCGATATCCCAAAAGCTCGTTGGAACTCTTCGATCGTCATTTTTCAATATGGATTGTTAATCTTTTCGAATCGCGCGATCCAACAGAGACGCCAACAACTCCAACATTTGATGTCGGATTGGGTCAATTTTTGGTCATCTAAAAGGTACTTTAGTGCTCTTACATTTCTGAATGGAATCGTCATATTCCGAGACCATTTGGGCATCCATAAGTGGGAAGGTAGTTGTCGGTCTTGAATTTTTCCTTCATCTCCTTGTCCAATAGTAACCCTCATAACTCTCTTTAGAGGTTGAATTTAGACTATTTCAGCTCATTGCAATGATAACTTATCAAGCTTCCAAATTGCACCAGAATTACCTAATTTAGAGCCCATTCGATATCCCAAAAGCACGTTGGAACTCTTCGATCGTCATTTTTCAATATGGATTGTTAATCTTTCCAAATCTCGTGATCCAACGGAGATGGTAATAACTCCATCATTTGATGTTGGATATGGTTGATTTTTTTGTCATTTGAAAGGCATTTTAATGGTCTTTGATTTCTGACTAGAATCGTCGTATTCAGAGACCATTTGGGCATCCGTAAGTGGGATCTCAGTTGTCGGTCTTGAATTATTCCTTAATATCCTTGTCCAAAAGTAACCCTCATAAATCTCTCTTTATTGTTCGAATTTAGACTATTTCAGTTCATTGCAATGGTAACTTGTCTAGCTTCCAAATTGCACCAGAATTGGCTAATTCAAAAACCATTCGATATCCCAAAAGCATGTTAGAACTCTTCGATCATTATTTTTCAATATGGATTGTTAATCTATTCAGATTGCGCGATCCTACAGAGACACCAACAACTCCATCATTTGATGCCGGATTTGGTCAATTTTTGGTCATCTGAAAGATACTTTAGTGCTCTTGCATTTTTTACTATAATCATTGTATTCCGAGACCATTTGGGCATCCATAAGTGGGATGGCAGTCGTCGGTACTAAATTTTTCCTTCATCTCCTTGTCCAATAGTAACCCTCATAACTCTCTCTCTCTCTCTCTCTCTAGAGGTTGAGTTTAGACTATTTTAGCTCATTGCAATGGTAACTTGTCAAGCTTCCAAATTACACTAGAATTGCCTAATTCAGAGCCAATTCGATATCCCAAAAGCACGTTGGAACTCTTCGTTCATCATTTTTCAATATGGATTTTTAATCTTTCCAAATCGCGCGATCCAATGGATATGCCTATAACTCCATCATTTGATGTGGTTTGGATCAATTTTTTGTCATTTGAGCGGTATTTTAATGTTCTTTCTTTTCTGACTGGAATCGATGTATTCCAAGACCATTTGGGCATCCGTAAGTGGGATTACAGTCTTCGGTCATATATTCAAAGCCCATTCGATATCCCAAAAGCACGTTGGCACTCTTCGATCGTCATTTTTCAATATGGATTGTTAATCTTTCCAAATTGTGGGATTTGATGGAAACGCCAATAACCCCATCATTTGATGTCGGATTGGGTCGATTTTCAGTCATTTGAAAGATACTTTAATGGTCTTTCATTTATGACTGTATCGTCATTTTCTGAGGCCAATTGGGCATCCGTAAGTTGGATCGCATTCGTCGGTCCTGAATTTTCCTTCATCTCATTGTCCAATAGTAACCCTCATAACTCTCCCTTCAGAGTTTGAATTTAGACAATTTTAACTCGTTGCAATGGTAATTTTTCAAGCTTCCAAATTGCACCAGAATTGCCTAACTCAAAGACCATTCGATATCCCAAAAGTATGTTGGAACTCTTCGATCGTCATTTTTCAGTATGGTTTGTTAATTTTTCTAAATCTCCCGATCCAACCGAGACTCCTATAACTCCATCATTTGATGTCGGATTGGGTCAATTTTTGGCCATTTGAAAGAAACTTTAATGTTCTTTCATTTCTGACTAGAACCATCATATTCCGAGACCATTTGGGCATCATTAATTGGGATCACAGTCATCGGTCCTGAATTTTTCCTTCATCCCCTTATCCAATAGTAACCCTCATAACTCTCACTACAGAGGTCGAATTTAGAATATTTCTGGTCATTGCAATGGTAAGTTGTCAAGCTTCCAAATCGCACCAGAATTGCCTAATTCAGAGACCGTTCGATATCCCAGAAGCACGTTGAAACTCTTCGATCGTCACTTTTCAATATGGATTGTTAATTTTTCCAAATAGCGTGATCGTACAGATATGCCTATAACTCCTTCATTTGATTTCGGATGGGATCAATTTTTGGTCATTTGAACGACACATTAGTGCTCTATGTTTCCTGACTGGAATCGTCATATTTCGAGATCATTTGGGCATCCGTAAGTGGGATCATCATTTTTCATTATGGAGACGCTAATAACTCAATCATTTGATGTTGAATTGGGTCAATTTTTGGTCATTTGAAAGGTATTTTAATGGTCATTCATTTCTGACTGGAATCGTGGTATTCGAAGACCATTTGGGCATCTGTAAGTGGGATCGCAGTCGTCGGTCCTAAATTTTTCCTTCATTTCCTTGTCAAATAGCAACCCTAATAACTCTCTCTTTAAAGGTCGAATTTAGACTATTTCAGCTCATGCTTCCAAATTACATTAGAATTGCCTAATTCAGAGCCCTTTCGATATCCCAAAAGCTTTGGAACTCTTGGATTGTCATTTTTCAATATGGATTGTTAATCTTTCTAAATCGTAGGATCCAATGGAGATGCCTATAACTCCATCATTTGATGTCGGATTGGGTCGAATTTTGGTCATTTGAAAGGTACTTTAATGGTCTTTCATTTCTGACTAGAATCGTCATATTTCGATACCATTTGGGAAACCGTAAGTATGATCGCACTCGTCGGTCCTAAATTTTTCCTTCATCTCCTTGTCCGATAGTAACCCTCATAACTCTCTCTTCAGAGTTCAAATTTAGACTATTTCAGCTCATTGCAATGGTAACTTGTTAAGTTTCCAAATCGCACCAAAATTGCTTAATTCAGAGACCGTTCGATATCCCAAAAGCATGTTGGAACTCTTCGATCGTAATTTTTTAGTATGGATTGTTAATCTTTCTAAATAGCACGATCCAATAGAGACGCCTATAACTCCATCATTTGATGTTGGATTGGGTCAATTTTTTGTCACTTGAAAGGTACTTTAGTGCTCTTCCTTTCTTGACTGGAATCATCCTATTTTGAGACCATTTGGGCATTCATAAGTGGGATCGCAGTTGTCGGTCCTGAATTTTTCCTTCATCTCCTTCTCCAATAGTAACCCTCATAAATATCTCTTTAGAGGTTGTATTTTGAATATCTCAGCTCTTTGCAGTGCTAACTTGTCAAGCTTTCAAATTGGACCGGAATTGCCTAATTCAGAGACCGTTTGATATATCAAAAGCTTGTTGGAACTCTTCGATCGTCGGTTTTCAATTTGGATTGTTAATCTTTCCAAATCGCGTGATCCAACGGAGATGCCAATAACTCCAATAACTCCATCATTTGATGTCAGATTGGGTCAATTTTTGGTCATTTGAAAGGTATTTTATTGGTCATTCATTTCTCACTGGAATCGTCGTATTCCGAGACCATTTGGGCATCCTTAAGTGGGATCGCTGTCGTCGGTCCTAAATTTTTCCTTCATCTCCTTGTCCAATAGTAACCCTCATAACTCTCTCTTCAGAGGTCGAATTTTAACTACTTCAGCTCATTGCAACGGTAACTTGTCAAGCTTCCAAATTACAACTGAATTGCCTAATTTAAAGACTATTCGATATCCCAAAAGCACGTTAGAACTCTTCGATTGTCATTTTATAATATGGATTGTTAATCTTTTCAAATCGTGCGATCCAATAGAGACGCCAACAACTCCATCATTTGATGTCAGATTTGATCAATTTTTGGTCATCTGAAAGGTACTTCAGTGCTCTTGCATTTCTGACTGGAATCATCGTATTCCGAGACCGTTTGGGCATCCGTAAGTGGGATGGTAGTCGTCGGTCCTAAATTTTTCCTTCATCTCCATCTCTAATAGTAACCCTAATAACTCTCTCTTAAGAGATCGAATTTAGACAATTTCTGATCATTGCAATGGTAACTTGTCAAACTTCCAAATTGCACAAGAATTGCCTAATTCAGAGCCCATTCGGTATCTAAAAATCACGTTGGAACTCTTCGATTGTCTTTTTTTAATTTGGATTGTTGATCTTTCCAAATCGCGCGATCCAACAGATACGCCTATAACTTCATGATTTGATGTGGATTGGTTCAATTTTTGGTCATTTGAAAGCTACTTTAATGTTCTTTCATTTTCGACTGGAATCGATGTATTCTGAGACCATTTGGGCTTCCGTAAGTGGGATCGCAATCGTCGGTACTCAATTTTTCCTTCATCTCCTTGTCCAATAGTAACCCTCATAACTCTCTCTTCAGAGTTCGAATTTAGAATAGTTCAGGTTATTGCAGTGGTAACTTTTCAAGCTTCCAAATTGCACCAGAATTGCCTAATTCAAAGCCCATCGATATCCCAAAAGCACGTTGGAATTCTTTCATCGTCATTTTTCTATATGGATTGTTAATCTTTTCGAATCACGCGATCTAACGGAGACGCCTATAACTCCATTTGATGTCATATTTGGTCGATTTTTGGTCATTCAAAAGGTACTTTAGTGCTCTATGTTTCTTGAGTGGAATCATCCTATTCTGAGACCATTTGGGCATCCGTAAGTGGGATCGCAATCATCGGTCATAAATTTTTCCTTCATCTCCTCGTCCAATAATAACCCTCATAACTCTCTCTTCAGAGGTCGAATTTAGACTATTTCAACTCAATGCAATGGTAACTTGTCTACCTTCCAAATTGCACTAGAATTGCCTAATTCAAAGACCATTCGATATCCTAAAAGCATGTTGGAACTCTTCGATCGTCATCTTTCAATATGGATTGTTAATCTTTCCAAATCATGCGATCCTACGGAGACGCCAATAACTACATCATTTAATGTCGGATTGGGTTGATTTTTGGTCATTTGAAAGGTACTTTAATGGTCTTTCATTTCTGACTGGATTCATCGTATTACAAAACCATTTGGGCATCTATAAGTGGGATCGCAGTCGTCGGTCCTGAATTTTTCTTTCATGTCCATGTCCATTAGTAACCCTCATAACTCTCTCTTCAGAGATCGAATTTTGCATATTTCAACTCATTACAATGGTCACTTGTTAAGCTTCCAAATTGCACCAAAATTGCCTAATTCAACGACCATTCGATTCTCCAAAAGAACGTTAGAACTCTTCGATCGTCATTTTTTTATAAGGATTTTTAATCTTCTCAAATTGTGCAATCCAACAGAGATGCCAGCAACTCCATCATTTGATGTCGAATTTGGTCAATTTTTGGTCATCTGAAAAGTACTTTAGTGCTCTTGCATTTCTGACTGGAATCGTCGTATTTTGAGACCGTATGGGCATCCGTAAGTGGGATGGCTGTCATTGGTCCTAAATTTTTCCTTAATCTCCTTGTCCAATAGTAACCCTTATAACTCTCTCTTCAGAGCTCGAATTTTGACAATTTTGGCTCATTGCAATGGTAACTTGTCAAGCTTCCAAATTGCACCAGAATTGCCTAATTCAGAGCCCATTCCATATCCCAAAAGCACGTTGGAACTCTTTGATCGTCATTTTTCAATATGGATTTTTAATCTTTCTAAATCGTGCGATCCAACGAATATGCCTATAACTCCATTTGATGTGGATTGGATCGATTTTTGGTCATTTGAAAGGTATTTTAAAGTTCTTTCATTTCTGACTGGAATCGATGTATTCCGAGACCATTTAGGCATCTGTAAGTGGGATCGTAATCTTTAGTCCTAAATTCAGAGCCCATTCGATATCCCAAAAGCACTTTGGCACTCTTCAATCGTCATTTTTCCATATGGATTGTTAATCTTTCCAAATCATGCGATCCGACAGAAACACCAATAACCCCATCATTTGATGTCAGATTGGGTCCATTTTCAGTCATTTGAAAGGTACTTTAATGGTCTTTCATTTATGACTATATCGTCGTAGTTCAAAGCCATTTGGGTGTTCGTAAGTGGGATCGCATTCGTCGGTCTTGAATTTTTCCTTCATCTCCTTGTCCAATAGTAACCCTCATAACTCTCTCTTTAGAGTTCGAATTTAGACTATTTTAGCTCATTGCAATGGTAACTTTTCAAGCTTCCAAATTGCACCAGAATTGCCTAACTCAATGACCATTTGATATCACAAAAGCACGTTGGAACTCTTCGATCATCATTTTTCAGTATGGTTAGTTAATTATTCCAAATCTCCCGATCCAACAGAGACTCCTATAACTCCATCATTTGATGTCAGATTGGGTCAATTTTTGGTCATTTGAAAGGTACTTTAATGTTCTTTCATTTCTGACTGGAATCATCATATTCCGAGACCGTTTGGGCATCCATAATTGGGATCACAGTCGTCGGTCCTGAATTTTTCCTTCATCCCCTTATCCAATAGTTACCTTCATAACTCTCACTTCATAGGTTGAATTTAGAATATTTCTGGTCATTGCAATGGTAAGTTGTCAAGCTTCCAAATCGCACCAGAATTGCCTAATTCAGAGACCGTTCGATATCCCAGAAGCACGTTGAAACTCTTCGATCGTCATTTTTCAACATGGATTGTTAATCTTTCCAAATAGCGTGATCCTACAGAGATGCCTATAACTCCTTCATTTGATTTCAGATTGGGTCAATTTTTTATCATTTGAAAGGTACTTTAGTGCTCTATGTTTCCTGACTGGAATTATCATATTTCGAGATCATTTGGCCATCCATAAGTGGGATCGTAGTCGTCAGTACCGAATTTTTCCTTCATCTCATTGTTCAATAGTAACCCTCATAACTCTTTCTTCAGAGGTCAAATTTTAGCTATTTTAGCTCATTGCAATGGTAACTTGTCATGCTTCCAAATTGCACCAGAATTACCTAATTCAGAGACTATTCGATATCCCAAAAGCATGTTGGAACTCTTCGATCGTCATTTTTCAATGTGATTGTTAATCTTTCCAAATCTTGTGATCCAACGGAGACACCAATAACTCCATCATTTGATGTTGGATTGGGTCAATTTTTTGTCACTTGAAATGTACTTTAGTGCAATTTCTTTCTTGACTGGAATCATCCTATTTTGAGACCATTTGGGCATTCATAAGTGGGATCGCAGTCGTCGGTCTTGAATTTTTCCTTCATCTCCTTCTCCAATAGTAACCCTCATAAATATCTCTTTAGTGGTTGTATTTTGAATATCTCAGCTCTTTGCAGTGCTAACTTGTCAAGCTTCCAAATTGGACCGGAATTGCCTAATTCAGAGACTGTTTGATATATCAAAAGCTTGTTGGAACTCTTCGATCGTCGGTTTTCAATTTGGATTGTTAATCTTTCCAAATCGCGTGATCCAACGGAGATGCCAATAACTCCAATAACTCCATCATTTGATGTCAGATTGGGTAGATTTTTGGTCATTTGAAAGGTATTTTATTGGTCATTCATTTCTCACTGGAATCGTCATATTCCGCGACCATTTGGGCATCCTTAAGTGGGATCGCTGTCGTCGGTCCTAAATTTTTCCTTCATCTCCTTGTCCAATAGTAACCCTCATAACTCTCTCTTCAGAGGTCGAATTTTGACTACTTCAGCTCATTGCAACGGTAACTTGTCAAGCTTCCAAATTGCACCTGAATTGCCTAATTTAAAGACTATTCGATATCCCAAAAGCACGTTAGAACTCTTCGATTGTCATTTTATAATATGGATTGTTAATCTTTTCAAATCGTGCGATCCAATAGAGACGCCAACAACTCTATCATTTGATGTCAGATTTGATCAATTTTTGGTCATCTGAAAGGTACTTCAGTGCTCTTGCATTTCTGACTGGAATCATCGTATTCCGAGACCGTTTGGGCATCCGTAAGTGGGATGGTAGTCGTCGGTCCTAAATTTTTCCTTCATCTCCATCTCTAATAGTAACCCTAATAACTCTCTCTTAAGAGATCGAATTTAGACAATTTCTGATCATTGCAATGGTAACTTGTCAAACTTCCAAATTGCACAAGAATTGCCTAATTCAGAGCCCATTCGGTATCTAAAAATCACGTTGGAACTCTTCGATTGTCTTTTTTTAAATTGGATTGTTGATCTTTCCAAATCGCGCGATCCAATAGATACGCCTATAACTTCATGATTTGATGTGGATTGGTTTAATTTTTGGTTATTTGAAAGCTACTTTAATGTTCTTTCATTTTCGACTGGAATCGATGTATTCCGAGACCATTTGGGCTTCCGTAAGTGGGATCGCAATCGTCGGTCCTCAATTTTTCCTTCATCTCCTTATCCAATAGTAACCCTCATAATTCTCTCTTCAGAGTTCGAATTTAGACTAGTTCAGGTCATTGCAGTGGTAACTTTTCAAGCTTCCAAATTGCACCAGAATTGCCTAATTCAAAGCCCATCGATATCCCAAAAGCACGTTGGAATTCTTCCATCGTCATTTTTCTATATGGATTGTTAATCTTTTCGAATCACGCGATCTAACGGAGACGCCTATAACTCCATTTGATGTCATATTTGGTCAATTTTTGGTCATTTAAAAGGTACTTTAGTGCTCTATGTTTCTTGAGTGGAATCATCCTATTCTGAGACCATTTGGGCATCCGTAAGTGGGATCGCAATCATCGGTCATAAATTTTTCCTTCATCTCCTCGTCCAATAATAATAACTCTCTCTTCAGAGGTCGAATTTAGACTATTTCAACTCAATGCAATGGTAACTTGTCTACCTTCCAAATTGCACTAGAATTGCCTAATTCAAAGACCATTCGATATCCTAAAAGCATGTTGGAACTCTTCGATCGTCATCTTTCAATATGGATTGTTAATCTTTCCAAATCATGCGATCCTACGGAGACGCCAATAACTACATCATTTAATGTCGGATTGGGTTGATTTTTGGTCATTTGAAAGGTACTTTAATGGTCTTTCATTTCTGACTGGATTCATCGTATTACAAAACCATTTGGGCATCTATAAGTGGGATCGCAGTCGTCGGTCCTGAATTTTTCTTTCATGTCCATGTCCATTAGTAACCCTCATAACTCTCTCTTCAGAGATCGAATTTTGCATATTTCAACTCATTACAATGGTCACTTGTTAAGCTTCCAAATTGCACCAAAATTGCCTAATTCAACGACCATTCGATTCTCCAAAAGAACGTTAGAACTCTTCGATCGTCATTTTTTTATAAGGATTTTTAATCTTCTCAAATTGTGCAATCCAACAGAGATGCCAGCAACTCCATCATTTGATGTCGAATTTGGTCAATTTTTGGTCATCTGAAAAGTACTTTAGTGCTCTTGCATTTCTGACTGGAATCGTCGTATTTTGAGACCGTATGGGCATCCGTAAGTGGGATGGCAGTCATTGGTCCTAAATTTTCCCTTAATCTCCTTGTCCAATTGTAACCCTCATAACTCTCTCTTCAGAGCTCGAATTTTGACAATTTTGGCTCATTGCAACGGTAACTTGTCAAGCTTCCAAACTGCACCAGAATTGCCTAATTCAAAGCCCATTCCATATCCCAAAAGCACGTTGGAACTCTTCGATCGTCATTTTTCAATATGGATTTTTAATCTTTCTAAATCGTGCGATCCAACGAATATGCCTATTGTTCGATGGGTGACCACTATAGGTCTTCTTGACACCAGCACTATATTCCCTCTCCTTCTTCTTTTTTTTTTTTTGTATTTCGCTTAAGATTCCATATGCCCACAATGCATCTTGTATGCCCATTTAGCTATTTTGTACCTGAGAATGTTCGACTGTTTGAGGATTCTCTTCTGATGATCGCTCGGTTGTAACCATATTCGCCAATGATTCTGCCCCCAGTCCTTGAAATTTTCACCGCTTTTCCTAGTCAACCCCGATAGGAATTTGAATTCCTTTTCCATGCTTCAGGCCGGTGGGTTCTTCGTAGTCGAAACCCATGTTTCTCATGATCTTCTTGCTTGCTAGACTATACCTTTTAAGATCTTGCGGCGTCAGCTTACCGTAGTATACATTATCCTCAGTCTCTCCTCTTATCTTTACTTCCACTGTGGCATAGAATTCTATTGGTTCCGTGTGTTTTGCGCTAGCTGTAACTTGAAATCTTCCTGGGGCGGTCGAAAATGGCTTGTTGCTTTCAACATATGGTAGTGGCACCATATAATTGGATTGTAGAACTTTCAACTGTTCGAGTGACAATAGGGTTAATGGAGGTTGTCCTGGCTGTCTCAGATGCTTCAGTACAAAATAGAATTTCTTCTTGACTTCGACGGTCCTAGATTGTTTCGAATAAGAAACAAATGCATCTGATTTGGGGAAATTATTTTTTTCGAATGTAGCAAAGAAAATACATAGAACAATCATTGTATTATTGATCCTGAGTTTATCTACATCCCTTCAATATCCCTTGATTCCAAGATAGACTATTTGAGATAAGCAAATTGTAATTAATAAAGCTTATATGTCAAATCTTGAATTTAGCAGCATTTCAACAGTTAATTCGGTCATCTCCTAGGACTTAGGAGGAATGTCGAATTTAATCAACCAATCTCTCTTTTGAGCTTTATCCTTCGTGTAAAAGAGAGAGTCTGAAGCAATGAAGATCGAACTTGAATTCTTTCAGCAATTCCGGGAGCACTTCGGCCCCATTTAGCCTTGGACACATAGTGACCTGGTTGCGCAACCTGCACAATCGGTGTGTTGGTTGCACGGTCAGTGTATCTAGAGGAGTTGGTTGCGCAATTGCGCAACTTGTTGAATGGGTTGCACGACTCGTGCAACGGATCCCTTCTTCTGCTCCTCACCTTCAGACTTCTTTCAAAGCTCCACTCTCCTAAAATTTCTCTCTCAAATGAAGGGGGAGTGGGGTATTTATAGGCCCCCACATGTGCCAACCCTCGGTTTCTGTGCCATGGGTCCCACTTTACATCAGATTTGACCGTTTGTTTGATCATTCTCTGTTCTTGATTGCACTACCCGTGCAACAGAAAAGTTGTTTGCGTGGTCGACGGAATGGTACAATCGGCTGTGCGTTCCGCCCAAAGATAAAGTCCGATGCTTTCACTTTAAACTGTTTGCGCCACTTGCGCAACTACCTTAATTTGTTACGCAACCCTCATAGCTACTGTAATAGGTTGCGCTGCTTGCGCAACTACTGCAAACTTATTTAACTGGTTGCGCGTCTCGCTCAACTCTTGTTTGGGGGAATCTGGTTGCACGACTAATGCAACTGTTAATCAATGCACTCTGCTTCTTTTCATTTCTTCACCTCATGTCTAGTCTCTAACCTTGAATCTTCCTTCATGATTCGTGATTTTTATGTTTCAATGGATGCCCCCTTAATCCGTTCTTTGTTCCTTTGAATCAAAAATCTGGATCAATCTTCTCTGAATTTTGCTTTCTTTAAGTTCATTGTGTGACCCGCGCAACAGCCACCTGATTTTGGTACTCGACCCAAACTTCTATAAATAGTTATTCATTCCTTATTTCTTCGTTACTTCACTCCGCAGCGGCGAAGCTTTGTCTCTCGGTTTTCTCCTCGCGCAACCAATAGTTGTTGCACGACCCGCGCAATGAATTTTCGTTCGCGGAAGTCCTTGAACCGTTGCACCGTCCGCGTAACTCAGAAACCATTGTGCGACCCATGCAATGCATTGTTGTTCATAGAAGGACTTAAATTGTTGCGCCTCCCGCGTAACCGCCACTTCGGCTAGTTTTCCAAATTTAGCCAAATTTTCATCTTTATTCAACATGGCCCGCACAAAAAGAACCTTCATCATCATCGATCCTCCTTCTGATCAACCTTCCCATCAAGAGCTGCCAAACACTAAAGCTTATCAAATGCAACTCCTCAAGCAGCAGAATCACCTCCATCTCCGACTCAGCCCATGCATAAGTAATTCAAAACGACGACTAGACGCCCCGCTTATATAAAGGAACTAGTACTTCCCACATTCGACTTCTCCTAATGCATTGAGACTCTGCTATCTCCCATTCATAAGGCTATCGCCATGGGTGATCTAGAAAAGCCTCCAAGGCACGGTCGCGAATAAGACTGGGACGAATAGCTGAAAACAACGGCGCATCATCAGACGAGCAGTCAGAAGCTGCCAGCCAGAGAAGATACCCCTCCTCCTTCTAGACCCAAGAAGCATCGTCGAAACAAAGCCCAAGAGTTCCAAGAGAAGATTAAAGAACACAACAGGAAGAAACTGCACAATTCTTGGGAATCAGTCCATGCCCTTCAAGGTACTATAAAATTTAACAACCCTTACAAATAGGGCATCATCACAATTCCAATCAATATTCACCGCCATCACTCCATGGTAGTCTGCGAACCCAGAGATCACCTGACCGCAGAAAGATTGGCCGATATAGAGTTGTAATGCCCTAAAAATCGGGGGTTGAGTAAAAGTCCAACTCCCGAGTTCCAACGCATCACTTATGCAACATATTTAATAATGATTAAATGTTGTCTGTATTAGTGCATAAAATATGAATAAGATTAAGCCAAATCAGCAAACATAATCCAGGGACAGTTGTAATACGCAAGCGAAAGATTGAAACGAATATATATAAGTTTACAAATTAGTATAAGTCCCCAAAGTATGTGTGCATTGCCAGGTCAATAATTACATGTATTATTTTAAAAAATAAAATATCAAAAATATAACAGTCCACTATAAGTATAACCCTGAAGCCCCGCCGATCAGAGCGGTCTATGTAAACCCCCCTGAAGACTGTATAGATGAGAAAGCATCCTCATCGTCTGCGAAGTCCACCTCCACCTCATCAATCGGATCTCCATTTGTAGCTAAGACAGGGTCTGGTTGGTGTTCAAGACACTGTCCCGTAACGTGGGAGTGAGTGATCAACTCAGTGGAACAATAAAGCAAAGGTTAACATGTTATCAATTCAGTCAAGCAGTAATGATAAAGCAATACAATCGAACATCCCTAGATACTCTGATTAATGCAGGATGGTATGAATAAATGATGCATGCTCTCGCCTGCACTCCCTCAGCGATTTTCATCTAACAGTCACGCATGTCAGTCACTTCCTCGTGCTCTTTACACATCACCAAACAACACATGCAATGTGGTGCATGAGCGTGATTACCAAGTACTTATTAGTCCTTTTCATACAGGAGGATTGAGAAGCTAAGGTACCTCCCTTATATCAATTCCCAAACGATAATCCATTCTAGGATCGTCAATCCTAGCAATTCTCATACGATGTTATGGTTCTAGGTCGCTGTAAAGGGCTCGTCACCTTATCAGTGCAGGCCTAGTGTACTCTTGTTGCTACGTAAGGGCTCGTCGCCTCTACGCAGTCTTAGCGTACGCTCGAGGTCACTACAAAGGGCTCGTCACCTTATCAGTGTAGGCCGATAGCTCGAATCAGAGTCCCATACCACCGTATTTGGCTCACAAGTCTGGGTTGCTCACTAGTCACTACGGGGAGGCTCGTTACCCCAGTGTAGGCCGGTACCTCGACCACGGTGTCCCATACCACCATACCCGACTCATGAGTCTTAGTGGATCGAGGTATAAAGGTTTTAGAGGGTTTTCACTGGTAAGTTTGGTACCTTCGATTCAAACAGTAGCGTCCATACATGGTGAACATACATCGGGTCAATCGGGTTGCTTAAGGAGCTCGACTAGTACGAGCGCATGTTGAATTGACCGACATGAAGTGTGTAAGCACTCCGTGTGGCCTAACCACTGCCGACAACCAAGGTACGACTCGAGTTTATCGAACACGTCCTATGTGGTAAGACAACCTTAGCCACCTATTCAGTGCTTGTTACCGATTGCCTGGACTATTCTGTAGTCCCAAACACATTCAATTATAACAGATAATCATACAAGCTAATCAAAACAGTAATGGATCAACAATTCCAATCATACAAGCATGTGAGCATTTGATGGATTTCAACTAAAACATGAATTCACGCATATGCAGTGTCTAAGTAAAGCAGACAAAGAATACAAATTACATGGAGGAAATCATACACATCGTTAAGTCTGTTGAGAATCTTATCTCAACACCCATGTAAAGTACAAATACTACATGCCTGATCATTCAGACATTTCTACAACACTTAGACTACATATTCCAACATACATAGATTTATTTACTTAAAACGCATATTATAGCAAATCCCTTTGCATAGGAGTTGCGATGCATACAAAAATCATGTATTAACAAACATCTATCATAACAAGTATTAATCATGATTCCATGTTCACTCAGATATTTCGACAAACACTTAGTCTACACACTTCAACATACATGACGTATGTTGGCTGTAACACACCCTGGGCCAAATCCTTTTGCCGGGGAGTTGTTACACATACAACTAGCATAACCACACGACTATTAATCATGGCAATCACACGTTCAAATTCCATACGTATACGATACTTTCTACATATACATGAAATACATTAAACTCAATATAGTTCATATATATCAGAAACGCGATACAAACATTGCATTTAGCATGTGAAATTGCACCCACATCAATAATAAACCATTAACCGACATTGAAAGCCTTGAAAACCATAACCTATGCATTTATAGTCTGCACCTTTCGCCGGTAGACTCATAAAGAACTCAGTTTTAAAGCTAAGTCTTTGTCTACGACAGATTGGCAACCTATAGCATAAATTAGGTTAGCTATTTCATAACTTACACTATCTAAAACCCTAAAACAGATTAGGGTTAGGTTTTCTTACCCAATTACGTATTGAAAATGCCAGATTTGTGATACAGAGGGGGTAGCTAAGTGCGTGGAGTAACGGGATCAAATCCCAGAAAGAACTTCCAACTCACTCTCTCACTTCCACTCTTTTCCTTCTCTTTTCTCTTCTCTCTCTCTTAGGATTTTCTCAAATTCGTATGGGGTGAGAAAGAGAGGGTTTAAGGTCCTTATATAAGCCCAGGTTTGATGGAAATGGCCCCAGGGCCAAGGTATACTTAGGTTATATCCAAATGCGGATCGTTCCGGTCCAACAGATCACTTCTGGTGGCCCCTTTTCCACATGCGGTCGGACTTAAGCTCCCTGACTATGGATGTAGGTCAGGTTGAGTCTTCGTTTCGATCGGGTTTATAGATCAGCCGTGGCGGACTAGTTTCAGTTCAACGGTCACGGTCACTCGATCAGGGTCACAAGTACACCGACATGTGAGGATCATTTCTCCTAATCTGAGGGTGTATTTGGGTCAGATTTCAACAGTCTGAATCCTTATATTTGGCCTGCAAGCAACATGATTCAGATTACTTAAATTCAAATTTTTATTTCTAAATATTTTCACGTTTCTCACACACTTTGCTCTAGGCTCAAGTTGTGCATTTCTAGACACAATTAGGACTTGATTTCTAAAGGGGTTGTCAAGTCCAGTAATGCGGTCATATCCGTATAGTTTCAGAGTAATCGGACTTTCGACGTACGGTCCAAGTCCGATACGGAGTTTCGTGTGCTCCCAAGAGCAATCGGGTTTAAGGACGAATTCTAGATTTTAGGGTAATGTAGTGTTAATGATTCTGCATGTTTTGGGTCTTGCAGATCATATTTAAAGTGATTAGTGCTAATTTCACAAGCACTCTAGTTTAGCACTTGCTAATATTAACCTAATTTTCTAAAGGTCTTGGTCCTGGGTAATTTATACCTGAGGTAGTACTCGGGTCCTTGTACGGATTTTTTCAAGACGTTACAATCTACCCCCCTTAAAGAAAAATTTCATCATAGAAATTTGTACCTTTTTGTACTCATCGAGAATCTGAGGGTAGTTCTTTTGAACCTCGACTTCTGTCTCCCAAGTAGCCTCTTCTTCCGTGTGATGCGTATATGCGTCGACCGTAGTATATATGTCGCATCCTCGCTCAACTGCACTTGTTCCCATCTGATAACGTGGGAAGGATCGGGAACATATTTCTTCAGCATAGAAACATGAAATAAGTTATGCACACCCGCAAGTGGAGTGGGCAAATCAAGGCGGTACGCCACCACCTCCACTCGATCAAGTATCTGGAATGGGCCAATGAATCGAGGCATAACCTTCCCCTTCTTGCCAAACCGAAGGACTCCCTTCATAGGAAAAACTTTGAGGAACACATGGTCTTCGACCTCGAACTCTAGTGGTCGCTGCCTCGTATCGGCGTAGCTCTTCTGTCTGCTCTGTGCTGTCAGAAGTCAGTACCTGATAATATCGACCTTCTCTGAAGTCGCTTGAACTAAATCTAGGCCAATGAAGCTCTCCTCGCCAACCTCTGCCCAGTAATGCGATGCCCTACACGGACACCCATACAGTGCCTCGTCAGGAGCCATGCCAATACTCTCCTAGAAGCTGTTATTATAGGCGAACTCTGCATAGGGAAGATAGTCATCCCAACTATCCTTGAAATCCAGCACACAGGCCCACAACAATCTTCCAGAATCTGATTCACCTGTTCCGTCTGCCCATCAGTCTGTGGGTGGAACGCGGTACTGAACTTCAACTTCACACCCATCGCTTCCTGGATACGAGTCTAGAAGATAGATGTAAATCGTGTGTCTAGGTCCGACATGATCTCCAAGGGAACTTTATGCAAACGTACAATCTCCTTGATGTACAACCTAGCCAACTCGTCTATAGAGTTCAAAACTCTGATAGGGAGGAAATGAGCCGATTTCATCAACCGGTCCACGATCACCCAAATGGAGTCATAATCCTTCCTCGTCTTCGGCAGCCCTGAGATGAAATCCATAGAGATGAAGTCCCACTTTCATTCAGCTATGGGCATGGGCTGAAGCGAACCAGGAGGTCGGCGATGCTCTGCCTTGACCTGCTGGCAACGGGACACGTAATCTGCTATGTGAGCCTTCATATTGTCCCACCAGTACGACCTCTTCATGTCACGATACATCTTCGTACTGCCTGGATGCATAGCCATCCTAGAATCATGAGCTGCTTCTAGAACTTCCTTCCTCAAGTCAGGGAGGTTCGGGACGCATAGGCAGCCACGGTAATGTAAGCCCCCATCTGTACCAACGCTCCACTCTGAATCCTCATATGCACTAACCTGCCCTCTCATCTTCGCCAATAGCTCATCGTCTGACTGAGCCGTGATGATCTTGTCATCAATGAAGGGCTGTACTTGAATATGTACGATGCCCTCATACAGCTCCTCCACCGTGAGTTTCTGCTCAAAGTCACGCACAAACTCTACCATGTCCCACTCTGCTACCATCAATGGAGCCACAAATGCCAATGCCTTCTTGTGGCTCAGTGCATCTGCCATAAGGTTGGCCGTGCCAGGATGGTAAGAGCTTCAAACTTGAAGTCCTTCAAGGTCTCCACCCATCGCCGCTGCCTCATATTCAGGTCTCGCTGAGTGAATATGTATCTGAGGCTCTTGTGGTCGCAAAAGAGCTCGAACTCCTCTCCGTAGAGGTAATGTATCCAGAGCTTTGGTGCGAAGATGACGGCTGCTGACTCTAGGTCGTGCGTCGGGTAATTTTCCTCGTGTTTTCTCAACTGTCTCGAGACATATGCAATCATCCTGTCCTTCTGCATAAGGACACAACCCAAACCGACATAAGACGTGTCTGTATATATAACATAAGTGACCCCTTGCTCTGGCAATACTAGCACAGGGGCAGACGTCAACCTGTCCTTCAGCTCCTAAAAAGCTGCTTCTACCTTTTTATTCCAGGCTAACTTCAGATCTTTCCGTGTCAACTGAGACAAAGGTCTGGCTATCTTCGAGAAATCCCAAATGAATTGTTGATAGTAACCTGCCAGATCAAGAAAACTCCTCACCTCGGTAACCAAATCGGGCTGCTCCCAGTCCTGAACTGCAGCTACCTTAGCAAGGTCCACAGCTATCCCTTCCTTGGACACCATATGTCCCAGGAACTTGACTTCTTCTTTCCAGAAGTTGTACTTCTTGTACTGTGCAAACAACTGGTTCTTCCTCAGAGTATCCAAGACTACTCGCAGGTGTTCCTCGTGCTCTTCCCGACTGTTGGAGTATATCAGGATGTCATCAATAAACACGATGACGAATTGGTAAAGAAACGGCTAAAATACCCTGTTCATCAAGTCCATGAACACAGTCGGAGCGTTCGTAAGATCGAACGACATCACGAGAAACTCGTAGTGCCCAAAACTGGTCGTGAAAGCTGTCTTCTACACATCCTCATCCCTAACGCGCAACTGATGATACCCTGACTGTAAATCGATCTTTGAAAAATACTGCGCTCCTTTTAACTGTTCGAACAGATCATCTATCCTGGGCAAGGGATACTTGTTCTTCACCGTCACTTAGTTCAACCTGCGATAATCAATACACAATCACAGTGAACTGTCCTTCTTCTTCACAAATAACACGTGTGCTCCCCAAGGAGACACACTTGGTCGTATGAAGCCAGCATCTAATAGATCATCGATCTGTTTCCTCAGTTCCTCCATCTCACATGGAGCCATGCAATATGTCGGAAGAGATATTAGTGTCGCATAGGGCACGAGGTCGATAGTGAAGTCGATCTCGCGCCGAGGAGGTAGTCCAGGTATCTTACTGAACACATCCTCAAA
The DNA here is from genome assembly GCF_029962835.1 of Magnolia sinica. Lineage (NCBI taxonomy): Eukaryota > Viridiplantae > Streptophyta > Magnoliopsida > Magnoliales > Magnoliaceae > Magnolia > Magnolia sinica. The sequence goes on from NC_080587.1 coordinate 30,971,289, forward strand.
CTCTCGAACCACTAGTGTGTTTTCAAGTACCAGGCCGTCAACATTCTTTAGTAAGGAAGCATCACAAAGGACTCGAAAAGGGTAACTAACCTGCACAAGGAACGTAAAGGGCATGCCCTCAGGTCCGTGAGCTGTCACCAATCGGGTCTCGCAGTCAATCTCGGCCCTCACTTCAGTCAGCCAATCCATACTAAGGATGACGTCAAAATGGTATATCGTGGTGACAATCAGGTCAATGCATATCATCCTGCTCCCTAAATCTATCAAGCAACCCTCACACATTTTAGTGGCATCTGTAAAAGTCCCTGGTGCTGCGATAACTCGCACCCCAACCATCGGAGTCGTCTTTAGCCCTAAGCGTTGGACTATAGAACATGATATCACGGATATAGTGGATCCCATATCCACCAACAGAAATATAGGAGTACCTTCAATGTGGGTGGTGAGCTCGAAGGCCAAAGGTACGGTAGCTGTAGAATTAGGCGCCTCCGCTGTAAGTGCATGGACACGCGCCTGCTAAGACCGGTTGGGCTGAGGAGCCATAGGTCGCTGGGGCGGCCTAGATCGAGGTACGGGTGGCCGAAAGATGGATGAGTTGGTGCCGAGCATAGAGGTGGTGGTGATATAGTCTGGGGAAGCTGGCGGTTGATCCTCTGGGGCGGTGAGAAACTATTATCCTTCATCTTGGTAAAGCAAGTCACCTCCGTGTGGCCTAGCCTCTTGTAGTAGGCACACCACACATCAGGTCACTTCACAGAGGCAGGTGGAACCATCAGCCTCGGTGGTGAATCTGCCTGTGGCCTCTTCCTGAGGAATGGTCTGCTCTGAATCTCAGGTCTCGGCCTAGGAGCCATCGGTGCTCGCATATGGGACTGCATGTCCCCGTCCTGCTCGGCTCTCATGGATATGCTCACTAACTTAGAATAGCTAGGTATACTAGCGCAGCACATCTTCGACCGAATATCTGGTCGCAAGCCCTCAGAAAAATGCCGCATACGCATCGGCTCATCTGCCAAAATCAACGGGGTGTACCTGCCCAACACCGTGAACCTGTTCTCATACTTAGCCATTGTCATCCCTCCCTGTCGGAGGCGAAGGAACTCTCTCCTTCTCGTGGCTGTAGGTCACGGGGTAGTACTTCTCGTGGAAGCGTGCCTCAAAATCTGCCCACGTCTACATGTGTCCAACCGCAATAGTACGGAGGACACTATCCCACCATAAGCTAGCCTCCTTCTCGAACATGAAGGTGACCAACTCCACCTGCTCGGACTCTGTGCAGTGCAGCTGCTTTAGCATCTTATAGATGCGGTCAAGCCAATACTCGGCCTCCTAGGGTCTGTGAATACCCGCAAAGGTAGGGGGCCGTAAGCGCTGGAATCGCTCAAGGTGGCCGCTGACACCTGCATTCCCAGCAGGGGGTGTAAATGCAGCAGGCGAAGCCGCACTCATGCTCTGGGCAAAAATCCCCGCTATGGTGGCCAAAAACTGCTGCTGTTGCTACATCAACAACATCATCTGCTCCAACTTATTAGTAGGGGGAGCTGATTGAGATACAGGTGGCATCGAGGAGGACGCACGGTTCTGCTCTAGAACTAGTGACACAACAGTTGTAGGCCCATTAGTGGGGCCAGTGGCCGACTGAGAGTCTGACATGGTGCCAGTGGGAGACAGGCCCGAACTGGGGTCCGTATGGCTATCGCCTAGGGGAGGTGCCCCGTCAAACGAATCATCAAGCGTGAGATGTGTCGTACTCCCTTTAGTCTTAGGTGGCATTCCCTATATACAACATAGGGCGCAACCTAGGTCAGATTCAACATGCTCACAACCTCAACCACACAGTATTTACACACAGTTTAAAGAAACTTCATGTATTTCATTTACCAAAATTATCACAATTACATGAGATATGTCATAACATGAATCGTGACAGGAAACGCACATGAGCTATTACAAGTAAAGCTGCTAACATTCAGACAACTAAAAAACACAAACACACTATTTACCTATAATACTACTAAGCACTTAAACATTAAAACACAAACATTCTAAGACAGCAACAAAGAAAACTACTGGGCAATGACATGGATGACTAGACATCTGAGTCTGACGACGGAGGAGGGACGTACTTATCCTGCAGGCAACACATGATAGCTTTTAAGGTGCAGGTCACCTTCTTGAACTTGTGCTTCACAAGGGCCCAAGTATCAATGATCTCCTATCGCAGGGCAGCCTGGCCCTCCTCAAGTCGAACTAGACGATCTTCCCTAGCAGCCCAATCAGGGTCATGCTCCGTTGCCGTAGGTGGGGAGCTCTCATCCGTGTCTTGAGCCTCCACTTCCTCCTCTTGTTCTTCTTCTATCTCCTCTCTGCTTTCCTCCTCGCTATCATACTCTTCACTAGCCATCTCGTCCTCACTATCATCGAGGCGGGCTTATCGCTATTGTGGCCTAATTTTCATCTAGTTGAGAGTAGTTTCGTTGATGTAATGGGTCGGCACTGACACTTCCACCCCAAGTCTATAGCCAAACTCACGTGCAATCTTGCATATGAGTCGGCCGAATGGGAGTGAATCAGATGCTCTAGTGGAGCGTGCAGTGAGAACTATTTTCCGCAGAACATGCGTAGGCACGCACAACTTCTCTCCCTACCCCACTTGGTATAGAAAATCCACCATCATACGGGTGCACTCGCTGTAGTTGCTCCACCTAGGGTACATGTTATACGTGAAGATGTGGTGGAGTAGGCGGAAGTCGTCCGTCATATTGGTCGCTAGGAGACTGTTGTTTGGATTCCAGCAAGCTAGTTTTCCATAAAGGAATCGCGTGCGGTGGTCCCTTTCACGTGCGCTCCTCAAATTTTTCTCGCTTGTATGCACTTCGCTAAGCGGCACCTTCATAAGCCGAGCAATCAACCCAGCATCAATTGTGGCCTCCCAATCTCTACCAATAGGAATCTTGAACTACAAGGGCTCCAATGTAAGCTCTTGAATGTAGGCGTAGAAGGCTCGGACTGTGCCCGCATTTGCACGGTACTCACTCTCGAACACAAAACCCCACCCGGCTTCGACCAGGCGGTCCATCACCAGATGCTGCCCAAAGAGCCTCTCATCCACATGAGCTTCAAAAAGAACCCTGCGACCCTTAAATCTCCCATGGGACATATCCGTCGGGAGAATCCTTTCGAGGGGAGCCTAGGGATCAAGCTCCCGCTTGGTCCGTATCTCCCGATCGATATTAGCACTAGTAGCGGCGCCTCTAGGCCTCCGTGAACGAGTAGGGCGACTGGGCCCGGCCTCATTCGTAGGAGTCCTCTTCTTCCTTATGAGAGAAAGAAGAGTGGAAATCAAGAAAATGGCTGTCACAAGCTCGAACAAGGCCATGAAAAAGAGAAGATAGGTGGAAAAAGGAGGGGTTGTTGAATTTGATGGTATATGAGACATAAATGAGGGATTTGTGCTCTCAAATCAAAGGAAAAGAGAGAGATAGGAGAGGGTTTTGATGGAAAACGGTGGGAGGGTGTATGTGTTAAAAAAATGACAAAATGGATGAATGGATGAGAGATTTGAGAGAGAAACAAAGAGTTTTGAAGAAAAAGGGAAGCTTGGAGGGGTAGATTATGAAGGGGAGGTATGTTTAGAGGGTTTTAAATTGACCCTACATGCATCAGTGGGCCACACAGCACCCTAAGGGTGTCGGCCCGAGCCGGCCTGCCAGCCGACGAGGCCTCGGGGAACCGGCGAGGACTGTAAAAATATGTGGGGACCACCCTAGGTCCCCCTGGAACTGTTTGATTTGTCCCTCGACTCCGCTTTGAGTCGTTTCGGGTCATTTCGAGTAATTTTTGATGTAATCGCGTATTTCCTCGAGTGTTGAAGGATGGGATTGGGTAAATTATGGTCGAAACCCATCAATTAATGGTCTAAAAATGGTCCGAGGTCACCTCAAGCAATCACGGTAGTGTTCAGACCCAATCTCAGCGATCGTTTTCGGTAAATTTCACCAATTGGTTCTACATTTTTCTTACACCTACCTAGGTCTAAATGCATCAGTGTACGTCATATGACCATAATTGAGGTCTGGTTTAATCCAAATCATGCTCTGATACCAACTTGTAACGCCTTGAAAATTAGGGGTTGAGTAAAAGTCCAACTCCCGAGTTCCAACGCATTACTTATGCAACATATTTAATGATGATTAAATGTTGTCTGTATTAGTGCATAAAACATGAATAAGATTAAGCCAAATCAGCAAACATAATCCAGGGACAGTTGTAATACGTAGCATGTTGGGATGTTTATTTAAGTTTGATTATTGTTCTTATTGAACCTTATTGATTTCTAGTTTGATATTAAAGAAATATTTTCAGTTTTCTATGATTATTGTGACTCAAATTACAATAGATGTTGTGATAGCTTTAGATATCTTCTTTTCCTGTTTTGAGATAGTAAGATTGGTAAATCACGTTGTTCACCATCATCTCCTTGGCATGGTAGGGTGATGGAATCCCTTCCAATCTTCACAATTCTCCTCCATTGAGAATTAGGTCATTGAAAAGTTCATATTTGATTTAAATTATTTTATCTTCCAATTGGATAGGATAGGACTCCAATTCCAATTGTGTTTATTGAATCAAGAAAGGTAGCATCTTGATAGCTATAAGTGGATCCTTGGCACCTTTAAATTCATAAGTTTTAATCAAAATTATTCACCATTACTCTCAATTATTCAGATTTCAATTTAGATCTTTTTCTAGTTCTAGTTATTTTTCGAATATGTACAAGTTTAGTCCCTGTAGATTTGACCTCGGTCTTACCGAGTTATTACTACATCGCGACCCTACACTTGGGGTAGTGAACAAGTTTTTGGCGCCGTTACCAGAGACTATGGCTATATTTTTCTAGAATTAATTGGTTTTAAAATTAGATTAAGATTATGGTTAACTTTCTGTTTTGATTTTAAGTTAAGATTTTTTTCTTTCTTTGAAATTATTTTTAGAAACTAACATTGTTTCTATTTTGTAGGATCCTAACATAGCAACTCCAATCCGGTAACCTCTTTCTAATTCTTTCTTTCTTTTCTTTTCTAGATTTCATATTTATTTTAGGTTTTCTAATTTTCTTTTTCTTAGGTTTAATTTTTTGTTATTTGAGGGCTGAGAGTGTTACATGCCCAAGTGGGTTCGTGATAACACTATATATCTTTTGAGTAAAGGAGGATTAGTCGAAGGGTTGCTTATCCATCACAGGATTAGACGTCACTTGAGACCCTCTGAGTCAATAGAAGTGATGACTGCAAATCAACCTCAACCACCAATTAAGGAAGTTGAAGTTCAATATGAAAATGAGGTGCATAATGCGCATCCGCCTTGTACTCTATGAGATTATTTACAACCAGGGGGGTGAGTACACCTTCTTATATGGTCTTTCCACTTAATGCAAAAAATGTGGATATCAAACCTGAAGTGATACGACTCCTTACTAAATTTCATAGACTAGATTCTGAAAGTCCATACTTACACATTAAAGAGTTTGATGAGATAGTCGTCACATTACACTTTCTAAACGTGTCTAAGGACACTGTGCGACTAAAATTGTTTTACTTCTCATTGAAGGAGAAGGCTAAGACGTGGATGCACTCATTAAAGCCAAGATCCATCGGCGTATGAGATGAGATGACTCAGGAATTTCTCAAAAAGTTTTTCCCGTTTTATAAAACTAATACTTTAAGGAAGGCAATCATGAACTTTGCCCAGAAAGATGAAGAGACCTTCTTCCAATGCTAGGAAATGTTTCAGGATCTCATAAATTCCTGTCCACATCATAGCTATGAGATATGGCAAACAATAAGTTTTTTCCATAACGGATTAACTTCACCAATGCGCTAGTTTGTAGAGATGATGTGTAATGGTGAATTCATGAATAAGGAGGTCGATGATGCATGAGATTACTTAGATCAATTAGTAGAAAATGCGCAATCATGGGATACCTCTCCAAGACCCACTACTTCTAAGCCTACTCAATCAAAGGAAATGGGAGGAATTTATGCTTTAAAAGAGGAAGACGATATGAGTGCAAAAGTGGCCAATCTTATAACAAAAGTCGAGGCCATGTAACTTAAGAAGGCTATACCTATCAAATCCGACAAGGCTACGGAAGTTGTTTGTGGTATTTGTACTTGCAACATACATACCACTGAAAATTGCCCAACAATTCCTACTTTTCAAGAGATATTAATGAGCAATCAAATGCTATGGACAACTATCAAAGACCTTTCAAAGGACCCACCTTAAACACATACAACTCCAGCTGGAGGAATCATCCAAATTTCAGTTGGAGGAATGGACAAATGGCTAACCCTCAAGAGGCCTTTATGCAATTCTTAAATCAAAAGAGACCTTAAGAAGATACGGTTCAAAAATTCATGCAAAATCAAGAGTTATTCAACCAGAATATGGTGCAAGCATTCCAGGATCTCAAAACAACAATGGGAATGTTTTCATCGTCCATTCAAAGGATTGAGTCACACCTAGTGAGTGAGGAGAAAGGGATGCTTCTAGCCCAACCCCTCCCGAATCTAAAACAACAATGTGAAATTAGTGACCTAAGCTCTGAAAGTGTCCTAGTTTGTCAATTAGCGTAAGCGTTGAGTCAGCAAGACAGAGGAGCCCCATAGGAAGATTGATCAAGCGTCTGCCTCAATTGGATATGTGTCAAAACTCACCATAGGTAAATCTAGCCTCACATCCCATGTCCCAAAACACCAGGTAATTAAAACCCTTAAAATTGGATAGAACACCCTGAGGGATTATGGTTAGAAAAAATTTTCAAAGCTTAGAAAAATCTCTAAGTTTTCTACCTTTGTCGATTTATCGATACATGGTTCGATGAAATCGAACATAGTTATCGAAGTCCTCGAAGCTCACTCAATATTATCGAAATGAGGACATAAGATGTCCAGCAACCACAAAGATCTCTGGACGGAATTATCGATGTATCGATAGAGGGTTCGATATCATCGAAATTTGAATCTCGAGTCCATCGAAGTAGACTCGATAAAATCGACATCAAGTCTGTTGTGTCCAAAGTTCTGCTAAATCATGTAATCTTCGATATATCGAAAATCTCCTCGATATCCTTAAAATTCAAATATCGATGATATCAGAAAGCCTTCGATGATATCGGTCTAGGACACATATCTATCCAGCAAGTTTTTAAGTTATTTTTTCCTCGGATCAAGGGTCACTCGATAAAATCGATATTCAAATATCGATCATATCGAGGCATGGTCGATGTCATTGAATTTGGACACAAACTATCCAGCAAGCCTCTAAGGAAAATTCCTTAGAATTATCGATGAATCAACACTGCCCTCGATATCATCGATATTTAAATTCCGATGATATCAAGTGACACTCGATCATATCTTGTACCTGAAATATTTCAAAGGCAATTGCTCTCATATTTTCAAGTGTCAAGGAATCGAACCTTGTATCGATAAAATTGGAGTTCAAAATCCGATGACATCGATGAAAGTTTAATTTTCTCGACCAGCTGGCAAAAGGTTTCAAAAAAGTTTGACATTTGAGTTCCTGTCATCGTGCGGCCAGTCGATGCTATCGAGAGTATATGCTCGATGATATCAACCCTACTCGATGATATCGAACTCTGTAAAAAATGTGACCGTTTTATATCCGTTGGAACCTTTTGCCTATTTAATGAGAGCTTGCCCTTGGTTGTTGGATAGAGAAAATGGAGAGTGTTTTTGTGTGTTTAACCCTATATCATATACCTTAAGCCTTTTCTCTCATGGAAGTTCATCCTCCAATCCACTATCATCATTGACATTCAATAAAGTGGATTGGGGAATGAACTTCCGCATTCAAGGATACTGCAGCTACCACCTTAATGGTAAATCATTAAGCTGGGATGCCTTACATGCAAAGATGATTGGAATCGCTCTATTTCCCTTATAGGAAAATATTTAATAGAGTAGGATTCCATCATAACATTGACCCAACCCGTCGCCATGTATTGGTACATCTTCTGAGTTGCGGTTCAAGGAAGTAGAAGATTCTTCATCACCAAAGGAGGAGATCTTCGACAATACGTAGAATGGGGCTCATCTACTTATCTGTAAGTCATTAGAGTCCAGAGGACCTTTATGATCATTCCTACTTAGGATTGGGTCTAAGGTATTTCTCACCCCTTGCAAGTCCTCATAGGAGGCCTCCGGCGGGAGTGTACATGGGGGTGCTTTGTGTGGACCTTTGCTCTGTGAAGAGCATAAACTTGTTAGAGGTGAACCTATTTAAAACCTCTGGTTAGAGGTGAACCTGTTGTGAAACCTCTGTTAGGTTCCTTGTGTGGATCCTTGGCCAGTGTGGCCTAAAAGTCGGGTGCTATGTGTTGACCCTTACTCATGGGAGCATAAATAGTGTCGTGTAGACATATTATGTCAGCCTAAGTGTAGGTTGTACTGGTTAGAGGTGAAACTGATTTAAAACCTCCGATTTGAGGTGAACCTGTTGTGAAACCTCCGTTAGATTCCTTATGTGGATCCTTGGCCAGTGGGGCCTAAAAGTCGAGTGCTATGTGTTGGCCCTTACTCATGGGAGCATAAACAGTGTCGTGTAGACACATTGTGTAGGCATGTCTAGGTTCCTTGTGTAGGTCCTAGAGTCGACCTTGTGTAGGTTGTGAAGGTTAGAGGTGAACCTGTTGTGAAACCTCCTTTAGTGAGATCCGGTACACTCAAGGGTTGAGTGCGTTCGCCGGAAGTGGAGTAGACAAGTAGTCGAATCAGTATAAAAATGACTGTGTTTGAGATTGCTATTATCTTCCATTACTTATGTGATTTCCTTAAATACTTTCATACTTGATTATCTGAGATCACACCTCACACACATAGTCACATCCATCATAAACTGATTTACATATTGTTTATCTCTCAAATAGTTTTATGATTAGATCCTCTACTAGGCTTGGAAGCAAGTAGAGTTACTCTGTGATAATCCTGATGCATGCTTATTTTTGGGATTAGAGTGATAGGATTTTAAATAATCATAAAATATTAAAAAGTATTATTCACCCCCCTCTAGGACATATTAGCATATTCCTACTTCAACTAAAGCTGTCATTACCGCAATTTCAATTGGTATCAAAGCGGGTCTCTCTTAAGGGCTTCACCGCCTAAAGAGTGATCTTGACTGAAGTTGGAATCATGACCAAAAGTGTCTCAAAGGGCGTGACAAATCGGAACAATTGCCTAGTAATTCATACTGCTTTGAAAGTTGGCAATAGTTCAAAATGGTACCTTGACAGTAGATGCTCCAGACACATGACTGGTAATCAAACTCATTTTTGTGAGTATTCAGACTTGATGGTGGATCAGTCACATTTGGAGATGGCAGCTCCATCATAATTATTGGACAAGGAATGATAGTGGTACCAGGTCTCCCAAAAATCAAACATGTTCTGTGTAGAGGGTCTGAAACATAATCTCCTTAGTATCTCCCAGATCTGTGCCAAAGAACATTTGGTCACTTTCTCAAAGGATGTGTATAGGATCTTAGACCATACAGGGAAATCTATCATAAAAGGTTTACACATAGTGATAACTGTTACGTTATTGAAAGTACAAATGAGAGTGTGTTATCCACAAAGTGTAATATGCACATAAAGAGTGAATCCAAATTATGGCACCAAAGGTTGGGACATGTTCACTATCGAAACTTAGCTAAGCTTAGTTCAAAAAATTTGGTTAGAGCACTTCCCAAGATTAGAAAAGAAGAAAAAGTTGTCAATGGAGAATGTTTAAAAGAAAAACAAGTAAAAGTCGGTCATAAAAAGACAACCACCATAGCAACAACAAGATCTTTGGATCTACTACATATGGACCTGGTTGGCCCAACCAAAGTGGAAAGCCATGGCAAGAAAAGATATTTTCTGGTGGTAGTAGATGACTTTATCAGATTTACTTGGGTCGCATTTCTTCGGGAGAAATCAGATGCCTTTAATAAATTTGTAATTTTGGCAAAGCGACTTCAAAATGAAAAAGGATATTACATAAATCGCATCAGAAGTGATCATGGTGGGGAATTTGAAAATGAGAAATTTGAAAAATATTGTGATGAGAAAGGAATCCGTCATGAATTCTCAGCTCCAAAAACCCCACAGCAAAATGGAGTCGTTGAAAGGAAAAATCGAGTATTGCAGGAAATGGGGTCAGTTATGCTAAATGGAAAAGATATGGCAAAAAGTTTCTGGGCTGAAGCTGTCAATACTGCTTGCTACATCATAAATAGAGTATATCTTAGAGTAGGTTTGAACAAAACTCCATACGAACTATGGTACGGAAAATAACCTAGTGTGAAATACTTTCGTATTTTTGGAAGTAAATGTTATATCTTGAGGGACAGAGATCACCTAGAGAATTTAAGTCTAAAAGTGATGAGGGTATCTTTCTGGGGTATGCCTTGAATAGTCGTGCTTATAAAGTGTACAATCTAAGGACTCTCACGATTCAAGAATCAGTCAATGTGGTAATCGATTACCAACCTCACGAAGAAGATAACCCTGTGAATGAATTAGAAGATGATATAGATTCATGCATTCTAGATAAATCTGATAACAAATCTTCATCATCAAATGAACCACAACCATCATCTAACTTACCCATCATTAAGGATCACCCTCAAGAGCAAATTGTTGGAGATCCTAATGATGGTGTAAGAACTTGACGGCAGATAGAAAATATCTATAGTCATTTCTTCTTTACCTGAAAGATTGAACACAAGAATATTGTGGAAGCTCTTCAAGATGAACACTGGATAAATGCTATGCAAGAAGAGCTTCAACAATTCCAGAGAAATGAGGTATGTCAATTGGTTTCCAGACCACTCAATACAAATGTCATTGGGACCAAATGGGTATTCAAGAATAAATCCGATGAATATGGAAATGTGATCAAGAACAAAGCAAGGCTAGTAGCTCAAGGGTATTCACACATAGAAGGCATTGATTTTGATGAGACATCCTATAGCTCGTCTTGAGTCTATTAGAATACTTCCGTCTGTTGCAAGTGCATTAAAGTTTAAACTATTTCAAATGGACATAAAGAGTGCGTTTCTTAACGGGGATCTTGCTAAAGAAGTTATGTAGAACAACATAATGATTTCAGATCCTAAGCATCCCCATCACGTTTATCATCTGAACAAGGCTTTCTATGGTCTTAAACAAGCACCACGTGCTTGGTATGAATGATTGACAAAATTTCTTTTAGACCATAAATTTTACAGAGGAAGTGTAGATAAAACACTGTTTACTCAAACAATAAAGGACTCATTGCTTATTGCACAGATCTATGTGGATGATATAGTCATTGGTTCAACATGTGAAGATACTGCATACAAATTTTTCGACCTCATGAAATTTGAATTTGAAATGAGTATGGTCGGTGAATTAAACTTCTTTTTAGGATTACAAGTCAAGTAGCTAAATGATGGAATCTTCATTTGTCAAACCAAGTATGCAAACGACTTGGTGAAAAGATTTGGGCTCGATTCTAGTCGTACTTATCATACTCCTATGAGCACCACACTCAAACTCTCCAAAGATGTTAATGGAAAAAGTGTAGACCAACATCTCTATCGGAGTATGATAGGAAGCCTATTATATCTCACAGCCAGTCGTCCAAACATATCCTTTAATGTGGGAGTGTGTGCTCGGTATCAGGCAAATCCTAAGGAATCCCACCTAACGGCCATTAAGAGAATAATCAAATACATAGCAGGAACTACCTCTTTTGGGCTGTGGTATCCATTTGAAACATCCACCATCATTGTAGGATACTCTGACGCTGACTGGGCTGGAAATTTGGATGATCAGAAATTGACAAGTGGAGGATGCTTTTAATTAGCAATTGTCTAGTCTCTTGGTAGAGTAAGAAGCAAAATTCAATATCATTGTCCACTGCCAAGGCTGAATATATTGTTGCGGGTAGTTGTCGTGCACAACTCCTATGGATGAAACAAATGTTGTTAGATTATGGGATTGAGCAACCCACAATGAGTCTTTTCTGTGATAACACAAGTGCTATCAACATCTCAAGGAATCCTATTCAACACTCTCAGACTAAGCATATTGACATTCGTCATCATTTTATCCGGGAACTTATTGAAGATAAGATTATTATGTTGGATTATGTATCCATTGAAAAGCAACTTGCCGATATCCTAACAAAACCTCTTGATATAAATAGGTTTAGTGATCTTCAAAAATCAATTGGAGTATGTACCCATTGATGATATCTCCAGAAAAATGGGCTACATAGGAAAATCTTCAATCTGAGATATTCATGGTTAATTGTCTGGAATAAATATAAACCTCATGACTTAACCATGTTGGCTTTGGGAACAAAAATGTAAAATCTTCACATTTTCGATGATATCTAGACGGTTTCGATATCATTGAGATCTCAATATCGATGATATCGATATTCACCATCGATGAAATCGAAAGGTCTCGGGAATGCAATGTTATAACTATCGGTCCTTCCCAACGATCGGACTGCCTCAGTTTCCACTGGATATTTGTATCTTCCCAACAGTCATCGGCACAGTCTTTGATGTCATTATGAGCATAATTTCGATGCCATCGATGAGGAATCGATATCATCGACGACTCGGTTATAATAAGAAAGCGTGCATTTGATTTCAATCCACACATCCCTTCTCTTCTCTGGTTGTGTCGTCTTACCTTTACCTTTGTTTTTAACTCCTCTCTCCAACAAATCATGGTCAAAGGCAAAGGAAAATCCCTTCCTTAATCTTCAAAATCCAAGAACAAGCAACTTGAATCTAGCCAGTATCATCTCATCCCGGTGGAAAGAAGTCCAGCCATTATAGTTGAACGTCTTGTCTTGAACAGTGCCATTTAGCCCTTTGGTGTGGATCTTCTCTTGGAAGTGATAGGATGACAGAATATCTTGAATCTTGGTGGCTCTTATCAACTAGGTTTGATTCATGAATTCTTCAATAGTTGTGGTGTCATTCGTGATGATTCTCCTTGTATTTGAATCGAACATGTGCATCACTCAAAACTCATCACTCCCATCACTCTTACACCGCTTCTAAATCTTGAAGTCACGCGAATCCTAGTGACAAATCAGAATCTAAATGGTCTGGGTGTTTGGGGAGAGATAACCCGCGCATTATGTCATGGCACCACAGTCCCCCAGAACGATGAAAATTTGCTTCACATCAATCATCTTGGACCCTCTTTTAAAATTCTCCATAGCATTTTAAGGTCTAATGTATATCCATGTGATGTAAAGGGTAATCACCTTCCTCCCTTTGTGCTAAATGTTCTCTATGATGTGTATCAAGAAATCCAAGTGTGCCTTCCAACTCTTCTTCTCAAGCAGCTCATTCGTATAATCCAAAGTGATCATCAGGATACACTACCCTTTCCTTCACTCATATGTAAACTCCCTCATTATGTGGGCCTCCCTGCCACATCCGATGCCATTCATTTAGAAGCATGGTTTGACAGTGACCCAGTCCTGGAGGCTCAACAGTTGTGTCTCACTTCATCTCTCCCTGAGAATAGTACTCCCATGCAGCCGGCTGACCAACATGCTTAACCTGCATATCCTCCTACACCTTGGGGATCCAATCAGACGCCGATGCTCAGTCCGGAGTCTATCACAAATCACCAGGCTCATTACCTAGAACATCACCTGCTTAATGGGATAGCTGATATGGAGGAACGTCTTTACAACTATGAAAGGCGCCTCATCGCGATTGAAGAAAAAGTCGATGTCCTTCAGCAAACATGCCAGCAAGTAGTGGACTTGCTCACACATGGTGAGCCTCGTGGACGTTAGGTGCCAACTGAAAAGTACAATGTTGCTGCAAGTCTACAAAACATTTCTCTTTTTTTTTGTTGTGCTCATATTTGAGCCAAATTGGATGGTTTTGCTGTTTTTAAACTAAATGATGCTCTACTGCCAATCTTGGGTAGTATATATATATATTTTTGGATATTTTGAGCTATGACTAGTTACATCTCATATATCTTACTGCCATTTTAATTTGGTTTACTTACTGATCTGCCTTGAAGGATGCTATCACTCTTATCCCTGTTTTCCTGCTTTATCTAGTTTATATCTATTGTGCTCTATGATACTTGATCTTTATGCTCATTCTATTCGCTATCACTGCTTAGCTTGTTTTTGAACTAATGTGCTTTTAAGAGATGTTCTTTTATATTTACTCTGCTTATGCTCCTTGAATTTTGGTTCTCCCATATGCTTCAACTTTAGTCAATATCAACTGTTATGTTATCCTTTGCCAATGACTGACAAAAAGGGAGAGAACAAATACACCTCGAAGGAGAAATTGTGTATGTGAATGGGTGATGTAGGTGTTAGGGGGAGCAGCTATAAGACAGGGGGAGATTGTTGTTAGGGGGAGCAGCTACTGATGTGTATGTGTGCAAACTAGATAAATTTGTAAAATTGTGTAAATTCCATGTACACACAATTTAGGGTGTTTGTATAGACATTGTTTTAGGGTGTTTTGGTGTTTTTGTCACATAATTGACAAAGGGGGAGATTCAAAGTGCCCTAGTTTGTTAATTAGCGTGAGCGTTAAGTCAGCAAGACAGATGAGCCCCATAGGAAGATCGATCAAGCGTCTGCCTTAATTGGATGTGTGCCAGAACTCGCCACAGGTAAATCTTGGCCTCACATCCCATGTCCCAAAACACCAGGTAATTAAAACCCTTAAAATTGGATAGAACGCCCTAAGGAATTATGGTTAGAAAACTTTTTCAAAACTCAGAAAAATCTCTTAGTTTTCTACCTTGTCGATTTATCGATACATGGTTCGATGAAATCGAACATAGTTATCGATGTCCTCGTGTCCTCGAAGCTCACTCGATATTATTGAAATGAGGATAAAAAATGTCCAACAACCACAAAGATCTCTGGACAGAATTATTGATGTATCGATAGAGGGTTCGATATCATCGAAATTTAAATCTCGAGTCCATCGAAGTAGACTCGATAAAATCAACATCAGGTTTGCTGTGTCCAAAGTTCTGCTAAATCATGTAATCTTCGATATATCGAAAATCTCCTCGATATCCTCGGAATTCAAATATCGATGATATCGGAAGGCCTACGATGATATCGGTCTGGGACACATATCATCCAGCAAGTTTTCAAGTTATTTTTTCCTCGGATCGAGGGTCACTCGATAAAATCGATATTCAAATATTGATCATATCGAGGCATGGTCGATGTCATCAAATTTGGACACAAACTGTCCAGCAAGCCTCTAAGAAAAATTCCTTAGAATTATCGATGAATCGACACTGCCCTCGATATTATCGATATTCAAATTTCAATGATATCGAGTGACGCTCGATCATATCTTGTACCTAAAATATTTCAAAGGCAATTGCTCTCACATTTTCAAGTGTCAAGAAATCGAACCTTGTGTCGATAAAATTGGAGTTTGAAATTCGATGACATCGATGAAAGTTCGATTTCCTCGACTAGCTGGCAAAAGGTTTCAAAAGCGTTTAACATTTGAGTTCGTGTCATCGAGCGGCCAGTCAATGCTATCGAGAGTATACGCTCGATGATATCGAACTTTGTCAAAAATGTGCTGTTTTATATCCGTTGGAACCTTTTGCCTATTTGATGAGAGCTTGCCCTTGGTTGTTGGATAGAGAAAATAGAGAGTGCTTTTGTGTATTTAACCCTAGATCATATACCTTAAGCCTTTTCTCTCATGGAAGTTCATCCTCCAATCTACCCTCATCATTGACATTCAATAGAGTGGATTGAGGAGTGAACTTCCGCATTCAAGGATACTGCAACTACCACCTTAATGGCAAATCATTAAGCTGAGATACTTTGAATGCATAGATGATTAGAATCGCCCTATCTCTCTTATAGGAAAATATTTAATAGAGTAGGATTCAATCATAACTTTGACCCAACCCGTCGCCATGTATTGGTACATCTTCTGAGTTGTGGTTCAAGGAAGCGGAAGATTCTTCGTCAACAAAGGAGGAGATCTTCGACAACGCGCTAAATGGGGCTCATCTACTTATTTGTAAGTCATTAGAATCTAGAGGACCCTTGTAATCATTCCTTCTTAGTATTGGGTCTAAGGTGTTTCTCACCCCTTGCAAGTCCTCATAGGAGGCCTCTGGCGGGAGTGTACGTGGGGTGCTTTATGTGGACCCTTGCTCTGTGAACAGCATAAACTGGTTAGAGGTGAACCTGTTTAAAACCTCCGGTTAGAGGTGAACCTATTGTGAAACCTCCGTTAGGTTCCTTATGTGGATCCTTGACCAGTGGAGCCTAAAAGTCGGGTGCTATGTGTTGACTGTTGTTCATGGGAGCATAAACAGTGTCGTGTAGACACATTGTGTCAGCCTAAGTGTAGGTTGTACTGGTTAAAGGTGAACCTATTTAAAACCTCCGGTTAGAGGTGAACCTGTTGTGAAACCTCCATTAGGTTCCTTGTGTGGATATTTGACCAGTGGGGCCTAAAAGTCGGGTGCTATGTGTTGACCGTTGCTCATGGGAGCATAAACAGTGTCGTGTAGACACATTGTGTCAACCTAAGTGTAGGTTATACTGGTTAGAGGTGAACCTGTTTAAAACCTCCGGTTAGAGGTGAACCTGTTGTGAAACCTCCGTTAGGTTCCTTGTGTGGATCCCTGGCCAGTGGGGCTTAAAAGTTGGGTGCTATATGTTGACCCTTGCTCTTGGGAGCATAAACAGTGTCGTGTAGACACATTGTGTCAACCTAAGTGTAGGTTGTACTGTTAGAGGTGAACCTGATTTAAAACCTCCGGTTTGAAGTGAACCTGTTGTGAAACCTCCTTTAGTGAGATCCGGTACACTCAAGGGTTAAGTGCATCTGTCGGAAGTGGAGTAGACGAGTAGTTGAACCACTATAAAAATGACTATATTTGAGATTGATATTTGTCTTCCATTACTTATGTGATTTCCTTAAATACTTTCATACTTGATTATCTGAGATCACACCTCACACACATAGTCACATCCATCATAAACTGATTTGCATATTATTTATTTCTCAAATAGCTTTATGATTGGATCCTCTACTTGGCTTGGAAGCAAGTAGAGTTACTTTATTGTAATCCTGATGCATGCTTACTTTTAGGATTAGAGTGATGGGATTTTAAATTGTCATAAAATACTAAAAAGTCCTATTCACCCCCTCTAAGACATATTGGCATATTCCTACTTCAACTAAAGCGGTCGTTACCGCAATTTCAAGCTCTTCAAATCAAATGGAGCAAGCTAAGTCTATCACCACTCTTAGGAGTGGAAAGACGATTGATAAATCTATTCCGGTAAGGGCTGAAAAGCCTAAGGACCTGGAAGAAATTGAGAATAATAGACCTAGCAATGCCCCACATGGGTTGGAATCGAAACCTCAAAGTAAGCCGATTGCGCCTTCCCCCAGCAGTTGATTACACCAAAATCTTTTTTTAACTCTCAAGATATTCTAGATGTGCTTAAACAAGTGAAAGTCAACATCCCTCTACTGGATGCCGATAAACAAATCCTTTCATGTGCTAAATTTCTGAAAGATCTATACATTACTAAAAGACGGCAAAACATATAAAAGATTTATTTTTTTATTTTTACAGAAAAGGTGAGTGTCATCCTCAAGCAAGATGTGCCACAAAAATACAAAGATCCCGGTAGCCCAACCATCACTTGTGTAATTGAAAATTACTGGATTGAGCATGAACTTCTTGACTTGGGGGCGAGTGTAAATCTGATTCCTTACTCGGTGTACGAACAACTAGGTATTGGTGAATTGAAACCCACCTGGACCTTGTTACAACTTGCTGATCGATCAATTCGTGTACCGAGAGGGATGATTGAGGATGTATTGGTCTAGGTTGATAAATTCTACTACCCTTATTCTGGATACTCAACCCATCATGCATGTGCACACTCAGATACCCGTCATTCTTAGTCACTCATTCCTTGCTACATCAAATGCTATCATTAATTGTAGGAATGAGATTATGAATATATCTTTCGAAAATATGACATTGGATCTCTACATATTTTTTAACATGAGCAAACAGTCAAAGGATGTTGATGATATCCATGACATTAACTTGATAGATTCTTTCATGGAAGATAGAGCAATCCTAACTCTATATCTGACACTTTAGAGACGTGCTTGACCCACTCCCCTGATTTGGATGATGACATGATTAGGGAGATGGATGTCATGCTTGATGTTATGCCGTTACTTGAAGTTAACCGGTGGAGGCCACAATTTGAAGAATTACCCTAAACTAATGTAATCCCTTTACTGTCTAGCCTCAAAGCGCCGAAGCTTAATCTAAAACCTTTGCCCTCTGATCTTAAATATGTCTATTTAGCTCAAGATGAGACATACCCAGTGGTGATTTCTTCCCACCTTGAGCAAGAACAGGAGAGTATGCTTATTTCTACTCGCATTGAGTATAAAGGAGCCCTTGGATGGTCGATTGCGGACCTCAAGGGAATTGACCCTTTAATTTATACTCACCGCATTTATCTTGAGGATAATGTAAAGACCTCCCGACAACCACAAAGCTAATTGAATCCAAACATGAAGGAAGTGGTTAAGGCCAATGTACTTAAGTTATTGGATGTGGGTATCATATAGCCCATATCCGATAGCCAATGGGTGAGTCCAACTCAGGTGGTTCCTAAGAAGTCTGGAATCATTGTCGTAGACAATGTCCACAATGAACTCATGCCAACTAGAGTTACTACTGGTTGGAGAATGTGCATTGACTACAGAAAGTTGAATACCGTCATGAGAAAGGACCACTTTCCTTTGCTCTTCATTTATCAAATCTTGGAAAGGCTAGCTAGTCACTCTTACTATTGCTTCTTTGACGGATATTCAAGTTACAATCAGATAGAGATAATCCTTGAAGATCAAGAAAAGACCACTTTCACATGCCCCTTTGGCACCTTTGCTTACTGAAGGATGTCATTCAGACTGTGTAATACCCCCGCCACTTTTCAGCGATGCATGTTGAGTATTTTTTCTGACATGGTGGGGTAATATTTAGAGGTCTTCATGGATGACTTCTCTGTCTTTGTTCCATCCTTCAACGAGTGTCTGGAAAATCTCAAAAGTGTGTTAAAGCGATACAAAGAAAAGAATTTGGTTATGAATTAGGAGAAATGTCATTTCATGGTTCCCAAGGGAATTGTACTTGGACACATAATTTTATCCAAGGGAATTGAGGTGGACAAGCCCAAAATTGATCTTATCTCTAACCTACTACCTCACAAAAAGTATACGCGACGTGTGATCTTTCTTAGGACACGCCAGATTCTACAGACGATTCATAAAGGACTTTAGTCACCTCTCTCATCCTTTATGTAATCTACTTCAAAAGGACACTCCATTCGAGTGGACCGAACAATGCTAATAAGCTTTCACTAAGCTCAAGAGCATGTTGAGTACCACACCCATCGTGCAGCCACTCGACTAGAGCATACCTTTTGAGATTGTGTGATGTGTCTGACCATGCTATTGGGGCGGTGTTAGTCCAGAGAAAAGCGAAGAAGCCCTACGTGATTCATTATGCGAGTAGAACTCTAAATTCTTCCCAAGTGAATTATTCTACTACGGAGAAGGAACTCTTAGCCATAATGTTCGCTTTGGACAAATTTAGGTCCTACTTGATCGGATCTAAGATCATTATCTACACAGACCATGCGATGCTAAAGTACCTTCTTTTTAAGAAGGATGCTAAGCCTCGCTTGATAAGATGAATCCTCCTACTCCAGGAATTTGATATAGAAATACGAGACAAAAAGAGAGTAGAGAATGTAATGGCTGACCATCTCTCTAGGCTTGACTTCCTCAATACCCTTGATCCGACACATATAAATGATTGTAGACACCCCACCCTAGCAGCTTGACAAGGCATAAATGATCCTTAGGAATAGAACCAGAACCCTACATCCTACCCCAAACCTCAACTTGCAAAAAGCCCAAAAAACCATACCCAGAGCCAAAAATAGAGCCCACCAATTGGAGTTCGGAGTTAACGGCAGTTGGGTGGTAATCGGACCACCGCAGGCGGTAATTGGATTACCGCCCTACCTCGACAAATGTGCCCTCTAAGCACACAGTTGTTCCTCCCTCCCAAAGTCAACTTTTCCATACTATTAACCCCAAAACCTACCTTACTTACCATCCTACCAAGCTCAAAGACCAATAAGAGAGCACCATGTGGCATTACCCTCCCCTCAACCAATCTAAAGTCACCACATCATCATTCACCCTCCAAAGCCCTTAGAATTACCAAAATGTCATCTCAAAAGGTTATAAATAGCCTTTACTTCTCCTCATTTCAAGGGACAAAGGCAAGAAGGAAGATAACCAAGATCACCAGAGAGAGAGAAAGAGAGAGTAAGCAAGTGAGAGTGAGGAGCGCTTGAACCTTCAAATCCTTATCCTTCTAACCTCTTCATCCATCCTTGGCTTCATACATCCGCTCGAGCTGAACCCGGTCATAGCATCTCAAAAATCCAAGTCTTTTCAAGCGCAAGCCAAAGATCATATATAATCATGACCAGCATTCATAGTCCATCAAATCGCACCATCACTTCCCTTCTCAACCCCCGTGCTCTTCTAGACTACCATTGAATGTATGCTCTGTGAATTGCTAGAACCTTGGATCCTGTCACATCAGAAACTCATGGCGGCCTAGTCCATATTCCACCATCATCATTATCTGTTTAAAAATCTTTTTAGACACTCTTCGGACGTATGCTCTGTGGCTTGCCAAATTTTTGGACCTTGCGACATCAGAAATCCGAGTCTGCCTAGTCCTATCTATCTTATCATTCCATCCTTTGAGATTATTTTACCACACAAAGTAGAGACCGTACATCCGTATGGGCAGAGAGGATACTTAACACCTTCCCTCTTTGTAACCGAGGTCCCTTACTTAGAATATTAAATCGCATTTCAGGAGTCATTTTAAAGTAAGAGAATCTTCAGATTCTCTAACTTTACGTATTCTGCAGGTTCTAGCCAACTGCGGGATTTCGAGTTAAGTGGCTAGTGGCAACTCCAAGTCTACTTTGCATCAACAATCTAAATCAGTTTAATAATCCCCATCATCAGACAAGCAAACAACAAAATCAGCGTGAGTGCCGATTTTTCAACGTTCACAATGATATGTTCGCTAATGAACAACTGTTTAAACTCTCCCAATTACCTCGATTTGCTGACATTGCAAATTATCTTGCTACAGGTTTCACGCCAACATATTGGATTGCGTAAGATAAGAAAAAATTCTTTGCCAAGGTACGTAAGTTTTTCTGGGATGATCCTTATTTAGATATTACCTAGACTAAATTCTAAGGAGATGTGTGTCAGACAATGAACATCAGAGTGTCATCTTCTTTTGTCATTCTCAGGCCTGTGGTGGTTGCTTTTCTGCTAAAAAGACCACAACCAAAATCCTGCAGTACGGCTTTTACTAGCCTACGATGTTCAGAAATACTCATGAATTTTGCAAAGCTTGTGAGCGTTGTCAGAAATTGGGAGGGTTGTACCATCGAAATATGATGCATTTGAACCTCATTCTTATCATTGAAGCATTTGATTGCTGGGGCATCAATTTCATGGGACCATTCCCCAAATCCTTTGGGAATATTTACATTTTGCTAATAGTAAACTATGTTACTAAGTAGGTTGAAGCGATCCCGTGCTGGAATAATGGCCATAAAACGATCATTCAATTCTTAAAAGAAAATATCATTTCCTGGTTCGAAATGCCTCGGGCCATCATTAGTGATAGAGGTTCACACTTTTGTAATAGGTCATTTAAGAACTTAATGAAAAAATATGTCATCTCTCATAAAGTGAGCACTCCATACCACCCGCAGACAAGCGGGAAAACCGATATTTTCAATAGAAAAATTAAATAAATTCTGAAAAAATAGTTAACCCTGATCATTAGGATTGGTCAATTCGCTTGATTGATGCCTTATGGGCTTACCTTACAGCTTTTAAGATCCCCATTGGAATGTCTCCCTTTAGACTCGTCTATGAGAAAACTTGTCACCTACCTGTGGAGCTATAGCATAGAGCCTATTAAGTTATAAAAAATCTGAACTTTAATTTGGACAACGCTGGCTCGTTGTGCAAACTTCAATTGAATGAACTTAAAGAAATCTGGAACAACGCTTATGAGAACTCGAGAATTTACGAGGACAGGATGATTCTATGACAAGAACATCCTTCGAAAATCATTCATAACCGGTCAAAAAGTCCTTTTATACAATTCTTGGTTACATCTTTTTTTAGGTAAACTTCGATCTTGTTGGACTAATCCCTTCATTGTTACTAATGTCTATTCTCATGGGGCTGTCGAGATAAAAAATTCGACGAATGACAATGTTTTCAAAGTGAATGGACATCGTCTTAAGCCATTTGTTGAGAAGTTTGATTCAGAGGACATGTCCATGCCTCTGACTGATCCTGTATCCCAGGATTGACCTCCTAATCTGACGAAGGTGTAGTTAGATTTATTGCTTTCATAGGATTTACGATTAGGATAGTTTGATTTCAATTTGTTTAGTCTTCGTGCTAACCCATTTACATGTTAAGAACTTTGAAAAAGCTTCAATTCTCATTCTTCAGGTATTATCTTCTCATCACTTCTCATTTCTTTTTGTCTCATGTGCATTGCATGCTCATATCTTTTATATTAAGGACAATGTAGGCTTTACGTTGGGGGGTATGGATTAGGTAAACTAATCAGTGTTTTCTTAGTTTTGAGCAAAAATTATTAAACTTTTCAATTTTTCAAGTTAAAAACATATTTGGGAAATGATAATTTGTGGAATTAAGAATGCTTTGAGTATGATGATAAGATAGAGATTGAACTTTGAATTGCTAGAGTTTTATCAACCAAGTAGACTTTCGTCTAAATTCCTGCATTTAATTAATTAAGACGAAATTTGAATATCATGTTAATCTAAGTCACAAGACATGTTCAATTTGCTTTCTGTGAATAGTACTAGAATTTCTAATTGCTAGTATGTATATCATTAAAAGATATTTAGAATTAAGTCTAGAGAATTTTATCCACCTTAAAAGACGAAAAGAACCAGTTAAAAAATAATGAGATCAACAATAAGGTCATGTATGGTGAAAAGATTGAAAAAGAATAAAAAGAATGTAAAGTCTAAAAAGAATGAATAAAAAAATACCGTTGATATAAAATCAAAAATTAGAAAAAGAAGGAAAATGGGATAAGTTCGGAATCAGCACTTGATTATTCAAGTAATCCCGCGGTGATGAGCATGACTAGCATTATAAAATGATAGTATTTTTATGGAAAGTAAGTTAGAAATCACTGAGCACATTAGAAAAACTTCATATATAAACTTATGCTCTTAATTGATTGATGAAGAACCTATTTGATTGATTGCTCGTTTGATTCGGCTTTAGGTTTTCAAATTTTTATTCTCGCTTCTTTGGATTATACTCATTCATACTTGTTTATACAAAAGATTGTTTTCAAAATCCTCAACATCGAGAGTCAAGATCACTTAATGATAGTTTTGCCTGCGACTAGCAAAAATGTCAGAGGGGGTTTAAGCGTGAAATATCAAGATATTTTTCCCCCTATTTATACATCGCCTTACAAACACGATAATGCTAATCAATTTAATTATTCATGTTTTCATGTGCGAGGTAATTTCAAGAGCTTGGTGAAATCGACGCCAAAAGCGAAGATTGATGTCAAAAGACACACAAGATTTCAAGTCATTAATGGTTAATTCACATGTCAAATATTCAAACTGATGCTGAGGAATTGAAGGACTCAAAGATTTCAAGCCAAGAAAGATCTCTAAAATTATCCAAAATAAACATATTTTTGAAATTGCTTAAAGAATATTTTCAAACTCCGAGCTTGCTTGGGAAAACCACGCAGAACGAAGTCTATTTTCAAAATTGCGCAGAGCGAAGTCTTTCAAAACTGCGCACGCGTGAATTTAAAGTGATTTCTAAATTTTTTCAACTCCTATGCTAAAGTTTGAGTTCCACAACTATAAATAAGACTTCTTAGTATGCTCCAAAGCATATTCTGTGAGCCTGAAACGTTCCTATGAGCATAAAGATATAACAGGCAACACAAAGAGTTTTTCTTCTTTCTCGCTTATTTTTTATGCTTTATTTAAAGACTTATCAAGCTTCTAAATTGGACCAAAATTGCCTAAATCAGAGATCGTTCGATATCCCAAAGCATGTTAGAAATCTTCGATCGTCATTTTTCAATATGGATTGTTAATCGTTCGAAATCGTGCAATCCAATGGAGACGCTTATAACTCCATCATTTGATGTCGGATTGGGTCAATTTTTGGTCATTTGAAAGGTACTTTAGCACTTTCTTTCCTGATTGGAATCGTTGTATTCCGAGACCATTTTGGGCATCCGTAAGCGGGATCGCGTCGTCAGTCCTGAATTTTTCCTTCATCTCCTCGTCCATGAGTAAACCATAACTCTCTCTTTAGAGGTCGAATTTAGAATAATTTGACCTCATTGCAATTGTAACTTTTCAAGCTTCCAAATCGCACCTGAATTGCCTTATTCAGAGACCATTCGATATCCCAAAAGCATGTTGGAACTCTTCGATCGTCATTTTTCAATATCGATTGTTAATCTTTCCAAATTGCACGATCCAACGGAGACACCTTAACTGCATCATTTGATGTCGGATTGATTGAATTTTTGGTCATTTAAAAGGTACTTTAGGGCTCTTTCTTTCCTGACTAGAATCGTCGTATTCTGAGACCATTCGGGAATCCGTAAGTGGAATTGCAGTCGTAGGTCCTGAATTTTTCCTTCATCTCCTTGTCCAATAGTAACCCTCATAACTCTCTCTTCAGAGGTTGAATTTAGACTATTTCAGCTCATTGCAATGGTAACATGTCAAGCTTCCAAATTACACTAGAATTGCCTAATTTAGAGACCATTCAATATCCCAAAAGCACTTTGGAACTCTTCCATCGTCATTTTTCAATATGGATTGCTAATCTTTCCAAATCACGCGATCCAATGGAGATGCTAATAAGTCAATCATTTGATGTTGGATTCGGACGATTTTTGGTCATTCAAAAGGTACTTTAATGGTCTTTCATTTCTGACATGGATCGTCATATTTTGAGACCATTTGGGCATCCGTAAATGGGATCGTAGTCATCAGTCCTAAATCTTTCCTTCACCTCCTTGTCCAAAAGTAACTCTCATAACTCTCTCTTCAGATGTCGAATTTAGAATATTTCACCTCATTGCAAAGGTAACTTCTCAAGCTTCCAAATTGGAGCAGAATTGCCTAATTCAGATACCGCTCGATATCCCAAAAGCATGTTAGAACTCTTCGATCTTCATTTTCAATATGGTTGTTAATCTTTTCAAACAACGCAATCCAACGGAGACGTCAATAACTCCATCATTTGATGTCGGATTGGGTCAATTTTTGATCATCTGAAAGGTACTTTAGTGCTCTTGCATTTCTAACTGGAATCGTTGTATTCTGGGAACATTTTGGCATTCATAAGTGGGATCACAGTCATCGGTCCTGAATTTTTCCTTCATCTCCTTGTCCAATAGTAACAATCATAACTCTCTCTTTAGAGGTCGAATTTAGAATATTTTGACCTTATTGCAATTGTAACTTTTCAAGCTTCCAAATCACACTAGAATTGCCTAATTCAGAGACCGTTCGATATCCCAAAAGCTCGATGAAACTCTTCGATAGTAATTTTTCAATATGGATTGTCAATCTTTCCAAATCGCAAGATTAAATGGAGACACCTATTACTCCATCATTTGATGTCAGATGGGGTCGATTTTTTATCATTTGAAAGGTACTTTAGTGCTCTTTCTTTCCTGACTAGTATCGTCCAATTCCGAGACCATCTGGGTATCCTTTAGTGGGATCGTAGTCGTCAGTCCAGAATTTTTCCTTCATCTCCTTGTCCAATAGTAACCCTCATAACACTCTCTTTAGATGTCGAATTTAGACTATTTCAGCTCATTGCAATGGTAACTTGTCAAGCTTCGAAATTGGACCATAATTGCCTAATTCAGAGACCGTTCTATATCCTAAAAGCATGTTGGTACTCTTCGATTGTCATTTTTCAATACGGATTGTTAATCTCTCCAAATCATGTGATCCAACGGAGATGCCTAAAACTCCATCATTTGATGTCAGATTGGGTCAATTTTTGGTCATTTGAAAGTTACTTTAATTGTCTTTCATTTCTGATTGGAATCTTCATATTCTGAGACCATTTGGGCATCTGTAAGTGGGATCACAGTCGTCGGTCCTGAATTTTCCTTCATCTCCTTGTCCAATAGTAACCCTCATAACTCTCTCTTCAGAAGTCAAATTTAGACAATTTCGGCTTATTGCAATGATAACTTGTCAAGCTTCCCAATTGGACCAGAGTTGCCTATTTCAGAGACCATTCGATATCCAAAAAGCACGATGGAACTCTTCGATCATCATTTTTCAATATAGATTGTTAATCTTTACAAATCACGCCATCCAATGGAGAGGCCTATAACTCCATCGTTTCATGTCGGATTGGGTCAATTTTGGGTCATTTGAAAGGAAATTTAATGGTCTTTCATTTCTGACTGGAATCGTCGCATTCTGAGACCATTTGGACATCCATAAGTGGGATCATTATCGTTGGTCCTGAATTTTTCCTTCACCTCCTTGTCCAAAAGTGACCCTCATAACTCTCTCTTCAGAGGTCAAATTTAGACTATTTCATCATATTGTAATGGTAACTTGTCAAGCTTCCAAATTGCACCAGAATTGCCTAATTCAGAGACCGTTCGATATCCCAAAAGCACGTTGGAACTCTTCAATCCCCATTTTTCAAAATGGATTTTTAATCTTTCCAAATACCACGATCTAACAGAGATGCCTATAACTCCATCATTTGATGTCGGATTGGGTGAATTTTTGGTTACTTGAAAGGTACTTTCGGGCTCTTTCTTTCCTGACTGAAATCGTCCTATTCTGAGACCATGTGGGCAATCGTAAGTGGGATCACGGTCGTCGGTCCTGAATTTTTCTTTCATCTCCTTGTCCAATAGTAACACTCAAAACTCTCTCTTCAGAGGTTGAATTTAGACTATTTTAGATCATTACAATGGTAACTTGTCAAGCTTCCAAATTAGACTAGAATTGCGTAATTCAGAGACCGTTCGATATCCCAAAAGCATGTTGGAACTCTTCGATCGTCATTTTTCAATCTGGATTCTTAATCTTTCCAAATCGCGTGATCCAATGGAGACACCTATAACTCCATCATTTGATGTCAGATTGGTCAATTTTTGGTCTTTTGAACAGTACTTTAATGGTCTTTCATTTCTGTCTAGAATCGTCATATTTCGAGACCATTTGGGCATCCCTAAGTGGGATCGCAGTCGTCGGTCCTGAATTTTTCCTTCATTTCCTTGTCCAATAGTAACCTCATAACTCTCTCTTCAGAGGTCAAATTTAGATATTTCAGCTCATTGCAATGGTAACTTGTCAAGCTTCCAAATTGGACCAGAACTGCCTTATTCAAAGACCGTTCGATTTCCCAAAAGCATGTTAGAACTCTTCGATCGTCATTTTTCAATATGGATTGTTAATCCTTCCAAATAGGGTGATCCAATGAAGACGCATATAACTCCATCATTTGATGTCGGATTGGGTCAATTTTTGGTCATTTTCAAGGTACTTTAGGGCTCTTTCTTTCTTGACTAGAATCGTCATATTCCGAGACCATTTGGGCATTCGTAAGTGTGATCGTAGTCGTCGGCCTTGAATTTTTTATTCATCTCCTTGTCTAATACTAACCCTCATAACTCTCACTTCAGAGGTCGAATTTAGACAATTTCAGCTCATTGCAAAGGTAACTTGTCAAGCTTCCAAATTGGACTAGAATTGCCTAATTCAGAGACCCTTTAGTATCCCAAAAGCATGTTAAAACTTTTCGATCATCATTTTTCAATATGGATTGTTAATCTTTCCAAATCGCGTGATCCAATGGATACGCTTATAACTCCATCATTTGATGTCAGATTCTGTCAATTTTTGGTCATTCAAAAGGTACTTAATTGGTCTTTCATTTTTTACTGGAATCGTCGTATTCCGAGACCATTTGGGCATTCGTAAGTGGGATCACAGTCGTCGGTCCTGAATTTTTCCTTCACCTCCTTGTCCAAAAGTAACTCTCATAACTCTCTCTTCAGTGGTCGAATTTAGAATATTTCAGCTCATTGTCATGGTAACTTGTCAAGCTTCCAAATTGGACTAGAATTGCCTAATTTAGAAACCGTTCCATATCCCAAAAGCATGTTGGAATTCTTTGATTGTCATTTTCAATATGGATTGTTAATCATTCCAAATCGTGCGATCCAACGGAGACGCCTTTAATTATGTCATTTGATGTCGGATTGGGTCGATTTTTGGTCTTTTAAAAGGTAATTTAATGGTCTTTCATTTCTAACTAGAATCGTCGTATTCTGAGACCATTTGTGCATCTGTAAGTGGGATTGCACTTGTCGGTCCTAAATTTTTCCTTCATCCCCTTCTCCAATAGTAACCTTCATAACTCTCTCTTCAGAGGTCGAATTTAGAATATTTCAGCTTATTGCAATGGTAACTTGTCAAGCTTCCAAATTGGACTAGGATTGCCTAATTCAGAGACCGTTCGATATCCCAAAAGCATGTTAGAACTCTTCGATGTCATTTTTCAATATGGATTCTTAATCTTTCCAAATCGCACGATCCAATGGAGACACCTATAACTCCATCATTTGATGTCAGATTTGTCAATTTTTGGTCTTGTGAATAGTACTTTAATGGTCTTTCATTTCTGTCTAGAATCGTCATGTTCCGAGACCATTTGGGCATCCTTAAGTGGGATCACAGTCGTCGGTCCTGAATTTTTCCATCATTTCCTTGTCCAATAGTAACCTCATAACTCTCTCTTCAGAGTCAAATTTAGACTATTTCAGCTCATTACAATGGTAACCTGTCAAGCTTCCAAATTAGACCACAATTGCCTTATTCAGAGACCGTTCGATTTCCCAAAAGCATGTTGGAACTCTTCGATCGTCATTTTTCAATATGGATTGTTAATCTTTCCAAATAGGGCGATCCAACGAAAACGCATATAACTCCATCATTTGATGTCGGATTGGGTCAATTTTTGGTCATTTTCAAGGTACTTTAGGGCTCTTTCTTTCCTGACTAGAATCGTCGTATTCCAAGACCATTTGGGCATTCGTAAGTCTGATCGCAGTCGTCGGCCTTAAATTTTTTATTCATCTCCTTGTCTAATACTAACCCTCATAACTCTCTCTTCAGAGGTCGAATTTAGACAATTTCAGCTCATTGCAAAGGTAACTTGTCAAGCTTCCAAATTGGACCAGAATAGCCTAATTTAGAGACCGTTTGGTATCCCAAAAGCATGTTAAAACTCTTCGATCATCATTTTTCAATATGGATTGTTAATCTTTCCAAATTGCGCAATCCAACGGATACGCCGATAACTCCATCATTTGATGTCGGATTCTGTCGATTTTTAGTCATTCAAAAGGTACTTAAATGGTCTTTCATTTTTTACTGGAATCGTCGTATTCCGAGACCATTTGGGCATCCGTAAGTGAGATCGCAGTTGTAATGACCTGAAAAATTTTGTGCCAAGACCCGAGTACTACCTTTATTTCTCCTTAGTAGCTTTTTGGGGTAATTAGCGCTTATCTCGATTGCTTGTGAAATTTGCGTCAATCATTTTAAATTTGATCGGCATGACTCAAAACTTGTAGATTAGCTAGCGCTATGTTACTCTGAAATCTGGGATCCATCGCTAAATCCAGTTGTTCTTGGAAATTTTTAGAAGTTCTGGATCGGACCTGGACCGCGCGTCGAAAGTCTGATAGCGATGATCTTAGGCTGTTGCGGTCACCATGTTGGACTTGGCCATCACCTCAAAAATAAGTCCATATGATGTTCTGGGTCGATTTGATTGAGTCCGAAGTGAAGAGTGTGAGAACGATTGGAAAGTAAATGTGATTTTATGAAATCTGAGTCGTGTCGCTTGCATGATGATTTTAAGCAATCTGATCATTGGATTCTGACCCAATTTCACCCTCTGATCAGGGAAGGTGGCCCAAGCATGTCCTTGTGCTTGTGGACCTGATCGAGATTCGGTGACCGTTGAATTGAGTGTGCTCCGCCATGGCTGATCTGAAGATCCGGTCGATACGAAAACTCAGCCTGACCATGATCCATGGTCAGTGAGCTTAAGTCCGACCTTTCATGGTAATAGGCCCACCGGAAGTGCTTCGTTAGATCGTGAGAGGCCGGTTTTGGTTATACCCTAAGTATACCTTGGCCCTGGGGTTATTTTCATCAATGTTAGGCCTATTTATAGACTTTAAAACCCTAGCTCTCTTTTCCATACGAATTTCCTAACCCTAGCTAAGAAAGAGAGAGGAAAAGAGAGAGAAAGTGAGAGAGAAGTTGGTGAATCATCTTAGATTCTTTCCTGTTCTTCTTCATCCTTAAACCTTAGCTTTTGAATTGTTATTCCGGTGATTCTGAGTTTATCCTTGGGTAAGTTAACCTAACCCTAATCTGTGTTAGAGCTTAGAATAGTCTTTATGTTGTTGTAGCTCATTTCTATTCTTGCCTTAGGTTAACCCGTCACCGTTGACGAAGACATATCGTCTGAAATCAGTTCGGTGTTCTTTTCTGGATTAAGGTGTTGACTTTAAGTGTATAGGTTATGGTTTTCAAGGCTTTCAATGCCAGTTAATGGTTTATTCTTGTTATGGATGAGATTTCACATGCCAAATGTTATGTTTACTTTGTGTTCCTGATATGCATGTGTTACATTGAGATTTGTGTATTTTATGTGTATGTATAAAGTACCATATGCGTATAAAATATGAACATGTGATTGCTATGATTATTTGTCGTGTACTTATGCTAGATGTATGTGCGACAACTCCTTGGTAAGAGGAATTGTCCAAATGTGTGTATTTCAACATACGTCATGTATGTTGAATTATGTATTCTAAGTGTTTATAGAAATGTCTGAATGATCTAAAATGTAATATATTATACTATTTATGGACCACTAGTGTGTATGATTTCCTTCATGCAAGTTACATTCCTTGTTGTTTAATTTCAAGTCTTACTTATGCTTAAATCCATGTTAAGTTGATATTCTTCAGATGCTTACATACCATATGATTTGAGTTGTTGTTCCATTACTATTCTAAATTGTTGATATCAATACCTATTATAGTGGAATGTGTTTGGGACTATGAATAGTCCAGGAAATCGGTAATCGGCCTTAAGTTCGTGGCTGAGGTTGCTTTCGCCACGTAGGACGTGATTAGATGAACCCGAGTTGTATTAGAGTTGTCGGCAGTGGTTTGGCCACGCGGAGTGTTTGTGTACTCTATGTCTTTCAACCCAACGTGCACTCGTACTAGTCGAGTTCGTCAAGTAACCTGATTGTCCGATATATATTCACCCTGTATGGACGCCATTGTTTGAATCTAGGGTACCAACCTTACCAGTGAAATCCTATAAACCATTGTACCTTGATCCGCTAAGACTCATGAGCCGGACATAGTGGTATGGGACACCGTGGTCAAGCTGTCGGCCTACGATGGGGTGACGAGCCTCCCCGTAGTGACCAGTGAGCAACCAAACTCGTGAGCCGATTATGGTGGTATGGGACACTATATTCGTGCTGTCGGCCTACATTAATTGGTGACCAGCCCTTTGTAGTGACCTCGAGCATGGCTTGATACTGCATTGAGGTGACGAGCCTTATTGTGGTAATGAAGGTATGATAGGTGTGCATTGATTTGTGACGAGCCCTTTGTAACGACCTCAAACCATATGATTGTATGAGATGCCTAGGTCTGACAACCCTAGAATGGATCACTGTTTGGATGGTGATATGAGGAAGGTACCTTAGCTTCCCAATCCTATTGTGTGAAAAGGATTAATAATAACTTGGTAATCATGTTCATGCACCACATTTGCATGTGCTTTGTAGATGTGGCGCACTTTGAGGTGATGTCATGCGTAACGTAAGATGAAGACGCTGAGGGTGTACGCGTGAGGGCACGCATCATTCTGCATACATCCTTGCATTAATAAGATTACTTAGGACATGTTTAATTGTTCTGCTTTATCATTACTGCTTGATTGAACTGATAACATGTTAACCTGTGCTTTATTGTTCCACTGAGTTGATCACTCACTCCCATGTTTTGGGGCAGTGTTAAACACCCACCAGACTCTGTTTTAGTTGCTGATGTTACAGATGTTGATGTGACTTCGAGGCAGAGCGGGAGATTGATGATGATGAGGCTGCTTTCTCTTTTATGCAGTTTTCAAACAGGTTCTAGTGAGCCTTGTTCTGATGCGTGGGATGTTGGAATTTCTTTTGGGAATTAAATGATGTAATTTGATACTTGTAATTTTGATAGCAACACTTACATTTCAACCTGGTATGTGTATGTATTTCAGGGATTCGCATATGTACACACATATATTTCTTTAAGTCTTCTGTTTGTTTTCTTCACTTATCCCTGAATTATCTGCACTTTGGCTTAATCTATTCCATGTTTTATGCACTAATATAGACAACATACATCCATCATTAAATATATTGCATAAGTGATGTTTTGGAACTCGGGAGCTGAGTTATGCTCGACCCACGAATTTCAGGGCATTACAGCAGTCATCGGTCCTGAATTTTTCCTTCACCTCCTTGTCAAAAGTAACTCTCATAACTCTCTCTTTCGTGGTCGAATTTAGAATATTTCAGCTCATTGTAATGGTAACTTGTCAAGCTTCCAAATTAGACTAGAATTGTATAATTTAGAAACCGTTCCATATCTCAAAAGCATGTTGGAACTCTTCGATTGTCATTTTTCAATATGGATTGTTAATCATTCCAAATTGCGCGATCCAACGGAGACGCCTTTAACTATGTCATTTGATGTCAGATTGGGTCGATTTTTGGTCATATGAAGGGTAATTTAATGGTCTTTCTTTTCTAACTGGAATCGTCGTATTCCGAGACCATTTGTGCATCTGTAAGTGGGATCGCACTTGTC
Source organism: Magnolia sinica (assembly GCF_029962835.1). Classification (NCBI taxonomy): domain Eukaryota; kingdom Viridiplantae; phylum Streptophyta; class Magnoliopsida; order Magnoliales; family Magnoliaceae; genus Magnolia; species Magnolia sinica. Next base: position 31,004,554 of record NC_080587.1, read on the forward strand.
GTTCCTGAATTTTTCCTTCATCCCCTTCTCCAATAGTAACCCTCATAACTCTCTCTTCAGAGGTCGAATTTAGAATATTTCAGCTAATTGCAATGGTAACTTTTCAAGCTTCCAAATTGGAGCAGAATTGCCTAATTCAGAGACCGTTCGAATCCCAAAAGCATGTTAGAACTCTTCGATCGTCATCTTTCAATATGGAAATTTAATCTTTTCAAATCACGCAATCCAACGGAGACGTCAATAACTCCATCATTTGATGTCGGATTGGGTCAATTTTTGGTCATCTAAAGGTACTTTAGTGCTCTTGCATTTCTGACTGGAGTCGTCGTATTCCGAGACCATTTGGGCAACCGAAAGTGGGATCGCAGTTGTTGGTCCTGAAATTTTCCTTCATCTCCTTGTCCAGTAGTAACCCTCATAACACTCTCTTCAGAGGTTGAATTTACACTACTTCAGCTCATTGCAATGGTAACTTGTCAAGCCTCCAAATTGCACCATAATTGCTTAATTCAGAGCCCATTCAATATCCCAAAAGCACGTCAGAACTCTTCGATAGTAATTTTTCAATATGGATTGTTAACCAAATCGCACGATCGAACAGAGACGCCTATTACTCCATCATTTGCTGTCGGATTGGGTAAATTTTTTATTATTTGAAAGGTACTTTAGTGCTCTTTCTTTCCTGACTAGTATCGTCCAATTCCGAGACCATTTGGGCATCCTTTAGTGGGATTGCAGTCGTCGGTCCTAAATATTTCCTTCATCTCCTTGTCTAATAGTAACCTTCATAACTCTCTCTTTAGAGGTTAAATTTAAACTATTTCAGCTCATTGCAATGGTAACTTGTCAAGCTTCCCAATTGGACAAGAATTACCTAATTCAGAGACCATTTGATATCCGAAAAGCACGTTGGAACTCTTCGATTGTCATTTTTCCATATGGATTGTAAATCTTTACAAATCACGCCATCCAACGGGGAAGCCTATAACTCCATCATTTCATGTCGGATTGGGTTGATTTTTGGTCATTCGAAAGGTACTTTAATGGTCTTTCATTTCTAACTGGAATCACCGTATTCCGAGACCATTTGAGCATCCATGACTGGGATTACAGTCGTCGGTCCTAAATTTTTCCTTCACCTCCTTGTCCAATAGTAACCCTCATAACTGTCTCTTCAGAGGTTGAATTTAGGATATTTCAGATTGTAATAGTAACTTGTCAAGATTCCAAATTGCACCAGAATTTCCTAATTAAGAGACCATTCGATATCACAAAAGCACGTTGGAACTCTTCGATCGTCATTTTTCAATAGGGTTGTTAATCATTCCAAATCGTGCCATCTAACGGAGACGCCTATAACTCCATTTGATGTCGGATTCAGTCAATTTTTGGTCATGCAAAAGGTATGTTAATGGTCTTTCATTTCTGACTAGAATCGTCGTATTCCAAGACTATTTTGGCATCTGTAAGTGGGATCGCAGTCATCGGTACTGAATTTTTCCTTCATCTCTTTGTCCAATAGTTACTCTCATAACTCTCTCTTCAGAGGTCAAATTTAGAATATTTTGAGCTCATTGTAATGGTAACTTGTCAAACTTCCAAATCGCACCAAAATTACCTAATTCAGAGACCGTTCGATATCTTAAAAGCACATTGGAACTCTTCGATCGTCATTTTTCAATATGGATTGTTAATCTTTCTAAATAGCGCGATCCAATGGAGATGCATATAACTCCGTCATTTGATGTCAGATTGGGTCAATTTTTAGTCATTTGAACAGTACTTTAGGGCTCTTTCTTTCTTGACTGGAATCATCCTATTCTGAGACCATTTGGGCATCCGTAAGTGGGATCGCAGTCGACGGTCCTGAATTTTTCCTTCATCACCTTGTCCAATAGTAACTGTCAAAACTCTCTTTTCAGAGGTCAAATTTAGACTATTTCAGCTCATTGCAATGGTAACTTGTCAAGCATCCAAATTGGACCAGAATTGCCTAATTCAGAGACCGTTCGATATCCCAAAAGCACGTTAGAACTCTTTGATCATTATTTTTCAATATGGATTGTTAATCTTTCCAAATCGTGTGATCCAACGAAGAGGCCTATAACTCCATCATTTGATGTCAGATTGGGTCGATTTTTGGTCATTTGAAAGGTACTTTAATGGTCTTTCATTTTTGACTGGAATCGTCATATTTCGAGACCATTTGGGCATCCGTAAGTGGGATCGCAGTCGTCGGTCCTGAATTTTTCCTTCATCTCCTTGTCCAATAGTAACCCCCATAACTCTCTCTTCAGAGGTCGAATTTAGAATATTTTGAGCTCATTGCAATTGTAACTTTTCAAGCTTCCAAATCTCACCAGAATTGCCTAATACAGAGACCGTTCGATATCCCAAAAGCACATTGGAACTCTTCAATCATCATTTTTCAATATGGATTGTTAATCTTTCAAAATTAAGCGATCCAACGGAGACGCCTATAACTCCATCATTTGATGTCGGATTGGGTCTATTTTTGGTCATTTGAAAGGTACTTTAATGGTCTTTCTTTCCTGACTAGAATCGTCATATTTCGAGACCATTTGGGCATCCATAAGTGGGATCGTAGTCGTCAGTCATGGATTTTTCCTTCATCTCCTTCTCCAATAGTAACCCTCATAACTCTCTCTTCAGAGTTCGAATTTAGACTATTTTAGCTCATTGCAATAGTAACTTGTCAACCTTCCAAAATGGACCAGAATTGCCTAATTCAGAGACTGTTTGATATCCCAAAAACATGTTGGAACTCTTTGATCATCATTTTTCAATATAGATTTTTAATCTTTCCAAATCGCGCGATCCAAAGGAGATGTCAATAACTCCATCATTTGATGTCGGATTGGGATTATTTTTTGGTCATCTGAAAGGTACATTAGTGCTCTTGCATTTCTGACTGGGATCGATGTATTCCGAAACCATTTGGGCATCCATAAGTGGGATCGCAGTCGTCGGGCCTGAATTTTTCCTCCACTTCCCTGTCCAATAGTAACCCGCAACTCTCTCTTCAGAGGTCGAATTTAAACTATTTTTCTCATTGCAATTTTTACTTGTCAAGCTTCCAAGTTACACCAGAATTGCCAAATTCAAAGACTATTCGATATGCTAAAAGCACGTTGGAACTCTTCGATAGTCATTTTACAATATGGAGTGTTAATCTTTCTAAATCGTGTGATCCAACTAAGATGCCTATAACTCCATCATTCGATGTTGGATTGGGTCAATTTTTGGACATTTGAAAGGTACTTTAGTGCTCTTTCATTTCAGGCTGGAATCGTCGTATTCCAAGACCATTTGGGCTTCCGTAAGTGGGATCGCAGTCGTCGGTCCTGAATTTTTCCTTCATCTCCTTGTCCAATAGTAACCCACATAACTCTCTCTTTAGAGGTCAAATTTTGACTATTTTAGCTCATTACAATTTTAACTTGTCAAGCTTCCAAGTTGCACCCGAATTGCCTTATTTAGAGACTGTTCCATATCACAAAAGCATGTTGGAAGTCTTCCATTGCCATTTTTCAATATGGTTTGTTAATTATTCCAAATCATGTGATCCAACAGAGATGCCTATAACTACATTATTTGATGTCGGATTGGATCAATTTTTGGTCATTTGAAAGGTAATTTAATGGTCTTTCAATTCTAACTAGAATCATCATATTCCGAGACCATTTGTGCATCCGTAAGTGTGATCGCACTCGTCGATCCTGAATTTTTCCTGCATCCCATTGTCCAATAGTACCCCTCATAACTCTCTCTTCAGAGGTTGAATTTAGAATAATTCGACTCATTGTAATGGTAACTTGTCAAGCTTCCAAATTGGACCAGAATTGCCTAATTTTAAGACCGTTCGATATCACAAAAGCATGTTGATACTCTTCAATCTTCATTTTTCAATATGGATTGTTAATATTTTTAAATCGTGCAATCCAACATAGACGTCAGCAACTCCATCATTTGATGTCAGATTGGGTCAATTTTTGGTCATCTGAAAGGTACTTTAGTGCTCTTGCATTTCTGACTGGAATCGTCGTATTCCAAGACCATTTGGGCATCCGTAAGTGGAATCGCAGTCGTCAGTCCTGAATTTTTTCTTCATCTCCTTGTCCAATAGTAACCCTCATAACTCTCTCTTTTCAGCTCATTGCAATGGCAACTTGTCAAGATTCCAAATTGCACCATGATTGCTTAATTAAGAGCCCATTCAATATCCCAAAAGCTCGTTGGAACTCTTCGATCGTCATTTTTTAATATGGATTGTTAATCTTTCCAAATCACGTGATCCAACAGAGACGCCTATAACTCCATCATTTGATGTCGGAGTGGGTCAATTTTTGGTCATTTGAAAGGTACTTTTATGGTATTTCATTTCTGACTGGAATTTTCGTATTCCGAGACCATTTGGGCATCCGCAAGTGAGATCGCAGTCGTCGGTCCTGAATTTTTCCTTCATCGCCTTGTCCAATAGTAACCCTCATAACTCTCTCTTCAGAGGTCGAATTTTGACTATTTCAGCTCATTACAATGGCAGCTTGTCAAGATTCCAAGTTGCACCAGAATTGCCAAATTCAGAGACTGTTCGATATGGACTGTTAATCATTACAAACGTTGTGATCCAACGGATACGCCTATAACCCTCGTAACTCTCTCTTCAGAGGTCGAATTTAGACTATTTCAGCTCATTGCAATGGTAACTTGTCAAGCTTCCATTTTTGCACTCGAAATGCCTAATTCAGAGACCGTTCGTTATCCCCAATGCACATTGGAACTCTTCGATCGTCATTTTTCAATATGGATTGTTAATCTTTCCAAATCGCATGATCCAACGGAGACGCCTATAACTCCAAAATTTTATGTCGGATTGGGTCGATTTTTTGTCATCTGAAAGGTACTTTAGTGCTCTTTAATTTCTGATTGGAATCGTGGTATTCGTATACCATTTGAGCATCTGTAAGTGGGATCGCAGTCGTCGGTCCTGAATTTTTCCATCAGCTCCATATCCAATAGTAACCCTCATAACACTCTCTTCAGAGGTCGAATTTAGATTATATCAGCTCATTGCAATGGTAACTTGTCAAGCTTCCAAATTGCACTAGAATTGCCTAATTCAGAGACCGTTCATTATCCCCAAAGCACATTGGAACTCTATGATCGTCATTTTTCAATATGGATTGTTAATCTTTCCAAATCGCGTGATCCAATGGAGACGCCTATAACTCCATCATTTTATGACGGATTGGGTCGATTTTTGGTCATCTGAAAGGTACTTTAATGGTCTTTCATTTCTGATAGGAATCTTCATATTCCGAGACCATTTGGGCATCTGTAAGTGGGATTGCAGTCATCGGTCTTGAATTTTCCTTCATCTCCTTATCCAATAGTAACCCTCATAGCTTTTTCTTCAGAGGTTGAATTTATACTACTTCAGCTTATTGCAATGGTAACTTGTCAAGCTTCCAAATTGCACCAGGACTGCCTAATTAAAAGACCATTCGATATCCCAAAAGCACGTTGGAACTCTTGGATCATCATTTTTTAATATGGATCGTTAGCCTTTTTCCAAATCGCGCGATCCAACGGAGATGCAAATAGCTCCATCATTTGATGTAAGATTGGGTCAATTTTTGGTCATTTGAAAGGTAATTTAATGGTCTTTCATTTCTGACTGGAATCGTCGTATTCTGAGACCATTTGGGCATCCGTAAGTGGGATCGCAGTCGTCGGTCCTGAATTTTTCCTTCATATCCTTGTCCATTAGCGACCCTCATAACACTCTCTTAAAAGTTTGAATTTAGACTATTTCATCTCATTGTAATGGTAACTTGTCAATCTTCCAAATCGCACCATAATTGCCTAATTCAGAGACCGTTCGATATCCCAAAAGCACGTTGAAACTCTTCAATCGTCATTTTTCAATATGGATCGTTACTCTTTTTCCAAATCGTGCGATCCAGTGGAGACGCCAATAACTCCATCATTTGATGTCGGATTGGGTCAATTTTTCGTCATTTGAAAGGTACTTTAATGGTCTTACATATCTGACTGAAATCGTCATATTCTGAGACCATTTGGGCATTTGTAAGTGGGATCGCAGTCGTCGGTCCTAAATTTTTCCTTCATCTCCTTGTCAAATAGTTTCCCTCATAACTCTCTCATTAGAGGTCGAATTTAGAATATTTTGAGCAAATTGTAATGGTAACTTGTCAAGCTTCCAAATCGCACTAGAATTGCCTAATTTAGAGACCGTTCGATATCCCAAAAGTATTTTGGAACTCTTCAATCCTCATTTTTAAAAATGGATTTTTAATCTTTTCAAATTGTATGATCCAACAGAGATGCCTACAACTCCATCATTTGATGTGGATTGGGTTGTTTTTTGGTCATTTGAAATGTACTTTAATGGTCTTTCATTTCTGACGGGAATCGTCGTATTCCAAGACCATTTGGGCATCCATTAGTGGGATCATAGTTGTCGATACTGAATTTTCCTTCATCTCCTTGTCCAATAGTTACCCTCATAACTCTCTCTTGAGAGGTCAAATTTAGAATATTTTGAGCTCATTGTAATGGTTACTTGTCAAGCTTCTAAATCGGACTAGAATTGTCTAATTTAGAGACTGTTTGATTCTTAAAAGCACGTTGGAACTCTTCGATCGTCATTTTTCAATATGGATTGTTAATCTTTCCAAATAGCATAATCCAATGGAGACGCATATAACTCCATCATTTGATGTCGGATTGGGTCAATTTTTGGTCATTTGAAAGGTACTTTAGCTCTCTTTCATTTCTGACTGGAATCGGCGTATTCCGAGACCATTCAGGTATCCATAAGTGGGATCTCAGTTGTCAATCCTGAATTTTTACTCCACTTCCTTGTCCAATAGTAACCCTCAAATCTCAGAGGTCGAATTTAGACTATTTCAGGTCATTGCAATGGTAACTTTTCAAGCTTCCAAATTGGACCAGAATTGCCTAATTCAAAGACCGTTTAATATCCCAAAAGCATGTTGGAACTCTTCGATCGTCATTTTACAATATGGAGTGTTAATCTTTCCAAATCGTGGGATCCAACGGAGACGCCTATAACTCCATCATTTGATGTTAGATTGGGTTGATTTTTGGTCATTTGAAAGGCACTTTAGTGCTCGTTCATTTCTGACTGGAATCATCATATTCCGGGACCATTTGGGCATCCATAAGTGGGACCGCAGTCGTCCGTCCTGAATTTTTCCTCCACTTCTGTGTCCAATAGTAACCCTCATACCACCCTCTTCAAAGGTTGAATTTAGACTATTTCAGCTCATTGTAATAGTAACTTGTCAAGCTTCTAAATTGGACAAAAATTGCCTAATTCAGAGACCGTTAGATATCCCAAAAGCATGTTGGAAATCTTCGATCATCATTTTTCAATATGGATTGTTAATCATTCTAAATCGCACGATCCAACGGAGACGCCTATAACTCCATCATTTGATGTCAGATTGGGTCAATTTTTGGTCATTTGAAAGGTACTTTAGGACTTTCTTTCCTGATTGGAATCATTGTATTCCGAGACCATTTTGGGCATTCGTAAGTGGGATCGTAGTCGTCAGTCCTGAATTTTTCCTTCATCTCCTCGTCCAAGAGTAACCCTTATAACTCTCTTTAGAGGTCAAATTTAGAATAATTTAACCTCATTGCAATTGTAACTTTTCAAGCTTCCAAATCGCACTTGAATTGCCTTATTCAGAGACCGTTCGATATCCCAAAAGCATGTTGGAACTCTTTGATCATCATTTTTCAATATCGATTGTTAATCTTTCCAAATAGCGCAATCCATCGGAGACGCCTTAACTGCATCATTTGATGTCGGATTGATTCAATTTTTGGTTATTTAAAAGGTACTTTAGGGCTCTTTCTTTCCTGACTAGAATCATCATATTCCGAGACCATTTGGGCATCAGTAAGTGGGATCGCAGTCGTTAGTCCTGAATTTTTCCTTCATCTCCTTATGCAATAGCAACCCTCATAACTCTCTCTTCAGAGGTCGAATTTAGACTATTTCAGCTCATTGCAATGGTAACATGTCAAGCTTCCAAATTACACCAGAATTGCCTAATTTAGAGACCATTCGATATCCCAAAAGCACTTTGGAACTCTTCGATCGTCATTTTTCAATATGGATTGTTAATCTTTCCAAATCACGTGATCCAATGGAGATGCCTATAAGTCCATCATTTGATGTTGGATTCGGTCGATTTTCGGTCATTCAAAAGGTACTTTAATGGTCTTTCATTTCTGACATGGATCATCGTATTTCGAGACCATTTGGGCATCCGTAAGTGGGATCGTAGTCGTCAGTCCTGAATTTTTCTTTCACCTCCTTGTCCGAAAGTAACTCTCATAACTCTCTCTTCAGAGGTTGAATTTAGAATATTTCACCTCATTGCAATGGTAACTTCTCAAGCTTCCAAATTAGAGCAGAATTGCCTAATTCAAAGACCGTTCGATATCACAAAAGCATGTTAGAACTCTTCGATCTTCATTTTTCAATATGGTTGTTAATCTTTTCAAACAACGCAATCCAACGGAGACATCAATAACTCCATCATTTGATGTCGGATTGGGTCAATTTTTGATCATCTGAAGGTACTTTAGTGCTCTTGCAATTCTGACTGGAATCGTTGTATTCTGGGAACAATTTGGCATTCGTAAGTGGGATCGCAGTCATCGGTCCTGAATTTTTCCTTCATCTCCTTGTCCAATAGTAACAACCATAACTCTCTCTTTAGAGGTCGAATTTAGAATATTTTGACCTCATTGCAATTGTAACTTTTCAAGCTTCTAAATCGCACTAGAATTGCCTAATTCAGAGACCGTTCGATATCCCAAAAGCACGATGAAACTCTTCGATAGTAATTTTTCAATATGGATTGTCAATCTTTCCAAATCGCACGATCAAACGGAGACGCCTATTACTCCATCATTTGATGTCGGATTGGATCGATTTTTTGTCATTTGAAAGATACTTAAGTGCTCTTTCTTTCCTGACTAGTATCGTCCTATTCCGGGACAATTTGGGCATCCTTTAGTGGGATCGTAGTTGTCGGTCCAGAATTTTTCTTTCATCTCCTTGTCCTATAGTAACCCTCATAACTCTCTCTTTAGATGTCGAATTTAGACTATTTCAGCTAATTGCAATGGTAACTTGTTAAACTTCCAAATTGGACCAAAATTGCCTAATTTAGAGACCGTTTTATATCCCAAAAGCATGTTGGTACTCTTCGATCGTCATTTTTCAATACGGATTGTTAATCTCTCCAAATCGCGTGATCCAATGTAGATGCCTAAAACTCCATCATTTGATGTCAGATTGGGTCAAGTTTTGGTCATTTGAAAGGTACTTTAATGGTCTTTCATTTCTAACGGGAATGTTCATATTCTGAGACCATTTGGGCATCTGTAAGTGGGATCACAGTCGTCGGTCCTGAATTTTCCTTCATCCTTGTCCAATAGTAACCCTCATAACTCTCTCTTTAAAAGTCAAATTTAGACAATTTCGGCTCATTGCAATGGTAACTTGTCAAGCTTCCCAATTGGACCAGAGTTGCCTATTTCAGAGACCATTCGATATCCAAAAAGCACGATGGAACTCTTCGATCATCATTTTTCAATATAGATTGTTAATCTTTACAAATCACGCCATCCAATGGAGAGGCCTATAACTCCATCGTTTCATGTCGGATTGGGTCAATTTTGGGTCATTTGAAAGGAAATTTAATGGACTTTCATTTCTGACTGGAATCGTCGTATTCCGAGACCATTTGGACATCCATAAGTGGAATCATTGTCGTTGGTCCTGAATTTTTCCTTCACCTCCTTGTCCAATAGTGACCCTTATAACTCTCTCTTCAGAGGTCGAATTTAGACTATTTCAGCTCATTGTAATGGTAACTTGTCAAGTTTCCAAATTGCACCAGAATTTCCTAATTAAGAGACCATTCGATATCACAAAAGCACGTCGGAACTCTTTGATCCTCATTTTTCAATATGGATTGTTCATCTTTCCAAATCGCGCGATCCAATGGAGACGCCTACAACTCCATCATTTGATGTCAGATTTTGTCAATTTTGGGTCATTCGAAAGGTACGTTAATGGTCTTTCATTTCTGACTGGAATCATCGTATTCTGAGACCATTTGGGCATCCGTAAGTGGGATCGCGGTCGTCGGTACTAAATTTTTCTTTCATCTCATTGTCCAATAGGTACCCTCATAACTCTCTCTTTAGAGGTCAAATTTAGAATATTTTGAGCAAATTATAATGCTAACTTGTCAAGCTTCCAAATTGCGCCAGAATTGCCTAATTCAGAGACCGTTCGATATCCCAAAAGCACGTTGGAACTCTTCGATCTTCATTTTTCAATATGGATTGTTATTCTTTCCAAATCGTGCGAACCAATGGAGACGCCCATAACTCTAATGTTCGATGTCGAATTGGGTTGATTTTTGGTCATATGAAAGGTCCTTTAGTGCTCTTTCTTTCCTAACTAGAATCGTCCTATCCTGAGACCTTTTGGGTATTCGTAAGTGGGATCGCTGTCGTCGGTCCTAAATTTTTGTTTCATCTACTTGTCCAATAGTAATCCTCAAAACTATCTCTTTAAAGGCCTAATTTAGATTATTTCAGCTCATTGCAATGGTTACTTGTCGAGTTTCCAAATTGCACTAGGAGTGCGTAATTTAGAGACCGTTCGATATCCTAAAAGCATGTTGGAACTCTTCGATCGTCATTTTTCAATATGTATTGTTAATCTTTCAAAATGTGCAATCCAACACGGATGCCTATAACTCCATCATTTGATGTCGAATTGGGTCAATTTTTGGTCATTTGAAAGGTACTTTAATGGTCTTTCATTTCTAACTAGAATCGTCGTATTTCGAGACCATTTGGACAACCATAAGTGGGATCGCAGTCGTCGGTCATGAATTTTTCCTTCATATCCTTGTCCAATAGTAACCCTCATAACTCTCTCTTCAGAGTTCAAATTTTGACTATTTCAGCTCATTGCAATGGTAACTTGTCAAGCTTCCCAATTGGACCAGAATTGCCTAATTCAGAGACCGTTCGATATCCCAAAAGCATGTTGGAACTCTTCGATCGTCATTTTTCAATATGGATTGTTAATCTTTCCAAATAGGGCGATCCAACGAAAACACATATAACTCCATCATTTGATGTCGGATTGGGTCAATTTTTGGTCATTTTCAAGGTACTTTAGGGCTCTTTCTTTCCTGACTAGAATCGTCATATTTCGAGACCATTTGGGCATTCGTAAGTGTGATCGCAGTCGTCGGCCTTGAATTTTTTGTTCATCTCCTTGTCCAATACTAACCCTCATAACTCTCTCTTCAGAGGTCGAATTTAGACTATTTCAGCTCATTACAAAGGTAACTTGCCAAGCTTCCAAATTGGACCAGAATAGCCTAATTCAGAGACCATTTGGTATCCCAAAAGCATGTTAAAACTCTTCGATCATCATTTTTCAATATGGATTGTTAATCTTTCCAAATCACGCGATCCAACGGATACGCCTATAACTCCATCATTTGATGTCGGATTCTGTTGATTTTTGGTCATTCAAAAGGTACTCAAATGGTCTTTCATTTTTTTACTGGAATCGTCATATTTCAAGACCATTTGGGCATCCGTAAGTGGGATCGCACTCATCGATCCTAAATTTTTCCATCACCTCCTTGTCTAAAAGTAACTCTCATAACTCTCTCTTCAGTGATCGAATTTAGAATATTTCAGCTCATTGTAATGGTAACTTATCAAGCTTCCAAATTGGACTAGAATTGCCTAATTTAGAAACCGTTCCATATCCCAAAAGCATGGTGGAACTCTTTGATTGTCATTTTTCAATATGGATTGTTAATCATTCCAAATTGCGCGATCCAACGGAGAAGCCTTTAACTATGTCATTTGATGTCAGATTGGGTCAATTTTTGGTCATTTGAAAGGTAATTTAATGGTCTTTCATTTCTAGCTGGAATCGTCGTATTCCGAGACAATTTGTGCATCTGTAAGTGGGATTGCACTCATCGGTCCTAAATTTTTCCTTCATCCCCTTCTCCAATAGTAACCCTCATAACTCTCTCTTCAGAGGTCGAATTTAGAATTTTTAGCTCATTACAAGGGTAACTTGTCAAGCTTCCAAATTGGACTAGAATTGCCTAATTCAGAGACCGTTCGATATACCAAAAGCATGTTGGAATTCTTCGATCATCATTTTTCAATATGGATTCTTATTCTTTCTAAATCACATGATCCAATGGAGACACCAATAACTCTATCATTTGATGTCAGATTGGTCAATTTTTGGTCTTGTGAATAGTACTTTAATGGTCTTTCATTTCTGTCTAGAATCGTCATATTCCGAGATCATTTGGGCATCCCTAAGTGGGATCACAGTCATCGGTCCTGAATTTTTCCTTCATTTCCTTGTCCAATAGTAACCTCATAACTCTCTCTTCAGAGGTCAAATTTAGACTATTTCAGCTCATTACAATGGTAACCTGTCAAGCTTCAAATTTGGACCAGAATTGCCTTATTTAGAGACCGTTCGATTTCCCAAAAGCATGTTGGAACTCTTCGATCGTCATTTTTCAATATGGATTGTTAATCTTTCCAAATAGGGTGATCCAACGAAAATGCATATAACTCCATCATTTGATGTCGGATTGGGTCAATTTTTGGTCATTTTCAAGGTACTTTAGGGCGCTTTCTTTCCTGACTAGAATCGTCATATTCCGAGACCATTTGGGCATTCGGAAGTGTGATCACATTCATCAGCCTTGAATTTTTTGTTCATCTCATATTCTAATACTAACCCTCATAACTCTCTCTTCAGAGGTCAAATTTAGACTATTTCAGTTCATTGCAAAGGTAACTTGTCAAGCTTCCAAATTGGACCAGAATAGCCTAATTCAGAGACCGTTTGGTATCCCAAAAGCATGTTAAAACTCTTTGATCATCATTTTTCAATATGGATTGTTAATCTTTCAAAATCGCGTCATCCAACGGATACGCCTATAACTCCATCATTTGATGTCAGATTCTATCAATTTTTGGTCATTCAAAAGGTACTTAAATGGTCTTTCATTTTTTACTAGAATTGTCGTATTCCGAGACCATTTGGGCATCCGTAAGTGGGATCGCAGTCGTCGGTCCTAAATTTTTCCTTCACCTCCTTGTCCAAAAGTAACTCTCATAACTCTCTCTTCAGTGGTCAAATTTAGAATATTTTAGCTCATTGTAATGGTAACTTGTCAAGCTTCCAAATTGGACTAGAATTGTATAATTTAGAAACCGTTCCATATCCCAAAAGCATGTTGGAACTCTTAGATTGTCATTTTTCAATATGGATTGTTAATCATTCCAAATCGCGCGATCCAATGGAGACGCCTTTAACTATGTTATTTGATGTCGGATTGGATTGATTTTTAGTCATTGGAAAGGTAATTTAATGGTCTTTCATTTCTAACTAGAATTGTTGTATTCTGAGACCATTTGTGCATCTGTAAGTGGGATCGCATTCGTCGTTCCTGAATTTTTTCCTTCATCCCCTTCTCCAATAGTAACCCTCATAACTCTCTCTTCAGAGGTCGAATTTAGAATATTTCAGCTGATTGCAATGGTAACTTTTCAAGCTTCCAAATTGGAGCAGAATTGCCTAATTTAGAGACCGTTCAAATCCCAAAAGCATGTTAGAACTCTTCGATCGTCATTTTTCAATATGGAAATTTAATCTTTTCAAATCACGCAATCCAACGGAGACGTCAATAACTCCATCATTTGATGTCGGATTGGGTCAATTTTTGGTTAGCTAAAGGTACTTTAGGGCTCTTGCATTTCTAACTGGAGTCGTCGTATTCCGAGACCATTTGGGGATCCATAAGTGGGATCGCTGTTGTTGGTCCTGAAATTTTCTTTCATCTCCTTGTCCAATAGTAACCCTCATAACTCTCTCTTGAGAGGTCGATTTCAGCTGATTGCAATGGTAACTTGTCAAGCCTCCAAATGGTCCAAAATTGCTTAATTCAGAGCCCATTCAATATCCCAAAAGCATGTCGGAACTCTTCGATAGTAATTTTTTAATATGGATTGTTAATCTTTCCAAATCACAGGATCGAATAGAGACGCCTATTACTCCATCATTTGATGTCAGATTTGGAAATTTATTATCATTTGAAAGGTACTTTAGTGCTCTTTCTGAAAAGGCCTAGCTATATGTCCTAGAGGGGGGGGGGGGGGGCAGTGAATAGGACAATGCCAAATAAAACTTATAACAGCGGAATTAAAAAGAATATGATAGCCAAAATAAATCACAATGTAAGAAAGTAAAATAACCTCAAAATTCAGATCTTGAAAGGTTGATACAAATGTTGTTCTAAGGACAACCTTACACCAAAAATCAGAGTTTATGGTAAGCAACCTTATTTCTAGAAGGATCTTTGTATCAAATCTCAAACCGAAGAGGAATACAGAAATAAATACAAACTGAATTAAAATAAATTGTAATCACAAATGTATTGTTCTGAGGACAACCATACACCATAAAAATGGCAGGGCAACCTTGCTGGAACAACTTTTAAAGGAAATTGAATATCAAGCTGATAAAGGAATAGCAGAAAATAAATTCTAAACTATTACAACATTCTCACAAAGCTTGAATTAAATGATTACAACATTCACCACCATACATACATCCCACAAAAGAATAATTAAAGATCAGAAGAATAAATCATTCAACCACAACACAAGGGATTATAGTGGTTCGCCTGTGTGTTCACCAACTGTTAAACAATAGCCACACAAAATGCTACTCCACTCCTAATATCCTCACACAGGGGATATTAGCGTTCACTAACAAAATAGGTTTTCCCAGGTTCACCCAAAACCTTTACAATTGTGTCTTTGTCTGTGGGCTTACACAATTAAAAAAACCCCACTTCTGAATTTTCCTGGCTCCCTCAGATAACCAATACAACAAGATTTTTCTGGCAAATCTTGAAAGAAACCAAAACAAAAAGGAATTTACAATTAAATGTAAAATACCTGATTATCTCCTTCGTTGTAGCAGCCCGGTAGAACCAAATCAGAGTAGATGATTGAATCTCCAAGTTCAATGTCCAGTACTCAATTACAATGGTTCTAATTTTAATAGATTTTAAATTAAACCAACTAGGGCTTGCCTTAATTGATTTTGATTCCAAAGAAAGGGAATAACAATTCCTCTTATCAAATTAGATTGGAATAGCAGAAACAAAATCAATTAAATAAAGCTAAGGAAAGAGAATATTAAATAAGCACACTTAGCTTAGATGGAGCACAGAATTATCTCTCAGAAGTTCGACAAAGATTGGCTTGAATAGATTAATTAATTCGATGATTTCTTCTGAGATTCGTGCACTATTTATAGGTGAGCAGATCGTGTCTTCGACTGGTCTAGGGAGCTCTTCGAATAGTTGAAGCAATAACAGATATTTGAAAGATCTGGCGGGATAAGCTCTGACCGTTCTATGATCGTCGAAGGTCACCTTCGATCGTCGTAGGTCACCTACGATCGTCGTAGGTTTCCTTCGATCGTCGAAGAACCTATAAACATCGGATTTCGAGTGGAAGATTTTCGGGTCGAAGATGTAGACAATGTTCCTTCGACCGGTCGAATGCATTCTGGACTAGTCGAAGCCTAACAGATTTTATCCGAAATTTGTAACAAACTCACGACTGATCGAGGAATTTCTTAGACTGGTCGAAGCAACTTTAAGACTAGTCGAAGAAGGCCTAGGACTAGTCGAAGAAGGCCTAGGACTAGTCGAAGAACAGACCAAACTTATGTAAAATAAACATTCGATTTATGTATCCAAAATGACCTACTTCTAAGGTTAACCTATGGTCAGTCAAACCTCAATCATGAAGTATGGACATTGAAACATTAGGAACAAGTGACCTTGAAGTATGAGCCTTGAAGTCTTGATGTAGTTGAAATCTTGATGTAGCTCAATCTTGAAAGAGTCTTGAGTTCTTTACAAACTGCCTTGTACTCTTCTTGAAGTCTTGCAGCTTGAGTCTTGTCTTGTGAGCAGTTTTTTCATTCAAGATTGATTCTTGTACTTGTGAGCTTTACTTGTTGTGAGCTTTAGCTTGTTCATGAATGTTGATCCTTGAGAGAGCTTATAACAGAGTATAATAGTGATTTTGGCACCATAAATTTGACAACAAATAGGGATATAAACTATAACACTTACAATCTCCCCCTTTGTTAAATTAGTGACAAAACACATAACCAAGATAAACATAAAGTAAAACAACTGGTGCTATGAACCGGGACAACCAGTAAACATACTCTCACTTTCATTCCATCAACATTCAACATTCACCAAACAGGGATATAAACTAGTTCAAACATACTCCCCCTGAGTAACACAACCAATGCTACTCCTCTCACAATCACATCGTTAAGAACAAACCATTCTCCCCCTTTTTGTCACAATATGACAAAGGAGAACTAAATAAAGGAATACATGAGAGTAAACATGAGGAGTTATGAGAGTATAGCAAAATAGTGATAGAGATACTCAGCATAGCATCACATAGAATAAATATTCAGCATAAAACATAGATAGTATCCAACTCAAAATCAGTCAACCAAGTGCTAAGTTAGAAAGTTATTACAGACCAGAAGTCACATAAAAACTACTCAGAACCAGAACCAGATGATGGAGCAGGAATAGAGGGATCAAGTTGGTGCATGCCTTTGTTCAAGCGCCTAAGATATTTGCACATGTACTTGAATTGCAAATCATGAGCAACAGATATGTTTTCCAACTTTACATTTATATTCTCAACTTTACCCTCTAATGCACTCAGACGTGCATCAACATCAGATGGTACAAAATCTGGATCATTTGTTGAGTCAGAATCCAGTTCCTCAAAAATGTCATCCATATTAATGTCATCACCAGCTTCTTCATGACCACCACCACCTTGTTCAGGAAGTAGATCCAACTTCATCTTATTGATATTAGTATTGTTGAAGATCAGATGATGGATTGGTGCCTCATCAACCGGCATATCGACTAACATATGTGTAGCCAATACAGTCATTAAATAGGCAAAAGGAATGTCACTATGACCAGGATGGAGTCTAAACTGAAGAATGAAATGACAGATTAAGGATGGTAAACAAATTTGAGTACCATTGGAAATAGCATGGATAACACGAACCATAAACGAAGTCAAGTCAGATTTATTACCCGAACGAGGATACAGATTAGACACAAAGATTTTGTGGAGAATTCTGTATTTGGGTAACAAATACCTTGCGGGAAGCGCATTCCCTTTTTGTGTCCATTGAACATCCATGTTGCACAAGTCTCTAGTGAGCATGCGTTTTTCAGACATTGAGGGTTTATCAGTTAAGTTATGGATAGGAATACCCTCATCATTCACAAGAATGTCCATAAGGGCTGAAATTAAATGACGATCAACGTCAAAAGGCCCTTCTCTAGTAGAAATTTTAAAAGTTAAATCATCCTGTGAGAAAGCACTAATACATGTAAACATGGATTGGGCAATGGACCGGTATGCAGGCCCACCCCAATGTAATAAGTTAACCCAACCTACAGCTTCAAGCATAGGAAGGATGTCAAAAGGTGCAATATGATTAACATCAACAGGATGTTCAACAATAACATTACATAATCTAATGTCCCTAACATATGATGGATCATCATTGGGAACAAGAAGATGACGCTTAGAGATAGCGGTCGATCTGGAGGAAGAAGAAGGACCACGTGAAGCAGTTTTTCTACCTTTAGAAGCCATTTGCAACAAGGATTTCAAGGAATAAAGAAGTTGCAAAGGATTGAGAAGTAGGTTTACTCAAAACAGATTTTTCAAATTTCAAACCCCAAATCTCAATGAAATCCAAAATACAAAGCTCAAAGCTTGAAAAGTAAACAATCTAGATACAAATCTGCAAGAAAAAAGTGATTTGGAACACTAACCTTGAAGAACATGAAAGATGGGTTCGACAAGTCGAAGCACGGCTCCAAAGAGAAGAAAAGCAAAATGAGGAAGAAAGCAAAATCCTCAAATTTAAGTGAATCCCGAGTTCTACGACTGGTCGTGGGTATCTACGACCCGTCGTAAGACGACTGGTCGTGTATACTCACGACTGGTCGAAGAAACCCCAAAAATTCAAATTTCTTACAAATTATACAAAAATTAGAATTCAATCTAGCAAATATATACATTATAATACAAGTAGGCATAAATAATCAATTTAAAATGCACATGCCAAGATCAAATTTTATCTTTTTGAACCTGCTTTTATCGAGAGGTTTTGTGAAAATGTCAGCTCGTTGATCTTCAGTAGGAATATATTCTAGAGATATAACTTTTTCTTCTACTAATTCCCTTATATAATGAAATCTAATGTCAATGTGCTTAGTACGAGAATGCTGAATAGGATTTTTTGAAATATTTATCGCACTGGAATTATCACAATGTAATAACATAGGATCCTATTTAATTCCATAATCACTTAGCATTCATTGCATCCAAACAAGCTGTGTACATGCATTACCAGCTACGATATACTCAGCTTCAGCTGTTGAAAGTGATATAGAATTTTGTTTCTTACTAAACCAGGAAACTAGACAATTTTCAATGTAAAAACAACCACCACTGGTTGATTTTCTATCATCTAAATTACCAGCCCAGTCAGCATCCGAGTACCCAGCTAATTGGACACTAGTCTCATGAGGATACCAGGGACCGAGATTTACAATACTTGCGACATATCTAATAATTCGCTTGACAACAATCAAGTGAGATTCTTTTGGATCAGATTGATATCTTGTGCAAATACCAACACTTAGAGAAATATCAGGTCTACTAGCAGTTAAATATAACAAACTACCAATCATACTCCGATAAAGTTTTGAGTCAACATTTTTACCATTAGAGTCTTTTGAGAGTTTCAGGGTAGTACTCATAGGAGTATCGAAATTCTTGCCATTCTCAAATCCAAATCTCTTAATTAGATTCAAAGCATACTTAGATTGAGAAATGAATATTCCTTTAGGTTGTTGCTTTACTTGCAATCCAAGGAAATAAGTCAATTCCCCAACCATGCTCATTTCGAACTGTGATTTCATCAAATCTGCAAACTCAGTAGTCAAGTCAATACAAGTTGATCCATAAATGATATCATCAACATAAATCTGTACCATTAAGATATGATCATTATGTTTTTTAACAAACAGAGTTTTATCGACAGATCCCATTTGAAAATTATGACTTAAAAGAAATTTCGTTAGTTTCTCATACCATGCCCTAGGTGCTTGTTTTAATCCATAAAGTGCCTTTTTAAGCCGATATACATAATCAGTATTTTTGGAATCTTCAAAACCCATTGGCTGTTCAACATAGACTTCTTCATGTAAATCGCCATTTAGAAAAGCACTTTTCACATCCATCTGATAGATCTTTATCTTTCTAAAACATGCAATGGATATAAATAGTCTGATAGATTCAAGACGTGCTACTGGTGCAAAGGTTTCATCAAAATCAATCCCTTCAATTTGAGTATAACCTTGTACCACTAGTCTAGCCTTGTTTCTAATTATATTTCCACACTCGTCAGACTTATTTTTGAAAATCCATTTTGTTCCAATAATGTGTTTATCTTTAGGTCTTGGTACGAGATACCAAACATCATTTCTTACGAATTGGTTGAGTTCATCTTGCATCGCAACAATCCAGTTCTCATCAGCAAGAGCTTCTTTTACGTTAGATGGTTCAATTTGGGATGTAAAACATACATAATTACATATATCCTCAAGTTGTCTACGGGTGCGAACACCGGTGAGAGGGTTTCCAAGAATTTGTGTGGTTGGATGATCTTTAACAGTCCTCAACTCAAAATCAGTCTGATTCGATGAAGTATCGGGTTTATTAATGATTAGTACTTCATCATTATCTGAATTAGAAATTGGCGTGTTTAAATGATCATCAATAACAACATTAATGGATTCTTGAATCACACTAGTCCTTTTGTTCAGAACCCTATAAGCTCGACTGTTTAAGGAATATCCTAGAAAAATACCTTCATCACTCTTCGTATCGAATTTTTCCAAATTTTCACGATCACGTAAAATATAGCACTTGCTGCCAAAAACTCGAAAGTATTTAATAGTAGGCTTTTTATTGAACCACAATTCGTAAGCCGTTTTATTATTATCTTTGCTAGTGTAGACTCGGTTAAAAATATAGCAAGCTGTGTTGACTGCTTCAGCCCAAAGATTTTTAGAGAGCTTCATGCTATTCAACATGACATTAGCCATTTCTTGAAGCACCCTATTCTTTCTTTCTACAATTCCATTTTGTTGTGGAGTTTTGGGAGCAGAGAATTCATGTAATATTCCTTGGTCGGTACAAAACTTCTCAAAATTGCTATTCTCAAATTCAAATCCACGATCACTACGAATTTCACTGATTTGAGAAGATTTTTCAGTTTGAATCCTTTGGAAAAATTTTCTTACTTCTTCAAGGGTTTCAGATTTATCCCTTAAGAAGACTACCCAAGTGAATCTGGTAAAGTCATCAACTATTACCAGGATATACTTTTTCCCACCACGACTTTCTGTTCTGGTAGGTCCTATCAGATCCATGTGGAGAAGTTTGAGTGGTCTTGATGTGGTATTTGAATTCACCTTTTTGTGTGAGTTCCTTTTTTGTTTGCCTATCTGGCACTCACCACATATTTTATCTAATTTCTAAAGTTTGGGTAAACCTCTTATAAGTTCTCATTTGCTCAATCTATATAAATTTCGATAATGTACATGTCCAAGACGTTTGTGCCATAAATCAGTCTCGTCTGTATGGACCATGTAACATGTTTGATTAAATGAGCTGGATTCGTTAATAATATAGCAATTTTCAGATGTTCTACGTCCAGTTAATATTACAGAACCCTTATTGTTTAGTATCTCACAGCTTTGATTAGAAAATCAAACATTATGGTTATTATCACATATTTGAGATATACTAAGTAAGTTATGTTTTAAACCTTCAACATATAAAACATTTTTAAACACAGGAAGATTAAAAAGTTGAACCGTACCTTGGCCTATAATCTTGCAGTTGCTACCATCACCAAATGTGACTGAACCATCAGTCATATCTTTCAGATCCGTGAATAAAGCTTTGTCACCTGTCATATGCCTGGAGCATCCACTGTCTAGGTACCACTTTGAATGACTTGTTGCTTTGAAAGCAGTGTGAGCAACCAAGCACGTAACTTTAGGAACCCATTTCATAACTGTTTTGGGTTTAGGAACATAGTTGGTCTTCTTTTGTATATATTTGTAGGAATGACCTATAGAGTTAGATTTTAAGAGCTCCTTGAGTAAATCAACTATCTTTTCAGCTAGTGGATTTCGTTTCTGATTAAAGTTGATATGGCTGCTTCTAGGTTTTTGAAAAGTTTTTAAATTTCTAGAAAAATCTTGATAAGTACTTTTCCCTTTTGAGTTTGAGGACTCTCCTTTAACAAACATAGGAGGAGTATACTTTTGTTTAGGAGGTAGATTTTTATCATAGCCCAACCCGGATCAATCGCCACATTTTCTT
Source organism: Magnolia sinica (assembly GCF_029962835.1). Lineage (NCBI taxonomy): Eukaryota > Viridiplantae > Streptophyta > Magnoliopsida > Magnoliales > Magnoliaceae > Magnolia > Magnolia sinica. Next base: position 31,026,271 of record NC_080587.1, read on the forward strand.
GATCCGGATAAAAGTTTCTCTAACTTTGGATCACCTTGGGCATATTTCCATGTGTCCTTTAGACTCAGAAGAGAAGATACTTCAGTTTTAAGTTTCTCAATTTCAGATTTTAAATCAATAATTAGGGAGTTTTTGAATTCCAAATCGCATTTTGATTTTTCAAAACAATCTGAAATTTGTGATTTTTCTAAGACAAGTGATTCAAAACAATTTTTGAGTTTAGAAAACTTTTCTTTTTGAAGTTTAAGTTTGACAGCAATTTTACAACTTTCCTTATATAGGGCATTGTAAGCGTCTTGAAGATCATCTTCATTTTCACATTCACTATTCAGATTTTCTTCACTTGTAGAGTCATTATCTGAAAATGTGAATTTGGCTAGAGTCATAAGAGCTTTAACCTCATTGCCCGACTCAGTTTCAGAATCAGATGATTCATCCCATGTAGCCAACATACCCTTCTTCTTGGGTTTGTCCCTTTTAGGACATCTATTTGCTAAGTGCCCATATTCTTGACAGTTGTAACATTGACTATCTTTCAAAGATTTTCGAGATTTGGGTCTAAACTTCTTTTTATCATTTGACTTTTAAAAATCCACCCTTTTCTTGCTTTTAAAAATCTTGTAAAATTTCTTAGCTAAAAGAGCCATATCATCTTCTGAATCAGAATTTTCTTTTGAATTACATTTAGAAGATTTTAGTGCGATAGATTTACCTTTAGGAGCTTTAAAGTTTAACTTGTAGGTTTGTAGTGAACTAACTAGTTCTTCTACCCTCATATTATCCGTATCACGAAGTTCCTGGATCGCGGTTACTTTAGAATTGAACCGTTCAGGAAGTGAGCGTAGTATTTTTGCACACACTTTACTTTCTGGGATTTTATCGCTAAGACCCACATTGAGTTTACAATGTCATTCAATCTAGTGTAAAAGTCCATAAACATTTCATTTTCCTCCATATGAATTTCTTCAAATCTGGTTGTGAGGAGTTGGACTTTAGATTTTTTGACAATTGTAGTACCCTCGTGTGTCATTTCTAATATATCCCAAGCTTGCTTTGCAGTATCACAGGAAATGATTCTTTTGAACTCATCCGGTGATAGTGCGCAAGTAATTGCATTTAGTGCTTTAGCATTTGCACTACTCTCACTTTTCTGAAGAGTGGTCCATTGGTAATATGGTGTAGCTTTCATAGACTTTGAACCATCAACCCCAGTAACTTCCATGATAGGAGGATTCCATTCAGTCACTGTAGCTTGCCACACATTTTCATCCATTGATTTGAGGAAGATCCTCATTCTAGCTTTCCAATAGGCATAGTTGGAGCCATCAAAGGGTGGAGGCCTTGTGACTGAAAGGCTATCAAAATTTGACATCTTAAATAGCTTAAATCGTTAGCTCAGGAATTAAATCCAAGAATTAAAAAGGAGCTATTAGGCTCTGATACCACTTGAAAAGGCCTAGCTATATGTCCTAGAGGGGGGGTGAATAGGACAATGCCAAATAAAACTTATAACAGCGGAATTAAAAAGAATATGATAGCCAAAATAAATCACAATGCAAGAAAGTAAAATAACCTCAAAATTCAGATCTTGAGAGGTTGATACAAATGTTGTTCTAAGGACAACCTTACACCAAAAACCAGAGTTTATGGTAGGACAACCTTATTTCTAGAAAGATCTTTGTATCAAATCTCAAACCGAAGAGGAATACAGAAATAAATACAAACTGAATTAAAATAAATTGTAATCACAAATGTATTGTTCTAGGGACAGCCATACACCATAAAAATGGCAGGGCAACCTTGCTGGAACAACTTTTAAAGGAAATTGAATATCAAGCTGATAAAGGAATAGCAGAAAATAAATTCTAAACTATTACAACATTCTCACAAAGCTTGAATTAAATGATTACAACATTCACCACCATACATACATCCCACAAAAGAATAATTAAAGATCAGAAGAATAAATCATTCAACCACAACACAAGGGATTATAGTGGTTCGCCTGTGTGTTCACCAACTGTTAAACAACAGCCACACAGAATGCTACTCCACTCCTAATATCCTCACACAGGGGATATTAGCGTTCACTAACAAAATAGGTTTTCCCAGGTTCACCCAAAACCTTTACAATTGTGTCTTTGTCTATGGGCTTACACAATTAAAAAACTCCACTTCTGAGTTTTCCTGGCTCTCCTCAGATAACCAATACAACAAGATTTTTCTGGCAAATCTTGAAAGAAACCAAAACAGAAAGGAATTTACAATTAAATGTAAAATACCTGATTATCTCCTTCGTTGTAGTAGCCCGGTAGAACCAAATCAGAGTAGATGATTGAATGTCCAAGTTCAATGTCCAGTACTCAATTACAATGGTTCTAATTCTAATAGATTTTAAATTAAACCAAATAGGGCTTGCCTTAATTGATTTTGATTCCAAAGAAAGGGAATAACAATTCCTCTTATCAAATTAGATTGGAATAGCAGAAACAAAATCAATTAAATAAAGCTAAGGAAAGAGAATATTAAATAAGCACACTTAGCTTAGATGGAGCACAGAATTATCTCTTAGAAGTTCGACGAAGATTGGCTTGAATAGATTAATTAATTCGATGATTTCTTCTGAGATTCGTGCACTATTTATAGGTGAGCAGATCGTGTCTTCGACTGGTCTAGGGAGCTCTTCGACTAGTCGAAGCAATAATAGATATTTGAAAGATCCGGCGGGATAAGCTTTGACCGTTCTACGACTGGTCGAAGGTCTCCTTCGACTGGTCGTAGGTCACCTACGACTGGTCATAGGTTTCCTTCGACTGGTCGAAGAACCTATAAAACATCGCTGGATTTTGAGTCGAAGATTTTCGACTGGTCGAAGATGCAGTCGACACTGTTCCTTCGACTGGTCGAACAGATTCCTGGACTAGTCGAAGCCTAACAGATTTCATCTGAAATTTATAACAAACTCACGACTGATCGAGTAATTTCTTAGACTGGTCGAAGCAACTCTAGGACTAGTCGAAAAAGGCCTAGGACTAGTCGAAGAACAGACCAAACTCATGTAAAATAAACATTCGACTTATGTATCCAAAATGACCTACTTCTAAGGTCAACCTATGGTCAGTCAAACCTTAACCATGAAGTATGGACATTGAAACATTAGGAACAAGTGACCTTGAAGTATGAGCTTTGAAGTCTTGATGTAGTTGAAATCTTGATGTAGCTCAATCTTGAAAGAGTCTTGAGTTCTTTGCAAACTACCTTGTACTCTTCTTGAAGTCTTGCAGCTTGAGTCTTGTCTTATGAGCAGTTCTTGCATTCAAGATTGATCCTTGTACTTGTGAGTTTTGCTTGATGTGAGCTTAGCTTGTTCATGAATGTTGATCCTTGAGAGAGCTTATAACAGAGTATAATAGTGATTTTGGCACCACAAATTTGACAACAAACAGGGATATAAACTATAGTACTTACACTTTCTTTCCTTACTCGTATCATCTAATTCTGAGACCATTTGGGCATCCTTTAGTGGGATTACGGTCGTCGGTCCTAAATATTTCCTTCATCTCCTTGTCCAATAGTAACCTTCATAACTCTCTCTTCAGAGGTTGAATTTAAACTATTTCAGCTCATTGCAATGGTAACTTGTCAAGCTTCCTAACTGGACAAGAATTACCTAATTCAGAGACCATTCGATATCCAAAAAGTACGTTGGAACTCTTCGAATGTCATTTTTCAATATGAATTGTAAATCTTTACAAATCGCGCCATCCAACGAGGAACCCTATAACTCCATCATTTCATGTCAGATTGGGTTGATTTTTGGTCATTCGAAAGGTACTTTAATGGTCTTTCATTTCTAACTGGAATCACTGTATTTCGAGACCATTTGGGCATCCATGACTAGGATTACAGTCGTCGGTCCTAAATTTTTCCTTCACCTCCTTGTCCAATAGTAACCCTCATAACTGTCTCTTCAGAGGTCGAATTTAGAATATTTCAGCCCATTGTAATGGTAACTTGTCAAGCTTCCAAATTGCATCAGAATTTCCTAATTAAGAGACCATTCCATATCACAAAAGCACGTTGGAACTCTTCGATTGTCATTTTTCAATAGGGTTGTTAATCATTCCAAATCATGCCATCCATCGGAGACACCTATAACTCCATCATTTGATGTCGGATACAGTCAATTTTTGGTCATTCGAAAGGTACGTTAATGGTCTTTCATTTCTGACTAGGATCGTCGTATTCTTAGACCATTTCGGCATCTGTAAGTGGGATCGCAGTCATTGGTACTGAATTTTTCCTTCATCTCCTTGTCCAATAGTTACTCTCATAGCTCTCTCTTCAGAGGTCAAATTTAGAATATTTTGAGCTCATTGTAATGGTAACTTGTCAAACTTCCAAATCGCACCAGAATTGCCTAATTCAGAGACCGTTCGATATCTCAAAAGCACATTGGAGCTCTTCGATCGTCATTTTTCAATATGGATTGTTAATCTTTCTAAATAGCGTGATCCAATGGAGACGCATATAATTCCATCATTTGATGTCGGATTGGGTCAAGTTTTGGTCATTTGAACGGTACTTTAGGGCTCTTTCTTTCCTGACTGGAATCGTCCTATTCAGAGACCATTTGTGCATCCATAAGTGGGTCGCAGTCATCGGTCCTGAATTTTTCCTTCATCACCTTGTCCAATAGTAACCGTCAAAACTCTCTCTTCAGAGGTCAAATTTAGACTATTTCAGCTCATTGCAATGGTAACTTGTCAAGCATCCAAATTGGACTAGAATTGCCTAATTCAGAGACCGTTCGATATCCCAAAAACATGTTGGAACTCTTCGATCATTATTTTTCAATATGGATTGTTAATCTTTCCAAATCATGCCATCCAACAAAGATGCCTATAACTCCATCATTTGATGTCAGATTGGGTCAATTTTTGGTCATTTGAAAGGTACTTTAATGGTCTTTCATTTTTGACTGGAATCGTCATGTTCCGAGACCATTTGGGCATCCCTAAGTGGGATCGCAGTCGTCGGTCCTAAATTTTACCTTCATCTCCTTGTCCAATAGTAACCCTCATAACTCTCTCTTTAGAGGTTGAATTTAGAATATATTGAGCTCATTGCAATTGTAACTTTTTAAGCTTCTAAATCGCACCAGAATTGCCTAATTCAGAGACCGTTCGATATCCCAAAAGCATGTTTGAACTCTTCCATCATCATTTTTCAATATGGTTTGTTAATCTTTCTAAATAGAGTGATCCAATGGAGACAACTTAACTCCATCATTTGATGTCAGATTGATTCAATTTTTGGTCATTTTAAAGTTACTTTAGGGCTCTTTCTTTCTGGACTAAAATCGTCGTATTATGAGACCATTTGGGCATCCGTAAGTGGGATCGTAGTCGTCGGTCCTGAATTTATCCTTCATCTCCATGTCCAATAGTAACCCTCATAACTCTCACTTCAGAGGTCGAATTTAGACTATTTCAACTCATTGCAATCGTAACTTGTCAAGCTTCCAAATTGGACCAGAATTGCCTAATTCAGAGACCGTTCGATATCCCAATAACATGTTGGAACTCTTCAATCGTCATTTTTTAATATGGATTGTTAATCTTTCTAAATCACGCGATCCAATGGAGACGCATATAATTCCATTATTTTATGTTAGATTGGGTCAATTTTTGGTCATTTGAATGGTACTTCAATGGTCTTTCATTTCTGACTCGAATCGTCATATTCCAAGACCATTTGGGCATCCGTAAGTGGGTTCGTAGTCGTCGGTCCTGAATTTCCTTCATCTCCTTATCCTATAGCAACCCTCATAACTCTCTCCTCTGAGGTGAAATTTAGATTATTTCAACTCATTGTAATGGTAACTTGTCTAGCTTCCAAAATACACCAGAATTGCCTAATTTAGAGACCATTCGATATCCGAAAAGCACGTTGGAACTCTTCGATCGTCATTTTTCAATATGGATTGTTAATCTTTCCAAATCGTGATATCCAATGGAGATGCCTATAAGTCCATCATTTGATGATGGATTCGGTTTTCGTCATTCAAAAGGTACTTAAATGGTCTTTCATTTCTGACTAGAATCGTTGTATTCTGAGACCATTTGGGCATCCGTAAGTGGGATCGCTGTCGTCGGTCCTGAATTTTTCCTTCACCTCCTTGTCCAACAGTAACTCTCATAATACTCTCTTCAGAGGTCAAATTTAGAATATTTCAGCTTATAGCAATGAAAACTTGTCAAGCTTCCAAATTGGACCAGAATTGCCTAATTCAGAAACCGTTCCATCTTCCATTGCCATTTTTCAATATGGATTGTTAATTATTCCAAATCGAGTGATCCAACAGAGATGCCTATAAGTACATTATTTGATGTCGAATTGGGTCAATTTTTGGTCATTTGAAAGGTAATTTAATGGTCTTTCAATTCTAACTAGAATCGTCGTATTCCGAGACCATTTGTGCATCCATAAGTGTGATAGTACCCCTCATAACTCTTTATTCAGAGGTCGAATTTAGAATAATTCGACTCATTGCAATGGTAACTTGTCAAGCTTCCAAATTGGAGCAGAATTGCCTAATTCTAAGACCGTTCGATATCACAAAAGCATGTTGGAACTCTTTGATCTTCATTTTTCAATATGGATTGTTAATATTTTTAAATCACACAATCCAATGGAGACGCATATAACTCCATCATTTGATGTCGGATTGGGTCAATTTTTGGTCATTTGAAAGGTACTTTAATGGTCTTTCATTTCTGACCGGAATCGTCGTATTCTGACACCATTTGGGCATCCGTAAGTGGGATCGCAGTCGTCAGTCCTGAATTTTTTCTTCATCTCCTTGTCCAATAGTAACCCTCATAACTCTCTCTTTAGAGGTCGAATTTAGACTATTTCAGCTCATTGCAATGGCAACTTGTCAAGATTCCAAATTGTACCATAATTGCATAATTCAAAGCCCATTCGATATCCCAAAAGCACGTTGGAACTCTTCCATCGTCATTTTTTAATATGGATTGTTAATCTTTCCAAATCACCCGATCGAATGGATACGCCTATTACTCCATCATTTAATGTAGATTGGGTCAATTTTTTGTCATTTGAAAGGTAATTTTATGGTATTTAATTTTTGGCTGGAATCATTGTATTCTTAGAACATTTTAGCATCCGTAAGTGGGATCGCAGTCGTCGGTCCTAAATTTTTCCTTCATTTCCTTGTCCAATGTAACCCTCATAACTCTCTCTTCATGGTAACTTGTCAAGCTTTCAAATCGCACTACAATTGCCTAATTCAGAGACCGTTCGATATCCTAAAAGCACGTTGAAAATCTTCGATAGTAATTTTTCAATATGGATTGTTAATCTTTCCAAATCGCACGAGTGAACGGAGACGCCTATTACTCCATCATTTGATGTCAGATTGGGTCAATTTTTAGTCATTTGAAAGGTACTTTAGTGCTCTTTCTTTCCTAATTAGTATCGTCCAATTCCGAGACCATTTGGGCATCCTTTAGTGGGATCGCAGTCGTCGGTCCTGAATTTTTCCTTCATCTCCTTGTCCAATAGTAACCCTCATAACTCTCTCTTCAGAGGTTGAATTTAGAATATTTTAGCTCATTGCAATGGAAACTTCTCAAGCTTCCCAATTGGACCAGCATTGCCTAATTCAGAGACCATTCGATATCCAAAAAGCACGTTGGAACTCTTCGATCGTCATTTTTCAATATGGATTGTTAATCTTTACAAATCACACCATCCAATGGAGACACTTATAACTCCATATTTTCATGTCGGATTGGGTAGATTTTTGGTCATTTAAAAGGTACTTTAATGGTCTTTCATTTCTGACTGGAATCGTCGTATTCCAAGACCATTTGGGCATCCATAAGTGGGATCACAGTCATCGGTCCTGAATTTTTCCTTCACCTCCTAGTCCAATAGTAACCCCCATAACACTCTCTAGAGAGGTCGAATTTAGACTAGTTCAGCTCATTGCAATGGTAACTTGTCAAGCTTCCAAATTGCACCAAAATTTCCTAATTAAGAGACCATTCGATATCACAAAAGCACGTTGGAACTCTTTGATCGTCATTTTTCAATATGGATTGTTAATCTTTCCAAATCATACGATCCAATGGAGACACCTATAACTCCATCATTTGATGTTAGATTTGGTTGATTTTTGGTCATTCGAAAGGTACATTAATGGTCTTTCATTTCTGACTGGAATCATCGTATTCTGAGATCATTTAGGCATCCATACATGGGATCGCAGTCGTCGGTCTTGAATTTTTCCTTCACCTCCTTGTCCAAAAGTAACTCTTATAACTCTCTATTCAGAGTCGAATTTAGAACATTTAAAGTCATTGCAATGGTAACTTGTCAAGCTTCCAAATTGGATTAGAATTACCTAATTCAGAAACCATTCCATATCCCAAAAGCATGTTGGAACTCTTCGATTGTCATTTTTCAATATGGATTGTTAATTATTCCAAATCGTGAGATCCAATGGAGACGCCTATAACTACATCATTTGATGTCATATTGGGTCGATTTTTGGTCATTAGAAAGGTAATTTAAGGGTCTTTCTTTTCTAACAGGAATCGTCGTATTCTGAGACCATTTGTGCATCTGTAAGTGGGATCGCACTCGTCGGTTCTGAATTTTTCCTTCATCCCCTTCTCCAACAGTAACCCTCATAACTCTCTCTTTAGAGTTTGAATTTAGAATATTTCAGCTCATTACAATGGTAACTTGTCAAGCTTCCAAATTGGAGTAGAATTGCCTAATTCAGAGATCATTCGATATCCCAAAAGCATGTTGGAACTCTTCGATCCCCATTTTTCAATATGGATTGTTAATCTTTTCAAATCACGCAATCCAATGGAGACGTCAATAACTCCATCATTTGCTATCGGATTGGGTCAATTTTTGGTCATTTGAAAGGTACTTTAGTGCTCTTACGTTTCTAACTTGGATCGACATATTCCGAGACCATTTGGGCATCCGTGAGTGGGATCGCAGTCGTAGGTCCTGAATTTTTCCTTCATATCCTTGTCCAATAGTAACCCTCATAACTCTCTCTTTAGAGTTCAAATTTAGACTATTTCAGCTCATTGCAATGGTAACTTGTCAAGCTTCTAAATTACGCCATAATTGATTAATTCAGAGCCCATTCAATATCCCAAAAGCACTTCGGAACTCTTCGATAGTAATTTTTCAATATGGATTGTTAATCATTCCAAATTACATGATCGAATAGAGACGCCTATTACTCCTTCGATAGTAATTTTTTTGTCATTTGAAAGGTACTTTAGTGCTCTTTTTTTCCTGACTAGTATCGTCCAATTCTGAGACCATTTGGGCATCCTTTAGTGGATTGTAGTCGTCAGTCCTGAATTTTTCCTTCATCTCCTTGTCCAAATAGTGAGACGAGAATCGTCGTATTATGAGACCATTTGGGCATCTGTAAGTGGGATCGTAGTCGTCGGTCCTGAATTTATCCTTCATCTCCTTGTCCAATAATAACCCTCATAACTCTCACTCTAGAGGTCGAATTTAGACTATTTCAGCTCATTGCAATCGTAACTTGTCAAGCTTCCAAATTGGACCAGAACTGCCTAATTCAGAGACCGTTCGATATCTCAATAGCATGTTGGAACTCTTTGATCATCATTTTTTAATATGGATTGTTAATCCTTCCAAATCGTGCAATCCAACGGAGATGCATATAACTCCATCATTTGATGTCAGATTGGGTCGATTTTTGGTCATTTGAAAGGTACTTTAATGGTCTTTCATTTTTGACTGGAATCGTCATATTCCCACACCATTTGGGCATCCGTAAGTGGGATCGTAGTCGTCGGTCTTGAATTTTCCTTCATCTCCTTGTCCTAAAGTAACCCTCATAACTCTCTCTTCAGAGGTCGAATTTAAACTATTTCAGCTCATTGCAATGGTAACTTGTCAAGCTTCCCAATTGGACCAGAATTAGCTAACTCAAAGACCATTCGATATCTAAAAAGCCCGCTGGAACTCTTCGATCGTCATTTTTCTATATGGATTGTTAATCTTTACAAATTGTGCCATCCAACGGGGAAGCCTATAACTCCATCATTTCATGTCGGATTGAGTTGATTTTTGGTCATTCAAAAGGTACTTTAATGGCCTTTCATTTCTAACTGGAATTGTCATATTTCGAGACCATTTGGGCATCCATAAGTGGGATAACAGTCGTAGTCCTAAATTTTTCCTTCACCTCCTTATCCAATAGTAACCCTCATAACTCTCTCTTTAGAGGTCGAATTTAGACTATTTCAGCTCATTGTAATGGTAACTTGTCAAGCTTCCAAATTACACCAGATTTTGCTAATTAAGAGAGCATTCGATATCACAAAAGCACGTTGGAACTCCTCGATCGCCATTTTTCAATATGGATTGTTAATCTTTTCAAATCGTGTCATCCAATGGAGATGCCTATAACTCTATCATTTGATGTCAGATTCGATCGATTTTTGGTCATTCGAAAGGTATGTTAATGGCCTTTCATTTCTGACTGGAATCGTCGTATTCCAAGACCATTTCGGCATCTGTAAGTGGGATCGCAGTCGTCAGTGCTGAATTTTTCCTGCATCTCCTTGTCCAATAGTTACTCTCATTACTCTCTCTTCAAAGGTCAAATTTAGAATATTTTGAGCTCATTGTAATGGTAACTTGCCAAGCTTCCAAATCGCACCAGAATTGCCTAATTCAGAGACCGTTCAATATCTCAAAAGCACATTGGAACTCTTCGATCGTCATTTTTCAATATGGATTGTTAATCTTTCCAAATAGCGCGATCCAATGGAAACAATATAACTCCATCATTTGATGTTAGACTGGGTCAATTTTAGGTCATATGAAAGGTACTTTAGGGCTCTTTCTTTCCTGACTGGAATCGTCCTATTACAAGACCTTTTGGGCATCCGTAAGTGGGATCTCATTCGTCGGTACTGAATTTTTCCATCATCTCCTTGTCCAATAGTTACCCTTATAACTCTCTCTTCGGAGGTTGAATTTAGAATATTTTGAGCACATTATAATGGTAACCTGTAAGCTTCCAAATCGCACAAGAATTGCCTAATTCAGAGACCGTTTGATATCCCAAAAGCACGTTGGAACTCTTCGATCCTCATTTTTCAATATGGATTAATAATCTTTCTAAATAGTGTGATCCAATGGAAACGCCTATAACTCCATCATTTGATGTCGTATTGGGTTAATTTTTGGTCATTTGAAAGGTAGTTTAGGGCTCTTTCTTTCTTGACTGAAATCATCCTATTCCGAGACCATTTGGGCAACCGTAAGTGGGATCGCAGTTGTCGGTCCTGAATTTTTCCTTCATCTCCTTGTCCAATAGTAACCCTCAAAAATCACTCTTCAAAGGTTGAATTTAGACTATTTTAACTCATTGCAATGGTAACTTTTCAAGCTTCCAAATTAGGCCAGAATTGCCTAATTCAGAGACCGTTCGATATCCCAAAAGCGTGTTGGAACTCTTCGATTGTCATTTTTCAATATGGATTGTTAATCTTTCCAAATTGTGCGATCCAATGGAGACACCTATAACTCAATCATTTGATGTTAGATTGGTCAATTTTTGGTCTTTTAAAAGGTACTTAATGGTCTTTCATTTCTGACTGGAATCTTCATATTTCGAGACTATTTAGGCATCCCAAAGTGGGATCGCAGTCGTCAGTCCTGAATATTTTCTTCATCTCCTTGTCCATTAGTAACGCTCATAACTCTCTCTTCAGAGGTCAAATTTAGTCTATTTCAGCTCATTGCAATGGTAACCTGTCAAGCTCCCAAATTGGACCAGAATTGCCTTATTCAGAGACCGTTCGATATCCCAAAAGCATGTTGTAACTCTTCGAACATCATTTTTCAATATGGATTGTTAATCTTTCTAAATAGCACGATCCAATGGAGACGGCTATAACTCCAACATTTGATGTCGGATTGGGTCAATTTTTGGTCATTTAAAAGGTAGTTTAGGGCTCTTTCTTTCCTGACTGGAATCGTCATATTCCAAGACCATTTTGGGCATCCATAAGTGGGATCGCAGTCGTCCATCCTGAATTTTTCCTTCATCTCCTTGTCCAATAATAACCTTCATAACTCTCTTCAGAGGTCGAATTTAGAATATTTTAAGCTCATTGCAATTGTAACATTTCAAGCTTCCAAATCGCACCAGAATTGCCTAATTCAGAGATCGTTTGATATCCCAAAAGCATGTTGGAACTCTTCGATCATCATTTTTCAATATGGATTGTCAATCTTTCCAAATAGCGGGATCCAACGGAGACGCCCTAACTCCATCGTTTGATGTCGGATTGGGTCAATTTTCGATCATTTTCAAGCTACTTTAGGGCTCTTTCTTTCCTGACTAGAATCGTCGTATTCCGAGACCATTTGGGCATCCGTAAGTGGGATCGCAGTCGTCGGTCTTGAATTTTTTGTTCATCTCCTTGTCAAATAGTAACCCTCATAACTCTCTCTTTAGAGGTTGAATTTAGACTATTTCAGCTCATTGCAATGGTAACTTGTCATGCTTCTTAGTTGGAACAGAATTGCCTAATTCAGAGACAGTTCGGTATCCCAAAAGCATGTTGAAACTCTTCAATCGTCATTTTTCAATATGGATTGTTAATCTTTCCAAATCACATGATCTAACGGAGATGCCCATAACTCCATCATTTGATGTCAGATTGGGTTGATTTCTAGTCATTCGAATGGTACTTTAATGGAATTTCAATTCTGAGTGGAATCGTCATATTCCGAGACCATTTGGGCATCCGTAATTGGGATCGCAGTCGTCAGTCCTGAATTTTCCTTCATCTCCTTGTCCAATTGTAACCCTCATAACTCTCTCTTTAGAGGTTGAATTTAGACTATTTCAACTCATTGTAATGGTAACTTGTCAAGCTTCCAAATTGCACTAGAATTGCCTAATTTAGAGACCATTCGATATCCCATAAGCACGTTGGAACTCTTCGATCTTCATTTTTCAATATGGATTGTCAATTATTCCAAATCGTACGATCCAATGGAGACGCCTATACCTCCATCATTTAATGTCGGATTGGGTCAATTTTTGGTCATTTAAAAGGTAATTTAATGGTCTTTCATTTCTATCTGGAATCGTCGTATCTGAGACCATTTGGGCATCCGTAAGTGAGATCGCATTCGTTGGTCCTGAATTTTTCCTTCATCCCCTTGTCCAATAGTAACCCTCATAACTCTCTCTTCAGAGGTCAAATTTAGAATATTTCAGCTCATTGTAATGGTAATTTGTCAAGCTTTCAAATGGGAGCAGAATTGCGTAATTCAGAGGCCGTTCGATATCCCAAAACCATGTTGAAACTCTTCGATCGTCATTTCTCAATATGGATTGTTAATCTTTTCAAATCACACAATCTAATGGAGACATCAATAACTCCATCATTTGATGTCAGATTGGGTCAATTTTTGGTCATCTGAAAGGCACTTTAGTGCTCTTGCATTTCTAACTGGAATCGTCATATTTCGAGACCATTTGGGCATCCGTAAGTGGGATCGCAATCGTTGGTCCTAAATTTTTCCTTCATCTCCGTGTCAAATAGTAACCCTCATAACTCTCTCTTTAGAGGTCAAATTTAGAATATTTTGAGCTCATTGCAATGGTAACTTGTCAAGCTTCCAAATTGTGCCATAATTGCTTAATTCAAAGCCCATTCGATATCCCAAAAGCATCTTGGAACTCTTCGATCGTTATTTTTCAATATGGATTGTTAATCTTTCCAAATTGCACGATCCAACGGAGACGCCTATAACTCCATCATTTAATGTCGGATTGGGTCAATTTTTAGTCATTTGAAAGGTACTTTAGTGCTCTTTCTTTCCTGACTAGTATCGTCCTATTCCGAGACCATTTGGGCATTCGTAAGTGGGATCGCAGTCGTCAGTCCTGAATGTTCCCTTCTTCTCCTTGTCCAATAGTAACCCTCATAACTCTCTCTTCAGAAGTCAAATTTATACTATTTTTGCTCATTGTAATGGTGACTTGTCAAGCTTCCAAATTGCATCAGAATTGCCTAATTTAGAGCCCATTCAATATCCAAAAAGCACTTTAGAAATCTTCGATCGTCATTTTTCAATATGGATTGTTAATCTTTATAAAACGCGTCATCCAATAGAGACGACTATGACTCCATCATTTGATATCGGATTGGGTCAATTTTTGGTCATTTGAATGGTACTTCAATGGTCTTTCATTTCTGACTGGAATCATCATATTCTGAGACGATTTGGGCATCTGTAAGTGGGATCACAGTCGTCGGTCCTAAATTTTTCCTTCATCTCCTTGTCCAATAGTAACCCTCATAACTCTCTCTTTAGAGGTCAAATTTAGACTATTTCAGCTCATTGTAATGGTAAATTGTCAAGCTTCCAAATTGCACCAGAGTTCCTAATTAAGAGACCATTCGATATCACAAAAGCACGTTGGAACTTGTCGATCATGATTTTTCAATAAGGGTTGTTAATCTTTCCAAATTACTCGATCTAATGGAGACGCCTATAACTCCATCAATTGATGTCGGATTGGGTCAATTTTTAGTCACTCGAAGGGTACATTAGTGGTCTTTCATTTCTGACTAGAATCATCGAATTTTGAGACCATTTGGGCATCCGTAACTGGGATCGCTGCCATCGGTCTTGAATTTTTCCTTCATGTCCTTGACCAATAGTTACCCTCATAACTCTCTCTTTAGAGGTCGAATTTAGAATATTTTGGGCTCATTGCAATGGTAACTTGTCAACTTACAAATTGCACCAGAATTGCCTAATTAAGAGACTGTTCGATATCACAAAAGCACATTGGAACTCTTCGATCATCATTTTTCAATATGGATTGTTAATCTTTCTAAACAGCGTGATCCAATGGAGAAGCCAATAACCCCATCATTTGATGTCGAATTGGGTCTATTTTTGGTCATTTGAAAGGTACTTTAGGGCTCTTTCTTTCCTAACTGGTATCGTCCTATTCCGAGACCATTTGGGCATCCGTTAGTGGGATCACAGTCGTTGGACCTAAAATTTTCCTTTATCTCCTTGTCCAATAGTAATCCTCATAACTCTCTCTTCAGAGCTCGAATTTAGAGTATTTCAGTTCATTGCAATGGTAACTTGTCAAGCATCCAAATTGGACCAGAATTGCCTAATTCAGAGACCGTTCGATATAACAAAAACATGTTGGAACTCTTCGATCGTTATTTTTCAATATGGATTGTTAATCTTTCTAAATCATGTCATCCAATGTAGACACTTTTAACTATATCATTTGATGTTAGATTGGTTCAATTTTTGGACATTTGAAAGGGACTTTAATGGTCTTTCATTTCTGACTGTAATCAAAATATTCCAAGACCATTTGGGCATCTGTAAGGGGCATTGTGGTCGTCAGTTCTGGATTTTTCTGTCATCTCCGTGTCCAATAGTAACCCTCATAACTCTCTCTTATAGGTCGAATTTAGGCTATTTCAGCTCATTGTAATGGTAACTTGTCAAGCTTCCAAATTGCACTAGAATTTCCTATTTAAGAGGCCATTCGATATCACAAAAGCACATTGGAACTCGTCGATCGTGATTTTTCAATAGGGGTTGTTAATCTTTCCAAATCACATGATCCAATGGAGACTCCTATAACTCCATCATTTGATGTCGGATTGGGTCAATTTTTGGTCACTCAAATGGTATGTTAGTGGGCTTTCATTTCTGACTGGAATCGTTGTATTCCGAGACCATTTGGGCATTTATAGGTTCGATCGCAGTCGTCGGTCCTCAATTTTTCCTTCATCTCCTTGTCCAATAGTTACCCTCATAACTCTCTCTTCAGAGGTCAAATTGAGACTATTTCATCTCATTGCAATGGTAACTTGTTAAGCTTCCAAATTGCACCAGAATTGCCTAACTTAAAGACCATTCGATATCCGAAAAGCATGTTGGAACTCTTCCATCGTCATTTTTAATCTGGATTGTTAATCTTTCTAAATAGCGCGATCCAATAGAGACGCATATAACTCATCATTTGATGTCGGATTGGGTCAATTTTTGGTCTTTTGATAGGTACTTTAGGGCTCTTTCTTTCCTGACTGGAATCGTCCTATTCCGAGACCATTCGGGCATCCGTATGTGGGATTGCTATCATCGGTCCTGCATTTTTCCTTCATATCCTCATCCCATAGTAACCCACACAACTCTCTCTTCATAGTTCGAATTTAGACAATTTCAGCTCATTGCAATCGTAACTTGTTAAGCTTCCAAATCGCACCAGAATTGCCTAATTCAGAGACCGTTCGATATCCTAAAATCACGTTGAAAGTCTTTGATCATCTTTTTTCAATATGGATTGTTATTCTTTCCAAATTGCACAATCCAATGGAGACGCTTATAACTCCATCATTTGATGTTAGATTGGGTCAATTTTTGGTCATTTGAAAGGTACTTTAGGGCTCTTTCTTTCCTAACTGGAATCGTCATATTCCGAGACCATTTTGGGCATCCGTAAGTGGGATCGCAGTCATCGGTCCTGAATTTCTCCTTCATCTCCTTGTCCAATAGTAACCCTTATAACTCTCTTCAGAGGTCAAATTTAGAATATTTTGAGCTCATTGCAATCGTAACTTGTCAAGCATCCAAACCGCACCAGAATTGCCTAATTCAGAGACCGTTCGATATCCCAAAAGCATGTTGGAACTCTTCGATCATCATTTTTCAATATGGATTTTTAATCTTTTCAAATAGTGCGATCCAACGGAGACGCCTTAACTCCATCATTTGATGTCGAATTGGGTCAATTTTTGGTCATTTTCAAGGTACTTTAGGGCTCTTTCTTTCCTCACTCGAATCATCGTATTCTGAGACCATTTGGGTAACCCTAAGTGGGATCGCTGACGTCGGTCCTGAATTTTTCGTTCATCTCCTTATCCAATAGTAACCCTCATAACTCTCTCTTCAGAGGTCGAATTTAGATTATTTCAGCTCATTGCAATGGTAACTTGTCAAGCTTCCAAATAGCGCCATAATTGCTTAATTTAGAACCCATTCGATATCCCAAAAGCACGTTGGAACTCTTCGATCGTCATTTTTCAATATGGATTGTTAATCTTTCCAAATCACGCGATCTAATGGATATGCTTATAACTACATCATTTGATGTGGATTGGGTTGTTTTTGGTCATTTGAAAGGTACTTTAATGGTCTTACATTTATGATTGGAATCGTTGTATCTTGAGAACATTTGGGCATCCGTAAGTGGGATCGCAGTAGTCGGTCTAGAATTTTATCTTCATCACCTTGTCCTATAGTAACCGTCATAACTCTCTCTTCATAGTTCAAATTTAGACTATTTCAGCTCGTTGCAATGGTAACTTATCAAGCTTCCAAATCACGCTAGAATAGCCTAATTCAGAGACTGTTTGATAACCCAAAAGCAAGTTGAAACTCTTCGATAGTAGCTTTTCAATATGGATTATTAATCTTTCCAAATCGTGCGATTGAACGGAGGCACCTATTACTCCATCATTTGATGTCGGATTGGGTCTATTTTTGGTCATTTGAAAGGTACTTTAGTGCTCTTTCATTCCTGACTAGTATCAACCTATTCCGAGACCATTTGGGCATCCGTAAGTGGGATCGTAGTCGTCAGTCCTGAATTTCTCCTTCATCTCCTTGACCAATAGTAACCCTCATAACTCTCACTTTAGAGGTCGAATTTAGACTATTTTAGCTCATTGTAATGGTAACTTGTCAAGCTTCCAAATGGAACCAGATTTGCCTAATTCAGAGACTGTTCAATATCCCAAAAGCATGTTGGAACTCTTCGATCGTCATTTTTCAATATGGATTGTTAATCTTTCCAAATAGCGCGATCCAATGGAGACGCCCATAACTCCATCGTTTGATGTCAGAATGGGTCAATTTTTGGTCATCGGAAAGGTAATTTAGTGCTCTTTCATTCTCGACTGGAATTGTCGTATTCCGAGACTATTTAGGCCTCCATTAGTGAGATCGCAGTCATCCGTCCAGAATGTTTCCTTCATCTCCTTGTCCAATAGTAACCCTCATAACTGTCTCTTCAGAGGTTGAATTTATACTATTTCTGGTCATTGGAATGGTAACTTGTTACGCTTCCAAATGGATCCAGAATTGCCTAATTCAAAGACCGTTTGATATCCCAAAAGCACATTGGAACTCTTCGATCGTCATTTTTCAATATGGATTAATAATCTTTCTAAATAGTGTGATCCAATGGAAACGCCTATAACTCCATCATTTGATGTCGTATTGGGTTAATTTTTGGTCATTTGAAAGGTAGTTTAGGGCTCTTTCTTTCTTGACTGAAATCATCCTATTCCGAGACCATTTGGGCAACCGTAAGTGGGATCGCAGTTGTCGGTCCTGAATTTTTCCTTCATCTCCTTGTCCAATAGTAACCCTCAAAAATCACTCTTCAAAGGTTGAATTTAGACTATTTTAACTCATTGCAATGGTAACTTTTCAAGCTTCCAAATTAGGCCAGAATTGCCTAATTCAGAGACCGTTCGATATCCCAAAAGCGTGTTGGAACTCTTCGATTGTCATTTTTCAATATGGATTGTTAATCTTTCCAAATTGTGCGATCCAATGGAGACACCTATAACTCAATCATTTGATGTTAGATTGGTCAATTTTTGGTCTTTTAAAAGGTACTTAATGGTCTTTCATTTCTGACTGGAATCTTCATATTTCGAGACTATTTAGGCATCCCAAAGTGGGATCGCAGTCGTCAGTCCTGAATATTTTCTTCATCTCCTTGTCCATTAGTAACGCTCATAACTCTCTCTTCAGAGGTCAAATTTAGTCTATTTCAGCTCATTGCAATGGTAACTCTTGCTCCCAAATTGACCAATTGCCTTATTCAGACTGCTCAATATCCTGGGCATGTTGTAACTCTTCAACATCATTTTCGAATATGAAATGATGGAGTTATGATTTCTAGTTAGGGTAGTTTGGAAAGACTAACAATCCATATTGAAAAATGACGATCGATGAGTTCCAACCTGCTTTTGGGATATCAAACGGTCTCTGAATTAGGCAATTCTAGTCCAATTGGGAAGCTTTACAAGTTACCATTGCAATGAGCTGAAATATTCTAAATTCGAACTCTAAAGAGAGAGTTATGAGGGTTACTATTGGACAAGGATATCAAGGAAAAATTCAAGACCTACGACTGTGATCCCACTTACGGATGCCCAAATGGTGTAAGAATATGTTGATCCCAGTCAGAAATAAAAGACAATTAAAGTACCTTTCAAATGTCCAAAAATCCGCCCAATCCGACATAAAATGATAGAGTTATAGACATCTCTGTTGGATCATGCGGTTTGGAAAGATTAATAATCCATATTGAAAAATGATGATCGAAGAGTTCCAACATGCTTTTGGGGGAGCGAACGGTCTCTCAATTAGGCAAGTCTGGTCTAATTTGGAAGCTTGACAAGTTACCATTGTAATGAGCTGAAAATTTTTAAATTCAACCTCTGAAGAGAGAGTTATAAGAGTTAGTATTGGACAAGGAGATGAAGGAAAAAATCAAGACCGACGATTGCAATCCCACTTACGGATGCCCAAATGGTCTCGAAATATGATGATTCCAGTTAGAAATGAAAGAGCACAAAAGTACCTTTCTGATGACCAGAAATTGACCCAATCCGACATCATATGATGAAATTATTATCATCTCCATTGGATCATGCGACTTGAAAAGATTAACAATCCATATTAAAAAATGACGATCGAAGAGTTCCAACATGCTTTTGGGATATTGAATGATCTCTTAATTAGGCAATTCTGGTGCAACTTGGAAGCTTGACAAGCTACCATTGCAATGAGCTGAAATAGTCTAAATTCGACCTGTAAAGAGAGAGTTATGAGAGTTACTATTGGACAAGGCGATGAATGAAAAATTCAGGACCGACGACTACGATCCCACTTACAGATGCCCCAATGGTCACGAAATACGACGATTCCAGTCAGAAATGAAAGACCATTAAAGTACCTTTCAAATGACCAGAAATCGACCCAATCCGGCATTAAATGATGGAGTTATATCCGTCTCCATTGGATCGTGCCATTTGGAAAGATTAACAATCCATAATGAGAAATGACGATCGAAGATTTCCAACGTGCATTTGGGATATTGAATGGTCTCCGAATTAGGCAATTCTAGTGCAATTTGGAAGCTTGACAAGTTACCATTGCAATGAGCTGAAATAGTCTAAATTCGACCTCTGAAGAGAGAGTTTTGAGGGTTACCATTGGAAAAGGGGATGAAGGAAAAATTCAAGACCGACGACCATGATCCCACTTACGGATGCCCAAATGGTCTCGAAATATGACGATTGCAGTCAGAAATGATAGAGCAACAAAGTTCCTTTCAGATGACCAAAAATCGACCCTATGCAACATCAAATGATGGAGTCATAGGTGTCTCAGTTGGATCGCGTGATTTGGAAAGATTAACAATCCATATTGAAAAATGACGATCGAAGAGTTCCAACATGCTTTTGGGATATCGAACGGTCTCTGAATTAGGCAATTCTGGTGCAATTTAGAAGCTTGACAAGTTACCATTGGAATGAGCTGAAATAGTCTAAATTTGAACTCTGAAAAGAGAGTTATGAGGGTTACTAATGGATAAGGAGATGAAGGAAAAATTTAGGGCCTACGACTGTGATCCCACTTACAGATGCCCAAATGGTGTGGGAATACGATGATTCTAGTTAGAAATGAAAGACCATTAAAGTACATTTCAAATGACCAGAAATCGACCCAATCCGACATCAAATGATGGAGTTATATGCGTCTCCGTTGGATCGTGCGATTTGGAAAGATTAACAATCCATATTGAAAAATGACGATCGAAGAGTTCCAACATGCTTTTGGGATATCGAATGGTCTCCGAATTAGGCAATTCTGGTCCAATTTGGAAGCTTGACAAGTTACCATTGCAATGAGCTGAAATAGTCTAAATTCGACCTCTGAAGAGAGAGTTATGAGGGTTACTATTGGACAAGGAGATGAAGGAAAAATTCAGGACCGACGACTGCGATCCCACTTATGGATGCCCAAATGGTCTTGGAATACGACGATTCCAGTCAGAAATGAAAGAGCACTAAAGTACCTTTCAAATTACCAAAAATCGACCCAATCTGACATCAAATGATGGAGTTATAGGCATCTCTGTTGGATCGTGCGATTTGGAAAGATTAACAATCCATATTGAAAAATGACGATCGAAGAGTTCCAACATGCTTTTGGGATATCGAACGGTCTCTGAATTAGGCAATTCTAGTGCAATTTGGAAGCTTGACAAGTTACCATTGCAATGAGCTGAAATAGTCTAAATTCGACCTCTGAAGAGAGAGTTATGAGGGTTACTATTGGACAAGGAGATGAAGGAAAAATTCAGGACCGACGACTGCGATCCCACTTACGGATGCCCAAATGGTCTCGAAATACAACGATTCCAGTCAGAAATGAAAGAGCACTAAAGTACCTTTCAGATGACCAAAAATTGACCCAATCTGACATGAAATGATGGAGTTATAGGCATCTCCGTCGGATCGCGCGATTTGGAAAGATTAACAATCCATATTGAAAAATGACAATCGAAGAGTTCCAATGTGCTTTTGGGATAACGAACGGTCTCTGAATTAGGCAATTCTGGTGCAATTTGGAAGCTTGACAAGTTACCATTGCAATGAGCTGAAATAGTCTAAATTCGACCTCTGAAGAGAGAGTTATGAGGGTTACTATTGGACAAGGAGATGAAGGAAAAATTTAGGACCGACGACTACGATCCCACTTTCAGATGCCCAAATGGTCTTGAAATACGACGATTCTAGTCATAAATAAAAGACCATTAAAGTACCTTTCAAATGATCAAAAATTGACCCAATCCGACATCAAATGATGGAGTTATAGGCGTCTCCGTTGGATCACGTGATTTAGAACGATTAACAATCCATATTGAAAGATGACGGTCGAAGAGCTCCAACGTGCTTTTGGGGTATCGAACGTTGTCCGAATTAGGCAATTTTGATGCAATTTGGAAGCTTGACAAGTTACCATTGCAATGAGCTGAAATAGTCTAAATTCGACCTCTGAAGAGAGAGTTATGAGGTGTACTATTGGACAAGGAGATGAAGGAAACATTTAGGACCGACGACTGCGATCCCAATCACGGAAGCCCAACTAGTCTTAGAATACGACGATTCCAGTAAGAAATGAAAGATCATTAAAGTAACATTCAAATTACCAAAAATAGACCCAATCCGTCATCAAATGATGGAGTTGTAGGCAACTCCATTGGATCGCGCTCTTTGGAAAGATTAACAATCCATATTGAAAGATGACGGTCGAAGAGCTCCAACGTGCTTTTGGGGTATCGAACGTTGTCCGAATTAGGCAATTTTGATGCAATTTGGAAGCTTGACAAGTTACCATTGCAATGAGCAGAAATAGTCTAAATTCGACCTTTGAAGAGAGAGTTATGAGGGTTACTACTGGACGAGGAAATGAAGGGAAAATTCAGGACCGACAATTGCGATCCCACTTACGGATGCCCAAATGTATCGAAATAGGACGATTCAAGTCAGAAATGAAAGAGCACAAAAGTATCTTTCAGATGACCAAAAATCGACCCAATCTGTCATGAAATGAGGGAGTTATAGGCGTCTCCGTTGGATCGCATGATTTGGAAAGATTAACAATCCATATTGAAAAATGACGATCGAAGAGTTTCAACGTGCTTTTGGGATATCGAACGGTCTCTGAATTAGGCAATTCTGGTGCAATTTGGAAGCTTGACAACTTACCATTGCAATGAGCTGAAATTGTCTAAATTCGACCTCTGAAGAGAAAGTTATAAGGGTTACTATTGGACAAGGAAATGGTGGAGAAATTCAGGACTGAGAACTGAGATCCCACTTACGGATGCCCAAATGGTCTCGGAATACACCGATTCCAGTCTGAATCGAAAGATCATTAAAGTACCTTTCAAATGACCAAAATTCGACCCAATCCAACATCAAATGTTGGAGTTATATGCTCTCCATTGGATCAGGCGATTTAGAAATATTAACAATCCATATTGAAAAATGACGATCGAAGAGTTCCAACATGCTTTTGGGATATCGAGTGGTCTCTTAATTAGGCCATTCTTTTGCAACTTGGGAGGTTGACAAGTAACCATTGCAATGAGCTGAAATAGTCTAAATTTAACTTATGAAGAGAGAGTTATGAGGGTTACTATTGGACAAGGAGATGATGGAAAAGTTCAGGATCGACGATTGCAATCCCACTTACGGATGCCCAAATGGTGTGGTAATACGACGATTCCAGTAAAAAATGAAAGACCAATAAAGTACCTTTCAAATGACAAAAAATCGACCCAATCCGACATCAAGTGATGGAGTTATGGGCGTCTTCATTGGATCGCGCGATTTGGAAAGATTAAAAATCGATATTGAAAAATGACGATCGAAGAGTTCCAACGTGCTTTTGAGATATCAAACGGTCTCTGAATTAAGCAATTCTTGGGCAATTTGGAAGCTTGACAAGTTACCATTGCAATGAGCTGAAATACTCTAAAATTGACCTCAGAAGAGAGAGTTATGAGGGTTGCTATTAGAAAAGGAGCTGATGGAAAAATTCAGGACCGACGACTGTGATCCCAATTACGGATGCCCAAATGGTATTCGAATACCACGATTCTAGTCAGAAATGAAAGAGCACTAACGCACCTTTCAAATGACCAAAAATTAACCCAATCCGACATCAAATGATGGAGTTATAGGCGTCTCCGTCTGATCGAGCGATTTGGAAATATTAACAATCCATATTGAAAAGACGATCGAAGAGTTCCAACTTGCTTTTGGGATATCGAACGGTCTCTAAATTAGGCAATTCTGGTGCAATTTGGAAGCTTGACAAGTTACCATTGCAACGTGCTGAAATAGTCTAAATTCGACCTCTGAAGAGAGAGTTATGAGGGTTACTATTGGACAGGGAGATGAAGGAAAAATTCAGGACTGACTACTGCGATCCCACTTACGGATTCCCAAATGGTCTAGGAATACGACAATTCCAATCAGAAATTAAAGAGCACTAAAGCACCTTTCAAATGACAAAAAATTGACCCAATCTGACATTAAATGTTGAAGTTATAGGCGTCTCCATTGGATCACATGATTTGGAAAGATTAACAATCCATATTGAAAAATGACGATCGAAGAGTTCCAACATGCTTTTGGGATATCGAATGGTCTCTGAATTAGGCAATTCTGGTGCAATTTGGAAGCTTGACAAGTTACCATTGCAATGAGCTGAAATAGTCTAAATTCGAACTCTGAAGAGAGAGTTATGAGGGTTACTATTGGACAAGGAGATGAAGGAAAAATTCAGGACCGACGACTGCGATCCCACTTACGGATGCCCAAATGGTCTCGGAATACGACGATTCTAGTTAGAAATGAAAGAGCACTAAAGTACCTTTCAAATGACCAAAAATTGACCCAATCCGACATCAAATGATGGAGTTATTGGCATCTCCATTGGATCGCGCGATTTGGAAAGATTAACAATCCATATTGAAAAATGACGATCGAAGAGTTCCAACATGCTTTTGGGATATCGAATGGTCTCTGAATTAGGCAATTCTAGTCCAATTTGGAAGCTTGACAAGTTACCATTGCAATGAGCTGAAATAGTCTAAATTCGACCTCTGAAGAGAGAGTTATGAGGGTTACTATTGGACAAGGAGATGAAGGAAAAATTCAGGACCGACGACTGCGATCCCACTTACGGATGCCCAAATGGTCTTGGAATAGGACGATTCTAGTCAGAAATGAAAGAGTACTAAAGTACCATTCAGATGACAAAAAATCGACCCAATCCGACATGAAATGATGGAGTTGTAGGCGTCTCCATCGGATCGCATGATTTGGATGGATTAACAATCCATATGGAATAATGACGATCGAAGAGTACCAATGTGCTTTTGGGATATTGAACGGTCTCTGAATTAGGCAATTCGAGTGCAATTTGGAAGCTTGACAAGTTACCATTGCAATGAGCTGAAATAGTCTAAATTTGACCTCTGAAGAGAGAGTTATGAGGGTTACTATTGGACAAGGAGATGATGGAAAAATTCAGGACCGACGACTGCGATCCCACTTACGGATGCCCAAATGGTCTCAGAATACAACGATTCCAGTCAGAAATGAAAGAGCACCAAAGTACCTTTCAGATGACCAAAAATCGACCCAATCCGACATCAAATGATGGAGTTATAATCGTCATCATTGGATCGTGCGATTTGGAAAGATTAACAATCCATATTGAATAATGACGATCGAAGAGTTCCAACATGCTTTTGGGATATCGAACGGTCTCTAAATTAGGCAATTCAGGTGCAATTTGGAAGCTTGACAAGTTACCATTGCAATGAGCTGAAATAGTCTAAATTCGACCTCTGAAGAGAGAGAGTTATGAGGGTTACTATTGGACAAGGAGATGAAGGAAAAATTCAGGACCGACGACTGCGATCCCACTTACGGATGCCCAAATGGTCTCGGAATACGACGATTCCAGTCAGAAATAAAAGAGCACTAAAGTACCTTTCAGATGACGAAAAATTGACCCAATCCGACATCAAATGATGGAGTTATTGGCATCTCCATTGGATCGCACGATTTGGAAAGATTAACAATCCATATTGAAAAATGACGATCGAAGAGTTCCAACGTGCTTTTGGGATATCGAACGGTCTCTGAATTAGGCAATTCTGGTGCAATTTGGAAGCTTGACAAGTTACCATTGCAATGAGCTGAAATAGTCTAAATTCGACCTCTAAAGAGAGAGTTATGAGGGTTACTATTGGACAAGGAGATGAAGGAAAAATTCAGGACCGACGACTGCGATCCCACTTACGGATGCCCAAATGGTCTCGGAATATGTCGATCCAAGTTAGAAACGTAAGAGCACTAAAGTACCTTTCAAATGACCAAAAATTGACCCAATCCGATAGCAAATGATGGAGTTATTGGTGTTTCCATTGGATCGCGCGATTTGGAAAGATTAACAATCTATATTGAAAAATGACGATCGAAGAGTTCCAATGTGCTTTGGGGATAACGAACGAACTCTAAATTAGGCAATTCGGGTTCAATTTGGAAGCTTGACAAGTTATCATTGCAATGAGCTGAAATAGTCTAAATTCGACCTCTGAAGAGAGAGTTATGAGGGTTACTATTGGACAAGGAGATGAAGGAAAAATTCAGGACCGACGACTGCAATCCCACTTACGGATGCCCAAATGGTCTCGGAATACGACGATTCCAGTTAGAAATGAAAGACTATTAAAGTACCTTTCAATTCACCAAAAATCGACCTAATCCAACATCGAATGATGGAGTTATTGGCGTCTCCATTGGATCATGTGATTTTGAAAGATTAACAATACATATTGAAAAATGACGATTAAAGAGTTCCAACATGCTTTTGGGATATCGAACTGTCTTTGAATTAGGCAATTCTGGTGTGATTTGGAAGCTTGACAAGTTACTATTGCAATGAGCTGAAATAGTCTAAATTCGACCTCTGAAGAGAAAGTTATGAGGGTTACTATTGGACAAGGAGATGATGGAAAAATTCAGGACGGACGCCTACGATCCCACTTACAGATGCCCAAATGGTCTCTCGGAATACGACGATTCCAGTCAAAAATGAAAGACCAATAAAGTACCTTTTAAATGACCAAAAATTGACCCAATCTGACATCAAATGATGGAGTTATATGCTCTTTATTGGATCGAGCAATTTGGAAAGATTAACAATCCATATTGAAAAATGACGATCGAAGAGTTGCAACATGCTTTTGGGATATCGAATGGTCTGTAAATCTGGTCCAATTTGGAAGCTTGACAATTTACCATTCAAATTTCCTGAAATAGTCTAAATTCGACCTCTCAAGAGAGTGTTATGAGGGTTACTATTGGAATAGGAGATGAAGGAAACATTCAGGACCGACAATACCACTTATGGATGCCCAAATGGTCTCGGAATACAACGATTCCAGTCCGAAATGAAAGACCATTAAAGTACCTTTCAAATGACCAAAAATCCCTCCAATTAGACCTCAAATGAGGGAGTTATGCGCATCTCCGTTGGATCACACAATTTGGAAAGATTAACAATCCATATTGAAAATGACTATCGAAGCGTTCCAACGTGCTTTTGGGATATCGAATGGTCTCAAAATTACCAATTCCAGTCTCATTTGGAAGCTTGACAAGTTACCACTCCAATGAACTGAAAATAGTCTAAATTCGAACTCTGAAGAGAGAGTTATGAGGGTTACTATTGGACAAGGAGATGAAGGAAAAATTCAGGATAGATGACTACGATCCCACTTACGGATGCCCAAATGGTCTGGGAAAACGACGATTCTAGTCAGAAATGCAAGAGCACTAAAGTACCTTTCAAATTACAAAAAATTGACCTAATCCGACCTGAAATGATGGAATTATTGGGATCTTTATTGGATTGCACGATTTGGAAAGATTAACAATCTATATTGAAAAATAACGATCGAAGAGTTCCAACATGCTTTTGGGATATCGAATGGTCTCTGAATTTGGCAATTCTAGTGTAACTTGGAAGCTTGACAAGTTACCATTGCAATGAGCTGAAATAGTCAAAATTTGACCTCTGAAGAGAGAGTTATGAGGGTTACTATTGGACAAGGAGATGAAGGAAAAATTTAGGACCGATGACTGTGATCCCACTTGCGGATGCCCAAATGGTCTCGGAATACAACGATTCCAGTCCGAATTGAAAGAGCGTTAAAGTACCTTTCAAATGACCAAAAATCCACCCAATTAGATATCAATTGATGGAGTTATGGGCATCTCCATTGGATCGCGCTATTTGGAAAGATTAACAATCCATATTGAAAAATGATGATCGAAGAGTTCCAACGTGCTTTTGGGATATCGAACGGTCTCTGAATTAGGCAATTCTGATGCAATTTGGAAGCTTGACAAGTTACCATTGCAATGAGCAGAAATAGTCTAAATTCGACCTCTGAAGAGAGAGTTATGAGGGTTACTACTGGACAAGGAAATGAAGGGAAAATTCAGGACCGACGACCGCGATTCCGCTTACGGATGCCCAAATGGTCTCGAAATAGGACGATTCAAGTCAGAAATGAAAGAGCACAAAAGTATCTTTCAGATGACCAAAAATCGACCCAATCCGTCATGAAATGATGGAGTTATAGGCGTCTCCGTCGGATCGCGCGATTTGGAAAGATTAACAATCCATATTGAAAAATAACGATCGTAGAGTTCCAATGTGCTTTGGGGATAACGAACGGTCTCTGAATTAGGCAATTCTAGTGCAATTTGGAAGCGTGACAAGTTACCATTGCAATGAGCTGAAATACTCTAAATTCGACCTCTGAAGAGAGAGTTATGAGGGTTGCTATTGGACAAGGTGCTGATGGAAAAATTCAGGACCGACGATTGCAATCCCACTTACGGATGCCCAAATGGTATACGAATACCACGATTCCAGTCAGAAATGAAATCGCACTAAAGTACCTTTCAGATGACCAAAAATCGACCCAATCCGACTTTAAATGATGGAGTTATAGACGTCTCCATTGGATTGCACGATTTTGAAAGATTAACAATCCATATTGAAAAATGACGATCGAAGAGTTCCAATGTGCTTTGGGGATAATGAACGGTCTCTGAATTAGGCAATTCTGGTGCAATTTGGAAGCTTGACAAGTTACCATTGCAATGAGCTGAAATAGTCTAAATTCGACCTCTGAAGAGAGAGTTATGGGGGTTACTACTAAACAAGGAGATGACAGGAAAATTCAGGACCGATGACTACGATCCCACTTACGGATGCCTAAATGGTTCGGAATACGACGATTCCAGTCAGAAATGAAAGACCATTAAAGAACCTTTCGAATGACCAAAAATCCACCCAATCCGACATCGAATGGAGTTATAGGCATCTCCGATGTATCACGCGATTTGGAAAGATTAACAATCCATATTGAAAAATGACGATCGAAGAGTTCCAACGTGCTTTTGGGATAATGAACGGTCTCTGAATTAGGCAATTCTAGTCCCATTTGGATGCTTGATAGGTTACCATTCCAATGACCTGAAATAGAATAAATTCGACCTCTAGAGAGAGAGTTATGGGGGTTACTATTGGGCAAGGAGATGAAGGAAACATTCTAGACCGACGACTGCGATCCCACTTACGGATGCCCAAATGGTCTCGGAATAGGTCGATCCAAGTTAGAAATGCAAGAGCACTAAAGTAACTCTCAAATGACCAAAAATCAACCCAATCCGATAGCAAATGATGGAGTTATTGGCATCTCCTTTGGATCGCGTGATTTGGAAAGATTAACAATCTATATTGAAAAATGACGATAGAAGAGTTCCAACATGCTTTCAGGATATCAAATGGTCTCTGAATTAGGCAATTCTAGTGCAACTTGGAAGCTTGACAAGTTGCCATTGCAATGAGCTGAAATATTCTAAATTCGACCTCTGAAGAGAGTGTTATGAGGGTTACTATTGGACGAGGAGATGAAGGAAAAATTCAGGACCGACGACTGCGATCCCACTTACGGATGCCCGAAGGGTCTCGGAATACGATGATTCCAGTCAGGAATAAACGAGCACTAAAGTACCTTTTTGATGACCAAAAATCGACCAAATCCGACATCAAACGAGGGAATTGTGGGCGTCTCCGTTGGATAATGCGATTTGGAAAGATTAACTATCCATATTGAAAAATGATGATCGAAGAGTTCCAACGTGCTTTTGGGATATCGAACGGTCCCTGAATTAGGCAATTCTGATGCAATTTGGAAGCTTGACAAGTTACCATTGCAATGAGCTGAAATAGTCTAAATTCGACCTCTGAAGAGAGAGTTATGAGGGTTACTATTGGACAAGGAGATGAAGGAAAAATTTAGGACCAACGACTGTGATCCCACTTACGGATGCCCAAATGGTTTCAGAATATGACGATTCCAATCAGAAATGAAAGAGCAGAAAGTACCATTCAAATGACCAAAAATCAACCCAATCCGACATCAAATGATGGAGTTAGTGGTGTCTCCATTGGATTGCGCAATTTAGATAGATTAACAATCCGTATTGAAAAATAAAGATCGAAGAGTTTCAACGAGCTTTTGGATATTGAATGGTCTTCAATTAGGCAATTCTAGTGCAATTTAGAAGCATGACAAGTTACCATTGCAATGAGCAGAAATAGTCTAAATTTGAACTCTGAAGAGAGAGTTATAAGGGTTACTATTGGCCAAGGAGATGAAGGAAAATTTTACGGCTGACGACTACGATCCCACTTACGGATGCGCAAATGGTCTCGAAATACAATGATTCCAGTAAAAAATGAACCATTAAAGTACCTTTCAAATGAACAAAAACTGACCCAATCCGACGTCAAATGATGGAGTTATAGGCGTCTCCGTTGGATCATGCGATTTGGTAAGATTAACAATCCATATTGAAAAATGACGATCGAAGAGTTCCAATGTGCTTTTGGGATATCGAACGGCCTTTGAATTAGGCAATTATGGTCCCATTTGGAAGCTTAACAATTTACCCTTCTAATGACTAGAAATAGTCTAAATTCGACCCCGAAGAAAGAGTTATGAGGGTTACTATTGGACAAGGAGATGAAGGAAACATTCAGGATTGAGGACTGCGATCCCATATACGAATGCCCAAATGGTCTCCGAATATAACGATTCCAGTCAGGAATGAAAGAGCACTAAAGTACCATTCAAATGACCAAAAATTGACCCAATCCAACATGAAATGATGAAGTTATTAGCATCTGCGTTGGATTGTGCGATTTGGAATGATAAATAATCCATATTGGAAAATAACGATCTAAGAGTTCCAACATACTTTTGGGATATACAACAGTCTATGAATTAGGAAATTCTAGTCCAATTTGGAAGCTTGACAAGTTACCATTGCAACGAGCTGAAATACTTTAAATTCGACCTTTGAAGAGTGGGTTAAGAAGGTTACTATTGGACCAGGAGATGATGTAAAAATTCAGGACCGACGACTGTAATACCACTTACGGATACCCAAATGGTGTCGGAATACAACAATTCCAGTAAGAAATGAAAGGCCATTAAAGTACCTTTCAAATGACCAAAAATCCACCTAATCCGACATCAATTGATGGAGTTATTGGCATCTCCATTTGATCGCATGATTTAGAAAGATTAACAATCCATATTTAAAATTGACGATCGAAGAGTACCAATGTGCTTTTGGGATTTTGAACGGTCTCTGAATTAGGCAATGCCTGTGCAACTTGGAAGCTTGACAAGTTACCATTGCAATGAGCTGAAATAGTCTAAATTTGACCTCTGAAGAGAGAGTTATGAGGGTTACTATTGGACAAGGAGATGAAGGAAAAATTTAGGACCGACGACTGCGATCCCACTTACGGATGCCCAAATGGTCTCAGAATACGACGATTCCAGTCAGAAATGAAAGACCATTGAAGTACCTTTCAAATGACCAAAAATCGACCCAATCTGACATCAAATGATGGAGTTACTCTACATTGGATCATGTGATTTGAAAAGATTAACAATCCATATTGAAAAGTGACGATCGAAGAGTTCCAACATGCTTTTGGGATATCGAACGGTCTCTGAATTAGGCAATTCAGGTGCGATTTGGATGCTTGACAAGTTACCATTTGAATGAGCTGAATTAGTCTAAATTCAACCTCTGACGAGAAAGTTATGAGGGTTACTATTTGACAAGGAGATGAAGGAAAAATTTAGGACCGACGACTGCGATCCCACTTACGGATGCCCAAATGGTCTCGGAATACGACGATTCCAGTTAGAAATGCAAGATCACTAAAGTACCTTTCAGATGACCAAAAATCAACCCAATCTGACATCAAATGATGGAGTTATTGGCATCTCCATTTGATCGCATGAATTGGAAAGATTAACAATCCATATTTCAAATTGACGATCGAAAAGTACCCTCGTGCTTTTGGGATTTTGAACGGTCTCTGAATTAGGCAATTCTGGTGCAACTTAGAAGCTTGACAAATTAACTTTACAATGAGCTGAAATACACTAAATTCGACCTCTAAAGTATGAGTTATGATTGTTACTATTTGACAAGGAGATGAAGGAAAAATTCAGGACCGACGACTCTGATCCCACTTATGGATGGCCAAATGGTCTCAGAAAACGACGATTCCAGTAAGGAATGCAAGAGCACTAAAATACCTTTCAGGTGACCAAAAATTGGCCCAATCCGACATGAAATGTTGGAGTTATTGGCATCTCCGTTGGATTGTGCAATTTCGAAAGCTTAACAATCCATATTGAAAAATAAGGATCGAAGAGTTCCAACATGCTTTTGGGATATCGAACAGTCTCTGAATTAGGAAATTCTATTCCAATTAGGAAGCTTGACTAGTTACCATTGCAACGAGCTGAAATATTCTAAATTCGACCTCTAAAGAGAGGGTTATCAGGTTTACTATTGGACAAGGAGATGAAGGAAAAATTCAGGACTGACGACTGTAATACCACTTACGGATGCCCAAATGGTCATGGAATACAACGATTCTAGTCAGAAATGAAAGACCATTAACGTACCTTTCAAATGACCAAAAATCCATCCAATCTGACATCAACTAATGGAGTTATTGGCATCTCCATTTGATCGCATGAATTGGAAAAATTAACAATCCATATTTAAAATTGACGATCGAAGAGTACCAACGTACTTTTGGCATTTCAAACGGTCTCAGAATTTGGCAATTCTGATGCAACTAGGAAGCTTGACAAGTTACCATTGCAATGAGCTGAAATAGTCAAAATTCGACCGCTGAAGAAAGAGTTATGAGGGTTACTATTGGACAAGGAGATGAAGGAAAAATTCAGGACCACCCACTATGATCCCACTTACGGATGTCCAAATGGTCTTAGAATACGACGATTCTAATAAGGAATGCAAGAGCACTAAACTACCTTTCAGATGACCAAAAAATGACCCAATTCGACATGAAATGATGGAGTTATTGGCATCTCCGTTGGATTGTGCGATTTCAACATATTAACAATCCATATTGAAAAATAACGATCGAAGAGTTCCAACATGCTTTTGGGTTATCGAACAGTCTCTGAATTAGGAAATTCTAGTCCAATTTGGAAGCTTGACAAGTTACCATTGCAATGACCTGAAATATTCTAAATTCGACCTCTGAAGATAGGGTTATGAGGGTAACTATTGGACAAGGAGATGAAGGAAAAATTCAGCGCCGACGACTGTAATACCCCTAACAGATGCCCAAATGGTCTCGGAATACAACGATTCCAGTCATAAATGAAAGGCCATTAAAGTACCTTTCAAATGACCAAAAATCCATCCAATTAGATATCAATTGATGGAGTTATTGGAATCTCCATTTGATCTCATGAATTGGAAAGATTAACAATCCATATTTAAAATTGATGATCGAAGAGTACCAACGTGCTTTTAGGATTTTGAACGGTCTCTGAATTAGCCCATTCTAGTCCCATTTGGAATCTTGACAAGTTAACATTCCAATGACCTAAAATAGTCTAAATTCGACCACTGAAGAAAGAGTTATGAGGGTTACTATTGGACAAGGAGATGAAGGAAAAATTCAGGACTGACGACTGCGATCCCACTTACGGATGCCTAAATGGTCTCATAATATGACGATTCTAGTTAGGAATGCTAGAACACTAAAGTACCGTTCAGATGACCAAAAATTGACCCAATCCAACATGAAATGATGAAGTTATTAGCATCTGCGTTGGATTGTGCGATTTGGAATGATAAATAATCCATATTGGAAAATAACGATCGAAGAGTTCCAACATACTTTTGGGATATACAACAGTCTATGAATTAGGAAATTCTAGTCCAATTTGGAAGCTTGACAAGTTACCATTGCAACGAGGTGAAATATTCTAAATTCGACCTCTGAAGAGTGGGTTAAGAAGGTTACTATTGGACAAGGAGATGATGTAAAAATTCAGGACCGACGACTGTAATACCACTTACGGATGCCCAAATGGTGTCGGAATACAACAATTCCAGTAAGAAACGAAAGGCCATTAAAGTACCTTTCAAATGACCAAAAATCCACCCAATCCGACATCAATTGATGGAGTTATAGGCTTCTCTGTCGGATCACACGATTTGGAAAGATTAACAATCCATATTGTAAAATGACGATCGAAGAGTTCCAATGTGCTTTGGGGATAATGAACGATCTCTGAATTAGGCAATTTTGGTGCAAGTTGGAAGCTTGACAAGTTACCATTGCAATGAGCTGAAATAGACTAAATTCGACCTCTAAAGAGAGAGTTATGAGGGTTGATATTGGACAAGGAGATGATGGAAAATTTCAGGACCGACGACTGCGATTCCACTTACGGATACCCAAATGGTCTATGAATACCATGATTCCAGATTAGAAATGAAAGAGCACTAGAGTACCTTTCAGATGACCAAAAATCGACACAATCCGACATCAAATGATGGAGTTATAGGCGTCTCCGTTGGATCACGTGATTTGGAAATGTTAACAACCCATATTGAAAAATGACAATCGAAGAGTTCCAACTTACTTTTGGGATATCTAATGGTCCCTGAATTAGGTAATTCTGGTGCAATTTGGAAGCTTGACAAGTTACCATTTCAATGAGCTGAAATATTCTAAATTCGACCTCTGAGGAGAGAGTTATGAGGGTTATTATTGGATAAAAAGATGAAGGAAAAATTTCAGTATTGACGACAGTGATCCCGCTTACGGATGCTCAAATGGTCTCAGAATAAAATGATTCCAGTCAGAAATGAAAGACCATTAAAGTACCTTTCAAATGACCAAAAATCTACCCAATCCGACATCAATTGATGGAGTTATTGGCATCTCCATTTGATCACATGATTTGGAAAGATTAACAATCCATATTTAAAATTGACAATTGAAAAGTACCAACGTGCTTTTGGGATTTTGAACGGTCTCTGAATTAGGCAATTCTGGTGCAACTTGGAAGCTTGACAAATTAACTTTGCAATGAGCTGAAATACACTAAATTCGACCTCTAAAATATGAGTTATGATTGTTACTATTTGACAAGGAGATGAAGGAAAAATTCAGGACCGACGACTCTGATCCCACTTATGGATGGCCAAATGGTCTCAGAAAATGACAATTCCAGTAAGGAATGCAAGAGCACTAAAATACCTTTCAGGTGACCAAAAATTGGCCCAATCTGACATGAAATGTTGGAGTTATTGGCATCTCCGTTGGATTGTGCGATTTCGAAAGCTTAACAATCCATATTGAAAAATAAGGATCGAATAGCTCCAACATGCTTTTGGGATATCGAACAGTCTTTGAATTAGGAAATTCTAGTCCAATTTGGAAGCTTGACAAGTTACCATTGCAATGAGCTGAAATATTCTAAATTCAACCTCTGAAGAGAGAGTTATGAGGGTTACTATTGGACAAGGAGATGAATGAAAAATTCAGGACCGATGACTGCGATCCCACTTACGGATGCCCAAATGGTCTCGGAATACAATGATTCTAGTCAGAAATGAAAGAGCACTAAAGTACCTTTCAAATTACCAAAAATCCACCTAATCCGACATCAATTGATGGAGTTATTGGCATCTCCATTTGATCGCACGATTTGGAAAGATTAACAATCCATATTTAAAATTGACGATCGAAGAGTACCAACGTGCTTTTGGGATTTTAAACGGTTTCTAAATTAGGCAATTCTGGTGCAACTTGGAAGCTTGACAAGTTACCATTGCAATGAGCTGAAATACACTAAATTCAACCTCTGAAGAATGAGTTATGAGGGTTACTATTGGGCAAGGAGATGAAGGAAAAATTCAGGACCGACGACTACGATCCCACTTACGGAAGCCCAAAGGGTCTCAGAATACGACGTTTCCAGTCAGGAATGCAAGAGCAATAAAGTACCTTTCAGATGACCAAAAATTGACCCAATCTGACATGAAATGGAATTATTGGCATCCTCGTTGGATTGTGCGATTTGGGAAGATTAACAATCCATATTGAAAAATAACGATCGAAGAGTTCCAACATGCTTTTGGGATATCGAACAGTCTCTGAATTAGGAAATTCTATTCCTATTTGGAAGCTTGACAAGTTACCAATGCAACGAGCTGAAATATTCTAAATTTAACCTCCGAAGAGAGGGTTATGAGGGTTACTATTGGACAACGAGATGAAGGAAAAATTGAGGACCGACGACTGTAATACCACTTACGGATGCCCAAATGGTCTTGGAATATAATGATTCCAGTCAGAAATGAAAGACTATTAAAGTACCTTTCAAAGAACCAAAAATCCACCCAATCTGACCTCAATTGATGGAGTTATTGGCATCTCCATTTGATCGCACTATTTGGAAAGATTAACAATCCATATTTAAAATTGACGATTGAAGGGTACCAACGTGCTTTTTGGATTTTGAACGGTCTCTAATTAGGCAATTCTGGTGCTACTTGGAAGCTTGACAAGTTGCCATTGCAATGAGCTGAAATAGTCTAAATTCGACCTCTGAAGAAAGAGTCATGAGGGTTACTTGTGGACAAGGAGATGAAGGAAAAATTCAGGACCGACGATTGTGATCCCACTTACTGATGCCTAAATGGTCTCAGTATATGACAATTCTAGTCAGGAAAGCAAGAGCACTAAAGTATCTTTCAGATGACCTAAAATTGACCCAATCTGACATGAAAAAAGGGAGTTATTAGCATCTCCATTGGATTGTGCTATTTGGAAAGATTAATAATCCATATTGAAAAATAACGATCGAAGAGTTCCAACATGCTTTTGGGATATAGAACAGTCTCTGAATTAGGAAATTCTAGTCCAATTTGGAAGCTTGACAAGTTACCATTGCAATGAACTGAAATATTCTAAATTCGACCTCTGAAGAGAGGGTTATGAGGGTTACTATTGGACAAGGAGATGAAGGAAAAATTCAGGACCGACGATTGTAATACCACTTATGGATGCCCAAATGGTCTGGAAATGTTACGATTACAGTCAGAAATGAAAGACCATTAAAGTACCTTTCAAATGACCAAAAATCTACCCAATCTGACATCAATTGATGAAGTTATTGGCATCTCCATTTGATCGCACGATTTGGAAAGATTAACAATCCATACTTAAAATTGACGATTGAAGATTACCAATGTCCTTTTTCGAATTTGAATGGTCTCTGAATTAGGCAATTCTGGTGCTACTTAGAAGCTTGACAAGTTACCATTGCAATGAGCTGAAATAGTCTAAATTCGACCTCTGAAGAAAGAGTTATGAGGGTTACTATTGGACAAGTAGATGAAGGAAAAATTCAGGACCGACGACTACAATCCCACTTACGGATGCCCAAATGGTCTCAGTATACGACGATTCCAGTCAGGAATGCAAGGGCACTAAAGTACCTTTCAGATGAACAGAACTTAACCCAATCCGACATGAAATGATGGAGTTATTGGCATCTCCATTAGATTGTTCGATTTCGAAAGATTAACAATCCATATTGAAAAATAACGATCGAAGAGTTCCAACATGTTTTTGGGATATTGAACAGTCTCTGAATTAGGAAATTCTAGTCCAATTTGGAAGCTTGACAAGTTACCATTGCAATGAGCTGAAATATTATAAATTCGACCTCTGAAGAGAGGGTTATGAGGGTAACTATTGGACAAGGAGATGAAGGAAAAATTCAGCACCGACGACTGTAATACCACTTACGGATGCCCAAATGGTCTCGGAATACAATGATTCCAGTCAGAAATGAAAGGCCATTAAAGTACCTTTCAAATGACCAAAAATCCATCTAATTAGATATCAATTAATGGAGTTATTGGCATCTCCATTTGATCCCATGAATTGGAAAGATTAACAATCCATATTTAAAAATGATGATTGAAGAGTACCAACGTACTTTTAGGATTTTGAACGGTCTCTGAAATAGGCAATTCTAGTGCAACTTGGAAGCTTGACAAGTTACCATTGCAAGGAGGTGAGATAGTCTAAATTCGACCACTGAAGAGAGAGTTATGAGGGTTACTATTGGACAAGGAGATGAAGTAAAAATTCAGGACTAACGACTTTGACCCTACTTTGGGATGCCCGAATGGTCTTAGAATGCGACGATTCCTATCAGGATTGAAAGAACGCTAAAATCATCTTTCCAATGATCCTAAAATTAACCCAATCTGACATCAAATGATGAAGTTATGAGCGTTTATGTTGGATCATACGATTTCGAAATATTAACAATCCATATTGAAAAATAACGATCGAAGAGTTCCAACATGCTTTTGGGATATCGAATAGTCTCTAAATTAGGAAATTCTAGTCCCATTTGGAAGCTTGACATGTTACCATTGCAATGAGCTGAAATATTCTAAATTCGACCTCTGAAGAGAGGGTTATGAGGGTAACTATTGGACAAGGAGATGAAGGAAAAATTCAGGACCGACGACTGTAATACCACTTACTGATGCCCAAATGGTCTTAGAATATAACGATTCCAGTCAGAAATGAAAGACCATTAAAGTACCTTTCAAATGACCAAAAATTCAACCAATCCGACATCAATTGATGGAGTTATTGGCATCTCCATTTAATCGCACGATTTGGAAAGATTAACAATCCATATTTAAAATTGACGATCGAAGAGTACCAACATGCTTTTGGGATTTTGAACGGTCTCTGTAATAGGCAATTCTGGTGCAACTTGGAAGCTTGACAAGTTACCATAGCAATGAGCTAAAATAATCTAAATTCGACCTCTGAAAAAAGAGTTGTGAGGGTTACTATTGGATAAGGAGATGAAGGAAAAATTCAGGACTGACAACTGTGATCCTACTTACGGATGCCTAAATGGTCTCAGAATATGACGATTCCAGTCAAGAATGCAAGAGCACTAAACAACCTTTCAGATGACCAAAAATTAACCCAATCCGACATGAAATGTTGGAGTTATTGGCATCTCCGTTGGATAGTGCGATTTGGAAAGATTAATAACCCATATTGAAAAATAACGATCGAAGAGTTCCAACATGCTTTTGGGATATCGAACAGTCTCCGAATTAGGAAATTCTAATCCAATTTGGAAGCTTGACAAGTTACCATTGCAATGAGTTGAAATATTGTAAATTTGACCTCTGAAGAGAGGGTTATGAGGGTTACTATTGGACAGGAGTATGAAGGAAAAATTCAGGACCGACAACTGTAATACCACTTACGGATGCCCAAATGGTCTCAAAATACAATGATTACTGTAAGAAATGAAAGACCATTAAAGTACCTTTCAAATGACCAAAAATCTACCCAATGCGACATCAAAGGATGGAGTTATTGGCATCTCCATTGGATCGCACGATTTGGAAATATTAACAATCCATATTGAAAAATGACGATCGAAGTGTATCAACGTGCTTTTGGGATTTTAAACGGTCTTTGAATTAGGCAATTCTGGTGTGACTTGGAAGCTTAACAAGTTACCATTGCAATGAGTTGAAATAGTCTAAATTCGACTTCTGAAGAAAGAGTTATGAGGGTTACTATTCGACAAGGAGATGAAGGAAAAATTCAGGACCGACAACTGCGATCCCACTTACGGATGCCCAAATGGTCTCAGAATACGACGATTCTAATTAGAAATGCAAGATCACTAAAGTACCTTTTAGATGACCAAAAATTGACCCAATCCAACATCAAATGTTGGAGTTATTGACGTCTCCCTTGGATCACGTGATTTAAAAAGATTAACAATCCAAATTGAAAAATGACGATCGAAGAGTTCCAACATGCTTTTAGGATATCGAACGGTCTCTGAATTAGGAAATTCTGCTCCAATTTCGAAGCTTGAGAAGTTACCATTGCAATGAGCTGAAATATTTTAAATTCAACCTCTGAAGAGAGGGTTATGAGGGTTACTATTGGACAAGGAGATGAAGGAAAAATTTAGGACCGACGACTATAATACCACTTACGGATGCCCAAATGTCTCGGAATACAATGATTCCAGTCAGAAATGAAAGACCATTAAAGTACCTTTCAAAGAACCAAAAATCCACCCAATCTGACATCAATTGAGGGAGTTATTGGCATCTCCATTTGATCGCACTATTTGGAAAGATTAACAATCCATATTTAAAATTGACGATTGAAGAGTACCGACGTGCTTTTTGGATTTTGAACGGTCTCTAATTAGGCAATTCTGGTGCAACTTGGAAGCATGACAAGTTACCATTGCAATGAGCTGAAATAGTCTAAATTCGACCTTTAAAGAAAGAGTTATGAGGGTTACTATTGGACAAGGAGATGAAGGAAAAATTCAGGACCGACGACTGTGATCCCACTTACGGATCCCCAAATGGTCTTAGAATACGACGATTCCAGTCAGGAATGCAAGGGCACTAAAGTACCTTTCAGATGACCAGAACTTAACCCAATCCGACATGAAATGATGGAGTTATTGGCATCTCCATTGGATTGTACGATTTCGAAAGATTAACAATCCATATTGAAAAATAACGATCGAAGAGTTCCAACATGCTTTTGGGATATCGAACAGTCTCTGAATTAGGAAATTCTATCCCAATTTGGAAGCTTGACAAGTTACCATTGCAATGAGCTGAAATATTCTAAATTCGACCTCTGAAGAGAGGGTTATGAGGGTTACTATTGGAGAAGGAGATAAAGGAAAAATTGAGGACTGACGACTGTAATACCACTTACGAATGCCCAAATGGTCTCGAAATACAACGATTCCAGTCAGAAATGAAAGACCATTAAAGTACCTTTCAAATAACCAAAAATCTACTCAATCCAACATTAATTAATGGAGTTGTTGGCATCTCCATTTGATCGGACGATTTGGAAAGATTAACAATCCATATTTAAAATTGACGATCGAAGAGTACCAACGTGCTTTTGGGATTTTGAACAGTGTATGAAGTAGGCAATTCTGGTGTAACTTGGAAGCTTGACAAGTTACCGTTGCAATGAGCTGAAATAGTCTAAATTCGACCTCTGAAGAAAGAGTTATGAGGGTTACTATTGGACGAGGACATGAATGAAAAATTCAGGACTGACAACTATGATCCCACTTACGGATGTCCAAATGGTCTCAAAATACGACAATTCCAGTCAGGAATGCAAGAGCACTAAAGTACCTTTCAGATGACCAAAAATTGACCCAATCCGACATGAAATGATGGAGTAATTGGCATCTCTGTTGGATTGTACGATTTGAAAAGATTAACAATCCATATTGAAAAATAACGATCGAAGAGTTCCAACATGCTTTTGGGATATCGAACTATCTCTGAATTAGAAAATTTTAGTCCAATTTGGAAGCTTGACAAGTTACCATTGCAATGAGCTGAAACATTCTAAATTCGACCTCTGAAGAGAGGGCTATG
Source organism: Magnolia sinica (assembly GCF_029962835.1). Classification (NCBI taxonomy): domain Eukaryota; kingdom Viridiplantae; phylum Streptophyta; class Magnoliopsida; order Magnoliales; family Magnoliaceae; genus Magnolia; species Magnolia sinica. The sequence goes on from NC_080587.1 coordinate 31,068,003, forward strand.
AGGGTTACTATTGGACAAGGAGATGAAGGAAAAATTCAGGACCGATGACTATAATACCACTTACGGATGCCCAAATGTTCTCGGAATACAATGATTCCAATCAGAAATGAAAGACAATTAAAGTACCTTTCAAATGACCAAAAATCCACCCAATCCGACATCAATTGATGGAGTTATTGGCATCTCCATTTGATCGCACGATTTGGAAAGATTAATTATCCATATTTAAAATTGACGATTGAAGTGTACCAACGTGCTTTTTGGATTTTGAACGGTCTCTGAATTACGCAATTCTGGTGCAACTTGGAAGCTTGACAAGTTAACATTGCAATGAGCTGAAATAGTCTAAATTCGACCTCTGAAGAAAGTGTTATCAAGGTTAATATTGGACAAGGAAATGAACAAAAAATTCAAGACCGACGACTGCGATCCCACTTACGGATGCCCAAATGGTCTCAGAATACGACAATTCTAGTCAGTAATGTAAGAGCACTAAAGTAGCTTTCAAATGACCAAAAATTGACCCAATCCGACATGAAATGATGGAGTTATTGAAATCTCCATTAGATTGTGCGATTTGGAAAGATTAACAATCCATATTAAAAAATAACGATCGAAGAGTTCCAACATGCTTTTGGGATATCGAATAGTCTCTGAATTAGGAAATTCTAGTCCAATTTGGAAGCTTGACAAGTTACCAATGCAATGAGCTGAAATATTCTAAATTCGACCTCTGAACAAAGGGTTATGAGGGTTACTATTGGACAAGGAGATGAAGGAAAAATTTAGGACCGACGGCTGTAATACCACTTACGGATGCCCAAATAGTCTCAGAATACAACGTTTCCAGTCAGAAATGAAAGACCATTCAAGTACCTTTCAAATGACAAAAAATCTGCCCAATCCGACATCAATTGATGGAGTTATTGGCATCTCCATTTGATCGCAAGATTTGGAATGATTAACAATCCATATTTAAAATTGACGATTGAAGAGTACCAACGTGCTTTTTGGATTTTGAATAGTCTCTAAATTAGGCAATTCTGGTGTAACTTAGAAACTTGACAAGTTACGATTACAAAGAGCTGAAATAGTCTAAATTCGACATCTGAAGAAAGAGTTATGAGGGTTACTATTGGACAAGTAGATGAAGGAAAAATTCAGGACCGATGACTATGATCCCACTTACGAAAGCCCAAATGGTCTCAGAATACGACGATTCCAGTCAGGAATGCATGGGCACTAAAGTACCTTTCAGATGACCAGAACTTAACCCAATCCGACATGAAATGATGGAGTTATTGGCATCTCCATTGGACTGTACGATTTCAAAAGATTAACAATTCATATTGAAAGATAACGATCGAAGAGTTCCAACAAGCTTTTGGGATATCGAACAGTCTCTGAATTAGGAAAGTCTAGTCCAATTTGGAAGCTTGACAAGTTACCATTGCAATGAGCTGAAATATTCTAAATTTGACCTCTAAAGAGAGGGTTATGAGGGTAACTATTGGACAAGGAGATGAAGGAAAAATTTATCACCGACGACTGTAATAACACTTACAGAAGCCCAAATGGTCTCGGAATACAACGATTCTAGTCAGAAATGAAAGACCAATAAAGTACCTTTCAAATGACTAAAAATCCATCCAATTTGATATCAATTGATGGAGTTATTGGCATCTCCATTTGATCGCATGAATTGGAAAGATTAACAATCCATATTTAAAATTGACGATCGAAGAGTACCAACGTGCTTTTGGGATTTTGAACGGTCTCTGAATTAGGCAATTCTGGTGCAACTTGGAAGCATGACAAGTTACCATTACAATGAACAGAAATAGTCTAAATTTGACCTCTGAAGAAAGAGTTATGAGGGTTACTATTGGAAAAGGAGATGAAGGAAAAATTCAGGACCGACAACTGCGATCCCACTTACGGATGCCCAAATGGTCACAGAATACGACGATTCCAGTTAGGAATGCAAGAGCACTAAAATACCTTTCAGATGACCAAAAATTGACCCAATCCGACATGAAATGATGGAGTTATTGGCATCTCCATTGGGTTGTGCGATTTGGAAAGATTAACAATCCATATTGAAAAATAACGATCGAAGAGTTCCAACATGCTTTTGTGATATCGAACAGTCTCTGAATTAGGTAATTCTAGTCCAATTTGAAAGCTTGACAAGTTACCATTGCAATGAGTTGAAATATTCTAAATTTGACCTCTAAAGAGAGGGTTATGAGGGTTACTATTGAACAAGGAGATGAAGGAAAAATTCAGGACCGATGACCATAATACCACTTACTGATGCCCAAATGGTCTTAGAATACAATGATTCCAGTCAGAAATGAAAGACCATTAAAGTACCTTTCAAATGACCAAAAATCTAACCAATCCGACATCAATTAATGGAGTTATTGGCATCTCTATTTAATCGCACGATTTGGAAAGATTAACAATCCATATTTAAAATTGACGATCGAAGAGTACCAACGTGCTTTTGGGATTTTAAACGGTCTCTAAAGTAGGCAATTTTAGTGCAACTTGGAAGCTTGAGAAGTTACCATTGTAATGAACTGAAATACTCTAAATTTGACCTCTGAAAAATGAGTTATGAGGGTTACTATTGGACAAGGAGATGAAGTAAAAATTCAGGACCGACGACTGTGATCCCACATATGGATGCCCAAATGGTCTCAGAATACGACGATTCTAGTCAGGAATGCAAGAGCACTAACGTAGCTTTCAGATGACCAAAAATTGACCCAATTCGACATGAAATGATGGAGTTATTGGCATCTCCGTTGGATTATGCGATTTGGAAAGATTAACAATCCATAATGAAAAATAACGATGCAAGAGTTCCAACATGCTTTTGGGATTACGAACAGTCTCTGACTTAGGAAATTCTCATCCAATTTGGAAGCTTAACAAGTTACCATTGCAATGAGCTGAAATATTCTAAATTCGACCTCTGAAGAGAGGGTTATGAGGGTTACTATTGGACAAGGAGATGATGGAAAAATTCAGGACTGACGACTGTAATACCACTTACGGATGCCCAAACGATCTCAGAATACAACGATTCCAGTCAGAAATGAAAGACCATTAAAGTTCCTTTCAAATGACAAAAAATTCACCCAATCCGACATCAATTGATGGAGTTATTGGTATCTCCATTTGATCACATGATTTAGAAAGATTAACAATCCATATTTGAAATTGACGATTGAAGAGTACCAACGTTCTTTTTGGATTTTGAACGGTCTCTCAATTAGGCAATTTTGGTGCAACTTGGAAGCTTGACAAGTTACCATTGCAATGAGCTGAAATAGTCTAAATTCGACCTCTGAAGAAAGAGTTATGAGGGTTAATATTGGACAAGGAAATGAATAAAAAATTTAGGGCTGACGACTGCGATCCCAGTTAAGGATGCCCAAATGGTCTTAGAATATGATGATTCCAGTTAGGAATGCAATAGCACTAAAGTACCTTAAAGATGACCAGAACATAACCCAATCCGACATGAAATGATGGAGTTAATGACATCTCTGTTGGATTGTGCAATTTGGAAAGATTAACAATCCGTATTGAAAAATAACGATCGTAGAGTTCCAACATTCTTTTGGGATATCGAACAGTCTCTAAATTAGGAAATTCTAGTCCAATTTGGAAGCTTGACAAGTTACTATTGCAAAGAGCTAAAATATTCTATATTCGACATCTGAAGAAAAGGTTATGAGGGTTACTGTTGGACAAGGAGATGAAGGAAAATTCAAGACCGACAACTGTAATACCACTTACGAATGCCCAAATGGTCTCGGAATACAACGATTCTAGTCAGAAATGAAAGACCATTAAAGTACCTTTCAAATGATCAAAAATCCACCCAATCCGACATCAATTGATGGAGTTATTGGCATCTCCATTTGATCGCATGATTTGGAAAGATTAACAATCCATATTTAAAATTGACGATCGAAGAGTACCAACGTGCTTTTGGGATTTTGAACGGTCTCTGCATTAGGCAATTCAGGTGCAACTTGGAAGCTTGACAAGTTACCATTACAATGAGCTGAAATAGTCCAAATTCGACCTATGAAGAAAGAGTTATGAGGGTTACTATTGGACTAGTAGATGAAGGAAAAATTCAGGACCAACGAATGTGATCCCACTTACAGATGCCCAAATGGTCTCAGAATGCGACAATTCCGGTCAGGAATGCCAGAGCACTAAAGTACCTTTTAGATGATGAAAAATTGACCCAATCCGACATGAAATGATGGAGTTATTGTCATCTCCATTTGATTGTGTGATTTGGAAACATTAAAAATCCATATTGATAAATAACGATCGAAGAGTTCTAACATGCTTTGGGGATATCGAACAGTCTCTGAATTAGGAAATTCTAGTCCAATTTGGAAGCTTGACACGTTACCATTGCAATGAGCTGAAATATTCTAAATTCGATGTTGAGGGTTAAATATTGCATATTAGACCCTAGTTATTACATGGATTTACGACCATGAAAATGTTTAAAGGCTTATTTAAATCATGTTTGTGCTGCAGGGTGAATTTACGAGCATATGATTGAAAAGGATGTTAAGAGTGTGAATTTAACACTCTAATGTCACCAAGGTAAGGGAAGGACTCCAAGGGACCAAGATCGACGGATTTACACGCTGGAGATTAGAGAATTTCCAACCATTCACCTTAAACATGCCTAAAAGACGTCTAGAATGCAAGATTACAGGGTTCCCACCATCTGATCAGCTCAAAACTTTATACAGGGCCGGAGGACTCTAAATTAATCGTACACGTCGAATTTCAGCTAGTGGATCCCTTTGGAAGTGGCCCAACGGACCCCTTTGGAAGTGGCCCAATGGACAGATCAGCTCATAAACCATTGATTTTGGATCCATTGGATTTTTGGATATGCTTCAAACTTGGGTTTAACCCATTAAATGGGGTGATAAAACATATGGATGGAGTGGATCTCTCAGAATATCACCGTGGACTCCAACTGAGTTAAGGTGTGCATGGTGCACAAGTCCATCAGATGTGCACGACAACTATATATCTTTCTAAAACAGGTTGGTCCCGTGACTGACTTAAAAACAACAACTGCCATTTTGCTCTTCCGTAGACAGTTGTGCAGGGGCATTTTTCGGAAGCTGGTGGGCCACCATCATGGACCATCTGTCCGATCCAAGCCGTCCATCTTATAGAGGAGCTCGAGACAGTCGAACTCATGTTTACCTCGTACATCAATGCAAGCGCACGTGCATCTCACAGCGGTCACAAAAAGCCCGTTCTGCTTTGTCCAAACCTATGGCAGAGTGATTGAATTCAGTGGACCGCATCAAAAGCAATCCAAAAGCAGTCATTTCTTACCAAAATTTCGAGAGGAATCCGGTGGACGGAATGGATTTCTCAAAACAAAATCGAAGTGGGCCCCACCGACTTCAACAGCGAACCCATCTTGCGCAGGCCCTATTTTTCCCGTCCTGACGAGTCCGGGATGTGCGGGGAGTAGTGGGTCACGATCGTTAATCGTTTGAGTGACCCAGACCGTCCAATGTGTCCATAGGGAGGCCAATACCCTAGCCAAGATTTCAGAATTGACAAATAGGTTGATATCGCGTCGTAAATATGCTCCAAACGCAAGACGTTTTGCGCTTTCGCTACACATGTGAACTCTGTTGCGTAAACAGCTTTCATCCAATTTTCACTAACTCCAGGTCTTTCCTCTTGTGCGTGAGAGCTCTCCAATGATGGTAGCAACCTATAAAAGAAAGAGGAAAGAGAGAAGAAGGGGATTCAATTCCAAGGGGGGCTTCTTACGTGGGAGAGAGAGAGAGAGAGAGAGAGAGAGAGAGAGAGAGAGAGAGAGAGAATTGATTAAGAGTTTTTATTTCTTATTTGTTTGTTTTTATGATTTTTTAGAGATTTATCCCACTTATGTTGGGTTAAACCTCTTAGCTAGGGCTAAGAGGTGAAACTTGTAGCGTGATGAGACTGATTCTACGACTTTGATTCATGCCATGAACTTTGTTGATTCTAGATTTGAATAATAGGAATATTTCCTATTTTTAATGGTTTGTTGTGACTGAAATTACAATAGATCTATGATGGCTTTAAGTATTCCTGTTCTATTGTTGTGATTACGCAGTTAGGAAGTCCTGTTGTTCACCATCGTCTCCTGGGCATGGTTAGATGACGGCACCCTTCCTACTGTTCATACATCACTCAGATTGACTGTAAATTGGTTTAATTTTATTGTTTGCTTTGTCTCATGGGCATGGTTTTGTGATGGAATCCATTCTAATTTACACCTGTCTGATCTCTTGAAAACTAGATTAGATGAAGTTCAGAATTGATTTTCAGGTTATCTTCCAACTGGATGAAGATGGGACTCAAAGTCCAGTTGAGTTCATGAATCAGCTGTAGATCTCCCTAATCTCTACAAGTGAATCCTCTGAATCCCTAGTTTCCTTCCTCTGAATCCCTAGTTTCCTACATCTGAATTCTTCAAGTTTTAGTTTACTATTTCACCATTATTCTTTAAATCCACCTGATTTAGATTTCATCTTAGTCTAATTCTAGTTCTACTTAGTTTCAGATAACGTACAGGTTTCAGTCCCTTGGGATTCGACCTCGGTCTCACCGAGTTTATTACTACATCACAATCCTATACTTGAGGAGTGAACAAGTTTTTGGCGCCGTTGCCGGGGATTGACAGTTACGTTTTTTTTTTATTTTAAATTAACTAGTTTTAGGATTAGTTTAAGATTAGGTTTAGATTTTTCTAATTTCTATAAACTAACCTGTTTTCCTGTTTTATAGGATCCTGACATAAACTTCTAAATTGGTAATCCCTTTCTAATTTCTCTACTTTTTCTAATTTTAGAATTAGGGTTTGAGTTTTAGAAATTTTCTAATTCTAGTATTTTTCTATTTTTAGGAAATAGTTTATTTTTAGAAACTTTCCTCTTTTATTTTTAGAAACTAGGTTAGTTATTTTCCTTTTAGAAATTCTTTCTAATATTAGAAACTAACTCATCTTTCCTTTATTTTATTTTTAGAAACTTTCTTTTTTAAGAATTAGTTTATTTTTAGAAACTTTTTAATTCTGGGTCTTCTTTTTAGAAACTAACTTAGCTTCTAGGTTTAGGGAACTTTCCTTTTTAGAAACTTACTTTCTATTTTTTATTTTTAGTAACTTTCTAATTCTAACTCTTTTAGAATCTAACTTTGTTTCCTAATTTTATTTTTAGAAATTTTCTACTTGTAGATTTTTATTAGAAACTAACTTTCCTATTTTGTAGGCTTTTAAGATAGAAATTTCTAATTCAGTAAGTTCTTTCTCTACTTTCAATTTTTCAAATCTCTTTTAGTAACTTACTTTCTAGTTTAGGACTTTCCTAATTTATTTTAGAAATTTTCACTTTCCTTTAGGAATTTCTTCTTTTAGAAACTAGTTTACTTCTATCTTTCTTTTTAAGGATTTTCTAATTCTAGACCTTCTCTTTAAAAACTGACTTGTTTTGTTTTCTTTTGCAGGTTTTTAACTTGGGGACTCCAATTTAGTAACTTCTTTCCAACACTCTCTTTCTTTCTAGATTTTCTTTTCCTTTCTTAGGATTAGGTTTCGAATTTGATTGAGGGCTGTGAGTGTTTCATGCCCAAGTGGGCCCGTGACAACACTCGACGTCTCTTGATTGAAGGAGGATTGGTTGAGGGGTTAACTATCCATCGTAGGACTAAACACCACTCGAAATCTCCTGAGTTAATTGAAGTGATGGCTGAGAACCAACCTCTTCTACCTCAACCTAGGGTGGAGGATATTCAGGATGAGAATGAGGTGCATCAAGCACCCCCGCCTCGTACTTTACGAGATTATTTACAACTAGCGGGGCTAAGTACGCCCTCATGCATGATTTTTTCCAAAAATACAGGACATATGGACATCAAGTCAAGGGTTATCCAACTCCTTCCTAAGTTCCATGGGCTTGAATTTGAAGAACCATATCTACATTTGAAAGAGTTTGATGAGATCATAGCCACTTTATATTTTCAAAATGTGTCTGAGGACACAGTTAGGCTGAAACTCTTTCCTTTTTTCTTGAAGGAGAAGGCTAAGACGTGGTTACATTCACTACGTTCTAGATCCATTGGCACATGGAATGATATGCAGAGAGAATTTATAAAGAAATTTTTTCCACATCATAAAATGATTACCCTTAGAAAAGCAATCATGAACTTCACCCAAAAGGAGGATGAAACATTTTACCAATGTTGGGAAAGGTTCAAGGATTTGGTCAGTTTATGCCTACAACACAGCTTTGAAACGTGGCGCATTACAAATTTTTTTTATGATGGACTGACATCTTCCATGCGCCAAATGGTCGAGACAATGTGTAATGGAGAATTCATTAATAAAAATGGTGACGAGGTATGGGATTACCTTGATAGTCTTGCTGAAAAAACATAATCATGGACTATTACCCAAAATCGAACACCACGTCTAGGCCGACTCAATCTAAGGAGAAAGGTGGCTTGTATCTCTTGAAAGAAGAGGATGATCTCAAGTATAAAGTGATTACACTCATAAGAAAAGTTGAGGCCATGAAAGAGAAGAAGGATAAGGTTAATGAAAGTGTTTGCGGCATCTGTGATTGCAACATTCATACAACTGAAAATTGTCCTACGATACCCGCCTTTCGAGAAGTGTTGAATGAACAATCCAATGCCGTAAATAATTATCAAAGACCTTTCAATGGACTGACCTCTAATACGTACAATCCTGGTTGGAAAAATCATCCAAACTTTAGTTGTAAAAATGGACAAACTCCTACCCCTCAAAGTTTCTTCAATCAAAATCCAAATCAAGAGAAACCTCAAGAAGAACCGGTTCAAAATTTCATACAAGAGCTAACCCAGACAATGTGAGATTTTATGCAAAAGATGGATTCACGTATGATGGTTATAGAAAAGGGGATGCTTCCTGCACAACCGCTCCCTAATCCTAAACCGCAATACGAGATAAGTAATCCCAGCTCTTCAAATCAAATGGAGCACGCTAAATCCATCACCACTCTTAAGAGTGGGAAGATCATTGATAAAACCCTTTCGGTTAAGCTCGAAAGCCTCAAGAACCAGAAGAGGACAACAATGATAGATATAGTGAGGCCCCGCAAAAATTAGAACTGGAACTTATAGAAAAGCCAGTTACTCCATTTCCCCAATGGTTGGTCGCACCAAAACCTCTCTCTAACTCTCAGAATATCCTAAAGGTGTTGAAACAAGTGAAAGTCAACATTCCTCTACTTAATGTCGTAAAACAGATACCTTCATATGCCAAATTCCTGAAAGACTTATGCACGACCAAACGATGGTAGAGTACTCAAAAGAAGATCTTCTTGACCGAGAAAGTGAGTGCCATCCTAAAGCAAGACGTGCTACAAAAATTCAAAGATCCCGGTAGCCCAACCATATCATGTGTAATCGGGGACCATCGAATTGATCACGCACTTCTTGACTTAGGAGCGAGCGTCAATCTGATTCCCTACTCGGTATACAAACAGTTAGGTTTGGGTGAATTAAAACCCACCCTGACCACACTATAACTTGCTGATCGCTTTATTTGTGTACCAAGAGGGATAATTGAGGATGTGTTGGTCCAAGTTGATAGATTTTACTACCCTGTAGATTTTATCATCCTGGACACCAAACCCATCAATAACATGAGCACTCAGATTTTCGTCATTCTTGGTCGCCCATTCCTTGCCACTTCAAATGCAATTATCAATTGCAGGAATGGTGTCATGACTATGTCCTTTGGGAATATGACATCGGAGTCAAACATCTTTTTCAATAATGGTAGAAACTTAGAGGATGATGACGACTTCCATGACATTAACATAATTGACTCTTTAGTGGAAGATACGACACCTCTGACCTTATCCTCTGACCTTCTAGAGACGTGCCTGGCCTACTCCCATGATTTTGATGATGACATGATTAGGGAGATGTGTGCCTTACTGGATACTGACCGGTACTTGAAGTTAACCGGTGGAGGCCACAATTTGAAGAGTTGCCCCAAACTGATATAGTGCCTCTACCGTCTAACCTCAAGCCGTCGAAGCTTGACCTAAAACCTTTGCCCTCTGATTTGAAATATGTCTATTTAGGTCAAGGTGAGACATACCCGGTGGTGATCTCTGCCCACCTGGAGAAAGAACAGGAGAGTATGCTTATATCTACTCTCATTGAGCATAAGGGAGCCCTTGGATGGACGATAGCGGACCTCAAGGAAATTGACCCCTCGATTTGTACTCACCGCATATATCTTGAGGATAATGCAAAGACCGCTCGGCAATCACAACGTAAACTAAATCCAAACATGAGGGAAGTGGTCAAGGCTAAGGTTCTTAAATTATTAGATGTGGGTATCATATACCCCATATCCGATAGTCAATGGGTGAGTTCAACTCAGGTGGTTCTTAAGAAGTCTGGGATCACCATCGTAGCCAATGCCAATAATGAACTCGTGCCAACAAGAGTTACTACTGGTTGGAGAATGTGCATTAACTACAGGAAGCTGAATACCGTCACGAGGAAGGACCACTTTCCTTTGCCCTTCATTGATCAAATCCTGGAAAGGCTAGCTGGTCATTCCTATTACTATTTCCTTGACGGGTATTCGGGTTACAATCAGATTGAAATCACCCCTGAGGACCAGGAGAAGACCACATTTACATGTCCCTACAGCACCTTTACCTACAGAAGGATGTCATTCGGACTATGTAATGCCCCTACCACCTTTCAGCGATGTATGATGAGTATCTTTTCTGACATGGTGGGGAAATATCTAGAGGTCTTCATGGACGATTTCTTTATTTTCGGTTCATCTTTCAGCGAGTGCTTAGAGAGTCTTAAATGTGTGCTGAAAAGATGTGAAGAAAAGAACTTGGTACTTAATTGGGAGAAGTGTCATTTCATGGTTCATAAGGGAATTGTTCTTGGACATGTTATCTCATCCAACGGAATCGAGGTAGATAAGGCAAAAATTGATCTTATCTCTAACCTACCTCCACCCAAGAACATACGGGACGTGCGATCCTTCTTAGGACACGCTGGGTTTTAAAGAAGATTCATAAAGGACTTTAGTCTCATCTCTCATCCTTTATGTAATCTACATCAAAAGGATGCACCATACAAGTAGACTGAGCCATGTCAGGAAGCTTTCACTAAGCTTAAGGGTATGCTGACTAGTGCACCCATCATACAACCACCCGACTGAGGCATTCCTTTTAAACTTATGTGCGACGCGTCTGATTATGCTCTTGGGGCGGTTCTAGGTCAGAGAAAAGATAAGAGGCCTTACGTCATTCATTATGCGAGTAGGACTCTAAATCCTGCCCAAGTAAACTACTCGACTACGGAAAAGGAACTCTTAGCCGTAGTGTTCACCTTGGACAAATTTAGGTCCTACCTGATCGGATCCAAGATCATTATCTACACAGATCATATGGCACTCAAGTATCTTCTTTCTAAGAATGATTCTAAGCCTCGCTTGATAAGATGGATCCTTCTACTCCAAGAATTTAATTTGGAAATTAAAGATAAAAAGGGAGTAGAGAACGTAGTGGCCGATCACCTTTCTCGCCTTAATACCTCTGATTCCCTTGAGGTGACCCATATCAATGATATGTTCCCTGATGAACAACTGTTCAGAGTCTCCCATTCACGTTGGTTCGCTGATATTACTAATTATCTTGCCACAGGTTCCATACCGACACATTGGACTACGCAAGATAAGAAGAAATTCTTTACCAAGGTATGTAACTTTTTTTGGGATGATCCATATTTATTTAAATATTGCCCAGACCAAATCTTAAGGAGATGTGTGTCAAACGTTGAGCATCAGAGTATCATCTCTTTCTGTCATTCACAGGCCTGTGGTGGTCATTTTTCTGCCAAAAAGACCACAGCCAAGATTTTGCAGTGTGGCTTTTACTGGCCCACTATGTTTAGGGACACATGAGTTTTGCAAAGCTTGTGAGCATTGTCAGAAATTGGGAGCATTGTCCCATCGAAAAATGATGCCCTTGAATCACATTCTTATCATCGAGGCATTTGATTGCTAGGGCATTGATTTCATGGGACCATTCCCCTAATCTTTTGGAAATATATATATTTTGCTTGCTGTAGACTATGTCACTAAATGGGTTCAAGCAATCCCATGTTGGAATAATGACCATCGCACGGTCATTAAATTTCTAAAAGAAAACATCCTTTCCCGATTCGGAACGCCTCGAGCCATCATTAGTGATGGGGGCTCACACTTTTGTAATAGGCCATTCGAGAGTTTAATGAAGAAATATGGTATCTCTCATAAGGTGAGCACCCCATATCACCCACAGACAAGTGGGCAATTGAGATTTTTAATAGGGAGATCAAACACACTTTGGAGATAACGGTTAACCCTGACCATAAGGATTGGTCAATCCAATTGACTGATGCCTTATGGGCTTACCATACTCGTTTAAAACCCCGATTAGAATGTCTCTCTTTAGACCTGTCTATGAGAAGGCTTGTCACTTGCCTATGGAGTTGAAACATAGAGCCTACTGGGCAATCAAAAAATTGAATTTCAATCTGGACAACGCTGGCTCGCTACGCAAACTTTAGTTGAATGAACTCGAAGAAATCCGGAACGATGCATACGAGAACTCAAGAATTTATAAGGAAAGAATGAAGGCGTTTCATGACCAACATATTCTACGGAAATCATTCACACCTGGTCAGAAAGTCTTTTTATATAATTCTCGATTACATCTCTTTCCAGGTAAGCTTCGATCTTGTTGGACCAGCCCTTTTATCATTATCATTGCGTATCCTTATGGGGCCGTCGAGATAAGAGATCCCGACAATGGCAAGGAGTTTAAAGTAAATGGTCATCGACTAAAGCCATTTGTCGAGAAATTTGATGCAGAGGACATGTCCATGCCTCTGATTGATCCTGTTTACCAGGATTGATCTCCTAGTCTGATGGAGGTATAGGTAGGTTTCCTGTTTTCATAGGACTAGGGTAGTTTGCTTTTGTTGGTTTCTCTCTTGTGCTGACTTGCTTTCATGCTGAGATCTTTGTGGAAAAGCTTCTTGATTCCTTCATCCGGGTATTATCTTCCCATCACTTCTCGTTTACTTTCATTATCCCATGTGCATTACATGCTCATATATCTTTTACATTGAGGACAATGTAGATTTTAGGTTGGGGGTGGGAGATTAGGTCTCCTAATCGGTGTTTTTAAGCGCGAAAATTGTGAAAATTTTTAAATTTTTCTAGAATTTTATATGAATTCGAAGTAATTTTGACGGCCATCTTGGATTTAGAATTACAAGATAAGTGATGTTGGAAATTTATGACTCTTGGATTCAGCTATTTGTTAGATTTCACAGTTACGTTCGAACTATTAATCCATAATTAGAGGTTTTAAACATTGATTGAGTCATGATTTCACAAGACACATCTTGCTTGCACGTTAAGGTTTCAGTTCAATATTGAAGTGTAATTTGGTGATCATTAAGCATGGAAGGAACTAATCTGAGGAATTTGTCCATTATGTTAAAAAAAAAAAGGATTGGGCGAATGGTCGTCACTATGGGTTTGCTCCCTATAGATGCGGACACAAGTCCACAAGATTGATATTCGGGACAAGTTGGGTGTATGGTCTTCACCATAGGTTTGCTCCTTTTAGGTGAGGATTCGTTTCCCCTCCTTGGCTTTACTCTTAAAAAGTTGACATAGAGTGAAAATCATCAAAAGCTGGAAGAATGAATCAAGTTTTGGTTATCATGAATTCTCTTGTGGTTACCAATGACATCTTGAAATAAAGAAGTGAATGTTAATAGTGTTAAGCCGAGATTACACTATACACTCATGGAACTCAATGTTTAGAATTATTCTACTTAATGGATTAATATTTGAACTTGATTATGAAGTTTACCATGAGCTTGATTTCAGGAGAAAGTAATGCCAACAATCATGAATCTTAGACTCCTATTTCTGGATTGTTTTCAAAAATTACTTGAGTTTATAGAAATTGTCCTGTAATTCTCAATTTACTTTTCGCATACTTTGCTCGGGACTAGCAAAATATTGGTTGGGGGTTGTGTTGAGGGTCAAATATTGCATATTAGACCCTAGTTATTACATGGATTTACGACCATAAAAATGTTTAAAGTTCTATTTAAGTCGTGTTTGTGCTGCAGGGTGAATTTACAAGCATGTGACTGAAAAGGATGTTAACAGTGTGGTTTAACGCTCTGATGTCACCAAGGTAAGGGAAGGACTCCAAGGGACCAAGATCTGATTTTGGGTCCATTGGATTTTTAGATATGCTTCAAACTTGGGTTCAACCCATTAAATGAGGTGATAAAACATATGGATGGAGTGGATCTCTCAGAAATATCACCGTGGACTCCAACTAAGTTAAGGTGTGCATGGTGCACAAGTCCATCAGATGTGCACGTCAACTATATATCTTTCTAAAACGGGTTGGTCCCGTGACTGACTTAAGAACGGCAACTACCATTTTGTTCTTCCGCAGACAGTTGTGCAGTGGCATTTTTTGGAAGCTGGTGGGCCACCATCATGGACCATCTGTCTGATCTAAGCAGTCCATCTTGTAGAGGAGCTCAGGACGGTCGAACTCATGTTTACCTCGTACATCAATGCAAGCGCACGTGCATCTCACAGTGGTCACAAAAAGCCCGTTCTGCTTTGTCCAAACCTATGGCGACATGAATTCTTCCGTGGGTCACACCGAATCTGATCTAAAACTGTCCCTTCCCATCCGAAATTTCGAGAGGAATCCGGTGGACGGAATGGATTTCTCAAAACAAAATCGAAGTGGGCCCGACCGACTTCAACAGCGAACCCATCTTGCGCAGGCCCTGTTTTTCGCATCCGGATGAGTCCGGGATTTATAGGGAGTAGTGGGTCACGATCATTAATCGTTTGAGCGATCCAGACCATCCAATGTGTCCACAGGGAGGCCAACACCCTAGCTAAGATTTTAGAATTGACAGATAGGTTGATATCGCACCACAAATATGCTCCAAACATAAGACGTTTTTGAGTTTTTGTTGCGCATGCGAACCCTGCTGCGTAAACAGCTTTCATCCAATTTCAACTGACTCCAGCTCTTTCCTCTTGTGCGTGAGAGCTCTCCAACAATGGTAGTAGCCTATAAAAGAAAGAGGAAAGAGAAGCCAAAATTGAATTCCAAGGGGGGCTTCTTACATGAGAGAGAGAGAGAGAGAATTGTTTAGGAATTTTTATTATTTATTGTTTTTTGTTTGTTTTCATGATTTTTGAGAGAATTATCCCACTCATGTCGGGCTAAACCTCTTAGCTAGGGCTAAGAGGTGAAGCTTGTGGCAAGATGGGACTGATTCTACGACTTTGATTCATGCCATGAACTATATTGACTCTAGTTTCGAATAATAAGAATATTTCTAGTTTTTAATGGTTTGTTGTGACTGAAATTACAATAGATCTGCGATGGCTTTAAGTATTCCTGTTCTCTTGTTGTGATTACGCAGTTAGGAAGTCCTGTTGTTCACCATCGTCTCCTGGGCATGGTTAGATGACGGCACCCTTCCTACTGTTCATACATCACTCAGATTGACTGTAAATTGGTTTAATTCTATTGTTTGCTTTGTCTCATGGGCATGGTTTTGTGATGGAATCCATTCTAATTTACACCTGTCTGATCTCTTGAAAACTAGATTAGATGAAGTTCAGAATTGATTTTCAGGTTATATCTTCCAACTGGATGAAGATGGGACTCGAAGTCCAGTTGAGTTCATGAATCGGCCGTAGATCTCCCTGATCTCTACAAGTGAATCCTCTGAATCCCTAGTTTCCTTCCTTTGAATCCCTAGTTTCATACCTCTGAATTCTTTAAGTTTTAGTTTACTATTTCACCATTATTCTTCAAATCCACCTGATTTAGATTTCATCTTAGTCTAATTCTAGTTCTACTTAGATTCAGATAACGTACAGGTTTCAGTCCCTTAGGATTCAACCTTGGTCTCACCGAGTTTACTACTACATCACAACCCTATACTTGGGGAGTGAACATTCGACCTCTAAAGAGAGGGTTATGAGGGTTACTATTGGACAAGGAGATGAAGGAAAAACTCAGGACTGACAACTCTAATACCACTTACTGATGCCCAAATGGTCTCAGAATATAACGATTCCAGTCAGAAATGAAAGACCGTTAAAGTACCTTTCAAATGAACAGATATCCACCCAATCCGACATCATTTGATGGAGTTATTGGCATCTCCATTTGATTGCACGATTTGGAAAGATTAACAATCCATATTTAAAATTGATGATCGAAGAATACCAACGTGCTTTTGGGATTTTGAACTGTCTCTGAATTAGGCAATTCTGGTGCAACTTGGAAGCTTAACAAGTTACCGTTGCAAAGAACTGAAATAGTCTAAATTTGACCTTTGAAGAAAGAGTTATGAGGGTTTCTATTGGACAAGGAGATGAAGGAAAAATTCAGGACTGACGACTGCGATCCCACTTACGGATACATAATTAGTCTTAGAATACGACGATTCTCGTCAGGAATGTAAGAGCACTAAATTACCTTTCAAATGACCAAAAATTGACCCAATCCGACATGAAATGATGGAGTTATTGGCATCTCCATTAGATTGTGCCATTTGGAAAGACTAACAATCCATATTGAAAAATAACGATCTAAGAGTTCCAACATGCTTTTGGGATTACGAACAGTCTCTAAATTAGGAAATTCTAGTCCAATTTGGAAGCTTGACAAGTTACCATTGCAATGAGTTGAAATATTATAAATTCAACCTCTGAAGAGAGGGTTATGAGGGTTACTATTAGACAAGGAGATGAAGGAAAAATTGAGGACCGACGACTGTAATACCACATACGGATGCCCAAATGGTCTCGGAATACAGCGATTACAGTAAGAAATGAAAGACCATTAAAGTACCTTTTAAATGACCAAAAATTCACCCAATCCGACATCAATTGATGGAGTTATTGGCATCTCCAATTGATCGCACGATTTGGAAAGATTAAGAATCCATATTTAAAATTGACGATTGAAGAGTACCAACGTGCTTTTGGGATTTTGAATGGTCTCTGAATTAGGCAATTCGAGTGTAACTTGGAAGCTTGACAAGTTGCCATTGCAATGAGCTGAAATACTCTAAATTCGACCTTTGAAGAAAGATTTATGAGGGTTACTATTGGGCAAGGAGATGAAGGAAAAATTCAGGACCGACGACAGTGATCCCACATATGGATGCCCTAATGGTCTCAGAATACGACAATTCCAGTCAAGAAGGCAAGGGCATTAAAGTACCTTTCAGATGACCAAAAATTAACCCAATCCGACATGAAATGATAGAGTTATTGGCATCTCCGTTGGATTGTGCGATTTGGAAAGATTAACAGTCCATATTGAAAAATAACGATCGAAGAGTTCCAACATGCTTTTGGGTTATCGAACAGTCTCTGAATTAGGAAATTCTAGTCCAATTTGGAAGCTTGACAAGTTACGATTGCAATGAGCCGAAATATTCTAAATTCGACCTCTGAAGAGAGGGTTATGAGGGTTACTATTGGACAAGGAGATGATGGAAATATTCAGGACCGACAATTGTAATACCACCTACAGATGCCCAAATGGTCTCGGAATACAATGATTCCAGTCAGAAATGAAAGACCATTAAAGTACCTTTCATATGGCCAAAAATCCACCCAATCTTACATCAATTGATGGAGTTATTGGCATCTCCATTTGATCACACGATTTGGAAAGATTAACAATCCATATTTAAAATTGATGATTAAAGAGTACCAATGTGCTTTTTGGATTTTGAACGGTCTCTGAATTAGGCAATTCTAATGCAACAAGGAAGCTTGACAAGTTACCATTGCAATGAGCTGAAATAGTCTAAATTCAACCTATGAAGAAAGAAGTTATGAGGGTTACTATTGGACTAGTAGATGAAGGAAAAATTTAGAATCGACGAATGCGATCCCACTTACGGATGCCCATATGGTCTCAGAATACGACGATTCCAGTCAGGAATGTAAGAGCCCTAAAGTTCCTTTTAGATGACCAAAAATTGACCCAATCTGACATGATATGATGGAGTTATTGGCATCTCTATTGGATTGTGCAATTTGGAAAGATTAACAATCGGTATTGAAAAATAACAATCGAAGAGTTCCAACATGCTTTTAGGATATCGTATAGTCTCTGAATTAGGAAATTCTAATCCAATTTGGAAGCTTGACAAGTTTCCATTGCAAAGAGCTGAAATATTCTAAATTCGACCTCTGAAGAGAGGGTTATGAGGGTTACTATTGGAAAAGGAGATGAAGGAAAATTCAGAACCGACGACTGTAATACCACTTACGGATGCCCAAATGGTCTCGAAATACAACGATTCCATTCAGAAATGAAAGACCATTAAAGTACCTTTCAAATGACCAAAAATTCACCCAATTTGACATCAATTGATGAAGTTAGTGGCATCTCCATTTGATCGCACGATATGGAGAGATTAACAATCCATATTTAAAATTGACGATCGAAGTGTATCAACGTGCTTTTGAGATTTTAAACGAGCTCTGAATTAGGTAATTCTAGTGTAAGTTGGAAGCTTGACAAGTTACCATTGCAATGAGCTGAAATACTCAAAAGTCAACCTCTGAAGAAAGAGTTATGAGGGTTACTATTGGACAAGGAGATGAAGGAATAATTTCAGACTGACGATTGCGATCCCACTTACGGATGCCCAAATGGTCTCAGAATATGATGATTCTAATCAGAAATGCAAGAGCACTAAAGTACCTTTTAGATGATCAAAAATTATCCCAATCTGACCTCAAATGATGGAGTTATTGGCATCTCTGTTGGATTGTGCGGTTAGAAAGATTAACAATCCGTATTGAAAAATAACGATCGAAGAGTTCCAATATGCTTTTGGGATATCGAACTATCTCTGAATTAGGAAATTCTAATCCAATTTGGAATCTTGACAAGTTACCATTGCAAAGAGCTGAAATATTCTAAATTCGACCTCTAAAGAGAGGGTTATGAGGGTTACTATTGGACAAGGAGATGAAGGTAAATTTAGGACCGACGACTGTAATACCACTTACGAATGCCCAGATGGTCTCGGAATACAACGATTCCAGTCAGAATTGAAAGACCATTGAAGTACCTTTCAAATGACTAAAAATTCACCCAATCCGACATTAATTGATGGAGTTATTGGCATCTCCATTTGATCACATGATTTGGAAAGATTAACAATCCATATTTAAAATTGACGATCAATGAGTACCAATGTGCTTTTGGGATTTTGAACGGTCTCTGAATTAGGCAATTCTGGTGCAACTTGGAAGCTTGACAAGTTACCATTGCAATGAGCTGAAATACTCTAAATTCAACCTCTGAAGAAAGAAGGAGATGAAGGAAAAATTCAGGACTGACGACTACGATCCCACTTATGGATACATAATTGGTCTTAGAATACGACGATTCTAGTCAGGAATGTAAGAGCACTAAATTACCTTTCAAATGACCAAAAATTGACCCAATCTGACATGAAATAATGGAGTTATTGGCATCTCCATTGGGCTGTGCGATTTGGAAAGATTAACAATCCATATTGAAAAATAACGATCGAAGAGTTCCAACATGCTTTTGGGTAAACGAACAGTCTCTGAATTTGGAAATTCTAGTCCAATTTGGAAGCTTGACAAGTTTCCATTGCAATGAGCTAAAATCTTCTAAATTCGACCTCTGAAGAGAGGGTTATGAGGGTTACTGTTGGAAAAGGAGATGAAGGAAAAATTTAGGACTGACGACTGTAATACCACTTACGAATGCCCAAATGGTCTCGAAATACAACGATTACAGTCAGTAATGAAAGACTATTAAAGTACCTTTTAAATGATAAAAAATTCACCCAATCTGACATCAATTGATGGAGTTATTGGCATCTCCATTTGATCGCACGATTTGAAAAGATTAAAAATCCATATTTAAAATTGACGATCGAAGAGTACCAACGTGCTTTTGGGATTTTGAACGGTCTCTGAATTAGGCAATTCTGGTGCAACTTGGAAGCTTGACAAGTTACCATTGCAATGAGCTAAAATACTCTAAATTCAACCTCTAAAGAAAGAGTTATGAGGGTTACTATTGGATAAGGAGATGAAGGAAAAATTCAGGACCGACGACTGCGATCCACTTACGGATGCCCAAATGGTCTTAGAATACAATGATTCCAGTCAGGAATGCAAGAGCACTAAAGTACCTTTCAAATGGTCAAAAATTGACCCAATCCGACATGAAATGAGGGAGTTATTGGCATCTCCGTTGAATTGTGCGATTTGGAAAGATTAACAATACATATTGAAAAATAGCAATCAAAGAGTTCCAACATGCTTTTGGGACAACGAACAGTCTCTGAATTAGGAAATTCTAGTCCAATTTGGAAGCTTAATAAGTTAACATTGCAATGAGCTGAAATATTCTAAATTCAACCTCTAAAGAGAGGGTTATGAGGGTTACTATTGGACAAGGAGATGAAGTAAAAATTCAGGACCGAGACTATAATACCACTTATGGATGCCCAAATGGTCTCGGAATACATCGATTCCAGTCTGAAATGAAAGACCATTAAAGTACATTTCAAATGACCAAAAATCCACCCGATCTAACATCAATCGATGGAGTTATTGGCATCTCCATTTGATCGCAAGATTTGGAAAGATAAAAAATCCATATTTAAAATTGACGATTGAAGAGTACCAACGTGCTTTTTGGTTTTTGAACGGTCTCTGAATTAGGCAATTCTGGTGTAACTTGGAAGCTTGATAAGTTACCATTGCAATGAGCTGAAATAGTCTAAATTTGACCTCTAAAGAAAGAGTTATGAGGGTTAATATTGGACAAGGAAATGAGCAAAAACTCAGGACCGACGACTGCGATGCCACTTACGGATGCCCATATGGTCTCGGAATATGACGATTCTAGTCAGGAATGCAAGAGCACTAAAGTACCTTTCAGATGACCAAATATTGACCCAATCCAACATGAAATGATGGAGTTATTGGCATCTCTGTTGGATTGTGCGATTTCAAAAGATTAACAATCAATATTGGAAAATAACGATTGAAGAGTTCCATCATGCTTTTGGGATAACAAACAGTCTCTGAATTAGGAAATTCTAGTCCAATTTGGAAGCTTGACAAGTTACCATTGCAATGAGCTGAAATCTTCTAAATTCGACCTCTGAAGAGAGGGTTATGAGGGTTACTATTGGACAAGGGGATGAAGGAAAAATTTAGGACCGATGACTGTAATACCACTTACGGATGTCCAAATGGTCTCAGAATACAACGATTACAGTGAGAAATGAAAGACCATTAAAGTACCTTTTAAATGACCAAAAATTCACCCAATCCGACATCAATTGATGGAGTTATTGGCATCTCCATTTGATCGCACGATTTGGAAAGATAAAAAATCCATATTTAAAATTGACGATTGAAGAGTACCAACGTGCTTTTTGGATTTCGAACAGTCTCTGAATTAGGCAATTCTGGTGTAACTTAGAAGCTTGACAAGTTACCATTGCAATGAGCAGAAATAGTCTAAATTTGACCTCTAAAGAAAGAGTTGTGAGGGTTAATATTGGACAAGGAAATGAACAAAAATTCAGGACCGATGACTACGATGCCACTTACGGATGCCCATATGGTCTCAGAATACGACGATTCCAGTCAGGAATGCAAGAGCACTAAAGTACCTTTCAGATGACCAAATATTGACCGAATCCAACATAAAATGATGGAGTTATTGGCATCTCTATTGGATTGTGCGATTTTGAAAGATTAACAATCCATATTGAAAAATAACGATCGAAGAGTTCCCACATGCTTTTGGGATAACGAACAGTCTCTGAATTAGGAAATTCTAGTCCAATTTGGAAGCTTTACAAGTTACCATTACAATGAGCTGAAATATTCTAAATTCGACCTCTGAAGAGAGGGTTATGAGGGTTACTATTGGACAAGGAGATGAAGGAAAAATTCAGGACTGACGACTATAATACCACTTACGGATGCCCAAATGGTCTCAAAATACAACAATTACAGTCAGTAATGAAAGACTATTAAAGTACCTTTTAAATGATAAAAAATTCACCCAATCTGACATCAATTGATGGAGTTATTGGCATCTCCATTTGATCGCACGATTTGAAAAGATTAAAAATCCATATTTAAAATTGACGATTGAAGAGTACCAAGTGCTTTTTGGATTTTGAACGGTCTCTGAATTAGGCAATTCTGGTGTAACTTGGAGGCTTGACAAGTTACCATTGCAATGAGCTGAAATAGTCTAAATTTGACCTCTGAAGAAAGAGTTATGAGGGTTAATATTGGACAAGGAAATGAAGAAAAATTCAGGACCGACGACTGCGATGCCACTTACAGATGCCCATATGGTCTCAGACTAGGACGATTCCAGTCAAGAATGCAAGAGCACTAAAGTACCTTTCAGATGACCAAATATTGACCAAATCTGACATGAAATGATGGACTTATTGGCATCTCGTTGGATTGAGCGATTTGGAAAGATTAACAATCCATATTGAAAAATAACGATCGAAGAGTTCCAACATGCTTTTGGGATAACGAACAGTCTCTGAATTAGGAAATTCTAGTCCAATTTGGAAGCTTGACAAGTTACCATTGCAAAGAGCTGAAATCTTCTAAATTCGACCTCTGTAGAGAGGGTTGTGAGGGTTACTATTAGAAAAGGAGATGAAGGAAAAATTTAGGACCGACGACTGTAATACCACTTACGGATGCCCAAATGGTCTCAGAATACAACGATTACAGTCAGAAATGAAAGACCATTAAAGTACCTTTTAAATGACCAAAAATTCACCCAATCCAACATCAATTGATGGAGTTATTGGCATCTCCATTTGATCGCATGATTTGAAAAGATTAACAATCCATATTTAAAATTGATGATCGAAGAGTACCAACATGCTTTTGGGATTTTGAACGGTCTCTAAATTAGGCAATTCTGGTGCAACTTGGTAGCTCGACAAGTTACCATTGCAATGAGCTGAAATACTCCAAATTTGACCTCTGAAAAAAGAGTTATGAGGGTTACTATTGGACAAGGAGATGAAGGAAAACTTCAGGACGGATGACTGCGATCCCACTTACGGATGCCCAAATGGTCTCAGAATACGATGATTCCAGTCAGGAATGCAAGAGCACTAAAGCACCTTTCAAATGACCAAAAATCGACCCAATCTGACATGAAATGATGGATTTATTGGCATCTCCATTGGATTGTGCGATTTGGAAAGATTAACAATCCATATTGTAAAATAACGATCGAAGAGTTCCAACATGCTTTTGGGATAACGAACAGTCTCTGAATTAGGAAATTCTAGTCCAATTTGGAAGCTTGACAAGTTACCATTGCAATGCGATGAAACATTCTAAATTCGACCTCTGAAGAGAGGGTTATGAGGGTTACTATTGGACAAGGAGATGAAGGAAAAATTCAGGACCGATGACTGTAATACTACTTACGGATGCCCAAATGGTCTCGAAATACAATGATTCCAGTCAGAAATGAAAGACCATTAAAGAACCTTTCAAATGACCAAAAATCCACCCAATCAGACATCAATTGATGGAGTTATTTGCATCTCCATTTGATCGAATGATTTGGAAAGATTAACAATCCATATTTAAAATTGACGATTGAAGAGTACCAATGTGCTTTTTGGATTTTAAATGGTCTCTGAATTAGGCAATTCTGGTGCAACTTGGAAGCTTGACAAGTTACCATTACAATGAGCTGAAATGCTCTAAATTCAACCTCTGAAGAAAGAGTTATGAGGGTTACTATTGGACAAGGAGATGAAGGAAAAATTCAGGTTTGACGCCTGCGATCCCACTTACGGATTCCCAAATGGTCTTTGAAGTAGGTAATTCTAGTCTAATTTGGAAGCTTGACAAGTTACCATTGCAATGAGCTGAAATAGTCTAAATTCAACCTCTGAAGAAAGAGTTATGAGGGTTACTATTGGACAAGGAGATGAAGGAAAAATTCAGGACCGACGACTGCGATCCCACTTACGGATGCCTAAATGGTCTCAAAATACGACGATTCCTGTCAGGAATGCAAGAGCACTAAAGTACCTTTCAGATGACCAAAAATTGACCCAATTCAACATGAAATGATGGAGTTACTGGCATCTCTTTTGGATTGTGCAATTTGGAAAGATTAACAATCCGTATTGAAAAATGACGATCGAAGAGTTCCAACATGCTTTTGGGATATCGAACAGTCTCTGAATTAGGAAATTCTAGTCTAATTTGGAAGCTTGACAAGTTACCATTGCAAAGAGCCCAAATATTCTAAATTCAACCTCTGAAGAGAGGGTTATGAGGGTTACTTTTAGACAAGGAGATGAAGGAAAATTCAGGACCGACGACTGTAATACCACTTACGGATGCCCAAATGGTCTTGGAATACAACAATTCCAGTTAGAAATGAAAGACTATTAAAGTACCTTCCAAATGACCAAAAATCCACCCAATCCCACATTAATTGATAGAGTTATTGGCATCTCCATTTGATCGCATGATTTGGAAAGATTAATAATCCATATATAAAATTGACGATAGAAGAGTACCAACGTGCTTTTTGGATTTTGAACGGTCATGAATTAGGCAATTCTGGTGCGACTTGGAAGCTTGACAAGTTACCATTGCAATGAGCTGAAATACTCTAAATTCGACCTCTAAAGAAAGAGTTATGAGGGTTACTATTAGACAAGGAGATGAAGGAAAAATTCAGGACCGACGACTGCGATCCCACTTACGGATGCCCAAATGGTCTCAGAATATGACGATTCTAGTCAGGAATGCAAGAGCACTAAAGTACCTTTTAGATGTCCAAAAATTGACCCAATCCGACATGAAATGATGGAGTTATTGTCATCTCCATTGGATTGTGCGATTTGGAAAGAATAACAATCCATATTGAAAAATAACGATCGAAGAGTTCCAACATGCTTTTGGGATATCGAACAGTCTCTGAATTAGTATATTCTAGTCCAATTTGGAAGCTTGACAAGTTACCATTGCAATGAGCTGAAATATTCTAAATTTGATGTCTGAAGAGAGGGTTATAAGGGTTACTATTGGACAAGGAGATGAAGGAAAAATTCAGGACCGACGACTGTAATACCACTTACGGATGCCCAAATGGTCTCAGAATATAACGATTCCAGTCAGAAATGAAAGACCATTAAAGTACCTTTCAAATGACCAAAACCCCACTTACGGATGCCTAAATGGTCTCAGAATACGACGATTCCAGTCAGGAATGCAAGAGCACTAAAGTACTTTTCAGATGACCAAAAATTGACCCAATTCGACATGGAATGATGGAGTTATTGTCATCTCCATTGGATTGTGCGATTTGGAAAGATTAACAATCCATATTGAAAAATAACGATCGAAGAGTTCCAACATACTTTTGGGATATCGAACAGTCTCTGAATTAGGATATTCTAGTCCACTTTGGAAGCTTGACAAGTTACTATTGCAACGAGCTGAAATATTCTAAATTCGACGTCTGAAGAGAGGGTTATGAGGGTTACTATTGGACAAGGAGATGAAGGAAAAATTCAGGACCGACAACTGTAATACCTCTTACGAATGCCCAAATGGTCTCAGAATATAATGAATCCAGTCAAAAATGAAAGACCGTTAAAGTACCTTTCAAATAACCAAATATCCACCCAATCCGACATCAATTGATGGAGTTATTGGCATCTCCATTTGATCGCACGATCTGGAAAGATTAACAGTCCATTTTTAAAATTGACAATCGAAGAGTACCAACGTGCTTTTGGGATTTTGAACGGGCTCTGAATTAGGTAATTTTGGTGTAACCTAGAAGCTTGACAAGTTACCATTGCAAAGAGCTGAAATAGTCTAAATTTGACCTCTGAAGAAAGAGTTATGAGGGTTACTATTGGACAAGGAGATGAAGGAAAAATTCAGGACCGACGACTGCGATCCCACTTATGGATGCCTAAATGGTCTCAGAATACGACGATTCCAGTCAGGAATGTAAGAGCACTAAAGTACCTTTCATATGACCAAAAATTGACCCAATCCGACATGAAATGATGGAGTTGTTGGCATCTCCATTGGACTATGTGATTTGGAAAGATTAACAATCCATATTGAAAAATAACGATCGAAGAGTTCCAACATGCTTTTGGGATAACGAACAGTCTCTGAATTAGGAAATTCTAGTCCAATTTGGAAGCTTGACAAGTTACCATTGCAATGAGTTGAAATATTCTAAATTCAACCTCTGAAGAGAGGGTTATGAGGGTTACTATTAGACAAGGAGATGAAGGAAAAATTCAGGACCGACGATTGTAATACCACTTACAGATGCCCAAATGGTCTCGAAATACAACATTTCCTGTCAGAAATGAAAGACCATTAAAGTACCTTTCAAATGACCAAAAAATCACCTAATCCGATATCAATTGATGGAGTTATTGGCATCTCCATTTGATCGCACGATTTGGAAAGATTAACAATCCATATTTAAAATTGACGATCGAAGTCTACCAACGTGCTTTTGAGATTTTGAACGGGCTCTGAATTAGGTAATTCTGGTGTAAGTTGGAAGCTTGACAAGTTACCATTGCAATGAGGTGAAATACTCAAAAGTCGACCTCTGAAGAAAGTTATGAGGGTTATTATTGGACAAGGAGATGAAGGAAAAATTCAGAACCGACAACTGCGATCCCACTTACGGATGCCTAAATGGTCTCAAAATATGACAATTCCAGTCAGGAATGCAAGAGCACTAAAGTACCTTTTAGATGCCCAAAAATTGACCCAATCTGACATGGAATATTAGAGTTATTGGCATCTTCGTTGGATTGTGCGATTTGGAAAGATTAACAATCCATATTGAAAAATAACGATCGAAGAGTTCCAACATGCTTTTAGGATATCGAACCGTCTCTGAATTAGGAAATTCTAGTCTAATTTGGAAGCTTGACAAGTTAACATTACAATGAGCTGAAATATTCTAAATTCAACCTCTAAAGAGAGGGTTATAAGGGTTACTATTGCACAAGGAGATGAAGGAAAAATTCTGGACCAACGGCTATAATACCACTTACGGATGGCCAAATGGTCTCGGAATACAACGATTCCAGTTAGAAATGAAAGACCATTAAAGTACCTTTCAAATGACCAAAAATCCACCCAATCTGACATCAATTGATGGAGTTATTAGCATCTCCATTTGATCGCATGATTTTGAAAGATTAACAGTCCATATTTAAAATTGACGATCGAAGAGTTCCAACGTGCTTTAGGGATTTTGAACGATCTCTGAATTGGGCAATTCTGGTGCAACTTAGAAGCTTGACAAGTTATCATTGCAATGAGCTGAAATACTCTAAATTCGACCTCTGAAGAAAGACTTATGAGGGTTACTATTGGACAAGGAGATGAAGGAAAAATTCAGGACCGACGACTGCGATCCCACTTATGGATACCCAAATGGTCTCTAAAGTAGGTAATTTTGGTCTAATTTGGAAGCTTGGCAAGTTACTATTGCAATGAGTTGAAATAGTCTAAATTTGACCTCTGAAGAGAGAGTTATTTGGGTTTCTATTGGACAAGGAGATTGAAACATCTCGAATAAATCCGTACAAAGACCCGAGTACCACCTCGGGCGGAAATCACTAAGGACCGAATCCTTTAGAAATTAGATAAAAATTAATTAAGTATTAATCTGAATTAATCGGGAGATTAGCTTGAACCTCTTTCTATACGAATTGTAAAACCCAAAACCAGTAGAATCACTAACTCTACATTACCTAAAAACCTAGGATCAATCTCAAAACCCCGTTGCTCATGGGAACACATTGAAACTCCATATCGGACCTGGACCGCGTGTCGAAAGTCTGATTACCGCATAACTATATGGTTATGACTGCCTTGCTGGGCTTGACAACCATTGCAGGAATCGAGCCTGAATAGTGTCTAGGAATGCATAACTAGAGCCCTAAGTAAAGTGTGTGAAAAATGCAAATTTCTTTAGAAAATGAACTCAGATTCAAGTGAATTGGGTTGTTCGCTTGTAGGCCAAATTTAAAGTTTTTGACCATCAGATTCTGACCCAACTACACCCTTGGATCAGGGAAATTTTCCTACATAGGTCAGTGTACTTGTGGCCCTGATCGAGTGACGATGACCGTTGAACTGAAACTGGTCCTCCACGGTCGATCCACTAATCTAATCGGACTGAAACTTTAACCTGGCATAGATCCATTACCAGGGAACTTTCTCTGGACCGTATGCAGAAAATGGACCTCCAGATGAGCTTCGTTGGCCCGAAATGGATGACTTTTGGCTATAACCTAAGTATATCATGGCCCTGGGGCCATTGACTTCACTTCTGGGCCTATATAAGGGCCTTAACCCACCCTTCTCTCATTCCATGCGAATTTCCTAAACCCTAGGAGAGAGAAGAGAGAAAAGAGAAGGAAAGAATGAGGAGAAGAGAGAGAGTGTGGGAGATAGTTACTGGAATTCATTCCCACCGCTCCACGTATCGAATCGCCTCTCCCGTGTCGCTATACCAGCGATTTTGACTCCATTTTGGGGTAAGGAATCCTAACCCTAATCTATTTTAGGTATCCAAATAGGTAGATCGGTGAAATAGCTAACCTATTTCATGCTATAGGTCGACGTTGTGCCGTAAACAAAGGCGTAGTGTATGAACTGAGTTCATAATCGGTATACCGATGAAAGGTGTGGACTATAAACGTTTAGGTTATGGTTTTCAAGGCTTTCAATGTTAGTTAATGATTTATGATTGTATTGTCACATTAACTTAGATGCGATGTTTTCTGTGTATTATACATATATATGAACTATGTTGAATATAATGCATTTCATGTGTTTGTTGAAATGTTCGAATGAATATAGAATTATGATTTGTGCTTTCCATGATTATTAACTGAGAATACATAATTATTGTATGTGTGACAACTCCTTTGTGAAAGGATCTACCATAATATATGTTATAACTAATTTATCATATATATGTTGAGATATATAGTCTAAGTATTTGATAAAATGTCTGAATGAGTGATTGTTTAATGAAATGCATTTATTGAAGGTGTTAAGATTAGATTCTCAATCACCTTAGCTATATGAATAGATTCCTTCATGTAGTTTAAACGCGGCTATGTGATTCATGTATGAAATGCCTATGTATGATGACATGTGCACTATGTGTTTGTTAAAATGCTCAAATGAGAGTTATATTTGAAGTGGCTATTAAATGTTGTCTTAACTATCACTCATGAATGCCTGTTGTATTTGAGTATGATTGGGATTAATACGTAGTCCAGGTAATCGGTAACGGTTTACGATTAATGGCTGAACTGGTTTCGCCACAACGGATACGTTCGATGAATCCAAGTCGTACGGTGGTTATCGAAAATGGTTAGGCCACGAGGAGGGCGCATGCACTCCATGTCGATTAATTCAACATGCGCTCATACCAGTCGAGCTTGTCAAGTAACCCGACTGGCCTAATGTATGTTCACCATATATGGATGCTACTGCTTGAATCTAAGGTACTACTTACCAATGAAAAACCCGTTTAAGCTTGGTACCATGATCCACTAAGACTCATGAGCCAAGCATGGTGGTATGGGACACCGTAGTAGAGCTGTCGGCCTACGCTGGGGTGACGAGCCTCCCCATAGTGTCCATTGAGCAACCCAAACTCATGAGCTAAATATGGTAGAATGGGACACTATATTCGAGCTGTCGGCCTACGCTAAGGTGACAAGCCTTTCCATAGTGACTTCGAGTATAAACTAAGGCCTACGTTGAGGTGATGAGCCTCTTCGTAGTGACATGAACTTACCTATCCACTTCTTTCAAATCAAGGGTGATGTTGCCCTATAACTTGCTTATCGTATGTGATTAACTAGGAGTGACAATCTTAGATGGATCATTGTTTAGGTCAATGATATAAAGGGAGGTACCTTAGTTACTTAAACCTACGATATGAATGAGTCTAAGTAAGAACTTGGCTAACACGACCATGCACCACATTGCATGTGCCTTTGGCGTGGGTGTTGACCACAGTGGGAATTTACCATGCACAATCGTGAGATGATGTCGTAGAGGGAGTGCAGGCGAGGGCATGTATCATTAATACATACCATTCTTGCATTAACAAGAGTACTTAGGACATGGTTATTGTACTACTTTATCATTATTGTTTGATTGAATTGATAACAAGTTAAGCTTTGCCTTATAGCTCCACTGAGTTGATCACTCACTTCTACTCTAGGACAGTATTTTAAAACACCAACCAGACTCTGTTGTAGCTGCAAATGATGGCGAGGCTTACAAGATGGAGCATGTCTTCTACGACAACGAGGAGGAATTCTCTTACCTGCAACTCTCTAGCGGGTCTATGTAGACCTGGAGTTGTGTCACCGGGGCTACAGGGATGTGGATTAGATGACATTATACTTTATCATTTTGTATATTTTGGAACTATACATGTAATTATTCAGCCTAGTGACATGATCATACTCTGGGGTTTTTATCCACTTATACACTTTATATATCTATCACAGTCTTCCGCTTGCTTAATTTAATCACCTTTGGAGTATGATACGTTGATTTAGTATAAGCCCATTCATGTTAAGTGCACTAAGACAGACAACATTTAATCATCATTTTCTATGTTGCATGAGTGATGCGACAAATCTTGGGAGTTGAACCATTGCTCGACCCTCGAAATTCAGAGCATTACAGAGATGAAGGAAAAAATTCAGGACCGACGACTGCGATCCCACTTACAGATGTCCAAATGGTCTCCAAATACGACGATTCCAGTCAAAAATGCAACAGCACTAAAGTACCTTTCAGATGACAAAAAATAGACCTAATCTGACATCAAATGATAGAGTTATTGACGTCTCAGTTGGATCGTGTGATTTGGAAAGATTAACAGTCCATATTGAAAAATGACGATCGAAGAGTACCAACATGCTTTTGGGGTATCGAACGGTCTTTTAATTAGGCAATTCTGGTGTAACTTGGAAGCTTGACAAGTTACCATTGCAATGAGCTGTAATAATCTAAATTCGACCACTAAAGAAAGAGTTACGAGGGTTACTATTGGACAAGGAGATGAAGGAAAAATTCAGGACCGACGACTGAAATCCCACTTACGGATGCCCAAATGGTTTCGGAATACGATGATTCTAGTAAAAAATGCAAGACACTAAAGAACCTTTTAGATGATCAAAAATCGACCCAATTCGACATCAAATGATGGAGTTATTAGTGTCTTTGTTGGATCACACAATATGGAAAGATTAACAATCCATATTGAAAAATGACGATGAAGAGTTCCAACATGCTTTTCGGATATCGAATAGTCTCTGAATTAGGAAATTTTGTTCCAATTTGGAAGCTTGACATGTTACCCATGCAAGGAACTGAAATATTCTAAATTCGACCTCTGAAGAGAGAGTTATGAGGGTTACTATTGGACAAGGAGACGAAGGAGAAATTCAGGACTGACGACTGTAATCCCACTTACATATGCCTAAATGGTCTCAGAATACGATGTTTCCAATCAAAAATGAAATACCATTACAGTACCTTTCAAATGACCAAAATTCAACCCAATTCGACATCAAATGATGAAGTTATAGGTGTCTCCATTGGATCACACAATTTGGAAAGATTAACAATCCCAATTGAAAAATGATGATCGAAGAGTTCCAACATGCTTTTGGGATATCGAATGGTCTCTGAATTAGGCAATTCTGGAGCAATTTGGAAGCTTGACAAGTCACCTTTGCAATGAGCTAAAATAATCTAAATTTGACCTCTGAAGAGAGAGTTATGAGGGTTACTATTGGACAAGGAGATGAAGGAAAAATTCAGGACCGACAACTGCGATCCCACTTACGGATGCCCAAATGGTCTCGGAATACGACGATTCCAGTTAGAAATAAAATACCAATAAAGTACCTTTCAAATGACCAAAATTTGACCCAATCCGACATCAAATGGAGTTATTGGTGTGTCTATTGGATCGCTTGATTTGGAAAGATTAACAATCCCTATTGAAAAATCACGATCAAAGAGTTTGAATGTGCTTTTGGGAAATCGAATGGTCTCTAAATTAGGCAATTCTGGTGCAATTTGGAAGCTTGACAAGTTACATTTGCCATGAGCTGAATTAGTCTAAATTTGACCTCTAAAGAGACATTATGAGGGTTACTATTGGACATGGATATGAAAGAAAAATTCAGGACCGACGACCGTGATCCCACTTATTGATGCCCAAATGGTCTCGGAATACGACGATTCTAGTGAGAAATGCAAGAGCACTAAAGTAACTTTCAGATGACAAAAAATCAACCCAATCCGAGATCAAATGATGGAGTTATTGGCGTCTCCATTGGATCGCGCGATTTGGAAAGATTAACAATCCATATTGAAAAATGACGATCGAAGAGTACCAACATGCTTTTGGGATATCGAACGGTCTCTAAATTTGGCAATTCTGGTGCAACTTGGATGCTTAACAAGTTACCATTGCAATGAGGTGAAATAGTATAAATTCGACCTTTGAAGAAAGAGTTATGATGGTTACTATTGGACAAGGAGATGAAGGAAAAATTTAGGATTGACGACTGCGATCCCACTTACGGATGCCCAAATTGTCTCAGAATACGACGATTCTAGTTAGAAATGCAAGAGCACTAAAGTACCTTTCAGATGACCAAAATTTGACCCAATCCGACATCAAATGACGGAGTTATTGGTATCTTCGTTAGATCATGGTATTTGCAAAGATTCACAATCCATATTGAAAAATGACGATCAAAGAGTTCCAACATGCTTTTGGGATATCGAACGGTCTCTGAATTAGGAAATTCTAATCCAATTTGGAAGCTTGAGAAGTTACCATTGCAATGAGTTGAAATATTCTAAATTCGACCTTTGAAGAGTGAGTTATGAGGGTTACTATTTGAGATGAAGGAAAAATTCAAGACCAACGACTAAGATCCCTCTAACAGATGCCCAAATGGTCTCGGAATACGACGATTCTAGTCAGAAATGCAAGTGTACTAAAGTACCTCTTAGATGACCAAAAATTGACCCAATCCGACTTCAAATGATGGAGTTATTGGCATCTCCGTTGGGTCGTGGGATTTGGAAAGATTAACAATCCATATTGAAAAATGACGATTGAAGAGTTCCAACAAGCTTTTGGGATATTGAACGGTCTCTGAATTAGGTAATTCTGGTCCAATTTGGAAGCTTGACTAGTTACCCTTGCAATGAGCTGAAATATTATAAATTCGATCTCTAAAGAGAAAGTTATGAGGGTTACTATTGGACAAAGAGATGAAGAAAAAATTCAGGACCGATGTCTACGATCACACTTACGGATGCCTAAATAATCTCGAAATACGACGATTGCTATCAAAAATGTAAGAGCAATAAAGTACCTTTCAAATGACCAAAAATCAACCCAATCTAACTTCAAATGATGGAGTTATTAGCATCTCCGTTGGATGGCGCGATTTGGAAAGATTAACAATCCATATTGAAAAATGATGATCGAAGTGTTCCAACATGCTTTTGGGATATCGAACGGTCTTTGAATTAGGTAATTCTAGTCCAATTTGGAAGCTTAACAAGTTACCATTGCAATGAGCTAAAATAGTCTAAATTCGACCTCTGAAGAGAGAGTTATGAGGGTTACTATTGGACAAGGAGATGAAGGAAAAATTCACGACCAACGATTGTGATCCCACTTACGGATGCCCAAATGGTCACGGAATATGACAAATCCAGTCAGAAATGCAAGAGCACTAAACTACCTTCCATATGACAAAAAATAAACCGAATACGACCTCAAATAATGGAGTTATTGGCGTCATAGTTAGATCGCATGATTTGGAAAGATTAACAATCCATATTTAAAATTGACGATCGAAGAGTACCAACGTGCTTTTTGGATTTTGAACGGTCTCTGAATTAGGCAATTCTGGTGTAACTTGGAAGCTTGACAAGTTACCATTGCAATGACCTGAAATAGTATAAATTCGACCACTAAAGAGAGTTATGAGGGTTACTATTGGACAAGGAGATAAAGGAAAAATTAGCGACTGACGACTGCAATCCCACTTACGGATGCCCAAATTGTCTAAGAATTCGACGATTCTGGTTAGAAATGCTCACAAAAGTACATTTCAGATGACCAAAAATTAACTCAATTTGACATCTAATGATGGAGTTATTGGCATCTCCATTGGATCGTGGTATTTGGAAAGATTTACAATCCATATTGAAAAATGACGAACGAAGAGTTCCAACATGCTTTTGGGATATCGAAGGTCTTTGAATTAGGTAATTCTAATCCAAATTGGAAGCTTGAAAGTTACCAATGCAATGAGCTGAAATAGTATAAATTCGACCTCTATGGTATGGTTATGAGGGTTACTATTGGAGAAAGAGATGTTGGAAAATTTCAGGACCGATGACACTGATCCCACATACGGTTGCCCAAATGGTTTCGGAATAAGACTATTCCATTCAGAAATGCAAGAGCACTAAATTACCTGTCAGATGTTCGAAAATTGACCCAATATGACATTAAATGATGGAATTATTGGCATCTCCATTGGATCACGTGATTTGGAAAGATTAACAATCCATATTGAAAAATGACGATCGATGAGTACCAATGTGCTTTTTGGAAATCGAACGGTCTCTAAATTAGGCAATTTTGGTGTAACTTGGAAGCTTGACAAGTTACCATTGCAATGAGCTGAAATAGTCTAAATTCAACCTTTAAAGAGAGAGTTATGAGGGTAACTATTCGACAAGGAGATGAAGGAAAAATGCAGGACCGACAATTGCGATGCCACTTACGGAAGCCCAAATGGTCTCGGAATACGCCGATTCTGGTCAGAAATCCAAGAGCACTAAAGAACCTTTCAGATGACCAACAATCGACCCAATCCAACATTAAATGATGGAGTTATTGGCATGTCCGTTGGATCGTACCATTTGGAAAGATTAACAATGCATATTGTAAAATGACGATCGAAGATTACCAACATGCTTTTGAGATATCGAACGGTCTCCAAATTAGGCAATTTCGGAGTAACTTAGAAGCTTGACAAGTTACTATTGCTATGAGCTGAAATAGTATAAATTCGACCTCTGAAGAGAGAGTTATGAGGGTTACTATTGGACAAGGAGATGAAGGAAAAATTCAGGACCGATGACTGCGATCCCACTTACAGATGCCCAAATGGTCTCGCAATACGAAAATTCTAATCAGAAATGTAAGAGCACTAATGTACCTTTCAGATGACAAAAAATTAACCAAATTTGACGTCAAATGATGGAGTCATTGGCGTCTTCATTGGATCGCGCTATTTGGTAAGATTAGCAATAAATATTGAAAAATGACAATCGAAGAGTACCAATGTGCTTTTAGGATATTGAACGGTCTTTGAATTAGGCAATTCTGGTGCAACTTAGAAGGTTGACAAGTTACCATTGCAATGAGCTGAAATAGTATAAATTTAACCACTGAAGAGAGAATTATGAGGGTTACTATTGGAGGAGATGTAGGAAAAATTCAGGACCGAGGACTACGATCCCACTTACGGTTGCCCAAATGGTCTCGGAAAACGACAATTCCTGTCTGAAATGCAAGAGAACTAAATTACCTTTTAGATGACCAAAAATCAAGTCAATCTGACATCAAATGATGGTGTTATTGGCATCTCCATTGGATCACGCGATTTGGAAAGATTAACAATCTATATTGTAAAATGATGATCAAAGAGTTCCAACATGCCTTTGGGATATCGAACGGTCTCTGAATTTGGCAATTCTGGTCCAATTTAGAAGCTTGAAAAGTTGCCATTGCAATGTGCTAAAATATTTTAAATTAGACCTCTGAAGAGAGAGTTATGAGGGTTACTATTGGACAAGGAGATGTAGGAAAAATTCAGGGCCGATGACTGCAATCCCACTTACGGATGCCCAAATGGTCTCGAAATATGACGATTCCAGTTAGAAATACAAGAGCACTAAAGTACCTTTCAGATGGGAAAAAATTAACCCAATCCGACATTAAATGATGGAGTTATTGGCATCTCCATTGGATCGCACGATTTGGAAAGATTAACAATGCATAATGAAAAATGATGAAGGAAGAGTATCAATGTGCTTTTGGGATATCGAACAGTCTCTGAATTAGGCAATTTTGGTGTAACTTGGAAGCTTGACAAGTTACCATTATAATGAGCTGAAATAGTCTAAATTTGACCTCCGAAGAGAGAGTTGTGAGGGGTACTATTCGACATGGAGATGAAGGAAAAATTTAGGACTGATAACTACGATCCCACTTATGGAAGCCCAAATGGTCTAGGAATACGCCGATTCCTGTGAGAAATGCAAGAGCACTAAAGTACCTTTCAGATGACCAAAAATTGACCCAATCTGACATTAAATGGTGGAGGTATTGACATCTCCATTGGATCACACAATTTGGAAAGATTAACAATCCATATTGTAAAATGATGATCGACGAGTAGCAACGTGCTTTTGGGATATCGAACGGTGTCTAAATTAGGCAATTCTAGTGCAACTTGGAAGCTTAACAAGTTACCATTGCAATGAGTTGAAATAATATAAATTCGACCTCTAAAAAGAGAGTTATGAGGGTTACTATTGGATAAGGAGAAGAAGGAAAAATTCAGGACTGACGACTGCGATCCCACTTACGGATGCCCAAATGGTCTCGTAATTCGACGATTCTAGTTAGAAATGCAAGAGCACTAAAGTACCTTTCAAATGACCAAAAATCGACCCAATCCGACATCAAATGATTGAGTTATTGGCATCTCCATTGGATCACGTGATTTAGAAAGATTAACAATCCATATTTAAAAATGGCGATCGAAGAGTTTCAACATGCTTCTAGGATATCGAACAGTCTCTGTATTAGGCAATTCTGGTACAATTTGGAAGCTTGACAAGTTACCCTTGTAATGAGTTAAAAGATTCCTCTGAAGAAAAAGTTATGAGCGTTACTATTAGACAAGGAGATGAAGGAAAAATTCAGGACCGACGACCGCGATCCCACTTACGGATGCCCAAATGGACTCAGAATACGACGATTCCAGTCCGAAATGAAAGAGTACTAAAGAACCTTTTAAATGACCAAAAGTCGACCCAATCTGACATCAAATGATGGAGTCATAGGCGTCTCTGCTGGATCGCACGATTTGGAAAGATTAAAAATCCATATTGAAAAATGGCGATTGAAGAGTTCCAACGTTCTTTTGTGATATCGAATGGTCTCTGAATTAGGCAATTCTAGTGCAATTTGAAAGCCTGACAAGTTACCATTGCAGTGAGCTGAAATGGTCTAAATTCGACGTTTGAAGAGAGAGTTACGAGGGTTAATATTGGACAAGGAGATGAAGGAAAAATTCAGGACCGACGACTGCGATCCCTCTCACGGATGCCCAAATGGTCTCAGAATATGACGATTCCAGTCAGTAATGCAAGAGCACTAAAGTACCTTTTCTGATGACAAAAAATTAACCCAATCCAACATCAAATGATGGAGTCATTGGCATCTCTATTGGATCACGTGATTTGGAAAGATTAGCAATCCATATTGAAAAATGATGATTGAAGAGTACCAACATGCTTTTGGGATATCGAACGGTCCCTGGATTAGGCAATTCTTATGCAACTTGGAGGCTTGACAAGTTACCATTGCAATGAGCTAAAATAGTATAAATTGGACTTCTAAGGAATGGTTATGAGGGTTACTATTGGAGAAGGAGATGTAGGAAAAATTCAGGACTGACGACTGCGATCCCACATACGGTTGCCCAAAAATAGTCTCAGAATACGATGATTCCAGTCAGAAATGCAAGAGCACTAAATTACCTTTCAGATGACCAAAAATTGACCCAATCCAACATCAAATGATGGAGTTATTGGCATCTCCGTTGGATCACGCGATTTGGAAAGATTAATAATCCATATTGAAAAATGACGATCAAAGAGTTCCAACATGCCTTTGGGATATCGAACGGTCTTTGAATTAGGCAATTCTGGTCCAATTTAGAAGCTTGACAAGTTACCATTTCCATGTGCTAAAATATTCTAAATTTAACCTCTGAAGAGATAGTTATAAGGGTTACTATTAGACAAGGAGATGAAGGAAAAATTCAAGGCCGGCGACTGCGATCCTACTTACGAATGCCCAAATGGTCTCGGATTATGACGATTCCAGTTAGAAATGCAATAGCACTAAAGTACCTTTCAGATGACAAAAAATTGACCCAATTTGACATCAAATGAAGGAGTTATTGGCATCTCCATTAGATCACTAGATTTGGAAAGACTAACAATCCGTATTGAAAAATGACAATCGAAGAGTACCAACGTGCTTTTGGGATATCGAACAGTCTCTAAATTAGGCAATTTTGGTGCAACTTGGAAGCTTGACAAGTTACCATTGCAATGAGCTGAAATAGTCTAAATTCGACCTCTGAAGAGAGAGTTATGAGGGTTACTATTTATAACAACCTCAGTTTTGGGCGCCTAGTGTTATACCTTTGTACATGTAGGAAAATAATGGATATTATCATCGTCCCTAATAATAATAGAAGTACTAAATTTCGAGGATGAAATTCTCTTTAAGGGGGTAGATTGTAACACCACATACTTTCCAGTACTCGGGTGTTACTATATAACCAAGATTTAGGATAAATGCAAACCTTGCTTAGTGAACATTCACGTGCATCCTAGTTTAAATCTGACCGTTGAAGGTGATCCTCATCTACATATCAAACCACCTAGTAGTCAAATGAAATATACTAAGTATATTATCTTATCTATTTATTATATTATAAATTTTACACAAACATGGATCAAAAGATTATGGATGTATTTTCATAATTTATTTATCAAATAAATAAAGTATGAAAATGCATTGTAATAGAGTGATACGCATGTATATAAGATATTATGAAAATAATATTACATTAACTAAACATAGTGGATAATAATTTTACAATATATAATTGAATTATAAATGTTAGCGTAGTATTAAACATGTATGCAAAAATTATCAGATATCTTAATAAGATAGTATATCATTTAGCAATGTGATTTTAAAAGAGATATTGTACAATTTTCAATCCATACATATGTGTGATATGATATTGTATATTAGGAATTTTATATTAATAAATATATGACAAATAGCATGTATATAGTAGCATGTTAATATTAGAAATTATATATATATATATTTATATATAGAGATATATGTATGAGTTTTTAATTATTTTAATTACAAGTAAATTCATATTAATATTAGCATTGGTTAATAATACATGATGAAAGCCTTAAATGGACCCTTAAACCCCTTTAACCTTTGACGTTCAATTTCGAACTGATCTGACCAACTAATCAATGGGAAATCCATAAACGAGACCCAAATCAAGTTGTGGGCCCCACCTGGACATTCATCGGCCTGGTCTTTGATCCCGGGCCCTGCTTGGGGACTTCTAAATGGATTGGACGGAGTAGATTTTCCACAAACATCACGGTGGACCCCACACCTACATCGCATGTGCACCACAGGGGATGCACTCGCTATGCACCATACTAGCAGGAGTATTCAAAGCTCCTTTGACTGAGCTTTCTCTTAAAATATGAAGTCTCTCTCTCTCCCTCTAGTTTTCAACAGCGGATGGACAATCATCCATGTTTATGATTATGGCTCATGAGGGTGGACCCGATTCCATGATCCAAACTGTCCATATTGTGCACATCAAGGTCTTGACCAAAACCCAACCTCTCCTGCACGTGGAAACACATGTGCATGCGCACGGTTCTTGACACAATTAGCCCCTACTAACACTTGTTTTCAAAAACAAAAACTCCGTTTCTCTCTCCACACGCCAACTCAGCGATCCGTGTGAGGGGCGTCTAGCACGATCTCGGACGTCCATCCAAAGCAATCTCAGCCGTCCGTTTTAGCTGAGCGATTTAGGGCTGTAATGACTTGAAAAATTTCGTGCTAAGACCCGAGTGCTACCTCTATTTTCTTTAGAAGTTATTTGTGGGTTAATTAGCGTTAAACTCGATTGCTTGTGAAATTAGCATCAATCACTTTAAATTTGATCTGGAGGACTCAAAACCTGTAGAATCGTTAGCACTATGTTACTCTGAAATCTGGGATTCAACGCTAAATCCAGTTGCTCTCAAAAATTTCTAGAAGCTTTGGATCGGACCTAGACCGCGCGTCGAAAGTCCGATAGCGATGATCTTAGACAGTTATGGTCACCATGTTGGACTTGATCATCACCTCAAAAATCAAGTCTAGATGATGTCATGGGTCGATTTGATTAAGTCCGGAGTGAAGAATGTGAGAACGGTGAGAAATTAAATATGATTTTATGAAATATGAGTCGTGTTGCTTGCGCGACGATTTTAAGCAATCTGACTGTTGGATTCTGACCCAATTTCACCCTCGGATCAGGGAAGATGGCCCAGGCATGTCATAATGCTTGTGGACCTGATCGAGTTTCGATAACCGTTGAATTGAGAGTGGTCTGACACGGCTGATCTGTAAATCCGATCGGTACGAAAACTCAGCCTGACCTAGATCCATGGTCAGTGAGCTTAAGTCCGACCGCACGTGGAAAGAGGACCACCGGAAGTACTCCGTTGGATCGAGAGAGGCCTGATTTGGTTATAACCTAAGTATACCTTGGCCCTATTTTCATCTATTTTAGGCCTATATAAAGACCTTAAAACCCCCACTCTCTGTTCCATACGAATTTCCTAACCCTAGCTAAGAAAGAGAGAGGAAAAGAGAGAGAAAGTGAGAGAGAAGTTGGTGAATCATCTTAAGGTTCTTTCCTATTACTCTACATCCTTAAACCATCACTTTTGAATCATTATTCCGGCGATTCTAAGTTCCTTCTTGGGTAAGTTAATCTAACCCTAATCTGTTTAGAGCTTAGAATAGTCTATGTGTTGATGTAGCTCATTTTTATTCTTGCCTTAGGTTATCTAGTCGCCGTTGACGAAGACATATCGTCTGAATCAGTTCGGTGTGCTTTTTCTGGTTTAAGGTGCGGACTATATTCGTATAGGTTATGGTTTTCAAGGCTTTCAATGTCAGATAATGGTTTATTATTGTTATGGATGCAATTTCACATGCCAAATGCTATGTTTATTTTACGTTCCTGATATGTATGTGTTATATTGAGATTTGTGTATTCTATGTATATGTAGGAAGTATCGTATACGTATAAAATATGAACATGTACTTGCCATGATTAACTGTCATGTATTTGTGCTAGTTGTATGTGTGTCAACTCCTTGGCAAAAGGAATTGTCCAAATGCGTGTATTCCAACATACGTCATGTATGTTGAACTATGTTGTCTTAAGTATTTGTAGAAATGTCTGATTGGTTTAAAGTGTAATATATTATTCTACTTGCGGGCATTGAGAAGTGATTCTCAACTCTCCTATTGGTGTGTATGATTTCGTACATGCAAGTTACATTCTTTGTTGTTTAACTTCAAGTCTTACTTATGTGTAAATCCATGTTAAGTTGATATTCTTCAAATGCTCACATACTACATGATTTGAATTATTGTTCCATTATTGTTTTAAATTGTATATGCATATCTGTTATAATGGAATGTGTTTGGGACTATGAAATAGTCTAGAAAATCGGTAATCGGCCTTGAGTTCGTGGCTGAGGTTGCTTTCGCCACGAAGGACGTGATTTGACGAACCCGAGTCGTATTAGAGTTATCGGCAGTGGTTTGCCCACACGGAGTGTTTCTGCACTCTATGTCGTTCAACTCAATGTGCGCTCATGCTAGTCGAGTTCGTCAAGTAACCCGATTGTCCGATGTATGTTCACCATGTATGGACGTTATTGTTTGAATCTAGGGTACCAAACTTACCAATGAAATCTCGTTAATCGTTGTACCTTGATCCGCTAAGACTCATGAGCCGGACATGGTGGTATGGGACACCGTGGTCGAGCTGTTGGCCTACGCTGGGGTGACGTGCCTCCCTGTAGTGACCAGTGAGCACACTAGACTTGTGAGCCAATTATGGTGGTATGGGACACTATATTCGTGCTGTCGGCCTACATTGATTGGTGACGAGCCCTTTGTAGTGACCTCGAGCATACCTTGATACTGCATTAAGGCGACGAGCCTTAGAGTAGTAATGAAGGTATGATAGGCGTGCATTGATTGGTGACAAGTCCTTTGCAGCGACCTAGAACCATATGATCGTATGAGATGGCCTAGGACTGACGACCCTAGAATGGATCACTGTGTGGAAATTGATATGAGGAAGGTACCTTAGCTTCCCAATCCTACTGTATGAAAAGGACTAATAACAACTTGGTAATCATGTTCATGCACCGCAATGTATGTGCGTGGAAGTGTTGGCACTGCGGGAGGTTGTCATGCGTAACGTAAGATGAAGATGCTGAGGGAGTAAGGCGAGGGCATGCATCATTTATACATACATCCTTACATTAACAAGAGTACTGTATATTTGTTTAATTGTATTGCCTTATCATTACTGCTTGATTGATTTGATATCATGTTAACTTTTACGGTATTGTTCCATTGAGTTGATCACTCACTCCCACGTTCTGGGGCGGTGTTTCAACACCAACCAGACTCTGTCTTGGATGCAGATGTTGACGCGACCCTTGAGGCAGAGCCAGAGTTTGAGGATGATGAGGCCGCATTTTCTTTTATGCAGTTCTCAGGCGGGTTCTTGTGAGCCATGTCCTAATGTGCGGGTATTCTGGGTTTTCTTTTGGAATATATAATTTCATTTTGATGCTTGTATTTTTGAAAGCAACACTTGTAAGTATGACCTGGCATGTATACGTATTTTAGGGACTTGCACATGTATGCATATATTTCTTTAAGTCTTCCGCTTGCGTCTTTCACTTATTCCTAAATTATGTTTGCAGTTTGGCTTAATCTATTCCATGTTTTATGTACTCTTGCAGACAACATACATCCATCATTAAATATGTTGCATAAGTGAT
Organism: Magnolia sinica; assembly: GCF_029962835.1. NCBI lineage: Eukaryota > Viridiplantae > Streptophyta > Magnoliopsida > Magnoliales > Magnoliaceae > Magnolia > Magnolia sinica. The sequence continues at coordinate 31,111,408 of NC_080587.1, forward strand.
GTTTTGAAACTCGAGAGTTGAGTTATGCTCGACCCCCGAATTTCAGGGCGTTACGAGTTGGTATCAGAGCAAGAATTGGATTAAACCGGACCTGGGTTATGGTCACACACCGCACGCTATCGACACCTTAGTGTAGGAGGGTGCGAGTTTATTGTAGAATTTGTGTATGTGTTTCCGTTGCTTCTATCGGCGAAAGTTTACTGAAAACGATCACCGAGATCGAGTCTGTGCGCACTCCTGATCACACACAGCGACCTAAAATCTCTTCTAGACCGTCCATTGATGAGTTTAGATGGTTTATCTTCCCATCTCAGCCCTTAAAATATCTGTAAACCTGTGTTTGTATCAGATTTTAACCCGAGTGGCCCGATATGCGTCGAATCGGACTGAGGGCCCGATCGGGGTAATTCCAGGGGGACCCAGGAGGGGACCCACATCATTTTAGAGCTAAGGGGGCAGGAGGACCTCGCCCAAACGACGAGTCATCACCGGACTGTCCAGAGACCGGTGATGACCTTGCCGGTTCGGCGAGCCCTCGCCGCCCAGCGGGCTGGCTCGGGCCGATGCATGTGGGGTCTTGTGTGGCCCACTCCTCCATGGTTGCTCAATTTTAAACCCTTCTAAACCCTATTTCCTTCACAAACTCACCCTCTAAGCTTTCCTTTTCTTAAAATCTCTCTCAAAACTCCACAAAAATTCCTCCCCAATCTCCTTCTTCTTCCATTTTTGTGCACACCCATCCAACCCATCTCAAAAATCCATCCCCATTACTGTTTTCACTCCCTTTTCTTCTCATTTGAGCTCTCAAATCCTTCTTTGGGATCTCAAGTGTGTGGAAGCCTCACCATTCTTCTTATATCTCCCTTTTCTCTCATTTTTCATGGCCCTATTTGAGTTTGTCACGGACATATTTTCCATCTCCACCTTTCTCTCTTTGATGGGGAAGAAGAGAGCGCCCATGGATGAAGCCGGGCCTAGCCGCCCAACCCGTGCACGGAGGCCGAGAGCTGCCGCCGCGAGCACTACCGCCACCCGTGAGTTTCAGACCAAGTGGGACCTTGATCCTTAAGCTTCCATTGGAAGAACCTTGTTGGCGGAGCTATCTCATGGAGTCTATGAAGGCCGTAGGGTCCTTTTTGAGGCTCATGTAGATCCGCGGCTATATGGCGATTTTCTCTTGTTGGAGCGCCTGGAAGGGGCCGGTTGGTGTCCCGTGTTTAAGGGCGAATATTGCACCAATGCGAGCACTGTTCAAGCTTTTTATGCCATTATTCGTGATCCTTTGCTGGAGCCTCTGCAATTCAAGATCCCTTGTGGAAGTGGTCGGGAGGCCACAGTCAACATCGCTTTGATATCCTGACTTTTGAATGTGCCGCTTGGTGAGGTGCATGCCAGTGAGAAGAATTTGAGCAGTGCACGTGAGAGGGATCGCCGCATGCAGCTCCTGTGTGGTCATCTGGTCGAATGGCAGCCGAATAGAAGCCTTCTAGCTACCAACATGACGGATAATTTTCGCTTGCTTCACCACATGTGCACATTTAATGTATATCCAAGGTGGAGCAACCGCAGCGAGTGTACGTGCCTGATGGTAGATTTTCTGTATCAGGTGGGGCAAGGAGAGAAGCTATGTGTGCCAACGTACATCTTACGTCAGATTATCCTTATCGCTCGCTCGAATAGGAGGACCGAATCACTCCTATTTGGCCGACTCATTTGTAAGCTTGCACATGAGTTTGGCTTCAGGCTTAGGGCAGAAAAGCTGGTACCTGTTCGCTACATTACTGAGACGACCCTAAATCAGATGGACATTGGGCCTCGTCAATGACAAGCCTAAAAAAGTGAAGATGAGACAGAGAGCGATGAGGAAAAGAGTTATGGCGAGGGTGGAGCTGAGATTGAAGAAGAAGAAGAGCAGGACGAGGAAGAGGTAGAGGCCCAGGATACGAGCGAGAGTTCTCCTCCTGTGGCACCATAGCAGAGCGCAGATCAGGCTGCCAGGGATGCCAGTATTGCTCGGCTTGAGGAGGGTCAGGCTGTTCTATGCCAGAATATCATGGATCTTCGAGGCCTTATGAAGCATAAGTTTAAGAAGGTGACTCGAACTCTAAAGTCTATCCTGTGTTATTTGCAGGATAAGGGTGCCCTGTCTCCATCTCCTGATTCTGACGAGTAGTTACAGTTGTAGTCGTCCTTTGGTTTGTTTTGTTGTTTGCCGTTGTTGGCATAGTAGTTGGAAGTTGTTTGTTGTTTACAGCTTTAGATGTTTTAGTTCACATGCTTTCTCTGTCGCGATTCATGTAATGCTGCACTTCTTGTATTGCGACAATTTTGTTAAATGAAACGCATGTTGTTTATTGTTGGAGTTGTGTTGTGAATGCTATGTGGGTGGATTATGTGGATGTTGAATCTTACAGGTTGCATCCTTTGTTGAATGTAGGGTATACCTCCTAAGCGATAGAAGACTTCGACCCATCTCTCTTTGGTCGAGTCGCTTGCCAGGGTTTCTCCCCTAGGCGATAGCCAGATGAATCCACAGTCGGGCCCGTCTCATACTGGTGCTGGGCCGACACCTGTGATTCCACCTATGGCTCCTCCAGTCACGCCTTCGGTTCCTGAGCCGAACCGTGCATCTGCGTCGATGCCGTATGCATCTTCGTCTGCTCCGCCTCCTGATAGGTTTGAGCAGATGATGCTGTTGATGCAGCAGCAGCAGATTCAGTACCAGCAGTTTCTGTCTTCCATGGCTGACATCTTTGCTCAGTCGATGGGGGCGACTCCACCTGCTTCACCTATGCACCCATCTGGGAGCGCTAGTGCGAGCGGCACATTTGAGCGATTCCAGCGCTTACGACCTCCCACATTTGCGGGTTCTCATAGACCCGAGGAGGCCGAGTACTGGATTGATCGCATCTCTAAGATGCTGAGACCGCTGCACTGTTCTGAGGTTGAGCAGGTCGAGCTTGCCTCCTTCATGTTTGAGAAGGAGGCCAGTTTATGGTGGGACAGTGTTCTTCGCACTATTGCGGAAGGGTATGAGTGGTCATGGCAGGCGTTTGAGGCACACATCCATGAGAAGTACTTTTCGGTTACGTACCGACACGAGAAGGAGAGTGAGTTCCTTCGCATCCGTCAGGGAGGGATGTCAGTGACGGAGTACGAGAACTGGTTTACTGAGCTGGGTCGCTATGCTCCTTTAATTCTGGGTGATCAGCCGATGCGGATGCGGTGTTTTTCTGAGGGATTGAGGCCTGAGATCCGATCGAAGATGTGTTGTGCTAGCATATCTTCTTATGCGGAGTTGGTGAGCATGTTCTTGCGAGCTGAGCAGGACGGGGACAGGTTGTCCCGTATGCGAGCACCTATGGTTCCCAGACTATGACCTGACTTTCAGAGTGCACCATTTCTCGGCAAGAGGCCACGAGTAGATTCTCCTCCGAGGCGTTCAGCGCCTCCCTCTCAGCAAGTGCGAGCTGATTTTCGCTGTTCGTAGTGTGGGAAAATGGGGCATTTGGATCGTACTTGCTTTTCACGTATGCGAGATAGTGGGTTTACTCCACCGCAGAGGATCAGCCGTCCGATACCTCAGGTTATATCACCTCCACCTCTTCATTCAGCGCCAGCTCATCCATCCTTCAGACCTTCCGTACCTAGCTTCAGGCCACCTCAGCGGCCCATGGTTCCTCCACCGAATCGCCAGCAGCAGGCTCGAGTTCACATGCTCTCAGCTGAAGCGCCTGTGGCTGACTTGGTGCCGAGATCCTTAGAGGTTACTACTCACATCCAAGGTATTCTCGTTTCTATGTTGGTGGATACAGGGTCCACTACCTCTCTTATATCATATGTGGCAGTTAGGCGCCTGAGTTTGGGCACTGTTACTATGAAGGGAGTGACGCTCACTACCGCTACAGGGATCTCCTCTGCTATGAACAAGCGTTGTATGGATTGTTTGATTGATCTAGGGAGTGGATCGATTCTTGTTGACCTTTTTGTCATACCTCTTTACCATTACGATGTCATTATGGGTATGGATTGGCTCACGAAGATACGGGTAGAGATTGATTGTGAAGCTCGGTCGGTGACAATCCATGGACCTGAGGGCAAGACAGTTACTTTCCCAGTTCAGGTCAGTTACCCTTTTCGTCTTGGTTATTATACTTCTCTGTTGGAGAGTATTGCTGGATCGGCATTTGAAAGCACGCCTGTAGTTCAGGAGTTTGAAGATGTGTTCGAGTTGATTCCTGGATTACCCCCTCAGCCCGAGATTGATTTTACTATTGATCTCATGCCTGGTGTGGCACCCATTTCTTTGCCCACCTATCGTATGCCTCCAAGTAAAATGGAGGAATTGAGGAAGCAGATAGATGGCTTGTTGAATTTAGGTTTTATTCGGCCTAGTGTGTCTACTTGGGGAGCACCTGTCCTGTTAGTTAAGAAGAAGGATGGTTCCTTGCGATTATATATTGATTATCGCAGGTTGAATCAGGTGACTGTGAAGAACAAGTATCCTTTGCCCAAGATCAATGATTTATTTGATCAGTTAAAGGGGGTAGGTACTTCTCGAAGGTTGATCTGCAGTCAGGGTATCATCAGTTGCGCGTCAAGAATGAGGACGTGCAGAAGACCGCCTTTAGGACTAGCTTTGGCCATTATGAGTTCCTTGTGATGTAGTTCGGTCTTATGAACGCACCGGTCGTGTTCATGGATCTGATGAACAGGGTATTTCGGTCATTCTTGTTCTAATTCGTCATTGTCTTTATCGATGACATTTTGATATATTCTGCGAGTTGGGAAGAGCACTAGGAGCACTTAAGAGCAGTCTTGGATACTCTCAGGAAGAATCAGCTTTTTGCACAGTTCAAGAAATGCGATTTCTGGAAAGAGGAAGTCAAGTTCCTAGGACATGTGGTGTCCAAGGAAGGGATAGCTGTCGATCTTGCTAAGGTAACTGCAGTTCAGGACTGGAAGCAGCCTGGTTCAGTTACTGAGGTGAGGAGCTTTCTGGGTCTAGCAGGCTATTCTCGACGCTTCATACGAGACTTCTCGAAGATAGCCAGATCGTTGTCTCAGTTGACACGGAAAGATTTGAAGTTTGCTTGGAATGAGAGGGCGGAGATAGCTTTTCAAGAGTTGAAGGACAAGTTGACGTCCGCCCCCGTGCTAGTATTGCTAAAGTAAGGGGAAGTATACGATATATATTGATGCCTCTCGCGTTGGTCTAGGTTGTGTCCTTATGCAGAAGGACAGGGTGATTGCTTATGCTTCGAGATAGTTGAGGAAACACGAAGAAAATTACCCTACACACGACCTGGAGTTGGAAGCTGTCATTTTTGCATTCAAGCACTAGAGACATTACCTCTACGGAGAGGAGTTCGAGCTCTTTTGTGACCATAAGAGGCTTAAGTACATCTTCACGCAGCGTGACTTGAATATGAGGCAACGCCGATAGATGGAAACATTGAAAGAATTTAAGTTCGATGTTTCTTACCATCCGGGCAAGGCGAACCTTGTGGCAGACGCGTTGAGTCGCAAGAAGACTATAGAGTTTGCTGCTCCGCTAATGATAGTAGAGTGGGACATATAAGAGTTTGTGCGAGACTTTAAGCAGAAACTTACGGTGGAAGAGTCGTATGAGGTTATCACACACATTCGTGTACAGCCCCTCATTGACGAGAGGATCGTTGCAGCTCAGGCAAATGATGACCTTTTGGCGAAGATGAGAGAGCGGGTTGATACAGATGAGAACTCCGAGTGGAGTGTTAGTTCAGATGGGGGCCTACGACTTCGTGGCCGGTTATGTGTCCCAGACATTCCTGACTTGAGACGGGAGGTTCTCGAGTCAGCCCATAATTCTAAGCTTGTGATGCATTCAGGTAGCACGAAGATGTATCAAGATATGAGAAGATCTTATTGGTGAGACAACATGAAGGTTCACATTGCTGAGTTTGTATCTCGTTGTCTCACGTGCCAGCAGGTTAAGGCAGAGCATCGCCAACTTCCTGGGCTGCTTCAGCCCATGCCCATAGTAGAATGGAAGTGGGACTTCATCTCTATGGATTTTATTTCAGGGTTGCCGAGAACGAGGAAGGGACATGACTCTATTTGGGTGATCGTCGACCGATTGACGAAGTCGGCTCACTTCTTACCGATTAGAGTCACAAACTCTGCAGACGAGTTAGCTAGGTTGTACATCAAGGAGATTGTACGTCTACATGGAATTCCCTTGGAGATTGTGTCTGACAGAGACACGCATTTCACGTCTATCTTCTGGACTCGTATCCAGGAAGCGATGGGTGTGAATTGAAGTTTAGCACCGCGTTTCATATGCAGACAGACAGGCAGATGGAATGTGTGAATCAGATTCTGGAAGACATGTTGCGAGCTTGTGTTTTGGATTTTAAGGACAGTTGGGATGATTGTCTCCCTTATACAGAGTTCGCATATAATAACAGTTTCCAGGGGAGTATCGACATGGTTCCCTATGAGGCATTGTATGGTCGCCCGTGCAGAGCACCGCATTGCTGGGCAGAAGTTGGCGAGCGTAGTTTGATTGGCCCGGAGTTGGTGCAGGCGACTTCAGAGAAAGTTGACATTATTCGACGTCGACTTCTGACAGCCCAGAGCAGGCAGAAGAGTTACGCTGATACGAGGCGGCAACCGCTTGAGTTTGAGGTTGGAGACCATATATTTCTTAAGATTTCCCCTATGAAGGGAGTTCTGCGGTTCGGTAAGAAGGGAAAGCTCATGCCGAAATTTATTGGTCCATTGCAAATTCTAGATCGAGTGGGAGCGGTAGCATACCGCCTTGCTTTGCCCACACCACTTGCAGGCGTGCATAACGTATTTCATATTTCTATGCTGAAGAAGTACGTTCCTGATCCTTCTCATATTATCAGTTGAGAGCAGGTACAGTTGAGTGAGGATGCCACATATGTACTGCGACCAACTCGTATCTTAGATAGGAAGGAGTAGGTATTGCGTAGTAAGGTCATCCCACTTGTGAAAGTACTATGGACGCATCATAGTGAAGAAGAGACTACTTGGGAGACTGAAGCTGAGGTCAGAAAGAGCTACCCTCAGATCCTTGAGGAATATGAGAAGGTACAAATTTTGAGGATGAAATTTTTCTTTAAGAGGGGTAGATTGTAATGACCTAGAAAATTTCGTGCTAAGACCCGAGTCTACCTTTATTTTCCTTAGAAGTTATTTGTAGGTTAATTAGCATTAAACTCGATTGCTTGTGAAATTAGCATCAATCACTTTAAATTTGATCTGCAGGACTCAAAACCTGTAGAATCGTTAGCGCTATGTTACTCTGAAATCTGGGATTCAACGCTAAATCCAGTTGCTCTCGGGAATTTTTAGAAGCTTTGGATCGGACCTGGATCATGCGTCGAAAGTCCGATAGCGATGATCTTAAACAGTTATGGTCACCATGTTGGACTTGACCATCACCTCAAAAATCAAGTCCAGTTGATGTCCTGGGTCGATTTGATTGAGTCCGGAGTGAAGAGTGTGAGAATGGTGAGAAATTAAATATGATTTTATGAAATCTGAGTCGTGCCGCTTGCGCGACGATTTTAAGTAATCTGACCGTTGGATTCTGACCCAATTTCACCCTCAGATCAGGGAAGATGGCCTAGGCATGTCATAATGCTTGTGGACCTGATCGAGTTTCGGTAACCGTAGAATTGAGAGTGGTCCGCCACGTTTGATCTATAAATCCGATCGGTACGAAAACTCAGCCTGACTTAGATCCATGGTCAGTGAGCTTAAGTCCGACCGCACGTGGAAAGAAGACCACCGAAAGTGCTCCATTGGATCGAGAGAGGCCTGATTTGGTTATAACCTAAGTATACCTTGGCCCTGGGGCTATTTTCATCTATTTTAGGCCTATATAAAGACCTTAAAACCCTCACTCTCTTTTCCATACGAATTTCCTAACCCTAGCTAAGAAAGAGAGAGGAAAAGAGAGAGAAAGTGAGAGAGAAGTTGGTGAATCATCTTAAGATTCTTTCCTGTTACTCTACATCCTTAAACCATCACTTTTGAATCGTTATTCCGGCGATTCTAAGTTCCTTCTTGGGTAAGTTAATCTAACCCTAATCTATTTAGAGCTTAGAATAGTCTATGTGTTGATGTAGCTCATTTCTATTCTTGCCTTAGGTTATCTAGTCGCCGTTGACGAAGACATATCGTCTAAATCAGTTCGGTGTGCTTTTTCTGGTTTAAGGTGCGGACTATATTCATATAGGTTATGGTTTTCAAGGCTTTCAATGTCAGATAATGGTTTATTATTGTTATGGATACAATTTCACATGCCAAATGCTATGTTTATTTTGCATTCCTGATATGTATGTGTTATATTGAGATTTGTGTATTCTATGTATATGTAGGAAGTATCATATACGTATAAAATATGAACAAGTATCGTATACGTATAAAATATGAACATCTACTTGCCATGATTAACTGTTGTGTATTTGTGCTAGTTGTATGTGTGTCAACTCCTTGGCAAAAGGAATTGTCTAAATGCATGTATTCCAACATACGTCATGTATGTTGAACTATGTAGTCTAAGTGTTTGTAGAAATGTCTGAATGGTCTAAAATGTTATATATTATTCTACTTGCGGGCGTTGAGAAGCGATTCTCAACTCTCCTATTGGTGTGTATGATTTCCTACATACAAGTCACATTCTTTGTTGTTTAACTTTAAGTATTACTTATGTGTAAATCCATGTTAAGTTGATATTCTTCAAATGCTCACATACTACATGATTTGAATTGTTGTTCCATTACTGTTTTAAATTGTATATGCATATCTGTTATAATGGAATGTGTTTGGGACTGTGAAATAGTCTAGGAAATCGGTAATCGGCCTTGAGTTCATGGCTGAGGTTGCATTCGCCACAAGGACGTGATTTGACGAACCCGAGTCGTATTAGAGTTGTCAGCAGTGGTTTAGCCACACGGAGTGTTTGTGCACTCTATGTCATTCAACCCAACGTGCGCTCATGCCAGTCGAGTTCGTCAAGTAACCCGATTGTCCGATGTATGTTCACCATGTATGGATGCTATTGTTTGAATCTAGGGTACCAAACTTACTGATAAAATTCCGTTAACCGTTGTACCTTGATCCGCTAAGACTCATGAGCCGGACATGGTGGTATGGGACACCGTGGTCAAGCTGTCGGCCTACGCTGGGGTGACGAGCCTCCCCGTAGTGACCAGTGAGCACACCAGACTCGTGAGCCGATTATGGTGGTATGGGACACTATATTCGTGCTGTCGGCCTACATTGATTGGTGACGAGCCCTTTGTAGTGACCTCGAGCATACCTTGATACTGCATTAAGGCGACGAGCCTTAGAGTAGTAACGAAGGTATGATAGGCGTGCATTGATTGGTGACAAGCCCTTTGCAGCGACCTAGAACCATATGATCGTATGAGATGGCCTAGGACTGACGACCCTAGAATGGATCACTGTGTGGAAATTGATATGAGGAAGGTACCTTAGCTTCCCAATCCTGCTGTATGAAAAGGACTAATAACAACTTGGTAATCATGTTCATGCACCACATTGCATGTGCGTGGAAGTGTTGGCACTGCGAGAGGTTGTCATGCGTAACGTAAGATGAAGACGCTGAGGGAGTAAGGCGAGGGCATGCATCATTTATACATACATCCTTGCATTAACAAGAGTACTGTATATTTATTTAATTGTATTGCCTTATCATTACTGCTTGATTGATTTGATATCATGTTAATTTTTACGGTATTGTTCCACTGAGTTGTCACTCACTCCCACGTTCTGGGGTGGTGTTTCAACACCAACCAGACTCCGTCTTAGATGCAGATGTTGACGCAACCCCTGAGGCAGAGCCGGAGTTTGAGGATGATGATGCCGCGTTTTCCTTTATGCAGTTCTCAGGCGGGTTCTTGTGAGTCATGTCCTGATGTGCGGGGATTCTGGGTTTTCTTTTGGAATAGATAATTTCATTTTGATGCTTGTATTTTTTAAAGCAACACTTGTAAGTATGACCTGGCATGTATACGTATTTCAGGGACTTGCACATGTACGCATATGTTTCTTTAAGTCTTTCGCTTGCGTCTTTCACTTATCCCTGAATTATGTTTGCAGTTTGGCTTAATCTATTCCATGTTTTATGTATTCTTATAGACAACATACATCCATCATTAAATATGTTGCATAAGTGATGTTTTGAAACTTGGGAGCTGAGTTATACTCGACCCCCGAATTTTAGGGCATTACAAGGGCTCCCTTAGCAAAGAAAACCACAAACAGTTTCGGATTCGCCCACCCTATTTGGAGACGGTTTCAACCAGGACGATCTGGACCATTTGCAGTCAATCTTACGGTTTTAGCATGTTAGGGTAAAGGAATAAAAGGGCGTAGATTGAGCAACAGGAGCTCACCCTCCGTTATTGCAGTCGCCTGAGAAAAACCCATCGTTTCCTTCCAAGCTTAAACCCACCATGAAAATATCAATGGAGCTCCATTCCAACTATCCTCCAAGCCCCATGTGGTCCATACGGACCTTCTGCAAGAGGTGGATTAAAGGAAAATGGTCCGGGCGAGATTCTGCCATTAACGGCCATATCCTCCTCCACCGAGTTGCTGGTGCCGAGCTAACTGACCCGACTGAGACCGGTTTGGGTTGGTGTTCTTGATGGCTAGGATTTGAAGAAGAAGAAAGAATAGAGAAAGGAGTAAGAAGAAAGAAATGAGGAGAGGAAGGGAAACATGAAAGAAAGAGAGGTGCGGCTGCACCATGCCGCATTAAGTTGGAGGTTGTTGTTCAACCTCCTGCTACACCAACTCGAGTCGGGACGACTCACTCCAGGCCAGTAATGGGTCCAGGTCCTTGCAGCTATAAGAGAAAGGAGAGGATGGGTGCACTATTACACCAATCTGAACCGAGCAGAGCACTATTGGGTCACTGCAAAACCAACATCTCGACCTGCGACTTAGTCCGAGTTCGGGTCAGATTCGGTTGAGCTTGGGTTCAGGACCGGCTGACAGGGAAAGAAAGAGAAGGAGGAATAAGAAGAGAGAGAAAAGAAAGAAATGAAGAAGAAAAGAGAGGGGAGAAAGGAAGAAAGAGAGGGTGCGTATTGCACCAACTCGAATCGAGCCGAGTTTGACTCACTGAGGGGAAGGGAGAGATGGAAGAAAGGATAGGGAGAAAGAAAAGAGAAAGAAGGAAGAAGTGTGGTGGGTTAAGTCAAGTCAACTCGGCTGGAACCGAGTCAAACTCGTTCTGAAACTGAGTTAGTTGGGCCGAGTCGAGCATGGGTCCTCAGTTTTGTAGTCAAGGAAATGGAGGAAACAATATGTTCATTTAGTGAGAAGAACTTGCTTGGGAAAGGAGGAAAATCAACTCGCTTGACTCTAACTGAGTTGACTCGCCGTTGAGTCAACTTACATGGGTCAGTTTTCTCTCCTAGCCTAAATTGTTTAATTCACTATTATCATTGGTGTTATTATAACTATTGCGGTTATTAAATGCAATTAGCTACTAGAAGGTTATTTATGCTAGTACTAGTTACTATAAAGCTACAACGATTGGATGTTAGGTAATAGTATTTATTCCTAAATATTTCCATTATTAATAGATCACACTATGTATTACCATTTTTACCACTAGTCTATGAGGATTGATAACCTCAAGTACGATTAGCCGTTGGTAAAGTATTTGTGCTTAACCTAGTATCATAAACAAGTTTTAGTTATTACAATGTAGAATGTCATGTAACTCTCTTAAACATCATTCTTAATGGTAGATCATAATATCTATTACCGTGACTAAATCCATTATGGATAGCTATTATTATTAGTATTATCATTGGAAATAGTTGTCGTTCACCTTGTGGGATTAGTATAATCCTTGTTGATATGACTATAAGTATAAATCCTTATTATATTAGTGTTGGAAAAGAAATCTTATTATTATTACTTGCCATATTAATCATTACAAGAATAATGGATAATATCGGTAAGTTTAGATATGAACTTGTACACCTGCATCATTAATACAGATGGATTGATGCTCCTACTATGAATATTATTTGACCCATTGTATAATAATAATAATAATGATAATAACATTAATAATAATAAGTTAGGATTCAAATCCTAAAATCTAAGTATGGGGCTAGACCCTAGGATAAAACCCTAAAAGATAACCCTAGGCGATGATCTTAAATCCTAGGTAGTGATTAGAACTTAGACATAATCGTACAAGTTCATGATTTGTGGTAGGATACAATTCTAAGGGCGCAAGTACTTAGCGACACTATAAGGCGATTCAAGGCATAAGGTGATGATTCTTCCCCTTGAGCTTTCCATCTTCTCATTAGCTTAAGTTATAGTTTTATTTTAATTTATGAATGATATCTCCATTCTATAAGCATATGTGTTAATTGTTGAAATTGAATTGTTATATTACGTGCTTAATGTTCATCCTATATATTTGTTCATGTTTGTGGATTATTTATGGATTGCTTATGGACTTTAAACTGGTACATTAGTGGAAAACCCCCACCTATAAATGGACAACCATACTTGGGATGTAACTCGATTGACGGTGATTGCAATGAACCTTCGACTTAATGATTATTGAGTGGCGGTCTAGATGGATCATTGATGTGGGCCTACCATCCAGGGTTGTTGTGTCCAATGGTTTTCAAAAGATGGTCTTTATCGTTTGGTTTTGATATTCACCCTATGTGGCATATTTTGATACCGGCCCTACATGGTTTTATTTTGATGTTTTCCCTATATGGGTTCGATATTTTATACCGTGCAACCACGCGATGGTAAGCCCCATATGTTGTAATATGATTGGTCACTAGTCGATAGGTTTCCATTAAACATCCTAAGATGGTGGCTTCTTGGGCTGGGGATGGTGGTAATGGGACACTATGCCCGAGCTGTCGGCCTACGCTGGGATTTGAGTTCCTCGTAGTGACCTTTGAGCTTATTAAATCTGCTAGTTGTAAATGGACTAATAATGACTTGGCTAATCATGCATACATGGCATATTTACGATGACTTTAATCATTATGCCCATGCGATTACGTTGAGTGTTGCACTAATGACCAGTCATTCGATTTATGATGATGACTTGGATCTTCATGCCCATGTGATTACACTGAGTGTTGCGCTGATGACTAGTCACATTCTTGGGTGACGACCCCAATGCCCGTCTGGATGGTTTACCCAGGGCACCGACCGTTTGGATGGTTTACCCGGGTCGATGATTGCATTCATGTATCCATGCACCTAATAAGACTACACTTACTCTGTTTTGGTTGTCTTGTTGTTTTATACTATTTCTTACCTAATGCGGCGGTGTGTAATCTTGAGAAAAATTCACATTGAGTTGGCCACTCATCCATCAAATATACAACCGTACAAGTAGTACAGGTGGCTTAAGTGATATGCATGTTCAGACTTGATGAGGAGCAGGGTACGATTGCCAAGGATGCATGATTGTATTTGCTTGGAGGAGCTGTGTAATCTTGCGGCTTATATTTATATACTTTTTGTTATTCTTCATATATTGAATCATGACAATCTTGTACTTATTTAAATTTTGAGACGTTGGTTTGTATAAGTCATTATGGGCAAGCTCTTGTATCCTCAAATGTAAATAAAATTTTCCTCGATGCTGATTTGTCTACTCTACGCTCATCTGCTTACTCTGATAAAAGAAAAATATTATGACCATCCTTTAAGGTTAACACATGGGTTTTTGGGATAAGGGTCATATACTCGAGTCCTGAAGATTTGGGGCGTTACACTATTGGACAAGGAGATGAAGGAAATATTCAGGACCGATGACTACGATCCCACTTACGGAAGCCCAAATGGTCTTGGAACACGGCAATTCCTGTCAGAAATGCAAGAGCACTAAACTACCTTTCAAATGACCAAAAATCAACCCAATCCGACATTAAATGATGGAGTTATTGGGATCTCCATTGGATCGCGTGATTTGGAAAGATTAACATTGTATATTGTAAAATGACGATCGAAGAGTTCCAACATGCTTTTGGGATATCGAACGGTCTTTAAATTAGGCAATTCTGGTCCAATTTGGAAGCTTGACAAGTTACCATTGCAATGAGCTGAAATATTCAAAATTCGATCTATTAAGAGAGAGTTATGAGGGTTACTATTGGACATTGAGATGAATGAAAAATTCAGGACCGATGATTGCAATCCCACTTAAGGATGCCCAAATGAGAGACCATTAAACCTCCTTTCGAATGACCAAAAATCGAACCAATCTGACACTAAATGATGGAGAGGCTTCTACGTTGGATCGCGCGATTTGGAAAGATTAATAATCCATATAGAAAAATGACGATCGAAGAGTTCCAATGTGCTTTCGGGATAACGAAGGGTCTTTGAATTAGGCAATTCTGGTGCAATTTGGAAGCTTGACAAGTTACCATTACAATGAGCTGATATAGTCTAAATTCGACCTCTGAATAGAGAGTTATGAGGATTACTATTGGACAAGGAGATGAAGGAAAAATTTAGGACCGACGATTGGGATCCCACTTACAGATGCCCAAATGGTCTCGGAATGCGACGATTTGAGTCAGAAATGCAAGAGCACTGTAGTAACTTTTAGATGACATAAAATTGACCTAATCCGACATCAAATGATGGAGTTATTGGCATCTCCATAGGATCGCGCGATTTGGAAAGATTAACAATCCATATTGAAAAATGATGATCGAAGAGTTCCAACGTGCTTTTGGGATATCGAACGGTCTCTGAATTAGGCATTTTTGGTGCAACTTGGAAGCTTGACAAGTTACCATTGCACTAAGCTGAAATAGTATAAATTCAACCTCTGAAGAAAGAGTTATGAGGGTTACTATTGGACAAGGAGATGAAGGAAAAATTCAGGACCGACGACTGCGATACCACTTATGGATGCCCAAATGGTCTTGGAATATGACGATTCTAGTTAGAAATGCAAGAGCGCTAAAGTAGCTTTCAGATGACCTAAAATCGTCCAAATCCGACATCAAATGAAGAAGTTATTGGCATCTCCGTTGGATCGCACAATTTGGAAAAATTAACAATCCATATTGAAAAAATGACGATCGAAGAGTTACAACATGCTTTTGGGATGTTGAACGGTCTCTGAATTAGGCAATTTTGGTGGAACTTGGATGCATGACAAGTTACCGTTGTAATGAGCTAAAATGATCTAAATTTGACCTCTGAAGAAAGAGTTATGAAGGTTACTATTGGACAAGGAGTTGAAGGAAAAATTCAGGACCGACGACTGCGATCACACTTACGGATGCGCAAATGGTATCGAAATATGATGATTCAAGTGTGGAATGCAAGAGCACTAAAGTACCTTTTAGATGACCAAAAATTGACCCAATCTGACATCAAATGATGGAGTTATTGACATCTCCCTTGGATCACGCAATTTGGAAAGATTAACAATCCATATTGAAAAATGATGATCGAAGAGTACCAACATGCTTTTGGGACATCAAACAGTCTCTAAATTAGGCAATTGTGGTCTAATTTGGAACCTTGACAAGTTACCATTACAATGAGCTGAAATAGTATAAATTTAACCTCCGAAGAAAGAGTTATGAGGGTTACTATTGGACAAGGAGATGAAGGAAAAATTTAGGACCGACGACTGCGATCCTACTTACGGATGCCCAAATGGTCTCAGAATACGATGATTTCGGTTTGAAAAGCAAGAGCACTAAAGTACCTTTCAAATGACAAAAAATTGACCCAATCCGACTTCAAATGATGGAGTTACTGGCATCTCCGTTGGATTGCGTGATTTGGAAAGATTATCAATCCATATTGAAAAATGACGATCGAAGAGTTCCAACATGCCTCTGGGATATTAAACGGTCTCTGAATTAGGCAATTCTAGTCCAATTTGGAAACTTGAGATGTTACCCTTGCAATGAGCTTAAATATTCTAAATTCGACCTCTGAGCAGAAACTTATGAGAGTTACTATTGGACAAGGAGATGAAGGAAAAATTCAGGACCGACGACTGCGATCCTACTAATGGATGCCCAAATGGACACGGAATACGATGATTCCCGTCCGAAATGAAAGAGTGCTAAAGAACCTTTCAAATGACCAAAAATTGACCCAATCCGACATCAAATGATGGAGATATAGGCGTCTCCGTTCGATCACGCCGCTTGGAAAGATTAAAAATCCATATTGAAAAATGACGATCGAAGAGTTCCAACATTCTTTTGGGATATCGAATGGTCACTGAATTAGGCAATTCTAGTGCAATTTGGAAGCTTGACAAGTTACCATTGCAATGAGTTGAAATGGTCTAAATTCGACCTCTAAAGAGAGAGTTATGAGGGTGACTATTGGACAAGGAGATGAAGGAAAAATTCAGGACCGATGACTGTGATCCAACTTACGGATGCCCAAATGGTCTCGGAATACGACGATTCTTGTCAGAAACGCAACAGCACTAAAGTACCTTTCAAATGACAAAAAATTGACCCAATCCAACATCAAATGATGGAGTTATTGGAGTCTCCGTTGGATCGCATGATTTGGAAAGATTAACTATCCATATTGAAAAACAACGATGAAAGAGTACCAATGTGCTTTTGGGATATCAAACAGTCTCTAAATTAGGCAATTTTGGTGCAACTTGGAAGCTTGACAAGTTACCATTGCAATGAGCTGAAATAGTCTAAATTCGATCTCCGAAGAGAGGGTTATGAGGGTTACTATTCGACAAGGAGATGACGGAAAAATTCTAGACCGACGACTGCGATCCCACTTACAGAAGCCCAAATGGTCTCGGAATACGCCGATTCCAGTCAGAAATGCAAGAGCACTAAAGTACCTTTTAGATGACCAAAATTGACCCAATCTTACATTAAACGATGGATTTATTGGCATCTCCATTGGATCACGCGATTTAGAAAGAATAACAATCCATATTGTAAAATGACGATCGAAGAGTACCAACGTGCTTTTGGGATATCAAACGGTCTCTAAATTAGGCAATTCTGGTGCAACTTGGAAGCTTGACAAGTTACCATTGCAATGACCTGAAATAGTAAAAATTCAACCTCTGAAGAGGGAGTTATAAGGGTTACTATTGGACAAGGAGAAGATGAAAAATTCAGAACCAACGACTGCAATCCCACTTACGGATGCCTAAATGGTCTTGTAATACGACGATTCCAGTTAGAAATGCAAGAGCACTAAGGTATCTTTCAGATGACCAAAAATTAACCTTCCAAGATCAAATGATAGAGTTATTAGCATCTCCATTGGATCATGCTGTTTGGAAAGATTAACAATCCATATTGAAAAATGACGATCGAAGAGTTCCAACATGCTTCAGGGATATTGAACAGTCTCTATATTAGGCAATTCTGGTACAATTTGGAAGCATGACAAGTCACCCTTACAATGAGCTGAAATATTCTAAATTCGACCTCTGAAGAGAAAGTTATGAGTGTTACTATTGGACAAGGAGATGAAGGAAAAATTCAAGACCGATGACCGCGATCCCACTTACGGATGCCCAAATGGACACAGAATACGATGATTCCAGTCAGAAATGAAAGAGTACTAAATAACCTTTTAAATGACCAAAAGTTGACCCAATTCGACATCAAATGATAGAGTTATAGGCATCTCTGCTGGATCGCATGATTTGGAAAGATTAAAAATCCATATTGAAAAATGACGATCGTAGAGTTCCAACGTTCTTTTGGGATATCAAATGGTCTCTGAATTAGGCAATTCTAGTGCAATTTGAAAGCTTGACAAGTTACCATTGCAATGAGCTGAAATGGTCTAAATTCGTTGTCTGAAGAGAGAGTTATGAGAGTTACTATTGGACAAGGAGATGAAGGAAAAATTCAGGATCAACGACTGCGATCCCACTCACGGATGCCCAAATGGTCTCGTAATACGACGATTCCAGTTAGTAATGCAAGAACACTAAAGTACCTTTCAAATGACAAAAAATTAACCCATTTTGACATCAAATGATCGAGTCAATGGCGTCTCCATTGGATTACGCGATTTAGAAAGATTAGCAATCCAAATTGAAAAATGACGATCAAAGAGTACCAATGTGCTTTTGGGATATCGAACGGTCTCTGAATTGGGTAATCCTGGTGCAACTTGGAGGCTTGACAAGTTACCATTGCAATGAGCTGTAATAGTATAAATTTTACTTCTGAGGAATGGTTATGAGGGTTAATATTGGAAACGGAGATGTAGGAAAAATTCAAGACCGACGACTGCGATCCCACATACGGTTGCCCAAATGGTCTCGGAATACGACGATTCCAGTCAAAAATGCAAGAGCACTAAATTACTTTTTAAATGACCAGAAATTGACCCAATCTGACATCAAATGATGGAGTTATTGGCATCTCTGTTCGATCACACGATTTGGGTAGATTAACAATCCATATTGAAAAATGACGATCGAAGAGTTCCAACATGCTTTTGGGATATCGAACGGTCTCTGAATTAGGCAATTTTGGTCAAATTTGGAAGCTTGACAAGTTACCATTGCAATGTGCTAAAATATTTTAAATTCAACCTCTGAAGAGAGAGTCATGAGGGTTATTATGGAATAAGGAGATGAAGGAAAAATTTAGGACCGATGAATGCGATCCCACTAACGGATGCCCAAATGGTCTCGGAATACGACGATTCTAGTCAGAAATGCAAGAGCATTAAAGTACCTTTCAGATGACCAAAAATTGACCCAATCCGACATCAAATGATGGAGTTATTAGCGTCTCCGTTGGATCGCATGATTTGGAAAGATTAACAATCCATATTGAAAAATGACGATCGAAGAGTTCCAACATGCTTTTGGGATATCGAATGGTCTCTAAATTAGGCAATTTTGGTGCAACTTGGAAGCTTGAAAAGTTACCATTGCAATGAGCTGAAATAGTCTAAATTTGACCTATGAAGAGAGAGTTATGAGGGTTACTATTGGACAAGGAGATGAAGGAAAAATTCAGGACTGATGACTACGATCCCACTTACGGAAGCCCAAATGGCTTCGGAACACGGCGCTTCCTATCAAAAATGCAAGAGCGCTAAACTACCTTTCAGATGACCAAAAATTGACCCAATCCGACATTAAATGATGGAGTTATTGGGATCTCCATTAGATCGCGTGATTTGGAAAGATTAACAATCCATATTGAAAAATGACGATCGAAGAGTTCCAATGTGCTTTTGGGATATCGAACGGCCTTTGAATTAGGCAATTATGGTCCCATTTGGAAGCTTAACAATTTACCCTTCCAATCACCTGAAATAGTCTAAATTCGACCCCGAAGAAAGAGTTATGAGGGTTACTATTGGATAAGGAGATGAAGGAAACATTCAGGTCCGAGGACTGCGATCCCATATACGGATGCCCAAATGGTCTCCGAATATGACGATTCCAGTCAGGAATGAAAGAGCACTAAAGTACCATTCAGATGACCAAAAATTGACCCAATCCGACATCAAAGGATGGAGTTATAGGGGTCTCTGTTGGATCGCGCAATTTGGAAAGATTAACAATCCATATTGAAAAATGACGATCGAAGAGTTCCAATGTGCTTTTGGGATATCGAACGGTCTCTGAATTTGGCAATTCTGGTGTAACTTGGAACTTGACAAGTTACCATTGCAATGAGCTAAAATAGTATAAATTCCACCTCTAAAGAAAGAGTTATGAGGGTTACTTTGGACAAGGAGATGAAGGAAAAATTTAGGACCAATGATTAAGATCCCACTTAAGGATGCTAAAATGGTCTTGGAATACGATGATTCCAGTTAGAAATGCAAGAGCGCTAAAGTACCTTTCAGATGACCAAAAATTGACCAAATCTAACATTAAATGATGGAGTTATTGGCATCTCCGTTGAATCACGCGATTTGGAAAAATTAACAATCCATACTGAAAAATCACGATCGAAGAGTTACAACATGCTTTTGGGATATTGAATGGTCTTTGAATTAGGTAATTCTTGTGGAACTTAGAAGCTTGATAAGTTAACGTTGTAATGAATTGAAATAGTGTAAGACCCGTATCCTAGCCCATATTGTTTTGTAGGCTTCCGCGGTCCTCCCGGTCGAATTTCGGTGACCTGCTACGCGTAGACAAATGGTCTCGTATATCGAGTTGGCTCGAAAGTACCTTTCAAAAGTACTTGACCAAAAATCTCCGACATCAAATGATGGAGTCATAGGCGTCTCCGTTGGATCGCGTGATTTGGAAAGATTAACAATCCATATTGAAAAATGATAATCGAAGAGTACCAACGTGCTTTTGGTATATCGAACGGTCTTTGAGTTAGGCAATTCTGGTGCAACTTGGAAGCTTGACAAGTTACGATTGTAATGAACTGAAATAGTATAAATTCGACCATTGAAGAAAGAGTTATGAGGGTTACAATTGGACAAGGAAATGAAGGAAAAATTCAGGACAGACGACTACGATCCCACTTACGGATGCCCAAATGGTCTCGGAATGCGACGATTCCAGCCAAAATGCAAGAGCACTAAAGTAGCTTTCAGATGACAAGCAATCTACCCAATCCGACATCTAATGATGGAGTTATTGGCGTCTCCGTTGGATCATGCGATTTGAAAAGATTAACAATCCATATTGAAAAATGACGATCGAAGAGTTCCAACGTGCTTTAGGGATATCGAACGGTCTCTGAATTAGGCAATTCTGGTGTGACTTGGAGGCTTGGCAAGTTATCATTGCAATGAGCTGAAATAGTATAAATTTCACCTCTGAAGAAAGAGTTATGAAGGTTACTATTAGACAAGGAGATGAAGGAAAAATTTAGGACTGACGACTGCGATCCAACTTAAGGATGCCCAAATGGTCTTGGAATACGATCGTTCCAGTCCATAATGAAAGAGTACTAAAGTACCTTTCAAATGACCAAAAATTGACCAAATCCGACATCAAATGATGGAGTTATTGGCATCTCCATTGGATCGCGCGATTTGGAAAAGTTAACAATCCATACTGAAAAATCACGATCGAAGAGTTACGACATGCTTTTAGGATATTGAATGGTCTTTGAATTACGCAATTCTGGTGGAACTTGGAAGCTTGACAAGTTACCATTGTAATGAGCTGAAATGGTCTAAATTTGACCTTTGAAGAAAGAGTTATGAAGGTTACTATTGGACAAGGAGATGAAGGAAAAATTTCGAACCGATGACTACAATCCCACTTACGGATGCCCAAATGGTCTCAGAATACGACGATTCCAGTTAGAAATGAAAGAGCACTAAAGTACCTTTCAGATGACTAAAAATTGACATAATCTGACATCAAATGATGGAGTTATTGACACCTCCATTGGATCGCGCAATTTTGGAAAGATTAAAAATCCATATTGAAAAATGACGATCGAAGAGTACCAACATGCATTTGTGATATTGAACGGTCTCTGAATTAGGCAATTCTGGTATAATTTGGAAGCTTGACAAGTTACCATTGCAATGAGCTGCAATAGTATAAATTTGACCTCTGAAGAAAGAGTTATGATGGTTAATATTGGACATGGAGATGAAGGAAAAATTCAGGACCGACGACTGCGATCCCACTTTTGGATGCCCAAATGGTCTCGGAATACGATGATTCTGGTTTGAAAAGCAAGAGCACTAATGTATCTTTCGAATGACCAAAAAACATCCCAATCTGACATCAAATGATGGAGTTATTGGCATCTCCATTGGATTGTGCAATTTGGGAAGATTAACATTCGATATTAAAAAATGACAATCGAAGAGTTGCAACATGCTTTTGGGATATCGAGCGGTCTCTGAATTAGGCAATTCTGGTCCAATTGGGAAGCTTGAGAAGTTACCATTGCAATGATCTGAAATATTCTAAATTCAACCTCTGAAGAGAAACTTATGAGAGTTATTATTGGACAAGGAGATGAAAGAAAAATTTAGGACCGACGACTGCGATCCTACTTACGGATGCCCAAATGGACTCAAAATACGACGATTCTAGTCAGAAATGAAAGAGTACTAAAGATCCTTTCAAATGACCAAAAATTGACCCATTCTGACATCAAATGATGGAGATATAGGCATTTTCGTTGGATCTCGCGATTTGGAGAGATTAACAAACCATATTGAAAAATAACTATCGAAGAGTTCCAACGTGCTTTTGGGATATCTAATGGTTTCTGAATTAGGCAATTCTAGTGCGATTTGGAAGCCTGACAAGTTACCATTGCAATGAGCTGAAATTTTCTAAATTTGACCTCTGAAGAGAATGTTATGAGGGTGACTATTGGACAAGGAGATGAAGGAAAAATTCAGGATCGACGACTGCGATCCCACTTACGGATGCCCAAATGGTCTAGGAATACGACGATTCCTGACAGAAATGCAAGAGCACTAAAGTACCTTTCAGATGACAAATTCGACCCAATTCGACATCAAATGATGGAGTTATTGGCATCTCCATTGGTTCGCGTGATTTGGAAAGATTAACAATCCATATTGAAAAATGACGATCGAAGAGTACCAACGTGCTTTTGGGATATCGAATGATCTCTGAATTAGGAAATTCTCGTGCAACTTGGAAGCTTTGCAAGTTACCATTGCAATGAGGTGAAGTAGTATAAATTCAACCTCTGAAGAATGGTTATGATTGTTACTATTGGAGAAGGAGATGATGGAAAAATTCACCACTGATGACTGCGATCCCACTTACGAATGCCCAAATGGTCTCGGAATACGACGATTCCAGTCAGAATTGTAAGAGCACTAAAGTACCTTTCAGATGTCCAAAAATTGACCCAATCCAACATCAAATGATGGAGTTATTGGCGTCTCTGTTAGATCACATGATTTTGAAAGATTAACAATCTATATTGAAAAATGACGATCGAAGAGTTGCAACATGCTTTTAGGATATCTTACATTCTCTAAATTAGGCAATTCTGGTCCAATTTGGAAGCTTGACAAGATACCCTTGCAATGAATTGAAATATTCTAAATTAGACCTCTAAAGAGAGAGTTATGAGGGTCACTCTTCGACAAGGAGATGAAGGAAAAATTTAGGACCGAGGACTGCGATCCGAATTACGGATGCTGAAATGGTCTCGGAATACGACGATTTCAGTCAGAAATGAAAGAGCACTAAAGTACATTTCAAATTACCAAAACTCGACCCAATCTGACATCAAATGATGGAGATATAGGTGTCTCCATTGGATCGCGCGATTTGGAAAGATTAAAAATCCGTATTGAAAAATGACGATCGAAGAGTTCGAACGTTCTTTTGGGATATCGAACGGTCTATGAATAAGGCAATTCTGGTCCAATTTGGATGCTTAACAAGTTACCATTGTAATCTAGTGAAATATTCTAAATTCAACCTCTGAAGAGAGAGTTATGAGGGTTAGTATTGGATAAGGAGATGAAGGAAAAATTCAGGACTGACGTCTGCGATCCCACTTACGGTGCCCCAATGGTCTTGGAATACGACGATTCTGGTTAGAAATGCGAGAGCACCAAAGTACCTTTCAGATGATCAAAAATTGACCCAATCCGACATCAAATGATGGAGTTATAGGCGTCTCCGTTGGATCGCGCGATTGGATAGATTAACAATCCATATTGAAAAATGACGATCGAAGAGTTCCAACGTGCTTTTGGGATATCGAACGGTCTCTGAATTAGGCAATTTTGGTGCAACTTGGAAGCTTGACAAGTTACCATTGCAATGAGCTGAAATAGTCTAAATTCGACCTTTGAAGAGAGAGTTATGAGGGTTACTATTGGACAAGGAGATGAAGGAAAAATTCAGGACCGACGACTACGATCCCACTTATAGATGCCTAAATGGTCTCGGAATACACGGATTCCGGTCAGAAATGCAAGAGCACTAAAGTACCTTTCAAAGGACCAAAAATTGACCCAATCTTGCATTAAATGATGGAGTTTTTGGCATCTCTGTTGGATCGCGCGATTTAGAAAGATTAACAATCCATATTGAAAAATGATGATCAAAGAGTTCCAACATGCTTTTGGGATATCAAACGGTCTCTGAATTTAACAATTCTGATCCAATTTCGAAGCTTGACAAGTTACCATTGTAATGACCTAAAATATTCTAAAATTGACCTTTGAAGAGAGAGTTATGAGGGTTACTATTGGACATGGAGATGAAGGAAAAATTAAGGACCGACGATTGCAATCCCACTTACGGATGCCCAAATGGTCTTGAAATACGATGATTCCAGTCTGAAATGAAAGACAATTAAAGTACTTTCAAATGACCAAAAATTGACCCAATCCGACATCAAATGATGGAGTTATAGGCATCTCCGTTGGATTGCATGATTTTGAAAGATTAACAATCCCTATTGAAAAATGACGATCGAAGAGTTCCAACATGCTTTTGGGATATAGAATGGTCTTTGAATTAGGTAATTCTGATGCAATTTGGAAGCTTGACAAGTTACCTTTGCAATGAACTGAAATACTCCAAATTTGTCCTCTGAAGAGAGAGTTATGAGGGTTGCTATTAGACAAGGAGATGATGAATAAATTCAGGACCGACGACTACGATCCCACTTACGGATGCCCAAATGGTTTATGAATACCACGACTCCAGTAAAAAATGAAAGAGCACTAAAGTACCTTTCAGATGACCAGAAATCGACCCAATCCGGCATCGAATGAGAGAGTTATGGGTGTCTCCACTGGATCGCGTGATTTGGAAAGATTAACAATCCATATAGAAAAACGACGATCGAAGAGTTCCAACGTGCTTTTGGGATATCGAACGGTCTCTGAGTGAGGCAATTCTAGTGCTACTTGGAAACTTGACAAGTTACCATTGTAATGAGCTGAAATAGTATAAATTCGACCTCTAAAGAAAGAGTTATGAGGGTTACTATTGGACAAGGAGATGAAGGAAAATTTCAGGACCGATGACTATGATCCCACTTATGGATGCCCAAATCGTCTAGGAATACGACAATTCCAGTTAGAAATGAAAGAGCACTAAAGTACCTTTCAGATGAACACCTAATCGGACATCAAATGATGGAGTTATAGGCGTCTCTATTGGATTGCGCGATTTGGAAGGATTAACAATCCAAATTAAAAAATGACGATCGAAGAATTCCAACGTGCTTTTGGGATATCGAATGGTCTCTGAATTAGGTAATTCTGGTGCAATTTGGAAGCTTGACAAGTTACCTTTGCAATGAGCTGAAATAGTCCAAATTCGACCTCTAAAGAGAAAGTTATGAGTATTACTACTGGACAAGGAGATGAAGGAAAAATTCAGGACCGACGACCGAGATCCCACTTACGGATGCCCAAATGGACTTGAAATACGATGATTTCAGTCATAAATGAAGGAGTACTAAAGAATCTTTTAAATGACCAAAAGTCGACCCAATCCGACATTAAATGATGGAGTTATAGGCGTCTATGTTGGATCGCGCGATTTGGAAAGATTAAAAATCCATATTGAAAAATGACGATCGAAGAGTTCCAACGTTCTTTTGGGATAACGAATGGTCTCTAAATTAGGCAATTCTAGTGTAACTTGGAAGCTTGACAAGTTACCATTGCAATGAGCTGAAATAGTCTAAATTCGATCTCTAAAGAGAGAGTTATGAGGATTACTACTAGACAAGGAGATGAAGGAAAAATTCAAGACCGACGACCGTGATCCAACTTACGGATGCCCAAATGGACTCGGAATACGATGATTCCAGTTAGAAATGAAGGAGTACTAAAGTACCTTTCAAATGACCAAAAATTGACCTAATCCGACACCAAATGATGGAGTTATATGCGTCTCCTTTGGATCGCGCGATTTGGAAAGATTAACAATCCATATTGAAAAATGACGATCGAATAGTTCGAACGTGCTTTTGGGATAACGAATGGTCTCTGAATTAGGCAATTCTAGTGCAATTTGAAAGCTTGGCAAGTTACCATAGCAATGAGCTGAAATGGTCTAAATTCGACGTCTGAAGAGAGACTTTTGAGGGTTACTATTGGACAAGGCGATGAAGGGCAAATTCAGGACCGATGACTGCGATGCCACTCACGGATACCCAAATGGTCTTGGAATATGACGATTCCAGTCAGTAATGCAAGAGCACTAAAGTACCTTTCAGATTACAAAAAATTAACCCAATCCGACATCTAATGATGGAGTATTGGCATCTCCGTTATATTGCATGATTTGGAAAGATTAGCAATCCATATTGAAAAATGACGATCGAAGAGTACCAACGTGCTTTTGGGATATTGAACGGTCTCTGAATTAGGCAATTCTGGTGTAACTTGGAGGCTTGACAAGTTACCATTGCAATGAGCTGAAATAGTATAAATTCGACTTCTGAGGAATGACTATGAGGGTTACTATAGGAGAAGGAGATGTAGGAAAAATTCAGGACCGACGACTACGATCCCACATACGGTTGCCCAAATGGTCTCAAAATATGACGATTCCAGTCAGAAATGCAAGAGCACTAAATTACCTTTTAGATGACCAAAAATCAACCCAATCCGACATCAAATGAGGGAGTTATTGGCATCTCCATTGGATCATGCGATTTGGAAAGATTAACAATCCATATTGAAGAATGACGATCAAAGAGTTCCAACGTGCTTTTGAGATATCGAACGGTCTCTAAATTAGGAAATTCTGGTCCAATTTAGAAGCTTGACAAGTTACCATTGCAATGTGCTGAAATAATCTAAATTCAACCTCTAAAGAGAGAGTTATGAGGGTTACTATTGTACAAGGAGATTAAGGAAAAATTTAAGGCCGACGACTGCGAACCCACTTACGGATGCCGAAATGGTCTCGGATTGCAACGATTCCAGTTAGAAATGCAAGAGCACTAAAGTACCTTTCAGATGACAAAAAATTGACCCAATCTGACATCAAACGGAGTTATTGGCGTCTCCATTGGATCACACAATTTGGAAAGATTAACAATCCATATTGAAAAATGACGATTGAAGAGTTCCAACGTGCTTTTGGGATATCGAACGGTCTCTGAATTAGGCAATTCTGGTGCAATTAGGAAGCTTAACAAGTTACCATTGCAATGACCTGAAATAGTCTAAATTCGACCTCTGAAGAGAGAGTTATGAGGGTTACATTGGACAAGGAGATGGAGGAAAAATTTAGGATCGACGACTACGATCCCACTTATGGAAGCCCAAATGGTCTTAAAATAAGGCGATTCCTGTCAGAAATGCAAGAGCACTAAACCACCTTTCAGATGACCAAAAATCGACCCAATTCGACATTAAATGATGGAGTTATTGGGATCTCCATTGGATTGCACGATTTGGAAAGATTAACAAATGCATATTGAAAAATGACGATCGAAGAGTTCCAACATGCTTTTGGGATATCGAACGGTCTCTAAATTGGGCAATTCTGGTCCAATTTGGAAGCTTGGCAAGTTACCATTGCAATGACCTGAAATAATTCTAAATTTGATATATGAAGAGAGAGTTATGAGGGTTACTATTAGACATGGAGATGAAGGAAAAATTTAGGACCGACGATTGTAATCCCACTTAAGGATGCCCAAATGGTCTCGAAATACGACGATTCCAATCAGAAATGAAAGACCATTAAAGTTTCTTTCGAATGACCAAAAATTGAACCAATCTGACATCAAATAATGGAGTTATTGTCACGCCCCAAACTTGAAAACCGGGCTCATAAAATTCCTGATCGCCGAATTCGGTTCCGACAGCCTTCACAGAACCCCATTCTCGGCTCCCAGCACCCATTCGCCAGGTTTCGATCCTAGGATGCTACGAGGAGGATTTTTAACATCAGTTTGATTCGTAATAAGCATAACCAAAGGCATAACCCACAACAACAACCAAAAACTCCATCACATTTCTACTATGATCAAAAACTTTACAAGTACAATGAGCATAAAGGGAAATACAATGATGATGAACAAAAACTCCAAAATGATGTGCCACATGCCCAAGCCTCAACGCTGCTGCGATCCAATGTCACCTGCACGCAACGGTCATGCATAAGCTTATAGAAAGCTTAGAGGGTGGTGAAAGTGTGTGCTCAAGGTGGTAATGAAAAGCCAAGAATACGATTAGCTGTACCAAGGCCATGCAGTGCAAAACATGAATAATGTCGGCCATACCAAGACCATGTAATGCAAAATGCAACTCAAGCATACAAATCCTCATCTAAGTCCACATATCGATACAACTCAAAATCTGAAATATCACCGGGGTCTAGTACACTCTAAGCCAGATTGCCGCCCCATCGCGCGCAATAAGGTGAGTGAAAAAGACCTCACTATCCACCTGCCAATATCAGGCTCGGCTCGTCAATAGCGGACTCATTCCTCGAGTTGGTCAGACTTAGCCCAGCATTGCCCCCTACTCTCGGGCGGGTAAGGCCGCACCTCCTTCCAACCAACCACGACACAGTGGAAAGCGCAACCGTCTGGTAATCGGCACTCGGCGCTCATGCACCCACTCGGTGTAGACATTGGAGCAACCTCTTGGTACCATAAGGGTTTAAGAACTTTCACCTAGGGATATCTATATCATCCTATGTAGAACAATATTTCCAGTATCCAATCCTGCCAACCACGATACGTCTGTGGAGGCTATGGCCCTGATGTCGCTAGGGCATACAATAACCATATCACACAATGCGAATGCATAAATCACACTATCCAGTCATAAAGCAATCCTGCACGTATCGTGCGCTCATGTAGGGCAACACCCCCTATCCGGGAGCCCCTAAACAATCTGCCCGAAGGCATATGCGATGGTTAGTCATTTCTCATATCAAGCATACGTATGATGCATATGATCATGAATCAGGGAACTAAACATGTTATATGAGATGGATGATGTTCATAACGAAGATGGGCTAGACAGCCTATACATAACACGTACGAGCCTAACAATGGGCCCTAGGGAAAGTCATAATGCGGACATTTAACCAACATTATACTTGCAATGTGGACGTTAAACCACCATTGCTCCCAAGGCATAGCCCGACGTAAACATCATTACATAACCATGTTGGGATCGTACATTGCAATGGACCTTAAGTACATCCCATTGGACCTTAAATACATCAAATGGGCCATATCATATGGGCCTTATATTCATCAAGTGGGCCACATCAATGGGCCGCACCAATGGGCCTTATGTACATTGCAATGGGCTATAATCCATGGGCCTTAGAATGCATCAAATGGGCCTAATCTCATGGGTCTTATGTACATTAGATGGGCCACACCAATGGGGCCCCAAATGTACATCAAATGGGCCTTAACCCATAGGCCCCAATACATCTTAATGGGCCTTAAACCATGGGCCCCTAATACATCAAATGGGCCTCACAACATGCCAAGGTGGGGTCCACTTGGACTATGGATCTGGCTCATTCTTTATGCCCATGCCATAAAATAGGCTTTTTAAAATGGATGGACAGGTTGGATGCAGCACCTGCCTCATGGTGGGGGGTTCACATGAAGGCCAACCATCAAATATTTTATATAATATAATATATATTTTATATATAGTATATATAATATTATATATATAATATAATATTATATATATACACACACACACACACCCACATGCACACCACCGTCCCTGGACGGTGGGGATAGAACACAAACATCACAGTGGGCTCCACAGTCCGCCTGGACGGTGGGAGTGAAACACATAAATCACTGTGTGGGCTCCATGTGGGGCCCACCATAATGTTTACTTACCATCCAGTCCATTGATAAGGTCCCGCGGACCCAAATGAGTAGGAAGAAAAAATCTCAGCTGGATCCAAAACTTTTGTGGCCCAGAAAAGGGGTCCCAAGGGCAGACGTTTATTCCCACTATTTCCTACGGTGTGGGCCACCTGAGCTTTAGATCATGCTGATTTTTAGAGTGGGCCCACTTTAGAGAGTGGCCCACCCCGTCCGCCCGATGGCTGGCAGCTATGCAGGCAGCGCCTGCTGCCTTCTGACACAGCAGCAGCGCCTGCTACTACTGTTATTTTTTTTTGTTTTCTGATTTATCTAAGGTTTTGCTCATGTGGGGCCCACATTAGGTGAATCCACCCCGTCCATTGGCTCTCCATGGCTCAAAACAAGCAAAACAAGCCCAATATTGGGCCTGTTTCGGTGTATAAAAACAATAGGAGATATTTCAACGGTAAACCCACTTTTTGCCATGTTATGGCCCGCCTGAAAGTCTGATCGGTCCCATCTTTTGGCTTAACGCCTAAAACAAGCTTGGGAAAGGAATGGACGGCGTGGATTAAATACATACATCAAGGTGGGGCCTACATGAGTGGGCCACCCCTAAGCTTGGAAACAAGCTGATATTTGCATTTTTCCTTTTTTGTCCAGCGTCCAGGGACGCTGGACTGCTTGCGTTACACATGCATTGAGGTGGGCCCTGCTTAGGTGGGCCACCAAATTGATGGATGATATGGGTACTACACATATAAGGTGGACTCCACTTGAAGATGGTTTGGATAGAATACATGTTTCAGGGTGCGGTCCATCTAAGTGGGCCATACAACCCTGCTATGATCACATAAAAAAAATGAAAAGAAAAAAAGGGAGAGAGAGAGAAAAGAGTGGGACACGCATGATGGAGGGACCCCGGCACTATGGGTCCTCCCTTCCATGATCTACAACATAAATTAAGTGGCCATTACATGTGGGCCCATTAAATTGAAATCCAACGGTGGAGATCCCTTATCCACTAAAATAGACGGTCTACATGACCCTAAATATGCAAGGAAAATAAACATCATGATGGGGTCCATGGAGAATGGCCCCATCATGGAATGATCATGATGATCCAAGTGGGCCATCGGCCACATCTTAGGGTCCAAAGTGAGATCCAAACCATTGATCGGTTGGCTCACTTGGCCCATCTTAAAAAAATTAAAACTACCCTATCAAAGCACCTACCGCTTGAACTTCTTGCTCCCTTGGCTTCCTTAGCTCCTTGTGCTTCTCTATGATGGAGGAAGATGAGAAATGGATGGCTAGGATGGGAGATCTAGGGATGGAAAAGTGGGCCTCACATATGCATTTTTCTCTCCATGGGAGGGCTTGGACGTGAGGAGTTCTTGGTTGCTTAGGGATGACTTTGAGAAATGAGAGAGAGAGTTGTAAGTAAGGAGAGGGATGGGTGATGGATGTGTTGATGTGGTGAGTGATGGGTGTAAGAGCCCTTTTTGACTTCTGTGGTAAAAGTTGTAAGAAAAGTATGGGTTTTGTAAGAACTTTTTGACTTTTGGGGCTTGCTTGGGAAAGAGTGAAAGGTGATGTGTACTTGAAATGATGAGATGGATTGATTGAGGTGACATCTCGTAGAGATTCTCTCGGGTTTTGCAACGCGCGGCTTTTTCCTCGCACCGAATGCTAGCCAACATCTCCCGACCAGGGTATTGCCTCAGCGCACGAGTCGCGGCATCGGAACTGTGAAGACGACGCGGTTGCTAAGGTACAAGTCCTGGGTTGAGTCGACTCGGGTTGACGGCATGAGAATAAAGGTCACGCGCAAATACCGATTAAGGGTCGAAGGTTTGCCGGAATTCGACCGGGAAGACCGCGGAAGTCTATGGAACGGTACAGTTTAGGATACGGGGCTTACAGTTATAGGCATCTCCGTTGGATCACGTGATTTGGAAAGATTAACAATCCCTATTAAAAAATGACGATCGAAGAGTTCCAAATGCTTTTGGGATATAGAATGGTCTCTAAATTAGGTACTTTTGATGCAATTTGGAAGCTTGACAAGCTTCCTTTGCAATGAACTAAAATAGTCTAAATTTGACCTCTGAAGAAGAGTTATGAGGGTTACTATTGGACAAGGAGATGAAGGAAAAATTCAGGACCGACGACTGAGATCCCACTTACCGATGCCTAAATGGTCTCGGAATGTGACGATTCCAGTCAGAAATGCAAGAGCACTAAAGTACCTTTCAGATGACATAAAATTGACCCAATCTGACATCAAATGGAGTTATTAGTGTCTCCATTAGATCACGTGATTTGGAAAGATTAACAATCCATATTGAAAAATGATGATTGAAGAGTTCCAACGTGCTTTTGGGATATCGAACGGTCTCTAAATTAGGTAATTCTTGTGCAACTTGGAAGCTTGACAACTTACCATTGCAATGAGCTGAAATAGTATAAATTCAACCTCTAAAGATAGAGTTAAGAGGGTTACTATTAGACAAGGAGATGAAGGAAAAATTCAGGACCAACGACTGCGATCCCACTTACGGATGCCCAAATGGTCTTGGAATACGACGATTCTTAGATATGCAAGAGTGCTAAAGTACCTAGCTTTCAAATGACCAAAAATCAACCAAATCCGACATCTAATCATGGAGTTATTGGCATCTCTGTTGGATCACTCGATTTGGAAAAATTAACAATCCATATTGAAAAGTGACGATCGAAGAGTTACAACATGCTTTTAGGATATCGAACGGTCTTTGAATTAGGCAATTTCAGTGGAACTTGGAAGCTTGACAAGTTACCGTTATAATAAGCTAAAATAGTCTAAATTTGACCTCTGAAGAAAGAGTTATGAGGGTTACTATTGGACAAGGAGATGAAGGAAAAATTTAGGGCTGACGACTGCGATCCCACTTACGAATGCCGAAATGGTCTCGGATTATGACGATTCCAGTTAGAAATGCAAGAGCACTAAAGTACCTTTCAGATGATAAAAAATTGACCCAATATGACATCAAATGATGGAATTATTGACATCTTCGCAGCATAGCATGATTTGGAAAGACTAACAATCCATATTGAAAAATGACGATCGAAGAGTACTAACGAGCTTTTGGTATATTGAACGGTCTCTAAATTAGGCAATTTTGGTGCAACTTGGAAGCTTAACAAGTTACCATTGCAATGACCTGAAATAGTCTAAATTTGAACTCTGAAGAGAGAGTTATGAGGGTTACTATTGGACAAGGTGATGAAGGAAAAATTCAGGACTGACGACTACGATCCCACTTATGGAAGCCCAAATGGTCTCGGAACACGGCGATTCCTGTCAGAAATGCAAGAGCACTAAACTACCTTTCAGATGACCAAAAATCGGCCCAATCCAACATTAAATGATGGAGTTATTGGGATCTCCATTAGATCGTGCGATTTGGGAAGATTAACAATGCATATTGTAAATTGACGATCGAAGAGTTCCAACATGCTTTTGGGATATCGAACGGCCTCTGAATTAGGCAATTTTGGTCCAATTTGGAAGCTTGACAAGTTACTATTGAATTGACCTGAAATATTCTAAATTCGATCTATGAAGAGAGAGTTATGACGGTAACTATTGGACATGGAGATGAAGGAAAAATTCAGGACCGACGATTGCAATCCCACTTAAGGATGCCTAAATGGTCTCGAAATACGACGATTTCAGTCAGAAATGAAAGACCATTAAGGTTCCTTTCGAATGACCAAAAAATGAACCTATTTGACATTAAATGATGGAGAGGCATCTCCGTTCAATCGTGCGATTTGGAAAGATTAACAATCCATATAGAAAAATTATGATCAACAAAGGGTTCTAATGTGCCTTTGGGATAATGAAGGTTCTCTGAATTAGGCAACTCTGGTGCAATTTGGAAGCTTGACAAGTTATCATTGCAATGAGCTGATATAGTCTAAATTCGACCTCTGAATAGACAGTTATGAGGGTTACTATTGGATAAGGAGATGAAGGAAAAATTCAGGACCGACGACTGCGATCCCACTTATAGATGCCCAAATGGTTTTGGAATAAGACAATTCTAGTTATGAATGAAAGAGCATAAAAGTACCATTCAGAGGACCAAAAATTGACCCAATCTGACATCAAACAAGGGGTTATGAGCATCTCTGTTTGATCGTGCAATTTGAAAAAATTAATATTCCAAATTGGAAAATGACAATCGAAGAGTTCTAATGTGCTTTTGGGACTATTGGATAAGGAGATGAAGGAAAAATTCAGGACCGACGACTGCGATCCCACTTACCCTTGCAATGAACTCAAATATTCTAAATTAGACCTCTGAAGAGAGAGTTATGAGGGTGACTATTGGACAAGGAGATGAAGTAAAAATTCAAGACCGACAATTGTAATCCCACTTACGGATGCCCAAACGGTCTCGGAATACGACGATTCCGGTCAGAAATGAAAGACCATTAAAGTACCTTTCCTATGACCAAAATTTGACCCAATCAAACATCAAATGATGGAGTTATAGGCATCTCCATTGGATTATGAGATTTGGAAAGATTAACAATCCCTATTGAAAAATGACGATCGAAGAGTTCCAACATGCTTTTAGGATATAGAATGGTCTCTGAATTAGGTAATTCTGATGCAATTTGGAAGCTTGACAAGTTAACTTTGTAATGAACTGAAATAGTCTAAATTCGACCTCTGAAGAGAGAGTTATGAGGGTTACTATTGGGATAAGGAGATGAAGAAAAAATTCACGACCAACGACTGGGATCCCACTTATGGATGCCTAAATGGTCTCAGAATGCGACGATTCCAATCAGAAATGCAACAGCACTAAAGTACCTTTCAAATGACATAAAATTGACCCAATCTGACATCAAATGGAGTTATTAGTGTCTCCATTGGATCGCACGATTTGGAAAGATTAACAATCCATATTGAAAAATGACGATCGAAGAGTTCCAACGTGCTTTTGGGATATTGAACGGTCTCTGAATTAGGTAATTCTTGTGCAACTTGGAAGCTTGACAAGTTACCTTTACAATGAGCTGAAATAGTATAAATTCAACCTCTAAAGAAAGAGTTATGAGGGTTACTATTGGATAAGGAGATGAAGGAAAAATTCAGGACTGACAACTGCGATCCCACTTACGGATGCCCAAATGGTCTTGGAATACGATGATTCTAGTTAGATATGCAAGAGCGCTAAAGTACCTTTCAGATGACCAAAAATTAACCAAATCTGACATCAAATCATGGAGTTATTGGCAACTCTGTTGGATCGAGTGATTTGGAAAAATTAACAATCCATATTGAAAAATGACGATCGAAGAGTTACAACATGCTTTTGGGATATCGAACGGTCTCTGAATTAGGCAATTCTTATAGAACTTGGAAGCTTGACAAGTTATCATTGTAATGAGCTGAAATAGCCTAAATTTGACCTCTGGAGAAAGAGTTTTGAGGGTTACTATTGGACAAGGAGATGAAGGAAAATTTCAGTACCGACGATTGCGATCCCACTTATGGATGCCCAAATCGTCTAAGAACACGACAATTCCAGTTAGAAATGAAAAAGCAGTAAAGTACCTTTCAGATGACCAAAAATCGACCTAATCCAACATCAAATGATGAAGTTATAGGCGTCTCTGTTGGATTGTGCGATTTGGAAGGATTAACAATCCAAATAATGACGATCGAAGAGTTCTAACGTGCTTTTGGGATATCGAATGGTCTCTGAATTAGGCAATTCCAGTGCAATTTGGAAGCTTGACAAGTTACCTTTACAATGAGCTGAAATAGTCTAAATTCGACCGTTGAATGAAGGAAAAATTCTAGCCCGATGACTGCGATCCCACTTACAGATGCCCAAATGGTCTCGGAATACGATGATTTTAGTCCTAAATGCAAGAGCACTAAAGTACCCTTCAGATGACAAAAAATCGACCCAATCTAACATCAAATGATGGAGTTATTGGTGTCTCCGTTGGATCACGCGATTTGGAAAGATTAACAATCCATATTGAAAAATGACGATCGAGGAGTACCAACATGCTTTTGGGATATCGAACGGTCTCTGAATGAGGTAATTCTGTTACAACTTGGAAGCTTGACAAGTTACCATTACAATGAGCTGAAATACTAAAAATTCGACCTCTAAAGAAAGAGTTATGAGGGTTACTATTGGACAAGGAGATGAAGGAAAAATTCAGGACCGATGACTGCGATCTCACTTACGGTTGCCCAAATGGTCTCGGAATACGACGATTCCAATTAGAAATCCAAGAGCACTAAAGTACCTTTTAGATGACCAAAATTCGACCCAATCCGACATCAAATGATGGAGTTATTAGCATCTCTGTTGGATCGCGTGATTTGGAAAGATTAATTTAAGTGCTATAGTTGATTGCTCCTTTGTTTGTTAAATTTTGTGGTGTTAAAAACACTATCTGTGTCTTT
Source organism: Magnolia sinica (assembly GCF_029962835.1). Lineage (NCBI taxonomy): Eukaryota > Viridiplantae > Streptophyta > Magnoliopsida > Magnoliales > Magnoliaceae > Magnolia > Magnolia sinica. The sequence continues at coordinate 31,147,723 of NC_080587.1, forward strand.
TGTATCATGAGAATATATATATATATATATATATATATATCTATATATATATATATATATATATATATATATATATATATATATATATTTATATATATATATATATATTTATATATATATATATATATATATTTATATATATATGTTCAAGGCACTGCATCACATTGCTTTAAGTTGAGAATGAAGCTCTACTTCATGACATGCAAGGTCAAGTACATTTTTCACTCATGTAAGCTTCAAAGTTCAGAGTCTTTCAAGAGCTACAAGAGCTACATCAAAAGATAAGTTCTTGTTCAAGACTCAAGTACAACTCAAGATCAAGTACAACTCAAGACTAAATTTCAACTCAATATAAAGTACAAGATGAAGTATAACTCAAATCCAAGCTTTAGAAGATCTTAAATTCAAGCTACATCAAGTATAGAAATCTCAAGTTTCATAATCTTCAAAGGTCAACCATCATCGGAAGAAATGAAGTCTCAATGTTCATACATCACTCTCGAGGTATGATTGACCTTAGATTGACCTTAAAGTAGGTAATTTTTTATACATAATTTAAATTGAATCATTTTATAAGTGTTTGGTCTATTTTTAGACTAGTACTGGACTCTATTTGACTAGTCCTAGAACTGGCTCGACCAGTCCAAGAAATTCTAAGACCAGTCCTAAATTTTTGTAAATTTTCAAAATTTTTTAGTTGAGCTACAACCAATCCTGGAGTCTGCTTGACCGGTCGTGTGAATAGTGCACAACTGGTTCACGACCAGTCCAGCAACTACGACTCAAACTACAACAACGAATACTGGTTCATCTCGACCAATCGTGGGCAGGTCAAGACCAGTCGTGGAGGGTTCACAACCAGTCGTAGACAGCCTACGACCAGTCGTGGAACGATTTTATCCGATCGCGCTCAAACTTTCTAAATGTTGTTAGTCCTATGACCAGTCGTAGTGTCCACAGGACCTGTCAAAGATGCATTTTCTTTAACTATAAATAGAGCACGAATTTCAGAGTTTAAGAATCTAATTCAAGTAAAATCAAGGCATCACTCTGAGAGATAAGTTAGTTTCTTTTTAACCTACATTGTGCATATTTAATATTCTTCTTTTGTTAGCTTTGTCAATTTGATTTTGTTTCTATATTCCAATCTGATTTAAAAGAGGAATTGTTGTATTCCTTCTTCTTGGAATCAAAATCAAATAGAGCTAGCCCAACTAGTTTAATTTAAAATCAATCTAGAACCTAGAACCATTGCAAAGTGAGTATAGGACATTGAACTTTTACTCCGATTTGATTCTTCTGGGCTACTACAAAAGGAGAAATCCAGGTATTTTAAATGTGTAAATCTTCTATGCTTTTGGTTTCTTTGAGATTATGCTAGAAAAATCTCTAAGTGTTGGTTATCTGAGGAGAGTCAGAAAACTCAAAGTGTGGGGTTTTTGAATTGTATAAACCCATTAGAAAGACACAATTGTGAGGGTTTTAGGTGAACCTAAGAAAAACCTATTTTCATAGTGAACGCTAATATCTACTGTGTGAGGATATTAGGAGTAGAGTAGCAAGTTGTGTGGTTGTTGTTTAACAGTTGGTGAACACACAAGCGAACCACTATAATTCTTTGTGTCTAGTGATTTGAATGTTTGTTTATTTTCTATATCTTTTATTATTCAAGTTTGTGGGATGTATGTGTGGATGTAAATGTTGTAATATTTACATTTCAAGCATTATGGGAAATGTTGTAATAGTTTAGACTTCCATTCTTACTATTTTCTTTTATTTTCCTTTTAAGTTTGAGAATTTAATACTCATTATTCTAGTAAGGTTGTCCTGCCATAAACCCTTGGTTTTTATGGTGTAAGGTTGTCCTTAGAACAACATTTGTATCAACCTCTCAATACTTGATTATTGAGGCTGCTTGTCATTCCTATATTGTGAATTTCTTTCTTTTATTTGGCTATCATATTCTATTCCGCTGTTAAGTTTTAATTTGGCATAGTCCTATTCACCCCCCCTCTAGGACATATAGCTCGGCCTTTTCAAGTGGTATCAGAGCCTAATAGCTCGCTTTTAATTCTTTATATTTGGATTCATTTCCTGAGCTAATCGATCTAAGCTATATATAAGATGTCAAATTTTGATAGCCTTTCAGTCACTAGACCTCCACCCTTTGATGGCACCAATTATGCCTATTGGAAAGCCAGAATGAGGATTTTCCTAAAATCCATGGATGAGAGTGTGTGGCTAGCCACAGTGACTGAATGGACCCCTCCTACCACTGAAGTAACTGGTATCGATGGATCAAAATCAATGAGAATAACACCTTATTTTTCATGGACCAATCTTCAAAAAAGTGAGAGTAGTGCAAATGCAAAAGCACTAAATGCAATCACTTGTGCACTATCACTGAATGAATTCAAAAGAATTATATCCTGTGATTTTGCAAAGCAAGCCTGAGATATATTAGAAATGACACACGAGGGAACATCAATTGTCAAGAAATCTAAAGTCTGAATCCTCACAACTAAATTTGAGAAAATACATATGGAAGAAAATGAAATGTTTATGGACTTCTACACTAGATTAAATGACATTGTGAACTCTATGTGGGGTCTTGGTGATAAAATCCCTGAAAGTAAAGTATGTGCAAAAATACTACGCTCATTTCCTGAACGGTTCAATTCTAAGGTAACTGTGATCCAGGAACTTCGTGATACGGACAATATGAGGGTAGAGGAATTAGTTGGCTCTTTATAGACTTATGAGTTAACTTTTAAAGCTCCAAAAGGTAAATTTATTGGCCTTAAATCTTCTAAAAATAGTTTTCAAAAAAATAATAACAATTCTGATTTAGAAAACTGTGAAGATGATATAGCCCTTTTAGCGAAAAAGTTTTATAAAATTTTCAAAAGTAAAAAGAGGGTTGATTTTCAAAAATTGAATGATAAGAAGAAATCTAAACCTAAAACTCGAAAATCATGGAAAGACAGTCAGTGTTACAACTTCCATGAATATGGGCATTTAGCAAACAAGTGTCGTAAAAAGGACAAACCCAAAAAGAAGGGTATGATGGCCACTTGGGATGAATCCTCTAATTCTGAAGCCTCTTCTGAATCAGAAGATTCTGAAACCGAGTCGAGCAGTGAAGTTAAAGCCCTTATGACTCTAGCCAAGTTCACTTTTTCAGATAATGATGATTCAACTAGTAAAGAAAATCTGAATAGTGATTATGAAAATGAAGATGATCTTCAAGATGCTTACAATGCCCTATACAAGGAAAGTTGTAAAATTGCTGTCAAACTTAAACTTCAAAAAGAAAAATTTTCAAAGCTTAAAGAAAATTTTGAGTCTCTTGTTTTAGAAAAATCCTATATTTCAGATTATTTTGAAAAGACTAAATGTGATTTAGAATTCAAAACCTCCCTTATTGAAAATCTTAAATCTGAAAATGAAAAACTTAAACTTGAAGTCTCTTCACTTTTGAGTTTAAAGGATACATAGAGGTATGCCCAAGGTGATCCAAAGTTAGAAAAACTTTTGTCTAGATCAAGAAAATGTAGCGACTGATCTGGTTTGGGCTATAATAGAAATATTCCTCCTAAATAGAAGAATACTCCTCTCAAGTTTGTGAAAGGAGAGTCCTCAAACTCAAAAGAGAAAGGTTCTAATCAAAATTTTTCTAAAAATACTAAAACTTTTCAAAAACCTAAAAGCAATTATATCAACTATAAAAATCAGAACCGAAACCCTTTAGCTGAAAAAATAGTTGATTTACTTAAGGAGCTTTTAAAATCTAACTCAGTAGGTCACTCTTACAACAACTACAAACAAAAGAAGACCAACTATACTCTTAAACCCAAAACAGTTATGAAATGGGTTCCTAAGGTTACCTGCTTAGTTGTCCACATGGCTTTCAAAGCTATAAGTCATTCAAAGTGGTACCTAGACAGTGGATGCTCAAGGCATATGACTGGTGATAAAGGTCTATTCACCGATCTCAAAGACATGGCTGATGGTTCAGTCACATTCGGTAATGGCAGCAACTGCAGAATTATTGGCTAAGGTACGGTTCAACTCTATAACCTCCCTTTGTTTAAAAATGTTTTATACGTTGAAGGGTTAAAACACAATCTGTTAAGCATATCTCAAATATGCGATAACAATCATAGTGTAAAATTTTCTAACCAAGGTTGTGAAATTCTAAATAATAAAGATTCAGTAATATTAACTGGTCGCAAAACTTCTGAAAACTGTTATATTTTAGTGAATCCAGCTCATCTAGTCAATCATGTTACATGGTCCATACAGATGAGACTGATTTATGGCATAAACGTCTTAGACATGTACACTACCGTAATTTGTATAGATTGAGCAAAAGAGAACTGATAAGAGGTCTACCTAAATTACAGGAAGTAGACAAAATATGTGGCGAATGCCAGATTGGCAAGCAAACAAGGAACTTTCACAAAAAGGTGAACTCCAATGCCACATCAAGACCACTCGAGCTTCTCCATATGGATCTTAGAGGACCTACCAGGACGGAGAGTTGAGGTAGCAAAAAATACATTTTGGCAATCGTGGATGATTTTACCAAATTCACATGGGTAGCATTCTTAAGGGATAAATTAGAAACTCTTGTAGAAGTAAAAAGGGTTCTCAAATGGATTCAAACGGAAAAAAGTTCTCAAGTTTGTAAGATTCGTAGTGATCATGGATCTGAATTTGAGAATAGCAGTTTTGAGAAATTCTGTAGCGATCAGGGAATATCGCATGAATTCTCTGCGCCCAAAACACCACAACAAAATGGAATTGTTGAAAGAAAAAATAGAGTGCTTCAAGAAATGGCTAATGTAATGTTGAATAGTATGAAGCTATCTAAAAATATTTGGGCTGAAGCCGTAAATACTGCCTGCTATATAATCAACCGGGTTTATACAAGTAAATCAAATAATAAAATTGCTTATGAAATGTGGTTCGATAAGAAGCCTATTGTCAAATACTTCCAATTTTTTTACAGCAAGTGTTATATTTTACGTGATCATGAAAATCTGGATAAGTTTGACACTAAAAGTGATGAAGGGATCTTTTTAGGATATTCGTTAAACAGTCGCGCATATCGTGTACTGAACAAGAGGACCAGTGTGATTCAAGAGTCCATCAATGTGGTCATTGATGATCACTTGAATACACCTGCCCCAAGTTCAGATAACGATGAAGTTCTTTTAATTGACAAACCAGATACTTCATCAAGTCAAAATAATTCAGAACCGAGGACTGTTAAAGATCATCCAACCACTCAGATTCTTGGAAACCCTCTCACTGGTGTGCACACTCGTAAACAACTTGAAGACATATGTAATTATATATGTTTTATATCCCAGATAGAATTGGCTAACGTAAAAGAAGCCCTTACTGACAAAAATTGGATAGTTGCGATGCAAGAAGAGCTTAATCAATTTGTGAGAAATGATGTTTGGTACCTAGTTCCTAGACCTAAAAATAAACATATTATCGAAACTAAGTGGATTTTGAAAAATAAGTCTAATGAACTTGGTAATATAATTTGAAACATGGCCAGGCTGGTTGTACAAGGGTACACTCAAATTGAAGGCATTGATTATGATGAAACCTTTGCCCCAATAGCTCATCTTGAATCAATCAGACTATTTATATCTATTGCTTGCTTTAGAAAGTTCAAAATTTATCAAATGGATGTAAAAAGTATGTTTTTAAATGGCGATCTGCATGAAGAAGTTTATGTTGAACAACCAACGGTTTTTCAAGATCCTAAGATTACTGACCATGTCTATCACTTAAAAAAGACTCTCTATGGTTTGAAACAAGTTCCCAGGGCATGGTATGAAAAATTGACCAAGTTTCTACTAAGTCATAATTTTCAAATGGGAAGTGTTGATAAGACTCTTTTTGTTAAGAAACATAACGATCATATCTTAATAGAACAGATCGATGTTGATGATATCATTTATGAATCTTCCTGTACTAACATGACTATTGAGTTTGTAGATTTAATAAAATTTAAGTTCGAAATGAGCATGGTTGGGGAATTGAACTATTTCCTTAGGTTGTAAGTAAAGTAACAACCCGATGATATTTTTATTTCTTAAACCAAATATGCTTTGAACTTAATCAAAAAATTTAAATTTGAGAATGGCAAGAATTTTGATACTCCTATGAGTACAACCTTAAGACTCTCAAAGGACTCTATAGGTAAAAATGTGGATCCTAAATTATATCGTAATATGATTGGCAGTTTACTTTATTCAACTGCTAGTAGACCTGATATTGCGTTGAGTGTTGGTATTTGCTCTAGATATCAATCTGATCCTAAAGAGTCACATTTAACTGTTGTTAAGTAGATTATGTGATATGTCGCAAGTCCAGCAAAATTGGGTCTTTGGTATCCACATGTGACTAGTGTTCAGTTGGCTGGGTACTCAGATGCTGATTGGGCTGGTAATATCGATGATAGAAAATCAACCAGTGGTAGTTGTTTCTATATTGGAAATTTTTTAGTTTCTTGGTTTAGCAAGAAGCAAAGTTCTATATAACTCTCTACTGCTGAGGTTGAATACATCGCAGCTGGAAATGCATGTACTCAGCTTGTTTGGATGAAACATATGTTAAGTGATTACGGAATTGCACAGGATTCAATAGTTATATATTGTGATAATTTTAGTGCAATAAATATTTCAAAAAATCCAATCCAGCATTCACGTACCAAGCACATTGACATTAGGTTTCATTACATTCGTGAATTAGTGGAAGAAAAGCTGATATCTTTGGAATACATTTCGACCGAGACTCAACTTACTGACATTTTCACTAAACCGCTCGACAAAAGCAGGTTTAATAAATTAAAATTTGATCTTAGTATGTGCATTCTAAATTGATTATTCATGCATGTTTGTATCATAGTGTATATATTTGATAATTTATTGGTTTAAATTTCAAATTTTTATGAAAAATACATGTTTTTGTTGGTACACGACCAGTTGAGGACGTGCTCAACCAGTCTGGCACGACCGGTTGAGGACGTCCCACGACTAGTCGTATAGCGTGCTGGACATTTTTTTAATTTGGGGAAAAACTCTTCTTCCTCATTTCCTATTCCCTCTCCAACGAGTCGTGGCACGACTAGTCGTACCCAAATGTCTAATTTCTCAAGGTTAGTGCATCATTGCTAATTTTTCTTGTAGATTCACATGCAAATCACTTCATTTTCTTATTTAAAGTGATTTATTTCATGATTCCTTAAAATTTTTGGGGTTTTTCCTCCATAATCTGATCTAGAAAACCCCACTCTATTCTCTTTGCATCTTCTTGTTTCTTTGTGTTTCTTCATGCAAATGGATACCAGAGGTAGAAAGAAAAATGCTCAAGGTCCTTCCTCATCTTGTTCTACTCTAATAGCATGGCGCCACCTTCAGTCACTCGAAGATGATCCCTTTTATGTGCGGGATTTGCGTTTGCGCAATGTTATTGTGGAAAGAGTTGTTGATCTTGAACACGTTGCTCCTTTCGGTCTCCTTCCACTTCTCCAAGTTGTAGGATGGGATAACATTCTACATTGGGGTGGGTCGGCATACCAGTCTATTGCGCAGGCTATGTTTACATGTATTTCTGAGTTTTCTTTTGAGAATTTAACTTTTTCTATTGCTACTAGAGAAGGCCCATTTCCTGTTTATTGACACCTGATTTTCAGCCTAATGGACATACCGGTCAATGATGACGGTATTCCACCTAGTTCTTTAGTTGAGACACCCTCAGAATCAAAAAAACGCATCCTTACTAGAGCTCTATGTAATATGGATGCGCAATGGAGTCGGAATTGGAATGTGCTCGCCTCCAAATACTTGTTACCCAGATACAGGGTTTTGCATCGAATCTTTATTTCCAATCTATATCCACATTCTGGTAACAAAACAGAACTGACTTCCTTTATGGTCTGCATTTTGCATTCTATCATCACTGGTGCAATTCCATCATTCAGTTTCGTCTCCATCCAGTTCATAGTGATATTCCATTTACGTATCTTATGACTGTTTTAGCTACCACATGCTAGTTGCTATGCCTGTTGGAGAGGCTCCTATTCATCACCTTATTTTCAACAATTCAAATTTAAACAAGATGAAATTGGTTTTGGGTCTTGGCCAAGTGGATATGGGTGGTGGTGGAGTTAAAGCAGGGAATGTAGAAGAAGGTGGCGATCTTCCTCCTGATGATATTAATATGTATGACATTTTTGATGAACTTGAATTAGACTCTACAAATGATCCTGACTATGAGCCATCCGATTTTGATGCTCGTCTTCGTGCACTTGAGGAGAAGGTAGAGAACATGAATGTTGCCCATGATTTACAATTTAAATATATGCGCAAGTATCTTTGGCGCTTAAACAAGGGCCTTCATCAACTTGATCCTATCATACCTGCTCCTTCTTCAGGATCTGATTAGGTGTTTTTATCCTATGGTCTGTTTTAAGTCTTATACAACTTTGCTTTCTTTTAGTTTGTGAGACTGACTTTGGTTGACTTTGGTAAATGACATGTGAACTTTGAATTTTCTTATACATCTTGCCTAGTTAATTCCTTTATTACTCTCTTGTTTTATATACATTTTTCATTTCTTATTTTCTTCCTTTGTCATATTGTGACAAAAAGGGGGAGTATGGATATGTTATGGATATGTATATGATATTTATATGGATATGGATGTTGTCATGAGGAGGGAGTAGTATTGTTTTGTATGATGTTTTATGCTAGTTGATGATAACTAGTGCATGATTCTTTAACCAGGCAGTGACTAGTTTTTTTTTTTTTTATAACTGGTGTATGATTCTTGTGTACATATTGGTTATATTATTATTAAGTGTGTTTTGTCACAAATTTGATAAAGGGGGAGATTGTAAGTGCTATGGTTGATTGCTTCTTTGTTTGTTAAATTTTGTGGTGCCAAAAACACTATCTGTGTCTTGTGTAGCATGAGAATATATATATATATATATATATATATATATATATATATATATGTTCAAGGCACTACATCACATTGCTTCAAGTTGAGAATGAATCTCTACTTCAAGACATGTAAGGTCAAGTACATTGTCCACTCCTGTAAGCTTCAAAGTTCAAAGTCTTTCAAGAGCTACATCAAAAGACAAGTTCTTGTTCAAGACTTAAGTACAACTCATGATCAAGTACAACTCAAGACTAAAGTTTAACTCAATATAAAGTACAAGATGAAGTATAACTCAAATCCAAGCTTTAGAAGATCTTAAATTCGAGCCACATCAAGTATAGAGATCTCAAGTTTCATAATCTTCAAAGGTCAACTATCATCTGAAGAAATGAAGTCTCAATGTTCATACATCACTCTCGAGGTATGATTGACCTTAGATTGACCTTAGGGTAGGTCATTTTGTATACATAATTCAAATTGAATCATTTTATAAGTGTTTGGTCTGTTCTTAGACTAGTCCTGGACTTTGTTCGACTAGTCCTAAAATTAGCTCGACCAGTCTAAGAAATTTCAAAACCAGTCCTAACTTGTTGTAAGTTTTTAAAATTTTTTGGTTGAGGTACGACCAGTCCTGGAGTCTGCTCGACCGGTCGTGTGAACAGTGCATGACTGGTTTACGACCAGTCCATCAGTTACGACTCAAACTGCAGTAACGAATTTTAGTTCCTCACGACCAGTCGTGGACAGGTCACGACCAGTCGTGAAGGGTTCACGACCGGTCATGGACAGCCTATGACCAGTCGTGGAACGGTTTTATCCGATCGCGCTCAAACTTTCAAAATGTTGTTGGTCCTACAACCAATCGTAGTATCCACATGACAAGTCGAAGATAAGTTTTCTGCAACTATAAATAGAGCACGAATTTCAGAGTTTAAGAATCCAATTTAAGTAAAATCAAGGTATCACTCTAAGAGATAAGTTAGTTTCTTTTTAAGCTACATTGTGTATATTTAATATTCTCTTTTTGTTAGCTTTGTCAATTTGATTTTGTTTCTATATTCCAATCTGATTTGAAAGAGGAATTGTTGTATTCATTCTTCTTGGAATCAAAATCAAATAGAGCTAGCCCAACTGGTTTAATTTAAAATCAATCTAGAACCAAGAACTATTTCAAAGTGAGTATTGGACATTGAACTTCTACATTTGAACTTCTACTCCGATTTGGTTCTTCCGGGCTGCTACAAAAGGAGAAATCCAAGTATTTTACATTTGTGTAAATCTTTTATGCTTTTGGTTTCTTTGAGATTAAGCCAAAAAAATCTCTAAGTGTTGGTTATTTGAGGAGAGCCAGAAAACTCAGAGTATGGGGTTTTTGAATTGTGTAAGCCCATTAGAAAGACACAATTGTGAGGGTTTTAAGTGAATCTGAGAAAAACCTATTTTCATAGTGAACACTAATATCCACTGTGTGAGGATATTAGGAGTGGAGTAGCAAGCTGTGTGGCTGTTGTTTAACAGTTGGTGAACACACAGGAAAACCACTATAATTATTTGTGTCTTGTGATTTGAATGTTTGTTTATTTTCTATATCTTTTATCATTCAAGTTAGTGGGATGTATGTGTGGATGTGAATGTTGTAATATTTACATTTCAAGTACTGTGGGGAATGTTGTAATAGTTTAGACTTTCATTCTTGCTATTTCCTTTTATTTTCCTCTTAAGTTTGAGAATTTGATACTCATCATTCTAGTAAGGTTGTCCTGCCATAAACCCTTGGTTTTTATGGTGTAAGGTTGTCCTTAGAACAACATTGTATCAATCTCTCAATACTTGATTATTGAGGCTATTTTTCATTCCTGAATTGTGAATTACTTTCCTTTATTTGGCTATCATATTCTTTAATTCCGCTACGATTTTTTAATTTGGTATAGTCTTATTCACCCCCTCCCCCCCTCTAGGACATATAGCTTGCCCTTTTTAATTAATAATCCATATTGAAAAATGACGATCCAAGAGTTCCAACAAGCTTTTGGGATATCGAACGATCTCTAAATTAGACAATTCTAGTGCAATTTGGAAGCTTGACAAGTTACCATTGCAATGAGCTGAAATAGTCTAAATTTGACCTTTGAAGAGAGAGTAATGATGGTTACCATTGGACAAGGAGATGAAGGAAAAATTCAAGACCAACAACTGCGATCCCACTTACGGATGCCCAAATGGTCTTGGAATACGACGATTCCAGTTAGAAATGCAAGAGCACTAAAGCACCTTTCGGAGGACCAAAAATCGACCCAATCCGACATCAAATGATGGAGTTATTCGCATCTCCATTGGATCATGCAATTTGGAAAGATTAACAATCCGTATTGAAAAATGACGATCGAAGAGTTCTGACATGCTTCTAGGATATCAAACAGTCTCTGAATTAGGCAATTCTGGTCCAATTTGGAAGCTTGACAAGTTACCCTGCAATGAGCCAAAATATTCTAAATTCGACCTCTGAAGAGATAGTTATGAGGGTTATTACTGGACAAGGAGAAGAAGGAAAAATTCAGGACCGACGACTGCGATCCCACTTACGGATGCCCAAATGGTCTCGGAATACGATGATTCCAGTCAGAAATGCAAGAGCAATAAAGTACCTATCAGATGACAAAAAAATTGGCCCAATCTGACATCAAATGATGGAGTTATTGGCATCTCCATTAGATCATGCAATTTGAAAAGATTAACAATCCATATTGAAAAATGTCAACTAAAGTATTCCAACAAGCTTTTGGGATATCGAACAGTCTCTGAATTAGGCAATTCTGGTCCAATTTGGAAGCTTGACAAGTTACCCTTGCAATGAGCTGAAATATTCTAAATTCGACCTATGAAAAGAGAGTTATGAGGGTTACTATTAGATAAGGAGATGAAGGAAAAATTTAGGATCGACAACTATAATCCCACTTACGGATGCCCAAATGGTCTCGGAATATGACGCTTCCAGTCAGAAATGAAAGACCATTAAACTACCTTTCAAATGATAAAAAATCAGCCCAATTCGCATCAAACGATGAAGTTATAGGCATCTCGATTGGATCGTATGATTTGGAAGGATTAACAATCCATATTGAAAAATGACGATAAAAGAGTTCCAACATTCTTTTGGGATATCGAATGGTCTCTGAATTAGGCAATTCTGGTGCAATTTAGAAGCTTGACAAGTTACCTTTGTAATGAGATGAAATAGTCTAAATTCGACCTCTGAAGAGAGAGTTATGAGGGTTACTATTGGACAAGGAGATAAGAAAAAATTCAGGACCGACGACTGCGATCCCACTTACGGATGCCCAAATGGTCTCGGAATGTGACAATTCCAATCAGAAATGCAAGAGCACTAAAGTACCTTTCAGATGGTAAAAAATCAACCCAATCCGCATCAAACGATGGAGTTATAGGCGTCTCAATTGGATCGTATGATTTGGAAGGATTAACAATCCATATTGAAAAATGACGATTGAAGAGTTCCAACATACTTTTAGGATATCGAACGGTCACTAAATTAGGCAATTCTGGTGTAATTTGGAAGGTTGACAAGTTACTATTGCAATGAGCTGAAATAGTCTAAATTCATCCTCTGAAGAGAGAGTAACAAGGGTTACCATTGGACAAGGAGATGAAGGAAAAATTCAAGACTAGCAACTGCGATACCACTTACGGATGCCCAAATGGTCTCGGATTACGACGATTCCAGTTAGAAATACTAGATCACTAAAGTACCTTTTAGATGACCCAAAATCAACCCAATCCGACATCAAATGATGGAGTTATTACCGTCTCCGTTGGATCACGCGATTTGAAAATATTAACAATGCATATTGAAAAATGACGATCGAAGCGTGCCGACATGCTTTTGGGATATTGAACGGTCTCTGAATTAGGCAATTCTGGTCCAAGGCAATTCTGATCCAATTTGGAAGCTTGACAAGTTACCCTTGCAATGAGCTAAAATATTCTAAATTCGACTAATGAAGAGAGAGTTATGGGGGTTATTATTGGACAAGGGGATGAAGGAAAAATTTAGGATCGACTACTGCAATCCCACTTACGGATGCCCAAATGGTCTCGGAATACGACGATTCCAGTTAGAAATTAAAGACCATTAAACTACCTTTCAAATGACAAAAAATTGACCCAATTCGACATTAAATGATGGAGTTATAGGCGTCTTTGTTGGATAGCATGATTTAGAAGGATTAACAATCCATATAGAAAAATGACGATCGAAGAGTTCCAACATGCTTTCGGGATATCGAATGGTCTCTGAATTAGGCAATTCTGGTGCAATTTGGAAGCTTGACAAGTTACTTTTATAATGAGATGAAATAATCTAAATTTGACCTCTAAAGAGAGTTATGAGGGTTACTATTGGACAAGGAGATGAAAGAAAAATTTAGGACCGACGATTGCGACCTCACTTACGGATGCCCAAATGGTCTCGGAATGAGACAATTCCAGTCAGAAATGCAAGAGCGCTAATGTACCTTTCAGATGGCAAAAAATTGACCCAATTGGACATCAAATGAAGGAGTTAATGATGTTTCCATTGGATCATGCGATTTGGAAAGAGTAACATTCCATATTGAAAAATGATGATCAAAGAGTACCAACGTGCTTTTGGGATAGTGAACGGTTTCTGAATTAGGCAATTCTGTTGCAACTTGGAAGCTTGACAAGTTACCATTATAATGAGCTGAAATAGTATAAATTTGACCTCTGAAGAAAGAGTTATGAGGGTTACTATTGGACAAGGAGATGAAGGAAAAATTCAGGACCGACGACTGCGATCCCACTTACGGATGCCCAAATGGTCTCGGAATACGACGATTCCAGTTAGAAATGCAAGAGCACTAAAGTACCTTTCAGATGACCAAAAATTGACCCAATCTGACATCAAATGATGGAGTTATTAACATCTCTATTAGATCACGCAATTTGGAAAGATTAATAATGCATATTGAAAAATGACGATCGAAGAGTTCCAACATGCTTTTGGTATATCGACCGGTCTCTGAATTAGGCAATTCTCATCTAATTTAGAAGCTTGACAAGTTACCATTGCAATGAGCTGAAATAGTCTAAATTTGGCCTCTGAAGAGAGAGTAATTAGGGTTACTATTGGACGAAGAGATGAAGGAAAAATTCAAGACCAACGATTGCGATCCTACTTACGGATGCCCAAATGGTCTCAGAATTAGGCAATTCTGGTGCAATTTGGAAGCTTGACAAGTTACCTTTATAATGAGCTGAAATAGTCTAAATTGGACCTCTGAAGAGAGAGAGTTATGAGGGTTACTATTGGATAAGGAGATGAAGGAAAAATTTAGGACCGACGACTGCGATCCCACTTACGGATGCCCAAATGGTCTTGGAATGTGACAATTCCAGTCAAAAATGCAAGAGCACTAAAGTGCCTTTCAGATGGCAAAAAATTGACCCAATCGAACATCAAATGATAGAGTTAATGATGTCTCCAGTGGATCACGCGATTTGGAAAGATTAACAATCCATACTGAAAAATGACGATCGAAGAGTACCAACGTGCTTTTGGGATATCGAGCGGTCTCTGAATTAGGCAATTCTGGTGCAACTTGGAAGGTTGACAAGTTGACATTGCAATGAGCTGAAATAGTATAAATTCGACCTCTGAAGAAAGAGTTATGAGGGTTACTATTTGTAAGATCCATATCCTAGCCCATATTGTTCCGTAGGCTTCGCCGGTCATTCCGGTTGAATTCTGACGACCCGTGATCGGTTATTGGCGTTTGTGCGCGACCTTGAGATGTGTCCCGTATTTCAGAGTCAGTTCAACCTGAGACCTATACCCTTGTGACCGTGTCGTCGCCGCGGTTCCGATGCTACATCTCGGTCGTCGAGGCGATACCCGTGCCAGGAAGTGTGGGCCCGTGTTCAATTTGAAGAAAACACCACACGTTACAAATTCCAAGAGAATCTATCAAATCCATCACATCACTTGTCAAAAGTATACCCATCACTCAACCCATTACTCTTCCCATGCCCAAGTACAAAAGCAATCCTCCAAAAGTCAAAAGCACCTGACCTCTCATGTCACTCCACCGTACCTCTCTCCCATCACCCATCTCTTTCTCTCTCTCTCTCTCTCTCTCTCTCTCATTCTCCAAAGAAAAGCAACTCCAACGTCCATGGCTTTCATGGAGAACCTTGGTGTGGCCCACCTTCCTATCTCTCATCCCCACCCTCTAAAGTACATCTCAACCGTTAAAATTCAACCCTTCGAGCTCTAGATTGCGTCAGTGGAAGAAGGAATAGGAGATCAAAGGTGGGTGATTCTCCCTCTCTCTCTCTCTCTTATTCCTTTATTTTGTGGCCCACTCAATAAGATGTGATGCCTATTTGTCCATCAAATGGACCCCTTGGCCGTCCAAGCTATGTGGGCCCTACCTTGTGGGTGATGGGAAAGTACAAGTATCAAATTAATCCATTTTAGGTGGGCCATGTTTATGTGGGACCCACCTGTACTAAGATGTGGGCCATGTGCATGTGGGGCCCACCATGGTGCTGTGTACATCCATACCGTCCAGCGTCCCTAGACGATGGATGTGAGGAAGAGGGCTGGCTAACATGGAGTGTATGTACTGACATGGTGTGTACTAATAATGCTGAAAAAAAAAGAAGAGAAGTTGCTTTTGGAATAGCCTACCCATGTAGGCCCCACCTTGATATATGAATCCAATCCACGTCGTCCATTCCATTCCCCACGTGTTTTTAGGCGTTGAGAAGAAATTTAAGGCTAATCCGATTCTCAGGCGGGCCATACCATAGGGATTAGTAGTGTATACCATTAAAACACACCTTAAAGCTTCTATTCGTCCAAAACAGGCCTCATATTGGATCATTTGGTCAGTCTTGGACCGTTGAATCCTATGGCTGGAGTGGATTCATCTGATACGGGCCCTACGTAGAAGATTTTGCTAAAAAAATTATTTTCAAAAAAAAAAAAACAATAGCAGCAGCAGCAGTAGCGCTGCTGCCGCTGACAGGCCAGCAATGCCCAGGCGCTGCTTGTGGTGCTGGCGGACGGGCGACCGAGCTGGGCCTCACGGCTCCAGCCGTGGGCCCCACTGTGATGCGTTTCAAAGATCAATGCCGCCCATTTTGTGGGTCCCTTAGGGCCAAGGGCCATCTTCAAAAATCAATTGTATACGGCACTCAGGTGAGCCACACCATTTAAAATCATGTGAAGACATGCCAAAACATATAAAATCACTTGGTGAGTACCAGAAATTTGGATGCCGCTGAAAATTGGTCTAAACCCTCAGCCAAGTGGGACACACATAATGGGTGGGCTGGATTCTGGAACCACATTCGGTGGGCCCCAATTTTTCAAGGTCCACGTGACCTTTTTATAGGTTAGATGCAAATAAACATCACTGTGGGCCCTACCCCATGGTGCGCGTGACCTTATGAACAGTTTGGGTGTTATATAAATAGTCCAGTGGGCCCAGGCCCACGTGAACTTATAAACAGGTTGTATGGCAAGTAAACATTGCAGTGGGCCCCTGGCCCATGTGACTTTATCAACAGATTGGATGCAAGTAAATATTGCAGCAGGTCCCATGATCGTGTGACCTTATCAACAGGTTGGGAGAGAAATAAATATTGTAGTGGGCCCCAGGTCTATATGACCTTATCAACAGGTTGGATGCAAATAAATATTACAGTAGCCCAGGTTGGATGACAAATAAATATTACAGTGGGCCCAAGGTCCACGTGACCTTATGAATAGATTGGATTGCAAATAAATATTACAATGGTTACAGTGGGCCCTAGGCCCATGTGACCCTATGACCAGTTTGGATGAAAAATAAACATCATGTTGGCCCCAGTTTGGATGGATAGTATGTTGGGCCCTAGGTTGGGTGGAAAATAAACATTTTGGTGGGTCTTACTTAAGACCCATTTATGTATGTGTTGTGTCTACAATTGTGGACCTCCATCACGGAATATGTGACTTATCTATGCCTTCCATCCTTATGGGACCCATCATGATGCATGTGTTTCATCCAACTGTCCAACCATTTTTTTCAGAAAATGATTTTTAAGGTTTGGGACGAAAATAAGACAGATTTATTTATCAAGTGGACCATAGTGCATGGTGAGGATTGAACAGCTATCTTTGAAATCCTTGAGATCTTATGATTAGATTGGATGGGAAATAAATGTTATGGCGGGCCTTAGAAATTTTAGTAGTGGAAAATCATTATCACCACTTATATTTGAGTGTGGCTCATTTGATATACATATGGCTATGTGGTGTGGCCCACTTACCATATTTATGGCCCATTGTTAAGGCCTACCTTGCTATATATGAGGTCCCTGTGATGCGGCCCATTAGATGTATTTGGGGCCCATGGGTCGAGGCCCAATATGATGCATATAAGGCCCATTTCAATGCGTGATTCCACCATGATAAATGTATTGTATATCCGCACCATTTAGCCCGCTAGATGGTAGGACTCTTCCCCCCGAGGTATGTATTTTATATCTGCACTCTCTACCCGTCTTGATGGCGCAGGGCCGCTTGCTGCATGTGCTAGGCCCGCCCATATTGTCCAGGCCCACCATGCTGTGTGTACTTCACCCACACCGTCCACTTGTTCGGCCCACCTAGACGTACGTATTTTGTCTCCACACCGTCCATAATGTTGGTATAGTGTTGGACAATGTTTGGTTGGTGCCAATTTACATGGATATGTTTGTATAAGTGTTGATCATCATACGTGGGCCATGGGTGTAGTGATACACATATTATACCTACAACTATTGAAATGATTTTTGGTGCGGCCCGTATAATGAGGGTCACCTTGATGTATTAGTGCAGCCCATTGTGATGTATGTGGCCCATTATGATGTGTTTGGCCCATGTGCGGGCCATCTGTTTGTCTTTTTAGGACCATGAGACGTGGCCCACTATGATATATCTGAGGCCAATGGGCGAGGCCCATTAGTGCAACACATATAATACAACCCACTTGATGTGTATGAGGCCCATTGATGTGGCCCACTTATTGTATTTGAGGCCCACGGGTTGTGGCCCATTATGATGTAATGAGGCCCATGGGTCATGGCCTATTGAGATGTATACTCGGCCCATACGTTGTGGCCCATTGAGTTGTGTTTTCGACCCATTTAGTCAGGCCATTGTGATATATTCCTGCTCATATGATGAGGACCATGGAGATGTATTTGTGGCCCATGTGAGGCGGCCCATAACGATGTGCATTAGGCCCATGTGATGCGACCCGCTTGATTTATGAGATCATTGTGTGAGGCCATGGGCCCCTATATGTTTGGCCTTATGTGGGTCACTCGTTGGGAGCAATGTTGGTTAGACGTCCACATTGTTGGGCAATGACGGTTAGATGTCCACATTGTGACCTTCCCTTAGGCCTTGTTAGGCCCATTCTCTTCATGGGTTAACCCAAATAAGTGGGGCCCATTTGCTGTAGACGGATGGCTCCGTGCTTTCGGATTTGATATAACCACGGCCGAGTACCGAACTTTATACTATGGTTGATCGGCTGATCATTTATAGACCCCGCTTGGTTTATCTGTTGATTATCGGTGCCATTGCCGTGACCGATTTGCCGATTCCGATTATTGACCGATCCCAATTGTTGTGGTCGATTGTCGAATATCGATCGAGGCTGATTATCGATCGAGGCCAATTACCGATTCTGAGTTGTCTTGGCTAATTGTTGATCATCGATCGAGGCCAATTATCGATTCTGAATTGTCTTAGTGATTGATTATCGATCGAGGCCAATTACCGATTCTGATTTATCTTGGCTAATTGTTGATCATCGATCGAGGCCAATTACCGATTCTGATTTGTCTTAACCGATTGCCGAATATCGATCGAGGCTGATTACCGATTCCGATTGTCGAGGCCGATGTTGATTGCCGAGGCCGATTGTCGAGACCTATATGATGTATATACGATCCATAGTTAAGGCCCATTGTGATGCATTGGAGGGTCAGGAGATTGAGTCCATTATGATATATGTTAGGCCCATGTGAAAGGTCCATCGTGGTGTGTATTATGCTATTGAGAGGGACCCATGGTGTTGTATGTTTGGCCCATGTGTGAGGCCATGGGTCCACCATTCCTTGGGGGACAATGTTGGTTAAATGTCCACATTGTTATGATTGATTGTCGATGCCGGATATTGATACTGATTATGAGTATGTGACTGCATAGCATCATGATCATGCCCATATGCATCATTTGCATGTTTGTTATGAGATGTGGTTGACCATTGCATATGTCATTGGGCAGGATGTTATGAGACTCCCTAATAGGCAGAGGTTATCTCACATGAGCGCACGATATGCGCAGGATTTATGTATGACTGGATTGTATGACTCATGCATCTTACATTATGATTACTATACGCCCTAGCAACATCAGGGCCGTAGCCTCCATAGGCATATCGTAGATGGCCAGATGGGACACCGAAAATCTGTTCTACATGGGGTGCCATAGATATCCCTGGGTGAAAGTCCCTAAACCCTCTTGGTTCCAGAGGTTGCTCCAACGTCTAGACCAAGTGGATGCATGAGCGCATGAGGGCCGTATACCGTTAGGCCGCGTCTCCCACTGTGTCGTGGTCGGTTGGAAGGGGGTACGACCTTACCTGCCCGAGAGGAGGGGGCAATGCTAGGCTGAGTCTGACCAGCTCGAGGAATGGGTCTGCTATCGACGAGCCGGGCCCAATATTGGCAAGCGGATAGTGAGGTCTCTTTCACTTACCTTGTTGCGCACGATGGGGCGGCAATCTGGTTTGGAGTGTAATAGACCCCGGTGATTTTTCAGAGAGGAACCGTACTGATATGTGGACTTATTGAGCACGCATTGCATACTCATTCATTCATCCATTCACTATCCACTTGGGCGGATGGTGCGCAACCATTTGTTATGTGTACATTCGCATGACCAGGATTTCGGTTGGGCGCGCGACTAACCTGAGATCAGGAGTTTACCACATTGAGTCTGACTATCCAAATTTAGGTATGGGACTGGTTTGGATAGAAGTCCCTTGTGATGGACCCCGTGACTTGCGATACTACGTACTATCATCCCGACTTCACACTCCAGCATGGTCATTCCATTCACACCACATATCGCATTACATCCGACGCATATGGCATTTCAAGTTACTATGTTTATGCATTTATATGACCTAGATACAACTAACGGTATTCGTGGACTCATCAGGTTTTGTATATTGCATTGCATCAGCGGCATTTGATATTTGGCTTGTTGTCTCCGCATTGCATAGTTGATCTACATTGCTTCATCAGTATATGATATTGTTTTTATTATATTTCTGCGTCGCATAGCCTGGATAAGACTGATGGTATTTATGGGCCTATCAGTATGTTTTCGCATTTCTCTGATTTCGTATGATTTATGATCTTGCTAGTGTTTCTGATATGGTATGATTATGGGTTTATCAGTATTTTCGCTTACTCTGATTACTCTGATATTGCTTACTTGGCACTTACCTTATGCACAACTTACACCACCCTCTAAGCTTTCTATAAGCTTATGCACAATAGATGCGTGCAGGTGATGTTAGGTTGTAGTAGTGTTGAGCTTGGAAGCGTGCAGCGACCTTCTGGAGCTTGATTTTCGATTTATGTATTTCCTTTTAGCATTGTACTCAAATGATTATATTAGTGGATATGTGATGATAATATTGCCTTTGTGAATCGGGTAATCTTATGGTTATGCTTATTATGAGTTAAATGTACGTTGGAAAAATCCTCCTTGTAGGATCCCAGGATCGAAAATCTAGCGTTTGGACACTAGGAACCGAGAATGGGATACTACGGAGGCTGTCGGCACCAGATTTGGCGATCAGGATTCCTGTGAATCCAATTTCCGGGTTTGGGGTGTGACACTATTGGACAAGGAGATGTAGGAAAAATTCAGGACCAACGACTGCGATCCCACTTACGGATGCCTGAATGGTCTCGGAATACGACGATTCCAGTGAAAAATGCAATTACACTAAAGTACCTTTCAGATGACAAAAAATCGACCCAATCTGACATTAAATGATGAAATTATTGGCATCTCCATTGGATCATGTGATTTGGAAAGATTTACAATCCATATTGAAAAATGATGATCGAAGAGTTCCAACATACTTTTGGGATATCAAACGGTCTCTGAATTAGGAAATTCTGGTATAATTTAGAAGCTTGACAAGTTACCATTGCAATGAGTTGAAATATTCTAAATTTAAGCACTGAAGAGTGTGTTGTAAGGGTTACTATTGGACAAGGAGATGAAGGAAAAATTCAGGACAGATGACTACGATCCCACTTACGGATGCCGAAATGGTCTCGGAATACGACGATTCCAGTCAGGAATGAAAGACCATTAAAGTATCTTTCAAATGACCAAAAATTGACCTAATCCGACATCAGATGATGGAGTTATAGGCGTCTCCATTGGATCGCGTGATTTAGAAAGAGTAACCATCCATATTGAAAAATGATAATCGAAGAGTTCCAACGTGCTTTTGGGATCTTGAATGGTCTTTGAATTAGGCAATTCTAGTGCAATTTGGAAGCTTGACAAGTTAACATTGCAATGAGTTGAAATAGTCTAAATTTGACCTCTGAAGAGAGAGTTATGAGGGTTACTATTAGACAAGAAGATGAAGGAAAAATTCAGGACTGACAACTGCAACACATTTACGGGTGCCCAAATGATCTCGGAATACGACGATTCCAGTAAAAAATGCAAGTGCGCTAAAATACCTTTCAGATGACAAAAAATCAACCCAATCCGACATCGAATGATGGAGTTATTGGCGTCTCCATTGGATCGCACGATTTGGAAAGATTAACATTTCATATTGAAAAATGACGATCGAGGAGTACTAACTTGCTTTTGGGATATTGAACGATCTTTGAATTAGGCAATTCTGGTCCAACTTGGAAGCTTCACAAGTTATCATTGCAATGAGCTGAAATAGTCTAAATTCGATCTCTGAAGAAATAGTTATGAGGGTTACTATTGGACAAGGAGTTGAAGGAAAAATTCAGGACCAACGACTGTGATCCCACTTACGGATGCCCATATGGTCTCAGAATACGATGATTCTAGTCAGAAATGCTAGAGCAGTAGACTACCTTTCTGATTTCCCAAAATCGACCCAATCCGACATCAAATGATGGAGTTATTAGCATCTCCATTGGATTGCGCAATTTGGAAAGATTAATAATCCATATTGAAAATGACAATCAAAGAGTGTAACGTCTTGGAAAAATCCGTATAAAGACCCGAGTACCACCTCAGGCAGAAATCCCTAAAGACCGTATATTGTGGAAGTTAAATGAAAATTAATTAAGTTGTAAACTTAATTAATATCTGGATTAGCTTAAACCACTATCTATGCAAACTGCAAGACCCAAAACTATTAAAATCACTAACTCAACATTACCTAAAAACCTCAGGGAAATCCCAAAACCCAGTTACTCTCGGGAGGACATTTAAACTCCGTATCGGACCTGGACCGTGCGTCAAAAGTCCGATGACCGTGAAACTATAGGGTTATGACCCTCTTATTGGGCTTGACAACCATTGTGGGAATCGATCCCAAATAGTATCTATAAACGCACAACTTGAGCCCTAAGCGAAGTGTGTGAGAAACATGAATATCTTTAGGAAATGAACCCAAATTTAAGTGAATTGGACCATTCATTTACGGGTGAAATTGAAGACTTCAGACTGTTAGTTTCTGACCCAAATACACCCATAGATCAAGGAAATTTCTCTGCACATATTTGTATACTTGTGGCCCTGATCGAGTGAAATCAACCATTGAACTGATACAGGACCTCCACGGCCGATCTGCTAATCCGACTGTACCGAGATCATAACCTGGCTTAGATCCATCATCAGGGAACTTACCCTATGCCTTAGGTGAGTAATGGACCTCTAAATGAGTCCCGCTTGCCTGAAACGGACACCCTTTGGCTATAACCTAAGTATACTGTAGCACTAGGGCCATTGACATCACTTAGGGCCATTGACATCACTTCTGGGCCTATATAAAGACCTTAAACCACTCCTCTCTCATTCCATACGAATTTCTCTAACCCTAGGAGAGAGAAGAGAGAAAAAAGGAGAAAAGAGTGAGGAATAGAGTGAGAGTTCGGGAGATTGTTGCTGGGATTCACTCCCACTACACCACATACCGAATCGCCTCCCCACCATCGCTATACGAGCCATTCTAATGTCGATTTGGGTAAGAAATCCTAATTCTAATCTTATTTTAGGAATCCAAATAGAGGAATTGATGAAATAGCTAACCTATTTCGTGATTTAGGTAACCATTGTTCTGTAGACGGGAGCGTAGGATTCGAACCGAGTTCGAAACGAGCAATCCGACGGAATGATTTTTAAGGCTTTCAATGTCAGTAATGATTTATGTCTGACTTGATTGCTGTCATAAGATCTTAGTTACGGTGTATTCGATAAATTAAACATGTGCGTGAACTATGTGAATATATAATGCATTTCATGTGTTTGTTGAAATGTTTGAATGAAATTGTAATTATGATTTGTGCTTGCCATAAACTATTAATCTAGAATACATGTTTGTTGTATGTATGACAACTCCTTTATGAAAGGATTTGCCATAATATATACTATAACTGATTTAGTTCATGCAGGTGGTAATGTGTAGTCTAAGTGTTTGATAAAATGTCTGAATGAGAAATTGTTTGATGAATCGCTTTTAATAAGGGTGATGAGATAGGATTCTCAACTACCTTATCCATATTTATAGTTTCCTTCATGTATTGTAAATTGCTACTATGTGATTTATGGACGAAATGCATATGTATAATAATATGTTCAATGTGTTTGATAAAATGCTCAAATGAGAATCATATCTGAATTGTTTGTTAAATGCTGTTATGAGTAACATATGTGACTACCTATTGCATTTGAATATGATTGGGACTACTACGTAGTCCAAGCAATTGGTAATGGTTCTTGATCGAGTGGTCGAACTAGTTTCGCCACATTAGATACGTTTGATGAATTCGAGCTGTACGATGAATGTCAACAGTGTTTGGGCCATGTGGAGTGCTTACGCACTCTATGTCGATTAATTCAGTGTACGCTCATACCAATCGAACTTGTCAAATAACCTGATTGGCCTATTGTGTGTTTACCATGTATGGATGCTACTGCTTGAATCTAAGGTACCACTTACAAATGTGAAACCTGTTTTAAACATGGTACCATGATCCTCTAATATTCATGAGCCGGGCATGGTGGTATAGGATACCATGGTCGAGCTGTCAACATACGCTGGGGTGACGAGCCTCCTCGTAGTCACCAGTAAGCAACCAAACTCGTGAGCCGAATACGGTAGTATGGGACACTGTATTCGGCCTGTCGGCCTACGTTGAGGTGACGAGCCTCCCCGTAGTGACCTCAAGTATAAACTTGGCCTACACCGAGGTGACGAGCCTCCCCGTAGGGACCTCGAGTGTAAACTCTTGAACTTGCCTATCCACTATTTTCATTAGGGGTGATGCCCTACAACTTGCCTTTCGTATGTGATTAACTAGGATTGACGACCCTAGATGGATCTTTTGTTTGGGTTAATGATATAAAGGAGGTACCTTAGCTTCCTGAATTTGTTGTATGAATAAGCCTAATCAATTACTTGGCTAACACGACCATGCACCGCATTGCATGTGCTTTGGTGAGGAAGCGCACGTTTAGGGAGTCTGTCATGCGCGATCGTGAGATGAAGTCGCTGAGGGAGTGCAGGTGAGGGCATGCATCATTACAACATACCATCTCTGCATTAATAAGAGTACTTAGGACATGATTGTTGTACTGCCTTATCATTACTGCTTGACTAAATTGATAATATGTTAACCTTTGCCTTATAGTACCACTAAGTTGATCACTCACTCCCACTCTGGGACGGTATTTTAAAACACCAACCGGACCCTGTTTTAGTTGCAGATGATGATGCAGCTTATGCAAAGGAGCCGGATTTCTTAGACGAGGAGTTCTCCTACGTGCAGCTCTCATGCCGGTATTTATAGACCTAGAGCTGCGTCGCCGGGATTACAGGTTTATGGATTAGTTGGACATTTACATTTTGAGATTTTGTAAAATTTGGAACAATACATGTATATATTCAGCTTGGTATCATACTCATACTCTGGGGATTAAGAAACACTTACATACTTTATATACCTATCTCAGTCTTCCGTTTGCTTAATTTAATTATCTCTGGAGTATGATATGTTGTTTTAGTGTAATCCCACTCATGTTTAATGCACTAATATGGACAAAATTTAAATATCATTATCTATGTTGCATAAGTGATGCGTTGAATCTCGAGAGTTGAGCTTTGGTTGACCCTCGAAATTTGGGGTGTTACAAAGAGTACCAACATGCTTTTGGGATATCGAACGGTCATTGAATGAGGCAATTCTGTTGCAACTTGGAAGATTGACAAGTTATCATTGCAATGAGATGAAATAGTAAAAATTTGACCTCTAAAGAAAGAGCTATGAGGGTTACTATTGGACAAGGAGATGAACGAAAAATTCAGGAACGACGACTGCGATCTCACTTACGGATGCCCAAATGGTCTCAGAATACCACGATTCCTGTCAGAAATGTAAGAGCGCTAAAGTACCTTTCAGATGACTAAAAATTGACCCAATCCAACATCAAATGATGGAGTTATTGGCGTGTTCATTGGATCACACTATTTGGAAAGATTAACAATCCATATTGAAAAATGACGATCGGAGAGTACCAACGTGCTTTTGGGATATCGAACGGTCTCTAAATTAGGCATTTCTTGTGCAACTTGGAAGCTTGATAAGTTATCATTACAATGAGTTAAAATAGTCTAAATTTGACCTCTGAAGAAAGAGTTATGAGGGTTACTATTGGACAAGGAGATGAAGGAAAAATTCAGGACCGACGACTGCGATCCCACTTCCGGATGCCCAAATGGTCTCGGAATACGCCAATTCCAGTAAAAAATGCAAGATACTATAGTACCTTTTAGATGACCAAAAATTGACGCAATTCGACATTAAATGATGGAGTTATTGGCATCTCCATTGGATCGTGCGATTTGGAAAGATTAACAATCCATATTGAAAAATGACGATCGAAGAGTTCCGACATGCTTTTGGGATATCGAACAGTCTCTGAATTTGGCAATTCTAGTCCAAGTTTGAAGATAAGTAAGCATTGCAATGACTAAAAATATTCTAAATTCAACCTCTAAAGAGAGAGTTATGAGGGTTAATATTGGACAAGGAGATGAAGGAAAAATTTAGGACCGACGACTACAATCCCACTTACGGATGCCCAAATGGTCTCGGAATACGACGATTCCAGTCAGAAATGAAAGACTATTAAAGTACCTTCCAAATGACAAAAAATTGACCCAATCCAACATCAAATGATGGAGTTATTAGCATCTTCATTGGATCGTGTGATGTGGAAAGATTAACAATCCATATTGAAAAATGACGATCGAAGAGTTCCAACATGCTTTTGGGATATCGAACGGTCTCCGAATTAGGCAATTCTGGTCCAATTTGGAAGCTTAACAAGTCCATTACAATGACATGAAATATTCTAAATTCGACCTCTGAAGAGAGAGTTATGGGGGTTGCTATTGGACATGAAGATGAAGAAAAAATTTAGGATGGATGACTGCAATCCCACTTATGGATGCCCAAATGGTCTCGTAATACGACGATTCCAGTCGAAAATGAAAGACCATTAAAGTACCTTTCAAATGACCAAAAATCGACCCAATCCGACATCAGATGATGGAGTTATAGGCATATCCATTGGATCGTGCAATTTGGAAAGATTAACAATCCATATTGAAAAATAATGATCGAAGAGTTCCAATGTGCTTTTGGGATATTGAAGGATCTCTGAATTAGGCAATTCTGGTGCAATTTGGAAGCTTAACAAGTTACCATTGCAATGAGTTGAAATAGTCTAAATTCGACCTCTGAATAGAGAGTTATAACAGTTACTATTGGACAAGGAGATGAAGAAAAAATTCAGGACCGACGATTGCGATCCCACTTACGGATGCCTAAATGGTCTCAGAATACGACGATTCCAGTCAGAAATGCAAAAGCACTAAAGTACCTTTCATATGATAAAAAATCAACCCAATTTGGCATCAAATGATGGCGTTAGTGGCATCTGCATTAGATTGCACGATTTGGAAAGATTGACAATCCATATTGAAAAATGACGATCGAATAGTACCAATGTGCTTTTGGGATTTCGAATGGTCTCTGAATTAGGCAATTCTGTTGCAACTTGGAAGCTTGACAAGTTACCATTGCAATGAGCTGAAATAGTATAAATTTGACCTCTGAAGAAAGAGTTATGAGGGTTACTATTAGACAAGGAGATGAAGGAAAAATTGAGGACCGACGACTGAGATCTCACTTACGGATGCCCAAATGGTCTCAAAATATGATGATTTCAGTTAGAAATGTAAGAGCACTAAAGTATCTTTCAGATGACTAAAAATCGACCCAATCCGACATCAAATGATGGAGTAAGGCATCTCCATTGGATTGCACGATTTGGAAAGATTAACAATCTATATTGAAAAATGACGATCGAAGAGTTCCAACATGCTTTTGGGATATCAAAGGTCTCTAAATTAGCCAATTCTGGCCCAATTTGGACGCTTGATAAGTTACCATTGCAATGAGCTGAAATAGTCTAAATTTGACCTCTGAAGAGAGAGTTATGAGGGTTTCTATTGGAGAAGGAGATGAAGGAAAAATTCAGGACCGACGTCTGCGATCCCACTTACGGATGCACAAATGGTCTCGGAATACGATGATTATAGTAAAAAAAATGAAAGAGCACTCAAGTACCTTTCAGATGATAAAAAATTGACCCAATCTAACATCAAATGATGAAGTTATTGACGTCTCCATTGGATCGTGCGATTTGGAAAGTTTAACAATCCATCTTGGAAAATGATGATTGAAGAGTACCAACTGCTTTTGGGATATCGAACGGTCTCTGAATTAAACAATTCTTGTGCAACTTGGAAGCTTGATAAGTTACCATTGCAATGAGCTAAATTATTCTAAATTTGACCTCTGAAGAAAGATTATGAGGGTTACTATTGGACAAGGACATGAAGGAAAAATTCAGGATCAACGACTGCGATCCCACTTACAGATGCCCAAATGGTCTCGGAATACGAAGATTCCAGTCATAAATGCAAGAGCACTAAAGTACTTTTCAGATGACCAAAAATTGACCCAATCCGATATCAAATGTTGGGGTTATTGGCATCTCCGTTAGATCGCACAATTTGGAAAGATTAACAATCCATATTGGAAAATGACGATCGAAGAGTTCCAACATGCTTTTACGATATCGAACGGTCTCTGAATTTGGCAATTATGGTCCAATTTGGAAGCTTGTAAGTTACCCTTGCAATGAGCTGAAATACTCTAAATTTGACCTCTGAAGAGAGAGTTATGAGGGTTACTATTGGACAAGGAGATGAAGGAAAACTTCAGGACTGACGACTGCGATACCACTTACGAATGCCCAAATGGTCTTAGAATACGATGATTCTAGTTAGAAATGAAAGAGCACTAAAGTACCTTTCAAATGACCAAAAATTGACCCATTCTAAGATCAAATGATGGAGTTATAGGCATCTCCGTTGGAGTACGCGATTTGGGAAGATTAACAATCCTTATTGAAAAATGACGATCGAAGAGTTCCAACGTGCTTTTAGGATATCGAATGATCTCTGAATTAGGCAATTCTGGTGCAATTTGGAAGCTTGACATGTTACCTTTGCAATGGGCTGAAATAGTCTAAATTCGACCTCTGAAGAAAGAGTTATGAGGGTTACTATTGGACAAGGAGATGAAGGAAAAATTCAGGACCGACAACTGCGATCACAATTATGGATGTCCAAATGGTCTCGAAATACGACGATTCCAATTAGAAATGCAAGAGCACTAAAGTACCTTTCAGATGACAAAAAATTGACCCAATCTGACATAAAATGATGGAGTTATTAGCATCTCCATTGGATCATGCGATTTGGAAAGATTAACAATCCATATTGAAAAATAACGTTTGAAGAGTACCAACGTGCTTTTGGGATTTCGAAAAGTCTTTGAATTAGGCAATTCTGGTGCAACTTGGAAGCTTGACAAGTTACCATTGCAATGAGCTGAAATAGTCTAAATTTGACCTCTGGAGAAAGAGTTATGAGGGTTACTATTGGACGAGGAGATGAAGGAAAAATTCACGATTGACGACTGCGATCCCCCTTACGAATGCCCAAATGGTCTCGAAATACGACGATTCCAGTTAGAAATGCAAGAGCACTAATGTACCTTTCAGATGACCAAAAATTGAACGAATCTGACATTAAATAATGGCATTATTGGCATCTCCGTTATCATGCGATTTGGAAAGATTAACAATCCATACTGAAAAATGACGATTGAAGAGTTCTAACATGCTTGTGGGATATCGAACTGTATTTGAATTACGCAATTCTCGTCCAATTTGGAAGCTTGACAAGTTACCATTGCAATGAGCTAAAATATTCTAAATTCAACCTCTAAAGAGAGAGTTATGAGGATTACTATTGGACAAGGAGATGAAGGAAAAATTTAGGACCGACGACTGCGATCCCACTTACGGATGCCCAAATGGTCTCGAAATTCGCTGATTCCAGTCGAAAATGCAAGAATACTAAAGTACCATTCAGATGACCAAAGATCGACCCAATCCAACATCAAGTGATGGAGTTATTGTCATCTCTGTTGTATTACGCGGTTTGGAAAGATTAACAATCCATATTGAAAAATGACAATCGAAGAGTTCCAACATGCTTTTGGGATATCGAACGGTCTCTGAATTAGGCAATTCTCGTGCAATTTGGAAGCTTGATAAGTTACCATTGCAATGAGCTGAAATAGTCTAAATTCGACATTTAAAGAAATAGTTATGAGGGTTACTATTGGATAAGGAGATAAAGGAAACATTCAGGACCGACGACTGCGATCCCACTTACGGATGCCCAAATGGTCTCGAAATACGCCGATTCCAGTTAGAAATGCAAGAATACTAAAGTACCTTTCAAATGACCAAAAATCGACACAATCTGACATCAAATGATGGAGTTATTGGCATCTCCGATGGAACACGTGGATTGGAAAGATTAACAATCCATATTGAAAAATGACGATCGAAGCATTCCAACAAGCTTTTGGGATATCGAACGGTCTCTCTATTAGGCAATTCTGGTCTAATTTGGAAGCTTGATAAGTTACCTTTGTAATGACCTTAAATATTCTAAAGTCGACCTTTAAAGGGAGAGTTATGAGGGCTACTATTTGAAAAGGAGATTAAGGAAAAATTCAGGACCAACGACTGCAATCCCACTTACGGATGCCCAAATGGTCTCTGAATACGATGATTCCAGACCTTCCAAATGACGAAAAATTGACCCAATCCGACATTAAAGGATGGAGTTATTGGCATCTGGGATATCGAACGGTCTCTGAATTAGGCAATTCTAGTCCAATTTAGAAGCTTGACAAGTTACCATTGTAATGACTTGAAATATTCTAAATTTAACTTCTGAAGAGAGAGTTATGAGGGTTACTATTGGACGTGGAGATGAAGGAAAAATTCAGGACTGACGACTGCAATCCCACTTACGGATGCCCAAATGGTCTCGGAATACGACGATTCCAGTCAGAAATGAAAGACCATTAAATTACCTTTCAAATGACCAAAAATTGACCCAATCCGACATCAAATGGAGTTATTGGCATCTCCATTGGATCACACAATTTGGAAAGATTAAAATCCATATTGAAAAATGACGATCGAAGAGTTCCAACATGCTTTTGGGATATTGAACGGTTTCTGAATTAGCCAATTCTGGTCCAATTTGGAAGCTTGACAAGTTACCATTGCAATGAGCTTAAATAGTCTAAATTCGAACTCTGAAGTGAGAGTTATGAGGGTTACTATTGGAGAAGGAGATGAAGGAAAAATTCAAGACTGGCGATTGTGATCCCACTTACGGATGCCCAAATGGTCTCGGAATACGATGATTCTAGTCAGAATGCAAGAGCACTAAAGTACCTTTCATTATGTGGAAAATGGGAAAATGAGATAAATTTTGAGATGGTTGTGAACCGTCTGCAAAATCCCTTAGTTTAAAGACGGCCTTTAACTGTCTCTAAAATTAGAGACGGTTCTTAACCATCTTTAATATGAAGCAAAATAGTCTTATTAATGTTGAACATCCAAAAATCATTTAAGATGGTTAGAATCTGTTGATAATTTCAGGGAAAAGACGGCTATCGACCATTTAGAATTAAAGATGATCCTTAGCTATCTTATATGCAGTCATCTGAGACAGTCAAAGACTGTCTGCCTTTGAGACGGTCATTGGCAGTCCCATAGCGGTCATCTAAGATGGTTAAAGACCGTCTGCATTAGAGGCGGTCATTAACAGTTTTATGGTGAACATCCACAAATCATTTAAGACGGTCAGAGGCTATCGGTAATGATGGATAAAAGACGGCTATTGACCGTCTGGAATAAAAGACGTCGTATGTAGTGGTCATTCGAGATGGTTAAAAACTGTCTACATTAGAGATGGTTGGGAGCAGTCTTATAGGCAGTCATTTGAGACTGTCAAAGATCGTCTACAATAGAGACCGTCCTTGGTCGTCTAATCCTTCGACTACGAAGGCACCCTCACACAAGGTGAAGCATGTCAAGGACACGGATTGTGCTCTGATAGTGTTAATGGAGGTCTTAGTTTTAGATCAAGCTGATCTTAGTTTTTTTCCCTTCATCTAGGTCTGTATGAACTAATCAATAGATTGGATGTCAAATAAATAGTCACTACAAGAAAACCCACTTTTACCAATGAAAATTTTCATCGCTAAATCCACATTTTTCTTAGGTAAAAATTTTTACCGATGATTTTTTTCGTTGGTAAATTCGTTGGTAAGAGATCGATGGTAAAGGCTTTTATCGACAAAAAAAGTTTCATCGGCAAAGGTAAGACTTTTACCGACGAAAATTTTCATCGGTAAAAAATAAGTAAAAACTTTTACCGACGATTTTTTTCGTAGGTAAAAATATTTACAAAACTTTTACCGACGAATGTTTTCATCGGTAAAAAATAAGTAAAAAAGTTTTACCGATAAGTTTTTTCATAGGTAAAAGAACTTACTATAAGGAGAAGTTATATGGGTCTTGGAATAATGTTAGTGACAAATCCACCTTGTCTATTAATATTATCATATTGTGTTAGGACATGACTCTAAAAATGAGATAAATCCAAATCTCAAATAATCTATGCTATAAGAGATAGTGGAGATGAAAATAGATGCATTGTGAGGCTTGACTTCGAGTATTTCTTGCCAACAAAGCAAGATTTTCTTATTTGTTGCCATTTAATTGGGCTACATTATTACATCAATCAGGTTTGGGTTCGGGTTTAGGTTTGGGTTTTCAAGTTTAGGCTTCGGTTTATGTTAGGGAGTTGAGATTAGGATTAGTTGTACGTCTAGGTTTAGGGATTTGAGAATACATTTAGGTTTTAGGTTTAGGTTTAGGTTTTAGGTTTTAGGTTTAGGTTTAGGTTTTAGGTTTAGGTTAAGGTTAGGTTATAGGCTATAAGTTTAGGTTATATGTTATATGTTAAAGTTTAGGTTAGGTTTTGGTTTAGGTTATAGGTTTTGGTTTAGGTTAAGGTTATAGGTTTAGGTTTAGGTTAAGGTTTAGGTTTAGGTTATAGGTTTAGGTTAAGGTTTAGGTTTACGTTATAGGTTATAGGTTATAGCTTTAGGGATTTGAGAATAGGTTAAGGTTTAGGTTTAGGAAATCGGGTTCAGGTTCGGGTTCGGGATCAGGTTTAGGTTAGGGAGTTGAGATTAGGATTAGGAGTAGGTTTAGGTTTAGGGATTTGAGAATACATTTAGGTTTTAGGTTTAGGTTTAGGTTTTAGGTTTAGGTTATAGGTTTAGGTTTAGGTTATAGGTTTAGGTTTACGTTATACGTGTAGGTTATAGGTTTAGGTTTAGGTTTAGGTTAGGTTATAGGTTAAGGTTTAGGGAATTGAGTGTAGGTTATAGGTTATAGGTTTAGGTTATAGGTTATACGTTATAGGTTAATGTTTAGGTTATAGGTTAAGGTTTAGGTTTAGGTTTTCAAGTTTAGGTTTGAGTTTTCAAGTTTAGGTTTAGGTTTAGGTTTAGGTTTAGGTTAGGGAGTTGGGATTAGGATTAGGTGTAGGTTAAGGTTTAGGGATTTGAGAATACATTTAGGTTTTAGGTTTAGGTTTAGGTTATAGGTTTAGGTTATAGGTTATAGCTTTAGGGAATTGAGAATAGGTTAAGGTTTAGGGTTAGGAAATCGGGTTCGGGTTCGGGATCAGGTTTAGGTTTGGGTTTTCAAGTTTAGGTTTAGGTTTAGGTTAGGGAGTTGAGATTAGGACTAGGTGTAGGTTTAGGTTTAGATTAGGGAGTTGAGATTAGGATTAGGTGTAGGTTTAGGTTTAGGGATTTGAGAATACATTTAGGTTTTAGGTTTAGGTTTAGGTTTAAGTTATAGGTTATAGGTTAAGATTTAGATCATAGGTTTTGGTTTAGGTTAAGCTTATAGGTTTAGGTTTAGGTTAAGGTTTAGATTTAGGTTATAGGTTTAGGTTAAGGTTTAGGTTTAGGTTATAAGTTATAGCTTTAGGGAATTGAGAATAGGTTTAGGTTTAGGTTTAAGAAATCGGATTTGGGTTCAGGATCAGGTTTAGGTTTGGGTTTTCAAGTTTTGGTTTAGGTTTAGGTTTAGTTTAGGGAGTTGAGATTAGGATTAGGTTTAGGTTTAAGTTTAGATCTAGGTTTAGGGATTTGAGAATACATTTAGGTTTTAGGTTTAGGTTTAGGTTTTAGGTTTTAGGTTTAGGTTATAGGTTTAGGTTTAGGTTTTAGGTTTAGGTTAAGGTTAGTTTATAGGTTATAAGTTTAGGTTATAGGTTATAGGCTAAGGTTAAGGTTATAGGTTTTGGTTTAGGTTAAGGTTATAGGTTTAGGTTTAGGTTATAGGTTTAGGTTAAGGTTTAGGTTTACGTTATAGGTTATAGGTTATAGGTTATAGATTTAGGGAATTGAGAATAGGTTAAGGTTTAGGTTTAGAAAATCGAGTTCGAGTTCGGGTTCGGGATCGGGTTTAGGTTTGGGTTTTCAAGTTTAGGTTTAAGTTTAGGTTAGGGAGTTGAGATTAGGATTAGGTATAGGTTTAGGTTTAGTGATTTAAGAATACATTTAGGTTTTAGGTTTAGGTTATAAGCGTAGGTTATAGGTTTAAGTTTAGGTTAGGTTATAGCTTAAGGTTTAGGGAATTGAGTTTAGGTTATAGGTTATAGGTTATACGTTATAGGTTAAGGTTTAGGTTATAGGTTAAGGTTTAGGTTTAGGTTTGGGTTTTCAAGTTTAGGTTTAGGTTTAGGTTAGGGAGTTGAGATTAGGATTAGGTGTAGGTTTAGGTTTAGGGATTTGAGAATACATTTAGGTTTTAGGTTTAGGTTTAGGTTATAGGTTATAGCTTTAGGGAATTGAGAATAGGTTAAGGTTTAGGTTTAGGAAATCGGGTTCGGGTTCGGGATCGGGTTTAGGTTTGGGTTTTCAAGTTTAGGTTTAGGTTTAGGTTAGGGAGTTGAGATTAGGATTAGGTGTAGATTTAGGTTTAGAGTTTTGAGAATACATTTAGGTTTTAGGTTTAGGTTTAGGTTATAGGTTATAAGTTTAGGTTATAGGTTATAAGTTATAGGTTAAGGTTTAGGTCGTAGGTTTTGGTTTAGGTTAAGCTTATAGGTTAAGTTTAGATTTAGGTTATAGGTTTAGGTTAAGGTTTAGGTTAAGGTTTAGGTTTAGGTTATAGCTTTAGGAAATTGAGAATAGGTATAGGTTTAGGTTTAGGAAATAGGGTTCGGGTTCAGGTTTGGGTTTTCAAGTTTAGGTTTAGGTTTAGGTTTAGGTATAGGTATAGGTTAGGGAGTTGAGATTAGGATTAGGTTTAGATTTAGGTTTAGGTCTAGGTTTAGGGATTTGAGAATACGTTCAGGTTTTAGGTTTAAGTTTTAGGTTTTAGGTTATAGGTTTAGGTTATAGGTTTAGGTTTAGGTTTTAGGTTTAGGTTAAGGTTAGTTTATAGGTTATAAGTTTAGATTATAGGTTATAGGTTAAGGTTTAGGTTATAGGTTTTGGTTTAGGTTATAGGTTTTGGTTTAGGTTAAGGTTATAGGTTTAGGTTTAGGTTAAGGTTTAGGTTTACGTTATAGGATATAGGTTATAGGTTATAGGTTATAGCTTTAGGGAATTGAGAATAGGTTAAGGTTTAGGTTTAGGAAATCGGGTTCGAGTTCGGGATCGGGTTTAGGTTTGGGTTTTCAAGTTTAGGTTAGGGAGTTGAGATTACGATTTGGTGTAGGTTTAGGTTTAGCGATTTGAGAATACATTTAGGTTTTACGTTTAGCTTTAGGTTCTAGGTTATAGGTTTAGGTTTATGTTAAGGTTAAGGTTAGGTTATAGGTTATAAGTTTAGGTTATAGGTTAAGGTTTAGGTCATAGGTTTTGGTTTAGGTTAAGGTTATAGGTTAAGGTTATAAGTTTAGGTTAAGGTTTAGGTTTAGGTTATAGGTTTAGGTTTAGGTTATAAGTTATAGCTTTAGGAAATTGAGAATAGGTTAAGGTTTAGGTTTAGGAAATTGGGTTCGGGTTCGGGATCGGGTTTAGGTTTGGGTTTTCAAGTTAGGTTTAGGTTTAGGTTTAGTTTAGGGAGTTGAGATTAGAATTAGGTTTAGGTTTAAGTTTAGGGATTTGAGAATACATTTAGGTTTTAGGTTTTTGTTTAGGTTATAGGTTATAGGTTTAGGTTTAGGTTATAAGTGTAGGTTATAGTTTATGTTTAAGTTAAGTTATAGGTTAAGGTTTAGGGAATTGAGTTTAGGTTATCGGTTATAGGTTTAGGTTATAGGTTATACGTTATAGGTTAAAGTTTAGGTTATAGGTTAAGGTTTAGGTTTAGGTTTAGGCTAAGGTTTAGGTTAAGGTTAAGGTTTAGGTTTAGGTTTAGGTTATAAGTTATAGCTTTAGGGAATTGAGAATAGGTTAAGGTTTAGGTTTAGGAAATTGGGTTCGGGTTCGGGATCGGGTTTAGGTTTGGGTTTTCAAGTTTAGGTTTAGGTTTTCAAGTTTACGTTTCGTTTAGGTTTTGGTTAGGGAGTTGAGATTAGGATTAGGTGTAGGTTTAGGTTTAGAGATTTGAGAATACATTTAGGTTTTAGGTTTAGGTTTAGGTTTTAAGTTTATGTTATAAGTTATAGGTTATAGGTTATAGCTTTAAGGAATTGAAAATAGGTTAAGGTTTAAGTTTAGGAAATCGGGTTCGGGTTCGAGATCGGGTTTAGGTTTGGGTTTTCAAGTTTAGGTTTAGGTTAAGGAGTTGATGTTAGGATTAGGTGTAGGTTTAGGTTTAAGGATTTGAGAATACATTTAGGTTTTAGGTTTAGGTTAAGGTTATAGGTTCAAGTTAGGTTTAGGTTTAGGTTATAGGTTATAGGTTGTAGGTTATAGCTTTAGGGAATTGAGAATAGGTTAAGGTTTACGTTTAGGAAATCGGGTTCGGGTTTGAGATTGGGTTTAGGTTTGGGTTTTCAAGTTTAGGTTTAGGTTTAGGCTAGGGACTTAAGATTAGGATTAAGTGTAGGTTTAGGTTTTGGGATTTAAGAATACATTTAGGTTTTAGGTTTAGGTTTAGGTTAGAGGTTTAGGTTTAGGTTATAAGTGTAGGTTATAGGTTTAGGTTTAGGTTAGGTTATAGGTTAAGGTTTAGGGAATTGAGTTTAGGTTATAAGTTATAGGTTTAGGTTGTAGGTTATACAATATAGGTTAAGGTTTAGGTTATAGGTTAAGGTTTATGTTTAGGTTATAGGTTTAGGTTTAGGTTAAGGTTTAGGTTATAGGTTTTGGGATTTGAGAATAGGTTTAGGTTATAAGTATAGGTTTAGGTTAATGTTGTAATTTATAGGTTTATGTTATAAGTATAGGTTTAGGTTAATGTTGTAGGTTATAGGTTTAGGTAATAAGTTTAGGTTTAGTTTTAGGTATTAGTTTTAACTGTAGGTTTAGGTTTAGGGTTATACTAGGGTCTTCTCTAATAATTTCGAGTTAATACATAAACATGGCTTCTCCAAATGGCCAGGCCACTCCAATGTCATCCATAGGAAATGGATAGCTTCATCATGGTCATAACAGCAGTTCCCACCTTCCAAGGACCCCCACTCAACATCCGGATAGCTCCGACGCACATCCGAGTCTGCTCCAATTTCGAGCAAATATATAAACACGGCCTGTCCAAATGGCTAGGTCACTCCAATGCTATCCATAGGAAATGAATAGCTTCATCATGGTCATAACAGCAGTTCCCACCTTCCAGGGACCCGTGCTCAATATCCGGATAGCTCCGATGCACATCCAGGTTTGCTCCATCAATTTCGAGCTAATGTATTTAAAAACAACATAAAAGGTAAGTAAAGCAAGAAACATCCATATGAAGATATTGAGGGGAATTACTAGTGTATCTATATTCCTTTTATATACTAGGTTGATTTTGAGTTGATTATGACTAGGATATTAATATATCTGTACATTTCTCGAACAAGCCAAATTTGGGAATTAGGGATTTTTAGAATCTCAACACCTTACATATCTATACATTTCTCGAACAAGCCAAATTAGGGAATTAGGGAGCCATGAATAGCCGCTGAAAGCAACCTAACTGAAATGAACCTTCAGTGATCCAAGTATGCACTGCAACTAAGAGCTTCATCCAAGACCGAAATATTTGGTTTCAAGACTGTTGGAAATAATGTGATGAAAATAGTATATAATATTTGAAAAAATAGAAAATTAAATAATATAATAAAGTAAGTAAAGATAACTTAATTATTTGAGTCAAAGAATGATTGAGTCACTCGGCTTGAAACCAAATCTACCCTTTTTGAATCGCGTCCTAAGTGTAATAGGAATCTTGGACAGTTGGCCTTCATGATACAATGATTATTACCAAGTCCCAACGGTGAACTCTTTGTATATGGGCTTGAATCAGCATGCAGAATTTAATTGAAGTGAGTTGACTCGGCAGCGAACTCAGTTGGCAAAACAACAATAAACCAGATATGGATTTTGAAGAAATGAAAAAAGATATCATTGGTTTTTAATTAAAAATTTGAAAAATGAGTAGATATATATATATATATATATATATATATATATATATATATATATATATATATATATATATATATATAGAGAGAGAGAGAGAGAGAGAGAGAGAGAGAGAGAGAGAGAGAGCTAAATAACAAGTTCAGGAAATAGCTAAATTATATTCATGACTATAACTGCTACTATGCATGAATTCCAAGATGTTTGTAAATGTTAATAAAGAAAATAGAAATAAATAAATAAAAGACAGAAGCTGAAATTCCCAATTCTAAAATTACTCAGCTCCCCAAGATTCTAAAATCCCTAAATTCCTAATTTGTAAAATCAGAAAAACACCAATTTTAGG
Source organism: Magnolia sinica (assembly GCF_029962835.1). Lineage (NCBI taxonomy): Eukaryota > Viridiplantae > Streptophyta > Magnoliopsida > Magnoliales > Magnoliaceae > Magnolia > Magnolia sinica. The sequence continues at coordinate 31,186,490 of NC_080587.1, forward strand.
TCCACATTCAAATCTGTAAGCCCTAAAATCCCCAAATCCAGGTCGGATTGTTGGGTAAGGTGGGCTACACGGCCCATTGCGACTAACATCACTATGGGCCCCACCTAGCATATCAACAGGTTGTATGACAAATAAACATTCCGGTGGAATCCACCCTAAAATCTGAAAAACCCTAAATCGGAATTGAGATCATCCCAAGCACTCTCTTCCCCTCCTTCACTTACCCTCTCTGCAATCTCTTGCTCTTCCTCTCTGCAATCTCTCTCCGTCTACAATGACCGCCCTCCGTCTCTGTAATCTCTCTCCGTCTGCAACGACCGCCCTCCCTCTCTGCAGTCTCTCTCTCTCTCTCTCTCTCTCTCTCTCTCTCTCTCTCTTTGTCTCTGTCTACAATGACCACCCTCCCTCTCTACAATGTCTCTCTCTGTTTGCAACGACCGCCTTCCCTCTCTACTCGTCCCTAAAACGGTAGGGTTTGATCGCAATGTTTCCTTTTCTACTTTGAAAATGGGAGTGGATTAGGTGTTACTCGTATGCATGCTCACCTGTGCACATGCGCATGTGCAATCCTTTCCACACGTGTCATGGGACTCTAATCCGAACGTTTCATGTGATGAAACATCCCATTAAACCCCCAGGGACTAATTTTCACTATGATCTGAAACTCTAGTGGGTCATAGAAAAGTGATATGAAAATCAAAGGAGAAAACTATTTTCCTTGGACATGGCCCACGAAAGTTTTGGATCAATGTATGTTGTGCCCACCATGAATATATGTAGTCTATCCAAGCCGTTCATCCGTTTTTCTAAATAATTTAAGGGGTTGAACCCAAAATTGAAGCATATCAAAAGATCGAGTAGATCATACCACATGAAACAGTGGGAATAATGATTTCCACCATTGAAACCTTACTAGGCCCCCCAATGATGTTTATTTGTCATCCAACCTGTTCATAAGATCGTATAGACATGGATGAATGGAAAACATAAAAATAAGCTTGATCCAAAACTTATGTGGCCCCCAAGAATTTTTCAACAGTAGATGTTCAATTCACACTTGTTTTCTATTGTGTGGTCCATTTTAGTGTTGGATATGCTTAATTTTTGGGTTAAAGTCCTAAACTTATCCGATAAAATGGATGGACGGAGTGGATCAAATACATAAATCATGGTCTACCTCATGGAGTTTACTCAGTATGCTGAAATTTAGATGTGCTCCATGAGCCGACAAAACAGATGAATGGTGTGGATACACAAATATCATCTTGATATAAAAGTTTTGTGGCCTTTAGAAGTTTTTAATGGTGGGCGTCACTGTCCCACTATTTTCTATGCTGGGGTCCACTGGTCCATTTCAGATTATGATATGCCTCATTTTTAGTCTCATGCCATAAGATGATCTTTAAAAATAGATGGACGGCATGGATTACACACATACATCATGGTGGGGCCCACACAGCACCAACCACCTGCCATTGGATGGTGTAGGGGGAGTAGCCAATTCGTTCCCCTTATTTGTTGTGTGGTCCATTTAATCTTTGGATATGATTCATTTTTTGGATAATTCTATAAAATGATCTCAAAAAATGAATGAACGGTGTAGGTTGAGTTTTGGATTTACCAAAAATTTGGGATCAATCCACACCATTCATCCATTTTTCAATATAATTTTAGAGAATTATCCAAAAAATGAATCATATCCAAAGATTAAATGGACCACACCACAAAAGGGGAATGGATTGGCTACTCCCCCTGACACCATCCAATGGCTAGTGGTTGGTGCTCTGTGAGCACTACCATGATGTATGTGTTTAATCCATGTCGTCTATCTATTTTTAAAGATCATCTTATGGTATGAGACCAAAAATGAGATATATCCAAATCTTAAATGGACTACATTCTAGGAAACAGTGTTGAATGAGCGTTAAATTAACAGTGTAGTGGGCCTTAGGAGGATTTTAATGATGGATATATAATAATTTTAATGATGTCAAAGTGGCACGTGCGTGCGATGTAATCTATCCATCGGGTGGGTTCAACCATGTAAATGCTATTACGATTCCAAAACCCAACTCAAAATCTAGATACAAAGACCTGATGGATACCTGATGGGTACTCGAACCCAATTAGATCCATGTCCAGGTATTTAAGAACCATACCAGTACCCAGCAAGTCCCGAACTTGGTTAGCCTAGGAATAGGTGCTATAAGACCCGACCCAAACCAAACCCATTGACAGTCCTATTAATAAGGGCTCCATAGACCCCAAAGATTATCCTTGACAAGTCCACCAGGTGGAATCATGGGAATCCTTTCCAAGTACTTATGCAACTTGCATGGCAATTGTCACCTTCATGGATGAAGATCTGTTGCTGGTGACAGGCACATAACTGCATTTTTCCATTGTTAGTGGCAAGCTGTATCATGCTTTAATAAGTGCTCTCATAAACCTAAACAATATCTTTGACAAGCCCACCAGGTGGAATAAAGAGAATCCTTAACAACCACTTGGGCAGCTTGCACGACGAGTACCACCTTTGTGGAAATTATTATTCCGCACTGTTTCGCGTGGCATGGCACTTGAGTTTTGGATTTACCTAAAAATTTGGGATCAACCCAAACCGTTCATCCATTCTTCTAAATCATTTTAGTGAATTATCCAAAAAATGAATCATATCCAAAGATTAAATGGACCACACCACAAATAAGGGGAACAAATTACCTACTCCCCCTAACACCATCCAATGGCTGGTGGTTGGTGCTCTATGGCTTGGCCACACCATGATGTATGTGTTTAATCCATGCCGTCCATCTATTTTTAAAGATCATCTCATGGCATGAGACAAAAAATGAGGCATATCCCAATTTGAAAATGGACCACATTACAGGTAACGGTGTTGAATGAGCGCAACCATTTAAAACATTTTGGAGGCCATAAAAGTTTTGGATCGAGATGATTTTTGTTTTTCCCCTTCATCTAGGCATGTATGACCTAATAAATAGATTGGATACCAAATAAACGGTACAGTGGGCCTTACGAGGGTTTAAATGATGGATATCCAATCACTATTGTTTTCATGTGGTGTGGTCCACTTGATATTTATATACCTCTCATTTTTGGCCCCATCATGATGTATGTTTTATATCCACACCTTCCATCCATTTGGAGAGATCATTTTAGGGAAATATCCAAAGAATGAGTTAAATCTAAAGATCCAGTGGACCCCAGCACAAAAAACAGTGGGACAGTGACGCCCACCATTAAAAACTTCTAAAGGCAACAAAAGTTTTATATATATCAATATGATATTTGTGTTTTCCCTTATTTAATGTATTTTTTAACTTTTGAATAGGTTGGATTTCGAATAAACATTATGATGGGCCTTAATATAGTTTCAACGGTGGGAATCACTCTCTCCACTGTTTTCTGTGGTGTGGTCCACTACAGATTTATATCTACCTCATTCTCTAGATCATGACTTAAAATGATATCTCAAAATGGATGGACAGTGTGGATATAACAAATACATCATAGTGAGGCCCACAGAAAATGGTGATGTCAGTCCAAGAGACGCCCACTCATTGCAGCGACTCGTAAAACGCCACTCGCAAAGGCACATCTATTAGAAGTTCTATGGGGCCCATTACAATATTTGTATTTAATCTAAGCCATCCATCCATTTTGACATTAATTTTAATGCATTAGCCACAAAAAGTAGGTAAATTGAAAGCTCAAGTGGACCACACCATGGGAAACAGTGGAGATTAAGTGCCTTTTGTTGATTTCTAGTGTGGTCCATGTGAGCCTTCTATTTTCTAAATTTTTTGGGATAAAGCCCTAAAACATTAGTTGAAATTAATGAATGGCAAAGATAAATGATATATATTAGGGTGGGGCTACATTTCTTCTCAAGTGGTCGTCCACATTTCATTCCAGCGCCCACAAAAAAGCCCTTTCGCTCCTTTCTTCTATCTTCTCCCCACCCCTCTCTCTCTCTCTCTCTCTCTCTCTCTCCATCTCTATAAGTGCTATAGTTTTTATCCCTGTCTGTTGTCAAATTTGTGATGACAAAATCACTGTTATGTTATATATAACTTGCTTAAGTGAAGCTCTTTCAAAGATCAACATTCATGAACAAGCTAAGCTCACAACAAGCAAAGCTCACAAGTACAAGGATCAATCTTGAATGAAAGAACTGCTCACAAGACAAGACTCAAGATCTTGAATGAAAGAACTGCTCACAAGACAAGACTGAAGCTGCAAGACTTCAAGAAGAGTTCAAGGCAGTTTGTACACTTTCAAGATTGAGCTGCATCAAGGTTTGATCTACATCAAGACTTCAAGGTTCATACTTCAAGGTCTCAAGTTCCGAATGTTTCAATGTCCATACTTCATGGTTAAGGTTTGATTGACCATAGGTTAACCTTAGAAGTAGGTCATTTCGGATACATAAACCGAATATTTATTTTACATGTGATTGGTCTATTCTTCGACTAGTCCTAGGTCTTCTTTGACTAGTCTTAGACTTGCTTCGACCAGTCTAAGATATTCCTCGAGCAGTCGTGAGTTTGTTACAAATTTCGGATAAAATCTGTTAGCCTTCGACTAGTCCAGGAATCTGTTCGACCAGTCGTAGGAACAGTGTCGACTGATCTTCGACCAGTCGTACAATCTTCGACTCGAAGTCCAGCGAAGATTTGCAGGACCTACGACCAGTCGAAGGAAACCTACGACCAGTTGTAGGTGACCTACGACCAGTCGTAGAACGGTCAAAGCATATCCCGCCGGATTTTTCAAATATCTGTTATGGCTTCGACTAGTCGAAGAACACTCTAGACCAGTCGAAGACTCGATCTTCTCACTTATAAATAGTCGCGAATCTCAGAAGAAATCATCGATTTAATTAATCTATTCAAGCCAATCTTCGTCGAACTTCTAAGAGATAATTCTGTGCTCCATCTAAGCTAAGTGTGCTTATTTAATATTATCTTTCCTTAGCTTTATTTTAATTGATTTTGTTTCTGCTATTCCAATCTGATTTGATAAAGAGGAATTATTATTCCCTTTCTTTGGAATCAAAATCAATTAAGGCAAGCCCTATTTGATTTAATTTAAAATCTATTAGAATTAGAACCATTGTAATCGAGTACTGGACATTGAACTTGGACATTCAATCATCTACTTTGATTTGGTTCTACCGGGCTGCTACAACGAAGGAGATATTCAGGTATTTTACATATTGTAAATTCCTTTCTATTATTTTGGTTTCTTTCAAGATTTGCCAGAAAAATCTTGTTATAATTGGTTATCTGAGGAAAGCCAGGAAAACTCAGAAGTGGGGTTTTTTTAATTGTGTAAGCCCACATACAAAGACACAATTGTAAGGGTTTTGGGTGAACCTGGGAAAACCTATTTTTAGTGAACGCTAATATCCCCTGTGTGAGGATATTAGGAGTGGAGTAGCTTTTTGTGTGGCTGTTGTTTAATAGTTGGTGAACACACAGGCGAACCACTATAAACCCTTGTGTTGTGGTTGAATGATTTATATTTCTAATTTTTTATTCTTTTGTGGGATGTATGCATGGTGGTGAATGTTGTAATCATTTAATTCAAGCTTTGTGAGAATGTTGTAATAGTTTAGAATTTATTTTCTGCTATTCCTTTATCAGCTTGATTTTTCAATTTCATTTAAAAGTTGTTCCAGCAAGGTTGCCTGCCATTTTTATGGTGTATGGCTGTCCCTAGAACAATACATTTTTAATTACAAGTTATTTCAATTCAGTTTATATTTATTATTGTATTCCTCTTCGATTTGAGAATTGATACAAAGATCTTTCTAGAAATAAGGTTGTCCTACCATAAACTCTGTTTTTAGTGTAAGGTTGTCCTTAGAACAACGTTTGTATCAACCTCTCAAGATCTGAATTTTGAGGTTATTTTAATTTACTGCATTGTGATTTACTTTGGCTATCATATTCATTTTAATTCCGCTGTTATAAGTTTTAATTTGGCATTGTCCTATTCACCCCCCCTCTAGGACATATAGCTTGGCCTTTTCAAGTGGTATCAAAGCCTAATAGCTCTTTTTTATTCTTGGATTTAATTCCTGAGCTAACGATTTAAGCTATTTAAGATGTCAAATTTTGATAGCCTTTCAGTCACTAGGCCTCCACCCTTTGATGGCTCCAATTATGCCTACTGGAAAGCCAGAATGAGGATCTTCCTCAAATCAATGGATGAAAATGTGTGGCAAGCCATAGTGACTAAATGGAATCCTCCTATCATGGAAGTTACTGGAGTTGACGGTTCAAAATCAATGAAAGTCACACCATATTACCAATGGACCACTCTTCAGAAAAGTGAGAGTAGTGCAAATGCTAAAGCACTAAATGCAATTACTTGCGCACTATCACCGGATGAGTTCAAAAGAATCATTTCCTGTGATACTGCAAAGCAAGCTTGGGATATATTAGAAATGACACACAAGGGTACTACAATTGTCAAAAAATCTAAAGTCCAACTCCTCACAACCAGATTTGAAGAAATTCATATGGAGGAAAATGAAATGTTTATGGACTTTTACACTAGATTGAATGACATTGTAAACTCAATGTGGGGTCTTGGCGATAAAATCCCAGAAAGTAAAGTGTGTGCAAAAATATTACGCTCACTTCCTGAACGGTTCAATTCTAAAGTAATTGCGATCCAGGAACTTCGTGATACGGATAATATGAGGGTAGAAGAACTAGTTGGTTCACTACAAACCTACGAGTTAAACTTTAAAGCTCCTAAAGGTAAATCTATCGCACTAAAATCTTCTAAATGTAATTCAGAAGAAAATTCTGATTCAGAAGATGATATGGCTCTTTTAGCTAAAAAATTTTACAAGATTTTCAAAAGCAAGAAAAGGGTTGATTTTCAAAAATCAAATGACAAAAAGAAGTTTAGACCCAAATTTCAAAAATCTTTGAAAGATAGTCAATGTTACAACTGTCTAGAATATGGGCACTTAGCAAATAGATGTCCTAAAAGGGACAAACCCAAGAAGAAGGGTATGTTGGCTACATGGGATGAATCATCTGATTCTGAAGGTTCTTCTGAATCAGAAGATTCTGAAACTGAGTCGGGCAATGAGGTTAAAGCTCTTATGACTCTAGCCAAATTCACATTTTCAGATAATGACTCTACAAGTGAAGAAAATCTGAATAGTGAATATGAAAATGAAGATGATCTTCAAGACGCTCACAATGCCCTATATAAGGAAAGTTGTAAAATTGCTGTCAAACTTAAAATTCAAAAAGAATAGTTTTCTAAACTCAAAAAATGTTTTGAATCACTTGTCTTAGAAAAATCACAAATTTCAGATTGTTTTGAAAAATCAAAATGCGATTTGGAATTCAAAAACTCACTAATTGTTGATTTAAAATCTGAAATTGAGAATCTTAAAACTGAAGTATCTTCTCTTCTGAGTCTAAAGGACACATGGAAATATGCCCAAGGTGATCCAAAGTTAGAGAAACTTTTATCCGGATCAAGAAAATGTGGCGATCGATCCGGGTTGGGCTATGATAAAAATTTTCCTCCTAAACAAAAGTATACTCCTCCTATGTTTGTTAAAGGAGAGTCCTCAAACTCAAAAGGGAAAAGTACTTATCAAGATTTTTCTAAAAATTCAAAAACTTTTCAAAAACCTAGAAACAGCCATGTCAACTTTAATCAGAAACGAAATCCACTAGCTGAAAAGATAGTTGATTTACTCAAGGAGCTCTTAAAATCTAACTCTATAGGTCATTCCTACAAATGTACACAAAAGAAGACCAACTATGTTCCTAAACCCAAAATAGTTATGAAATGGGTTCCTAAAGTCACCTGCTTGGTTGCTCACACTGCTTTCAAAGCAACAAGTCATTCAAAGTGGTACCTAGACAGTGGATGCTCCAGGCATATGACAGGTGACAAAGCTTTATTCACCGATCTGAAAGATATGACTGATGGTTCAGTCACATTTGGTGATGGTAGCAACTGCAAGATTATAGGCCAAGGTACGGTTCAACTTTTTAATCTTCCGGTGTTTAAAAATGTTTTATACGTTGAAGGCCTAAAGCACAACTTGCTTAGTATATCACAAATATGTGATAATAACCATAATGTTCGGTTTTCTAATCAAAGCTGTGAAATACTAAACAATAAGGGTTCTGTAATATTAACTGGACGTAGAACCTCTGAAAATTGCTATATTATTAGTGAATCCAGCTCATCTAATCAAACATGTTACATGGTCCATACAGACAAGACTGATTTATGGCACAAACGTCTTGGACATGTACATTATCAAAATTTATATCGATTGAGCAAACGAGAACTTGTAAGAGGTTTACCCAAACTTCAGAAATTAGATAAAATATGTGGTGAGTGCCAGATAGGCAAACAAACAAAGAACTCACACAAAAAGGTGAATTCAAATACCACATCTACACCACTCGAACTTCTCCACATGGATCTGATAGGACCTACCAGAACGGAAAGTCGTGGTGGTAAAAAGTATATCCTGGTAATAGTTGATGACTTTACCAGATATACGTGGGTAGTCTTCTTAAGGGATAAATTTGAAACCCTTGAAGAAGTAAGAAAAGTTCTCAAAAGGATTCAATTTGAAAAATCCTCTCAAATCAGTAAAATTCGTAGTGATCATGGATCTGAATTTGAGAATAGCAATTTTAAGAAGTTCTGTACCAACCAAGGTATATTACATGAATTCTCTGCTCCCAAAACTCCACAACAAAATGGAATTGTTGAAAGAAAGAATAGGGTGCTTCAAGAAATGGCTAATGTCATGTTGAATAGCATGAAGCTCTCTAAAAATCTTTGGGCTGAAGCAGTCAACACAGCTTGCTATATTATTAACCGAGTCTACACTAGAAAAGATAATAATAAAACGACTTACGAATTGTGGGATGTAAAACATACATAATTACATATATCCTCAAGTTGTCTACGGGTGTGAACACCAGTGAGAGGGTTTTCAAGAATTTGTGTGGTTGGATGATCTTTAACAGTCCTCAACTCAGAATCAGTCTGATTCGATAAAGTATCGGGTTTATCAATGATTAGTACTTCATCATTATCTGAATTAGAAATTAGTGTGTTTAAGTGATCATCAATGACAACATTAATGGATTCTTGAATCACACCAGTCCTTTTGTTCAGGACCTTATAAGCTCGACTGTTTAAAGAATATCCTAGAAAAATACCTTCATCACTCTTCGTATCGAACTTTTCCAAATTTTCACGATCACGTAAAATATAGCACTTGCTGCCAAAAAGGCTAGACTGGTGGTACAAGGTTATACTCAAATTGAAGGGATTGATTTCGATGAAACCTTTGCACCAGTAGCACGTCTTGAATCTATCAGACTATTTATATCCATTGCATGTTTTAGAAAGATAAAGATCTATCAGATGGATGTGAAAAGTGCTTTTCTAAATGGCGATTTACATGAAGAAGTCTATGTTGAACAACCAATGGGATTTGAAGATTTCAAAAATACTGATCATGTATATCGGCTTAAAAAGGCACTTTATGGATTAAAACAAGCACCTAGGGCATGGTATGAGAAACTAACGAAATTTCTTTTAAGTCATAATTTTCAAATGGGATCTGTTGATAAAACTCTGTTTGTTAAGAAACATAATGATCATATCTTAATGGTGCAGATTTATGTTGATGATATCATTTATGGATCAACTTGTACTGACTTGACTACTGAGTTTGCAGATTTGATGAAATCACAGTTCGAAATGAGCATGGTTGGGGAATTGACTTATTTCCTTGGATTGCAAGTAAAGCAACAACCTGAAGGAATATTCATTTCTCAATCTAAGTATGCCTTGAATCTAATCAAAAGATTTGGATTTGAGAATGGGAAGAATTTCGATACTCCTATGAGTACTACCCTGAAACTATCAAAAGACTCTAATGGTAAAAATGTTGACTCAAAACTTTATCGAATTTAACTGCTAGTAGACCTGATATTTCACTAAGTGTTGGTATTTGCGCAGGATATCAATCTGATCCAAAAGAATCTCACTTGATTGCTGTCAAGCGAATTATTAGATATGTCGCAAGTACTGTAAATCTTGGTCTCTGGTATCCTCATGAAACCAATGTCCAATTAGCTGGGTACTCGGATGCTGACTGGGCTGGTAATCTAGATGATAGAAAATCAACCAGTGGTGGTTGTTTTTAAATTGGAAATTGTCTAGTTTCCTGGTTTAGTAAGAAACAAAATTCTATATCACTTTCAACAGCTGAAGCTGAGTATATCGCAGCTGGTAATGCATGTACACAGCTTGTTTAGATGCAACGAATGCTAAGTGATTATGGAATTAAACAGGATTCTATGTTATTACATTGTGATAATTCCAGTGCGATAAATATTTCAAAAAATCCTATTCAGCATTCTCGTACTAAGCATATTGACATTAGATTTCATTATATAAGGGAATTAGTAGAAGAAAAAGTTATATCTCTAGAATATATTCCTACTGAAGATCAACGTGCTGATATTTTCACAAAACCTCTTGATAAAAGCAGGTTCAAAAAGATGAAATTTGATCTTGGCATGTGCATTTTAAATTGATAATTTATGCCTTCTTGTATAATATTGTATATATTTGCTAGATTGAATTTCAATTTTTGTTTAAATTGTAAGAAAATTAAATTTTTTGGGGTTTATTCGACCAGTCGTACTACGACCGGTCGTAGATACCCACGACCAGTCGTGGAACACGGGTTCACTTCAAATTGGGGATTTTTTCACTTTCTTCCTCATTTCTTCTTTCTTCTCCTTGGAGCCGAACTTCGACTCGTCGAACCCATCCTTCAAGTCCTTCAAGGTTAGTGTTCCAAATCCCGTTTTTCTTGCATATTTATGTCTAGATTGTTTCCTTTTCTCTCTTGAAGCTTTCTATTTTGAAAATCTTTGAGATTTGGGGTTAAGATTTTGAAAAATCTGTTTTGAGCAAACCCACTTCTCAATCCTTTGCAACTTCCTATTTTCTTGAAATCCTTGTTGCAAATGGCTTCTAGAGGTAGAAAAACTACTTCACGTGGTCCTTCTTCTTCCTCCAGATCGACCGCTATCTCTAAGCGTCATCTTCTTGTTCCTAATGATGATCCATCATATGTTAGGGACATTAGATCTCGTAATGTTATTGTTGAACATCCTGTTGATGTTAATCACATTGCTCCTTTTGACATCCTTCCTATGCTTGAAGCTGTAGGTTGGGTTAACTTATTGCATTGGGGTGGGCCTGCATACCAGTCCATTGCCCAATCCATGTTTACATGTATTAGTGCATTTTCACAGGATAATTTAACTTTTCAAATTTCTACTAGAGAAGGGCCATTTGACGTTGATCGTCATTTAATTTCAGCCCTTATGGAAATTCCTGTGAATGATGAGGGTATTCCAATTCATAACTTAACTGATAAACCCTCAATGGCTGAAAAACGCATGCTCACTAGAGACTTGTGCAACATGGATGTTCAATGGACTCAAAAAGGGAATGCGCTCCGCGCAAGGTATTTGTTACCCAAATACAGAATTCTCCATAAAATCTTTGTGTCTAATCTGTATCCTCGTTCGGGTAATAAATCTGACTTGACTTCATTTATGGTTCGTGTTATCCATGCTATCTCAAATGGTACTCAGATTTGTTTGCCATCCTTAATCTGTCATTTCATTATTCAATTTCGACTCCATCCTGGTCATAGTGACATTCCTTTTGCTTATTTTATGACTGTATTGGCTACTCATATGTTAGTCGATATGCCTGTTGATGAGGCACCTATCCATCATCTGATCTTCAATAATACAAATATTCATAAGATGAAGTTGGATCTGCTTCCTAAACAAGGTGGTGGTGGTGATGGTGGTCATGAAGAAGCTGGTGTTGATATTAATATGGATGACATTTTTCAGGAACTGGATTCTGACTCAGCTAATGATCCAGATTTTGTACCATCTGATGTTGATGCACGTCTGAGTGCATTAGAGGGAAAAGTTGAGGATATTAATGTCTGTTGCTCATGATTTGCAATTCAAGTACATGCGCAAATATCTTAGGCGCTTGAACAAAGGCATGCACCAACTTGATCCCTCTATTCCTACTCCATCATCTGGTTCTGGTTCTGAGTAGTTTATATGTGTCTTTTAGTTTGTAATAACTTTATTACTTAGCACTTGTTTGCTTGAGTTTGAGTTGGATTTTATGCTGGATATTTGTTCTTAATGTAATATTTATGCTGGATATATGTGATGCTATCTTGAGTATCTCTATGACTCTTTTGCTATACTCTCTTACTTCCTCATGTTTCCTCTCATGACTTCCTTTATTTAGTTCTCCTTTGTCATATTGTGACAAAAAGGGGGAGAATGGTTTGATCTTAATGTGATTATGAGAGGAGTAGCATTGGTTATGTTACTCAGGGGGAGTGGGGAGTCAAGGGGAGTATATGTTTGATCTGGAATATATGTTTGATCTTGTTGAATGAAACTGGTTGAATGTTGAATATTGAATATTGATTTGCAGGTATTAACCAGTTGTTTTACTTTTGTTTGGTTATGTGTTTTGTCACTAATTTGACAAAGGGGGAGATTGTAAGTGCTATAGTTTTTATCCCTGTCTGTTGTCAAATTTGTGATGCCAAAATCACTGTTATGTTATATATAACTTGCTTAAGTGAAGATCTTTCAAAGATCAACATTCATGAACAAGCTAAGCTCACAACAAGCAAAGCTCACAAGTACAAGGATCAATCTTGAATGAAAGAACTGCTCACAAGACAAGACTCAAGATCTTGAATGAAAGAACTGCTCACAAGACAAGACTCAAGCTGCAAGACTTCAAGAAGAGTTCAAGGCAGTTTGTACACTTTTAAGATTGAGCTGCATCAAGGTTTAATCTACATCAAGACTTCAAGGCTCATACTTCAAGGTCTCAAGTTCCGAATGTTTCAATGTCCATACTTCATAGTTAAGGTTTGATTGACCATAGGTTGACCTTAGAAGTAGGTCATTTCGGATACATAAACCGAATGTTTATTTTACATGTGATTGGTCTGTTCTTCGACGAGTCCTAGGTCTTCTTCGACTAGTCTTAGACTTGCTTCAACCAGTCTAAGATATTCCTCGACCAGTCGTAAGTTTGTTACAAATTCCGGATAAAATCTGTTAGCCTTCGACTAGTCTAGGAATCTGTTCGACCAGTCGTAGGAACAGTGTCGATTGATCTTCGACCAGTCGTACAATCTTCGACTCGAAGTCCAGTGAAGATTTGCAAGACCTACGACCAGTCGTAGGAGACCTACGATCAGTCGTAGAACGGTCAAAGCGTATCCCGCCGGATTTTTCAAATATCTGTTATGGCTTCGACTAGTCGAAGAGCACTCTAGACCAGTCGAAGACCCGATCTTCTCACTTATAAATAGTGCACGAATCTTAGAAGAAATCATTGATTTAATTAATCTATTCAAGCTAATCTTTGTCGAACTTCTGAGAGATAATTCTGTGCTCCATCTAAGCTAAGTGTGCTTATTTAATATTCTCTTTCCTTAGCTTTATTTTAATTGATTTTGTTTCTGCTATTCCAATTGATTTGATAAAGAGGAATTATTATTCCCTTTCTTTGGAATCAAAATCAATTAAGGCAAGCCCTATTTGGTTTAATTTAAAATCTATTAGAATTAGAACCATTGTAATCGAGTACTGGACATTGAACTTGGACATTCAAGCATCTACTTTGATTTGGTTCTACCGGGCTGCTACAACGAAGGAGATATTCAGGTATTTTACATATTATAAATTCATTTCTATTATTTTGGTTTCTTTCAAGATTTGCCAGAAAAATCTTGTTATAATTGGTTATCTGAGGAAAGCCAGGAAAACTCAGAAGTGGGTTTTTTTTAATTGTGTAAGCCCACATACAAAGACACAATTGTAAGGGTTTTGGGTGAACCTAGGAAAACCTATTTTTAGTGAACGCTAATATCCCCTGTGTGAGGATATTAGGAGTGGAGTAGCTTTTTATGTGGCTGTTGTTTAACAGTTGGTGAACACACAGGCGAACCACTATAAACCCTTGTGTTGTGGTTGAATGATTTATATTTCTAATTTTTTATTCTTTTGTGGGATGTATGTATGGTGGTGAATGTTGTAATCATTTAATTCAAGCTTTGTGAGAATGTTGTAATAGTTTAGAATTTATTTTCTGCTATTCCTTTATTAGCTTGATTTTCAATTTCATTTGAAAGTTATTCCAGCAAGGGTTGCCCTGCCATTTTTATGGTGTATGGCTGTCCCTAGAACAATACATTTTTAATTATAAGTTATTTCAATTCAGTTTATATTTATTATTGTATTCATCTTCGGTTTGAGACTTGATACAAAGATCTTTCTAGAAATAAGGTTGTCCTACCATAAACTCTGTTTTTGGTGTAAGGTTGTCCTTAGAACAACGTTTGTATCAACCTCTCAAGATCTGAATTTTGAGGTTATTTTAATTTACTGCATTGTGATTTACTTTGGCTATCATATTCATTTTAATTTCGCTGTTATAAGTTTTAATTTGGCACTGTCCTATTCACCCCCCCTCTAGGACATATAGCTTGGCCTTTTCAATCTCGACTCCCCATCTCTCTCAATCTCTCTCCACCTCGACTCCTGACAAAAACAACCCCATCCTCGACTCCCTATCTCTCTCCTTGCCGATCCTCGTTTGGCCGAGTGGTGGTCCAAGTCCCTCCCTATCCACGCACCACTTTCATTCCTCTCTTAATCACGACCTCCATTTCTCTCTCTGAAGCTTGATTCAATTAGATTCACGAACGCGAGGTATCTCTCTCTCTCTCTCTCTCTCTCTCTCTCTCTCTCTCTCTCTCTCTCCCCCTCTTAATCTCTCTTAATCTCAATGTTGATTTATGAATTTGGGGATTTAGTAATTTGTGGATTTCCAATTTGAATGTGGATCATCATTTAGGGATTTGGGGATTTTACGGCTTAGAGATTTGAATGTGGACCTTGAATTTGGTTTTTCTGATTTTACAAATTGGGGATTTGGGGATTTTAGGATTTTAAGAATTTTAAAATTAGGGATTTTACCTTCCAGATTTGAAAGAGCGATTTTGGTCTCAAGTTGTGCAGTTTGGATTCACTCAAAGATGCTCCATGCATGTGTTTTATGCAAAAAATAAATACACAAAACACCGATAAAGAGAAAGAAAACTAAACAGGACAACCGTTTAGTGTCCAGTCCAACAGCTTGAAGATGTTTATTTCTTGTCCAACCAGTTCATAAGGCCAAGTAAACATGAATGAAAGGAAAACACAAATATATAACCTTGATCCAAAACTTTCGTGTATACCCCCCCAGAAGTTTTCAAGGGTAGGCGTTTAATTCCCACTGATTCATATGGTGTGGTATACTTCATCTTTGGATATACTCAATTTTGGGTCCATGCATTAATATATGAGCTACCACTGATTCATATGGTGTGGTATACTTCATCTTTAGATATACTCAATTTTGGGCCCATGCACTAATATATGAGCTGGGAAATGAATGGACAGCATGGATAAAACACATACACACCATGGCCTAACAGAGTTTACTCAAAACTCTACTTCACGGCCAAAGTAAATTAGTTCTCCATTGACTTTACTCAACCCCCTTAATGGGACCCACCACGATGTCTGCGAGAACCCATGGACATGTTTATGAGAAATCACCTGGTCCACCCATTTTGCCAACTCATGTTAGGACATGACCTCAAAATGAGACAAATCCAAAACTCAAGTGGACCCATGGTAGGAAATAGTGGGACTTAATGCCCACCATTCATACATTCATTGGAGCTACAGAAGTTTTGAGTTGAAGTAGTTGATTAAGTAAGAACCTTCTCCAAATAGTTGATTAGTTTTAGTAAATGTTTAGCATTTTGTTCGTAAGGCATGTGTCACCTGATGAGTGGATAACTTGTTTTTTTGGATAAGGACATATGGACTCGTGGGATCATATGATGGACATTTGGGATCCCAAATAGCACACATCCTAAGTGTGTGTTGCATTTGTACTTGACATTAATGGGATAATTTTTTCTAAGGCCCAAAAAAGGGATTTCCTTTTCCATTTTAGACTCTATAGAAACTGGTTACCATCTAGATGGTATTACATTACTATCTCTGCACATAAAAGTATAGAGAGATTTCATGTCATGATTGGGTTTCATGCTATTACATATGCTTAACTTGCTTCTATTCTATGGATCTTTCATTTATTTACTATTCATGCTTTTCCTTCTTTTCTTTTCTTTTTTCAAAGGGATTTTTTGTTCATTGTCTTATATTTCTTTTACTTATTTATTTATGTTTCAAGGTGAAGCTGATGACAAATCTCATTAATTTTGTAGTAGCCGAAAATTTTGTTGACGTGGGATCTTTCTTTGAAGGCTATTGATTTTTGAAACATTAGCCTTCAAGGAATGCTATGAAGCAAGAAAATTCCAGATATTCCTTCAACTCATGGCAAGGACAATTCACCGTGTCATAGGGATGCAATATGAACAAATAATAACATGCCTTAAGGCAACCATCCCAACATCTTAGTCATAATCAACTCAAAATCAACCTAGTACATAGAAGGAATATAGATACACTAGTAATTCCCCTCAATATCTTCATATGGATGTTTCTTACTTTACTTACCTTTTATGTTATTTTTAAATGTATTAGCTCGAAATATAGATACACTAGTAATTCCCCTAAATTTTCGTAGGTAAAAGTTTCATCGACGTTTTTACCTACGAAATATTTCGTAGGTAAAAGTCTCATCCATGTTTTTCCCCTATGAAATTTTTCGTAGGTAAAAGTTTTGTGAAATATTTTTACCTATGGAACAAATCATCAGTAAAAGTTTTAATTTATTTTTTACCGACACAACAATTCGTCGATAAAAGTTTTGTAAATATTTTTACCTACGAAAAAAATCGTTTAATTGGTAGTAGGTATTGTTTAATTATATTAATTCATTTATCTTATTGATTTATTAATACAATATGGAAATGATGATAAACGTTAGTTCTAATTGAGTAATTCTTTATAAATAATTGATGAGTAGATTAAATTCAATGATTCAATGATTTGCACTCTTCTTAGGAAATTGTAATTAATTAATTCATGTGGTATGGATAATCATGTGCATATATTTGCGGATATATATAGATCTTTATTTTTTTGTGATTGGTGACCACATGTGTGGCATGTTTTGACAGTTTATGAAAAGCCTCTTTTTTATTGTATCTCACTTTTTATATGCTGCATGCACGTGATATCAGAAATGGATTTGACACCCCCGAGCAAGAATTGGATGACGAAAGATATATTGAGTGATGAATACATTAAAGGCGTTGAATCGTTTATTATTTTTGTGAAAGGGAATTCGAGAGGTGTTGATTGGTATAGTTGTTCTTATGCTAGATGTCGTAATGTGCGTGGGAAGAAAATACTAAGTACAGTTTTTGAGCATTTGATTATGAATGGTATAGATCAGACATACACAACTTGGTTTTTTCATGGAGAACAACTTCCCAATATGGGTGTCAATGCCAAGGCTCCTAGTACATCTGCCACTAATTGTAATGAAGAGTTGTTGCCCAGAATGGTTGATTTGGTTAATGATACTTTTGGTCATGTTCAACCCGATGACTTAGATGCATGTATGAATGAGGTCAATGAGGAACATGGTAGTTAGCCTCAAGATGACATAGACAATGATACTCAGTACAATAAATTAAGGGAGGATGCAGTACAACCCCTATATCCATTGTATAAACGTGAGTATACAAAGTTGTCAGTGATAGTTAAGTTGATGAGCATGAAGGCTAGATATCAGTGGTCAAATAATAGCTTTACGAGTTTGTTGCAACTACTCAAGAAGATTTTTCCAAGCGAGAACTCTTTGCCAGATAGTACCTATAATGCAAAGAGATTGATCAGTTCGTTGGGTATGAACTATGAGGTGATACATGCATGCCGTAATGATTGTATTCTGTACTGGAAGGAGCATGCTAATAAGGAAAGTTGTCCTACATGTAAAGCAAGCAGATGGAAAGTGAATAGTGTTGTAAGATCAAGAGTCTCACATGTACCATGGAAGGTGCTAAGATACTTCCCATTAACACCAAGGTTACAAAGACTTTATAGCGTATCATGGATTGCAGAGAATATGTTGTGGCATTCAAAGGGGGCTAAAAATGACTCGTACATGCATCATCCTGTGGATTCTTCTATGTGAAAGTTTGTAGATAGAAAATTTAGTGATTTTGCTGCAGATCCACATAACGTTCGGTTGGAACTTATAACAGACGGATTCAACCCCTTTGGGCATATGAGCATCTCATATAGTTGTTGGCCTGTTATAATTGTTCCATACAATCTTCCACCTCATTTATGCATGCAGAAGGAATTTATTATGTTAACACTTTTAATTCCCGAAAAAAATGGTCCAGGGCATGACATCGACGTATATTTACAACCATTAATTGAAGAATTAAATGAATTGTGGAAAGGGTCTATAACATATGACTCGTTCGGGAAGAATAGGTTTACAATGAAGGCGATTTTATTATGGGCAATACATGATTTTCCAGCCTATGGACATCTTTCTGGGTGTAGGACAGGAGGAAAGTATGCATGTCCTGTTTGTAGTGAGGAGACTGACTCTGTTTGGCTAAAACATGGAAAGAAGTTTGCTTATATGGGGCACAGAAGATTCCTCCCAAGAGCTCATATCTTTAGGAGCCAAAGATCTCGATTCAATGGGAATGATGAAAATCGGCAGGCTCCAAAGCGTTTGTCTGGAGAACAGGTATTGGTTAAAATGAATAATATACAAACCAAGTTCGGAAAGCATATAGGAAATAAGAGGAAGAAGACCACGGATGAGGAGTCTAACCTTACTGCTTGGTCGAAGAGATCAATCTTCTTTACATTGCCGTATTGGGAGCATATGCCCATTCGTCATAATTTGGATGTGATGCATGTTGAGAAAAATGTTACTGAGAACCTTATTGCAACAATCATGGACATGAAGGACAAGTCTAAGGATGGTTTACAAGCCCGTCAGGATCTTATGGCTATGAAGATAAGATCAAAATATTGGCCAGAGGAAAAAATGGTAAGTTGTTATTGCCTAAAGCTCCTTTCACATTATCCAGATCTGAAAGAGAACTCATTTGTCGAACCTTGAGTGATTTGAAAGTTCCGAGAGGGTATAGTGCAAACTGGAAACATCATATCAGTATGGATGACTATCAACTCAAGGGCCTTAAGTCACATGATTATCACATTCTAATGCAGCAGTTACTACCCGTATTATTGATGCATTCATTCAAGAAAGAAAAGTCATTGCGCGCCGCCATTATACAATTGTCAAGATTCTTTAACGTCATATGTTCTAAAGAAATTCATCGTATGGAGCTTCAAGAAATGAAAAATAAAATAGTGGAAACATTATGTGTTTTCGAAAAGTATTTTCCACCATCATTTTTCGTTTCTATGACACACCTTGTTGTGCACTTGGCGGAGGAGGCACAAGTTTGCGGACCTGTCAGATATCGATGGATGTATCCTTTTGAGAGGTAACTTTAACTATTTTAATTTATTAACTTTTTCAAAATAGCTTATATTTTTTCATCAATACCTGATTTTAATATTTAACAGGATGATGAGAACATACAAGAAGTATGTGATGAATCAAGCTTACCCAGAGGGCTGTATTGCGGAACGCTACATTATAGAGGAATCTATGATGTACTGCATGGAATACTATCCTAATAATACAATAGGAGGTCATAAGCAAGGACTAAAAATATTCAATGATGATGAAAATGCTGGTGATTCCCAGAATGATAAGAAAGGAAAAGTTTATGATCTTACTACAGTGCAATACCAACAAGCACGCAGATGGGTTTTGCAACATCACGTTGAAAATCATCAATGGGAGGAGTAAGTTAATGAAGTATATTATTCTTTTTTATATTTTTAAATGGCTTATGGTAATAAACATTGTTATATATATAATTAATTGCTATGATTTGAAATTTGTAGGAAGTACCAAACATACATCCAGGGCCAAACACGTACGGGACAAAATCGAAAGGGTAATCTGTCAGCAGGAAAACCAATGGAATACATTCCTTGGTTAAGACATCAACTAAATAATCAAGAAATGTCTCAATTTAAGAGAATTGCCGATGGTCCTAACTTCAAATGCATATCATATAATACTTACTCAGTAAATGGATATGTTTTTAACACTACGGATTCTGAAATGAACAGAACAACACAGAACAGTGGAGTCTCAATGAAAGCGCTAACTAGCTTCAGGGCAAGTGCCAGGGATAGGAATCCTATAGAAGAAGAAGTCACTTATTATGGCATCATTAGACAAATTCTCGAATTGAACTACTTCGACTTCAGAGTAGCACTCTTCTACTGTGATTGGGTGCATATTGAAGATAAATTGAATGGATGTTTCATAGATCCCGAAACAAATTTGATATTTGTCAATCTAGGAAGGTTTAGACGGAACTTAAAGGAAGACGATGAGCCGTTTATTCTTGCATCTCAGGCAGCTCAGGTCTTCTACTGTAAGGATCCAACTAGAGATGACTGGCATGTTGTACTGGATGCTCCTAAGAGATTGACGAAAGATGCATATGCATTTGAAGATCCACTTGAGTTTGAGGCCAGAAGGAATGTAGGTTCTTCAGCACTTTCATTAATCGATGATTTAAATGAAGAAGATGAAGATGTACAGGAAAAATCATGGGTAGAGAGTGAGCCGAGTACCTCACGTCATAGGAAACGGAAAAGAAACTAATAAGATTCAAATCAGTTTGAAAGTGAGTTGAATTCTATTTAGTAATGATTGTTACAATTTTTTAGCTATCAAAATATTAATAGAATGCCAATTACATAATAATGAGATATTGTTTTGTTTTATAAAATTGCAGGAATTATGTCAGATTTTGGTGGTTCATCAGCTTCAGCCCAAGGAAGCAATACAAGGAAGAGACTTGAATTAAATGAATATAAACAACCAGTCGGAGAAACATCAGCGCCTTTCAACACATTTTTAGGGCAACTTGGCAGGACACATTGTCCAATTTCATTTGCTGATTGGCGCAAAGTGCCTGGTGCAATTAAAGATAATATCTGGTCTATGGTTTTGGTGAGCATGTTTGTTCTTGATTTTATTTCTAATTCTTACTCAATAAGATTGTTTGATTATTAATTTAATGAAATAGGCCACGTACGACATCGATGATGAGTTAAAAGAATATGCATTTTCAAAAGTAAGCAAAGCTTGGAAGGTATGGAAATACAATCTGCGAAAGGAATATGATAAATTTGATAATGATGTAGAAAGAAGAAGAAATTGTCCCATTGGTGTAAAGCAAGAGGATTGGGACATTTTCATTAATTTATAATCCACAGAATTATTAATCAATCTTCGTAAGAAGGGAAAGACTTCCAGAGCACAGGTGAAATGCCCTCACACGACTGGAAGACGAGGTGCTGCTAGGACATTAGAGAAAATGGTAATTTGTACTACATTTTTTGACAATTTAATTGATGAATATAAATTCTTGTTAACTAATTTGCTTATATAATTACAGCGAAAAGAAAATCCAAATACTATCATCACCAGGACCGACTTGTTTGTTGCCACTCATAGCAGACCTGATGGGTCTTACCCAACACAAACACATCTTGAAACAGCGGTGAGAATAATTTTTCAGTTTTTAATCATTTTTTTATTTAAGTACAATGAAGGATTTATTGTAACAATTATCTTCCAACAAGAAAGAATATTATCGATAGCTGGCAGTGATCCTTCCAGTAAGCATAAGGATTTAGACCACGACCCAGTTTCACAGGTTTTCCATCAATTCTACTCACTTTACATACATTGTCGTAGTTTTTTTAATAATAATATACACACATCACTAATCTTAAAAATTATTGTTTAGGTTTGGGGTCGTGATAGCAGAGGCCGGGTTAGGGGGATGGGTTTTGGTATTTCTAAGACTACTATGAAGGTTACCACCCCCTACATCATAGAAGCTCGATCAGAGAGGAATGCACGTATGTCCATTGAGGCTAAATTTGAAGCATCAATGACTCAAATGCAAGAATTTCGTATGATTGTTGAGCAACAATTTGCTAAACTTAGGCAACAAATTACTCATCAAAGCCAACTACTTCACCGCTCCCCTGATACAGTTGCATCTCAGGTACTGCATTTGCCGTGATCAAATGATATAATTATTATTTTTAAAGATAAAAGTAGCATTATTATTTACATGATACCATTATTTTATTTATAGACAAATCGTCGATCTGATGAGCCCTCAAGTATTCGAGAAGACTCTGCAACAACTCCATCAATGGAACAAATTTGCCAATTGCGAGATATCTGTGGTCGAACTATTGCTAGTGGGTGGATGGTGTCAGATAATACAGGCATCCCTCCAGAATGCATCAGAGTTGTAATAGATCATATCAACGTTCGCACAGCAGAGTTGTTTGACGATGACAGGACATTTAAAGATATTCAATTAGGTGAAATTGTTGTTTGGCCCAAATTCTTGATGAGAATTTGAATATTCAGTAGTTTTGTTTAACTTTTTAAACTCTAGGACATGCTTTGGTAATTTGTATGACGAAAACTTGATTATTCACTGAAATCCTTTTTTGATCAAGTTACCTTTTTTATTTATTTAATCTTTAGCATCCTTTTTATTAATTATAGCTTGTTGTCATTTGTTTTTTATTAACCAAGTCACTAAAGGATTTCAATTTCAAATGTAACTGAAGTATTGATAGAATGTTGTCTCTAGTTACAGTACGAGATGTAACAAGAATACACATTGATTGTGTATTTGAATTTTTTTAAATACACCACCTAGAAACAATTTGAGACAACATTCAATGATACTTTATTAAATATGAAATTTATGACCTTTAGTAACTTGATTAATTAAAAAGAACTATGTAGTGACTTGATCTCAATCTAACTTTTTGGGTACGTAGGCAGCCATTCGTAATGTACTAGAATATCGATGCAACCACAAATCTTTTTTCTCTTTTGAATTGTAACAGATTATATCGGTTGCATTTTTCTCTATCATACAGGTTGTGGCTATCAAAGATATAATATCACCTCCTTATAAGGAAACATTTAATGATGTGTACATTGTTTATGAGCTCATGGACATTGATCTTCACCAAATTATTCGTTCCAATCAAGCTTTATCAAAGGAGCATTATCAGGTGATATTTAAGATTTTCATTATAAATAGATTAAGAGCCAATGATAATTATAAGTAGACTTGCAAAATTTATAAATAGAATTGAGCAAGGCTTAGATGACGATGATAAATCTCTATAATCATGACAAAAGTTTCTGATTTTCAGGTTTCTGGTGGGGAAATATTGGATTCGATCCTATCTGTGGTGAAAATCTGAACATGCATATTTGGCCTTGTTAGATGCATCTTTATTGGCATTAAACAAAGGTGAGTTGACTTGCACCAAGTTGAGAAGCTTGTATATGAATTTTATTCTTGCACTAAATGCAACATTATAAATATGAGATAATTTTGTGGAAGGTGTTAAGAAGCCAGCTTTGTTGGAGAACCTTGCTTGTACCAAATGCGTTGTGTGTTGTTCTTGACACATGAGGTTAGGAATAAGATAGATATTGAGGCTAGTGATTTAGAGGTCTATAATGGATTATGGAAGCTGTTATGGAGTTGACTTTGGCTAAAAGTTGATTTGGCTAAACACTTGCTAGTAAAAATAGGTTGCCAATATTGTGAAAATAAATTTCCATAACTTTATAAATGCTTCATGAATATTGTTTTATGCTATAGAACACATGAGGTTGCAAATTCATGTAAATTATAGAACACATGGACATTGTTTGCAACAACTAATTACTATTATGTTAGATGCATCTTTATTGGCATTAAACAAAGGTGAGTTACTCTGGCCCTTCTTGAATTAATTTTACATGCAATTTCTTTCTTTTTCTTTTTCTTTTTCTTTTTTCTTCCTTTTTTGAACTAAGTATGGAAGGCCGGTATTAAGTATTACAATCTATCCAACCTTGGATGGGCAGCTAATTTATGATTTAATTCGGAGGTGGTCCCTGGAAGGTGAGAACCGTTGTTATAACCATGACGAAGCTATACATTTCCTATGGATAGCAATATGGGTGGCCTAGCCATTTGGACAGGCCTATGTTTATGTATTAAACATTGATGGAGCAGACCCGGATGTGCATCGGAGTTATCCCGATGTTGAGCGGGGGTCCTTGGAAGGTGGGAACCGCTGTTATAACCATGATGAAGCTGTCCATTTTTTATGGACAACATTGGAGTGGCCTGGCCATTAGAACATACCATGTTTATGTATTAGCTCGAACCTAGAACCTATAACCTAAAACCTAAACCTAAACCTATAACCTAAACCTAAACCTAAACCTATAACCTAAACTTATTTCACTTAACTTAAACCTACACCTAAACCCAAACATATAACCCGAACCTGAACCCGAACCAGAATTCCTAAACCAAAACCAAAACCTAAACCTAAACCTATAACTTAAACCTATTCTCAAATCCCTAAACCTATAACCTAAACCTAAACCTTTAACCTATAACCTAAACCTATAACTATAACCTAAACCCAAACCTAAACCTAAACCTTAACCTAAACCTATAACCTAAACCTATAACCTATAACCTAAAACCTAAACCTAAACCTAAAACCTAAACGTATTCTAAAATCCCTAAACCTAAACCTACACCTAATCCTAATCTCAAATCCCTAAACCTAAACCTACACCCAATCCTAATCTCAACTCCCTAACGTAAACCTAAACCTAAACTTGAAAACCCGAACCTAAACCTAAACCTAAACCTAAACCTAAACCTATAACCTAAACTTAATACACTTAACTTAAACCTAGACCTTAACACAAACATATAACCCGAACCCGAACCTGAACCTAAATTCCTAAACCTAAACCTAAACCTAAACCTAAACCTATAACGTAACCTAAACATAAACCTATAACCTTAACCTTGACCTATAACCTTAAAGTAAACCTATAACCTATAACCTAACCTAAACCTATTCTCAAATCCCTAAACCTATAACCTAAACCTAAACCTAAACCTATAACCTAAACCTATTCTTAAATCCCTAAAGCTATAACCTAAACCTAAACCTTTAACCTATAACCTAAACCTATAACCTATAACTTATAACCAAAACCAAAACCTAAACCTAAACCTAAACCTTAACCTATAACCTAAACCTATAACTTATAACATAAAACCTAAACCCAAACCTAAACCCAATCCTGAACTCGAACCCGATTTCCTAAACCTAAACCTTAACCTATTCTCAATTTCCTAAAGCTACAACCTATAACCTAAACCTAAACCTAAACCCAAACCTAAACTTATAACCTAAACCTATAACCTTAACCTAAACCTAAAATCTAAACCTAAAACCTAAATGTATTCTCAAATCCTTAAACCTAAACCTACACCTAATCCTAATCACAACTCCTTAACCTAAACCTAAACTTGAAAACCCAAACCTAAACTTGAACCTGAACCCGAACCTGATTTCCTAAACCTAAACCTTAACCTATTCTCAATTTCCTAAACCTTAACCTATAACCTAACCTAAACCTAAACCTATAACCTAAGCCTGTAACCTTAACCTAAACGTAAAACCTAGACCTAAACCTAAAACCTAAACGTATTCTCAAATCCCTAAACCTAAACCTATAACCTACAACATTAACCTAAACATATACTTATAACCTAAACATATTCTCAAATCCCAAAACCTATAACCTAAACCTAAACCTTGACCTATAATCTAAACCTTAACCTATAACGTATAACCTATAACCTAAACCTATAACCTATAACCTAAACTCAATTCCCTAAACCTTAACCTATAACCTAAACCTAAACCTATAACCTATACTTATAACCTAAACCTAAACCTATAACCAAAACCCACAACCTAAACCTAAACCTAAAACCTAAACCTAAACCTAAAGCCTAAATGTATTCTCAAATCCCTAAACCTAAACCTAAACCTAAACCTATAACCTACATCATTAACATAAACTTATAACCTACAACATTAACTTAAACCTATACTTATAACCTAAACCTATTCTCAAATCCCAAAACCTATAACCTAAACCTAAACCTATAACCTAAACCTAAACCTTAACCTATAACCTAAACCTTAACCTATAACATATAAACTATAACCTAAACCTATAACCTATAACCTATAACCTAAACTAAATTCCCTAAACCTTAACCTATAACCTAACCTAAACCTAAACTATAACCTACAACCTAAACCTAAACCTATAACCTAAACCTCAACCTAAACATAAACCTAAAACCTAAACCTAAACCTAAAGCCT
The DNA here is from genome assembly GCF_029962835.1 of Magnolia sinica. Classification (NCBI taxonomy): domain Eukaryota; kingdom Viridiplantae; phylum Streptophyta; class Magnoliopsida; order Magnoliales; family Magnoliaceae; genus Magnolia; species Magnolia sinica. The sequence continues at coordinate 31,213,082 of NC_080587.1, forward strand.
AAATGTATTCTCAAATCCCTAAACCTAAACATAAACCTAAATCTATAACCTACATCATTAACATAAACTTATAACCTAAAACGTTAACTGAAACCTATACTTATAACCTAAACCTATTCTCAAATCCCAAAACCTATAACCTAAACCTAAACCTATAACCTAAACCTAAACCTTAACCTATAACCTAAACCTTAACTTATAACATATAACCTATAACCTAAACCTATAACCTATAACCTAAATTCAATTCCCTAAACCTTAACCTATAACCTAACCTAAACCTAAACCTATAACCTACAACCTAAACCTAAACCTATAACCTAAACCTACAACCTAAACATAAACCTAAAACCTAAACCTAAACCTGAAGCCTAAATGTATTTTCAAATCCCTAAACCTAAACCTAAACCTAAACCAATAACCTACATCATTAACATAAACTTATAACCTAAAACGTTAACTTAAACCTATACTTATAACCTAAACCTATTCTCAAATCCTAAAACCTATAACCTAAACCTAAACCTATAACCTAAACCTAAACCTTAACCTATAACCTAAACCTTAACCTATAACATATAACCTATAACCTATAACCTAAACTCAATTCCCTAAACCTTAACCTATAACCTAACCTAAGCCTAAACCTATAACCTACACTTATAACCTAAACCTAAAAACCTAAACCTAAACCTAAAACCTAAATGTATTCTCAAATCCCTAAACCTAAACCTACACCTAATCTAATCTCAACTCCCTAACCTAAACGTAAACTTAAACTTGAAAACCCAAACCTAAACCCGATCTCGAACCCGAACCTGAACCCGATTTCCTAAACCTAAACCTTATCATATTCTCAATTCCCTAAAGCTATAACCTATATACTACAACCTATAACCAAAACCTAAACCTTAACTTAAACCTATAACCTAAACCTAAACCTTAACCTAAACCTAAACCAAAACCTATAACCTAAACCTTAACCAATAACCTATAACCTAAACTTATAACCTATAACCTAACCTAAACTTAAAACCAATAACCTAAACCTTAGCCTATAACCTATAACCTAAACTTATAACCTATAATTAACCTTAACCTAAACCTAAAACCTAAACCTAAACCTAACCTTAACCTATTGTTGTTTCTATATTTTTTAAAACTCTCTTTTAATTCATTGCTTAGTTTCCATAAGATTGTATAGAATCAGTTGCAAAGGAAAAGAAAAGGGCGTATTTTTTGAGTTCTTTTAAGCTTCCTTATCATCCATTCATGGCACTGCAAACCTTTACTAAACTGTAACTCTAATTGGAACTTTATATGCAATCTGATCAAGTGCATTAACATCTAATACTATCCTATTCCTTTGCAGGATAATATTGCCATATTTATGGGCCCTTGTGCAACGATTCTTGTTCTCATCATCATTGGACTCTCATGCATGGGAATCAAGGATGTATCCCTTTAACACATGCCCCTTTTTACAAAGCTTTAATTTTTGTTCTTGTTTCTATTAACTTAAATTGAAACACTTTTTTGCATTATTTGCTTGCATTAGTTTTATTTTAATGATCAGTTTTATTTTAAAAAAGTGTACCCACTTTTTTGAAAAAAAAAAGCAAAAGAAGTTTCTACAATTCTTCATAATTTTGAATTATAATGTTTTGTTGGTTGAATATTTTTTTATTAGATGAAAGACAAAAAGAAAATTATTGCTGATTTTTTTTCTTTTTTTTTCAATGCAAGAAATTTTCTAATGGCTTTAGGTCATCCATATTTTTCTAAAATATTCAAATCTAAGATGGTCCATAATTGTCCTTTTAAGGTCTAATCTTTCATGACGGTCCATGACCGTCCTTCTTTAGAGACGTTCCATAACTGTCCTTTTTTAAAGTGTAACTGTGTAACATCAGAGAATGCTCATAACAATCCTTTCATTGTCGATCTTTAAGGATGATCCATGATCGTCCTTTGTAATAGACGATCCATAACCGTTGTTTTAACGTCTATCTTTATTGACGGTCCATGACCAACCTTCTTACAGATGGTCCATAACCGTCCTTTAAATGTCCATAACCAATGACGGTTCATGACCATCCTTTGAGTAATATGACGTAGCAAAATAGGACGGCCCATGCGACGGTTCAAAACAGTCCTTTAATGTGATTTGAGACGGTTTTCAACCATCCTTTTTTGACTGTTTTGGCGTAATGTTTCAGATGATAAAAAATCAACCCAATCCAACATCAAATGATGAAGTTATTGGCGTCTCCGTTGGATCGCACGATTTGGAAAGATTAACAATCCATATAGAAAAATGACGATCGAAGAGTACCAACTGCTTTTGGGATATCGAACAGTCTCTGAATTAGTCAATTCTGGTGTACCTTGGAAGCTTGACAAGTTACCCTCGCAATGAGCTGAAATATTCTAAATTTGACCTCTGAAGAGAGAGTTATGAGGCTTACTATTGGACAAGGAGATGAACGAAAAATTCAGGACCGACGACTGCAATCCCACTTACAGATGCCCAAATGGTCTCGGAATATGACAATTCCAGTCAGAAATGAAAGACCATTAAAGTACCTTTCAAATGACTAAAAATTGACCCAATCTGAATCAAATGATGGAGTTATAGGCATCTCTGTTGGATCTCACGATTTGGGAGGATTAACAATCCTTATTGAAAAATGACGATCGAAGAGTTCCAACGTGCTTTTGGGATATCAAATGGTCTCTGAATTAGGAAATTCTGGTGCAATTTAGAAGCTTGACAAGTTACCTTTGCAATGGGCTGAAATAGTCTAAATTCGACCTTTGAAGAGAGAGTTATGAGGGTTACAATTGGACAAGGAGATGAAGGAAAAATTCAGGACCGACGACTGCGATCACACTTATGGATGCCTAAATAGTCTCGGAATACGACGATTCCAGTCAGAAATGCAAGAGTACTAAGTACCTTTCAGATGACAAAAATTGACCTAATCCGATATCAAATGATGGAGTTATTAGCGTCTTAGTTGGATCGTGCAATTTGGAAAGATTAACAATCCATATTGAAAAATTACGATCGAAGAGTACTAACGTGCTTTTGGGATTTCAAACAGCCTCTGAATTAGGCAATTCTAGTGCAACTTAGAAGCTTGACAAGTTACCACTGCAATGAGCTAAAATAGTCTAAATTCGACCTCTGAAGAAAGAGTTATGAGGGTTACTATTAGACAAGGAGATGAAGGAAAAATTCAGGACCAACGACTGTGATGCCACTTACGGATGCCCGAATAGTCTCGGAATACGATGATTCCAGTTAGAAATGCAAGACCACTAAAGTACCTTTTAGATGACCAAAAATTGACTCAATCTGACATTAAATGATGGAGTTATTGGCATCTCCGTTGGAACGTGTAATTTGGAAAGATTAACCATCCATATTGAAAAATGACGATCGAGGAGTTCCAACATGCTTTTGGGATATTGAACGGTCTATGAATTAGGCAATTCTAGTCCAATTTGGAAGCTTGAGAAGTTACCATTGCAATGAGCGGAAATAGTCTAAATTCGACCTCTAAAGAGAGAGTTATAAGACTATTGGACAAGGAGATGAAGGAAAAATTCAAGACCAACGACTCCAATCCCATTTATAGATTAACAATCCATATTGAAAAATGACGATCGAAGAGTTCCAACATGCTTTTGGGATATCGAATGGTCTCTGAATAAGGCAATTCTGGTGAAACTTGGAAGCTTGACAAGTTACCATTGCAATTAGCTGAAATAGTCTAAATTTGACCTATGAAGAGAGAGTTATGAGGGTTACTATTAGACAAGGAGATGAAGGAATAATTCAGGACCGATGACTGCGATCCCACTTACGGATGCCCAAATGGTCTCGGAATACATCGATCCCAGTCAGAAATGCAAGAGCACTAAAGTACCTTTTAGATGACCAAAAATCATCCCAATCCGACATCAAATGATGGAGTTATTGGCATCTCCGTTGGATCACGCGATTTGGAAAGACTAACAATCCATATTGAAAAATGACGATCGAAGAGTTCCAACATGCTTTTGGGATATCGAACGGTCTCTGAATTAGGCAATTCTGGTCCAATTGGGAAGCTTGACAAGTTACCATTGCAATGAGCTGAAATAGTCTAAATTCGAACTATGAAGAGAGAGTTATGAGGGTTACTATTGGACAAGGAGATGAAGGAATAATTTAGGACTGACGACTACGATCCCACTTAAGGATGTCCAAATGGTTTCGAAATACGTCGATCCTAGTCAGAAATGTAAGATCACTAAAGTACATTTCAGATGAGCAAAAATCACCCCAATCTGACGTCAAATGATGGAGTTATTAGCGTCTCCATTGGATCACGCGATTTGGAAAGATTAACAATCCATATTGAAAAATGACGATCGAAGAGTTCCAACATGTTTTTGGGATATCGAACGGTCTCTGAATTAGGCAATACTGGTCCAATTAGGAAGGTTGACAAGTTACCATTGCAATGAGCTAAAATAGTTTAAATTCGAACTCTGAAGAGAGAGTTATGAGGGTTACTATTGGACAAGGAGATGAAGGAAAAATTCATGACCGACGACTGCGATCCCACTTACGGTTGCCCAAATGGTCTCAGAATACGACGATTCCAGTCAGAAATGAAAGACCATTAAAGTATCTTTAAAATGACCAAAAATTGTCCCAATCCGACATCAAATGATGGAGTTATAAGCGCTCAGTTGGATAGCGCGATTTGGGAAGATTAACAATCCATATTGAAAAATGACGATCGAAGAGTTCCAACATGCTTTTGGGATATCGAATGGTCTCTGAATTAGGCAATTCTGGTGAAACTTGGAAGCTTGACAAGTTACCATTGCAATTAGCTGAAATAGTCTAAATTTGACCTATGAAGAGAGAGTTATGAGGGTTACTATTGGACAAGGAGATGAAGGAATAATTCAGGACCGACGACTGCGATCCCACTTACGGATGCCCAAATGGTCTCGGAATACATCGATCCCAGTTAGAAATGCAAGAGCACTAAAGTACCTTTCAGATGACCAAAAATCATCCCAATCCGACATCAAATGATGGAGTTATTGGCGTCTCCGTTGGATCACGCGATTTGGAAAGACTAACAATCCATATTGAAAAATGACGATCGAAGAGTTCCAACATGCTTTTGGGATATCGAACGGTCTCTGAATTAGGCAATTCTGGTCCAATTGGGAAGCTTGACAAGTTACCATTGCAATGAGCTGAAATAGTCTAAATTCGAACTCTGAAGAGAGAGTTATGAGGGTTACTATTTGATAAGGAGAAGAAGGATAATTTAGGACCCATGACTGCGATCCCACTTACGGATGCCCAAATGGTCTCGGAATATGTCGATCCCAGTCAAAAATGCAAGAGCACTAAAGTACCTTTCAGATGACCAAAAATCATCCCAATCCGACATCAAATGATGGAGTTATTGGTGTCTCCATTGGATCATGCAATTTAGAGAGACTAACAATCCATATTGAAAAATGATGATCGAAGAGTTCTAACGTGCTTTTGGGATATCGAACGGTCTCTGAATTAGGCAATTCTGGTGCGATTTGGAAGCTTGACAAGTTACCATTTGAATGAGCTGAAAGAGTCTAAATTCGAACTCTGAAGAGAGAGTTATGAGGGTTACTATTGGACAAGGAGGTGATGGAAAAATTTAGGATCGACGACTGCGATATGACCAAAAATCGACCCAATCCGACATCAAATGATGGAGTTATATGCATCTCTGTTGGATCGTGCGATTTGGAAATATTAACAATCCATATTGAGAAATAGATTAACATGCTTTTAGGATATCGAATGGTCTCTGAATTAGGCAATTCTGATACAATTTGGAAGCTTGACAAGACCATTGCAATGAGTTAAAATAGTCTAAATTCAACCACTGAAGAGAGAGCTATGAGGGTTACAATTGGACAAGGAGATGAAGGAAAAATTGAGGACCAAGGACTATGATCCCACTTACAAATGCCAAATTGTCTTGGAATACAACGATTCCAGTCAGAAATCAAAGACCATTAGAATTCCTTTCAAATGACCAAAATCGACCTAATCCGACATTAAATGATGGAGTTATAGGCGTCTTCATTGGATCGCGCCATTTGGAAAAAGATTAACATTCCATATTGAAAAATGACGATCGAAGAGTTCCAACGTTCTTATGGGATATCGAATGGTCTCTAAATTAGGCAATTCTGGTGAAACTTGGTAGCTTGACAAGTTACCATTACAATTAGCTGAAATAGTCTAAATTTGACCTATGAAGATAGAGTTATGAGGGTTACTATTGGACAAGAAGATGATGGAAAAATTCAGGACCGACGACTGGTATCCCACTTACGGATGCCCAAATGGTCTCGGAATACGTCGATCCCAGTCAGAAAAGAAAGTGTACTAAAGTACCTTTCAGATGACCAAAAATCATCCTAATCTGACATCAAATGATGTAGTTATTGGTGTCTCCGTTGGATCACGCGATTTGGAGAGACTAACAATCCATATTGAAAAATGACGATCGAAGAGTTCTAACGTGCTTTTGGGATATTGAACGGTCTCTGAATTAGGCAATTATAGTCCAATTGGGAAGCTTGACAAGTTACCATTGCAATGAGCTGAAATAGTCTAAATTCGAACTCTGAAGAGAGAGTTATGAGGGTTACTATTGGACAAGGAGATGAAGGAAAAATTTAGGACCGACGACTGCGATCCCACTTACAGATGCCCAAATGGTCTCAGAATACGATGATTCCTATCAGAAATGCAAGACCATTAAAGTACCTTTCAGATGACGAAAAATCAACCCAATCCGACATTAAATGATGGAGTTATTAGTGTCTCCGTTAGATCGCGCGATTTGGAAAGATTAACCATACATATTGAAAAATGACGATCGAAGTGTTCCAACATGCTTTTGGGATATTGAATGGTCTCTGAACTAGGCAACTCTGGTGAAACTTGGAAGCTTAACAAGTTACCATTGCAATTAGCTAAAATAGTCTAAATTCGACCTATGAAGAGAGAGTTATGAGGGTTACTATTGGACAAGGAGATGAAGGAAAAATTTAGGACCGACGACTGCGATCCCACTTACGGATGCCCAAATGGTCTCAGAATACATCGATCCCAGTCAGAAATGCAAGAGCACTAAAGTACCTTTCAGATGACCAAAAATCATCCCAATCCGACATCAAATGATGGAGTTATTGGCGTCTTCGTTGGATCATGCGATTTGGAAAGACTAACAATCCATATTGAAAAATGACGATCGAAGAGTTCCAACATGCTTTTCGGATATCGAACGGTCTCTGAATTAGGCAATTCTGGTCCAATTGTGAAGCTTGACAAGTTACCATTGCAATGAGCTGAAATAGTCTAAATTCGAACTATGAAGAGAGAGTTATGAGGGTTACTATTGGACAAGGAGATGAAGGAATAATTCAGGACCGACGACTGCGATCCCACTTACGGATGCCCAAATGGTCTCGGAATACATCGATCCCAGTCAGAAATGCAAGAGCACTAAAGTACCTTTCAGATGACCAAAAATCATCCCAATCCGACATCAAATGATGGAGTTATTGGCGTCTCTGTTGGATCACGCGATTTGGAAAGACTAACAATCCATATTGAAAAATGACGATCGAAGAGTTCCAACATGCTTTTGGGATATCGAACGGTCTCTGAATTAGGCAATTCTGGTCCAATTGGGAAGCTTGACAAGTTACCATTGCAATGAGCTGAAATAGTCTAAATTCAAACTCTGAAGAGAGAGTTATGAGGGTTACTATTGGACAAGGATATGAAGGAAAAATTCAGGACCGACGACTGCGATCCCACTTATGGATGCCCAAATGGTCTCGGAATACGTCGATCCCAGTCAGAAATGCAAGAGCACTAAAGTACCTTTCAAATGACCAAAAATCAACCCAATCTGACAACAAATGATGGAGTTATTGGCATCTCCATTGGATCGCGTGATTTGGAAAGATTAACAATCCATATTGAAAAATGACGATCGAAGAGTTCCAACATGTTTTTGGGATATCGAACGGTCTCTGAATTAGGCAATTCTGGTCCAATTTGGAAGGTTGACAAGTTACCATTGCAATGAGCTGAAATAGTCAAAATTCGAACTCTGAAGAGAGAGTTATGAGGGTTACTATTGGACAAGGATATGAAGGAAAAATTCATGACCGACGACTGCGATCCCACTTATGATTGTCCAAATGGTCTCGGAATACGACGATTCCAGTCAAAAATGAAAGACCAATAAAGTACCTTTTAAATGACCAAAAATTGACCCAATCTGACATCAAATGATGGAGTTATCGGCGTCTCTGTTGGATCACGCGATTTGGAAAGATTAACAATCCATATTGAAAAATGACAATCGAAGAGTTCTAACATGCTTTTGGGATATCGAACGGTCTCTGAATTAGGCAATTCTAGTGCCAGTTGGAAGCTTGACAAGTTACCATTTGATTGAGCTGAAAGAGTCTAAATTCGAACTCTAAAGAGAGAGTTATAAGGGTAAATATTGGACAAGGAGATGAAGGAAAAATTCAGAACTGACGACTGCCATCCCACTTACAAATGACCAAATGGTCTCGGAATACGATGATTCCTGTCAGAAATGAAAGAACATTAAAGTACCTTTCAAATGACCAAAAATCGACCCAATCCGACATCAAATGATGGAGTTATTGGCATCTCCGTTGGATCACGCGATTTGGAAAGATTAACAATCCATATTGAAAAATGACGATCAAAGAGTTCCAACATGCTTTTGGGATATCAAACGGTCTCTTAATTAGGCACTTTTGTTGCGATTTGAAAGCTTGACAAGTTACCATTTGAATGAGCTAAAAGAGTCTAAATTCAAGTTTTGAAGAGAGTGTTATGAGGGTTACTATTGGACTAGGAGGTGATGGAAAAATTCAGGATCGACAACTACGATCCCACTAACAAATGCCCAAATGATGTGGGAAAAAGATGATTCCAATCAAAAATGAAAGACCATTAATATACCTTTCAAATGACCAAAAATCGACCCAATCCGACATCAAATGATGGAGTTATATGCGTCTTTAATGGATCGTGCGATTTGGAAAGATAAACAATCCATATTAAGAACTGACGATCGAAGAGTTTCAACCTGCTTTTGGGATATCGAATGGTCTCCGAATTAGACAATTCTGGTGAAACTTAGAAGCTTGACAAGTTACCATTGCATTTAGTTGAAATAGTTTAAATTCGACCAATGAGCTGAAATAGTCTAATTTCGAACTATGAAGAGAGAGTTGTGAGGGTTACTATTGGACAAGGAGATGAAGGAAAAATTCAGGACCGACGACTGCGATCCCAATCCGACATCAAATTATGGAGTTATAGGGGTCTCCATTGGATCGCGCGATTTAGAAAGATTAACAATCCATATTGAAAAATGACGATCAAAGAGTTCCAACGTGCTTTTGGGATATCGAATGGTCTTTGAATTAGGCAATACTGGTGCAATTTGGAAGCTTGACAATTTACCATTGCAATGAGCTGAAATAGTCTAAATTCGACCTCTGAAGAGAGAGTTCCGAGGGTTACTATTGGACAAGGATATGAAGGAAATATTCAGGACGAACGACTGCGATCCCACTTATGGATGCCCAAATAGTCTCGGAATGGGATGATTCTAATCAGGAAAGAAAGAGCACTAAAGTAGCTTTCAAATGACTAAAAATCGACCCAATCTGACTTCAAATGATGGAGTAATAGGTGTCTCCATTGGATCGCTCGATTTGGAAAGATTACCAATCCATATTGAAAACTGACGATCGAAGAGTTTCAACGTGCTTTTGGGATATCGAACGGTCTCTGAATTAGGCAATTCAGGTGCGATTTGGAAGCTTAACAAGTTACCATTGCAATGAGCTGAAATAGTCTAAATTCGAACTATGAGGAGAGTTATGATGGTTACTATTGGACAAGGAGACGAAAGAAAAATTCAGGACTGACGACTACGATCCCACTTATGGATGCCCAAATGGTCTCGGAATACAACAATTCCAGTCAGAAATGAAATTAAAGTACCTTTCAAATGACCAAAAATTGCCCCAATCCACATCAAATGATGGAGTTATAGGCGTATCCGTTGGATCACACGATTTGGAAAGGTTAACAATCCATATTAAAAAACGATGATCGAAGAGTTCCAACATGCTATTGGGATATCGAATGGGCTCTGAATTAGGCAATTCTGGTACAATTTGGAAGCTTGACAAGTTACCATTGCTATGATCTGAAAGAGTCTAAATTCGACCTCTGAAGAGAAAGTTATGAGGGTTACTATTTAACAAGGAGATGAAGGAAAAATTCAGGGACCAACGATTGCGATATGCCCAAATCTTCTCGAAATATGACGATTGTAGTAAAAAATGCAAGAGCACTAAAGTAGCTTTTAGATGACCAAAAATTGAACCAATCCGACATCAAATGATGGATTTATTGGCGACTCTATTAAATCACGTGATTTGAAAAGATTAACAATCCATATTGAAAAATGACGATCAAAGAGTTCCAACATGCATTTGGGATATCGAACGGTGTCTGAATTAGGCAATTCTGGTCCAATTTGGAAGCTGGACAAGTTACCATTGCAATGAGCTAAAATATTCTAAATTCGACCTCTGAAGAGAGATTTATAAGGGTTACTATTGGACGAGGAGATGAAGGAAAAATTCAGGACTGACGACTGTGATCCCACTTACGGATGCCCAAATGGTCTCAGAATACAACGATTCCAGACAGAAATGAATGACCATTAAAGTACCTTTCAAATGACCAAAAATCGACCCAATCCACATCAAATGATGGAGTTATAGGCGTATCTGTTGGATCGCGTGATTTGGAAAGATTAACAATCCATATTGAAAAATGACAATCAAAGATTTCCAAAGTGCTTTTAGGATATCGAATGGGCTCTAAATTAGGAAATTCTAGTGCAATTTGGAAGCTTGATAAGTTACCATTGCAATGACCTGAAATAGTCAAAATTCGACCTCTGAAGAGAGAGTTATGGGAGTTACTATTGGACAAGGAGATGAAGGAAAAATTCAGGACCGACGACTGCGATCCCACTTCCGAATGCCCAAATGGTCTCAGAATATAATGATTCCAGACAGAAATGAAAGACCATTAAAGTACCTTTCAAATGACCAAAAATTGACCCAATCCACATCAAATGATGGAGTTATAGGCGTATCTGTTGGATTGCGCAATTTGGAAAGATTAATAATCCATATTGAAAAATGACAATCGAAGATTTCCAAAGTGCTTTTGGGATATCGAATAGGCACTAAATTAGGCAATTCTGATGCAATTTCGAAGCTTGATAAGTTAACATTGCAATGACCTGAAATAGTTTAAATTCGACCTCTGAAGAGAGAGTTATGGGAGTTACTATTGGACAAGGAGATGAAGGAAAAATTCAAGACCGACGACTGCGATACCACTTACGGATGGCCAAATGGTCTCAGAATACGATGATTCCAGTCGAAAAAGAAAGACACTTAAAGTACCTTTCAAATCACCAAAAATCGACCCAATCCACATAAACTGATGGAGTTATAGGTGTCTCCGTTGGAACGTGCTATTTAGAAAGATTAACAATTGATATTGAACAATGACAATCGAAGAGTTCCAACATGCTTCTGAGAATTGAACAGTCTCTGAATTAGGAAATTTAGGTGCAATTTGGAAGCTCGACAAGTTACCATTGTAATGAGCTGAAATAGTCTAAAATCGTCCTCTAAAGAGAGTTATGAGGGTTACAATTGGACAAGGAGATGAAGGAAAATTTGAGGACCGACGACTGCGATACCACTTACGGATGGCCAAATGGTGTCGGAATACAACGATTCCAATCAGAAATGAAAGACCATTAATGTACCTTTCAAATGACCAAAAATCGACCCAATCTGACATCAATTGATATAGTGGCGACTCCGTTGGATCGCGTGATTTAGAAAGATTAACAATCCATATTGAAAAATGGCGATCGATGAGTTCCAACATGCTTTTGGGATATCGAACGGTTTCTAAATTAGGCAATTCTGGTCCAATTTGGAAGCTTGACTAGTTACCATTGCAATGAGCTAAAATATTATAAATTTGACCTCTGAAGAGAGATTTATGAGGGTTACTATTGGACAAGGAGACGAACGAAAAATTTAGGACCGACGACTGCGATCCCACTTACGGATGCCCAAATGGTCTCGAAATAGGGCGATTACAATCAGGAAAGAAAGAGCTCTAAAGAACCTTTCAAATGACCAAAAATTGACACGATCCGACATCAAATGATGGATTTATAGGCATCTCCATTGGATCGTGCTATTTAAAAAGATTAACAACCCATATTGAAAAATGACGATCGAAGTGTTCCAACGTACTTTTGGGATATCGAACGGTCTCTGAATTAGGCAATTCTGGTGCGATTTGGAAGCTTGACGAGTGACCATTGCAATGAGTTGAAATAGTCTAATTTTGAACTATGAAAAGTGAGTTGTGAGGGTTAGTATTGGACATGGAGATGAAGGAAAAATTCAAGATCGACGACTATGATCCCACTTTCGGATGCCCAAATGGTCTCGGAATAGGACGATTCTAGTTAGGAAAGAAAGAGTAGAAAGTACCTTTCAAATGACCAAAAATTGACCCAATTTGACATCAAATGAGGGAGTTATAGGGGTCTCCATTGGATCACGTGATTTGGAAAGATTAACAATCCATATTGAAAAATGATGATCAAAGAGTTCCAATGTGCTTTTGGGATATCGAACGGGCTATGAATTAGGCAATTTTGGTTCAATTTGGAAGCTTAGCAAGATACCATTGCAATGAGCTGAAATAGTCTAAATTCGAACTATGAAGAGAGTTATGATGGTTATTATTGGATAAGGAGATGAAGGAAAAATTTAAGACCGACGACTACGATCCCACTTACGGATGCCCAAATGGTCTCGGAATACAACGATTCCAGTCATAAATGAAATTAAAGTACCTTTCAAATGACCAAAAATCGACCCAATCCACATCAAATGATGGAGTTATAGGCATCTCCATTGGAAAGCGCAATTTAGAAAGATTAACAATCCATATTGAAAAATGACGATCGAAGAGTTCCAACGTGCTTTTGGGATATTGAACGGCCTCTGAATTAGGTAATTCAGGTGCAATTTGGAAGCTTGACAAGTTACCATTGCAATGAGCTAAAATATTCAAAATTTGACCTCTGAAGAGAGAGTTATGAGGGTTACTATTATATAAGGAGATGAAGGAAAAATTCACGATTGACGACTACAATCCCACTTTCGGATGCCCAAATGGTCTCGGAATAGGACGATTCCAGTCAGGAAAGAAAGACCACTAAAGTACCTTTCAAATGACTAAAAATCGACCCAATCCGACATCAAATGATGGAGTAATAGGTGTCTCCATTTGATTACATGATTTGGAAAGATTAACAATCCATATTGAAAAATTACGATCTAAGAGTTTCAACGTGCTTTTGGAATATCAAACGGTTTCTGAATTAGGCAATTCTGGTGCGATTTGGAAGCTTAACAAGATACCATTGCAATGAGCTGAAATAGTCTAAATTTGAACTATGAAGAGAGTTATGATGGTTACTATTGGATAAGAAGATGAAGGAAAAATTCAGGACCATCGACTACGATCCCACTTACGGATGCCCAAATGGTCTCGGAATACAATGATTCCAGTCAGAAATGAAATTAAAGTACATTTCAAATGACCAAAAATCGATCCAATCCACATCAAATGATGGAGTTATAGGCGTATTCGTTGTATCGCGCGATTTGGAAAGATTAACAATCCATATTGAAAAACTATGATCGAAGAGTTCCAATGTGCTATTGGGATATCGAATGGGCTTTGAACTAGGCAATTCTGGTACAATTTAGAAGCTTGACAAGTTACCATTGCAATGAGCTGAAATAGTCTAAATTCGACCTCTCAAGAGAGACTTATGAGGGTTATTATTGGCCAGGGAGATGAAGGAAAAATGCAGGGACCAACGAGTGCGATATGCCCAAATGTTCTCGAAATATGACGATTGAAGTAAAAAAATACAAGAGCACTAAAGTACCTTTCAGATGACCAAAAATTGAACCAATCCGACATCAAATGATGGATTTATTGGCGACTCCATTGGATCACGTGATTTGAAAAGATTAACAATCCATATTGAAAAATGACGATTGAAGAGTTCCAAATGCTTTTGGCATATTGAACGGTCACTGAATTGGGCAATTTTGGTCCAAATTGGAAGCTTGACAAGTTACCATTGCAATGAGCTGAAATTTTCAAAATTTGATCTCTGAAGAGAGATTTATAAGGGTTACCATTGGATAAGGAGATGAAGGAAAAATTCAGGACCGACGACTGTGATCCCACTTACGGATGCCCAAATGGTCTCGGAACACAACGATTCTAGTCAGAAATGAAAGACCATTAAAGTACCTTTCAAATGACCAAAAATTTACCCAATCCATATCAAATGATGGAGTTATAGGTGTATCTGCTCGATCGCGTGATTTGAAAGGATTAACAATCCATATTGAAAAATGATGATCGAAGATTTCTAAAGTGCTTTTGGGATATCGAATGGGCTCTGAATTAGGCAATTCTGGTGCAATTTGGAAGCCTGATAAGCTACCATTGCAATGACTGAAATAGTCTAAATTCGACCTCTGAAGAGAGAGTTATGCGGGTTACTATTGGAGAAGGAGATAAAGGAGAAATTTAGGACTGACGATTGTGATCCCACATACGGATGCCCAAATGGTCTCTGAATAGGACGATTCTAGTCAGGAAAGAAAGAGCACTAAAGTACCTTTCAAATGACTAAAAATTGACCCAATCCGACATCAAATGATGGAGTAATAGGCGTCTCCATTCGATCGCACGATTTGGAAAGATTAAATATCCATATTGAGAAATTACGATCGAAGAGTTTCAACGTGGTTTTGGGATATCGAACGGTCTCTGAATTAGGCAATTCTGGTGCGATTTGAAAGCTTGACAAGTTACCATTGCATTGAGTTGAAACAGTCTAAATTTGAACTATATAGAAAAAGTTAAGAGGGTTACTATTGGAAAGGGAGATGAAGGAAAAATTTAGGACCGACGACTGCGATCACACTTACAGATGCCCAAATGGTCTCAGAATACAATGATTCCAGTCAGAAATGAAAGACCATTAAAGTACCTTTCAAATGACCAAAAATTGACCCGATCCACATCAAATGATGGAGTTATAGGTGTATCTGTTGGATTGCATGATTTGGAAAGATTAACAATTCATATTGAAAAATGACAATCGAAGAGTTCCAATGTGCTTTTGGGATATCGAATGGGCTCATAATTAAGCAATTCTGGCTCAATTTGGAAGCTTGACAAGTTATCAATGCAATGAGCTGAAATAGTCTAAATTCGACCTCTGAAGAGAGAGTTATAAGGCTTACTATTGAACAAGGAGCTCAAGGAAAAGTTCAGGACCGACGACTACGATCCCACTTACGAATGCCCAAATGGTCTCGGAATACGACGATTCCAGTCAGAAATGGAAGACAATTAAAGTACCTTTCGAATGGCCAAAAGTTGACCCAATCCACATCAAATGATGGAGTTATAGACGTCTTTGTTGGATCTCACGATTTGGAATAATTAACAATGCATATTGAAAAATGACGATCGAAGAGTTCCAACATGCTTTTAGGATATCGAACGGTCTCTGAATTAGGCAATTCTGGTCCAATTTGGAAGCTTGACAAGTTACCATGGCAATGAGCTGAAATATTCTCAATTCGACCTCTGAAGAGAGATTTATGAGGGTTACTATTGGATAAGGAGATGAAGGAAAAATTCAGGACCGACAACTGTGTTACCACTTACAGATAGCCAAATGGTTTCGGAATACAATGATTCTAATCAAAAACGAAAGACCATTAAAGTACCTTTCAAATGACGAAAAATTGACCCAATCTACATCAAATGATGGAGTTATAGGCGTATCCGTTGGATCACGCGATTTGGAAAGATTAACAATCCATATTGAAAAACAACGATTGAAGAGTTCCAACGTGCTATTGGGATATCGAATGGGCTCTGAATTAGGCAATTCTGGCACAATTTAGAAGCTTGACAAGTTACCATTGCAATGTACTGAAATAGTCTAAATTCGACCTCTCAAGAGAGACTTATGAGGGTTATTATTGGGCAGGATGATGAAGGAAAAATGTAGGGACCAACGAGTGCAATATGCCCAAATGGTCTCGGAATATGACGATTCTAGTTAGAAACGCAAGATCATTAAAGTACCTTTCAGATGACCTAAATTCAACCCAATCCGACATCAAATGATGGAGTTATTAACGTCTCCGTTATATCATGCTATTTGAAAAGATTAACAATCCATATTGAAAAATGACGATCGAAGAGTTCCAACATGCTTTTGGGATATCGAACAGTCACTAAATTAGGCAATTTTGGTCCAATTTGGAAGCTTGACAAGTTACCATTGCAATGAGCTGAAATTTTCAAAATTCAACCTCTAAAGAGAGATTTATAAGGGTTACTATTGGATAAGGAGATGAAGGAAAAATTCAGGACCGACGACTGCGATCCCACTTACGGATGCCCAAATGGTCTCGGAACACAACGATTCTAGTCAGAAATGAAAGACCATTAAAGTACCTTTCAAATGACCAAAAATTGACCCAATCCACATCAAATGATGGAGTTATAGGTGTATCTGTAGGATTGCACGATTTAGAAAGATTAAGAATCCATATTGGAAAATGATGATCGAAGATTTCCAAAGTGCTTTTGGGATATCGATGGGCTCTAAATTAGGCAATTTTGGTCCCATTTGGAAGCTTGACAACTTACCATTTCAATGACCAGAAATAGTCAAAATTCAACCTCTGAAGAGAGAGTTATGAGGGTTACTATTGGACAAGGAGATAAAGGAAACATTTAGGACTGACTACTGCGATCCCACTTACGGATGCCCAAATGGTCGCGGAATAGGACGATTCCAGTCAGAAATTAAAGAGCACTAAAGTACCTTTCAAATGACCAAAAATCGACCCAATCCGACATCGAATGATGGATTTAAAAGTGTCTCCGTTGGATCACACGATTTGGAAAGATAAACACTCCATATTGTAAAACGACGATCGAAGAGTTTCATCGTGCTTTGGGCATATCGAACGGTCTCTGAATTAGGCAATTCTGGTGTAATTTGGAAGCTTTACAAGTTCCCATTGCAATGTACTGAAATAGTCAAAATTTGACCTTTAAAGCGAGAGTTATGACGGTTACTATTGGACAAGGAGATGAAGGAAAAATTCAGGACCGACGACTGCGATCCCACTTACGGATGCCGAAAGGGTCTCGGAATACAATGATTCCCGTCAGAAATGAAAGACCATTAAAATACCTTTCAAATGACCAAAAATTGACCCAATCCGACATCAAATGATGGAGGTATAGGCATCGCCGTTGGATCACATGATTTGGAAAGATTAATAATCCATAACGAAAAATGACGATCGAAGTGTTCCAACATGCTTTTGGGATATCAAACCGTCTCTGAATTAGACAATTCTATTGCAATTTCGAAGGTTGACAATTTACCATTGCAATGACCTAAAATAGTTTAAATTTGACCTTTGAAGAGAGAGTTATGAGGGTTTATATTGGGCAAGGAGATGATGGAAATATTTAGGACCGACGACTACGATCCCACTTATTGATTCCCAAATGGTCTCGGAATAGGACGACTGCAGTCAGAAATGTAAAAGGACCAAAGTACCTTTCAGATGATCAAAAATTGACCTAATCCGACATCAAATGATCGAGTTATAGGCATCTCCGTTGGATCACGCGATTGGATAGATTAACAATCCATATTGAAAAATGACGATCGAAGAGATCCAACGTGCTTTTGGGAGATCGAACGGTCTATGAATTAGGCAATTCTGTTGCAATTTGGAAGCTTGACAAGTTGCCAATGCAACGAGCTGAATTAGTCTAAATCCGACCTCTGAAGAGTGATGAGTGTTACTCTTGGACAAGGATATGATGGGAAAATTCAGGACCGACGACTGCGATCCCACTTACGGATGCCCAAATGGTCTCCAAATACGACGATTGCAGTCAGAAATGCAAGAGCACCAAATACCATTCAGATGACCAAAAATAGACCCAATCTGACATCAAATGATCGTGTTATAGGCGTCTCCATTGGATAGCCCGTTTTGGAAAGATTAATAATCCATACGAAAAACAATGATCGAAGAGTTCCAATGTGCTATTAGGATATCGAATGGGCTCTGAATTAGGCAATTCTGGTACAATTTAGAAGCTTGACAAGTTACCATTGCAATGTGCTGAAATAGTTTAAATTCGACCTCTTAAGAGAGAGTTATGAGGGTTATTATTGGGCAAGATGATGAAGGAAAAATGCAGGGACCAACGAGTGCGATATGCCCAAATGTTCTCGAAATATGACGATTGTAGTAAAAAAATGCAAGAGCACTAAAGTACCTTTCAGATGACCAAAAATTGAACCAATCCGACATTAAATGATGGATTTAATGGCGACTCCATTACATCACGCGATTTGAAAAGATTAACAATCCATATTGAAAAATGACGATTGAAGAGTTCTAACATGCATTTGGGATATTGAACGGTCACTAAATTAGGCAATTTTGGTCCAATTTGGAAGCTTGTCAAGTTACCATTGCAATGAGCTGAAATTTTCAAAATTTGACCTCTGAAGAGAGATTTATAAGGGTTACCATTGGATAAGGAGATGAAGGAAAAATTCAGGACCGACGACTGTGATTCCACTGACGGATGCCCAAAAGGTCTCAGAATACAACGATTCCAGTCAGAAATGAAAGACCATTAAAGTACCTTTCAAATGACCAAAAATTGACCCAATCCGACATCAAATGATGGAGTTATAGGTGTCTCCGTTGGATCGCGCGATTTGGAAAGATTAACAATCCATATTGAAAAATGATGATCGAAGAGTTCCAACGTGCTTTTGGGATATCGAACGGTCTCTGAATTAGGCAATTCTGGTGCAATTTGGAAGCTTGACAAGTTACCATTGCAATGATCTGAAATAGTCTAAATTCGACCTCTGAAGAGAGAGTTATGCAGGTTACAATTGGACAAGGAGATGTTGAGAAAGTTTAGGACCGACGATTGCGATCCCACTTACGGATATCCAAATGGTCCCGGAATATGACGATTCTAGTCAGAAATAAAAGACCATTAGAGTACCTTTCAAATGACCAAAAATCGACCCAATCCGACATCAAAGGATGGAGTTATAGGCGTCTCTATTGGACCGTGTGATTTGGAAAAAGATTAACAATCCATATTGAAAATTGACAATCGAAGAGTTCCAACGTGCTTTTGGGATATCGAATGGTCTCTGAATTAGGCAATTCTGGTGCAATTTGGAAGCTTGACAAGTTACCATTGCAATGAGTTGAAATAGTCTAAATTTGACCTCTGAAGAGAGAGTTATGAGGGTTACTATTGGACAAGGAGATGAAGGAAAAATTTAGGACCGATGACTACGATCCCACTTACGGATGCCCAAAGGGTCTCGAAATACAATGATTCCAGTTAGAAATGAAAGACCATTATACCTTTCAAATAACCAAAAAATGACCCAATCCGACAGCAAATGATGGAGGTATAGGCATCACCATTGGATCGCACGATTTGGAAAGATTAACAATCCATATTGAAAAATGACGATCGAAGAGTTCCAACATGCTTTTGGGATATCGAATGGTCTCTAAATTAGGCAATTCTGGTGCAATTTGGAAGCTTGACAAGTTACCATTGCAATGAGCTGAAATAGTCTAAATTTGACCTCTGAAGAGAGAGTTATGAGGGTTACTATTGGACAAGGAGATGAAGGAAAAATTCAGGACCGACGACTGCGATCCCACTTACAGATGCCCAAATGGTCTCGGAATACGACGATTCCAGTCAGAAATGAAAGAGCACTAAAGTACCTTTCAGATGACCAAAAATCGACCCAATCCGACATGAAATGATGGAGTTATGGGCATCTCCATTAGATCGCGCGATTTGGAAAGATTAACAATCCATATTGAAAAATGACGGTCGAAGAGTTCCAACGCGCTTTTGGGATATCGAACGTTGTCCGAATTAGGCAATTCTAATGCAATTTGGAAGCTTGACAAGTTACCATTGCAATGAGCAGAAATAGTCTAAATTCGACCTCTGAAGAGAGAGTTATGAGGGTTACTACTGGACAAGGAAATGAAGGAAAATTTCAGGACCGATCACTGCGATCCCACTTACGGATGTCCAAATGGTCTCGAAATAGTACGATCCCAGTTAGAAATGCAAGAGCACTAAAGTACCATTCAAATGACCAAAATTTATCCCAATCCGACATCAAATGATGGAGTTCTTGGCATATCCGTTGGATCGCACGATTTCAAAAGATTCACAATCCATATTGAAAAATGACGATCAAAAGGTTCCAACATGCTTTTGGGATATCGAATGGTCTCTGAATTAGGCAATTCTGGTCCAATTGGGAAGCTTGACATGTTACCATTGCAATGAGCTGAAATAGTCTAAATTCGAACTATGAAGAGAGAGTTATGAGGGTTACTATTAGACAAGGAGATGAAGGAATAATTCAGGATCGACGATTGCGATCCCACTTATGGATGCCCAAATGGTCTCGGAATAGGACGATTCCAATCAGAAATGAAAGAGCACTAAAGTACCTTTCAAATGACCAAAAATCGACCCAATCTGACATTAAATGTTGGAGTTATAGGCATCTCCATTGGACCGCGTGATTTGGAAAGATTAACAATCCATATTGAAAATTGACGATCAAAGTGTTCCAACGTGCTTTTGGGATATCGAATGGTCTCTGAATTAGGCAATTCTGGTGCAATTTGGAAGCTTGACAAGTTACCATTGCAATGAGCTGAAATAGTCTAAATTTGAACTTTGAAGAGAGAGTTATGAGGGTTACTGCTGGACAAGGATATGAAGGAAAAATTCAGGACCGACGACTGCAATCCCACTTACGGATGCCCAAATGGTCTCGGAATACGACGATTCTAGTTAGAATTGCAAGAGCACTAAAGTACCTTTCAGATGACCAAAAATCATCCCAATCCGACATCAAATGATGGAGTTAAAGGCATCCGCATTGGATCGCGCATTTTGAAAGATTAACAATACATATTGAAAAATGATGATCGAAGAGTTCCAACATGCTTTTGGGATATCGAACGGTCTCTGAATTAGGCAATTCTGGTGCAATTTGGAAGCTTGACAAGTTACCATTGCAATGAGCTAAAATATTCTAAATTTGACCTCTGAAGAGAGAGTTATGAGGGTTATTATTGGACGAGGAGATGAAGGAAACATTCAGGACCGACGACTGCGATCCCAATTACGGAAGCCCAAATGGTCTCGAAAAATGACGATTGCAGACAGGTATGAAATAGTACTAAAGTAACATTCAGATGACCAAAATTGACCCAATCCGACATCAAAGGATGGAGTTATAGGCATCTTCGTTGGATCGCAGAATTTGGAAAGATTAACAATCCATATTGAAAAATGACGATCGAAGAGTTCCAACGTGCTTTTGGGATATCGAATGGTCTTTGAATTAGGCAATTCTGGTGCAATTTGGAAGCTTGACAAGTTACCATTGCAATGAGCTGAAATAGTCTAAATTCAACCTCTGAAGAGAGAGTTATGAGGGTTACTATTGGACAAGGAGATGATGGGAAAATTCAGGACCGACGACTGCGATCCCACTTACGGATGCCCAAATGGTCTCGGAATACGACGATTCCAGTCAGAAATGAAAGAGCACTAAAGTACCTTTCAGATGACCAAAAATCGACCCAATCTGACATGAAATGATGGAGTTATAGGTGTCTCCGTTGGATCACGCGATTTGGAAAGATTAACAATCCATATTGAAAAATGACGATCGAAGAGTTCCAACATGCTTTTGGGATATCGAACGGTCTCTGAATTAGGCAATTCTGGTGCAATTTGGAAGCTTGACAAGTTACCATTGCAATGAGCTGAAATAGTCTAAATTTGACCTCTGAAGAGAGAGTTATGAGGGTTACTATTGGACAAGGAGATGATGGAAAAATTCAGGACTGACAATTGTGATCCCATTTACGGATGCCCAAATGGTCTCGGAATACGACGATTCCAGTTAGAAATGAATGACCATTAGAGTACCTTTCAAATGACCAAAAATTGACCCAATCCAAAATCAAATGATGGAGTTATAGGCATCTCCATTGGATCACGTGATTTGGAAAGATTAACAATCCATATTGAAAAATGACGATCGAAGAGTTCCAACATGCTTTTGGGATATCGAACGGTCTCTGAATTAGGCAATTCTGGTGCGATTTGGAAGCTTGACAAGTTACCATTGCAATGAGCTGAGATAGTCTAAATTAGAACTTTGAAGAGAGAGTTATGAGGGTTACTATTGGAGAAGGAAATGAAGGAAAAATTCATGACCGATTACTGCGATCCCACTTATGGTTGCCCAAATGGTCTCGGTATACGACGATTCCAATTAGAAATGAAAGACCATTAAAGTACCTTTCAAAAGACCAAAAATCGACCCAATCCAACATCAAATGATGGAGTTATAGGCATCTCCGTTGGATCACGTGACTGGAAAGATTAACAATCCATATGCAAAAAAGACAATCAAAGAGTTCCAAAGTGCTTTTGGGAGATCGAACGGTCTCGAAATTAGGCAATTCTATTGCAATTTGGAAGCTTGATAAGTTACCATTGCAACGAGCTGAAATAGTCTAATTTCGACCTCTGAAGAGTGAGTTATGAGGGTTCCTATTGGACAAGGATTTGATGGAAAAATTCAGGACCGACGACTGTGATCCCACTTACGGATGCCCAAATGACGATTCCAGTAAAAAATGAAAGACCAATAAAGTACCTTTTTAAATGACCAAAAATTGACCCAATCTGACATCAAATGATGGAGTTATCGGCGTCTCTATTGGATCGCGTGATTTGGAAAGATTAACAATCCATATTGAAAAATGACAATCGAAGAGTACTAACATCCTTTTGGGATATCGAACGGTCTCTGAATTAGGCAATTCTAATGCCAGCTGGAAGCTTTACAAGTTACCATTCGATTGAGCTGAAAGCGTCTAAATTTGAACTCTAAAGAGAGAGTTATGAGGGTTACTATTGGACAAGAACATGATGGAAAAATTCAGGATCGACGACGGCGATCCCACTTACGGATGCCCAAATGGTGTCGGAATACAACGATTCCAGTAAAAAATGAAAGACCATTAAAGTACCTTTCAAATGACTAAAAATCGACCCAATCCGACATGAAATGATGGAATGATATGCTCTCCATTGGATCACGCGATTTGGAAAGATTAACAATCCATATTGAAAAATGACGATCGAAGAGTTCTAACTTTCGAACGGTCTCTGAATTAGGCAATTCTGATGCAATTTAGAAGCTTGACAAGTTGCCATTGCAAAGAGTTGAAATTGTCTAAATTCGACCTCTGAAGAGGGAGTTATGAGCTTTACTATTAGACAAGGAGATGATGGGAAAATTCAGGACTGACGACTGCGATCCCACTTATGGATGCCCAAATGGTCTCAGAATGCGACGATTCTAGTCAGAAATACAAGAGCACCAAAGTACCTTTCAGATGACCAAAAATTAACCCAATCCGACATCAAATGATGGAGTTATAGGCATCTCCATTGGATCGCACGATTTGGAAAGATTAACAATCCATATTGAAAAATGATGATCGAAGAGTTCCAACATGCTTTTGGGATATCGAATGGTCTCTGAATTAGGCAATTCTGGTGCAATTTGGAAGCTTGACAAGTTACCATTGCAATGAGCTGAAATAGTCTAAATTTGACCTCTGAAGAGAGAGTTATGAGGGTTACTATTGGACAAGGAGATGAAGGAAAAATTCAGGACCGACGATTGCGATCCCACTTACGGATGCCCAAATGGTCTCGGAATACGACGATTCCAGTCAGAAATGAAAGACCATTAAAGTACCTTTCAAATGACCAAAAATTGACCCAATCCGACATCAAATGATGGAGTTATAGGCGTCTCCATTGGATCGCGTGATTTGGAAAGATTAACAATCCATATTGAAAAATGACGATTGAAGAGTTCCAACGTGCTTTTGGGATATCGACTGGTCTCTGAATTTGGCAATTCTGGTGCAATTTGGAAGCTTGACAAGTTACCATTGCAATGAGCTGAAATAGCCTAAATTCGACCTCTGAGGGGAGAGTTATGAGGGTTGATTTTGGGCATGGAGATGATGGAAAAATTTAGGACCAACGACTGCGATCCCACTTACGGGTGCTCAAATGGTATACGAATACCACAAATCCAATCAAAAATGAAAGAGCACTAAAGTACCTTTCAGATGACAAAAAATCGACCCAATCTGACATCAAATGATGGAGTTATAGGTGTCTACTTTGGATAGCGCGATTTGGAAAGATTAACAATCCATATTGAAAAATGACGATTGAAGAGTTCCAACAGGCTTTTGGGATATCGAATGGTCTTTGAATTAGGCAATTCTGGGGCAATTTGGAAGATTGACTAGTTACCATTGCAATGAGCTGAAATAATCTAAATTTGAACTATGAAGAGAGAGTCATGTGGGTTACTATTGGACATGGCGATGAAGGAAAAATTTAGGACGGATGACTGCGGTCCCACTTACGGATGCCCAAATGGTCTCGTGATTCTAGTCAGAAATGAAAGACCATTAAAGTGCCTTTCAAATGACAAAAAATAACCCTATCCACATCAAATGATGGAGTTATAGGCTTATCCGTTGGATCGCGTGATTTACGAAGATTAACAATCCATATTGAAAAATGACGATCGTAGAGTTCCAACGTGCTTTTGGGATATCGAATGGTCTCTAAATTAGGCAATTCTGGTGCAATTTGGAAGCTTGACAAGTTACCATTGCAATGATCTGAAATAGTCTAAATTTGACCTCTAAAGAGAGAGTTATGAGGGTTACTATTGGACAAGGAGATGATGGGAAAATTCAGGACCGACGACTGTGATCCCACTTTCGGATACGCAAATGGTCTCGGAATACGACGATTCCAGTCAGAAATGAAAGAGTGCTAAAGTATCTTTCAGATGACCGAAAATCGACCCAATCCGACATCAAATGATGGATTTAGAGGCGTCTCCGTTGGATCGCGCAATTTGGAAAGATTAACAATCCATATTGAAAAATGACGATCGAAGAGTTCCAACATGCTTTTGGGATATCGAACGGTCTCTGAATTAGGCAATTCTGTTGCAATTTGGAGGCTTGACAAGTTACCATTGCAATGAGCTAAAATATGTTTAAATTCCTCATCTGAAGAGGGAGTTATGAGGGTTACTATTAGACAAGGAGATGAAGGAAAAATTTAGGTCCGACCACTACGATCACACTTACGGGTGCCCAAATGGTCTTGGAATACGACGATTCCAATCAAAAATGGAAGAGCACTAAAGTACCTTTCAGATGACCAAAAATTGGTCCAATCTGACATCAAAAGATGGAGTTATAGGCATCTCCGTCGGATCGCGCGATTTGGAATGATTAACAATCCATATTGAAAAATGACTATCGAAGAGTTCCAACATGCTTTTGGGATATCGAACGGTCTCTGAATTAGGCAATTCTAGTGCAATTTGGAAGCTTGACAAGTTACCATTGCAATGAGCTGAAATAGTCTAAATTCGACCTCTGAAGAGAGAGTTATGAGGGTTACTATTGGACAAGGAGATGAAGGAAAAATTCAGGACCGACGACTGCGATCCCACTTACAGATGCCCAAATGGTCTCAGAATACGACGATTCCAGTCAAAAATGAAAGACCATTGAAGTACCTTTCAAATGACCAAAAATCGACCCAATCTGACATCAAATAATGGAGCTATAGGCGTCTTTGTTGGATCGCGTGATTTGGAAATATTAACAGTCCATATTGAAAAATGACGATCGAAGAGTTCGAACGTGATTTGGGATATCGACCGGTCTCTGAATTAGGCAATTTTGGAGAAACTTAGAAGCTTGACAAGTTACCATTATAATTACCTGAAATAGTCTAAATTCGAACTATGAAGAGAGAGTTGTGAGGGTTACTAATGGACAAGGGGATGAAGGAAAAATTCAGGACCGACGACTGCGATCCCACTTACGGATGCCCAAATGGTCTCGGAATACGACGATTCCAATCAGAAATGAAAGAGCACTAAAGTACCTTTCAAATGACCAAAAATTGACCCAATCCGACATCAAATGATGGAGTTATAGGCATCTCCATTGGATCGCGCGATTTGGAAAGATTAACAATCCATATTGAAAAATGACGATCGAAGAGTTCCAACATGCTTTTGGGATATCGAATGGTCTCTGAATTAGGCAATTTTGGTGTAATTTGGAAGCTTGACAAGTTACCATTGCAATGAGCTAAAATAATATAAATTTGACCTATGAAGAGAGAGTTATGAGGGTTACTATTGGACAAGGAGATGAAGGAAAAATTCAGGACCGACGACTGCGATCCCACTTATGGATGCCCAAATTGTCTCGGAATACGAAAATTCTAGTCAGAAATGTAAGAACATTAAAGTAACTTTCAGATGACCAAAAATCGACCCAATCCAACATCCAATGATGGAGTTATTGGTGTCTTCGTTGGAATGGGCTATTTAGAAAGATTAACAATCCATATTGAAAAATGACAATCGAAGAGTTCCAACATGCTTTTGGGGTATCAAATGGTCTTTGAATTAGGCAATTCAGGTGCAATTTGGAAGCTTGACAAGTTACCATTGCAATAAGTTGAAATAGTCTAAATTCGACCTCTGAAGAGAGAGTTATGAGGGTTACTATTGGACAAGGAGATGAAGAAAAAATCAGGACCGACGACTTTGATACCACTTACGGATGGCCAAATGGTCTCGGAATACGATGATTCCAGTCAGAAATGAAAGACCATTAAAGTTCCTTTCAAATGACCAAAAATTGACCCAATCCGACATCAATTGATAGAGTTAGAGGCGTCTCTTTTGGATCGCGCAATTTGGAAAGATTAACAATCCATATTGAAAAATGGCGATTGAAGAGTTCCAACATGCTTTTGGGATATCGAACGGTCTCTAAATTAGGCAATTCGGTCCCATTTGGAGCTTGACAAGTTACCATTCCAATGACTTAAAAGAGTCTAAATTCGACATCTGACGAGAGAATTTTGACGGTTACTATTGGACAATGTGATGAAGGAAACATTCTGGACCGACGACTGTAATCCCACTTATGGATGCCCAAATGGTCTCAGAATACGACGATTCCAGTCAGGAATCAAAGAGAACTAAAGTACCTTTCAGATGGCCAAAAATCGACCCAATCTAACATCAAATGATGGAGTTATTGGCGTCTCCATTGGATCATGCAATTTGGAAAGACGAACAATCCATATTGAAAAATGACGATCGAAGAGTTCCAACATACTTTTGGGATATCGAACGGTCTCTGAATTAGGTAATTCTAGTCCAATTGGGAAGCTTGACAAGTTACCATTACAATGAGCTGAAATAGTCTAAATTCGACCTCTGAAGAGAGAGTTATGAGGGTTACTATTGGACAAGGAGATGAAGGAAAAATTCAGGACCGATGACTGCGATCCCACTTACGGATGCCCAAATGGTCTCGGAATACGACGATTCCAGTCAGAAATGAAAGACCATTAAAGTACCTTTCAAAATGACTAAAAACTGACCTAATCTGACATCAAAGGATAGAGTTATAGGCGTCTTCGTTGGATCGCGCGATTTGGAAGAAGATTAACAATCCATATTGAAAAATGATGATCAAAGAGTTCCAACGTGCTTTTGGGATATCAAATGGTTTTTTATTTAGGCAATTCTGGTGCAATTTGGAAGCTTGACAAGTTACCATTGTAATGAGTTAAAATAGTCTAAATTCGACCACTAAAGAGAAAGTTATGAGGGTTACTATTTGACAAAGAGATGAAGGAAAAATTTAGGACCGACGACTGCGATCCCACTTACAGTTGCCCAAATGGTCTCAGAATATGACGACTTCAGTTAGAAATGCAAGAGCATTAAAGTACCTTTCAAATGACTTAAAAAATCAACCCAATCCACATTAAATGATGGAGTTATAGGCGTATCCATTGGATCGCGCGATTTGGAAAGATTAACAATCCATAATGAAAAATGATGATCGAAGAGTTCTAATGTGCTATTGGGATATCAAATGGGCTCTGAATTAGGGAATTCTGGTACAATTTGGAAGCTTGACAAGTTACCATTGCATTGAGCTGAAATAGTCTAAATTCGACCACTGAAGAGAGAGTTATGAGGGTTACTATCGGACAAGGCGATGAAGGAAAAATTCAGGGCCGACGACTGCGATCCCACTTACTGATGCCAAAATTGTCTCGGAGTATGAAGATTCCCGTCAGAAATGAAAGAGCACTAAAGTACCTTTCAGATGACCAAAAATTGACCCAATCCGACATCAAATGATGGAGTTAATGTCGCCTCCATTAGATCACGCGATTTGGAAAGATTAACAATCCATATTGAAAAATGATGATCGAAGTGTTCCAACTTGCTTTTGGGATATCGAAAGGTCTCTAAATTAGGTAATTCTGGTGCAATTTGTAAGCTTGACAAGGTACCATTGCAATGAGCTGAAATATTCTAAATTCAACCTCTGAAGAGAGATTTATAAGGGTTATTATTGGACAAGGAGATGAAGGAAAAATTCAGCACCGACGACTGCGATCTCATTTATGGATGCCCAAATGGTCTTGGAATACAATGATTCCAGTCAGAAATGAAAGACCATTAAAGTACCTTTCAAATGGCCAAAAATCAACCCAATTCGATATCAACTGATGGAGTCATAGGTGTCTCCATATGATGGCGTGTTTTGTAAAGATTAACAATCCATATTGAAAAATGACGATCGAAGATTTCCAAAGTTCTTTTGGGATATCGAATGGGCTCTAAATAAGGCAATTCTGGTGGAATTTGGAAGCTTGTCAAGTTACCATTGCAATGAGCTGAAATAGTCTAAATTCAACCACTGAAGAGAGAGTAATGAGTGTTACTATTGGACAAGGAGATGAAGGAAAAATTTAGGACCGATGACTACGATCCCACTTACGGATGCCCAAATGGTCTCGGAATATGACGATTCCAGTCAGAAATGAAAGAGCACTAAAGTACCTTTCAGATGACCAAAAATTGACCCAATCCGACATCAAATGATGGAGTTATAGGCGTCTCCGTTGGATCGCGCGATTTGGAAAGATTAACAATCCATATTGAAAAATGACGATCGAAGAGTTCCAACGTGCTTTTGGGATATCGAACGGTCTCTGAATTAGGCAATTCTGGTGCAATTTGGAAGCTTGACAAGTTACCATTGCAATGAGTTGAAATAGTCTAAATTCGACCTCTGAAGAGAGAGTTATGAGGGTTACTATTGGACAAGGAGATGATGGGAAAATTCAGGACCGACGACTGCGATCCCACTTACGGATGCCCAAATGGTCTCGTAATACGACGATTCAAGTCAGAAATGCAAAAGCACCAAAGTACCTTTCAGATGACCAAAAATCGACCCAATCCGACATCAAATGATGGAGTTATAATCGTCATCATTGGATCGTGCGATTTGGAAAGATTAACAATCCATATTGAATAATGACGATCGAAGAGTTCCAATGTCCTTTTAGTATATCGAACGGTCTCTGAATTAGGCAATTCGGGTGCAATTTGGAAGCTTGACAAGTTACCATTGCAATGAGCTGAAATAGTCTAAATTCCTCCTCTGAAGAGAGAGTTATGAGGGTTACTATTGGACAAGGAGATGATGGGAAAATTTAGGACCGACGACTGTGATGACACTTACGGATGCCCAAATGGTCTCGGAATACGACAATTCCAGTAAAAAATGGAACAGCACTAAAGTACCTTTTCGATGACCAAAAATCGATCCAATCCGACATCAAATGATAGAGTTATAGGCGTCTCTGTCGGATCGTGTGATTTGGAATGATTAACAATCCATATTGAAAAATGACGATCAAAGAGTTCCAACATGCTTTTGGGATGTCGAACGGTCTCTGAATTAGGCAATACTGGTCCAATTTAAAAGGTTGACAAGTTACCATTGCAATGACTTGAAGTAGTTTAAATACAAACTCTGAAGAGAGAGTTATGAGGGTTACTATTGGAGAAGGAGATGAAGGAAAAATTCATGACCGATGACTGTGATCCCACTTACAGTTGCCCAAATGGTCTCGGTATACGATGATTCCAGTCAGAAATGAATAGGACCATTAAAGTACCTTTCTAGTGACCAAAAATTGACCCAATCCGACATCAAATGATGGAGTAATAGGCATCTCCGTTCGATCACGCAATTTAGAAAGATTAACAATCCATATTGAAAAATTACGATCAAAGAGTTTCAACATACTTTTGGGATATCGAACGGTCTCTGAATTAGGCAATTCTGGTGTGATTTGGAAGCTTGACAAGTTACCATTGCAATGATTTGAAATAGTCTAAATTTGAACTATGAAGAGAGAGTTATGAGGGTTACTATTGGACAAGGAGATGAAGGAAAAATTCAACACCGATGACTGCGATCCCTCTTAAGGATGCCTAAATGGGCTCGGAATACAACCATTCTAATAAAAAATGAAAGACAATTAAAGTACCTTTCGAATAACCAAAATTGACCCAATCTGACATCAACTGATGGAGTTATAGGCGTCTCCATTGGATCTCACAATTTGGAATAATTAACAATGCATATTGAAAAATGACGATCAAAGAGATCTAACATGCTTTTGGGATATCGAACGGTCTCTGAATTAGGAAATTCTGATCCAATTTGGAAGCTTGACAAGTTACCATTGCAATGATCTGACATAGTGTAAATTCGAACTATGAAGAGAGAGTTATGAAGGTTACTATTAGATAAGGAGAAGAAGGATAATTCAAGACCGACGACTCCGATCCCACTTACGGATGCCCAAATGGTCTCGGAATAGGACGATTCCAATCAGGAAAGAAAGTGTACTAAAGAACCTTTCAAATGATCAAAAATTGACCCGATCCGACATCAAATGATGGATTTATAGGCATCTCCCTTGGATTGCTCTATTTAAAAAGATTTATTGAAAAATGACGATCGAAGAGTTCCAACATGCTTTTGGGATATCGAACGGTCTCTGAATTAGGCAATTCTAGTCCAAATGGGAAGCTTGACAAGTTACCATTGCAATGAGCTGAAATAGTCTAAATTCGAAATATGAAGAGAGAGTTATGAGGGTTACTATTGGACAAGGAGGCGAAGGAATAATTCAGGACCGACGACTGTGATCCCACTTACGGATGCCCAAATGGTGTCGGAATACAACGATTCCAGTCTGAAATGAAAGACCATTAAATTACCTTTCAAATGACCAAAAATAGACCCAATCTGACATCAAATGATGGAGTTATAGGCGTCTCCTTTGGATCACGCGATTAGGAAAGATTAACAATCCATATTGAAAAAGGATGATCGAAGAGTTCCAACATGCTTTTGGGATATCGAACAGTCTCTGAATTAGGCAATTCTGGTGCAATTTGGAAGCTTGACAAGTTACCATTGCAATGAGCTGAAATAGTCTAAATTCAACCTCTGAAGAGAGAGTTATGAGGGTTACTATTGGACAAGGAGATGAAGGAAAAATTCAGGACCGA
Organism: Magnolia sinica; assembly: GCF_029962835.1. NCBI lineage: Eukaryota > Viridiplantae > Streptophyta > Magnoliopsida > Magnoliales > Magnoliaceae > Magnolia > Magnolia sinica. Next base: position 31,245,142 of record NC_080587.1, read on the forward strand.
CGACTACGATCCCACTTACGGATGCCCAAATGGTCTCGGAATACGACGATTCCAGTCAGAAATGAAAGAGCACTAAAGTACCTTTCAAATGACCAAAAATCGACCCAATCCGACATCAAATGATGGAGTTATAGGCGTCTCCGTTGGATCACGCGATTTGGAAAGATTAACAATCCATATTGAAAAATGACGATCGAAGAGTTCCAACATGCTTTTGGGATATCGAACAGTCTCTGAATTAGGTAATTCTGTGCAATTGGGAAGCTAAACAAGTTAACATTGCAATGAGCAGAAATTGTATAAATTCAAACTATGAAGAGAGTTATGAGGGTTACTATTGGACAAGGAGATGAAGGAATAATTCAGGACCAACGACTGCAATCCCACTTACGAATGTCCAAATGGTCTTGGAATACGTCAATCCTAGTCAGAAATGCAAAACACTAAAGTACCTTTTAGATGACCGAAAATGATCCCAATCCGACATCAAATGGTGGAGTTATTGGCGTCTCCGTTGGATGACGCGATTTGGAAAGACTAACAATCCATATTGGAAAATGACGATCGAAGAGTTCCAACATGCTTTTGGGATATCGAACTGTCTCTAAATTAGGCAATTCTGGTCCAATTGGGAAGCTTGATAAGTTACCATTACAATACGCTGAAATAGTCAAAATTCGAACTCTGAAGAGAGAGTTATGAGGGTTACTATTGGACAAGGATATGAAGGAAAAATTCATGACCGACGACTGCGATCCCACTTATTGATGCCCAAAAGGTCTCGGAATACGACGATTCCAGTCAAAAATGAAAGACCATTAAAGTACCTTTCAAATGACCAAAAATTGACCCAATCTGACATCAAATGATGGAGTTATCGGCGACTCCATTGGATCGCACAATTTGGAAAGATTAACAATCCATATTGAAAATTTATGATCGAAGGGTTCTAACATGCTTTTGGGTTGTCGAACGGTCTCTGAATTAGGCAATTCTGGTGCAATTTGGAAGCTTGACAAGTTACCATTGCAATGAGCTGAAATAGTCTAAAATCGACCTTTAAAGAGAGAGTTATGAGGGTTACTATTGGACACAAAAGTGGATTAAAAATTCAGGACCGACGACTGCGATCCCACTTACGGATGCCCAAATGGTCTCGAAATAGAACGATTCCAATCAGAAATGAGAGAACGCTAAAGTACCTTTCAAATGACCAAAAGTTGACCTAATCTGACATGAAATGATGGAGTTATGGGCGTGTCCGTTGGATCGCGCGATTTCGAAAGATTAACAATCCATATTAAAAAATGACGATTGAGGAGTTCCAACGTGCTTTAGGGATATCGAACAGTATCTTAATTAGCCAATTCTGTACAATTTGGAAGCTTGACAAGTTACCATTGCAATGAGCTGAAATGGTCTAAATTCGACCTCTGAAGACGGACTAATGAGGGTTACTATTGGACAAGGAGATAAAGGAAAAATTCAGGACTGATGATTGCGATCCCACTTACAGATGCCCAAATGATCTCGAAATACGTCGATTCTAGTTAGAAACGCAAGAGCTCTAGATTACCATTCAAATGACCAAAAATCGACCTAACCGACATCAAATGATGGAGTTATTGGCGTCTCCATTGGATCACGCGATTTGGAAAGACTAACAATCCATATTGAAAAATGACGATCGAAGAGTTCCAACATGCTTTTGGGATATCGAACGGTCTCTGAATTAGGCAATTCTGGTCCAATTTGGAAGCTTGACAAGTTACCATTGCAATGAGCTGAAATATTCTAAATTCAACCTCTGAAGAGAGAGTTATAAGGGTTACTATTGGACAAGGAGATGAAGGAAAAATTCAGGAACGACGACTGCGATCCCACTTACGGATGCCCAAATGGTCTCGGAATACGACGATTCCAGTTAGAAATGAAAGACCATTAAAGTACCTTTCAAATGACCAAAAATTGACCCAATCCACATCAAATGATGGAGTTATAGGCGTATCTGTTGGATCGCGCGATTTGGAAAGATTAACAATCTAAATTGAAAAATGACGATCGAAGAGTTCCAACATGCTTTTGGGATATCGAATGGTCTCTGAATTAGGCAATTCTGGTGCAACTTGGAAGCTTGACAAGTTACCATTGCAATAAGCCGAAGTAGTCTAAATTCGGCCTTTGAAGAGAGAGTTTTGAGGGTTACTATTGGATAAGGAGATTAAGAAAATTCAGAGCCGACGACTGCGATCCTGATTACAGATGCCCAATTCCAGTTAGGAAAAAAGAACACTAAAGTACCTTTTAAATGACCTAAAATCGCCCCAATCCGACATCAAATGATGGAGTAATAGGCGTCTCCGTTCGATCGCACGATTTGGAAAGAATAACAATCCATATTGAAATATGACGATCGATGAGTTCCAACATGCTTTTGGTATATCGAATGGTCTCTGAATCAGGCAGTTCTGGTGTGATTTGGAAGCTTTACAAGTTACCATTGCAATGAGATGAAATAGTCAAAATTGGACCTCTGAAGAGAGAGTTATGAGGGTTACTATTGGACAAGGAGATGAAGGAAAAATTTTGGACCTATGACTGCAATCCCACTTATGGATGCCCAAATGGTCTCGGAATATGACGATCCCAGTCAGAAATGAAAGAGTGCGAAAGTACCTTTCAGATTACAAAAAACTACCCAATCTTACATCAAACAATGGAGTTATAAGCATCTCCGTTGGATCGCGCGATTTTTAAAGATTAACAATCCATATTGAAAAATGATGATCAAAGAGTTCCAAAGTTCTTTGGGATATCGAACGGTCTCTGAATGAGGCAATTTTGGTGCAATTTGAAAGCTTGACAAGTTACCATTGTACTGAACAGAAATAGTCTAAATTCGACCTCTTAAGAGAGAGTTATGAGGGTTACTATTGGAGAAGGAGATGAAGGAAAAATTCAGGACCGACGACTGTGATACCAGTTACGGATCGCCAAATGCTCTCGGAATACGATGATTCCAGTCAGAAATGAAAGACCATTAAAGTACCTTTCAAATGACCAAAAATTGACCCAATCTGACATCAATTGATAGAGTTAGAGGCGTCTCCGTTGGATCGCATGATTTAGAAAGATTAACAATCCGTATTGAAAAATGGCGATTGAAGAGTTCCAACATGCTTTTGGGATATCGAAAGGTCACTAAATTAGGCAATTCTGGTCTAATTTGGAAGCTTGACAAGTTACAATTGCAATGAGCTGAAATATTCTAAATTTGACCTCTAAAGAGAGATTTATGAGGGTTACTATTGGACAAGGAGTTGAACAAAAAATTTAGGACCGACGACTGCAATCCCACTTTCGGATTCCAAATGGTCTCGGAATAGGACGATTCCAATCAGGAAAGAAAGAGCACTAAAGAACCTTTCAAATGACCAAAAATTGACTTGATCCGACATCAAATGATGGATTTATAGGCATCTCCATTGGATCATGCGATTTGGAAAGTCTAACAATCCATATTGAAAAATGACAATCGAAGAGTTCCAACATGCTTTTCGGATATCGAACAGTATCTGAATTAGGCAATTCTGGTCCAATTATGAACCTTGACAAGTTACCATCGTAATGAGCTGAAATAGGCTGAATTTGAACTATGAAGAGAGAGTTATGAGGTTTACTATTTGACAAGGGGATGAAGGAATAATACAGGACCAACGACTGCGATCCCACTTACGGATGCCCAAATGGTCTCGGAATATGACGATTCCAATCAGAAATGAAAGACCATTAGACTACCTTTCAAATGACCAAAAATCGACCTAATCCAACATCAAATGATGGAGTTACTGGCATCACTGTTGGATCGCATGATTTGGAAAGAGGTTAACAATCCATATTGAAAAATGATGATCGAAGAGTTCCAACATGATTTTGGGATATCGAATGGTCTCCGAATTAGGCAATTCTAGTGCCATTTGGAAGCTTGACAAGTTACTATTGCAATGAGCTGAAATAGTCTAAATTCAACCTCTAAAGAGAAAGTTAAGAGGGTTACTATTGGACAAGAAGATGAAGGAAAAATTCAGGACCGATGACTGCGATCCCATTTACGGATGCCCCAATGGTCACTGAACAGGATGATTCCAGTCAGGAAAGAAAGTACCTTTCAAATGACCAAAATTGACCCAATCCGACATCAAATGATGGAGTTATAGGCGGCTCCGTTGGATCGTGCTAATTGGAAAGATTAACAATCCATATTGAAAAATGACGATAGAAGAGTTCCAAGGTGCTTTTGGGATATCAAACAGTCTCTGAATTAGGTAATTTCTGGTGTGATTTGGAACCTTGAGAAGTTACCAGTGCAATGAGCTGAAATAGTCTAAATTTGAACTATGAAGAGAGAGTTATGAGGGTTACTATTGGACAAGGTGATGAAGGAAAAATTCAGATCGTGACCGCGATCCCACTTATGGATGCCCAAATGGTCTCAAAATACGACGTTCTAGTCAAAAATGAAAGACCATTAAAGTACCTTTCAAATGACTAAAATCGACCTAATCCGACATCAAATGATGGAGTTATAAGTGTCTCCGTTGGATCGCTGATTTAGAAAGATTAACAATCCATATTGAAAATGACAATCGAAGAGTTCCAAGATATCGAACGGTCTCTGAATTAGGCAATTCAGGCGCAACTTGGAAGCTTAACAAGTTGCCATTGCAATGAGTTGAAATAGTCTAAATTCAACCTCTGAAGAGAGAGTTATGAGGGTTACTATTAGACAAGGAGATGAAGGAAAAATTCAGGACCGACGACTGCGATCCCACTTACGGATGCCCAAATGGTGTCAGAATACAACGATTCCAGTCTGAAATGAAAGACCATTAAATTACCTTTGCAAATGACCAAAAACAGACCCAATCTGACATCAAATGATGGAGTTATAGGCGTCTCCTTTGGATCACATGATTAGGAAAGATTAACAATCCATATTGAAAAAGGATGATTGAAGAGTTCCACCATGCTTTTGGGATATCGAACAGTCTCTAAATTAGGCAATTCTGGTGCGATTTGGATGCTTAACAAGTTACCATTGCAATGAGCTGAAATAGTCAAAATTTAACCTCTGAAGAGAGAGTTATGAGGGTTACATTTGCACAAGGAGATGAAGGCAGAATTCAGGACCAACGACTGCGATCTCACTTACGGATACCTAAATGGTCTTGGAATAGGATGATTCCTGTTAGAAATGAAAGAGCACTAAATTACCTTTTAAATGACCAAAAATTGACCCAATCCGACATCAAATGATGGAGTTAAAGGCATCGCCATTGGATCGCACATTTGTAAAGATTAACACTCCATATTGAAAAGTGGCAATCGAAGAGTTCGAACATGCTTTTGGGATATCGAACTGTCTCTAAATTAAGCAATTCTAGTCTAATTTGGAAGCTTGACAAGTTCCCATTGCAATTATCTGAAATAGTCTAAATTCGACCTCTGAAGAGAGAGTTATGAGAGTTATTATTGGACAAGGATGAAGGAAAAATTCTAGACCAACAACTACGATCCCACTTACGGATGCCCAAATGGTCACGGAATACGACGATTCTAGTCAGAAATGAAAGACCATTAAAGTACCTTTCAAATGACAAAAAATCGACCCAATCCACATAAAACAATGGAGTTAGGTGTCTCCGTTGGAACGTGCCATATAGAAAGATTAAAAATCCATATTGAAAAATGATGATCGAAGAGTTCCAACATTCTTCTAAGATATCGAATGGTCTCTGAATTAGGCAATTTAGGTGCAATTTGGAAGCTTGACAAGTTACCATTGCAATGAGCTGAAATAGTCTAAATTCGACCTCTGAAGAGAGAGTTATGAGGGTTACTATTGGACAAGGAGATGAAGGAAAAATTCAGGACCGACGACTGCGATCCCACTTATGGATGCCCAAATGGTCTCGGAATAGGACGATTCCAGTCAGAAATGAAAGAGCACTAAAGTACCTTTCAGATGACCTAAAATTGACCCAATCCGACATCAAATGATGGAGTTAGAGGCGTCTTCGTTGGATGGCCCAATTTGGAAAGATTAACAATCCATATTGAAAAATGACGATCGAAGAGTTCCAACATGCTTTTGGGATATCGAACGGTCTCTGAATTAGGCAATTCTGGTCCAATTGGGAAGCTTGACAAGTTACCATTGCAATGAGCTGAAATAGTCTAAATTCGAACTCTAAAGAGAGAGTTATGAGGGTTACTATTGGACAAGGATATGAAGGAAAAATTCAGGACCGACGACTGCGATCCCACTTACGGATGCCCAAATGGTCTCGGAATACGACGATTCCAGTCAGAAATGCAAGAGCACTAAAGTACCTTTCAGATGACCAAAAATCATCCCAATCCGACATCAAATGATGGAGTTATTGGCGTCTCCATTGGATCACGTGATTTGGAAAGACTAACAATCCATATTGAAAAATGACGATCGAAGAGTTCCAACATGCTTTTGGGATATCGAACGGTCTCTGAATTAGGCAATTCTGGTCCAATTGGGAAGCTTGACAAGTTACCATTGCAATGAGCTAAAATAGTCTAAATTCAAACTCTGAAGAGAGAGTTATGAGGGTTACTATTGGACAAGAAGATGATGGAAAAATTCAGGATCGACGACTGCGATCCCACTTACGGATGCCCAAATGGTGTTAGAATATGACGATTCTGGTCAGAAATGAAAGACCATTAAAGTACCTTTCAAATGACCAAAAATTGACCCAATCCCACATCAAACATGGAGTTATAGGCATCTCCTTTGGATCGCGCGATTTAAAAAGATTAACAATCCATATTGAAAACTGACGATCGAAGAGTTCCAACATGCTTTTAGAATTTCGAATGGTCTCTGAATTAGGCAATTCTGGTGAGATTTGGATACTTGAAAAGTTACCTTTAGAATGAGCTGAAAGAGTCTAAATTCGAACTCTTAACAGAGATTTATGAGGGTTACCATTGGACAAAGAAGTAATGGAAAAATTCAGGATCGATGACTACGATCCTGACTTACTGATGTCCAAATGGTCTCGGAATACCACAATTCTAGTAACGAATGAAAGAGCACTAAAGTACCTTTCAAATGACTAAAAATTGACCCAATCTGACATCAAATGATGGAGTTAAAAGCATCTCCATTGGATCGCACGATTTGGAAAGATTAACAATCCATATTGAAAAATGACGATCGAAGAGTTCCAACATGCTTTTGGGATATTGAACGGTTTCTGAATTAGGCAATTCTGATGTGATTTGGAAGCTTGACAAGTTACCATTGTAATGAGCTGAAATATTCTAAATTTGACCTCTGAAGAGAGAGAATGAGGGTTACTATTGGACAAGGAGATGAAGAAAAATTTAGGACCGGCGACTGCGATCCGAATTATGGATGCCCAAATGGTCTCGTAATATGGCGATTCCAGTCAGAAATGAAAGACCATTAAAGTACCTTTCAAATGACCAAAAATTGACCCAATCCAACATCAAATGATGGAGTTAAAGGCGTCTCCATTGAAACGCGATTTAGAAAGATTAACAATCCATATTGAAAAATGATGATCGAAGAGTTCCAACATTCTTCTAAGATATCGAATGGTCTCTGAATTAGGCAATTTAGGTGCAATTTCGAAGCTCGACAAGTTACCATTGCAATGAGCTGAAATAGTCTAAAATCGTCATCTGAAGAGAGAGTTATGAGGGTTACTCTTGGACAAGGATATAAAGGAAAAATTCAGGACCGACGACTGCGATCTCACTTACGGATGCTCAAATGGTCTCAGAATACGACGATTCCAGTCAAAAATGAAAGACCATTAAAGTACCTTTCAAATGACCAAAAATCGACCCAATCTGACATCAAATGATGGAGTTATAGGCGTCTCCGCTGGATCGCGTGATTTGGAAAGATTAACAATCCATATTAAAAAATGATGATCAAAGAGTTCCAACATGTTTTTGGGGTAGCGAACAGTCTCTCAATTAGGCAATTCAGGTCCAATTTGGAAGCTTGACAAGTTAGCATTGCAATGAGCTGAAATTTTCTAAATTCAACCTCTGAAGAGAGATTTATGAGGGTTACTATTAGACAAGGAGACGAATGAAAATTTTAGGACTGGCGATTGCGATCCCACTTACGGATGCCCAAATGGTCTTGGAATAAGGCGATTCCAATCAGGTAAGAAAGAGCACTAAAGAACCTTTCAGATGACCAAAAATCGACCCAATCCGACATCAAATGAAGGATTTATAGGCGTATCCATCGGATAGTGTGATTTGGAAAGATTAATAATCCATATCGAAAAATGACGATTGAGTTCCAACGTGCTTTTAGGATATCGAACGGTCTCTGAATTAGGCAATTCTGGTGCAATTTGGAAGCTTGACAAGTTACCATTGCAATGAGCTGAAATAGTCTAAATTTGACCTCTGAAGAGAGAGTTATGAGGGTTACTATTGGACAAGGAGATGATGGGAAAATTCAGGACCGACGACTGCGATCCCACTTACGGATGCCCAAATGGTCTCAAAATAGAATAATTCAAGTCAGAATTGAAAGAGCACTAAAGTACCTTTCAGATGACCAAAAATCGACCCAACCGACATCAAATGATGGAGTTATAGGCGTCTCCGTCGGATCACATGATTTAGAAAGATTAACAATCCATATTGAAAATTGACGGTCGAAGAGTTCCAATGTGCTTTTGGGATATTGAACGGTCTCTAAATTAGGCAATTCTGGTGCAATTTGGAAGTTTGACAAGTTACCATTGCAATGATCTGAAATAGTCTAAATTTGAACTATGGAGAGAGAGTTATGTGGGTTACTATTGGACAGGAGACGAAGAAAAAATTCAGGATCGACGACGGTGATCCCACTTACGGATGCCCAAATGGTGTCGGAATACGATGATTCCAGTCAGAAATGAAAGACCATTAAAGTACCTTTCAAATGACCAAAAATTGACCCAATCCGACATCAAATGATGGAGTTATATGCTCCAAATTGGATTGCGCAATTTTTAAAGATTAACAATCCATATTGAAAAATGATGATCGTAGAGTTCCAACATGCTTTTGGGATATTGAACGGTCTCTGAATTAGGCAATTCTGGTGCAATTTGGATGCTTGAAAAGTTACCATTTCAATGAACTGAAAGAGTCTAAATTTGAACTCTGAAGAGAGAGTTATGAGGGTTACTATTGGACAAGGAGATGATGGAAAAGTTCAGGATCGACGATTGCAATCCCACTTACGGATGCCCAAATGGTGTGGTAATACGACGATTCAAGTCAAAAAAGAAAGACCACTAAAGTACCTTTCAAATGACCAAAATCGACCCAATCCACATAAAATGATGGAGTTATAAGTGTCTCCGTTGGAATCGCGCTATTTAGAAAGATTCACATTCCATATTGAAAATTGACAATCGAAGAGCCACATGTTTCTGGGATATCGAACAGTCTCTGAATTAGGCAATTTAGGTGCAATTTGGAAGCTCGACAAGTTACCATTGCAATGAGTTGAAAAAGGCTAAAATCAACCCCTGAAGAGAGAGTTATAAGGGTTACTATTGGAGAAGGAGATGAAGGAAAAATTTAGGACCGACAACAGCGATACCACTTAGGGATGGCTAAATGGTCTCGGAATGCGATGATTCCAGTCAGAAATACAGGAGCATAAAGTACCTTTCAAATGACTAAAAATCATCCCAATCCGACATCAAATGATGGAGTTATTGGCGTCTCCATTGGATCACGCGATTTGGAAAGACTAATAATCCATATTTAAAAATGACGATCGAAGAGTTCCAACATGCTTTTGGGATATCGAACGGTCTTTAAATTAGGCAATTCTGGTCCAATTGGGAAGCTTGATAAGTTACCATTGCAATGAGCTGAAATAGTCTAAATTCGAACTCTGAAGAGAGAGTTATGAGGGTTACTATTGGACAAGGATATGAAGGAAAAATTTAGGACTGACGACTGCGATACCACTTACGGATGGCCAAATGGTTTCGGAATACAATGATTCCAGTCAGAAATGAAAGACCATTAAAGTACCTTTTAAATGACCAAAAATCGGCCCAATTTGACATCAATTGATAGAGTTAGAGGCACCACTGTTGGATCGCTATATGGAAAGATTAACAATCCATATTGAAAAGTGGCAATCGAAGAGTTCGAACATGCTTTTGGGATATCGAATGGTCTCTAAATTAGGCAATCCTGGTCCAATTTGGAAGCTTGATAAGTTACTTGGCAATGAGCTGAAATAGTCTAAATTCAACCTCTGAAGAGAGTTATGAGGGTTACTATTGGACAAGGATGAAGGAAAATTCAGGACCGATGACTGCGATCCCACTTACAAATGCCCAAATTGTCTCGAAATACGAGGATTCTAGTCAGAAATGAAAGAGTACCAAAGTACCTTTTAATTGACCAAAAATCGACCAAATTCGATATGAAATGATGGAGTTATAGGTGTCTCCGTTGGATCGTGCGATTTTGAAAGATTAACAATACATATTTAAAATTGAAGATCAAAGAGTTCCATCATGCTTTTGGGATATCGAATGGTCTCTGAATAAGGCAATTCAGGTGCAATTTGGAAGCTTGACAAGTTACTATTGCAATGAGCTGAAATAGTCTAAATTCCACCATTGAAGAGAAAGTTGTGAGGTTTACTATTGGATAAGGAGATCAAGGATAAATTCTGGACCGACGAATGCGATCCCACTTACGAATGAGCAAATGGTCTCAGAATATGACGATTCAAGTCAGGAATGAAAGAGCACTAAAGTACCTTTCAAATGACCAAAATTGACCCAATCCGACATCAAATGAGGGGGTTATGAGCATCCCCGTTGGATCGCGTAATTTAGAAAGATTAACAATCCATACTGAAAACGACGATCGAAGAGTTCCAACATGCTATTGGTATATCGAATGGGCTTTGATTAGGCAATTCTGGTACAATTTAGAAGCTTGACATGTTACCATTGCAATGAGCTAAAATAGTCTAAATTCGACCTCTCAAGAGAGAGTTATGAGGATTACTATTAGACAAGGAGATGAAGGAAAAATTCATGGGCCACCTACGGATGCCCAAATGGTCTCGGAATAGGATGATTCCATTAAGTAATGAAAAAGCACTAAATTATCTTCCAGATGACCAATAATTGACCCAATCCGACATCAAACAATGGAGTTATGGGCGACTCCGTTCTATCGCGCGATTTCGAAAGATTAAGAATCCATATTGAAAAATTACGATCGAAGTGTTCCATCATGCTTTTGTGATATTGAACGGTCTCCGAATCCTGCAATTCTGGTCCCATTTGGAAGCTTGACAAGTTACCATTCTAATGACCTGAAATAGTCTAAATTCGACCTCTGAAGAGAGAGTTATGAGGGTTACTATTGGACAAGGAGATGAAGGAAAAATTCAGGACCGACGATCGTGATCCCACTTACAGATGTGCAAATGGGCTCGGATAATTCCAGTCAGGAATGAAAGAGCACTAAATTATCTTCTAGATGACCAATAATTGACCCAGTCTGACATCAAACAATGGAGTTATGGGCGACTCCGTTGGATCGCGCGATTTCGAAAGATTAAGAATCCATATTGAAAAATTACGATCGAAGTGTTCCATCATGCTTTTGTGATATTGAACGGTCTCCGAATCCTGCAATTCTGGTCCCATTTGGAAGCTTGACAAGTTACCATTCTAATGACCTAAAATAGTCTAAATTCGACCTCTGTAGAGAGAATTGGTGGGTTACTATTGGACAAGGAGATGAAGGAAACATTCTGGACTGATGACTGCAATCCCACTTACGGATGCCCAAATGGTTTCGAAATACGACGATTCTAGTTAGGAAAGAAAGAGCACTAAAGTAACTTTCTGATGACCAAAAATTGACCCAATCCGACATCATATGATGGAGTTATGGGCGTCCCCGTTGGGTCGCGCGATTTAGAAAGATTAACTATCCAAATTGAAAAATGATGACGAATAGTTCCGACGTGCTTTTGGGATATCGAACGGTCTCTGAATTAGGCACTTCTGGTCCCATTTGGAAGCTTAACAAGTTACCATACCAATGACCTGAAATAGTCTAAATTCGACCTCTGAAGAGAGAGTTATGAGGGTTACTCTTGGACAAGGAGATGAAGGAAACATTCTGGTCCGACGATTGCAATCCCACTTACGGATGCGCAAATGGTTTTGGAATACGACGATTGCAGTAAAGAAAGAAAGAGTGCTAAAGTACCTTTCAAATGACCCAAAATTGACCCAATCCGACATCAAATGATGGAGTTATTACCTCCTCCGTTGGATTGCGCTATTTAGAAAGATTAACAATCTATATTGAAAAATGATGATCAAAGAGTTCCAATGTGCTTTTTTGATATCGAACGGTCTCTGAATTAGGCAATTCTGGTGCAATTTGAAAGCTTGACAAGTTGCCATTACAATGAGCTGAAATAACCTAAAATCGTCATCTGAAGAGAGAGTTATGAGGGTTACTATTGGATAAGGAGATGAAGGAAAAATTCAGGACCGACGACTGCGATACCACTTACGGATGGCCAAATGGTCTTGAAATATGACGATTCCAGTCAGAAATGAAAGACCATTAAAGTACCTTTCATATGCCCAAAAATCTACCCAATCTGACATTAATTGGTAGAGTTAGAGGCGTCTCCGTTGGATCCCACAATTTGGAAAGATTAACAATCTATATTGAACAATGGTGATCGAAGAGTTCCAACATGCTTTTGGGATATCGAACGGTCTTTAAATTAGGCTATTCTGGTCCAATTTGGAAGCTTGACAAGTTACCATTGCAATGAGCTACAATATTCTAAATTCAACATCTGAAGAGAGATTATGAGGGTTTCTATTGGACAAGGAGATGAATGAAAAATTTAGGACCAACAACTGCCATCCCACTTACGAATGCCCAAATGGTCTCGGAATAGGATGATTCCAATCAGAAAAGAAAGAGCACTAAAGAACCTTTTGAATGACTAAAAATTGACCTGATCCAACATCAAATGATGGATTTATAGGCATCTCCATTGGATCGCGCTACCTAAAAAGATTACCATATTGAAAAATGATGATCGAAGTGTTCCAACATACTTTTGGGATATCGAACGGTCTCTAAATTAGGCAATTCTGGTGCGATTTGGAAGCTTGACAAGTTACCATTGCAATGAGCTGAAATAGTCTAATTTCGAACTATGAAGAGAGGGTTGTAAGGGTTACTATTGGACAAGGAGATGAAGGAAAAATTCAGGACCGACGACTGCAATCCCACTTACGGATGCCCAAATGGTCTTGGAATACAACGATTCCAGTCAGAAACGAAAGACCATTAAAGTACCTTTCAAATGACCAAAAATCGACCCAATCCACATCAAACGATGGAGTTATAGGTGTATCTGTTGGATCGCGTGATTTTGAAAGATTAACAATCCATATTACAAAATGACAGTCGAAGATTTCCAAAGTGCTTTTGGGATATCGAATGGTTTCTAAATTTGGCAATTCTGGTCCAATTTGGAAGCTTGACAAGTTACCATTGCATTGATCTGAAATAGTCTAAATTTGAACTATGAAGAGAGAGTTATGAAGGTTACTATTGGACAAGGAGAAGAAGGATAATTCAGGACCGACGACTGCGATCCCACTTACGGATGCCCAAATGGTCTCGGAATAGGACGATTCCAATCAGGAAAGAAAGTGCATTAAAGAACCTTTCAAACGACCAAAAATTGACCCAATCCGACATCAAATGATGGATTTATAGGCATCTCTATTGGATTGCGCTATTTAAAATGATTAATAGCCCATATTGAAAAATGATGATCGAAATGTTCCAACGTACTTTTGGGATATCGAACGATCTCTGAATTAGGCAATTCTAGTGCGATTTGGAAGATTGACAAGTTACCATTGTAATAAGCTAAAATAATCTAATTTTGAACTATGAAGAGAGAGCTAGGAGGGTTACTATTGGATAAGGAGATGAAGGAAATATTCAGGACTGATGACTACAATCCCACTAACGGATGCCCAAATAGTCTCGGAATACGATGATTCTAATCAGAAATGAAAGACCATTAAAGTACCTTTCAAAGGACTAAAAGTCAACCCAATCCACATAAAATGATGGAGTTATAGGTGTCTCCGTTGGAACATGCTATTTAGAAAGATTAACAATCCATATTGAAAAATGACAATCGCAGAGTTCCAATGTGTTTCTGGGATATCGAACAGTCTCTGAATTAGGCAATTTAGGTGCAATTTGGAAGCTCGACAAGTTACCATTGCAATGAGTTGAAAAAGGCTAAAATCAACCCCTGAAGAGAGATTTATGAGGGTTACTATAGGACAAGGAGATTAAGGAAAAATTCAGGACCGACGACTGCGATACCACTTTGGATGGCCAAATGGTCTCGGAAGACGATGATTCCAATAAAAAATGAACGACCATTAAAGTACCTTTCAAATGACTAAAAATTGACCCAATCCAACATCAATTGGTAGAGTTAGAGGCATCTCTGTTGGATCGTGCGATTTGGAAAGATTAAGAATCCATATTGAAAAATGGCGATCAAAGAGTTCCAACATGCTTTTGGGATATCGAACGGTCTCTAAATTAGGCAATTCTGGTCCAAATTGGAGCTCGACAAGTTACCATTGCAATGAGCTGAAATAACCTAAAATCGTCATCTGAAGAGAGAGTTATGAGGGTTACTATTGGATAAGGAGATGAAGGAAAAATTCAGGACCGACGACTGCGATACCACTTACGGATGCCCAATAGGTCTCGGAATACGAAGATTCTAGTCAGACATGAAAGACCATTAAAGTACCTTTTAAATGACCAAAAATTGACCCAATCTGACATCAATTGATAGAGTTAGAGGCATCTCCGTTGGATCACTATTTGGAAAGATTATCAATCCATATTGTAAAATGGCAATCGAAGAGTTCGAACATGCTTTTGGGATATCGAATTGTCTCTAAATTAAGGAATTCTAGCCTAATTTGGAAGCTTGACAAGTTACCATTACAATTATCTGAAAGAGTCTAAATTCGACCTCTGAAGAGAGAGTTATGAGGGTTATTATTGGACAAGGATGAAGGAAAAATTCTGGACCGACGACTGCGATCCCACTTACGGATGCCCAATCGGTCTCGGAATACGACGATTCTAGTCAGACATGAAAGACCATTAATGTACCTTTCAAATGACCAAAAATCGACCCAATCCACATAAAATGATGGAGTTATAGGTGTCTCCGTTGGAACGTGCTATTAAGATAGATTAACAATCCATATTGAAAAATGATGATCAAAGAGTTCCAACGTGCTTCTGGGATATCAAATAGTCTCTGAATTAGGCAATTAAGGTGCAATTTGGACGCTCGATAAGTTACCATTGCAATGAGCTGAAATAGTCTAAAATCGAACTACGAAGAGAGAGTTATGAAGGTTACTATTGGACAAGGAGAAGAAGGATAATTCAAGACCGACGAATGCGATCCCACTTATGGATGCCCAAATGGTCTCGGAATAGGACAATTCAAATTAGGAAAGAAAGAGCACTAAAGTAGCTTTCAAATGACTAAAATTGACCCAATCCGACTTCAAATGATGGAGTAATATGCATCTCCATTCAATCACGCAATTTGGAAAGATTAACAATTTATATTGAAAAACGACGATCGAAGAGTTCCAACGTGCTATTGGGATATCGAATGGGCTCTTAATTAGGCAATTCGGTTACAATTCGGAAGCTTGACATGTTATCATTGCAATAAGCAGAAAAGTCTAAATTCGACCTCTCAAGAGAGAGTTATGAGGGTTACAATTGGACAAGGAGATGAAGGAAAAATTCAGGGACCGACGACTGTGATATGCCCAAATGTTCTCGATGATTCCATTTATGGATGCCCAAATGGTCTCGGTACGTTTCAGATGACCAAAAATTGACCCAATCTGACATCAAATGATGGAGTGATAGATGTCTCTGTTGGATCACATGATTTGGAAAGATTAACAATCCATATTGAAAAATGACAATCGAAGAGTTCTAACATGCTTTCGGGATATCGAACGGTCTCTGAATTAGGCAATTCTGGTCCAATTTGGAAGCTTGACAAGTTACCAATGCAATGAGCTGCAATATTCTGATTCGACCTCTGAAGAGAGATTTATAAGGGTTACTATTGGACAAGGAGATGAAGGAAAAATTCAGGACCGACGACTGCGATCCCACTTACGGATGCCCAAATGGTCTCAGAATATAACGATTCCAATTAGTGATGAAAGACCATTAAAGTACCTTTCAAATGACCAAAAATCGGCCCAATCCACATCAAATGATGGAGTTATAGGCGTATCTATTGGATCGCGCAATTTTGAAAGATTAACAATCCATATTGAAAAATGATGATCGAAGATTTCCAAAGTACTTTTAGGATATCGAATAGGCTCTAAATTAGGCAAATCTAGTGCAAATTGGAAGCTTGATAAGTTACCATTGCAAAGACCTGAAGTAGTCTAAATTCGATCTCTAAGGGGAGAGTTATGGGGGTTACTATTGGACAAGGAGATGAAGGACAAAATTTAGGACCGATGACTGCGATCCCACATACGAATGCCCAAATGGTCTCTGAATAGGACCATTAAAGGACCTTTCAAATGACTGAAAATTGACCCAATCCGACATCAAATGATGGAGTAATAGGCATCTCCATTCGATCGCGTGATTTGGAAAGATTAACAATCCATATTGAAAAATTACGGTTGAGGAGTTTCAACGTGCTTTTGGGATATCGAACGGTCTCTGAATTAGGCAATTCTAATGCGATTTGAAAGCTTGACAAGTTACCATTGCAATGAGTTGAAATATTCTAAATTTGAACTATGAAGAGAGAGTTATGAGGGTTATTATTGGACAAGGATGAAGGAAAAATTTTGGACCGACGACTGCGATCCCACTTACGGATGCCCAAATGGTCTCAGAATACGACGATTCTAGTCAGAAATGAAAGACCATTAATGTACCTTTCAAAATACCATTAATGTACCTTTCAAATGACCAAAAATTGACCCAATCCACATAAAATGATGGAGTTATAGGTGTCTCTGTTAGAACG
Organism: Magnolia sinica; assembly: GCF_029962835.1. Classification (NCBI taxonomy): domain Eukaryota; kingdom Viridiplantae; phylum Streptophyta; class Magnoliopsida; order Magnoliales; family Magnoliaceae; genus Magnolia; species Magnolia sinica. The sequence continues at coordinate 31,262,393 of NC_080587.1, forward strand.
CGCTATTTAGAAAGATTAACAATTCATATTGAAAAATAACGATCGAAGAGTTCCAACGTGCTTTCAGGATATCAAACAGTCTCTAAATTAGGCAATTCAGGTGCAATTTGGAAGCTCGATAAGTTACCGTTGCAATGGGCTGAAATAGTCTAAAATCGTCCTCTGAAGAGAGAGTTATGAGGGTTACTATTGGAGAAGGAGATGAAGGAAAAATTCAGGATCGATGACTACGTTACCACTTATGGATGGCCAAATGGTCTCAAAATACGATGATTCCAGTGAGAAATGAAAGACCATTAAAGTACCTTTCAAATGACCAAAAATTGACCCAATCTGACATCAATTGATAGAGTTAGAGGCGTCTCCATTTTTTCTCGCTATTTAGAAAGATTAACAATCCATATTGAAAAATGGCGACCAAAGAGTTCCAACATGCTTTTGGGATATCGAACGGTTTCTAAATTAGGCAATTCTGGTCCAATTTTGAAGCTTGACAAGTTACCATTGCAATGAGCTGAAATATTCTAAATTTGACCTCTAAAGAGAGATTTATGAGGGTTACTATTGGACAAGGAGTTGAATAAAAAATATAGGACCGACGACTGCAATCCCACTTTCGGATGCCTAAATGGTCTCGAAATAGGACGATTCCAATCAGGAAAGAAAGAGCACTAAAGAACCTTTCAAATGATCAAAAATTGACCCGATCCGACATCAAATGATGGATTTATAGGCATCTCCATTGGATTGCGCTACTTAAAAAGATTACCATATTGAAAAATGACGATTGAAGTGTTCCAACGTACTTTTGGGATATCGAATGGTCTCTTAATTAGGCAATTCTTGTGCGATTTGGAAGCTTGACAAGTTACCATTGCAATGAGCTGAAATAGTCTAATTTCGACCTCTGAAGAGAGGGTTGTAAGGGTTACTATTGGACAAGGAGATGAAGGAAAAATTGAGGACCGACGACTGCGATCCCACTTACGGATGCCCAATTGGTCTTAGAATACAACGATTCTAATTTGAAATGAAAGACCATTAAAGTACCTTTCAAATGACCAAAAATTGACCCAATCCACATCAAATGATGGAGTTATAGGCGTATCTGTTGGATCGCGCGATTTGGAAAGATTAACAATCCATATTGAAAAATGACGATTGAAGATTTCCAAAGTGCTTTTGGGATATCGAATGGGCTCTAAATTAGGCAATTCTGGTCCAATTTGGAAGCTTGACAAGTTACCATTGTAATGATCTGAAATAGTCTAAATTCGAACTATGAAGAGAGAGTTATGAAGGTTACTATTAGACAAGGAGAAGAAGGATAATTCAGGACCGACGACTGGGATCCCACTTACGGATGCCCAAATGGTCTCGGAATAGGACGATTCCAATCAGGAAAGAAAGTGTACTAAAGAACCATTCAAATGACCAAAAATTGACCCGATCCGACATCAAATGATGGATTTATAGGCATCTCTATTGGATTGCGCTATTTAAAATGATTGACAACCCATATTGAAAAATGACGATCGAAGTGTTCCAACGTACTTTTGGGATATCGAACGGTCTCTGAATTAGGCAATTTTGGTGCGATTTGGAAGATTGACAAGTTGCCATTGTAATGAGCTAAAATAGTCTAATTTTGAACTATGAAGAGAGAGCTGGGAGGGTCACTATTGGACAAGGAGATGAAGGAAAAATTCAGATCGACGATTGCGATCCCCCTTATGGATGCCCAAATGGTCTCAAAATACGATAGTCATAAATGAAAGACCATTAAAGTACCTTTCAAAGGACCAAAAATTGCCCAATCCGACATAAAATGATGGAGTTATAAGTGTCTCCGTTGGATTGCGCTATTTAGAAAGATTAACAATCCATATTGAAAATGACAATCGCAGAGTTCCAATGTGCTTCCTGGATATCGAATGCCTCTCGAATTAGGCAATATAGGTGCAATTTGGAAGCTCGACAAGTTACCATTGCAATGAGTTGAAATAGTCTAAAATCATCCTTTGAAGAGAGAGTTATGAGGGTTACTATTGGAGAAGGAGATGAAGGAAAAATTCAGGACCGACGACTGCGATACCAATTAGGGATGAGCAAATGGTCTCGGAATACGATGATTCTAGTCGAAATGAAAGACCATTAAAGTATCGACCCAATCTAACATCAATTGATAGAGTTAGAGGTGTCTCCGTTGGATCGCGCGATTTGGAAAGATTAACAATCCATATTGAAAAATGGCGTTAGAAGAGTTCTAACATGCTTTTGGGATATCGAACGGTCTCTAAATTAGGCAATTCTGGTCCAATTTGGAAGCTTGACAAGTTACCATTGTAATGAGCTGCAATATTCTAAATTTGACCTCTGAAGAGAGATTTATGAGCATTACTATTGGACAAGGAGACGAATGAAAAATTTAGGACTGACGACTGCGATACCACTTACGGATGGCCAAATGGTTTCGGAATACGACGATTCTAGTCAGAAATGAAAGACCATTAAAGTACCTTTTAAATGAAAAAAATCGGCCCAATCTAACATCAATTGATAGAGTTAGAGGCATCTCCGTTGGATCACTATTTGGAAAGATTAACAATCCATATTGTAAAATGGCAATCGAAGAGTTCGAACATGCTTTTGGGATATCGAATGTCTCTAAATTAAGCAATTTTAGTCTAATTTGGAAAATTGACAAGTTACCATTGCAATTATCTGAAATAGTCTAAATTCGACCTCTGAAGAGAGAGTTATGAGGGTTATTATTGGACAAGGATGAAGGAAAAATTCTGGACCGACGACTGCGATCCCACTTACGGATGCCCAAATGGTCTCAGAATAAATGAAAGACCATTAATGTACCTTTCAAATGACCAAAATTAACCCAATCCACATAAAATGATGGAGTTATAGGTGTCTCCATTGGAACACGCTATTAAGATAGATTAACAATCCATATTGAAAAATGACGATCGAAGAGTTCCAACGTGCTTCTGGGATATCAAATAGTCTATGAATTAGGCAATTAAGGTGCAATTTGGAAGCTCGACAAGTTACCATTGCAATGAGCTGAAATAGTCTAAAATTGAACTACGAAGAGAGAGTTATGAAGGTTACTATTGGACAAGGAGAAGAAGGATAATTAAGGACCGATGACTGCGATCCCACTTACGGATGCCCAAATGGTCTCGGAATAGGACGATTCTAATCAGGAAAGAAAGAGCACTAAAGTAGCTTTCAAATGATGGAGTAATAGGCGTCTCCATTCGATCACGCGATTTGGAAAGATTAACAATCTATATTGAAAAATGATGATCGAAGAGTTCCAATGTGCTATTGGGATATCGAATGGGCTCTGAATTAGGCAATTCAGGTACAATTTGGAAGCTTGACATGTTACCATTGCAATGCGCAGTAAAAGTCTAAATTCGACCTCTCAAGAGAGAGTTATGAGGGTTACAATTGGACAAGGAGATGAAGGAAAAATTCAGGGACTGACGACTGCGATATGCCCAAATGTTTTAGAAATATAATGATTGTAGTAAAAAATACAAGAGCATTAAAGTACCTTTCAAATGACCAAAAATTGAACCAATCTGACATTAAATGATGGATTTATTGGCGACTCCGTTGGATCACGCGATTTGAAAAGATAAACAATCCATATTAAAAAATGACGATCGAAGAGTTCCAACATGCATTTGGGATGTCGAACGGTCTCTGAATTAGGCAATTCTGTTCAAATTTGGAAGCTTGACAAGTTACCATTGCGATGTGCTGAAATATTCTTAATTTGACCTCTTAAGAGAGATTAATAAGGGTTACTATTGGACAAGGAGATGAAGGAAAAATTCAGAACCGACGACTGCGATCCCACTTACGGATGCCCAAATGGTCTCGGAATACAACGATTCCAGTCAGAAATGAAAGACCATTAAAGTACCTTTCAAATGACCAAAAATTGACCCAATCTGACATCAAATGATGGAGTTATAGGTGTATCTGTTGGATCGCATGATTTGGAAAGATTAACAATCCATATTGAAAAATGACGATCGAAGATTTCGAAAGTGCTTTTGGGATATCGAATGGGCTCTAAATTAGGCAATTCAGGTGCAATTTGGAAGCTTGATAAGTTACCATTGCAATGACCTAAAATAGTCTAAGTTTGACATCTGAAGAGAGAGTTATGGGGGTTACTTTTGGACAAGGAGATGAAGGAGAAATTTAGGACCGACGACTGCGATCCCACATATGGATGCCCAAATGGTCTCTGAATAGGACGATTAAAGTACTTTTCAAATGACTAAAAATTGACTTAACTGACACCAAATGATGGAGTAAAAGGCGTCTCCGCTCGATTGCACGATTCGGGAAAGATTAACAATCCATATTGAAAAATTACGATCATGAAGAGTTTCAACGTGCTTTGGGATATCGAACGGTCTCTAAATTAGGCAATTCCGGTGTGATTTGGAAGTTTGACAAGTTACCATTGCAATGAGTCAAATATTTTAAATTCGGAA